>NW_026555331.1:152004313-153223063 GCF_014898055.3 Talpa occidentalis
GGGAGCTGAAGCGGGGGGCGAGCGCAATCGTCCCCTTGCACCCCAGGGTGCGGGATGCGGGGTCCAGAAAGTCGCAAACCCGCCGCCAGGTGCCGGCTCCACCTGCGCCCGTCCGGGGTGGCCGCCTGACCCCCGAGATCTAAGACCAAGCTCGCGACCTCCCTGCACTTGCGCCCACGGCCCCCCTGGCCCCAGCTCTGGGGGCGTGGTCACGCTCGGTTTGCATACAAATCACCCACAATGCTCTGCGCAGCGCTGCCGGGCGTTCCTTTCATTCCAGTGAAGAGGGAGAGGCTCTGTTCTTGACAAGGTTCCCATGTTTAGTGTTTTCACTGTAAATGTATACGGTCTGTGCGGAGAAGGGTTTACCTGTTCATTTTTTTTAAGTGCAAGAAAATAAATAATCACCGTAAGTGCAAAGGAGATGGGACTTTGGAGGTTTATATAAACTGCGCGGGCCTTTGCTACTTCGGCTGGTCCGAGTGCAGTGGTGTTTACAATTAATTGATCACAGCCAGTTACAGATTTCTTTGTTCCTTCTCCACTCCCACTGCTTCACTTGACTAGCCTTTTGCTGCGCGGTAGAGGAGGGAAATTTTGGGGGCCCTCCACCCCCAAATGAAGCACCGCTGACAGAACACTCGAGCGGTAGGCCCTGCCTCGAGCTTTTTTGCACCAGAAAATGCATCGTGCAGAGCCACCGGCTAGCAACGATGACCAGTGGACCACAGCAGACTCCGTTCATGCATCTGCACATCTGCATGGATCATGTTGAAAAGGGGGGGTCCCTGGTCCCCGAATTGAGAACACGGAGAGCCAGCAGTTGAATCGACCTCGGGAATGGACCTGCCCACGCACCTGCTCATCCAGGGTCCGGTGGAGGAGCGCCAGCTTGCAAGGTGCAGAGTAACTTGCAGAGCATGCTCGACGTCACCCTGCAAACAAAGCAAAGCACTTTACAGGTGTGCGTGTCAGTGTCCACACAAAGCAGGGGAAAGATGAGGAAGGGCTCCCAAGATGGTGGAGCCAGGGTTGTTCTGAGAAGGAACAAAACTGCCATGCAGCCCTCGGCCTCCTGGTTCAGAGTGCTGACTAAGCCCCGGGCCCACCGAGCCTCACTGCTCTAGATAAGTTTAAAGTTTTTGGTATTAAAAAAAAAAAAATCCCCTTTTCTCATCTCAATGGTCGGGGTTTCGGGGTTTTTTTCTTAGCAAATCACGATTCTTTTGGTTTGAAACTGTGCATTAAGAGCAGATGTGCAGTGCAATGTTTAGGATAGATTTATAGTAAGAAATGGTGTTTGCTCTCTGAAATGCAAATCTGACTTGGCATCTCAGACGTTATTTGACAACCCGATCTCAGTCGCACAAGACTTAGAAACAAGCCAAACATTTTTCCTCCTAGTTATTACTCTGAACTGGCCATATTGTTCCATTGGCCACTCGTTATCACTTTGCAGTTAGGAGTCTTCTAGAGAGGGGACACACTGGTCGTCAGAAGTGATGGGCTTGTCCAGTCCCCTAATCTGGGGTGGGAAGATGTGGTGGCTCTGCTCTCCAGTTTCTTAGCATTGGTGTTCACAGTTATTCCATGGCCCAAGTACTTCTTTCTCTCCTCTCACCCTTCCATCCATCTAAACATCCATCCATCCATCCATCATCCATCCATCTAACCATCCATCCATCCATCCAACCATCAACCATCCATTCAACCATCAACCATCCATCAACCATCCATCCATCCAACCATCCATCCATCAACCATCCATCCATCCATCCTTTTATTAAAAAAAAAAAAAACATTTCTAGTGGCTGGGGCACCAGCAATTGGCTCTCTGTGGCCCTGGTTTTGTTGTGTGGGTTGTCCTGTGGGGCGGCAGAGCTCACTCTTGAAGAACAGAGGCTGTTCTGGCCCTGCAAGCAATCAACTGTGGGTGACCTTGAGCCCCCATGTGTTCGCTCAGAAACTTGCCACACTCACCTAACTGGGTTGTAAAGAATACTAAATGAAACAAATGATATGGAAAGACTTTGCATCTCCTCAAATACAAAACAGGCAGAAGGGTTTTCTTTGGCAAATGTCAACGCAGTCTGTGGCCAACAGACTTCTTCTTTCACAGTCTCGCTTACCACCAGAAGCCAGGGAGTCCACACCCCTGGGCGAGTTCGCAGGTGTGTGCTCACAGCAGCACCCATGAACTTGAACCAGCCGCTGAGTGCTGGGTTTCACCTCCCAGGTGCACACCCAGGAGGGAGGAAGTAGGATCTAGACAGAGAAGCCCCCCCCAAGAGCCCTGGGTCCCTCTAAGCCCTGGCTGTGCAGGGTGGTGCTGCCCACTCCACTTACTTCTCTGGGGTCGCTGGAACCAAACAGGATGCTCAGTGAATGCACCAGGCGTGCGCCCTCAAGGTGCCTTGGCTGCCTGCACCTGCTTCCCCTGAGACACCCTCAGGGTGATGCGCCAGCTGCTGTTGCTGTTGGGGATGTACCCTTCTCTTTAGCCAAGGGGAGAGTTTTGATCCCCAGTTTCAGATGGGGAGGCCGCTGAAGGACTTCCTCAAGGTCACACACGATGGAGGGCAGAACAGGGTAAGGAAGCAGGGCCCCTCCATCTTCCCAGCCCTGCTGCCCCTCCCTCCTCCGCTTTCAGACCCTTGAACTTGGGTTTTCTTCCTCTAAAATGTTTTCTCGTTGGGAATTTCCCATTTTATCTTCAAAACTGTCGGATTATCAAAAAAAAAAAAAAAACAAACCCAAACTGTCGGATTATCAACTTTGAAAGGTCTCCTAATTTTGCATATTAAGCGTTGTTCCATCAAATATTAGTTTTAAAGTCTACTGATAAGATGCTTACAAATTCTTACATAACCTCAGGCTTTTCCTTTTGTTTTTGTTTTTGTTTTGCAAATGACTCAAAGGATGCAGAAATTAAGGATGCTTTTATTACAAAGAGGAAAAATAAAAACCTCACCCTTCCCTCCCACTGCAGTCACTTTCCTTGCTCTCTCAGGACATGCGCTGCGTCACTGGTCCTTAGTACCAATCACCATGTCTCTGTGATTGATCAGGTGATTGGTTTCTGGTCTGAGATGAGTTTCCCCTGAAGGAGACGCCCCCGAAGGGAAGGGCCTGTTTTGGAATATTTATATTTTTCAGCTCTTCACCTTAATGACACATGGGCGCACTACCGGGTGGTACTTTCAAAATGCTTAGATTGGGGTGCAAACAGCAGCCACGCGGTGGACGCCCGCGGGAGGCAGTTCTGCAAAAGACCAGTCAAGTGCAGCAGTGAGGAGGGGGGAAAGAGTAGAGCGAGGAGTTCGATCTGTAACTGACTGTGAACAATCAATTGCGGTAACTCACCACCTTCGGACCAGCCAACAGGAGCGCCGCCTGCCGAAAGTATTTAAAGCCCAAAGAGTGAGCCACTTTTAGCTTACAGTGACTTTGTATTTGTGTTTTATAAATGCTCACGGCCGCTGTCGGGATGATTTGCATCCTCTCCGAATTACCCAAAGCATCTATTTAGTAGTATGTGACGGAATATTTTTAACAATAAGACTCGGAAGCATCGCTGAGCATCCTGGGAAAGAGACATGCAAAACGCGCCTCCGGGGCGTCTCCCCGCCGGTCCCCTTCCTCCCGCGCGGCTCGCGAGTGGGGGGCGCGGTCCGACCGGCGCCCGCGCGCGCCCGGGGCAGCCCCGCTGTGGGGGAGAACCGGGCCCCGCCGCGTCTGCGGGGCCCCGAGCGCCAGGCCCTGCAAGCGCCCCCCGCAGGGCCCCGGTCGCCGGCTCCGCGCCCCTCCCCGACGCCCCGGCCCCTCCGTACCCCACCGGGCCAGCCGCGGCCCCCCCACCATGCCCCCCGGGACGCCCCCCCGGACGCCGTGTTCCCCCGGGCCCCCCCGGGCCGCCGGGCTCTTGCGCGCGGGGCGGACGCCGACGGCGGGAGCGCGGGGTGACGGGTCGGGCCGCCGGGGCGGCAGCCGCTCCCCGGGGGTTGCCCGAAGACGGGGCTTCACACCGCACCCCTGGGGCGCGCTCCCGGCCGCCGCGCCCCGGTGATGCGAAGGGGGGGCCGCCGGCTGGACGCCCCGTCCTGCGCGGGCCTGGCTGCGGCGGCCCCGGGACCGCGGCGGAGAGAGATGGGGGGACGCGCGAGCCGGGAAACCAGGGGGCGTCTCTGTGCGCGGGGTGGGGGGGGGTAAGTGTCATCAGCGCTGTTGCTCTTCCAGCAGAATCCCAGAATGGGGGTGGCAGGATATAGGGGATCCCGGGACATTACCAAGAGCCCCGCCCCCCCCCCACTGTGCGGGCCACTTCCCCAGGCCGCGGGAGCCGCGGGTTTCTCGGGTCACCCCTGGGCGGGGCGTGGGGGGCAGCGCCTCGGGAGCCCGGGCCGGGGGCGGCGAGGGGGGCAGCGGCCTCCCGGACCCGCTCGGCAAGGAGGGGGTTCGGCCGCCCCAGCGTGTGGCCCGCGGCTCCCCCTCCGGCCGCCCTGGGTGTCGGGGTGTCCTGGCCGACTCTGCCTTCGGGGAAGCCTGTCTCTGCGCCTCAGCTTCCTAAACAAGGAGGGGCCGCAGATTTGGTGGGAGCAGCAGATATGGGGGTGGGGGGACTTGAGCCCAGCAGGCCGCGCCCCGGGGCTGCTGTTTCTGGGGCCCAAGTTAGAGTCACTGATACACACGCGCAGCCACAGTCTCAGTGGGGTGTCCCCACCAGGGGGGCGCAGAGAAAGCGCAGGAAGGATCTGACACCCCCAGCTCCACGGGACTCTCCACCCGGCGGCCCTGGCACTGCCTGGCCAGTGACCCGTCGGTGGTCAGTGTTTGAAGCCTGCAGCCCCTCCAGCCGGGAGCCCCAGCTCCAAATCACCCCCACACGGCCCAAATTCCAAGGCCAGGCTCAAGCTTCAGTTTTCCTAAAGGCCTCAATTTTTAAACCTTTTACACTCAGGGTATCCCCTGTGCTAGTTTGTTCCTGTGGCTATGCAGAAATGGGGGACAGGAATCTTCCCAGATCCCCTTTCTTTGGTTCTTGCAGGATTGATGAGGCAACTGGAATTACATGCAGCATTTAAAAATGGAGGGTTTTCACGTACACATGCCTGGCTCTTTGGCAATCAGGAAAGTGACAGCAGGTCTCGAATCCTAAGGCAACCAGCGCCCCCTTCAGGAGGGACACAGAATCTCAGTGTGCCCTGGTCACCACCACTCCCTATTGCCAGCCTCCCTTTCCTGGACTGACTTTACCTGTCCTTGAACACTGAGGTTTCCCAACTCTGACCTAAAGTTTCCGCTCGCGAGTCTCCAGTCAGCCCATTTATCTGTGATTTCCAAGTAGGGTATTAGTCTTAGACTCGGGCAGAGATTCCTGTATCACCCATGATTGATGCATCAGTTTTCAGGCCAACCTGGGCTGAGTCCACTTCTTTTGAGAACAGTCAGAAAGAAGAGACAGAGGACTCTCCCCGCAGCCCAACCACAGCCACTGCTTTCTAAAGGACCCCTTTCTCTTCCCTAACAAGCGGGCCTTTGTCCTTCTCTCTGCCACTGTATCTCTGTCATCTAAGGTGAGCCGTGTTGAATCAGACAACTGTGCTCAGAACCCCTGCCGCTACTGCCCGACAGGCCCCCAGGACTTCTTCAACAAAGTACCCCACCCAGGCGCTTTTTCAGTTTCTTTATATTCCAAGCCAGATTCCAAGCCAGATCACTAACAGAATTCGATTTTAATATGTTGCTTCGCCTCTTTTGGAAGCAACATGCCGGCTCCCTCGGGAGACTGCCCTGCCTTCTCCTTCTGGCTGCCCAGCTCGCTGGCCACGCGGCTCCAAGTCACTGATTTCACCTCTGACTTTTTTCCTTCATTATGTGATGGTTGCCTAGATTTCAGGGGTGAAATGTGTTCCTTTGGGGGAGCTTTTCAAAACAGACACCCCAACAGGCCCAGCTTTGCTGACCTGCTTCAGCAGCTGAGACCGGGGGCCTGGGAATCTGTTTCAGACACAGCCCTACAGCCTCCATTTGGGGACTACCTCGTGGGGCCCCCACCCAGCACAGGAAGGAAAGGCCAGTACGCTCAGCCTTTCAGGGTGCTGCGTACTCATCTGGTGTCTGTGCCTGTGCACCGGTTTCCTCTTGCACACACTGGAGTCACAGCGTTACTCAGCACAGACCAGGTAAGAAGGCAGCCCTCAGAGTGGCCCCGTAGCCACGCCCCAACCTGCAGTCCCAGCCACCAGGGCCAAGGCTCACCACTCCCATCACCACATGAAATGGCACGGAACCCCTCCAAGAGCTGGTGACTCCAGCTTAGACAGAAAGCCCAGCCCACAGGGGTTCGGTAACCGGCAGAGCCACCCAGCTGAACAGATCAAGGCTGTGCTCCTAACTCCTGCCACCATTGCTATCCCAAGTTCAAGTTGTGGGTAAACAAGAACAGAAGGGACAGTCTAGGGTGAAATGTAAGTGCTCACGCTGCTGGCAATTCAAACAGACCAATTGTAAAGTGACTTTTTTTGAGACAATTGTGCCAATTTGATGACAGCCTGGGTATTGCGGGAATTATCCCTTTGGTAGCTGTGATAAGCACAGTGGCCCCTCAAGTATGCAGGATTGAAGCAAGACACCTTGGATGGCATAATCAGGAAAAAGGGAGGTGGACAGATAAATAGAATGTCACAGAATGTTGATGCTTGCTTTATGTGGGTGTTGAGGAAACGGTGCTGAGTATAGTATTCTGAGTTTGGGTTTTTTTTAAAAGATTTATTTATGCCTACAAGAACTGGGGTGTAGGCCAGAGTTAAGAGTGGTGAGAGAGGGCCTCCCCAGTGGCGCAGCGGTTGAGCGCTGGGTTGCGAAGCTGCCCGGCAGCCTCTGCAGTGCCAGTTCGATCCCCGGCCACTGGGCGAGGGTCCCACATGGCGCATAGACCTCTCCTGCCGCCCGCTGCTCCCCTCAGCAGTGTACTTTGGTCCTTCTGCCTGCTCTGCTCCCTGCTCTGGCTCTGGTGAATTCGCTCACCCTCCTGCACTTCTGACTGTACCCCGTGCTTGTATAAATAAACAAACAAATAAATAAATCTTAAAAAAAAAAAAAAAAAAAGAGTGGTGAGAGGATTCACCAGAGTGGGGAGCAGATCTACTGAAACCCACTGCTGAGGGGAGCAGCAGGTGAGACAGGAGAGGTCTGCTGTGCCATGTGGGTAGCTCCCTGGCTGGGGATGGAACTCATGCCGCAGTGGCTGTGGATGGCTTCATAGAGCTGAGACTTAATCCTTGCACCACCAGGGAAGCCCGTATTCTCTGAGTTTGTACAGTTGAGAAGCTACCCAACAAAACTTCCAGTTCACAAACCTGGACGTCGGACCAGCCTTGCTGGGTCCCCAACCTTTGGCCCTGCTGGAACCCATCTACTGCTCGCAGGCAGCCAGCCTGGGGATCCCTCTGTCTACAAGATGGTGATAGAGGGGCCCTGTTCAAACCTGTCTGCATTTGCCAGACAGGCGTCTGGCAACCCTGCTTCTTCAGCTACGAAATGAACAGTCCAAGCACCCCTGGAAGTCTCAATAAAGTGAGTCACACGCATTTTTTGGTTCCCAGTGCCTAGAAATCATGTGCACATGATACTGCGTCTTCCAAGCAAGCGACAGCATCATCTGAGATACGACGTCCATACCTTCATTACCATGACAGACACGAACTGCGCACCTACTTTTGGAAAGATGGCGCTGACGGGCTTGCTCAAAGCAGGGTTACGAGTCTTAGTTGTAAAAACCAGTCTCTGCCAGGCACCATAAAGCGAGGCACGCCTGTAACACCCTCTTCACAGACCACCTAACAGGGTGACCCTGAGCTGAACGTGGGGTCTGGCTTTTGCCCAATAAATGCAAATTGCCTCTCGTTATTAACATCTCACCTGATCATATCACTTCCTGCTCAAAACCATCGGTGGCTTCCCACAAACTTCTAGACTCTAGTTGGCGCCTGCCTTCCTGTGCCGTGGGCCCCAACCCACTCCTCACACTCTGCTTCCCCCTCTGCCCTCCCACCTCCCCGGCAGCCCCCTGCCTGCCCCTTGGCCCCTGCTCTGCCTCCACTTGGCAAGTTCACATGCCCTCCTTCCAGCTCGGCCCGGGTTCCCCAAGGGCTGCTGGGCCCTGGGCCTGGACAGCATCCCCCTTGGCCTCCCGACCCTGCACACGTCTTCATCACAGGCCGAATCACACTGGGCTGTCCCCAATCTATTTCCTGTCCCCGTCGCCATTCTTGAAGGCCTTTGGAGTCCAGGGGTGCTGCTTTGTGCAATTCAGGTGGGCATCCAGGCTGTATTTCAGAAAAAGGTGCGTTCTGACTCCTGCCTCAGAGCCCTCTGCCTGGTCTATCTCCAAGGTCAGTGGCCCTATTGGTCCCCTAGATGTTCTTCAAAGGCAGACTCTGCCTCAGTAGGTAGGTGTGGGGCGCAGGCTGAGACAGGGACTTCTGACTGGACCTTCTCCCAGGACGACGTAGAGAAGCAAGACTTCCTCCGGCTCAGGCTGGCTCAGCTGTGCATCCGCGGGTCTCTTCCGCTGAAGTCATTTCAGAGACGGCTTCCCAGGACACAACTCGGAAGGCCATGCTGGTGCTCCCTCAAGTGCCACCTCTTCCTCGTGGCCTCTATGCTGGGCCTTGTCCCCAGCTGGCCCAGATGCCCCACGAGGGGAGCCTTCAAGCACCTCAGCCAGCCTATGCACTTCCCTGAGGGCCACGCTCACTGCCCCGCTGGAAGAGGGCAGGAGGCGGGCAGAGACCCGTCCTGCTGGAGATCTGGAAGCTGTCCAGACACCTGGGCTGACTCTTCTGAGCCCACTTGGACAAGCCCCTCCCATGAGACCTGCTTCCTGCCCCACCCAAGCCCGCAGCGCACACACCCACCGCAACTGAGTGTCCCCACTTCCGTCTGTCCACTTGAGCAGATGAGTGAATGGTGGAAGCGCACACCAGGAGGACGCCTAGCCCGGGGCTCCCACCACACACGGAGCCCCGAGAGTCCCTCCCAGCGCTGCAGCGTTCAGAGCGGCTTCCTCGTTCACGGTCCCTGCTCCATGGTGGTGAAGGCCTCTGCTCACCGGACCCAAGCAAGCAGGGAGACTTCTGATGGCCTCACGCAGGTCAGGGTGACCACCCCTGCCCTTCACCTATCTGTGGAGGCCACCTGCAGATACAGGATGGGAGCCTTTTTTGCTGGGAGGGCTCGCAGGGGCTCACTACCCTCAACTCAACCAAGGCCCTGGGCAGATGCAGTCTCTCAGCAAGGGAGTGACCGTATCATTCCAGCTCCCGAGCTCCAGCGTGAATACCTGCATCCTCCACCTGGTTGCGTCTGAGGTGGGACCACCACAGGCGGTGGCTGCGGCCCGGGCAGAGCCTCAGACACAGCTCAGAGGGTGGGGGGCAGGGAAAGGCTCCTGGCCCTTGATGCTGGACCCCACTGGGGCCGGCTGGATTGGGCCCCTATGCCCCAGGTGGGTGCTCGGTGACTGTCCCCCGCCTAGCAGCACAGGAGGCAAACACAGAGCCCTTCCAGCCAGGTCTGCTCCTACTGAGAGTTCCTCAGACTATGATGAAATAAAAGGCAAAAATCAACATGATTTGGCAAAGGTTTTTTTAAACTTTAAATTAAAAAAAGAAAAAAAACATTCACACAAGAAGAGACTGAACTTATCTGCTCTGAGGAAATATATTAAAGAAGTGAAAGGTTAAAAAAAAATCAAACCCCAAATAATGATAAAAATAGACGTTTCCTCTGTAAAAATCAGGCCTAAACTATCAAGTCATTCGTAGCTATTCAGTATTCAGAGCATGAGGTGAAATGCCAGAGTATAAAACAGTAAAAACAAACAAGGACACCCCGGGCCGCGCTGACTGGCAGCTCGGGCGCTCCGACGCAGGCGCCTCCCGCGGAAGCCACAGTGTCTGACCCTCTCCGCGGACCGCGCGCCTTCAAAGTTCTTCCCGGGTCCTGCTCAGCTGTGTGGCATGTTCTTCGACAAACTTGCTCAATTGCTCCAGATCTCTATTTCCATCCTCAAATTTAATTGGGTTCTTTTTGTCCCCGCTAGGGGCAAAGTAGATGGTGGGGAACCCCTCGACTTTGTAGCGGTCGTGGGTGATGTCATTGGCGGTGGCGTCCATCTTGGCGATGACCAGATTCTTGTGGCCCTTGTACTTCTTGCCCAGGGCGGCGTAGACGGGCTCTAGCTGCTTGCAGTGCCCGCACCAGGGCGCGTAGAACTCGATGAGCACGTCCTTCTTGGGGTCCATGACGATGGAGTCGAAGGTCTTCCCCACCACGACCTTGACTGGGCCCTTGTTGTTCTTGGGCACAGGCTGGGATTTGATGACGGGCTTCAGTTTTCCTGCAAGTGGGGAGGGGAGGGAGCGTGAGCACAGAAAATGCCCCGGACCCCGGGAGTTGACTGGTCTAGGTGGGGCCTTGTCTCCAAAGCCTACCCACAAACAGGCAACGCAGTGCTTGGGCTTCCTCATTTCTCCTACTCTCCCAGCCCCTGAAGGCCAGAGAGGGTGCAGCGCATCCCGAAACCGAGGTCAGGCCGAGGCCACATAGGACATCAACTCTCCTCTGAGGTTTTCAGACACAGCAGAGCAGATGACACAACCCGAGCTCATGCAGAGGCGACTGACCTTAAACTGAACCCAAGTGGGTTGAGCTAAGAGCCTACCAACAAGGAGCCAAAATTAAAAGGCTGCGCCCCTCAGACCACATTTAGAGACAAGGGGTCCAGCAACAGGAATCCTGAAGGTGCAGTTACCTGAGAAAGCTTGTCCTTACACAGACCACTTCACAGCCAACCATCCAATCAAACCTGACCCAGCCTCACAGCTCCCCCATCCCAGCTTGCTCCTCTACCGCCACTCCTGTGAAAGCCCCTGCGCTCTTCAGGGTGGGGAGGCAGGATTGCGGTTCTCCTCCCTCTCCTTGCTGGAGGACCTTGCAGGCTTGCTCTCCTCCCAAGAGTCAGTGTCATAGCACTGGCTTCTGTGCACACTAGCAGTGAGACTGCAGCGTAGTGGGGACCCTGCCCCAGGCCTGTTGGGCCTCTGGATCCTGTCCAGTGAGGCAGTCACAAGAGCAGCTGCCTGGGGCAGAGTGGGCACTGGAGACCATGGTGGGAAGAGCATGTAGGGCAGGAGACAGCCTCCAAGCCTGTCCCAACCCAGCCAGTGTGAAAAAACTGGGTGACATACTCAGCCAAGAGCAATAAATACATTCTCATTACAACCCCAGGCCACATTTACTACACACACATTATTCCCAAGTCCAAACACCTGTTTTACCTTAAATGTTTTTAAAATAAGTTATCTTGAAATATTCAAGACATACACATTTTTTTCATATTTAAAAATAAGGCAAAAGAGAGGGCCTCCTTGGTGACGCAAGGGGTTAAGTCTCTTCACCACGAAGCTGTCCGCAGCCACTGCAGCACAAGTTCGATCCCCGACCAGGGAGCTACCCACAGGGCACAGCAGACCTCTCCTGTCTCCCCGCTGCTCCCCTCAGCAGTGTATTTCAGTCAGTCTGCCTGTTCTGCTCCCCACTCTGTCTCTGGTGAGCCCTCTCATTCCCTGTACCTCTGGCCTGCACCCCAGATCTTATATGCATAAAATAAATCTTTAAAAAAAAAAAAGGAGGCAAAAAGAAAGATTCCCTGTTTCCATGCCCCGTCCTTCAGCACAGGAGAGAAAACCCGACATCAAGGCCAGGGCCAGACGAACCCTCCAGAGGAGTGAAGGGGCACCGCTATTGCGGTCAAGTAGCAGGCGGGGTGCCAGGGGTCCCCGTGGTCCACCCAGGAGACTCACCTTTCTTGAAAGCTGTGACAAACTCGCGGAGGGCGTCAGAGTCAAACTCATCGGGCTCCATGGCAAACTTGCGGCCGCCCTCGTCCAGGATGGCGGCGTTGACGTCCTCGCCACTCTCGCTGAGCCCCAGGTCCTTGACCTCCGTGGCAAAGTCATCCTCATCAGCCACAGCAAAGGTGTACTCAGGGAAGTCCTTAGCCACCTCCAGGACTTTGTTCCGCCAAAATTGAGTAGCTGCAATGAAGACCCAAGGCTGTGAGCTGAGTCTGAGATAAACTCAAGATTCTGTTGCTCATATTCCCTGACCTAGTCCCAGCCCCAAGGTGCCTCAAGCAGACAAGCATTTCTGAAAAAGCCTCTGCGAGCAGGTGGGCCATGGTGAGAAGGCCAAGGTGTCCGTGAGGCCTGTGTCCAGGGACACAAGCCTCAGCCGTCTGGGAAGCAGGGGCTGGGCTAGTACTTGCTCTGCTGTGTCCGAGCCAAGTCTCAGCTCTGAGCTGGACTGGACTCTGAGCAGCCCTCCTACAGAAAAACGGAAGGCAAGTGGGTAGCTATACATGCAGCACAGGAAGAAAAGGACCCTAGTGCCAGAGCCAATACCGGCTACCAGGCTGCAGGCCTGGGGCAGGATTCCTAAGTGCATGAGCAGAGCGCCCACACCCTCAGAGCTGGCCCCTGGGGACCCTCACCTGCTCGGTAATCAAAGCTGAAATCCACGCTGTAGTATACGACCACCAGGGGGCGCTTGGAGTACCGCTTGGCGTCGTTGGATGTCCTGCGGTGACCCACCAGGGGCAGCGCGTGCTTCAACACGTAGTCCTTGATGGCCGACCCTTCCGTGGAGCCCTGCTTCAAAGTGGGGACAGGTGAGGAGCAGGCCCCAAAACGGTGTCCCACCTTTTATTGTTGTTAATGACATCTTTGAGGATGAACTGTTTTGGGGTTCCCCCAACCAGCACACCCCAGGATCTCCCTGTTATTTTTGGGGGTTCCTTTCCCTCCAGTAAATTTTATGTGAGCTTGGCAGGCGACCGCAGACACCTTGTGCCCTCTTCTCTGGTCTGAGCTCAAAGTCGGTGTCAATTAGGAAGTGGAAGAGGAAGGCGTAGACCCAATGGCATAGTCCCAGCAGTTAAGGTCCCCCGAACGGCCCTTCCAGGGACACTTAGGGACGCCCAGAGCACAGGAGGGTGAGGGGAGGAGAGGGAAAGGGAGGGAGCCCCTCACCTGCCCACACACAGTCAAGCAAGCAGGCATATAAGGCTTGGAGCTCGGCCTTGAGAAACCAACCCTGTCCGCACGCTGCGCCAAGCCGTGTGGTTTCAGGTGGGAGCCTGGGCCAGACAAGTGCGGGGTGGGGTGAGGCTGCTCCACCTCAAACTGCCCCCTGCCCCCCATGGGGAGGCAGGTTGTCAGGCCAGGGGATGGGGTGGGGGCTCCTAAGCCTGGTTCACGAGGTGGCTTTCCAGGGGAGATGGCACCTGTGACTGGCTGGGTGCACAGTCCCGAGAGAACACGGCGCTCAGGGATGTCAGCAGAGGGATGTGCAGTGTTCTGGAGGCTTCTGCGGGGTCCCAGTCACCAAGGAGCCGGGCCCCTCGGATAGCAGTCCCACAACATACAAGAAAACTGAGGCCCGGCGAGGCCAAGTTTCTACCCCAAGGTCACAGAGCTAGAAGTGGGGGTGAGCTCCACGCTCGAGTCCCAGCTGGTTGGGACAGTCAGGCAAGTGCCCGTGTGGCACTGAAGGCTGGGCAGGGCTTGCCAGAGGCATGGAGCCCAAGTCTCCGAGGCATACTCAGCGGCTCCCCCTGTGACCACAGACCTGTTATCACCCTGCTGGCCTTGGCTGGAGCCGCCTGCCAGAGCACATGCCTGTCAAGAGCAAGGCCAGGTGCACAGCAGGCCCTTGTGGTGGGTGTCTAGGGGCCAGTGCTGGCTCAGCGGGAGGCATGAAGAGAGGGAGTAAATCCTTAGGCAAAAGCAGGCAGAGCTCTGCCAGGGCCCTTGGCCCCAGTCCTGCAGGGACAAGACAGCCCCTCCCCTAACCCAAACACAAATGCCCTCCAGGCTAGGCTGGCACCCAGACCCTCCATGTGGAGCAAACCTCCACATTACAATACCCCAGAGGCAGCAGGCAAATCTCTCACTCACCTGGATGTCCATCACCCGGCTCTTGGGCTCGTACTTGGACCGGAACTTCTCAGGCTGCATCATGACCAACTTGCTGGTAGAGACTTTCAAGAATTTGGCTATGTCCGTGCTGAAAGTGTGCTGGAATCTGTAATCTTCTCGCAGGTTGTTAGCTGGGAAATAAACAGAAAGAGAAAAGGTCAACGATTAAATGTGCTCAGTGGCCGAGGTTTGTTCATCGCCCACAGTGACCAAAGCAAAGGCCCTGACAAAGTGACGACCACCGGGCATGACACAGAGACACCGGGAGCTTGGACACTTGAAGGGGGTTTACTCTTAAAAACCCGGGACAGGTGTAAATTACAGCCTAAAAAACCGTACCTTGGAATTTGCGAGGGAAAAAAAAACCTCAAGAAAAACCCTACAGCTGGGGCCTCCCCTGTGGTGCAAGGGGTTAAGCATCGCACTATGAAGCAATCCGCAGCCTCTGCAGCATGAGTTCAATCCCAGGCCGGACAGGGAGAAACCCACAGGGTGCAGCAGACCTCTCCTGTCTCACCCGCTGCTCCCCTCAGCAGTGGATTTCAGTAGAGCCACCTGTTCTGCTCCCCACTCTGTCTCTGGTGAGTCCTCTCACCGCGCCCCCCCCCGCCCCGCGCATCTCTGGCCTGTACCCCAGCTCTTGTATACATAAATAAATCTTTAAAAAAAAAAAAAAAGGGCCTCCCTGGTAGTGCAGCAGTTGAGCGCTGGGCTGCGAAGTTGCCTGCAGCCTCTGCAGAGCCGGTTCGATACCTGGCTGCTCCCCGGCCACTGGAGGAGGGTCCCACATGGCGCACAGACCTCTCCTGCCGCCCGCTGCTCCCCTCAGAAGTGTCCTTCGGTCCTTCTACCTGCTCTGCTCCCTGCTCTGGCTCTAGTGAATTCTCTCACCCTCCCGCGCTTCTGACTGTACCCAGTGCTTGTATAAATAAATAAATAAAATAAAATAAATCTTTAAAAAAGAAAAACCTAGAGCAAATTTCTCAGACATGACAGCCAACTGCCGGCTCCTGGGCTAAGTGCAGTGCTTTCATTTAAATCTTGTGAAACTCCCAAGATGAAACCCCATGCTGAGGCTACTGAAGAGCGGGGCGGCAGGCTTGTCCTGGAAAGGCCCAGGGAATGCAGAGATGGTGCAGCTCCTCTCAGAAGCCATGGGCCAGGACACCTGCCCCTGGAAGAGTAGACCCAGGCAGACAATGGACATGGGAAGGGGCAGAGAACACAGTCGGCAGCTGTTCATCAGGGTTTCGCACCTGAAAAAGACTGGTGTTTATTGGGCACTTGGTACTTCCAGGCTCTTTACCAACTGCCTCATCTGCAGCAACTCCATGAACCCCTAAAGTAGCAAAGATCACGGCGGGGGACAGAACACACTGGCCGAGACGTCACCACCTGTGGACCAGCCCTAGCAGGTTATATGACACACATAACCAGCGGGGCCAAGACTCAAACCTGGTTCTCACTCAGGAGCCCTCCCTTCTGTTCAAGGCTCCCCTGCAGAGGTGCTCTGGGAAGGGCACAGAGGTGGATGAAGAACCCGGATGAAGCTGGTTCCTGAGAAGCGAGGAGGGAGAGAGATAGAATAACCAGAACCCTCTACTTAGTGAGGACGAGGTCGCATCACTGTGACCCCGCGCCCTGAAGGAAAGCTCACTCCCATAGAGGCTGTCTCGATCTTCTATCAAGCCACCTCCAACTGACGTGGAAGCAGAAGACTCCCCAGCAGCCGCAGACAGCCCGGCCTGTGCCGGCCTGTGCACGCACCAGGCTGGAGCACTCACCGGCCTCCTGGTACAGCTGGTAGGCCAGGTCGCTCTCCCCCTGGAAGACCCCGATGATGAGCACGTCATCTCCGTCCTTCAGGAGCTCCTGCACCTGCTTCAGGGTTGGAATCTCCTTGGAAGGCGGCCCGGACTGCTCAATCATGTAGTCCACGATACCTGTGGGCAGAGATGGGCCTGAGCAGGGGCTGGGCGCTGGGGCACCCACCCCAGTCGCCAGGAGCCCCTGCCCACCCGTCCGCCGGCAGAGGAAGGGAGCAGCCTACCGTATTTTTCCCGTGGGCCGTTGTAATCAAAAGGCTTGCCCTTGCGGAAGATCTTCAGGGTGGGGTAGCCAGAGACATCGAACTTCTTGGCCAGGTCAGTTTCTGTGGTGGCGTCCACCTTCGCCAGAGGGATCGGGGGCGAGCGCTTGCTCAGCTCCTTGGCCGCCTTCTCATACTCAGGGGCGAGCTTCTTGCAGTGCCCACACCTGCAGGAGGAAGCCAGTGTGTCAGGGTTCCTCCAGGGTGGATGCACCCTCCCAGCCAGGTGGGAACACCCCCCCACCCGGGCTCACTCTCATTTAGGCCAGAGCCTGAAAACACTCCAGAATGAGAACCAGCTGAGCCACAAGGAACTCACCCGGACAAGCACTGCTGCCCTGCCCACTCCAGGCCTGTGTCTGGCTCACCTATCCCCAAAGACTTAGAAGCAGCAGCCCTCTCCACACAGATGGGCTCTGCACAGGCCCCAGCAACACCCGAGTCACATGACCCACGACTCACCAGGGGGCATAGAACTCCACCAGAATGATGTCTGCGTTGCTGACCACTTCGTCGAAGTTGTCTTTGGTCAACACAAGCGTGACTTCTGGGGGAGGCGTCCAGTTGGGCTGGGAGACTTCTTTGACCTTGGCGACAATTTCTAAAAGAAACCAAGAGACTGAGTGCCCGCAGGCCCCATGCCACGGTGCTTCACCAGCTCCAGGGACAGGTGCAGAACAGGGAAGGTGGAGGGCCTACGTGAGACCTCCTGAAAGCCAGCCGCACCTCCCAAGGGCTTCGCGGACAGTCAGCGCCATGCAGGCCTGAGGCCCATTGTGCCCGCTGCTGTGACCAGCCAGAAAACAAGACCTGCCCTTTCACCACCTGTGATGTCACCCACCAGCGACCTCCAAGAGGACATGCCCTTATCATGCAGGCACATGTGTGCCCACTCACTAGCTGTCACGTCACACAATGCACGCAGAACATGAGAAAAACAGACAGAGGAGCCGCAGCTTTGGTGCTCGGGCGCCGTCACTAGGAAGTGTCACCTCCCTCATTCCTCAGAGAGGATCCAACAGCGGAGAACACAGAGCATATTCTCTCGAAGCACTTTCCAAAGGGTCTTAGGAGCAGAGCAGCAAACTCTGAGATGCTTTCTTGCGGCGGAGCTGGCCCCAGGCCAGGCGTGCACCCCTGCAGTGCCCTGGAGTTCACCGAGGTGCACGGGCGGCAGCTCGGCAGCAGCCAGGGGCAAATGCCGCACCCCACCTGGCCGGTTAACCCGAGGACAGCCCAGGGTAACACATCACCCGGCCCACAGACAGATACAGTGTGAAAATAAGGCTCCGTGGGCATGACTATCTTCGTGCCCCCCGCCCCCCACCCCAGTGCTCAGAGGATCACAGAACAGACTCACACCAGGTGGAAGAGAACCCTGAGGCAAGTACAAGAGCCCCTGCATTCTGGGACACAGCCCAAGGTCTGGCCCAGGAGGGCGCTCATCCCAGACAAGGGCAGCTTGTGGCCCACAACCTGGGCCCTGGGCCCTGGCACTTCCACGGCCCCATGGTAACATTTTAGTGATTAAAAGAGAAATGACTGTGCTAAAGTATGCCCGCAGGGCATTGTCCGCTTAACACCATGTACTCGGTGCCTAACACAAGTCACGGAGGGACCGTCAGGCCCCTGGTGGGTCTCCACTTGCTGTGGACCCCGTGGACGGCACCCTCAGCAAGTCCTGCGCCCTCCAAAGAAATGCAGGTTATGGAGCTTGACCTGAAGCTTAGAGAGCTGGGAGCCCACCAGGCCCCGAGGTGGGTCTGCTGCCGCCGGACTGAAGAGCTGCTGCTCTAGGGTTCCAGCAAGCCCCTCGGCCTCGGGTCCTTCTCAACACATCTGCACCAGACCCTGTGTGTCGGGGTCTGAAGTGGGACGCTGGTTCAAGGACACGCTCACCTGTTACCTTGAACATGCCACAGAGAGTGCTCCCTAGTCTGGTGCACGGTGCTCCCACATCACTGGCTTGTCCTCCTTTCTCTCCACTACCCGATCCTCACTGCCCTCACTCTCGCCCTCAGGGAGAGGCTGGACCCGACTTCAGCCCACAGCACAAGCGCCACTCACCGTCCTGGGTCCTGGAGCCCTCGTAGTCGACAGCCTGCCCCTTCTTAAGGATCTTGATGGTGGGGTAACCGCTCACATCAAACCTGCTGGCCAGGCCCGACTCAGCAGTTGCGTCGATCTTGGCGACAGGAATGGGGGGGTCATTCTCCTTCAAGGTACTGGCGATTTTCTCATATTCTGGAGCAAACTGCTTGCAATGTCCACACCTGAGAATTCAATCAAGGAGAAGCAGGTTAACTTACGTCAAGCGGTGCACGCAAGAATCGCATCAGGGCCAGAAACGTGCACCATTAAGAGGAGCAAGACAGGGCCTCCCTGGCGGCACAGGTGGGTGAAGACTCAGCTATATCAAGCTATCACCGGCTACTGCAGCTTGAGTTCTATCCCTGGCCAGGGAGCTACCCACATGGCACAGCAGACCTCTCCTGTCCCGCCTGCTGCTCTCCTCAGCAGTGTGTTTCAGTGGATCTGCCTGTTCTGTGCCCCACTCTGTCTCTGATGAATTCTCTCATTCCCCGGCACTTCTGGCTTACACCCCAGTTCTTGTATGCATAAAAATAAATCTTAGGTCCTCCCCGGTGGCGCAGCGGGTTGAGCGCAGCGCTGTGAACCTGTCCGCAGCCTCTGCAGCACCATTCGATTCCTGGCTGGCAGGGAGATTCCCACATGGTGCAGCAGACCTCTCCTGCTGCTCCTGCTGCTCCCCTCAGCAGTGTATTTCGGTTATCTGCCTGTTCTGCTCCGCACTCTGTCTCTGGTGAATCCTCTTACCCTCCCGCACCTCTGGCCTATACCCCCGCTCTTGTATAAAAATAAATAAAAATCTTTTAAATAAATAATAAATCTAAAAAAAAAAAGAGGCACAAGAAACGAGGCAACATGACAGGGAGGCCCAGGGCGCCGGAAGCCACAGACCCAGGTTCACCTCCCAGCTCTGGTGTTCAATATCATGAAACCACAGGATTTTCTTTCCAAGTTTGGCCAGAGAAACTCTTCAGGGGGTCTGCGAGGTCAAAATTCTGTATGAAGGGCCTCCCTGGTGGCACAGCGGTTTAGCACTGGGTTGTGAAGCTGCCCGCAGCCTCTGTAGCACCGGTTCAATCCCCGGCCGCCCGGGGAGGTCCCACATGGTGTGCAGACCTCTCCTGCCGCCCGCTGCTCCCCTCAGCAGTGTACTTCGTCAGTCTGCCTGCTCTGCTCTCCCCTCTGGCTCTGGTGAGTTCTCTTACCCTCCTGCGCTTCTGACTGTACCCAGTGCTTATATAAATAAATTAATTTTAAAAAAAAATTCTGTATGAAAAACACTATTTCACGCAATCCCTCAGAGCCAGCGGGAACTGGCCAGTCACCCTGGCTGGCGACAATGCCGTATTCTGATGCTAAGCGTGCCAGCGTTGGCTGCTTTACAATGAATGTAGTAAAGAATATTTATGAATATCTTTTATTAAAATATTTTAATGTACTATTAATAAAATAAAGTAATTTACTTTTTAAAGATTTATTTCTGCATACAAGAGCTGGGGTGCATGCCAGAGGTGCAAGGAGGGTGAGAGAATTCACCAGAGACAGAGCAGGGAACAGAACAAGCAGGTTCACTGAAATCCACTGTGACGGGAGCAGCAGGGAGACAGGAGAGGTCTACTGCGCCCTGTGGGTCAGCCTCGTGGCCACGGATTGAACTCAGGCCACAGTGGCTGGAAATAGCTTGATAGTGCTGAGACTTACACCCTGCGCCACCAGGGAGGCCCTGTTTAGGTATTTTTACAGAAAAACCCTCATACCATACTTGAACACAGGCACTGGCCAACGACATAGTGTGTCTGACTCCGAGAAGCAGGGAAGGGATTATGAGAGCAAACACAGCAGGGTGGGGAGGAACACAGGAGCCGCGGCGCCCTGCACCATGAGGGCAAAAGACAGGGAAGTGGGTACCTGGCTCTGCCTCTCCAGGGAGCCAGACATGCCCCACTTACTGGACATCGCAGGCAGGAGGGGCACAGACTCTGTAAGGAGCTGCACCTGGCCCCCCAGCACAGCTGGGCAAGCCCCTCCCCCACCGGAACCACATATTCTTGACTTGAATCCTGGATGCGGGACCAGCGGGCACCCAGCTCCTCCAGGACGCTAATGGATGCTGGATGAGGTGAGGGGGGTCAGGCATGTGGGCCTTACCAGGGAGCGTAGAACTCCAGCAGCACCGTGTCCTTGTCAGCCACGAAGTCGTCAAAGTTCGCATCTTTCAGCACAAAGACACCGTTTTCTTCCTTAACTTCCAAGTCCTCGTCTTCGTCCTCGTCTTCCTCCTCGTCCTCGTCCTCCATGGCATCTTCTTTGTTAGCATCTGAACGGAGAGTCCCCAGGCTGGTCAGGAAACCATCAACTCGCCTCCCTAAGACTCTCCCAGAACCCCAAACCCTCAAAACGTGTCATGAATCTGCGAGGCCCTGCAGGCAGCAGTGCTCACCTGGGCCCGCCCAGAGATCAGGCTCTAAGTTTGCAGACTGGGTGTGGTCACCACTCAGAGCTCGTGGTTAAGAGGTGGTTGATAACCCCAGGTCTAGAATTTAAAGTCAAAACTCCACAGCAGCACTTGGAGGATAGGACAGGGCCCATGCCAGCTATAGTGCCCCCCCCCCCTTGCTTTCTGCATGCTTCCTGCCCAGACAGACCCCCGGCTGCAGCCGCCTCCCCATCTGAGCCAGCCCTCAGGCCTGAAGGCTTGTCAGGCCACGTTTTAATTCAAGGTTCTTTGACCCATACCCCAGCTCTGCCGTCGGGCACCTCATTTCGCGGTGCCCCACCTCTGTGCTCAAAGGCAAGGTGACTTCCACACCAGACTTCCAGCCTGTCCTTGGGAAAGACTGAAGCGTGATGAGGAAGAGGGTAAGGAATTAGGTCTGACTTACAAAGCCAGTTCTGAGTCATCTCCAGAGGGGGTGTCACCCCTTGAAGAAGTTTAGGGATTTCAGGTCAACACGCACCAAAACATGCTACAGACACCGCCTCAGCAGGGAGCCCGCCGGAGGTCAAGAACGAGGGGCCGAGCGCGTCTCATCGAGGCTCGGCAGGTTTGCTGTTTTCTTTTGGCCAAACTAGAGTGCTAAGGCACACAAGCACAGGCCTCGGGAACGAGGCTCTCCCGCCCGGCAAATGGTCACGAACACGCGTCACCTCCGAAGCCTGACCGCTCCAAGGGGCCGGCGGGTCTTTCGGACAAGCTGCCCCAGAGATAGTCCAGTACCGTGAGCTACTGCTTTGAAGACACAGTGCTCCCCCGAGCCCAGGAGTCAAGTCCTGGCAGTAAGTCAGGGAAGCAGGCACAGCCTCACCCCTGCCCCACCCCCAAAACAAACTTGAGGCCCTTGTTTCCTGGGACAAGTTCCTTCCCCTGTCCACCCACCCCCTGGGCTGGGCCGCAGCTCTCCCATCCCACTCCCCTATTTTGCACATTTTGGGGAGAGAGCATTAAGAACCAGGCTCTCTGCTTCACCGCTGCAGCCTGAGTGTGATCCTGGCCAGGGAGTTGACCCACAGGGCGCAGCAGACCTCTCCTGTCTCCCCGCTGCTCCCCTCAGCAGTGGATTTCAGTAGATCCTCCTGTTCTGTTCTGGTGAAGCCTCTCACCCCCTGCACCTCTGGCCTGCACCCCAGCTCTTCTATGGGGCGGGGAGGAACCGGCTCCCTGGATGCGCTGGGGGCCAGACCCCAGAGAAGACAAACTGGCCTCATGCCCGTCTCCACCTTCACAACTCGGAAGGGTAATGACACTCGAATGCCCTGAAGCCCCTCCACTGGGGGTGGGCCATGCACACTCTCTGCCCCGTCCTCGTGCATGGAGGGCCTAATGTTCTTGGGGAACCTCTGAACTTAACGTTGGCTGGCTGGGGGTTCGGACATGTCCAGAAATAGTGTCTGCCCCTGAGCCTGCAGGGCCAGTTCTGTGCTCCCCTAGGCCAGCCTATGGACCTCAGTGACAGGTGCTTTCAAGAGGGCTGGTCTCCCTCACCTCTCTTCAAAGTCCTACCGAGGGGGGCACGAGGCTGCAAACCTGGTGGGGAGGAGGATCCTACAGGTTCTCTGCTCCAGTGAGGGGAGCGAGGAGGAGCCCGGAGGCTGCAGAGGCCTGCCTGGCTGTGAGCTACCCAGTGAGGCGGGGTTCTCCAGCCATGCCTACCCACGCTGCCTCACAGGTGCCTCACAGTAGCGCAGGGGTAGGGGGCAAGCTGGAGAGAAAGCACTAGGGCAGAACGCGGCCAAGGGGGATTCAGCATCTACTCCACAGGGAGGAGGTGAATTTACAAAACAGAGAAGCAAAGCTGCCTCTCAGCCGGAAGCTGCCATCTGTGAAAGGGTATGGGAAACTCATTTCTTGAAACCTTAAACAAGGTAATTTCCGTTTTTATTGTTTAAGGACGGCAAGCAAAAAGCCAGGACCTAATCACGGTCTCTAGCTGTCTAGGCAGGACGCCTCCCCGTCCATTCCCCCAGAACGCGGACAGCCCGGACTGAATCAGTCTGGTGAGAAGGCGCTGCTTTGTGTTCCCACCCCCTGCAAGGAAAACACCCCACTCAATGCGGGGGAGACCACACCTCACTAGGCTTCACTTTGAAATCCAGTTAAATCCAGTCTCCCCGCACCTTCCGGAAAGTATCCTCCTCCTCACCAGTGTGGCCTCTCACACCATCTCCACATGGCTTGGCCTACAGGGGAACGCCACTGCTGAAATGTGGGGCCCCGTGTCATCTGGGGGACATAAGAAGCGATCCCTTGTCCACACCACCACCCGGCCTGGACGCTGGCCACGCCTTCAGGGTATCCCCACCACCACAGAAGAGCTTGCCATGGTCAAACTCCACCACTGGTCAGCACCTAACGGCCTGTACTGGACAGTGACAGAAATGTGTGATCAGCTATGACATCACTATGTGCCAGGCGCCTCTCCCCTTGTGGGAAACACATTACACCCACTTTCCAGAAGATACAGAGCGCTTTATGTCTCCTACCCGTGGACCACCCAGCTACCAGGGCAGGGTCCATCCAGATCACTGACTTATCTGCTCTACTAGAGTGTCCATTAGGTTTTCTTCCCAGTGCGCACTGGAGGCAGGAAAGCCTGGTGGCTACCACTCACATAGAAAGACACCCAAGCCCCTTCTTAGCACTACTCGCAAGTGAATTTCCCTTTGTTTTTTACAACTAAGCCAATCCCCAACAGGCAGCAACAAAGAGTTTTCAAAATATTTCCCTTCACTGCTCTCCCCGCGAAGAAGTGAACGGCCCAGTGATTTCTGCCCTGAGACATGGCCAGCCCTGCCGTCCGTGGTTGATGCCATCCGAGCTTAAATGCCACCGAGGAACCAGGCTCTTGGGGTGGATGGGGAAACCTCAGCACGTCACTCTACTGTTTGAATTTAGAATGTGAGAGGCCAAAAAGGAAGACAAAACCAAAACCTAAAAGACTTGGAACATCCAGGGTGAAGAAGCTACAAAGTGGAGACCCCCCAAAATCCACAGGACAGTGATCCGAGTGTAACTGGAGGACTAGAAGCCGCAGCCACCCCAGAGGGCCCTGTGGCCATGACAACTCGATTCCAGGGTCACTCCAGAGCTTCCCAGGGCTTCTGCCGCCTGAGTGACCTGTGACCCAAATGACCACTCTCACAGGCCTCTTAAGAATCACCCCCAAAATCAAATCACTGGGTGAAAACCAAGACAAAACTATTTTGCTTTTCAGCAGCGTCCAAAGGTACCCTCCATCCTTCTGGGCCTCAAACTCGCATGCGCCCTCCCCCACCCCCGCCCCAAATCTCTTCTGCCTAAGGAGCCGTGAAAAACTTGTTCTAACATTCAGACTCTGCGGCTCGCCCCGCATTCTGCTGGGGTGTACTTGGGGGACTCGACTTGGACAGAGGCCCGAGGCGGCAGGCGCCCGGCTCGGCTCCCCCCGCAGGTGCGCGCTGGTTTCCTATCGGGGACTCGACCCGCGCAGGTGCGTTACTCAACCTGTTTGAAGGTGTAAAGGTCGCATCCCCCCCCCTCCCGCCAACACTAGAGAAGGGCGGTCATCTACGTGAGAACCAACTCACTGGGGAAAAACAGTCATTGCTCCTCCCCAAAAAAAGGCCGGCGAGCGCCGGGGCGCCGTGTTCTCGGGGCGCAGCCTTCGGGCCGGGCCTGCGCCCCCTCACCGGCGCCCCTCGGGTCGCTCCCCGGGAGCTGGTGCGCAGCACAGTGCCGGGCGCGGACCTCGCCCCGGGCAGCGACGCAGGCTCCCCGGCTCCGCCGAGACGCGGCCCAGCCGAGCCCGCCCCGCCGCGCCGCGGCCTCCCGTCCAGGCCCACCGAGGCTTCCCCAGGAGCGGAGCCCCGGCGGCCGGACGCGCCCGCGGCCCCCGCCCCCCGGGAAGCAGCGCCCCCCGCCCGGAGTCCCGCCGCCCGAGCGCCCCTCGCGGGGGCTGCCCCGGCCTCCCCGCCTCCTGCCGGGGCCCCTCGCGGCCGGACCCGGCCCCCGCCCCGAAACTCCAGCGAGAGGGCGGCGCCCCCGGGGGGCCCCGCGCACGCGGGCCGCGGCCCCCGGCGCCCCCGCCCCCGCCGCTCACCGTCGTCCGGCCCGCGGGCGCCCGCCGCGGCCAGCAGCTGCGCCAGCGCCAGCAGCAGCGCGAGCAGGCAGGCCTTCCGGGGCCTCATGGCGGCGGGCAGAGCGCGGCCTCCGGCGCTGCGGCTCGCGCTCCGGCCTCGGGGGCGCCTCGCGCGAAGAAAGACGCCCCGGGACGCGCTGGCGGGACGGCTGGGGGCGGGGCGAGCCGCGGGGCGACCAATCCCGGCGCGGCGCCGCCCACCCGTCCTCCTCCGCACGCCGCGCCGCGCCCGCGTTTAAAGCTCCAGGCGCTAACGTGAGGTGCCCGCTCCTGATTGGCTGCGCCGCAGCCACCAATCAGCGGCTGCCACTCGGTTTGCCGGGAGCGCACAGGCTGAAGGAGGGAGGGGGGGAGAACAAAGCCGGGGGACCGGGGCCTGAGGGGCGGGGCCAGGACACGCCACGGAGCGCGATTGGTCGGGGGCGCGGGAGGCGGTACACGGGGCGGAGCCTGGGCAGGCGGGGGGGCGGGGCTGCGGCGCCGGCCGCCGAACTTGGCAGGAACACGTGTGCCCGGCGGAGCGGCCGAGAGCCTGGCCGCGCCCCCTGCCCGGGGAGGTCCGGGCCGCAGCACCCGGGGGTCCCGCCCAGTCCGTTGGGGAGTGATGGGGCTGCCGTGTCTGCTGCATGCTCATGTTGGTTTCCTTTTTTTGCTTGAACAAATAAAAGTTCACATTCCATGCCCGGGTTAAAACAGGGTTGGGGGCAGGGATGCGCATTCGGTAAAAAGTGAATCCAGAGCTAGGATCTGGGGAGGCTTTTCTTAACGGTTTCATCTATGAACAGGTCATCAGTCTGTTTATTCCTCTCTGATATTCTGCAAAAGTGACAGACCAGCTACACAGTCTAGTAGATTACAAAGGTCTAGCCATGGTCTTCAAATTCCCCTCTTTGAACCAAATTTAGAAAAAATATTAAGATACTGACTTGTTTGTCGAGTCTGTGGTTTGCATTAGAGCCGATTTCTTTGACACCTGGCGATTTGTGTGCTTGCGGAGTTATGGAAGACAAATAGGGCAAAATCACAACAAATGAGTGTTTCTCTGTGTATACAGATTGTAAGTAAAGAAGAAAGAAAACTAACTACTCACAGACGTTAGCAATTAGTGAATTTTAACTTAATGCATTTTTTATTGCACTCCTGTGAATCAGATCATTCCCCTCTCAGTTTTGTAGGGCAAAAAAATATATACAACCAACATTCACACGACCCCTTACACTGCGTGATTTGTTAATATGCTCTGAAAAGAGAATAGCAAAGCATTCAATATCATTTTAAAGAGCTCTTCAAAAAGATAAAAGCCTGGCCAGAATATCTGTCTTTCCTAATGTTTTATAGTTTCCTATAAGTTCTAATTAAACTGAGAGAAATGAGCACCCCCCCCCACCACAGATGTAGGACAAATACAACCAATTTCACTAAGACCCTTTGCTAATACAAGATATGGGAGAAGCCTTTCAAAATGAACTGTGTGTGGGTAAAAACAGTATTATATTACGTGTGAAATTTAATTATCACGCTTTTTTTAGAAGCATTTGGGGTATAGCAACAGAAGTTCATTCAACAGCAAAATATTACTTTATCAAGTTTAAAAGGTCATTGTGTAACAGGGTGGTCCCCAGGAAAGGGGGAAGTTCCAGGTTCCCTGCCCCACCCAAGGAAGGGTGGAGCTGAGCAGGAAGAGGAGAAGCTGCAGAAGAGACTGAGGAAGGAAGCAGGATGGAGCAAGGAGCCCTGGAGGAGGCGCATGGAGCCTAGAGACACGTGAAGAAACTGCGCTTGTCTTTTGGTCGTGGACTAGGTGACACAGATGTGGGTGAGACCCGTGGGGAGGTGACAATGGCAGCTTTTATCTTGATGTTGATTTTGCTCTTTTCCTTCCAGGCTTGTCTGGTTGTTTCTGACCCTTTTCTGTGGGTCCCCACTGGAAGATGCTTTAGACTTGTGGCAGGCTTTGGGGCCTTGTTCTGGGCCAATCCCATATGGATGGACTTTTACCCACGAGGGGACGGGTAACTTTGGGTGCTTCATTTAGAAACTAGACTCTTTGCCTTACCTGTATTGTTTCCTAGTTTTATTAAAGTTCCTTCCCATTAAAGTCTCCTATGTTTTGTGTTGATGCGGCGGATGGCAGAACCCATTTAGAATAGGCAGGTTTGTGGGGCTTGGGCTACCCCTCTCCCTGTCCTATAACAATTGTTCCCTCTTTATCCCTAAATTTCAACCAGTTTGGTTATGGGAGCAATTCTGTGAGACCACTGCGTGGAGAGTCAGCACAGAGAGTGGTGAAATATTTGCCACTATCTCCGAGATCTCTGTAATTAGTTGTAAGCTCAAGCTCAGAGAGAATGACTTGAGTCACGGAACCAGAGGCTGCGTTGCCTCTGGGCAGCCATTTAACAGGATTAGACCTTGTTTGTAGGTCTATTTGGGGTTGTGCTTCTCTCTTCTCCCACCCAGTGCCTATGGGGAAGTAACCACCCTCTCCCACCTAGAGCCTCCAGGTGGATCTGTGACTACCAATTAGTAATCTGTGATTACTAATCTTGGCACTGGTGTCAGCCAGCAAAGCCAAGATTATCTGGCCAGAAAAGGAAACTGAAAACAGCAGCTGCACATCTGCATGTGCTGTGGGTCCTGCACACATGATGCTGCCGCCCACTCTTATTTGGGGAGTTAAACGGCATGGCCTGAAACTTCTTATATGTTCTGGAATGGTCCTGATGGCCTCCCCATGGCCCTCTCATAGTTCTTTTTTTGGTAGAAAGACTGAAGGTTTGGCAGCACTCCTGCCCACCTGTGACTACGCAGGTGCTTCCCTTTTTCTTTCTCCTTTTCCTAATAAGCCCGTTTAAAGATTTATTTATTTATTTATACAAGCACTGGGTACAGTCAGAAGCGCAGGAGGGTAAGAGAACTCACCAGAGCCAGAGGGGAGAGCAGAGCAGTCAGACTGACGAAGTACACTGCTAAGGGGAGCAGCGGGCGGCAGGAGAGGTCTGCACACCATGTGGGACCCTCGCCGGCAGCAGGGGATCGAACCGGCACTGCAGACACTGCGGGCAACTTCGCAGCCCAGCGCTCAACCGTAATAAGCCCTTTTAAATGAAAAAAAAAAAAATACTGAAGCCTTAAAGAAGGAAGATGTGCAGACATCTTTGCCTTTACAGGCAAACACTATGGTAACCAGAAAGAAATACAACCTGCTGTGATTTTCTATCCTACTGTTAGGTAGTTAAGGAGGGTGCCTAAGACAACAGATACTAAAGAATCAACAGTATCCAGGAAAAATCTGCTGGGGCTGATAGGGCAACATCTGGGATGTGCTTGCTGGGAAGGCAGGGGCAGGAAGGACCAAGACTCCCAGGTCCAGACAGAGGGCAGAACATGAACCTGGTAACATTTTTTTCAGAATAGGATGGAGTGAGCAGGTCCTTGCATCCCATTGAAGATCCCTTGCCACTCAGTGCAGTTGCTCTTCCTGGATGCTACCAGCTTGGACTTCTCCAGAGTGTACTGGCTTTAAATGAGCTGCAGGGGCCTCCGTGGTGGCGCAAGTTGTTAAATCTCAGCACTTCGAAGCTATCCGCAGCCACTGCAGCACAAGTTTGATCCCCGGCCAGGGAGCTACCCACAGGGCGCAGTAGACCTCTCCCGTCTCCCTGCTGCTCCCCTAAGCAGTGTATTTCAGTAGACCTGCTTGTTCTGTTCCCCACTCTGTCTCTGGTGAATCCTCTCACCCCCCGCACCTCTGGCCTGTATCCCAGTTCTTATATGCATTTATTTACATGAATATAAAAAGATTTATTCATTTATGGACAGAAGAGCTAGGGTGTAGGCCAGAGGTGCGGGGAATGAGAGGATTCACCAGTGACAGAGTGGGGAGCAGAACCGGCAGGTCAACTGAAATACACTGCTTAGGGGAGCAGCAGGCAGATGGGAGAGGTCTGCTGCACCCTGTGGGTAGCTCCCTGGCCAGGGATTGAACTCATGCTGCAGTGGCTGCAAACAGCTTCACAGGTTGTGTCTTAGCCCCTTGTGCCACCCAGAAGGCCCTGCATAAATAAATAAATTTTTTTTTTAAGATTTATTTATTTATACAAGCACTGGGTACAGTCAGAAGCGCGGGAGGGTGAGAGAATTCACCAGAGCCAGAGCCGGGAGCAGAGCCAGCAGACTGACGAGGTACACTGCTGAGGGGAGCAGCGGGCGGCAGGAGAGGTCTGCATGCCATGTGGGATGCTCGCCCAGAGGCCGGGGATTGAACAGGTGCAGCCGAGGCTGCTGGCAGCTTCGCAACCCAGCGCTCAACCGCTGGGCCACCGGGGAGGCCCAATAAATAAATCTTTTTTTTTTTTTTTTTTTTTTTTTTATTTATTTTTTTTTTAATAGAGGCATGCTTATTTATTTATTTATTTGTTTGTTTGTTTTTGTTTATACAAGCACTGGGTACAGTCAGAAGCGCGGGAGGGTGAGTGAATTCACCAGAGCCAGAGCAGGGAGCAGAGCAGGCAGAAGGACCGAAGGACACTGCTGAGGGGAGCAGCGGGCGGCAGGAGAGGTCTGCGCGCCATGTGGGACCCTCCTCTGGTGGCCGGGGAGCAGCCGGGGATCGAACCGGCGCCGCAGACGCCGCGGGCAGCTTCGCAACCCAGCGCTCAACCGCTGCGCCACCGGGGAGGCCCAATAAATCTTTTTTTTAAAAAAAAAAAAGAGGGCCTCCCCGGTGGCGCAGCGGTTGAGCGCTGGGTTGTGTAGCTGCCCGCGGCCTCTGCAGCGCCGGTTCACCAGAGGAGGGTCCCACATGGCGCGCAGACCTCTCCTGCCGCCCGCTGCTCCCCTCAGCAGTGTGCTTGGGTCCTTCTGCCTGCTCTGCTCCCCGCTCTGGCTCTGGTGAATCCTCCCACCCTCCCGCGCTTCTGACTGTACCCAGTGCGTGTATAAACAAAAACAGAAACAAACAAATAAATAAATAAATAAAAATGCCTCTATAAAAAAAAAATTCTAAAAAAAAAAAAAGAGAGCTGCAGCTATGCTTTGCTTGGAGGTGGCTTTGTATTCTCTCCTAGCCATAGTCAAGAACTGAGGATCTCTCCATCTGGTAACACTACGTTTAACCTTGACAACACATGGTAGCCATTTTCCCATGCTGTTACATGGTCTCCTTATGGAAGTTAGTTCTCCCTTGAAGGGTCCACCTTGATTCCTGAAGACTCCAGATTGAAATGAGTTCCCATACCCACACTCAGGACTCCTTGAGCTGCTCAGGTAGCAGCTAAACTATTCTGTTCACAATTAATACATTGTACTCAGATTCTACCTTTATGTTTTGGGATTTATTGATTTTGCAATTGCTGCAACTTTTATTGCATCTTCCAATAAGTGAGTACTGACTGCCTTTGTCTTGATTCTAAAGACGAAATGTTCACACATACAGATGGGGCCACCCATCGTGAGTCAGGCCAAGCTGACATTTCTGCAGAGGGTTTTCTGTGACAAGATGTTCTTTGCAAGTGTGTGGAAGTAGGTCACGGACACGGTCATTTCTTTGTTAAGCCACTGGCGTTGGTCACCATTTCTCATTGTTCTAAAGTAATCTTAATGTTTTAAGATTCAAACTAAGATGATTCGCTCAGCATTCAAGTTTCATTGTCACCAAACGTAAAAAGATTGCAGGCACTTGTTAGCTGTTATTAAAAAGACCACCACTGGGCTTCCCTGGTAGTGCATGGGTTAAGTCTCGACCCTGTCAAGTTATTGCCAGCCACTGTGGCTTGAGTTAGATCCCCAGCCAGGGAGCTGACCCACATGGCACAGCAGACCTCTCCTGCCTCCCTGCTGCTCCCCTCAGCAGTGTATTTCAGTAGATCCACCTGTTCTGCTCCCCACTCTGTCTCTGGTGAATCTTCTCACCCCTTGCACCTCTGGCCTGTACCCCAGCTCTTGTATAAATAAATAGATAAAAATAAATCTTTTAAAAAATTTACTAGTATAGGGCCTCCCTGGTGGCGCAGCGGTTGAGCGCTGGGTTGCGAAGCTGCCCGCAGCCTCTGCGGCACCGGCTCGATCCCTGGCTGCTCCCCAGCCACCAGAGGAGGGTCCCACATGGCGCGCAGACCTCTCCTGCCGCCCGCTGCTCCCCTCAGCAGTGTACTTCGGTCCTTCTGCCTGCTCTGCTCCCCGCTCTGGCTCTGGTGAATTCTCTCACCCTCCCACGCCTCTGACTGTAGCCAGGGCTTGTATAAACAAACAAACAAACAAATAAATAAAGCATGCCTCTATTAAAAAAAATGCATTTAAAAAATTTACTGGTATAAAGTTGTTTATAATATCCTCTTCTTATATTTTTAATAACTGTAAAATCTTTAGTGTGGTGACCTCTCTTACTGACTTTGATAATTTTTGTCTCTGTGTGTGTTTAATTAGACTGGCTAGACATTTGTAAATTTCACTGGTCTTCTCAAAGGACCAAATTTTAGTTTCATTGACTTTTTTTCCTTATTGTTTTCCTACTTTATATTCCAGAGATTTCAGGTCTGATCTATATTTCCTGTCTTCAACTTTCTTTAGATTTCATTTACTCTTTCCCACCCCACCCCCCATTTTCTTAAAGTAGAAGCTGATGTCTTTGATTTGTGCTCTTTTCTCTCCCACAGTAGACACTGTGCTATAAACCTGCCCCTGAGGATGGCTTCGAACCTTGCGATGGTGGATATAGCCGAGTCCATGCAATGACTTAGAAGACGTAAAGCCTGGAGACACAGCAAGAGATGAAAGGACAACTCACTGCACGGAACTGGCACGTGGAGAATTTGGAGAAAGGTGGGTTATTTAGTGTAGTGGAGAAAGGGCAGGCAGAGATACAGCAAAGGATAAAGCTGGGGATAAAGAGGGGACAGATAACAAATGGTTTTAGTCTGAGAGCAGTAGGAATCAGTGAAGAATTCTAGGCAGAGGGTGGCATGAAAATATTTGCATTTCACAAAGATCGCCCCGGTGGGCAGGCGGCACTGCAGTCAGGAACACCAGGTAGAAGGTGTTCTGGTGCCCGTGCAGATGACGGGTGTGGTGGCAGCGGGATGGAAAGACTCAAGTGATACAAGAACTAAAATCAACCGCTGACAAAGACGTAGGGGAGAGGGCGAGGGAGGGTCAGATGAGCGGGACCAGACAGGAGGGAAGAGTTACCCGCAGGGAGGGACGAGGGGCCGAGCGGGGTCAGGACCGATTTCAGTCTGGGGCACCCTGAGGCGTGCAGGTGGAGTGACCGAGAAGGCAGGTGCGGACGTGGGTTGGGGGAGAGGAAACGGCCGCCCGCAGTGTGAGGGCGATGAAGTGGGGCGTTGTGACTGGGTGAACGGCCCGTGGGGCGTGTACTGTGTGGGAAGGGAGCCAAGATGAAAAATCAAGGCCTCTGCTTCAAAGAACTCAGCGGGCCCGGGGCCGCGCGCCAGGCCGTGCCCGCCGTCGAGCGGAGGCCGGGCTCACAGCCCGCGCGGGCCAGGCCGCCGCCTCCGTCCCGCCGCGCACACCGGGGCCCCGCATCTCCCGAGCCTCCCGCGACTCCCGGGCGAGGCCGCCCTCCGAGCGGGGCCGCCGAGCCCGAGCCCCGGACGGTCCGAGGGTGGAGACTGGCGTCCCGGCGCCAGCCCAGCGGGGAGGCCCGGCCCCCCGAGGCCCGCGTGGTCGCGGCGGCAGTCGGCCCTGCTCGGGCGGCCGTTGCCATGGGAACACGCGGAGCCGCCGCAGCTCGCGAGCGCCGCCTGCAGGCGGGAGGGGCCGGCGCCTCCCCGCACCGCCCCGCAGCGAGTCCCCGCCCCGGGCCGGATCCCCCGACCTCGGGGCTGGGAGGACTAGGTTCTGCAGACTCCCCTCCTCTTGGGGTTCAACAGGTTGGCGCTGTAACTGATGGCATCTACGTTAGGCAGTAGGAGCACGCGTACGTGACGTCGCCTTTTCCGGCCTCGGTTTTTGCTGCTCCACCTGACACCTCCACCACCGTCAGGACAAAATGGCCCCATTACACACGGGTCCTGCAGACCCGTGAGGGCCCGCACAGTTATGGGTGTTCCTACAATGAACACCAGTATTTGAACCCCTTGATTTGCACGATTGTGTAGTTTTCTGGGTGAAGCAAACCACTTTCAGAGGTCACCTAAGGCTGCTTATGGGAACACTGCAGGGTTCTTCTCCCACGGTCTGCCCCCCTGCATTTACATCATAGATGCATGTATCAGATAAATGTATGTATTGATAGGCTTTTTGCAATGTAGGGAATAAAAGGACCGAAACACAATGGGCAAAAGGCTAGTTTTTGCACTATTCATTCTCTTCCATATTGTCTTCCTGTTATCTGATCTTTGGATCTTTTTTTCTGGGAGATTTTTAAATCCTTCTCCGAGTCTTTTCTTATTTTAGCAATCACTTTAACTCCTTCAACTTGTTTTTGGATCCAGATGCTTCTTTTTTCATATTATTATTATGGATTTTTTTTTTTAATTCATGCATACAAGAGTGGAGGTGTAGACCAGAGGTGTGGAGGCTGAGAGGATTCACCAGAGACAGAGTCGGGGCAGAACAGGAAGATTCACTGACATACACTGCTGAGCGGAACAGCGGGTGAGACAGGTGAGGTCTGCTGTGCCATGTGGGTCACCTCCCTGACTGGGGATCATTTCATGCTGCAGTGGCTGTGGAGAGCTTCATAATGCTGAGACTTAACCCCTTGTGCCACCAGGGTCTCTTAATTACCCTCTGAGTATCGCATCACTTGAGGAGAGGGTGCTCACACACCAATGCCAGGTTTACTGACAAAAGTTTTTCTTTGCCATTCTCCCCTAGGACTCTTACTCTTCTTACTAGACAGGGTTGCCTTGCCAAAGACATGGTTCTTCAGCTAAGTTTTCCAAAATGAGCTCTGCAGAACTCTTGTGTCCACAAGATGAGTATTGGGGCAGGGGGAGAAAGAAAAAAAGGGGCCTCCTTGGTGTCACAAGGGGTTAAGTCTCAGCACTATCAAGCTATCAGCATCCACTTTAGATCCACCTGTTCTGCTCCCCACTCTGTCTCTGGTGAATCCTCATCCCCGCCACACACACACCTCTGCCTGTGCTCCAGCTCCTGTATGCATAAAATAAAATCTTTCAAAAAATGTGAAAAAAGGGCCTCCCCGGTGGCGCAGTGGTTGAGCACTGGGTTGCGAAGCCGCAGCCTCTGCAGCACCGGTTCGATCCCCGGCTGCTCCCCGGCCACCGGAGGAGGGTCCCACATGGCGCGCAGACCTCTCCTGCCGCCCGCTGCTCCCCTCAGCAATGTACTTCGGTCCTTCTGCCTGCTCTGCTCCCCGTTCTGGCTCTGGTGAATTCTCTCATCCTTCCGCGCTTCTGACTGTACCCAGTGCTTGTATAAATAAATAAATAAAACTTAAAAAAACTGTTTTAAAAAAAAAATGTGAAAAAAAATAAACTAGCTGGTCATGTAATTCTTCTTCTTCTTCTTCTTCTTTTTTTTTTTTTTTTGGTAGAATATCTTTGGAATTAGTGTTCCAGAAAAATTTGTGAAGTATTGTTTCAGAGTAATCCCCATTACCATTTACAGTCTCATTCTGTCATCCCTCAGGACCCCAGTCATCCACGCTAACACATGAAACATGAATCTTGCCACAGGCAAGTGTTCTCTGTGTGGAGAACGCCTCTCACGGAGAACAGACACTCTGTGCCCACGCGGCCTTCTGATGTAACCGTAGTGGTCTTCTACTTGTACGTGTTCACTTTTAACTTTTGCTTGAAAAAGCCTCACACTATAGTGCCTGCGATGCTCCTGAGGAAGCTGTTTCACTTTGTTATTTTGCCTTTTCTCAGAGTTGTGTCGCCTGCTGAGATGCCACTCTTGGGCATCTCATTCACGCTCTCAGCTTCAAACAGCATCTCTGTTCTAGAACACCCACGTCTACACTTCAGCTCCCAACCGCTTAGCTAAATTCTAGTCCCGCACATCTTTGCACCTGTAGTTTTAAGTTTCCCACATCAGATTACTCCAGTGTTGCTGAACCATCAACTGTTCCTTGGGAACATAATTCCAGTGGGACCTGCTGCGACACTGCAGCATCCACCAAAACAGACAAGACGGGGCCTCCCCGGTGGTGCAGCGGTTGAGCGCTGGGTTGTGAAGCTGCCCGCAGCCTCTGCAGCACCGGTTCCATCCCCGGCTGCTCCCCGGCCACCGGAGGAGGGACCCACATGGCGCGCAGACCTCTCCTGCCGCCTGCTGCTCCCCTCAGCAGTGTCCTTCGGTCCTTCTGCCTGCTCTGCTGCCCGCTCTGGCTCTGGTGAATTCTCTCACCCTCCCGCGCTTCTGACTGTACCCAGCGCTTGTATAAATAAATAAATAAATCTAAAAAAAAATTAAAAAAAAAAAAAAGACAAGACGGTGTGGAGACTCATTTATTGCCATCCGTCTCAAAGGAGGTGAATCAAAAGCACATACAACAGCCTTGCAGGCCTTTAACAAAATTCACTGGAATTAAACCCAAAGGTTTAAAGAAATATTTAAGAATCGCCCCATCCTGGAGCCTTGGGGACCGCACAGGAAGGTTCCTTCTGTCTTAACCCAAGCCGGGCATTCAGAGCCTGCAACAGCGGGAAATTAGGGCTTAAGTGGCAGGAGAAACAAGAAGCCTTTAATCAGCTGATGGGAATACAGCCGGTGATTTCTAAAAGAGAACGCCCTGTGTGGTTTCCCACATGCCTAGCCTGCACCACATTCCTGCTCAGAGGCAGGCCCCTGTTCCTAAATCTCCCAGTGGGCCCGAGGGGCAGCGAGTCCGCTGCAGGCTTTGATGTCCGCCTGGGCCTCAACTCCAGTCGGCCTCGATCATGGCAAACAGCTGGCTAAGCCTCAGCCTCTTGACCTCGGGCTCGTTCGGCGGCCTGCAGGTCTTCGCGTGCACCCTGACGTGCTCGGCCAGCTTAGACTTATAAATGAAGCCCTTCCCGCAGTCGCCGCAGGCGAACGGCCTCTCGGCCCTGTGGATGCGCTGGTGCCGCAGCATGTGGCCCTTCTCCCGGAAGCTTTTGCCGCACTCGGGGCAGCGGAAAGGCCGCTCGCCGGTGTGCAGGCCCCGGTGGCTGAGCAGCTGCGCCTTCAGGCGGAAGCTCTTGTCGCACTCGGGGCAGCGGAAGGGCTTCTCCCCCGTGTGCGTGCGGACGTGCTCCACGAGCTTGGACTGCTTGGCGAAGCCCTTGCCGCACTGGCAGGAGAAGGGCATCTGGCCGCGGTGCAGCAGCTGGTGCGCCTTCATGTCGGCCTTGACGCGGTAGCGCTTGTCGCAGTCGGGGCACTGGAAGGGCCGCTCGCCGGTGTGCAGGCGCCGGTGGCTGAGCAGCTGGCCCTTGAGGCGGAAGCCGCGCAGGCAGTCGGGGCACTGGAAGGGCTTCTCCCCGCTGTGCACGCGCAGGTGCTCGGCCAGCTTGGACGGCCGCTGGAAGCCCTTGCCGCACTGGGCGCAGGGGAAGGGCCGCTCCTGGCTGTGCGTGCGCTGGTGCGCCTTCAGGATGGCCTTGAGGCGGAAGCTCTTGTCGCACTCGGGGCAGCGGAAGGGCCGCTCGCCGCTGTGCACCCGCAGGTGCTCCCGGAGCCGGCACGGGTGGCTGAAGCCGCGGCCGCACTCGCCGCAGGAGAAGGGCCGCTCCCCGAGGTGGCGGAGCCGGTGGGCGCGCAGCGTGCGGGGCAGGCGGAAGCGCAGCTGGCACTCGGGGCACTGCAGGGGCTGCTCGCCCGAGTGCAGGCGCTGGTGCCGCAGCAGCTGGCCCCGCTGGCGGAAGGGCTTGCCGCACTCGCCGCACCAGAAGCGCTTCTCGCCGCTGTGCACGCGCAGGTGCTCCGCGAGCTGGCGCTGCCCCGCGAAGCTGTGGCCGCAGGTCCTGCAGGAGAAGGGCCTGTCCCCGCGGTGCGCCCGCGGAGAGCTGCTCTCCCGGCCCTGCGAGGGCCTTTCTCCCGCAAGCACCCGCCCGAGGCCCAGCAGCGGCGGCCGCGGAGGGAAGCGCTGGCTGAGGTCGCTGCCAGAGATCGGCCTCTGCGTGGGGCCGGACTCCTCCTCCCGGCTCCCGCAGGGCTGCTCTCCTGCAAGCACACCGCTGACTTCGCCCTGCTCAGAACAGGGCCCGGGGCCTTCTCTACACGAGTCTGGCCTCTCCCCACTGTACCGGTCCTGGGGAGCTGGCCCGCCGTTCTTGGGGAGAAAGCTCTTGTCACATCCGGGGCACTGGGGTGGTCGCTGCCCCTTATGCAGGAGGGGGTGGCTGAGAAGGGTCTGTTTACATTGGGGGCACTGCGAGGGGTCCTTCCCTGCGTGGGCGGCCAGGTGTCTCAGCAAACAGTGCTTCAGGCGGAAGCTCCTCCCACATTCCTGGCACCGGAGGTGTCCCTGTCCCTGAGGGGGGCTCCGTGGTTGCTGGGGTTCAGCTCGTGAGCTGAATGGCTTCCAGGCCCTGCGTGGCTGGTCCAGGGAGTGGCTCCTCTGGTGCTTTTCTAAGTGGGTTTGCTTCCAAAAGCTTTCCCCACACACAGGGCAAGCCAGCGGGGTGCCCTCCCAACAGGGGGTTTCCTGAAAGCCAGTGAGGCCCAGAGTTCTGGGACTTAGGGTTCTTTCTCTTTGGGTGGATCCCCTGCAGCTGTGGACTACTGGAAAGAAAGCCCCTGTATCAGGTCTGCAGGCGCTGGTGAGGATGCCACCTTGGTCAGGGCTGAAGGAAACATCTTCACTTCTTCCTCCTAAGGGGTCAGAGGAAAGGCAGCACTGAAGGGGATCTACTTGGAAATGGCATTTAGTTTCTCCTGAAGTCACAGCTTGCTGGCTTCCTGAAGTCGAGACAAAATTCAATCAGTATTCCTGTGCGTGGGATGACTAAAGGTTTCTGTCACCAGTAACGTGACCCGTGACAGTGACCTGTGGTGGCCTGGGAACCCCCTTCTGCTGAGCACAGCCAGGCACATTGCAGTATGGCTGGACTTTGTGACCGGGAGCTCGGAGAGCGTCTGCTGACACTCAGCTGAAAAGACCTCTCAGAATAACACTGGAAAGGAGGACAGCAGTTGACACAGGGAGGGCCTAAGCTCTGGGGTCAGTGGTCAGGGGACCAATCTCGTCTGTCCACTATGCCTACTCTGTCACGCCAACCTTTCTTGCTTCAGTGCCTTTTTCTGCAGAAACAGGTGTTCAGGTGTCTACAGTGTTTAGCACGAGCCTGGCATAGTGCTTACACCATCCTGACCTCAGGAGCACCATGCTCTCCTACGGTCACTGCCCACGTTACTGGAGCCAAGAGAGACGTGCAAGGAGCAGGCCCTGATTAACACCCAGTCCTGCGGATTCCTGAGCAGGCCCTAGGAGCTGGCTGCAAGGCTTGGACTCTGCCTCCCTCCTTACCCTACTCCCACTGACATTTAAAAAAGGTCACTTGGAAGAATTAATGACAGATGGTAAAAAATGAAGTAACTTGTAGAGAAAATCTAACACTCCAGAAAGAAGTCACTGAACAAACTACTTTTTTTTTTTTATATATAGAGGCATGTTTTATTTATTTATTTGTTTGTTTGTTTGTTTATACATGCACTGGGTACAGTCAGAAGCGCGGGAGGGTGAGAGAATTCACCAGAGCCAGAGTGGGGAGCAGAGCAGGCAGAAGGACCGAAGTACACTGCTGAGGGGAGCAGCGGGAGGCAGGAGAGGTCTGTGCGCCATGTGGGACCCTCCTCTGGTGGCCAGGGAGCAGCCGGGGATTGAACCGGCACTGCAGAGGCCGCAGGCAGCTTCGCAACCCAGCGCTCAACTGCTGCGCCATCAGGGAGGCCCCTGAACAAACTTCTGATGAGATTTCTTGGAATGATGTTCCCATTAGACTTTCTCATATTTATATAATGCTGATTGCCAAGAATCTGAAAATCTCTGGGCCTCCCTGGTGGCACAAGGGGTTAAAACGCAACCTATGAAACTATCCACAGCCACTGCAGCACGAGTTCAATCCCCAGCCAAGGAGCTACCTACATGGAGCAGCAGACCTCTCCTGTCTCCCCGCTGCTCCCCTCAGCAGTGTATTTCAGTCAATCTGCCTGTTCTATTTCCCACTCTGTCTCTAGTGAGTCCTCTCACCCCCTACACCTCTGGCCTGTACCCCAGTTCTTGTGTGCATAAATAAATAAATCTTCAGGGCCTCCCCTGGTGGCGCAGAGGTTGAGCATTGGGCTGTGAAGCTGCCTGCAGCCTCTGCAGCGCCAGTTCGATCCCCAGCGAGGGTCCCACATAGTGTGACAGACCTCTCCTGCCACGCCCGCTGCTCCCCTCAGCAGTGTATTTCGTCACTCTGCCTGTTCTGTTCCCCACTCTGGCTCTGGTGAATTCTCTCACCCTCCTGCGCTTCTGACTGTACCCAGTGCTTGTATAAATAGATAAATGAATGAATGAATGAATGAATGAATGAAATTAAACTATCATATTAAAATAAATAAATAAATCTTCAAAAAGAAAAACAAAAAAAGAATCTGAAAATCTCAGACCTCCCATACATCATGGCAAAAAAAAAAAGAGCTAAGTTTTAGGCCTTCAAGTAGAGACACGGTCTCCAGACAGAAAGGAAGCGCTTTTGGTCACAAGCATTTGGTTAAGCAGTTTCTGATTTCCCCTGCCTACTACTAAGAAAAGTCACATTTACTAAGCTCTTACTATGTGCCAGATGTCTCTTTAACACTTTGCATACATGAGCCCATTTGTATTATCTTCATTTTTTAGATCAAGGCATTGAAGCCTGAGGTTGAATGACTTGCCCTAGGTCACCCAGAACAGGCAGGGTCCAGGCTCAGCCTCCAGAACCCACACTCCTAACCACTATGCTTTATTGTCTTACTCCAGAATATACAGATGTCCAAACCAGTTAAACAGGAAGACAAGTTAGTGAACTGGAACTAAGAAACCCAAATGTGCGGCCTCCCTGGTGACCTGGGGATTAAGTCTCAGCTCTATCAACTCTACTGCCTGAGTTTGATCTCCAGCCAGGGAGCTGACCCACATGGCATAGCAGACCTCTCCTGTCTCCCTACTGCTCCCCTCAGCAGTGTATTTCAGTCTATCTGCCTGTTCAGCACCCCACCCTGTCTCTGATGAATCCTCTTATCCCCTACACCTCTGGCCTACATCCAGTTCTTCTATGCAAAAATAAATAAATAGGGTCTCCCTGGTGGCGCAAGGAGTTAAGCACAGCACTATGAAGCTATCTGCAGCCTCTGCAGCACGAGTACGATCCCTGGCCGGGCAGGGAGGTACCCACATGGCATAGCAGACCTTTCCTGTCTTACCCACTGTCCCCCTTAGCAGTGTGTTTCAGTCAGCCTGCCTGTTCTGCTTCCTACTTTGTTTCTCCTGAATCCTCTTACCACCCCCCTCACCTCTGGCCTATATCCCAGATCTTGTATGCATAAATAAAGAAATCTTTAAATAAATAAATAAATATGGGGGGGGGACACAACTTGAATGTGACATGTTAAGTACAGGACCTTGATTTCTTGATACTCACCCCAAAATAGCTGTCTCTCAATAACTCGATCAAAATGTTTATCAGCAGAGGAGCAAATTATCTTTCCTGATTTCCGTGATTCACTCCACTTCCTGAAGGGTTCTCTTCCCTGTTCAATCCAAGATATTAGTTCTGGTTTGGGAAGTCCCCCATCTGCACAGAAAATCAATGAGATAGAACTGAGAATCCAGAAATTAACTTTTCATTTATACGCAACTGATTTTCCAAAAGGGTGCCAAAGGGGAAAGAATAGTCTTTACAACAAACGGTGCTGGGGCAAATGGATACCCATATACAAAAGAAGTCAGATCCCTACCTGACACCATACACAAAAATAACTCTCAATGGATCAAAGAACTAAATGTAAGGGTTAAAATATGAGTGAACTGTTGCAACTCTGTAATAGGCAATGGTTTCTTAGCTATGACACCAAGAACTCTGGGGACAAGAGGAAAAATGGATAAACTGGAATTCATCCAAATTAAAAACTTTTGTACTTCAAATGACACCATCAATAAAGTGAACAGGCCCTCCCCGGTGGCGCAGTGGTTGAGCGCTGGGTTGCGAACCTGCCCGCAGCCTCTGCGGCGCCGGTTCGATCCCCGGCTGGTCCCCGGCCACTGGAGGAGGGTCCCGCATGGTGCGCAGACCTCTCCTGCCGCCCGCTGCTCCCCTCAGCAGTGTACTTCTGTCCTTCTGCCTGCTCTGCTCCCCACTCTGGCTCTGGTGAATTCTCTCACCCTCCCGCGCTTCTGACTGTACCCAGCGCATGTATAAACAAACAAATAAATAAATAACAATACATGCCTCTTTAAAAAAATAAATAAAGTGAACAGACAACCCATAGAATGGGAGAAAATATTGCAAACGATGTATCTGCAAGGGTCCAGTACCCAGAAGAAAGAGAGAGCTCTTTCACCTAAGCAATAAGAAGACAAAAAGCCAGGGGCCTCCCCCGTGGCTCAGCGGTTGAGCGCTGGGCTGCGAAGCTGCCTGCAGCCTCTGCAGCGCTGGTTCGATCCCCAGCTGCCAAGGAGGGTCCCACATGGCGCGCAGACCTCTCCTGCCACCGGCTTCTCCCCTCAGCAGTGTACTTGATCTCCACCCACCGGGTGAGGGTCCCACATGGCGTGCAGATCTCTCCTGCAGCCCGCTGCTCCCCTTGCAGTGTACTTCATCAGTCTGCCTGTTCTGCTCTCCACCCTGACTCTGGTGAATTCTCTCACCCTCCTGCACTTCTGACTGTACATAGTGCTTGTATGTATGTATGCATGTATGTATGCATGTATGTATGTATGTATGTATGTATGTATAAATAAATAAATAAGACAAAGAGCTCAAATTAAAAACTTATCTTTTCCTCTCAGATCAGGAACAAGATAAAGGTGTATACTCACACCACTGTTACACAACAGAGCACAACAGAAGTCCTGGTCAGAGCAATTACACAAGGAGGAAATAAAACGTATTCACATTGGAGAGGAAGAAGTAAAATGATTACTATTTGCAGAGGACATACATTAAAAAATCCCAAAGACTCCAGTAAAAAAAAATATTAAATATAAAAAATATATGCAGTAAAGCGGCAGGCTACAAAATTACTAGGCAAAATTCTGTTGCCATATTATACACAAATAATGACCTAGCAAAAAGAAGTCTGGAACAGTCTCACTCACTTACAATCACATAAAAAAAATTAAATACCTAAGAATAAATTTAACCAAGAAGGCTAAAAGACTTGCACACTGGAAACTGTAAGATATTGTTGAAAGAAACAGAAGACACAAAGAAATGGAAAATAGTCCCTGCTCATGCATTTGAAGATTTAACATCAGTAAAATAGTCATATTAAAGCAATATACAGATTCAATGCAATTCCTATGAAAATCCCAACCTCTATGAAAATCTACTCTTCACAGAAATAGAACAAAAATAGAATTTATTTAGAACTACAAAAGACTCCAAGCAGAGAAAAAAAAAAAAGGATATTCAACTGAATAAAATATCTTTGCAGGGCCTCCCTAGTGGCGCAGGCAGTTGAGCGCCGCACTGTGAAGCTGTCTGCAGCCTCTGCAGAGCGAGTTTGATCCCAGTCTGCCGGGGAGAAACCTACATGCCATGGCAGACCTCTCCTGCCTCACCTGCTGGTCCCCTCAGCAGTGTGTTTCAGTCTGCCTGTTCTGTTCCCTGCTCTGTCTCTGGTGAATCCTCTCACCTCTCGCACATGTGGCCTGTACCCTGGTTCTTGTGTACATAAATAAATCTTTAAAAAAAAAAATCGTTGGAAATTATAATTAGAGAGGGTGTGGAAAGAAGGGAATCCTTAGATACTGTCGATGGGAATGTAAATTATGAAAGCAGTATGGAGAGTCCTCAAAAAATTAAAAATAGAAATTCCATCAATTCCATTTATTCCACTTCTGAGTATTTACCCAAAGAATACAAAAATAAGAATTTACAGGGCATATGCACTCCCATGTTCATTACACTATTACTCACAGTAGCTAAGAGCTGGAAACTAAGTGCCAGCTGACAGATGACTGGGCAAAGAGGATGAGGTACATACACAATGGAATGATATTTAGCTGTTAAAAAGCATGAAATCCTGCCATTTGCAACAACGTGGATGGACCCAGAGGGTCTTACACTAAGTGAAATGCATCAGGACATAGACACACACTGTACGATTTCATTCACATGTGGAAATAAACAATAATGAACACACAAGACAAAAACCAAACTCTTACACTATATGAGCAAAATAGTGGTAATCAGAAGGGAGTTGGGAAGAGGGGTGAGTAAAAGGAGTCAACTATATGGTGAAGGACAGAAACTAGACTTTCCTTGGTGAACATCATGTAGTAAATATAGATAATGACCTATAATACTGTATACCTTGAAATCTACATATTGTTGTAAACCAATGTCACTTCAATAAAAAAATTTTTTTAACGGGCAAAATACTTGAATAGACATTTCTCCAAATAAGAGATACAAATGAAAAGATACTCAAGATGAATAACCATTAAGAAAATGCAAGTCTTAACTATAATGATACACCACTTACATCCATTTGATCTCGATAACTGGAACATTCTTTCTGGGTGTCACAGGGGTAATGACATAGGATTACATTTTTTTTAGAAAAATTCAACTACTTTAGTTATTCAGATGCAATGAAAAGAATGTGATGTCTTGGAGTCTCTGGCTTAGAAACAATCTATAGATAGAAACTGGAAAACTTAACTATGGTAAGGGGACAGAATGCAGGTAACTGGAAACCTTGCGATACAAACATAGCTGTCAGGGGCCTCCCCGGTGGCGCAGTGGTTGAGCGCTGGGTTGCGAAGCTGCCCGCAGCCTCTGCAGCGCCAGTTCGTTCCCCGGCTGCTCCCAGGCCACCGGAGGAGGGTCCCACATGGTGTGCAGACCTCTCCTGCCGCCCGCTGCTCCCCTCAGCAGTGTACTTAGGTCCTTCTGCCTGCTCTGCTCCCCGCTCTGGCTCTGGTGAATTCTCACCCTCCCGCGCTTCTGACTGTGCCCAGTGCTTGTATAAATAAATAAATAAAAATAAATCTTAAAAATAAAAAATTAAAAAAATAATAATCCTGGGGCCTCCTAGGTGGCGCAGCGGTTGAGCGCTGGGTTGCGAGGCTGCCCACGGCCTCTGCAGCGCCAGTTCGGTCCCCGGCTGCTCCCCGGCCAACAGAGGAGGGTCCCGCATGGCGCGGACCTCTCCTGCCGCCCGCTGCTCCCCTCAGCAGTGTACTTCGGTCCTTCTGCCTGCTCTGCTCCCCGCTCTGGCTCTGGTGAATTCTCTCGCCCTCCCGCGCTTCTGACTGTACCCAGTGCATGTATAAACAACAAACAAACAAATAAATAAATAAATAAAACATGCCTCTATAAAAAATAAAAAACAGAAACAAAACAAAACAAATAATAATAATCCTTAAAAAAAAAAAATAGCTGCAGGACCTAGCCAGAGAGGTGGAGGGAATACAGAACTAATTACCTTCTTTATATACTGGAGGAAAGAGATATAAATTGGTAAAATATGATCTAGGAACTTATTTGCATTATAAAGATAACTGACAGACTTGCAAAAACCATTACGTTTTGAAGAGAAGTGGGAGAGAGAAGACAGCATAAGTGCACTAATGTCTCATTTTTCATAGTAATGAGTTAATGCTGCCTAAATTTGATCAATCAAGAAACGGAGATGTAAGCATGATTAGATTGGAGGAAACCACAGTGAAAACTAAAATGGTTTAAAATGGTGGCTTTGGGGAATTCACTGAGTGAAGTGAGGATGAATTGAGATTTTTATCATTCGTATTTTATAAATAAAAAGAAATATAAAGCCCAATAAGTAAAAAGACTAAAAAGAACACCCATTACCATAACTGCTGAGAGAGCTGCTAGCAAACACCACAGGCTAGAGCCATCCAAAATCTCACTGCAGGGGAAAACTGTATCAGTTTTTCTGAGGCATTCCGACTCCACTTAAAAGCTGATAGGCAGGGGCACCCCGGGCGAAAGGCACACAGGGTAATCGATGGACATGAGCAAGAGGTACTCCAAAGTGGAAAACCATGGAACCTGCAAGGATGCTGTGACCAAAGCTCTGAGGTCGGCTCCTCTGCCACCATACATTACACACTGTCCCAGTAATGGGACACGTAACAGTATATACCCTTAACTACAGATCAGCAAGGACTGATCAAGGGCCTCCCTGGTGGCGCAAGGGGTTAAGACGCAGCACTATGAAGCTATCTGCAGCCACTGCAGCACGATTTCTGATCCCTGGCCAGGAGGTGACTCACATGGCACAGCAGACCTCTCCTGTCTCCCCCGCTGCTCCCCTCAGCAGTGGATTTCAGTACATCTGCCTGCTCTGCTCCCCACTCTGTCATGCAAATGCATGAATGCTCTCACCACCACCCTCACACCTCTGGCCTGTACCCCAGTTCTTGTATGCATAAATAAACAACAACAAAAAAGTACTGATCACAAAAGTGGGGGGAACTGCTTTTCCAAGTTGAGAAATAGGGTAACCTGACCAAGGTGAGTGCCCAGTGACTGAGACCTCTCACAGAACCCAGTTCCATGACTCACCCACAAAGTTGAGCACTTCTTACCTAGAGAAATGAGAATTTCGTAATTTGTTCTCATCACGTGCTTGTAAAGCTCCTTCTGCCATGCCTGCAGAGTCTGCCATTCTTGCTCCGAGAAATAAATGGCAACGTCCTCGAAGGTCAGAGGTGACTGAAATTAGAGAGAGATACATACTCAGTCATGAGTGCTCTAAGTAACTCAACTCCTCATGGACAAGAAAGATTTGTGGTGAGGACCCTGTTTCTGTTGCGGTTTCCTTAGCCACGACCACTCCTCCCGCGTTTCTTTATACCTGTTCAAACGATTTTGCTCATGTAGTTTATGTGAAATGTTTTTTCTAAGTCGCATTATACTCCACAGGCAAATACGCCCCAAGGATGCGAGTTTCCATTTCCTTTACAAATTACAAGGCACTGATGTTTCCATATGTATTAGTGTCTTCATTTCTCTACGACAGTCTCAAAAGAAAAGCTGCTGTCAAAGGATATAAACATCCTGGGTCTAAAGGACACAAGACTGTTGTCCCCCCCAAATGCTGCACTCTTACATTAACGAGATCCCTTATTTCTACACACCTTTGCCAGCCTAGGCAGTCAATGTTCTTAAACCTAATTATTATTATACTAATGTGATAGGCAAAAATATTGAATTTGCTTGTGAGGCTTACTAACTTCGTGAGGCTTAGTAGCCTTTGCATACTTTTGGGGGCTTCCATGTATCTCTGTCCATGCCTGTCATATCCTTTACTCAGCACTCTAGTGGGCTTTTAAAATTTGAATGAACTTTCTTACATTAGGGTTAATAGTCCTTTGACTGGCAAACATTTTCTCCTGCATGATTTATATTTCCATAGCCCTCCACAAAACACAATTATACTGTACCAAATGTCAGTGGTGGCAAGGGTGAGAGACACTGCATTGGGTGAGCTAAGATAACTGAGCTGGGTAGGAATAGACACCCTTCCAGCACCTGCCACCTATTTCTGATTACCCTGTGTTAGGGTAGTACTCCTCCCATCTGCTGTTAGAATTTTCCATCTGTTTTCAGATCATCTTCCTTCTACCACTCCCTAAAAATTCACAAATCCCAACCCTTCTTACAGCCACTTCACGTAAATGTCAGGTAATTATTCAGGTAACTATGTTTTGATCATTTAACATGTCTAAAACTGTTGTTCTTAGTAGGTTCCTCTTGTTTATTTTCCACATCACATGATGAACTTTTTGAGTGTGTGTGTGACTAACAGTTCTTGCATAAACTCCAGTTTTTATAGAATGATTTTGCACCATGCACTGTGATTTTCAGAAATGCATGTTGTAATAGAATAGAACTAAATGTGTTGGTGATAAGTAGTCTCTTTTCTAGATGAAATTGCGTCCTTTTAAAATGTTTTCCAAAAATGCTCCAAGTTTCCAGCTTACTTCCAGAAGTTTAAAAGATCCAGAAAATAACAGATTATAACAAACATGCCAGGATCCGCCACTGTCTTAGTATATATTTTTCCCTTCAGATTTCCTTTTAATGAATGAAACTTAAGTTCTCCTGGTCCTCTTTAATCTTGTTCTTCTCTTCAGTCCTAGTCTCTTCCCTTTCAACAAGGTAAATATTGTAACGAATGTGGTAACTTGTCAGTTCATGTTTTTATTTTATTAACACACGTGCAACCATCAACACACAGTTCTGCTTTGTCGGTGACACAAATGCTTCATTATACTGCCACTTGATTTCAGAGTCCTGAGATCTGCCGTGGGGGCACAGAGATGGCCGATCTGCTTTCCTCTTGAGTGTCCCGGCCCCTGGCGGCGGCCAGTCCTCGCCGCCCCGGGCCTGGAGGTGCCTTCCCCTGCTCCCCGCGGCGCCCTCCGGTTTTTACATCCTCTCCCACGCCTCCCACGGTCTCTTCTTTCCTTACACTCGACAGAGTTGAACACATCAGCGGTGGAACCTGCCATGTCTCGGGCTGAAACGTCACTGACACCTGCAGGGACCCCGGCTCTGAGCTCAGCGACCCGCCGCGGCCCCGGCTCAAGTCCACGCACCCCTCGCCCGCCCGGACCCCGATCCTTTCACCCTAGTCCGCCCCGCCCAGCCTCGGCCCGGCCCGGCCTGACCCGGCCCAGACGGCGGTCCCCAGGGGCAGGCCCGGCGCCGCCGCCCCAGACGCCGCCCGCCGCCGCGCCCGGCCTCGGGATCCCGACCCGCCCGGCCGAGCGCGTCCAGGCGTCCGCGCGGGGGACCCGCTTACCGAGGGGGCCTCGGCCATGGCCCTCCGCGGACCCGCCCGGCCGGCGACTCCCAGCGGCCGCCCGGCCCCCAGCGCCGGCCCCGCCCGCGGCCACCGCCCTGTCAGCCCGCGAGCCCGCCGGGCGCGGTGCACGCCGGGACTCGGCTCGCCGGGCGCGGTGCACGCCGGGACTCGGCTCGCCGGGCGCGGTGCACGCCGGGGCTCGGCGGCGGGACCGACAGCCCACAGCGCCCCCTGCTGCCGGGAGGGCGAGCGCCGCCCGAGCTCCCTGCCCGCTGAGGGTCTGCAGGTGTTCCGGAGCGAGTTCCCACATCAGCCTGGAAGGTCCAATCCTGAAAGTCAGGTAGACACATGGCATCGCTGATTCCATAGAATTTTTAAAAAATATTTATGTACTTATGCATACAAGAACTGGGGTACAGACTAGAGGTGTGAGGGGTGAGAGGATTCACCAGAGTGGGGAAGAGAGCAGGCGGACTGACTGAAATACACTGCTGAGGGGAGCAGCAGCAGACAGGAGAGGTCTGCTGTGCCATGTGGGTATCTCTCTGGCTGGGGATCGAACTCGTGCAGCAGTGGCTGCAGACAGCTTCATAGGCTGCGTCTTAACCCCTTGCGCCAGCAGGGAGGCCCTCCATGGACTTCAATTAGGAACATGACTCAGTCTATAACATCCAATTAATGGTTTTATAAAATAAATGGATTTTAGTTTGTAACTCCTAAGCAGTCTGTGGTTGAACTGGTTGAACTGCTTAGATATGCAATTGCTGTCCCTATCTGTAACACTTTCCTAAATCAATGTTTATATAAAACACGTAACACTAAGCAAATTTTAAAAGGTGGTCCGTAAGTCTGGTACTGTAATTGCTGTTTTCCCATATATTTTATTTCATATATATTATTCTGTACCTATTATTTTCCCATACCTCTGCTCACAGATGTCTTTTTCTATTGCTCCAAGAACATGTCATTTTGTGTTTATTCTTTTGCTTTCTTTGGCTATATCAAGGTTATCATGGACCTCCCAATCTCATAGTTGTACTCTGTAGGGGCAGGAAGGACACGGAGCAGGTTTTCTATGATTCCAGCAGACGGGGTAGAGGAGGAGTCCTGGAGCCCTCAGTGGCTTTTCAGGCTTTTTTTGTTTACCAGGTACACGGCCGGCAAGGGTGCTGGGGGGCCGGGAGGCTGACAGGCCTCCCAGCCCCCAGCAAGTCTTCACTCTGGGCTCTCTGGAGGCCTTGTTCTCTGCTCTTGTGGTTATGCTTCTCTGCTTATGCTGGTGTCCCTGTGACACAGCCCTTATAAGCCCAGGTGTGTCCACTTACATGCCCACACCCTATTCCAGGTGCCCACTATCAGGCATGCATTCAGGACCGCAGGGATCAATCCTAATGGCGGGAGGGCAGAAAACCCTGATACTTTTTATTTACCCTACATACTCCCAAATGGCTGTTAAGGTAGCGATTCATCTGCTAGTGCTGCCATAACAAAAAGCCACAGGCAGTGACTTAATAAACTGATTTCCTCGCAGTTCTGGAGGATGCAAGTCCCAGGTGAAGGTGGCAGCAGTGTGGTTTCCCATGAGGTCCCTCTTCTAGACTTGCAGGTGATGGACACCTTTCTCTCTGCATCTTCCCGCGGTTATCGTGCGTTCTGGGCACCATTTCCTAATCGCCTGCCTCTTCTGATAAGGACACCAGTCCTAATGGATTAGAGCCCACAAGCTTGACCTCATTTTACCTTAATTACTCTGTAAAAAAAGACCCTATTTCCAGGAACTCCCTGGTGGCACAAGGGATTAAGTCTCAGCACTGCTATCAAAAAAAAAAAAAGGGCCTCCCTGGTGGCGCAGCAGTTGAGCACTGGGTTGCGAGGCTGCCCGCAGCCTCTGCAGCGCCGGTCAGATCCCTGGCCACCAGGCGAGGGTCCCACATGGCACGCAGACCTCTCCTGCTGCCCACTGCTCCCCTCAGCAGTGTACTTCGGTCCTTCTGCCTGTTCTGCTCCCTGCTCTGGCTCTGGTGAATTCTCTCACCCTCCCGCGCTTCTGACTGTACCCAGTGCTTGTATAAATAAATAAATCTTTAAAAAAAAAAAAAAAAGAAAATCTCAGGAAAAAGTTTACTTCTTTTATTAAAGATTTATTTATTTATACAAGAACTGAGGTACAGGCCAGAGGCGTGGGTGAGAATTCGCCAGAGACACAGTAGGGAGCAGAATAGGGAGAAGAACCAAAGACACTAATGAGGGGAGCAGCGGACGAGACAGGAGAGGTCTGCCGGGCCATGTGGGAATCCCCCTGGCCAGCCAGGAATCGAACCCATGCTGCAGACAACTTCACAGCACGGAGCTCAACCCACTGCGCCCCCGGGGAGGCCCTAAATATTTTTTCATTCTTGTACTTCAGGGTCTGAGATCAATTTAATCATTTAGGCTTGATCTCAAAGGTCTGTTAGAACAGCCTGAAAAATTGCCTTAAAGTTAAGGACAAGGCCATAGAGTAGTAAGTGGAAGAATGCCACAGACTCACGGTATCTTTTCCTTTGGTACTTACCATAGAGACCTTATATTAGGGCGAGTATGTTTCTTAGAGAAAATGCAGACTGAGATAAATAACATCAGTTGTTACAATTCTGGATTTTTAGGTAATTTAATTTAGAAGGCAATGACAATTATGTGGGCCATCTTTTTAACAAAAGAGGCATTAGACATTTATTTTTAGCAATATAAAGTCCTGGAAGACTGTAGGAACTCTCATCATTGAGAAAAAATGAAAATTCACTTAGAGAAAACTGAAAATCAAGATATATTTCCCACAAAGAGGGCTAGGAATGGAAAGCTGACGAGGTGCACTGTGGGAAGAAGCACTTCATATAGGGTGTCTCTTCGGCGATGTCACGACTTAATAGCAATGCCCACACTCTTGGGTGACTGAAAAAACTGATGAAATAGCAGAACAGCATGACTGGCAGGCCTTGCCCATGAGGCTTGCAGGGGAGAGATGCCTCCTTGGCTACTTTTTGCCATTTCTGGAACCTGTCAAGGAGCCACCAGGCCCCGCCAGCTAGCCCTCTGGCCACCGTGCTTGCAGTCAGTGTTGTGTGAATCCCTCCCCCACCTCAGCCGGAACCAACAGAGTGCAGCAGCCCCTAAAAGCCGTCCCCACCTCCTCTCTGAGTGGCCTGAGCTATAGCCTGAGGGCTGCGTCCTGGGGCGTGCACTGCTGCAGTGTGAATGGTGAGCGCGCCCATGTATGTGAAGCTCCTGCCACACTCATCACAGGAAAAAGGCCTCTCCACGCTGGGGCGGTACAGATGGGTCTTCAAACTTCTTTTCTGGGGCAAGACTTTGCTGTACTTAGCGCTGCTGAGGGGCTTCTCTCCGCTGTGTGTGTACAAGTGGACCTTCAAACTTTCCCGTGAGCAAAAGCCCATGTTACACTCAGGACACGGGAATGGCTTCGCACCAGTGTGAGAACAGATGTGCTTTGTGAGCCGGTGCTGCTGATTGAAGCCTTTGCCACACTTGACGCACGAGAAGGGCTTTTCGTGCTGGTGCAGGTGGATGCTCAGATTTTTCCTGAAACGGAAACTTTTATCACACTTGGGGCACTGGAAGGGCTTCTCCGCACTGTGGACTCGCGCGTGCACGGCGACCTGAGATCGCTGAGTGTAAGTCTTGCCACACACGCTGCAGGCAAAGGGCCGCTCGCCCCGGTGCATGCGCAGGTGGAGCTTCAGGCAGGACTCCCACAGGAAGCGCCGGTCACACTCAGGACACTGGAAGGGCTGCTCCCCGCTGTGGACCTTCATGTGTACGTTGACGTGCGTGCGCCGGCTGAAGTTCCTGCCGCACACAGGGCAGGAGAAGGGCTTCTCCTTGGTGTGGACCCTGTGGTGCTGCACCAGGGAGGATCTCTTTGTGAAGGTCTTCTTGCACTGCTCACAGGACAGCTCCTTCTGCCGACCACGGCAAGTCACCTTAGAGGGCGAGGTTGAGGCCTTGCCACACTCCCCAGAGGGCAATGGCTTTTTGTGCCGTGTCGTCCTCTGATGGAGCTTCAAGAAAGACATCCTGGTAAAGCACCGCCCACACTCTAGACACTGGAAAGGCCTCTCCCCTGTGTGCACCCTGAGGTGCTCAGTGAGCCTGTGCTCATGGAGGAAGGCCTTGCCACACTCCTGGCAGGAAAACGGTGTCTCTCTGTTGTGCAAACGCACATGCCTCCTCCACGTGCCTTTATACCGGAACGTCCTCTCGCACTCAGGGCACCGGAAGGGCCGCTGCCCTGTGTGGACCACCTGGTGCTCGATCATGGTGGACCTCCGGGAGAAGCTCTTCTCGCACATGCCGCACTGGTACCGCTGCTTCTGGCAGAGGGGTGCCTGCTCCGCCTCGAGGTCCTCCTGTGGTCCCGCGGCTATTTGGTCGGACAAAGTCTTTCCCTCCTCCTCTGATAAGGTCGCACACGAGCCCTGCTCTTGGAGGCCATTTAGATGGTGTTCCTCTTCCTTTGTCCTGAGAGTTCCCAGGCCACCTGGAGAGAAAAACAAGAACACCTCTTCAGTGAAGCTTCACTGCTGGGGGCAGTTTCAACTAGAGTCGCCGAGACACATGCAGCGGGGAAGGGGCTCCCGCAGTCACCCTGAATGTGATCTGCCTCCCACAGATGACAAAGTTATCTTCGATATGCAAAGTCCTTCATCACATTCAGAGACAGCTCAGCAAGAGTAAACATGCAGGAAATACATCTCTTGAAACTATGGTGCTCCTCAGAGGGCAGGTAGAAGTTGGAAGGAAATAAAAATAAGCTACCATCATTATAATATTCCTTAAGGAATGTTGCTTTATTCCCAATCTGGGAATAAAGGGCACAATTTTTAGGAAGGCTGCATGTCATAGTCTTGTTCCCTCCTACCAAAGGTTTCAGTACTTCCAGGAAAGGGCCTCCCTGGTGGCGCAAGGGGTTGAGACGCAGCCTATGAAGCTAACCGCAGCCACTGCAGCACGAGTTCAATCTCTGGCCAGGGAGCTAACCCACATGGCGCAGCAGACCTCTCCTGACTTGCCCGCTGCTCCCCTCAGCAGTGTATTTCGGTCAATCTGCCTGTTCTGTTCCCCACTGTGGTGAATCCTCTCACCGCCCACACCTCACCGCCCATAAATGAGTTATGGACCTCAACCCACCAGGACAAGGTGACACTCACCTGAACAAGGTGACTTTCGCGTGTTCCTCAAGTCCAACTGCTCATACATAGTGGGGCCGAGTGTCCTTCCTGTTTCCTTTGAATGTCCCTGGTGCCTGATGAACAGAATTTTTCCTTCTTCCATGCAAGTGATCAAATCTGGCTTGGAAAACACGCAGCCTGCAAGTTGAGCCCACACGGAGTCAGTCTGGGTTTCCCAACTACTTGGAGAAACACAAATACCCAAGGTGTCACTTGCATGTGGGCTATAGAGCAACAAACAAAGGGTCAGATAAAGGCCCTTTTTAAAAATGGGGAGCCTCGGTGGCACAGCGGTTGAGCGCTGGGTTGTGAAGCTGCCCACAGCCTCTGCAGCACCGGTTCGATCCCCGGCTGCTCCCCGGCCACCGGAGGAGGGTCCCACATGGCGCACAGACCTCTCCTGCCGCCCGCTGCTCCCCTCAGCAGTGTACTTCGGTCCTTCTGCCTGCTCTGCTCCCCGCTCTGGCTCTGGTGAATTCTCTCACCCTCCCGCGCTTCTGGCTGTACCCAGTGCTTGTATAAATAAATAAATAAATCTTTAAAAAATAAAAATAAAAATAAAATAAAAATGGGGAGCCTGCGGCAGGAGGAGGGGAGGCTGATAAGGGGGTAAATAACCCTTGAAAGCTGACTACAGAACTGAGGCACCCAAACTGGGAGGCAGGAGAACAAAGAGGGCAAGGAGCACAGTGGACGAGGTGGAGGACCATGGGTGTGACACTCACTACACCTGAAACAGGGGGGCTATATTCCAAATTCAAACAACAAAGTAACCCAGCGTTACCTCAACAATAAAAAGAAATGTTCACAGTTCACTTTGATCTAGGAGACATGATACCAGTTAGGCTAAAAAAAAAAAAAAAAAAAGGAATCCTTTGAAATGACAGGAATGACAATCAAATACAGTCTAACCAAGATGGTCTACCAAAATGTTCTCTGAAATATTTTACTAAATAAGAGGAAAGAGGGAAGCTAAGGATGATGAATAAAGAGAAGAGGAAAAAGGTGCAGGCTTTGAAAAAGCAGACTGAGAACATATACTAAAGTAACCCAATGAGAACAACGTGAATAGAATATAAAGAAAAAGAGTAAGAATAGAATAAGTTACACGAGAATAAGAATAACCTCAAAAAGAGAGAGAATCCTTCAGGCTATACTGAGACCACCCATAAAATTCATCACAGTAAAAAGTTTTAATGATACAAGAATAAGTCAGGGCCTCCCTGGCGGCACAAGAGGTTAAGTCTTAGCGCTATGAAGTTACTGGCAGTCACTGCAGCAAGAATTAAATCCCCAGCCAGGGAGCTGACCCACATGGCACAGCATACCTCTCCTATCTTGCCCACTGCTCCTCTCAGCACTGAATTTCAGTAAAATCTATCTGTTCTGCTCCCCACTCTGTCTCTGGTGAATCCTCTCACCTTTCCCCCAACACCCCTGGCCTACACCCCGGTTCTTGTATGCATAAATAAAGTCTATTTTTAAAAAAAGTCAAAAAAAGTTGGATAAACAGCAAGATCTGATCTCCACAAATTTCTCTTTAAATGTACTCTTGAGTATATCCCTAGAGATACCTAAGCATCCTATCTCCTCCTGTAAAGAGGGTCTTCTTCCCTGCTGTTTCTGCACTGTGCTGTTTCCTGAGCTTATTCTAAGTTACTATGTTCCTTTTTTGAGAACCACGGTTCAATAAAAGGGTTATGTATTACTTCTAACTGTGGGAGATAAAGAATTCAGAGAATAAATACAACTGAGGGAAACAGATGCCAGGCATAACGAGAGATTCCAGGACATCACAAAAGGTGAAGAGGGCATTCTGAATGCAAACTGGGCACTATAGGGGCCTCCTCGGTGGCCTAGGGGTTAAGTCTCTGCGCTATCACTGCTATAGTTTGAGTTCGATCCCCAGCCAGAGAGCTGACCCACATGCAGCACAGCAAAACTCTCCTGTCTCACCCGCTGATCCCCTTAGCAGTGTATTTCAGAAAATCTGCCTGCTCTGCTCCTCACTCTGAATCCTCTCACTTCCTGCACCTCTGGTCTAAACCCCAGTTATTTTACACACACACAAAAACAAAACAAAACAAAACAAAACAAAACAGAAAAACTGGGCCTCACACCCTATTCACCAGCCAATAGCTGGGATAAGGAAGCCTATAAACACTGGTTGGTTCTGAAAAGTGGCTCCTTAAAAGTCCATCTCACCTATGGGCCTCCCTGGTGGCACAGGTGCCCTGACTTAAAGTCACAGCCGTGTCAAGCTATCGGCAGCCATTGAGATACGAGTTTGATCCCTGCCCAAGGAGCTGACCCACATGGCGCAGCAGACCTCTCCTGCCTCGCCCGCGGCTCCCTTCAACAGTGTATTTCAGCAGATCTGCCTGTTCTGCTCCCCATTCTGTCTCTGGTGAATCTTCTCACACCCCGTACCTCTGGCCTGTACTCCAGTTCTTGTATGCATAAATAAATCTTTTTAAAAAATAAGTTAATAAAAAAATAATAATAAAGTCTACCTCACCTAGAGAAGCAAGAGTCTCATAATTGGCCATCATCATTTGTTGGTACATTTCCTTCTGCCACTTCTCCAGGATCTCCCACTCTTGCTTCGAAAAGTACAAGGCTACATCATCAAACGTCATGGTTACCTGGAATCACAAAAAGTATAGGACACATGTATGTTTTCACTTTCAGGCTGCTGTCAATATCCACATTTTTTAAGACAGAGAGAGAAACTATCTACACTACTAACCTCTGGTGTCATGAACCTAAGAAAAGGGTGGCACATGTCACCACAACCAAGTAGGGTGAACGAGTGAGTAGCAGATCTTTGAGAATACGCAGCATCCAGAGTGGGGATTCTTGGCATTGACCATTATTGCTAATATAGAGTGGGTCAAAGTTGTTGGGTATACCAACTTATTAAAAATCCTTTAATGTTTAACTATTCAGAGTTACAGAAGTTGCAAAGAGTAAGAAAGGTTACCTGCACCTCTTGATCTAATTCCCTGAAGGTCACATGCTTCATCAATACACTATCAAAGCTATGGAACTGACCTTGCTACAATGAGTAACTCTGATTTTCAACTGTGTTGATTCGTGTAACCCCAGTACAGTCAAAAAGCAGTTCCACCAGGGCACCCATGTGCTCCCCTTTATAATCACACCACTGAGCTAAAATCCATAGCTAATTTTGTCATTTCAAGAATGTTAAAATTCATATACCTTTTAGAGATTGACCCTTTCTCCTCTACACAATATGTTCAAGATCCAGTCACATTATTTTTTATATTTTTTAAATTTCTATTATTGCTGTGTAGTACCCAGTGGTACAGATGGACCGCTGGTTAATCATTCATCTACTGAGGAACATTTTGGTAGCTTCTTGCTTTGAGGCTATTACCAAAAAGCTTCTCTGAACAATCACGTACAGATTTGGGTAGGCACACATATGCAGTTTTCTGGACATGTCCAGATCTACAAGTGGGATGTTTTTTAAAGTTAATTATTTATGCATACAAGAACTGGGGTACAGGCCAGAGGTGGGTGGGGGAGAGGATTCACCACAGAGTGGGGGACAGAACAGGCAGACTGACTGAAACACACTGCGGAGGGGTGCAGGGGGGAGACAGGTCTGCTGCACCATGTGGGTCAGCTCCCTGGCCTCGGATCCAACTCTTGCTGCAATGGCTGCAGAAAGCTTCATTTCTAGGTTAGTCTTAACCCCTTGCACCACCAGGGAGGCCTTACAAGTGGGATTTTTTAAGAAACCATTTTCCAGAGTGGCACAACCCTCTAAATTCCTACAACTGTGGATGAGAGATCTGTTTCTCATATTTCCCAGGATTTGGGGAGGAAATGTTGCAGAGGTGTAATTCCATCACCAAATCTATCATAGGCCCAAAACTGACCAGTTACTGTAACAAGCTTAAAAGTGATGTTTTTATAAGGTGAGATGCTCAAAGACATTCCGTCTACCATTTCTTGAGCCTTACTCCGTGCTTTCCAGCTACAAGACATGTGACCCTGTTCACAATTAGCACGGAGCTGCTCCTGTGAAAAGGAAAATGAACCTGAAAACACTAATTTCTCCTGCGTTTCCCAAGTAACACTACAGTCAGTGAACTGGCATCACTGAAGTTATTTCAGGGACTCAAACTTATAAAATTACCAGAATCCACGAACTTTCACAGAACGGAGAGGAATATTCCAGAGGGTTCCCAACCTCTCCTGTGGAGGGGGAAGGACGTGCATTCTATTAATAAGACTAATAAAGCATTAAATCCCAGGGGGAGTACTCGGAGACCCGGCACAGCTAAGCAGGCCACACTGAACTGAAGCAAGGGTTTCCTGGCCTGTTGTTCTCGGCGAAACCCAACGCCCAGGTCACCCGCGAGCGCGGGGGCGTGTTCGGGAACAGTGACCCAGGGCTCCCACGTCCTGGGCCGCTGCCGCTTCTAGCCCCCTTCCCCTCCTCATCTCTTAGAAACTGAGGGGGGCGTCCGTGGTTCCCCCCACAGCAGAGCTCGCAGCCTCAGAACCGAGTCCGGAGGAACAGGGGTCCCCAGCGCCCGGGCGCCCGGCCGTCCCCGAGGGCCTCCCCCCGGCGCAGAGCGCCGCCCCGCGCCTCGGACACCACAGGGCCCCGCGCCTCGGACACCACAGGGCCCCGCCCCCGCCGTCTCACCGGAGCCCGCCGGGCCGCGGCCCTTCGCGGACTCGCCCGGCCCGGCGCCACAGAGGGGTCCGGCGCCATCGGGCCGCGTCCCGGCCCGGCGGGCTCCGCTCACCCGCCCGCAGGTCCGGCACGCGCGGGGCATGCCGGGACGCGGCCGGCCGGGCGCGGTGCACGCTGGGAGTCGCCGGCGGAGCGCGGCGCCTTCCGCCCACAGCGCCCCCTGCGGCTGGGAGGGCGAGCGCGCCTGCGACCCAGACCAGTCTGTCCTGGGCGTTGGGTGGGTTGGGAGGGGGTCCCGGAGCCCCCCAAATCCCCGAACCCGGTTTGCCACACCTGCCGCTGGGGCACGGTTCCTCGCACTGCCCAGGGGTTTCCCAGGCAGGGAGAGGAGATGAAAGGGACGGTATCTGGAGAGAGACTAGACGGAGATCGGAAATGCAGTCAGCTGGGAGGGACGACCCGCAAGGGGCCTGCTAGCTGAACAAAAGTGTGTGTGTGTGTGTGTGTGTGTGTGTGTGTGTGTGTGTGTGTGTGTGTGTGTGTGTGTGTGTGTGTGTGTGTACACTCAATGTATCTGCCTGTATGCAGATACTCAATCCAACAGAGAAATAATTAATATGGCAGATAAGATGGGTTGATTTCTGGGTTATTGGGTTATTGACCCACCTTGCATCCTGCCATAGACTTCACAGGACCGGGTGACATCTGAAAATTTTACCCATCTTGCAAGCTAATAAATTAGCTGCTGTGGTTTTGTTTGATGATCGTGTTAAAAACACATGGTCATGGGTCATAGGGAGCACAAGCTTTGTTGTTCAACCATCCCTCCCTTCTCCCCCTCACTGGAATTGTTACAGGGCAGGGAGAGGGGCAGCCCAAACCCTGCAAACCTGCCTATTCTAAATGGGTTCTCCCATCCACCGCATCAACACAAAACATAGGAGACTTTAATGGGAAGGAACTTTAATACAATTAGGAAACAAGGGCCTCCCCGGTGGCGCAGCAGTTGAGCGCTGGGTTGCGAAGCTGCCCGCAGCCTCTGCGGTGCCGGTTCAATCCCCAGCTGCTCCCCGGCCACCGGAGGAGGGTCCCGCATGGCGCGCAGACCTCTCCTGCCGCCCGCTGCTCCCCTCAGCAGTGCACTTCGGTCCTTCTGCCTGCTCTGCTCCCCGCTCTGGCTCTGGTGAATTCTCTCACCCTCCCGCGCTTCTGACTGTACCCAGTGCTTGTATAAATAAATAAATAAATAAATAAATAAATAAATTAGGAAACAAGACAGGAAAGGCAAAGAATCTAGTTTCTAAATCAAGCACCCAAAGTGACCCGTCCCCTAGTGGGTAAAACTCCATCCAAATGGGATTGGCCCAGAGCAAGGCCCCAAGGCCTGCCACAAGTCCAAAGCATCTTCCAGTGGGGACCCACAGAAAATGGTCAGAAACAACCAGACAAGCCCGGAAGGAAAAGAGCAAAATCAAAATCAAGATAAAAGCTTCCATGGTCACCTCCCCATGGGTCTCACCCACATCTGTGTCACCCAGTGTACGACCAAAAGACAAGCACAATTTCTTCACGTGTCTCTAGGCTCCATGTGCCTCCTCCAGGTCTCCCTCTTGCTCTCCATCCTGCTTCCTTCCTTCCTCAGTCTCCTCTTCTTGGTTCAGCTCTGTTTCAACTTTCTGGAAGAACTCCACTCAAAGCCACACAATGAACTTATGTCCAATTTTTTTAGTTTAAGCAAACAAAATCCCTGTGGATGTTATGCAAAAACAGACTCTGAGATAAGTAGTAAAAGATTATTACCAATATTTTTATGCTGTGTTGGTATCAAGGGGAGAGAAAATGCAAACACAAGTTAGCTTTGCTGAAAAAAAAATTGCAACCTTGGGCCTCCCCGGTGGTGCAGCGGTTGAGCACTGGGTTGCGAGGCTGCCCACAGCCTCTGCAGCGCCAGTTCGATCCCCGGCTGCTCCCAGGCCACTGGAGGAGGGTCCCACATGGTGCGCAGACCTCTCCTGCCGCCCGCTGCTCCCCTCAGCAGTGTACTTCGGTCCTTCTGCCTGCTCTACTCCCCGCTCTGGCTCTGGTGAATTCTCTTACCCTCCCGTGCTTCTGACTGTACCCAGTGCTTATATAAATAAATCTTTAAAAAAAATTGCAACCTTGCTGCAGATCCTGGTCACCAAAACAAGAAAACTTTGTGGATTCAGAACAAAATGCAAAAAAATTATCAGTATTATGTCAAAGAAAACTTAGTAAATATCAGGTGTATTTTCAGATCTATTCAGTCCTTAGTAGGAAAGTTTTACTCTCAACAGTTCCATCAATAGGCATCTGTTGAGACCTTTTCTCCCTATATTTCCAGAAACAATTTCTGTAGATATTAAACAATTGAAGTATACAATATTACAAGGTGACAATCACCATTGACAATTTACATTCATATCAGGTCAAGGTGTTACCCGTTTTCCAAAGTGACAATGCTTCCCTTGCTCACTACACCCTGAGATCTGTGCCACCATAGATATGGTGGAATAAAAATTAAAAGGGGGGATTGTAACAGGGTGGTCCCCAGGAAAGGGGGAGGTTCCAGGTTTCCTGCCCCGCCCAAGGGAGGGCGGAGCTGAGCAGGGAGAGAAGAAGCTGCAGAGGAGACTGAGGAAGGAAGGAAGCAGGATGGAGCCAGAAGGAGACGTGGAGGAGGCACATGCAACCTAGAGACACGTGAAGAAACTGTGCTTGTCTTTTGGTCATGGACTGGGTGACACAGATGTGGGTGAGACCCGTGGGGAGGTGACAATGGCAGCTTTTATCTTAATTTTGATTTTGCTCTTTTCCTTCTGGGCTTGTCTGGTTGTTTCTGACCCTTATCTGTGGGTCCCCACTGGAAGATGCTTTGGACTTGTGGCAGGCCTTGGGGCCTTGCTCTGGGCCAATCCCATTTGGATGGAGTTTTACCCACGAGGGGACGGGTCACTTTGGGTGCTTGATTTAGAAACTAGATTCTTTGCCTTTCCTGTCTTGTTTCCTAATTGTATTAAAGTTCCTTCCCATTAAAGTCTCCTATGTTTTGTGTTGATGCGGTGGATGGCAGAACCCATTTAGAGCAGGCAGGTTTTGGGGGATCTGGGGTGCACCTCTCCCTGCCCTTATGTAACAGAATGACATTATGAACACGTGGTTGTAAGACTTAAGAAACCTTCCTAGCTGGCCCAGGGCACCAGGCACAGGTCACCTTGTACCCATGTTTCTGGACCATAAATAAAACCCAGATGAGATAAGAATCATATATATGACTAACCCTCATGTTTTCCTGAAGATACATTTCTCACAGACTGTCCAGGATGACAAGGTCCTGAAGATGCTAACACCAGGGCCGAAGACATTCCTAAAGGCCCCTCCACACTAAACAGCACTGTTTCACCTCCTCACTGTCTCCTCTGGGAGGCACTTTCTTGGAAATGCTAGTTTTGCTTTTTTTCTTGTCCCAAAGAAACAAATTTCTTGTCCTTTGGGTAGTCATGTTGGCTGTGTCTTTTCTTCAGCCCAGAGGAGACAGCTTGGGTAAAAGAAATTGCAAGCTGGTAAAAGGCATTGCCCCAAGTCCTGTGTGACCAGGTGGACTGGATCATGGAGCAGCAGATCTCCTGTCTCTCTGCTGCTCCCCTCAGCAGTGTATTTCAGTAGATCTACCTGTTCTGCTCCCCACTCTGTCTCTGGTGAATCCTCTCAACCCCGGCACCTCTGGCCTGTACCCCAGTTCTTGAATGGATGGATGGATAGATAGAGAGAGAGAGAGAGAGAGAGATGCCTGCCTAGTCACAGGCTGCAGGAGAGCTGCATCCTTAGGGCAGAGGTTGCACTGATTTAGGGTCTTTTCCTTGGGAGGGGTTATTCCTCTGTAGAATTGTTACCTATTGTTAAGTTAATTGCTTCTAAGTGTGTCTGGGTAGATTTGCAAAGACGGGTGATTCTCCCTAATGGCCTCATCTCCATATCCGACCTGTGGTCCCACCTCAGATATTCTCCATAGTAGTCAGCGCCTAAGAATTTTCATTTCTAAAGCTGGTTTTAACAGCTATGTTCATCGTTTCACCCCCACCTCTGTTTCTGGTCTTGTTTTTGTTTTTTTAAAGATTTAGTTATGCACACAAGAATAGGGGTACAGCCCAGAGGTGCTTCGGGTGAGAGAATTCACCAGAGACAGTGGGGAACAGAACAGGCAGATCTACTGAAATACACTGCTGAGGGGAGCAGCGGGCCAGACAGGAGAGGTTCTGCTGTGCCATGCGGGTTGCTCCCTGGTTGGCCGGGGATCAAACTCGTGTTGCAGTGGCTGCAGACAGCTTCCTATGGCTAGGACTCAACCCCTTGCACCACCAGGGAGGCCCCAGTTTCTGGTTTTGTGATGCTTCTACCTGAAAGTTTCTACTCTCAGCCTCCAATGAGAATATCTTTTCATAGAGGAGTATGCTAGAGATGGTCCCCAAGGCTGTGGGCAGGTGCTGGGATTACACAACGGGAAGTGAAGGAAACAATCGCTATTCCCCCTTTTATGACCCAAAAGATTATAGGGGTGGGAAGGGGTCTCATCTGCTCCTGAGGTTTATCATGTCTATTTAAGAATCTCATCTTTGGGGCCTCCATGGTGGCGCAGGGGTTATGGAGCTATTGCCAGCCACTGCAGCCTGAGGTCCATCCCCTGAGTTCCATCCCCAGCCAGGGAGCTGACCCACTTAGCACAGCAGACCTCTCCTGTCTCCCTGTTGCTCCCCTTAGCAGTGGATTTCAGTGAATTCCTCTGCTCTGTTCCCCACTCTGTCTCTGGTGAATCCTCTCACCCCACCCACCTCTGGCCTGTACCCCAGTTCTTGTGTGCATAAATACATAAATCTTTTTTAAAAATCTCGTCTTTGAGAGTAAGGATGAAGTGACCCCCTCCTTGTCTGTCATGAATTCGTCCTTTCTCTGACCTTGATACTCAGGCCCTCAAACTCAGGATTAATATTCCTGATCTCCCTTATATTTTAGAATTTACAACTGTGTGATTTCTCCATATCTGTGTTACTAAATTCATTGCTTTACCTTTGCTAACCCATCTGATGTTGTTTTACTTAATCACCCAGATTGAGAAGAATCCCCGAGTGGGGTGATTTATTTTATGCCTGAGACTATGACTAGTCTGTTATTGACAGGAAACCTCACCAATAGCATAGATGGCTCATTAGCACACATTTTGTATGCTACATATAGTATATTGTATTCCGAAAATGCTACACAGGAGAAAATCGCACTATGAAAATCACCACTGGATCATTTCATTATGTCATCCTCATCGTCTTCACGTTGAGTAGGCTGAGGAGGAGGAGAGAGAGGAAGGGTTGAAAAAAATCTGTTTGTAGGTTGACCTGTGTATCCAAACTCCTGCTGTTCAAGGTTCCACTGCACAGACCATTTGGAAACCACCAACTTCAGACCAAGAGAAGAAAATAGAAGTTCACTTATAAATGTTTGCACTTCCAAGCCATTCTGCCTCTAACATGATCACTGACTCTCTGGAGGTAGTGAAGCAATGATGCAGAAATTAAAAGGGCGCTTGCCTACTAGGCTACCCAATTGCACATCAGCTGAAGCTTTTACAACTTTATTTTTATTTTATTTTATTTTTTGCCTTTACAACTTTTTTTTTTAAAGATTTATTTATTTATTTATACAAGCACTGGGTACAGTCAGAAGCGTGGGAGGGTGAGAAAATTCACCAGAGCCAGAGCTGGGAGCAGAGCAGGCTGAAGGACCGAAGTACACTGCTGAGGGGAGCAGCGGGCGGCAGGAGAGGTCTGCGCGCCATGTGGGACCCTCCTCTGGTGGCCGGGGAGCAATGGGGGGGTCGAATCGGCGCTGCAGAAGTTACGGGAAGCTTTGCAATCCAGCGTTCAACCGCTGTGCCACTTGGGAGACCCTGCCTTTACAACTTTCAAGGAGGCTGGTTGAGACGATTAGGCCCCTCACTAGAGCAAGAAGGATGTAAATTGAGAGGCTACCACATGGGGGCGCTGGAAGAACTAGAATGGGCTTAATCAGGCAGTGCTTGGCAGAGGGAGCACTGTCTTTTTTCCTGCTTTTCTATTGTCTTTTTATTTTTTTCTTGTTTTATTTTGTTTTTGCTTTTTTTAAAGATTTATTTATTTATGCATATAAGAGCTGGGGTGCAGGCCAGAGGTTGGGGTGGGATGAGAGGATTCACCAGAGACAGAGTGGGAAGCAGAACAGGCAGATCTACGGAAATACACTGCTGAGGGGAGCAGTGGGGAGACAGGAGAGGTCTGCTGTGCCATGTGGGTCAGCTCCCTGGCTGGGCATTGAACTCATACTGCAGTAGTTGCAGATTGCTTCACAGCGCTGACACTTAACCCCTTGCGCCACCAGGGAGGCCCCTGTTTTATCTTCTTGAAAGTTAGTGATAAAGGATCTAAAATCCCAGATGGAAAAATACTTTTCATTTTTCACTAAGAAGCATCATGTACACTTCAATGAAAACATGACTAGTCTTTTTAAAAATCTGGTTAGGAGAAACCCAAGATTCTCAAATATCTCTCACACACATGCATGCACAGACACGAGAAGGAAGAACTTTACCTGTAATATTCTGTATTCTATATATTCTATGATATTTTTCATAATATAAGTAATGTTTTATTACTTTTTATTATGTTTTTTTACTTTTTCTTCCCAGGGGCTTACTAAACCAGGACCCATTTTAGTTACTAGTATTCACTGTTCACTACTCTTATTTCAGTTAGGGTAGAAGTGAGGTAGTAGGTGTATCAATCCTAAAGCAAAACACATTCTAACTATCATTAAGATTATAATGTTCCATTTATTGAGTTTGAACTCAGATTTAAATTATATTTATAGGCAAACACTGATATTTTCTCATTAATAAGCAGGAGGGAAAATTTTGTTTTCCAAACAGCAATGAAAAGGGGAGTCTGTGTTGAATCTAGGAATTAGGGGAGAAAGTGGTAGTATGATACCTGGTTCCATATTAACAAGTCCCTGTCATACTGCTTAGCCACCTTAGCCATGCTTACCTGACTGACAAGGATGCCTCACCAAGTGTTTAGTAAGTGCTCTGCACTGCAAAAATGTCAATGAACAAAATTATCCCAGAGATGATAACAAAATGCATCAAAACTAGGGTGAAGGGGCCTCCCTGTTGGCTTAGGGTTTGAGTCTCAACATTATCAACACTATGGCCCACCACTGCTGTAGTTCCATCCCCAGCCAGGGAGCTGACCACAGGGTTTAACAGACCTCTCCTGTCTCCCTGCTGCTCCCCTCAGCAGTGGAGTAGATCTGCCTGTTCTGTTCCCCACTCTGTCTCTGGTGAATCCTCTCACACAATCCCCCTACCCCACTTCTGTCCTGCACCCTAGTTCTTCTACACACAAAAAGAGGGGGGGAGGAGGCACGACCTCTCCTGTCTCCCCGCTGCTCCCCTCAGCAGTACATTTGCCTGTTCTGCTCCCCACTCTGTCTCTGGTGAATTGTCTCACCACCCACACCTCTGGCTTACACCCCAGTTCTTGTATGTATAAATAAATAAAAATCTTTTTAAAAAGTGGGGGGAGGAGCAAAGGGTTAGCAAAGGGACAAAGGATTCATTCAGGCAAGGATAGAGCTTCTCCCCAGCCTCCAGGGCCCTCAACTGCTCTCAAAGCAAAACAATCTGCATTCTTAAGTAACAGAAATAGATTTCAGGAGCTTCACAGACCCTGAGGCCCTCTAGTTCTGATATCAAGGTGGCCAGAGACCTGCCCTGGGCACATTGAGAAATGTCTATTGCACCCTTTTGGGGAGACAGACTCTTCATTATATGAGGCCTGTGTTTGAATTGAAAAAAAAAAAAAAAAAAAAACACAGAAAGACAAACATTTGTTTGGAACTTGCTGGTTAACTTGACATACCTTCAGAGTACAAGTATTTCAGGATTCCAGGTAAAAAGTTCTTCCATTGACTTGACTGTAGGGGAGATGCTGAAACTGGTATGGATGCAAGAAAAGGTAAGATGTGGATGGAAATGTTGATGATTTTCTTAACCTGAAAACAAATTAAATTACTCCATGGCCACATTTCTACATCCAAACTCAAACAACAATTTTTTCCCTATTGATCCTGTGGACAGGCAAGAACAGAGGGAAAAAATTGAAATAAAAAATGTGAGGGCAACAATCTTAAATCTGCTTCTGAAAATATTGTGCATCTTCTTAAACAGGGCAGTTCCTGTTGACCTTTTGGCTTCAGTGACATACCATCCAAAAAACTTTCAAGGCCAAGAATTAAAAAGGAGGACAATCTTTAGTAAGTTCTTGGGGGGAAGGAACATTAAATAAATTGGCAGCAATCTTACCACATTATACTGGGTGAGTTAGAATTGCTGCTTCATGGAGCCAGTTGAAAGGATCAGTTTGGTGTTTTGTTTTTTTAAAATATATTAAAAGGCCAGGTTTATTAGGACAGGGAAAAGAGAGGCCCCTGCAAGGTCCTGGGGGCAGGAGTGCTGTACAGGGTCTCTTGATCTTATTTAATGATGTAAATACCCCCGTGATGACCGGAGGGGCATCTAGCAGTTAACAGGGCTGAGAAATCAGTTCTTGTTTAACAGTTCAACTTTCTACCTATTAAGTAATAGATTCACAAAAACGAATTGCCAAGAAAATTCAGAATTTTTTTAAAAGTTCCTTCTGTTAACGGTGATATTCTGATTTAGAAAATAGCCATTTTTAACTATCAAACAGTCACCATTTAACGAACATATACATGCAGATAGAAATCAAATTACACTCTGATGGCGTAGCTGAGGCCTAAAAATAACTTCATAACAAGCTCAAAAGCAGGTGCCCAGCAGGGCAGCTCTCATGCCTGGGTGATTTAGAGGTACTCTGTTAAGACACTTGATGCACTTGTTGAAATACAGGTTTGGGAGGACTTCAAATCCGTGCTGCCGAGTCAGGGGTTGGCGTTGGTCTCCATCACACACCGGTGCCACCTGAAACACACACCCTCCCGGGAGCCGGGCCCTGCAAGTGAGCGCGCACCCGGCCAAGCAGAGCCTCGGCCGCCGGGGTGGAGAGAGTCGGGGTGCCACAGCCGCCCTGGGGTGTGAACGTCGCCCCATGGCAGCTGCTGTTGCAATTTCTGCAGCGCTGCAGGTCGGTGCCTGCAGGACACTGGGCGCCTGGCCCCGGGCCCTGTGCTCGCGTTTCCACTTTTCCACCCCGAGCTTTCCCCCGGCTGTGCTCCGGGAAGGAACCCCAGTTTGTGGCTGCGCCCCCAGCCGCCGCGGGTTGCGCTCGGGGTGCGGGAGGAGCCCCGCCCGGGCGGCGGAGCCCGCGCGCGCCTCGGCCGAGCCCGGGGGCGCAGTGCGCGCTGGCGCCGGCAGGGGGCGCGCTGCGCGGCGGGGGGCGGCGCGGGCCGCGGCGCGTCTAGGCCGCGCGGCTCCCGGGTGCGCTCGGTGCCCACAAAGCGCCAGCTGAGGGGCCGCTGCGGGCCGCGCGCCGCCGAGCTGCCCGTGCCCCTCGAGCTCACCGGCCGGCCGCCCGCGCCCCCAAGCGTCCCCGCGCCGCGAGCAGCCGCGAGAGCCCAGCGGGCAGGCCGGGAGGCGGCGCCGCGGCGGAGAGGCCGGCCAGCCTGCGTGGGCCGCGCGGCGGCGGCGGCGACTCCCGGGCGGGCCCGACCCAGCGGGACCATGGCCGAGGCGGCCCCGGCTCCGGTGAGGCGGCCGCGCCCGGGGCGACGCGCCGGGGCCGGGCGGGCGGGGCGGCCGGGCGGGCGGGGCTCGGCCTGTCAGGCGGCGAGCGCGGCGCCCCGGGGCCCGCCTGCCCGGGCCGGGCTGAGGGGCGCGGCGGGCCTGGGAGGGGCCCCTTGCGGGTGGACCCCCCGCCGCCGGCGTGAGGCCCGGGGTCCCCGTCGGGGTGCGGGGTTTCTCCGGCCCCGAATGCGGGGCGAGGGGAGAGGCCAGGGGCGGGCTCCCTCGCTGGTGCCCCCCGGGGGGCGGTGGGTCGGGGTGTTCGTCGGCCGCCCCGGGAGCCCATCTCACGACAGCAGCCGGGGGGTCCCCGGGCCGGGGCGTGACAGGCGGACGCGGGGGGCCCGCACCGTGGGGGCCTGCGGAGCCGCTGTGCGGGTCCGGGGGGACCGAGTGCGTGTGTGCGTGTGTGAGTTAGGGGCCAGGGTAGGGAGCCCCTGGCCCTTGGGGAGCCCTCCGAGCTCCGGCAGGGCCCCCCTTCAGCGGCAAGTGGCAAGTTAAGGAAAAGGCGGTTCCCTGGGCGTCCACGGGGAGCCTTTAGGGCGAGAGCTGCGTTTGATCCAGCGCGGGGACTGGCCTTTGGGTAATGTTCTTGGCGCAGTTTCTCACTTTGAGGATGGGCTGCTTTTCTGTGAGGACTGGCTCGTCACCCCAAACCCCCTAACTCCTGTTCCTGGACTAGGAAGCTGCCAGGGTTGGTTGAACTAGCCCTTCATCCTCTCAGCCCCCACCTCCTGTTCCTGGCCTTCCGATTATTCCAGCTTACATTTTCTTTTTTTTTTTTTTTTATAGAGGCATGTTTTTCATTTATTTATTTATTTTGTTTGTTTGTTTTGTTTATACATGCACTGGGTACAGTCAGAAGCGCGGGAGGGTGAGAGAATTCACCAGAGCCAGAGCGGGGAGCAGAGCAGGCAGAAGGACCGAAGGACACTGCTGAGGGGAGCAGCGGGCGGCAGGAGAGGTCTGCGCGCCATGTGGGACCCTCCTCCGGTGGCCGGGGAGCAGCCGGGGATCGAACCGGCGCTGCAGCCGCGGGCAGCTTCGCAACCCAGCGCTCAACCGCTGCGCCACCTGGGAGGCCCCCAGCTTACATTTTCTACTCAAGCTTCCATCATATTCAGTCAGTGATGTTCACTGGAGGGGGAAGAGGACCACGGGGGAGCAGTAGCAGCTGAGCCAGGGAAATTGGGAGCAGGGCAACAGCCCGCCTACCCTGGGACCTATTTTGACTCTTCCAGCGCTTTTTTAAATTTTAATCTGTTAGAGATGATCATGTGTCTATACAGACCGGTCCAATAGAAATATAATGGAAGCCCTTTGTATAACTTGAAGTTGTCTCTTTGTCACATTTAAAAAGTGGAAAAAAAAAGTGAAGTTAATTTTAGTGTTATTTAATCCAGTGCGTACAAAACATTTCAGCATATAATCAGTATCAAGAGCTTATTAATGTTTTACGTTTTTACCCCCTACAAAGTCTTCCGTGTTTGTATGTATTTTGTGTTCAGCCCAGCTCCCTGGGAATAACCACATTTTCCGTGCTAGTGGCTACCAGTTGCAGGTGGCTGCCAGAGCGAACAGTCCAGGACTGTCTTATGGAGAAGAAACAGGAGAGATTTGCAATATCAACCCTGTGAGAAAAGAACAATATGCCTGAAAAAGGTAGAAGGAATTGGTATTGAGAGCATCACTGGAGAGATGTTTTAAATAGGGTGACTTTTCCTGTGGGAAGGAGAGAAGAAAGTATGTAGTAACTTCCTGATGAGTTGGAAATAGGAAGACATGTGCAGAAAAAGAAGCGATAGTGGAAGGCATTTCAGTTTACTGACCGATTTCTTTCAAAGTGGGAGGCTCTGTCATCTCTGAGATGGAGGGCAGTGGTGGACAGTCTGGACTGCTCAGCAGGAGCTCCTCCCTGAACCAGCAGTGTCAGCATCTCCTGGGGGCTTGTTAAAGAAATGCAGAACCTCCAATTTCCTTCTAGCCTCATTGAATCAAATTCTGCACTTAAACGATGCCTGTGAGTTAAGAAGTGCCGGACTAGAGGCTTGGAGGGCCAGCCCATGTGTCCACGGGCACCTGGCAGTGTTGAGGTCTCCCCAAGCGAGGAGACCATTGGTGCAGTAATCACAGGTCATGTGACTTCCTCCAGCAGTGCTCCCTCACCTGCTTATGGGATCAGAGAACTGATTCGAAGCTGGAGTTTAGGTGAACAGGTGAGAGGGAAAGACAGGTGAGTGAAGGGGCTGAAAGTGGCTGAAATGATCAACCACAGAAGAAGGCAAAGCCTGGAGGCTGATGAGCCCAGGACAAATGACCTGGGGGACCGTGAGCAGGTGAAAGGGTTGAGCTGAAGCAATGGGAGATTGAGACAGAGGGGATTATCAGTTTCATAGGAGGCTTGGTAGAGGCCATTCTCCAACCTCCTACTTGCTGTGGGACTGTCTTCCATTTATACCACTCTTTGTTTCAGAATGTATGTTGATGGGACGACCTTTTATTTTCTTGGAAAGATCCAGTTCAAAAAGTATGTAGGCCATAGTTTGCCTGCCTGGAAATCCCATGCTGGTTCTTGTTCTTCCCTCTGGAGTAACACAGGTCTAAAGTTAAATGTGTCTGTTCTCCCGTCTTTTTTTTTTTAAAGATTTATTTATTTATTTTTAAAAGCACTGGGTACAGTCAGAAGCATGGGAGGGTGAGAGAATTCACCAGAGCCAGAGCGGGGAACAGAGCAGGCAGACTGACGAAGTACACTGCTGAGGGGAGCAGCGGGTGGGGAAGGAGAGGTCTGCGCACCATGTGGGACCCTCGCCCGGCGATCAACTGACGCTGCAGAGGCTGTGGGCAGCTTTGCAGCCCAGCGCTCAACCGCTGTGCTACCAGGGGAGGCCCTCTCCCTTCTGTTTTTTAACCCTCACATACTTGACAATAGCCATCATATTTTCTCCAAATTCAACATTCTCTGCGCACTCCCCTATGGCATGGTTGTGATGTAAGCAGCGGGTGGACTAGCCAGAGCATAAGGCTGGAAGTCCTTGTCAGAGGGCACTGGGAAGGGTCTGGTGCACTTAGGCCTTTTTTTGTAGAGGAGGTGGCAGCCACCAAGCCCCAGACGGTGTGCTCTAGGGTCTTAGTGCCAGGGTGCTGGGTAGGTTTGTAAAGACCAGCTGCCTCTTCTGCTCCTTCACTGTCTTTAACCACCAAAGCAGTTCTTTTGGGTTTTGATGCCCAGGAGTGCCCCAAAGATGAGGCTTATGCAGGTGATACTAAAACTGCATTTAGATTAATCTCAGATGGCCTCTGAGGCGGTCCTTATCTGTTTTACTCTGGATTAAGTCTCCTAATATTCAGTGCTTTGTCCCATTTCTTTACTGCATGCAGACTTCTGAATGGGACGCCGAGTGCCTTACATCCCTGCCGCCCCTTCCTCTTCCTACACCCCCGGCGGCAAATGAGGCACATCTGCAGACAGCGGCCATCTCCTTGTGGACTGTGGTGGCCGCCGTGCAGGCTATAGAGAGGAAGGTGGAGGTCCACAGCCGGCGGCTGCTACACCTGGAAGGACGGACGGGCACTGCCGAGAAGAAGCTGGCCAGCTGCGAAAAGACAGTGGCCGATCTCGGGAACCAGCTGGAGGGCAAGTGGGCCGTGCTGGGGACGCTCCTGCAGGAGTACGGGCTGCTGCAGCGCCGGCTGGAGAACATGGAGAACCTGCTGAGGAACAGGAACTTCTGGATCCTGCGGCTGCCCCCCGGGATTAAAGGCGATATCCCGAAGGTAATGTCCCCACCAGATGAAAAGTGGGACCCCCAGTCCCAGGGATGTTGGTTTGGACAGGTGTTGGGTTCAGAGAACTGGGTCCTTGGGTGACCTGAGAAAATCTCACCAGATCTCCCCTTTCAGCAGCACATGGCGAGTTTCCCCACGAGGCAGAGAATCATCAAGTTATGTCCTAAAAAGTAGCTTTATTATTTTTTAAAAAGGGAAAGGAAGGGATGCTTGTGCAGACACTAGCGGGCAGAAAGAGCGGCCCCTTGAAAGGGACAGGCTTGTTAAGAGGCCTGCGGGAGAGCTGTGCAGATTCCGGGTTCTTGTCTCTGGGAGGGGTCATTCCTCTGCGGAATTGTTACCTGTTGTTAAGTTAATTGCTTCTAGGGGTGACTGGGTAGATTTGTAAAGACTGGTGATTCTCTAGAATAGTCTCCATCTCCATTCCCCACCTGTGGTCTGCGCCTCCCTTTTCTCTACAGTACTTGGTGCCTAAGGATTTTCATTTCTATAGCTGCTCTGATGACTATGTTAATCCTTCCTACCCCCACCTCCAGTTCTACTCTTGTGATGGTTCCATCCTAAATTTTCTCCTCTCAGCCTCCATCACTTAGACTGGTAAGAGATAGTCTTAAATCAGTTGCTCAGCCTGGAGGACCCCTGAAGTTGTGCTTCTCAGCAACCATTACCGTGTTCTACTTAATGCTCATTTGAAAAATCAAAGTACAGAATAGAAAACTTTGCAAAGATTTTTAAATTTTCTCTTATGCTTTCTCCTACCCACTACTCCTGAGGTGCTTTTTCCTTTCCCTTTCTGTGTGAATCTTGGTGTGGAAATGAAACTAACTGTTGTGCCCACGTCGACCAGTGCAGCCCCCAAGGACACAGACAACCGATGCAAGGGCACAAAGGAGTTTATTACGGGCTCGAGACCGGGCCCTCGACACGCACCAATGCAACGGCAGAGGTCGAGAGCCCCGAACAGAGGAAGCTGGGATATCTTATAGGGTCGCAAGTGGCGCAAATTTTGAAAGAAGCTGGCAATTACTCATTGGCTACTACAAAGGCATTTTGGCGCGCGCGGTTACAGTTTCAAACTGATTGGGCGGTTAGAGATGCTGTCCCATTTATGGATAGGACTGCCCTCATTGGCGGCTGGGGTGGTCTGCTTTTTCGTCACCAAGTGGAGTGAGGGTTGTGACTGCTGAAACTATCTCCGGAATGCGGCTGGACAAGGACTAACATCAAGGTGGAGGATATACAAAATGGCGAAACCTCAGCTAAGCTTGGTTCCACACTAACTAAATCAGTCAACATGCATTTGTTGGCTATTCTGGAGCAAGTGTTAGAGGGATGGTGAGGGGTGGGATGCAGTGCCCGCAGCTTCTGGAAGGGTGTGGGGCTCTCTGCATTTCTGGGACTACAGACAGAGCCTGTCCTCTGGCATCCTTTTCAGAAGAACCTTGCCCCAGTGCTGGGGCCCACCTTTCTGGAGCAAGGAGTCTGTCAAGTGGAAGGGAATAAACATTGCTCTTAAGTATGTGGACGATCACCCAGAGGCAGCCAGCTTCCAAATGTACCTGTTTATCCATCCATTCTTTCAACAAATGTTTCTTCAGCACTTTTTGCTGAGGGCATAGCAGTGAGCAATCTATGTAAGGGCCTCTGGAGCTTAAATTTTTTAAATTATTTATTTAAGATTTATTTTATTTTTATACAAGAGCTGGGGTATAGGTCAGAGGCACAGGAGGGTGAGAGGATTCACCAGAGACAGAGCAGGGAGCAGAACAGGCAGGCAGACCAAAAGCACTGCTGAGGGGAGCAGCCGGCGAGGCAGTAGAGGTCTTCTGCACCGTGTGGAAATCTCCCTCACCGGCCTGAAATCGAACCCGCACTGCAGAGGCTGCAGAAAGTTTCACAGCACTGCACTCAACCTGTTGTGCCACCGAGGAGGCCCTGGAGCTTAAATTTTAATGGGAAAGGAAGATAATGCAAACAAAAATACACTCAAATGTTTTAGAATTAAATATGCTACCTGGTGATTTTGTTTATTTTATTATATATTTTTAAAAGATTTATTTATGCAAACAAGAATTGGGGTACAGGCCAGAGGTGTGGGGGGATGAGAGGATTCACCAGAGACAGAGCCGGGGAGCTATACAGGTAGATCTCCTGAGATACACTCCTGAAGGCAGCAGTAGGGGAGTCAGAAGAGGTTTGTTGCGCCATGTGGGTATCTCCCTGGCCAGAGATCAAACTTGTGCTGCAGTGGCTGCAGATAGCTTCATGGTGCTATGCTTAACTCCTTGTGCCACCAGGGAGGCCCTGTACTAGAAATTTATTTACTTTCTAGTTTGTTTTTCCTGCTTTAGAATCATTCATCCTGGAGCTGATTTGTTGTTGTTGTTTTTAATTTTTTGTTTTCCATATACATAATGTAATCCTGAGGGGTTGATTTAGATTTACAAGTGAAGGATTCAGTTGATTAAGAGGGCAGTGATAGGAGGCTGGCGTGTTTTCTCTGCCTGCGTGAAGTCTGGTTAACAAAAAGATCTTCCCCTGGCAGGAGAGGCTGTCTCCACAGGTGATGGAGGTGACTGGGCCCGACTTTAAGGTGCTGGGGCAAGGAACAAATAAACACAGCAGGGACCACCCAGGAGGAGTAAGGTGGGCCCTCAGTCGTCACCACCCAGGTATAAAATGTATTTAGAGATGAGGTCTGTGGCATCAGCCTTGGGGTAAATGCGGCTGCCTCCAGCTCATGGCGACGTCAAAGGGCCCCCGCTATTCTAAAGATAGATCTAGAAACTACCGTTTATAACCACTTTTACTCCCACTCAAGTATCTGCCTGCTTTGAGCTTGGAATTCTCTACATTCCTCTGCACAGGCAGAGAGTTCCTCACGCACCTGTGACCCCAGCACCACGCCTGCCCCCCGCCTCCACCCCCTGAGTTCTTGGGCAGCCCAGCCAAAACCCGGCCTCTGCTGGCCTCTCCTTCCCACTAGTGGCCGGTGCCGGCCAGCACCCCTGCTTTCCCAGCATTTCAGCGCTGCCCAGAGGGTCGGGAAGCACCTGGGTATCAGTTCAGTCCTGAACGGAAGCACGTCCTGATCCTTTCCTGTCCGCGTCATTTTGTCACGGGTGTTTGCTGTGAGCTGTCACAGTCCTTTGTGTGGTGACGTTGGGTGAGAAGAAGCTGAGCTGTTGAGTGTCTGCACTGGCCCTCGGCTTGATTTTAGGTGCAGAGCAGAAGGTAAAGTTGAATGATTTATGTTTCCAGCCCCTAAGGGACAACATTTCTAGTTGAGGAGGAAAAGATGACACAAATGAAACAATTAGAAAATAAACCCAACTCCCTTATGGTATCATGTAGATCTTTGAATCTAATAGATGAATATGTATGTTTTCATTGCATTTTTTAATTTTGAGAGCAAAAGTATATGTATACTAGTTACCAGGATTTTTGTATACTCTTTCTTTCATAGCATCCTGTTTTTATTTTATGAGTGTACTATTTTTTAAAATTTTTTTTAAGATTTATTTATTTATGCATACAAGAACTGGGGTGTAGGCCAGAGGTGTGGGGTATAAGAGAATTCGCCAGAGACAGAGTAGGAAACAACAGGCAGATTGACTGAAATACACTGGTGAGTGGAGCAGCAGGGAGACAGGAGAGGTCTGCTGTGCCCTCTCTGGGGATCGAACTTGTGCCGCAGTGGCTGGCAATACCTTGATAGCTCTGAGGCTTAAACCCTGCTCTTGTTTTTTTGTTTTTTTTTTAATCTAGTGAGCACTGATTGAGTGGCTTCAGTGGGAGGGACTAACTAACCCCCTTGTGATTGCCATTTCAGGTGCCTGTGACATTTGATGATATTTCCATCTACTTTTCCACACCAGAGTGGGAAAAATTAGAAGAATGGCAAAAGGAGCTTTACAAGAATATCATGAAGGGCAACTACGAGTCTCTCATCTCCATGGGTGAGGCTGAATTGGCACATTTTGGATGAGGTGACAGTAGTTCCAGGAATGCTCAGAATACCCCTCTTCCTCAGTGTCCTCATTTCTTTCTTTCTTTTTTTTTTTTTTTTAAGATTTATTCATCTGTGCATGCAAGAGCTGGGGTACATACAGGCCAGAGATGCTGGGGGAAGGGAGGGGCTGAGAGGATTCACCAGAGACAGAGTGGGGAGCAAAACAGGCAGATCTACTGAAATACACTGCTGAGGGGAGCAGTGGGCAAGACAGGAGAGATCTGCTGCGCTATGTGGTTTCTCCCTGGCCGGCTGGGGATTGAACTTGTGCAGCAGAGGCTTTGGATCACTTCATAGTGCGGTGCTTAACCCCTTGCACCACCAAGGAGACCCTGTTCTCGTTTTCATTCTGTCCTTTCACACTTCAGATTCTGGTTCGAACCAAAGATTTATGATTCACCTTAGAAAAATAGAAAATCATAACCTCCTTTGTCAAATCGTGGGATAGAGAACTAAATTTTGGTTACATGTGTGCCAACTGCAGTGTTTTCTGTGGGTTTTCACCTTGAAAGGGGCTTGATGCCTCCCCCTTGGGGCACGCTGTCGCTCTCCTCAGTGAAAGCAGCAGGCCGGCAGTGCTGGAGGAGCGTGTGTGCCTTTCCTCTCCTCTGGCCTGCTTTCCTAGTGGGTAACACCCATGGTTGTCGGTGAATGGATGGGAGAAGGCACCTAGAATTTAAGAAGCTCTCCAGAACTTTGGGCCTTCGGGCCCTCAGGTCAACCGTGAGGGCTGTTATTACTCTCATTTATCTTTGTCTTACCCCCTTTTTCTCCTAGATTATGCCATGAATCAACCTGATGTCTTATCCCAGATTCAGCCTGAAGGAGAACATAACGCAGAGGAGCAGGCAGCGCCTGAGGAAAGTGAGATTCCTGCAGACCCCAGTGACGGTGAGTGGGGAAAGAGGTGGCCTGGTCCTCGTCTTCCTTTCAGGTCAGAGCTGGCTCGGGAGTGAGTGAGCAGGGCTTGGGGCTTCTATACCTCTCAGTGCTAAAGCGGGTGGCCTGAATGGATTGCCGGACATTTAAAAAAGACATGGGTTCAACTTATTCAACACATCAGCACCAAACATCTGGGGACCCTTAATTGCATTCCGTGACAGAGGTTCTGAACCCTAAATACTTAGTAAGGTAAGCCTGTCCTGAGAGCGGAGGAAGCAGTCCTATTCCCAGGGAGGGACGTGGCTTCAGGGAGTGGAGGCCGCTGTTCAGCTCACAAGTGTGGGAGTGCCGGGGAATCTGCATGGTCCCTCACAGAGGCACTTATCTAGCGAGCCAATGACATCTACCTGGGCAAAGTGGATCTTACCTGGCTTGGGAGCCAGTTGTCACTGACGCCCTAATTGTTGGTTGGCAACTGCTTGATGTTGTGTGGCAAGACTGCTAGCCGAAGTCCAGGGGCGTTGCTTCTCCCAAGTCCCACCTCTGCTGTCAGGAAAGTCATGACAAAAGTCATATGAGTTTTGTTCTTTGCTGGATTGCAAGCTCACGGGAGGTTCATCCTCCAGACATCTCTATAGATGAGCTTCTCTTATAACCTGTCCCATCCAGTTCCTTTTGTCTAACACTTTATTATGAAAATTTTCAAACCAAAAAATTGAAGTAATTTTATAGTGAATACCTGGATACCTGTCACCTAGATTCTGCCACTAACATTTTACTCCACTAGTTTATCACATATCTAATCATTTCTGCATCCCTCTGTCCTTCCACCTGTCCACCTGACTTTCAATGGACTATAAAATTAAAGCAGATATCAATACATTTCCCCCTAAATAATTCTGTGTGACTATCACTAACCTGGAATTTAATCTTCACTTTTTCTTTTTAGGTAAAATTTTATTTTATTTTATAGCTTTGTTTATTTATGCATACAAGAACTGATGTACAGGCCAGAGGTACAGGGCTGGGGTGAAAGGACTCACCAGAGTGGGGAGCAGAACAGGTAGATCCACTGAAATATACTGCTGAGGGGAACAGCCTGCGAGACAGCAGAGGTCTGCTGTGCCATGTGGGTCATCTCCCTAACTGGGGATTGAACTCAGGCCACAGTGGCTGGCTGTAGCCTGATAGCGCTGAGACTTTAATCCCTGTACCACCAAGGAGGCCCCTTGACGTAAAATGTATATACAATGAGAAGCTCAAATCATTAGTGAATATTCTGTAGAGTTTTAAGTAATGTATATGTTTGCCACACACTGTTTTTAAGAGGATGTGAGTGATCATACTTAGGCAATGTAATAGGTTGAATTTGGACAAGTCTGTATATTGTAGATACAAGTAATGAATCTCAAATCATAACAAATACAGTTGGGAGACTTGATTGATTACAGAAAGATTCATTATTAAAAATAACTTATTAGTTACTTCACACAGCTCTCAGTGAGTCTACATTAGTGTGTCATTTTGTATTTGGTGACAAATGGAAAGGATATAAGCAAATTAGTTTTGCAGTGATAGATGAAAGTTTAATTTAGTTGCTATCTTGTCAGTTTATTTTTACCTTTGTTTTCAAAGTTCCCCTTGTAGGTAATCAACTTATAGACTTTCATATATTTTTAATTATAATTAACAGACATTGTAAACATTGCATTGGCATAGTACTCTCACTTTATTCTTTACAGTTTTGGCTTGTGTTGATGATTATCAACCTGGAACCTAGAAATTTAGCAGTACTTAAAGACAGGATGCATATGACTTGGACTGATCAATATATATCATTTAAAAAAAACCCTCATGTGTCTGTTTAGAACCCTTTTTATTTTTTCATTATAGTTTTACCTATAAAAGTCATGAGACCTTTTACTCACTTAATTTGATTAATTTGGTTGCTGAAATTGGCAGCCTGAAAAGGCTTTTCACCTGTCTAAAGTGTCCTTTCAGTACTGCCTCAGTACTTGGTTTTTTAAAAAATATTTTCCAGGCTATTTTGGGGGTCCCCAAGACTAGCCCCATGTTCGAAGACTTTCTAGGAGAGCACACAGGACTCTGCACAGAGTCAAGCCCAGGGATAAGACTTACTAAGGCAAAAGGATGCAAAGCAAAAGCAGCCAAAATAAAACATACACAGGACTCAGTCAGTGGGGGAACGTAGGGACTGACTTCCCCTGGCCCTTTCAGCAGAGTCGTGGGACACATGTGACTCCCCCAGCAGGGAGTTGTGACCATGTGTGGGGAGTTTCAGAGATGCTCATTAGAAACTCAGTACCCAGCTGTTCCCCTGTCCTGGCTCATAACAAAATTGCAGGCTCCCAGAAGAAAGCGAATGTTGAATGGAAACCATACTGCACTGTACAAACAGGCTTAGGAGGCACCCTTAAGGGAGGGGTTTTTTAATTGGAGTAGAGAGGTTTGCCAGCTCAGGGCCAACTCTGCCAGCAGGTCTTTCTAAGGATCGCAGCCTCAGGCGAGGTGTATTAGCACAGACCTATTTTAGAATTTCTTCCTCTTACATGTCAAAAAAATCCTGGTTCCTTTTAATACTATTAAATTGCCTGGTCATGAAGGTGCTTCACAGATTGTCCACACCAAGGCCAGGCACAGGACACTCCGACGAGGCCGCTTTGGTGACGACAGTAATAAAATAGCCCTTTGGTAAATTCTTCTCACCTAGCTCTACATGATAAAATAATTTTTTCGTCTTGTTCTAATAGGAAAAAAAAAAAAACTGCTTTAATTTTTGAGCAAATAGTTTTTTCTCTAACATCATCTTTTTAAAATCAATTTTAGTATTTAAAAAATTTTTAATTAAAAAAATTAATAGACCATGAAATCTGTTGCTAGACCACTGTGTTTATATTCGAATATTGACATACTTTTAGAAATCTTAATTTTCTAAAATACACCTGAGTTTCATCCCTATATCTTAGATAATAAAGCCTGTAATTTATTGCATTCCATTTTAGAACTTTAGGATGAAAGTACATTATAATGAGATGAAAATTCATAGCTAGAAGTGACTTGGGGCAGGTGATAGTATCATCTGGCTCCCTTTTTTCTCTGACTTTTCTTCTTATGTCCAAATACCTTGCAATTAATTTTATAATCAGTCACCATCATCTGAATCCAATGAAAAGAAAGATAAAACTCTTTATATCCTCCTAAACATTATCTATTGATGCCTAGTCTCTTAGATAAAATTGCATACAATTTCATATGTAGAAATTAGTAGAAACTACAGAAAAACAGACTTGAGGCTTTCTGAAATTCTTCTTTAACTCCATTACTAGGGCTGATCTACAGCCAAATGGCCATTATTTGGTCCTTAGTGGTTTTAAAGTTTTACCCCAGTTTTTTTGAATTTTTTTTTTAAAGATTTATTTATTCACTTACACAAGAAACTGGTACAGACCATATGTGCGGGAGGGTGAGAGGATTCACCAGAGACAGAGCAGGGAACAGAAAAGGCAGACTGACAAAATACACTGCTGAGGGGAGTAGTGGGCGCGTGAGGAGAGGTCTGCCGCGCCATGTGGGACCCTCGCCGGCTGGGATTAAACTGGCGCTGTAGAGGCTGAGGGCAGCTTCACAGCACGCCGTTCAACCGCCTGCGCCTCCAGGAGAGGCCCTTAACCGCCTGCGCCTCCAGGAGAGGCCCTTTTTTAGAATTCTTTGGGAAAAAACTTTACCCAAGAAGTTCAGATGGAATAGTCACGAGAGGTGCACTGGCTAGCCCTTCTCCTAGGTCCCAAACTTTGTACTCCAAGACTCTCAAATGACCCAAAAGTAAAATAATTCATTCCTATGACTTGTAGACTTGGGGAGATTTTGATCATTGTAGTTTCAGGTGTATCGATGTTTATCCCTGTTCTCTCTGGCCTGGGGAGTCCCTCTTTTCTGAAACAGTCAGTGACTAAAGCTAATCCCAACATGAGACCCTTTCAGTTCAACCTTCTTATGAACCTTCATTCCAGATGATAAAATTTCAGCTTATTACGCAAATACCACATTCTCTTGGCTTTGTTACAACCTCACACCTGTTTCACAAAAAGTCTCAAAAGATAAGTGTTTGTTTCTCCTAATGGTAGTTTTGTGTGTTGAGTGATTTTTGTTGCCTGTTTGAGTAGTTGTAGTTCAGCCTGTTCCCCTCATTGACGCCTGCATGCACGTCCCAGTCCCTTGTGGACAGCACAGGCCCTTGTCTGTCAGAACACACAGTCAGACCTCCTCATAGTTCAGGTAACACTCAGCTAGTATAGACATTAAAATCTTCTATTTTCTTGTCACCAGCCTGTTTTTAACCACCTGTAACAACCTCAATGTTCATTGATTTCCTCTTATCTAATCAGTGTTCAGCTTTACGCTGTTCTCTGGTTTCCTGCAAAGCCTGTTGCTTGTGTGAAGCAATGATCCTATTTTCATTCTGTGCCTCCTTATGTCTGCACTGTAGATTCCTCAGACCTATGAGGAATGTGCTTGGAGTGCCAATGTGGTGACCTGACTAGCACGTGCCCACGGTAACCACACAGTTGTCTGTGTTAGGTCGCCGTGGTGTCCCGTTCTTGACTCCTTTCATGGCACTTCCTAAAGGCCCTCCGCTCCTCCACTCCCAGGCTTCTGCCAGTTGGTATTAGACACTGCAGTGTTCTGTGACTGCAGCACCAAGAACCAATGACACATTCCCTCTGTTGTGCTGACCTAACTAGTTTAACCACCGGAGGAGCATTTACCATAGTCATTCAGTAAGAAGGGTCAGCTCCCTGGGGTTTGCCAAGCTTAGTGGAGACACACTCAGCTCTCGGCGCTAACAGCAGCTGCCAGTCACATCTTGGGAGAACTGGTAGGTTTGCTTGGCTGGTGGCCTCCATGGTGTTTATGGCTGGCTGCCGACTATTGCTGGAACAGAAGATTGGAAAGTCCTAATTCCCGCCAGTGTTGGACTCCTGAATAAACGATGGGACAGCTATAAAAAGCAACGTGCAAGACCTCTGCACACTGCTGCAGACTGTTCAGAATATGTGGTCATGGAAACATCAAGGTATAGAACAGTTCGTGTAGTATGCCACATAAAGAGGGAAAATGCAAAAATGTATACATACTTGCTTATTTTCACAAAGAAACAATGGCCAATAAAAACAAGAACCAGGGCCTCCCTGGTGGCTCAGCGGTTTAGCGCTGGATTGTGAAGCTACCCACGGCCTCTGCAGCACCAGTTCATTTCCCGGCCGCTGGGCGAGGGTCCCACATGGCATGCAGACCTCTCCTGCCGCCCGCTGCTCCCCTCAGCAGTGTGCTTTGTCAGTCTGCCTGTTCTGTTCCCCGCTCTGGCTCAGGTGAATTCTCTCACCCTCCTGTGCTTCTGACTGTACCCAGTGCTTGTATAAATAAATAAATAAATCTAAAAAAAAAAAAACCAAGAACCAATAAAGATAGCCACCTAGGGCCTCCCCTGGTGGTGCAGCGGTTGAGCACTGGGCTGCAAAGCTGCCCGCAGCCTCTGCAGCGCCAGTTCCATCCCCGATGAGGGTCCCACATGGTGCTACAGACCTCTCCTGCCGCGCCCGCTGCTCCCTTCAGCAGTGTGTTTCGTCAGTTCTCTCACCCTCCCTTGCTTCTGACTGTACCCAGTGCTTGTATAAATAAATCTTTAAAAAAAAAAAAAGAAAGAATAGCCACCTATACAGGGTGAAAGAAATTAGAGAGGATGGACTTTTCCAAATGTACCTTGTTTAAATTTTTGATTTTGGGGTCTTATAAATATCTTACATAATTTCAAAAAGCAAAATTAAAACAAATGTTCAAGGTATTTTATGGTTTCAGTCTTGACATTCAAGTCTTTAATATATTTTGAATTAATTTTTGTGTATGCTGTTAGTGGTCTAATTTCATTCTTTCATAATGTGGCTATCCTGTCTTCCCAACACCATTTATTGAAGAGACTGTCCTTTCTCCATTGTATTTTCTTGGCTCCCTTGTCATATAGTACTTGTCCATGTACATTTTTTTTTTCACATTTTAAAAGGACAGGCTTGTTAGGAAAAGGCAAAAAGAGGCACCTGCAAAGTCACAGGGACAAGAGAGCTCGTGTACACACCATTTGAACTATATCTCTAGCAGGATATCTCCTAAAGATTAAAACAACAAACCAAATTTGTATTTTTTTTAAGATTTATTTATTTATGCATACAAGAGCAGGGGTACAGGCCAGACATATTGGGGGTCACCAGAGACAGAGTGGGGAGCAGAACGGGCAGACTGACTGAAATACACTGCTGAGGGGAGCAGCGGGGAGACAGGAGAGGTCTGCTTCGCCATGAGGGTTGCTCCCTGGCCGGCCAGGGATTGCACTTGTACTGCAGAGGCTGCGAATTGCTTTATAGTGTGGTGCTTAACCCCTTGCGCCACCAGGGAGGCTCCCAAATTTGTATTTTTAATAATGATTTTCAAGCATATTTGATAAAGCAGAGTTTATATTAATATCACTAGGAACCAAGATTTTCAGAGTAAGAAAAAAGATATAAGAATAAATTCAAAGGATTTAATTAAAACCATGTGCTCTGAAATAGGATTCACAACTGTTAATATGAACTCATGACACTACTTTTTCCCAAAAGGTGTGTATTTTGTGGCTCTGTCATTGGCAGCCCTAGAACCTGTGACAGCCTGTTAGTAACTCCCAGCTTTGCCAGCCAGATTGGGGGCCCAAAACGCCGTTCCCAGAGGTCACTGTGTGCCTGGAGCAGGGAATGTGCAGGATATTTTGTCTTTCTCGAAGTGAAGGAAACTAGATGTTTGGTATGAAGAGAGAGATCTGATCAAAAGGGGCGCCCGCTGGCCAAAGAAGGGACGATTTGAGCATTAAGAATAGTGACTAAGGGCCTCCCCGGTGGCGCAGCGGTTGAGCGCTGGGTTGCGAAGCTGCCCGCGTCCTCTGCGGTGCCGGTTCGATCCCCGGCTGCTCCCCGGCCACCAGAGGAGGGTCCCACATGGCGCGCAGACCTCTCCTGCCGCCCGCTGCTCCCCTCAGCAGTGTCCTTCGGTCCTTCTGCCTGCTCTGCTCCCCGCTCTGACTCTGGTGAATTCTCTCACCCTCCCGCGCTTCTGACTGTACCCAGTGCATGTATAGACAAAACAAACAAACAAACAAATAAAATAAATAAATAAATAAATAAACATGCCTCTATTAAAAAAAAAAAAAGAATTAAAAAAAAAAAGAATAGTGACTAAAATGGATTAAAAATATGTGTAACATGTGAGTTCAGAATGATCTAAAAAATGTCACTTAACTCACTAGTTTTCTGAAGCACTAATTCATCATTCAGAAAATTGATGAGGAGAAGCAATTAAACATCATAAATAGGGCCTCCCTGGTGGCGCAGCGGTTGAGCGCTGGGTTGCGAAGCTGCCCGCAGCCTCTGGGACGCCGGTTCAATCCCCAGCTGCTCCCCGGCCACCAGAGGAGGGTCCCACATGGCGCGCAGACCTCTCCTGCCGCCCGCTGCTCCCCTCAGCAGTGTACTTCGGTCCTTCTGCCTGCTCTGCTCCCCGCTCTGGCTCTGGTGAATTCTCTCACCCTCCCGCGCTTCTGACTGTACCCAGTGCTTGTATAAACAAACAAACAAACAAATAAATAAATAAAACATGCCTCTATAAAAAAAATAAATAAATAAAAAATAAATAAAAAATAAACATCATAAATATCTCACATTTTTGGTGAACAGAAAGTTCATCCTCTAGAGAGCTACTGAAAGAGGCTTTTCCTTCTACCCAGTCTCTCCTCTTCTGCGTGCTCCCTTCATATGTGTGTATATAAAATCTGAAAGAAAAACAAGGCCAAGTTGGACTGTTTGCTCCACGTCAGCCTCATCGCTAAGTGGGGAGTTGGAAAGGCAACCTGCATGTGAGCTAAAAGGCAACCTGTGTTCCCCGGTCTGCAGGCCCTGGTCCTTGTGGCCTGCATTTCTGCTCTGGGCATGGCTTTAGATCTCAGGTGTTCTAATTGATTTAAAAGGCATTGGGCAAAACAGATGAGTTCTTCTCATTTGTCTGGAATGAAACCATAACCTGCCCACAGGGTTTTTGTTTTTATTAATAAAACAGAGCTTGAATTTACTCTCTGGACTTTGTCAGCTTGCCAGTTTTTGAGGCCAAAAAAAGGCGATGTAGACTCGGCTTGACTGGCAAGCACAGCTGTTGCTGGGCTGACCAAATGAGGCGTGCTATGTGCAGAGCCTGTGGGACTTGCAAATACTAGCTCCAACCGCCGAGGAGACAATGATCTGTATCATTTAATAGGCAAAGGTGACATGATTTCTTGGAAGGAACCCAGAATTGGGGGCCTGAAAAGTCTATGTCCCAGGAGTCAGCTCTATATTCTGGTCTAACTTTGTAATTCCAGAAATCTTTTTTTTTTTTTGGAAAATTTTTTTTTAAATGAACATTTAAAAGAGACTTTTTTGGTCACTTTGTTTTCTTTTGCTTTTTTTATGGAATATTTTAAAGCAAACTGGTAATATGGCATTTCACTGTAAATACTTCCTTGTTGACAGAGGCTCACTGAAACTTCTGTGGACACCCTCTACTTAACTGGAGAAAATATCCTCTGCTTCATGATTTCATAAAAAAGCTGTGGGAGAAAGTAGTGAAAACAGTTTGAAAGTAAGAATGCTAATGAAATGAAAGATACTATTGAAAATAGGTAATTTCTGACTATCCTCTCCAAAATATATTTGTCATTTGACATAGGTTTCCTAAAAATAATGAGTCAAGTTTAATCTCTCATATAAAAATACAAAAATTTGGTGGCTTTTTTTTTTTTGAACATTTTATTTTGAGTAGAGGAACTGGGGTGTAGGCCGATGTGGGGGTGGCGAGAGGATTCACCAGAGACAGAGTGGGGAGCAGAACAGGCAGATCTACTGAAATCCACTGCTGAGGGGAGCAGCGGGGAGACAGGAGTGGTCTGCTATGCCTTGTGGGTTAGGCCCTGGCCAGGACTGAACTGAGGCCTTAGCTGTAATAGCACTGAGACCTGGAGGCACCAGGGAGTCCCCAAATTTGGTTTCATTTTGAACTGGTTCTCTAGGTGCATGTGTTTTTATTTTTTTTTTTTTTTTTTATAGAGGCATGCTTTATTTATTTGTTTGCTGGTTTCTTTGTTTGTTTTTGTTTATACATGCACTGGGTACAGTCAGAAGCACGGGAGGGCGAGAGAATTCACCAGAGCCAGAGCGGGGAGCAGAGCAGGCAGAAGAACCGAAGTACACTGCTGAGGGGAGCAGCGGGCGGCAGGAGGGGTCTGCGCGCCATGTGGGACCCTCCTCCGGTGGCCGGGGAGCAGCCGGGGATCGAACCGGCGCCGCAGAGGCCGCGGGCAGCTTCGCAACCCAGCGCTCAACCGCTGCGCCACCGGGGAGGCCCTGCATGTGTTTTTAAAAAGCCTGTCCCATTTTATTGTTACAAGTAGAGAAATACTGAAACAAAAAAAAATATTTTGGCAAAACAATGTTCAGAAAACCATCGTGATGATTTTTCACTTTCTGATGCAAGTCCTTGAAGGTCATTCTATTCCCGCACCTTCCTTCCCACCCTCCAACAGAGCCTGGCATCTCAACGTCAGATATTCTGTCTTGGATTAAACAAGAGGAAGAGCCTCAGGTTGGGGCCCCACAGGAGTCCAAGGAGAGTGACATATACAAAGGCACCTATGCTGGTAAGTGATGCCCCGGAGGCGATCCATCCTGGGCCAGCACTGAGAAGCAGCTGATGGAATGGGGCCGTAGGGACAAGGAAGTGGGGTGTCAGTGGGGAATGGGTTGCGGGAGAGACATGCTCAAATAAGTCAAAACTGAGTGTGAAGTGAAGCTAAGATAAATTGTGAGACAACTCTTACATGTAAAGACAAATTACAGTTGCCAGAAGAAGAATAAATGTGTGCAGGTGGACCACTGTGAGGGCAGGGACAGAACATGTGTGATCATGGAAGAAGGACAGAGCAGCGCGGGGAGGGGGGGAGTGACATGCACCGGGGACCAAGCTGTCACTAGCGGTGTGAACGGAGTTGAATGAAGAGCTCTCCCTCAGGGAGGACAATGACGGGAGAAGAAAGATATTCTGTTGCTGCCATCTGGGTAGAGGGTTAAGGTTAGGGCATCCCAACCTTAGTGAAGTTTATTTGTTTGTTTTAAAGATTTACTTGTGCATATAAGAACTGGGGTGTAGGCCAGAGGTGCGGGAGGATGAAAGGATTCACCAGAGACAGAGTGGGGAGCAGAACAGGCAGATCCACTGAAATCCACTGCTGAGGGGAGCAGCAGCGAGACAGGAGAGGTCTGCTGCGCCCTGTGGTTCAGGTCCCTGGCTGGGGATAGAACTCATGCCACAGGGGCTGGCTTGATAGCACTGAGACTAACCCCTATTCCAGGGAGGCCCTGAAGTTTGGTTTTAATACCTTCTGTGCCCTGTGTTCTTTCAGACTCCAGGAAATAAAAATAAAAAGTAACAGTTTCTGCTCCTACAAAATTTATATCTGGGAGGCACATATCAATAGAATAGCTAAGTGCCAAGGTGAGCAGGATGGATGACTTTAAAAAATCAGAAGTCAGAATGGGGCCTTAGAACATTGCTGTGAAGCAATGTGGGCAGGCAGAAGGGGTGACTTTTGCAAAAGGAAGGACAGAATGAGCAAGGGCGGAGAAGCAGAAATGCCTTTCTTTATTTTCAGGGAAAGGAAAGACGGCAATCTAGTGAGGGGTTTGGCAGGCAGAGGGACGGGGTTAGGTGAGCAGGCCGGCACAGGGGCCACAGCACCCTAGGAGTGAACAGGAACGGGGAAGCCTCATGCAAGCTAGGGAAGGAGGTTCTTCCTCTTTCACACCGGGCCCTGGAGGACCAGCGCATCCCTCAGGATTTCCCAGGGAACTTGATTGCTGTCTCAGCCCCACACAGCCTCTCCCTCTGGCTGTCAGAGCCAGGAGTTCTGTTAAGGGGGGCTGGGAGCACTGTTTGGGGGTCTGGGAAGATCAGGGTTGGTGAGCGCTGCTGACGGGGTGGTGCTCTCTGCAGATGAAGAGCTTGTCGTCAAAGCTGAAGGCCTTGCCAGAGCCTCCTTGTGCCCCGAGGTTCCAGTCACCTTCTCTTCTCCACCAGCACCGGCCGCCAAGGATACTTTTTCAGACGTGGCGTTCAAAAGCCAGCAGGCTGCCTCGGTGACCCCGTTTGGACACCCGGCCCCTGACCTGGCCGACGCCTCCGAGGGCCAAGTGACTTTCACGCAGCTGGGCAGCTACCCGCTCCCGCCCCCGGCCGGGGAGCAGCTGTTCGCGTGCCACCACTGCGGCAAGAGCCTCAGCCAAGACATGCTGCTGACCCACCAGTGCGGCCACCCCGCCGAGCACGCCGCGCCCTGCGCCCAGTGCCCCAAGCACGTTCCCCAGCCGGCGGAGCTCGGCAGCACGGCCCACGCCGGCCAGACGCCGCCCACCTGCCCGCACTGCGCCAGGACTTTCACGCACCCGTCCCGGCTCACCTACCACCTGCGCGTCCACAGCAGCACCGAGCGCCCTTTCCCCTGCCCCGACTGCCCCAAGCGCTTTGCGGACCAGGCGCGGCTCACCAGCCACCGGCGCGCGCACGCCAGCGAGAGGCCCTTCCGCTGCGCGCAGTGCGGCCGCAGCTTCAGCCTGAAAATCAGCCTCTTGCTCCACCAGCGGGGCCACGCGCAGGAGCGGCCCTTCTCCTGCCCGCAGTGTGGCATCGACTTCAACGGCCACTCGGCCCTGATTCGCCACCAGATGATCCACACCGGCGAGCGCCCCTACCCCTGCACGGACTGCAGCAAGAGCTTCATCCGCAAGGAGCACCTGCTGAACCACCGGCGCCTGCACACGGGCGAGCGGCCCTTCAGCTGCGCGCACTGCGGCAAGAGCTTCATCCGCAAGCACCACCTCATGAAGCACCAGCGCATCCACACGGGCGAGCGGCCCTACCCCTGCTCCTTCTGCGGCCGGAGCTTCCGCTACAAACAGACGCTCAAGGACCACCTGCGCTCGGGTCACGGCGGCGGCTGTGGGGGTGACCCTGACCCCCCGGCACCACCGCCAGACCCACCAGGTCCCCTCCTCCCTGGGCTCGAAACCTCTGGCCTAGGCGTTAACCCCGACGGCCTAGAGGCCACTCCGTGGTATGGGGAAGGAAGTGTGGGGGGAGTTTTGTAACTCCTGTTTTTTGTGGTTGCTGGTACTTACTGGCCACCCGGCAAGAGAAAGCCGGGCAGCCCCTCCACCCCACTCCCCCCAGCAGTTACTCCGCAGCTTGATGACTTGGGGTCTTCTGCACGTGGCTAGAGGTGTGCGGTTTAGGGACTTCATATTACAAAACACCATATTTTGAGGCCCAGGAAGGCCTGGGAAAGGAGTCCAGTATCCCCATGTTTTAAAAAATATCACCTAAGCAGAAGTTATGAGAATGGTACAGAGGCTGGAAAGCAAGCTCTGGCCTCTGGCAGCCTGTCCCAGGGCAGTAGGTGTGTCAGGATCCCAGCTCTAGTGCAGGGTTGCAGGGGGAGAGCCTGGAGCTGCCTGTCCATCTGCAGGCTGCAGAGAGTTGAACTGGGTCCTTTATTCTTGCGGCTAAGCTGGCCGTTCAAAAGGGCCAGGCCGAAACCCTGCTTCCCTTCGCCCGGTCCAGCTGCGTCTGCCACCTGCTGGTGTCGCTGTCTCTCCGGAAGCCCTGACTCCAGGCCGCCTGCCCAGGCCTCCCAGATCAGTTCTCACACGTTTTGTTGTATGTTGGGTGAAGGAGAAATCTGACTTTAAAAGCTCCTCAAAGAGAACAGTTCTTGGCTTAGTTTGATTGGAAACATTCAGACTCTTACTGGCATTGAAATTGCTACAAACCTTTGCTGAGGTCCCAGTTAAGAAATTTGCTAGGAGTGTTAGCCCCGGCTTGAAAAGCTGCAGATGACAGATGATGGCCTAAAATCTGAGTCTGAGCCTTGATTCTTAGTCATTTGCATCACATTCTTCCTAATCTGTGCCAGCCAGTAAGCTGATACCAGCCTGGTGGCTGGTATTCTTGACCACGGTCGGCAGAAAAGATCCCAGCACTTGCCAGGAGCAATTCAGTTTCCAAAAGTGTGAGTGGACACTAGGCTTTCATTTCCTCAGCAGTGAGTGTGATGAGGGTGTCCACCCACCCGGCTCCACGAGCAGGCAGCGTGCAGAGGGAGGGGCTTCCGGCATGGCTGAGAGCTAAGGCCAAGCGCAGACAAGGACAGCCTGTGGCCGCCAGATCTTGTTGAGGCCAGTCAGTCACCTGGCCACATCCAAGCCCAGTCCCACCGAGTGGCTTGCGGCTGGGTATAAGTCCCTTTTCTCTGCACACCTCATGTCTCCATGTCCGAAGTGAGGCTGGTGAAAGGCATAAAGTGGGCCTCCAGAAAAAAACTGAAAGAAATCTTGTGATACGTTTCTTCTCTTGCCAAAATCCTATCTTTCTCTGGCTTCTATCCAGGCAAAGCCAAATAAAATGGAAAAATCAAAGTAGAAACATTCTTGCTGAAACTTGACTGAAATCAGTTTGATTTGTTATTTTACTCTCGCTGGGAGCCCGAGGTAGGAGATAGAGAATACGGAAGTCCTGCGTCTCGGGCAGAGCAGCTGTCGGTGCCTGGAACAAGGTCTGCGGGTGTAGAGATAGGACACTGTTGATGAAGTGGCAAGGGAAAGACTCATTTTCCCCCTTATCACCTCGCCCAACCTTCCTCCTGCCCCACACTAGGAAAAAGTATTTCCCCGGCTAGCTTTGCTCCTGGGAAGGCTCTGTCTGAACTTGCTGCTCTTCAGGATAATCACATCTATAAAGTACCTGGTCTGCAGCAGTCACAATACCGGGAATCTTGGGGGGCTGAAGATGTGTGTGTGAGGCCTAGCCTGCTGTCCTGCCTGCGCTCCGAAGGCAATGAGGAAAACCGAAGGGTCCAGAATAACCAAGACATGATGAGCAAAAAATCCTGGCCTGTGAGGACTGGGAACATGCTGGCTAGAACTTGGACCCATGCCAGGGGGAAATTCGAGGGTTCTGGGAATTCCAAAGCCAGGGCTCCGACATCTTCAGTGACCCACTAGGAACTTGAGTGTGCGCTCCAGCTGTGGTTGGCACCCCGATCCCTAACAAGACAGGAGAAGGGCCCAAGTAGTGTGTTTAGGTAGTGAGCTCCCCTCTGTGGGTAGACATTAAGCACTGGCCGGGGCACGCTGGAAAAGGGTTCCTGCGCCAGGCGTGTGTTGGACTAGACGTCACAGAAAATTCTAAAGAGATTGAGAACCAGAGCTTATTAATGAGAGACCCGTGGATGAGAGCGCTGCGGAGAGGCGACACAGTCCCTTGTGCAGGTAACCAGAGCTGCCAGGGGCCCAGGCTTCGGCCAGAAGAGAACCCAGTTCAGAGCCAATGAGGCGAGAGCCTTGAAACACCGACAGGGAAGGAACAGGGCCTCGCCCACAATGGGAGTGGGTGTCGTCCAGCCCCCCACCCTGCGGGGGCCAGCGAAACTCTGCTGCTGTGCATTCCTGTCCTCTCCCCAGCCCTGCCATGGAGAGCTCTAAGAAGTCTGGGCTTGAAATCTAAGAGTGGATGAGTAAAGTGGGTTTGTGGAAAAAAAAGTCCAGCAGAGGTTTCAGTGTGGGGGGGGAGACTTGACCCCCAAGGGCGCCTGAGACACATGCCTGCTGCTGCAGTGCCCGAGGACTGGTCGGCACCACTGGACAGGGCAGGAGCAGCAGCCCCGGCTCTCCGTCGGCCGCCATCTGGGCTGCGAGGGCCGCTGTCACCGTTAGAGGAACCTCTGGCTCAGCCGCAGAGGAGAAAGTGAAGTTGATTGCTCGTCGAGAAAGTGAAAGTGGCCAGTCTTTCCTGTGGGTACTGGGCCTGCCTTCGCGGGGCTCTGGCGGGAGCGGCGTGTTAGGAAACCCGCTGTCGTTGGGAGAGTCCCTGGAGCTCCTGCTGGGCGACTCTGCTGGGCTGCCTCCTGGAGCATCCTTGGGCGGCTTGTGTGTCCATGCCTGCCCACCGGGCTGGGCCCTGCGGCTCGCGGGGGATCACTGATGTCCGCTGTCTGAGCAAAAGCCAAGGACCCGAGCTCCCGTACCATTCCAGTGCGACGGAGAACCCACGCTTCTGCTCAGATTTCCTCTGGAGGGGGGCAGGACGCCCTGTTCACCCCCCTCAGGAACTTCTTGGACAACAAAATGCTGTGAGGGCCGCTCAGTGGCAATGGGTAGAAGCAGGTCTTTCCCCTCCAAGGCTCTTGCTGATGAGGAGCTCAGTTTGTCAGGTTTATGTTTTCTCTGTGCCCAGTGGGTACCTTTGGCCCTGTTCTCTTGTCTCTGCCTTATCTGCAGTCCCTCGCCACAGGGTTTGCACGCGGAGGACATTGACTAGGGAAGTGTCAGGCTCCTACAAGCAGAAGATACTCCCATTGGGTCAGGTTGTGGGGGAGCCCGTGGGGAAGGGGGAGCACTCCAGGCCTTCACATAAAGACACCGTGTGGATTAGTGGTTTGGAGCAAGCACAGAGCCAGACCTCCATGCACGTCCTGCAGCAGACGTCACATCTGCTGTATTGTGTGACCATCACAACCTAGTTTCCTTATCTGCAAAGGAAGGAGATGAGGAGGGAAATGTGGAAGGTGCTTAGCGGGGTGCACAGAAGGTGCCCCACGTGGTAGCTGTCAGGAGAGCTCACAGGGCCAGACAGGGCAGTGCTAAAGTGGGCTGGACTTGAAGTGGACAAACAGGCTGCCGTGCGGAAGCCCGCGTTGCGTGATGTTGGCATCTGGCTCGCGGTCTCTGCTGGCATGGAGCCTGCTCCTCTGCTCTCTTCCTCACCTGCTGTGTGTCACGGCGGCACATGGCTTGGTTCTCTTGGTTTCAGATTCTAAGGTGTGGGGTCTGGCCCAGCAACTCTTTCTGTACCAGACCACAGGCGTTTCCAGTCAGCCCCTGGACTAGCTCCCCTCGGGTCAGTGCGCATCTTGGTTCCGCGCCCTGCTCAGGCGCTGTGGGCCGCGGGCTCACTTGGGGCGGGCAGGTGGCAGCACAGGACGGCACAGCTCTTACAGGATCAGAGAGAATCTCACCCCGGACGAGGGTCCTTAAAGGACTTCTCCATCAACACTGTCAGAGACCAGAGCTTACTGTCCCTTGCATAAAGGACTTGGAACATGCTGTTTATGTTCTCGCAAAGGATTAATTTGTCACTTTCTAGGGTGTTATTGCTTCTTTTCTGGTCCTGCTCCAGAAACTCTGGCCACAATATATATATATACACACACACACACACATACACACCCACAGTGACTTTGATCTGTTAGATTGCCTCTTCAAAACATTTTACCCCCGAAGACCAACCACGTATTAAAGATGCAGATAGATACAGTCCACTCAGAGAAACCTCAAAAGCTTGTGCTGTGATGCTCTCAAAAGTTCCCAGGTCACATTTCAAATAAAATTTGATAAAACTTCACTGGGCTATGTGGCTCTGTGTGTGTGTGTGTGTGTGTGTGTGTGTGTGTGTGTGACAGCAAAGCCAGTATGTATTGTGAAATCTTTTTTATTTATGCATACAAGAGCTGGGGTGTAGGTCAGAGGTGTGGGGGGTGAGAGGACTCACCAGAGACAGAGTGGGGAACAGAACGGATGGATCCACTGAAACGCATTGCTGAGGGCAGCAGCAGGGAGACAGGAGAGGTCTCCAGATTTGCATGTCTGCCTTGGAGTCTCCCCTGTGCTGAAATTAACAAGTAGACTTAGGGGTTAAAATGGAATCACTGGACCAGGAAAAGCCTCAGTCCTCAAGCTGCCCCTCCCAGTGCCTGTCTGTGGTCACAACCCCCTACCTTCACTTTAGAGCACTGTCCCTAGTTACGCCAAACTTGGAGAAGGGCAGCTCTGTAGGTTTCAAAGTCACTTACCTCCTAAGTGATTAAAAATCAGGGAGAGCTTCCTAGAGGGGAGAGGCTCTGTGGATAAAGCATTAAAGCCCCAAAACTGGGGCCTCCCTCGTGGCGCAAGGGGTTAAGACACAGCACTACTTAGCTATCCGCAGCCTCTGCAGCACGATCTTTGATCCCTGGCCAGGAAGCTACCCACATGGTGCAGCAGACCTCTCCTGTCTCGCCCGCTGCTCCCCTCAGCAGTGTGTTTCAGTCAATTCAATGTTCTGCTCCCCACTCTGTCTCTGGTGAATGCTCTCACCTCCCACACCTCTGGCCTGTACCTCAGTTCTTGTATGCATAAATAAATCTTTTTTTTAAAAAAAAAAAAAAAAGACTCCAAGACTACTTAGAAGAGGCAAAAAGTGTTAATGTGGGATCAGATATTTCCTCCTATGTGAGTTTTTCTTTGGGTCAACTTGATCTCACTAATGAGTTTTTAACATGCTTGCCTCCTTTATTTATTTTTTTAAAGATTTATTTGTTTATGCATATAAGAACTGAGGTTTAGGCCAGAGTTGCAGGGGGTGAGGACTAACCAGAGACAGAGTGGGGAGCAGAACAGATGAATCCACTGAAATCCACTGTTGAGGGGGGCAGCGGGTGAGTCAGGAAAGGTCTGCTGCACCATGTGGGTCAGCTTCCTGGCCAGGGTTACAACTCATGCTGCAGTGGCTGCTGATAGCTTCATAGTGCTGACACTTAACCCCTTGTGCCACCAGGGAGGCCCTGAATTTGTTTTTTTGCTCAAGTTGCACGTTGAGTTCATTTGTGCTGAAGCTGGCAGGTTGGGAGGAATCAAGCTCACGGGGTTAAAAACATGTCTGCAAGGAAGACACATGGAGATACTGGGGACTGAACCCAGGGCCTCCTGCACGTTGCACTTGGGCACTGAGCCACACCCCCACCTGCCACATACTTTGTGTATAGCATTTTAGATGCTTTTATAAGGATTTTTTCACAAAGAATCCTGGACAGAAAATCAGGAGGCCAGAATTTTATTCCTTCTTTGGTTTTCTCATTCACAGTATGAGGATACCTGTTACCAAGTTTATTTTTAATTATTTTTAATTTTTATTTATTTATGCATACAAGAGCTGGGGTACAGGCCAAAGATGTGGGAAAGTGAGAAGATCCACCAGAGACAGAGTGGGGAACAGAACAGGCAGATTGACTGAAATACACTGCTGAGGGGAGCAGTGGGCGAGTCAGGAGAGGTTTGCTGCGCCATGTGGGTTGTTCCCTGGCTGGTCGGGGATGGAACTCGTGCTGCAGAGGCTGTGGACAGCTTCATAGGTTGCATCTTAACCCCTTGCGCCACCAGGGAGGCCCCTGTTACCAAGTTTAAATGGAGGTCGTAAAGCTCAAATGAAGAAACATCCTAAAAAGCACTTCCAAACATTTCAAGGCTAAGAAGAAAGTGTGGGTTCCGGACTACGTGAACCTACGTAGCATGGGGGCTACGTGTTGACATTCAACCCATTTCCTGGGTGTTGCCGGTATGTCACCCAAGACTGGGTACTGGTCAATTTCTTCACTCCCAATTTTATGAAGGCAGACACATCGCACACTGGAAAGATTGGGTTAAACCAGCAGAATTCAAAATTAAGGCTAGACCTAAAGCTATATACAGGAAGTCCATGACCTTTGAATGTATAGTTTTTTTTTTTTTTTAAATCAAGAAAAATAAATTCTGTGAATAATGAGTAACTAGCAGGAACAATGAACAGGAATAATTAAATCAATCTTATATTGTATTAATAAGTAATAACAGGATCTTAATTTCCCCAGGGTGATCTTGCAGGGCTGGGACACAGACATCAGGAATAGCAAGGAGACTTTGTTAGACTGGTTTGTTCTTAACCGAAAATCAGAATATCCTGGGGAGCTTAAAAAAATTTATGTTGGGCACACCTGGCATGATTTAATTCTTCTGAGATGGCGCCTGGACATTTTGTTTTTTGAAGTTCCCCCAAGTGATTCTCATGTGCCTGCAAGTCTAGAAGATCACAGAAAGTGAAAGTGAATTATTGGACTGGAAATGACCAGTTAGCCTGCTTTACTGGAGGAAGGCGCTGTGGACTGGAGACTAATAAAGGGCCCTTGGATCCACATGGGAAGCCATAATTTGATTCTAGAGGCAGGACGCAGAAGGAATGAGGATATGGGAATGCTTGAAAAGTTTTACCTGATCTCAATAGTGAGGTCAGGTGTTCCAGAGGCACTGCAGGAACTGGCAGCAGCTTCTGCTGTGCCCACTGCCAGCTCCGGCCTGAGGCCTGTCTGTGCACACTGTCAGGATGCTGGATGGCACAGGTGGGAACAGCACCTGCGCCTGGCCGAGGACCCCCCTGGCCTCTGTGGTGGTGGGGCTGGCCCCCGGCAGAGGCAGTTTGCTGAGAAACAACAAAGAATCTCAGTGACATCTTGTGGGCTTGGGGTTTAACAGTAACTCATGGTCTCAACACCTAACTTGTTGCATCTAGAAAATTCCATGTTATTCTAGACTTTCTTTTGAATGAATTTTGGTCGTTTTTAGTGATCAAATTCACACTTGAAAGTTGAAAGGTTGCCCACTGGGAAGATTCAAGAAAAACACGGTAATTATCACCAACATGCACCATCTTCTGCACAGTTTCAAAGCCATTGGTGTGAGCTGCATTAGACCCGTGGAGCAGCTAACGCGGCCACCCAATTGCATCATCTACTCATTACGCGTTTGGACTGAGGAAAGGCTATGGAGTCATTAAGAACAGAGAGAAGCCAGAGAACTTCACTCACCTGCTGTGTCAAAACTTGTAAAGGAGGTGATGAGATGCCTGTTTGAAGGAAACTAAGAATAAACTCCAGAGAGAAAAGGGAGCATTCTCTCCAACTTTAGATAGGTATAAAGCAGAAACTGTCAGAAGTTAGTGAGAACAAGAGGGAGAGAACGTGTGTGTCTGTGTCTGTTCATTTAAGTTTGAATAAAAATGTTAGCAATAGGTGGATCTAAAAGAGGCCACCCCTGGTGGCGCAGGGGTTAAAGACACGGCGCTGTCAATCTATCGCCAGCCACTGCAGCACGAGTTCAATCCCCAGCCAGGGAGCTACCCACATGGCGCAGCAGACCTCTCCTGTCTCCCCGCCGCTCCCTCCTCAGTGGATTTCAGTAGATGTGCCTGTTCTGCTCCCCACTCTGTCTCTGCTGAAGCCTCTCAACCCCACCCCCGCACCTCTGGCCTGCACCCCAGTTCTTATATGCATAAATAAATAAACCTTAAATAAATAAAAGAGGCAAGGATGTTAAAAACTCATTAGTGAGGTCAAGTTGAACCAAATAAAACTCACGTAGGAGGAAATATCTGATCCCCACATTAACACTTTTTTTCACATTAACACTTTTTGCCTCTTCTAAGTAGTGTTGGAGCTTTAATGCTGTATCCACAGAACACCTCCCCTCCAGGAAGTTCTCCCTGATTTTTAATCACTTAGGAGGTCAATGACTTTGAAACCTGCAGAGCTGCCCTTCTCCAAGGTTGGCGTAACTAGGGACAGTGCTCTAAAGTGAAGGTAGGGGGTTGTGACCACAGACAGGCAGTAGGAGGGGCAGCGTGAGGTCTTAGGCTGCCCCTTTTCCTGGTCCAGTGATTCCATTTTAGTCCCTAAGTCTACGTGTTAATTTTGGCACGGGGAGACTCCAAGGCACACATGCAAATCTGGTGGTCTTCTTCACTAAGAGTAAATAAAGACTTTTTCTTTTTTTTTTATTTATGCATACAAGAACTGGGGTGTAGGCAGAGGTGCGGGGGTGGGGTAGGGCGAGAGCATTCACCAGAGACAGAGTGGGGAGCAGAACAGGCAGATCTACTGAAATCCCCTGCTGAGGGGAGCAGCAGGGAGACAGGAGACAGGTCTGCTGCGCCATGTGGGTCAGCAACCTTGTGGGGGATCAAGCTCGTGCTGCAGTGGCTGAGGATAGCTTGGTAGCACTGACTGAGACTTGAATCCCTGTGTCACTGATTCGAATACTGACTTGGACACACCCAGGCATAGTCTTACCAGCTATCTGGGCATCCCTTGGCCCAGGTAAGCTGATGCATGAAATTAACCATCATGCCACTTAAATAAATGTTCCTGCATTTACAGATTCCCTCTTCTCTGGCCTCTTCTCTACCCTTTAGTTCAGCATCTATCACTTCAAACACCCCATCCAGAGCAGTGGCTATAGAATTGCTAGTGAGGAGACAGAAGGGGGCTGTGGGATCAGCCCCTACAAGAAATGCTTGTTAACAGTGATACTTGACATTTCTCAGGCACCTCACCCCACTGCTCACCCTGCCCCTCAGTACACAAGAGAACTCACAGGTACCCATGAAGCATGGACACATCACTAGACAGAACTGCTCTTGTTCCTGGATCTCTCCCACCTGTTCCTGGATCTCTCCCACCTGGCATTTCTCTGCCCCAGAAGCCCTGGGGTCCCTGGAGGACCCACGGGAAGGTCCAGCCTGTGCTGCTGCAGCTGCTCCCTCCCTGTGCCCTTTTTGTTTTCCTCTGGGAAGTGCCTAGGTCCTCCATTCACTACCCACCTGCTGTATCCACTGCTGGTCTTTGTGGCCCTTGGTCTTAGTGCTTAGTAAGGTTGGTACGACAAAGCCTGTGTGCTTAATTTCTGAGTTGAGTAGCTTGGTTCCTGTCTCCTTACAGCCAGCTGAACTTCTAACCCTGGGCAGTCATCTCCGTGGATGGCTGTCTAAACACCTCGTCTGCAAGGGAGAAACAAGGTGGGTGACTACGGTGGTGTCACAGTGCTTGAAGAGGGAAGGCACTGCAGCTGCTTCATGCTGAAAATGCAGTGTTAATGCTTGGGGAGAAGCTGGTCCTCTCCTTCCCTCCCCTAGAAAAAGGGAAGATAAGTCACGCTCAAGCCCATGTGTGCTCTGAAGTGTGTCTCACTGGTGGACATGAACTTGCCTGGACGCTACCTGCCTGGTCCCCCAGGTGACAGTGGACGTGGTATTTACAACCCGGGGCAGCCTATGGCCAGGGAACAGAGGGCCGGAAAGCATCGCTTCTGGGAGTGTGATGTCAACTGGCCTGGAAACTCCTGAGGATCTTCTGAAAATGGCCCTCCAAGCTGCCCTTCAGCTTCTTTTTGTGTGTGTAGAAGGACTGGGGTATAGGCCAAAGGTACAGGAGGTGCAGGGGGTGAGAGGATTCAGCAGAGACAGAGTGGGGAGCAGAACAGGTGGATCTACTGAAATCCCCTGCTGAGGGGAGCAGCAGGGAGACAGGAGAGGTCTGCTGCGCCGTGTGGGTAGCTCCCTGGCCGGAGATCGAACCCAGGCCTCATGGTGATAGTGCTGAGACTTAACCCCTAGGCTACTAGGGGGGCCCTGCCCTTTAGCTTAGGAAGTGCAGGGGGACAGTGCAGCAGGTCAGCCTCCACAGAGCGGGCACAAGATGGGGACTAGTCATTTAGAAAGACAAACCAGACACTCTTTAGAGGATAATTACAAGGACTTACCTTTTGGAGTAACTACCCTTGCTGCGTGTCTATCATGTGCCAAGCACTGTTCTTGTCTCACTTGACTTGGTAACTGTGGAGAATCACTGTTATCTTCATTAACATAGGGAGAGCCAGGAGGAAGCCCAGAGAAGTTAAATGAATGGGTCACAGTCACAGCTCCCGGGTGAGGTCGCAATTTAAACCCAGGTCGATCCAACAGCAAAGCCCACATCAGCCAAAACAGCCCCTGGCTTCTAGTAGGTGCTCAGTAAATATCTGCGTAATGAATGAATGAAATTCCCCCCTCCTGCCCTGTCCATCACCCGTCCTGGCCTCTCGAGGTTCTCCTCTGACACTGACCCACATGCCAAGGCCTGGGACGAGGCAGCTCAGGAGCGCAGCGCGCTGACCCGGGCAGGGGGACTGGACACGGCGGCCCAGCTCACTCCGCGCCGCCCAAGGCCGCGGGTGGACGCAGGGCCGGGCCCGGGGCGAGGGGGAGAGGCCGGAGGAAAGTGGCCGGAGGCAGAATCACTCCTGCAAATTTCCCAGCGGGGCCAGGCCTCGGTTTCCCTCGCCCGGCCCCCCCAACCCCGCTCGCAGACGCCCCCGAGAGGCGCGGGGGTCGGGCCGGGGCGCGCGGCGAGGCCGGGCCGGGCGGGCCGGGCCGGGGCGCGCGGGCCGGGGGCGGCGCGGCCGGGCGGGCCCCGGCGGGCAGGCGCCGGGCGGCCATTGGCTGCGCGCGGGCCGCGAGGGGCGGGCGCGGCGCCGAAGGGGCCTGTTTGCTCCTACGGGCTGTAGATGGAGCTGTCCGGCCCCGGCGAGGGGGAGCGCGCCTGGCGAACGTTCCTGCTCTGCCTGGCCGGCCCGCGCGGGCACCAGCGCTCCCAGGATGCAGTTTGTGTCCACACGGCCGCAGCCGCAGCAGCTGGGCATCCAGGGCCTGGGGCTGGACGGCGGCGGCTGGAGCTGGGCGCAGGCGCTGCCCCCGAGGAGGTCTGCCACCAGGAGCCGGCGCTGCGCGGGGAGATGGCCGAGGGGATGCCGCCCATGCAGGTGGGTGCCGCCCCCGCCCGGCGCCATGGCCGCGCCGCCGGGCCGTGGGGGCGGGGCGGGGCGCGGCGGGCCCGGCCGCCCCCGCGCCCCGACCCCCGCGCAGGCCCCGGCCCGGCCCGGCCCCGGCCCCGGCCGCGCGCCGCAGGCCCCCGCCGAGCCGCGTGCGGGCCGGGCCGGGCGGCGGCCGAGGAGGCCCCGCGGGGCCGGGACCCGGCGCGGCCGCCAGCGCGTCCCCCGGCCGGGCCGCGGGCCCCGGGGCGCGGGGCTGCGGCGCGGGGCGCGCGGGCCTGGCCGGGGCCCCCGCGGCCGCCGGGGGGACGAGGAGGTGGACGCGCCGCCCGGCCGGCCCTCCCCGCGCGCGCGCCTCGCGGGCCCGGGGCGACGGAGGGACGCGCCCGAGAGGTGACTTTGCCTCCTGCCCGGCGCCGGCAAACTTGGCCGCACGTTCCCCCACCTGGGCGGCCAGGCAGGCGCCGGCGCCCCGGCCGGGCCCCGACCGGCGCCGTCAGCATCCCGGGTGAGAGCAGCGCCGCCGCGAGGAGGCACCGCCGCGGGGGCTCTGGAAGCCCCGGGGGCGCAGCGCGCCCGCCGGCCTGAGAACCCCTGCGCCCGGGTCGTGTCTAAAATGGGGAGCTCCCGCCTGGAGGCCTGGGGATCCTTCCCGGCAGGGCCTGGGGAGCCCACCCGCCGCACCCACAGAGGCCTCCCTGCTGGGGCCTGGTTCTCAGCGGGGCTCTGACCTGTCAGCCGGGAGGTGCATGCTGGGTCCCCAAACCTGCACGAACCGGGCCCGGGGACTTTCTAAACTTCCCCCGGCAGCCCTGTCCCCCTCCCTGGGCCAGGCCCAGTGAAGCCTGAGTGAGCCCAGGCGCCTGGATTTGGTAGGAACACCCAGGCCTCTTCCTCAGCAGGCCCGGGGCCCAGGGCCTGCTCCTCCCTGGCCTGTGTCGCCAAATGATTCCCTGGGAGCGTGGGGTGTTCCTCCGGGACTGTCACAGCTGCTCCGAGTTAGGGCAGTTGGCAGGTCTCTTCCTGGCTGCCCAGGTCACCTCTGAGCAGCAGGCCTCCCCGATGCCCAGCCTGAGGGTGGCCACGGGGAGAGCAGAAAATGACCCTCCTCCCTTGCCACATGGCCCGGCTGTCCTCCATAAGCCTCCGTGCCGGTGCAGCATGGGGCCAGTTCCCAGGTCCCCGCTGGATTGTACCCCCCTCTTTGGTCATAGAACTCAGCTCCCAGTGAGCACCCATGGGAGCTGGCTTCCAGGGTGAGGGCTCAGTGCTGGGAGGTCAGGGGAAACCCCCGGGTCTTGGGGCACTGGGGCTGGCGAGGGGACCCGAGATGTCCTCGTCCTCTTAGGATAGCCGCTCCACAGCGAGTGACATTTTTGGGCAAACCTATTTTGGAAAATAGGAATAAATCATCGTGGTGGGAGATGGCGGTGGCCTGCTCTCCCGCTGCTACGGCTCTGGCCTGAGCTGTGTGTTCCCTCCGGTTGGCAGGGGAGCCAGGTGCTATAGAGTGACCCCCACTTCTCTGAGCCCCGATTTCAACATCTTCCCCTCCAAGATAATCATCTTGCCCTAACTGGCCTCGAGATTGCCGGGAAGATTAGGGCCTGATGAGTTACGTGAAAATTGTGACTGAAACACAGCAGCAGCAGAAGCTGTAAAGCGTTCCTTGTTGTCTCCCCCTTGAAAGCAGCAGTTCTGGTCAAGGAGCATGGGGTGTGACACCTTAGGCCAGGGTTTCCAGTGCAGAGGGCCAAGGTGCACATGCATGGGCTGCCTGACCCCCGCAGTCAGGCGGTGGGCGGGGCGGGTGCAGGCCGCTCAGCTACTGCTGGGGACAAGAGCGGACCCCGCTGTCTGTGGGCAGGGACTGGGCAGACGGTGAGAACTGGTGCCACCTGACGTGTCACCCACTGCTCTGGGGCCACCCTCCCCCCACACAGGATAGTCACTTCCTCCCTCTGCACGCAGGCTCAAGAGTGGGACATGGACGCCCGGCGACCGATGCCTTTCCAGTTCCCGCCCTTCCCAGATAGGGCCCCCGTCTTCCCGGACCGCATGATGAGAGAGCCCCAGCTGCCCACGGCCGAGATCTCCCTCTGGACCGTGGTGGCCGCCATTCAGGCTGTGGAGAGGAAGGTGGATGCCCAGGCCAGCCAGCTGCTCAATCTGGAGGGGCGGACGGGCACGGCCGAGAAGAAGCTGGCCGACTGCGAGAAGACGGCCGTGGAGTTCGGGAACCACATGGAGAGCAAGTGGGCCGTGCTGGGGACGCTGCTGCAGGAGTACGGGCTGCTGCAGCGCCGGCTGGAGAACATGGAGAATCTGCTGAGGAACAGGAACTTCTGGGTCCTGCGGCTGCCCCCCGGCAGCAAGGGGGAGGTCCCAAAGGTACGTGGCAGTCCCTGGGGCGGGGATGGCGATGAGCACCAGCACTGATAAGCAAGACCACTCGTGTGGTCAGGCCCTCACACACCTCCCTGGCTCCCTGCCGTCCACTTCCAGTGTTTTCTCAAAACCTGTCTCCATCCTCGCCACCCCAGCCTTCCTCCCCCTCAAGTTATCTGGGTTTTCCCCCACTCCGACTCCCAGTATGTCCACATCAACCCTCCCCTCCCTGCTGGACATCGTCAGCCTGGAAGCGTGCGTTGCCTGTCTCTGTGATAACCTCCAGACCCAGGCCCCCCAGCCCCCAGTTAGGGCCGTGCCCCTGCTCCTCTTCAGACCAGAATCCCTTAAAGGAGTGGTTTACCTTCCTTCCCTCTCATCTCGCTTCCTTTTTTAGTCTTTTATTTTTTTAATTTTTTTTTAAAGATTTATTTATGCGTACAAGAGCTGGGGTGGGGTGGGGTGAGAGGACTCACCAGAGACAGAGTGGGGAGCAGAATAGGCAGATTGACTGAAATACACTGCTGAGGGGAGCAGCGGGTGAGACAGGAGAGGTCTGCTGCGCCATGTGGGTCAGCTCCCTGGCTGGGGATCAAACTCGTACTGCAGTGGGTGCTGATAGCTTCAAAGTATTGAGACTTAACCCCTTGCACCAGCGGAGAGGCCACTTTTTTAGCCTTTTATTAGAAGATTCAATATATAAAAGTTGTTAGAATAGCATGAGGATCCTCACGAACCCACATCCAACACCAACAACCATCAGCTCTTGGCCAGTCTCGTCTCATATTAACCCCTACCCACACCCCCTCCTATTTTATTTTGAAGTAAGTTCCAGACATCAGTCATTTCATTTGTAAATATTTCAGTATGGAAGGACTTTTTTTTTTTTTTTTTTAAAGATTTATTTATTTATGCTTACACTGGGTACAGTCAGAAGCTCGGGAGGGTGAGAGAATTCACCAGAGCCAGAGTGGGGAGCAGAACAGGCTGAAGGACCAAAGAACACTGCTGAGGGGAGCAGCGGGCGGCAGGAGAGGTCTGCGTGCCGTGTGGGACCCTCGCAGGTGGCCGGGGATCGAACCGGCGCTGCAGAGGCTGCGGGCAGCCTTGCAACCCAGCGCTCAACCGCTGCGCCACTGGGGAGGCCCGACTTTTTTTTTTTTTAAGATTTATTTTAAATTTTTATGCATACAAGAGCTGGGGTGCAGGCCAGAGGAGGGTGTGTGTGTGAGAGGATTCACCATAGACAGAGTGGGGAGCAGAACGGGTGGATCCACTGAAACCTATTGCTGAGGGGAGCAGTGGGGAGACAGGAGAGGTCTGCTGTGCCATGTGGGTATCTCCCTGGCTGGGGATCAAACTCGTGCTGCAGTGGCTGCGGACAGCTTCATAGGTTGCATCTTAACCCCTTGTGCCCCCAGGGAGGCCCCATTCTATAGGTTCCCCCTCATTCATTTTCCTTATAACTTATTGGGGGGAGAGGCTAGGCCATCTGTCCTGGTGCCACATCTCGGTGATTCTAGATTCTGCCGAAGCTCGTCTCTGTGGCCCCCTTCCGCGTGCTCCCCTGTCTCGGTACGCCAGCGGCCCTCCCTGAAGCCTCTCCCGTCAGGCTTTGGCCACCTCCTCTCGATCCCATCGGCCTTGCTGAAGCCCCCTGGAAGGCCGTGGTCAGTTCTCAGTCGCCGGCCGTCCTTCCCCCCTGTTGGGCAGGCATTTCCTGCAGAGGCCACGTCCCTGAGATGCTGTTCCACGTGGGCCTGGGGCCCTCTGGACTCTGCTCCCAGCGCACTGACTGTTCCATCGTCCTCACAGGTTTTTCCTCCTCTCCTGACTTCCTGAGTTGGGAGCAGCCTGGGCTGGGCCTTGGCCTTTTGCTGGTTGTGCCCATCCCTTCTGATGGCCTCCAGCCTCCCGGCTGTCCACACCATCTTTTCCTCCCTCTCTGTCCTGCCCGGGCCCGTTCTGCAGGACACAGTCACATTCTGGCCTGTTCCTTCGGCGCCCCCATCTGGTGTCAGTCACAGCTCCAGTTTCACATGGCCAGAGGCCTGCCGGCCCCAGGTCACTTCATCCCCACCGGAGACACCGTCCTTCCAGTGCTCAAGTGGAAACTTTGGGGTCACACCTGTCTCCCCTTTCTCACATCCAACTTCCAATATATTAGGAAATACCGCCTGGTTTCTTCCTTTAGTCTCACCGTCTGTCCACCCCACCTGCTCCAGCACCCCTGTTCTCTGGTCTCCATCCTTGCCCCCCCATCCAACTCATCCTTAGGGGAGCACCTGGAGTCACCCTCGGAAAATATAAACCGGTCACATCAGGCCTCTGCTTAAATCCCCAGAGCGTTTCCCATTTCCTCTGGGGGAAAGCTGCGGTCTCCTCGCACGCCCTCCCCCCGCGTCTCTCACTTCCTCCTGCCCGTTCCTGCCCCGCTTGCTGTCCTGCCACCTCGGGGCTTTTCCTCCTGTGAAAGCCCCTTCCCCTCAGGCCTGTCCTGTCCTTCCCTCGGGCTGAGCACTCACTGGACCAGGCGTCCCGGTCTGAGCAGACACATCCCCGGCCCCCACTGTGGTTTCTGTCCCTGCTCTCGCTTTCTCCAAAGCACTCGGGCCGTCAGGCATCTGGAGCGCTGGCTCCTTTCCTGCCATCCTGGTTGGGTTTCTGCGACCGGAACATCCCTTCTGCCGGGCTCACCACCCCGCGGCGTGCCTATGACGGCGTCTGGTTTACCATCGGGGTGCCTGGGGCTCGGAGCTGCGGGGCGTCAGGATGGGGTCTCCAGACTGGCAGGCTGCTGGACAGTGCCTGGCAGCTTGCGCAGGTGCACAGGGCTGTGTTGTGACAGTGGCGCAGGTTCCTCTGGAACATTCTCTGCCTCTGCAGCCCACCCACTCACGGGCAGGTGGCGTCCGTCTGGCTGTCACTGTCCAGTTCAGTCTGCTCCTCCTTTCAGGCCCTCCCTCCCGTCTGTTGCTGCTGTGGTGACAGGAGCCACGTCCTCGTGTGGCTCTGGCGTGTGCCTCTGGCGTGTGCAGGTGTCGCCTGCCCTCACGGGTGACCCGGTGGTGGGGGCTGGAGTCAGGGTGGGGTCTGAGTCTTGGCCACACACTGGCTGTCCTGCCTCTGGTCAAGGAGGCTTTTGTGGCCTGATCCTCTTCTATTCCTCCTGTGAGAGAAATGAAGTATAAATAAATAAACAGTCTAGTAAGCACATTCCCTCCTAGTTTCAGTATTCTCATCTGTAAATGAAGATGATAACGTGCTTCCTTTGTGGAATTGTGAGGATTAATTGCTTTTGTTTACGAGACACTGTGTAGCTCATTGTATTATTTATTTCTGGGTAATAAATTACTCTAAAATTTAGCAGTCTAAAAATATAATTTATCATCTGGCAGTTTTGGTGGGTCAGGAATTTGCGAACATTTTCCTTGGAGGTTCTGGCTCAGTGTCTCATGAGGTTACGGTGAAGTTGCTGACGGGGCGGAGGGTCCGGTCTGGCTCACTCCCTGGGCTGCTGGCAGGAAGCCCTGCTCCTCGCGGTGTGGGCGCCCCGCGGCTGCCTGAGCACCCTCATGGCATGGCGCTGGCTTCGCCGGCAGGAGCGGTCCAGGCGAGAGAGCAGGAGCGAGCTGCGGTGACTCTTCCTGCCGCTTATGACCCCGTCTCAGAGGCTGTGCAGTCACTTCCGTATTTATTTGTTCACCCAAGTCTCTCAATCCTGCCCACACTCAAGGGGAAGAGAATTAGGCTCCACTTTTGAAAAAAAGAACTGAGAACTTGTGGACACATTTTTGTTTATTATTTTAATTTTTAAAAAAGATTTATTTATATATACAAGAACTAGGGTATAGGCCAGAGGTGCAAGGGTGAGAGGATTCACCAGAGACAGAGGGGGGAACAGAACAGGTGGATCTACTGAAATACACTGTGGAGGGAGCAGCGGGGAGACAGGAGAGGTCTGCTGCATCCTGTGGGTCAGCTTCTTGTCCAGGGATCCAAGTCAGGCTGCAGCAGTGATAGGGCTGAGACTTCTTAACCCCTAGGCCACCAGGGAGGCCCACTGTGAGAATCTTACCTGACATTCCCAGCTGTAACTCAGGTGTCCTCTTGGTCACGCTTGGGCTCTCTCTCTGTCAGATTCAAGGAAGGCTGTTGTCTCTCAGATCCCGCTTGTCTCTCAGATCCTGTGCCACTTGGATTCAGTTGTTTGTTAATTGGCTTGCAGATCATTCTCAGATAGTCTTTTCTAGCCTTCAGCCACCCTGTGGTCTCCAACCTGGTCTCAGGCTTCCGCTGTGTCCTGGGGCAGCGACATCCCATGGGTGATGTCTATTTCCAGCCCCAGGATATGGTCCTGGAGTTTTGTGCCTTCACAGAGTGGTGATGTGAGGGAGAGGAGTTGGTGTGTTGGGAAAGATAATAAACTCGGTTTTGGATACATTTGGTTTGAGTACTTGAAAGGTGATTAAAGAGTCCTCTTGGGGCTGTGGAAATGTGAACCTGAAGGGGAACAGGGAAGGCTGAAGACGCATCTGCAGAGAGGGAACAGGTGGGCAGTGAAAAGAACTAAATTTCCAAGGGAAAGTGAAGAAATTGGGAGGGGGCCCAGGGAGGAAGAGAAAGCAGAAAGGAAGACGGGAGCCGGGCCTCCCTGGGGGCACAGGGGGTTAGTCTCAGGCTGTCAAGCTGTCGCCAGCCACTGCCACCTGAGTTCAGTCCCAGCCAGGGAGCTACCCACATGGCGCAGCAGACCTCTCCTGTCTCCCCGCTGCTCCCCTCAGCAGTGTTTTTCAGTAGATCTGCCTGTTCTGCTCCCCACTCTGTCTCTGGGGAATCCTCACCCCCTGCACCTCTGGCCTGCACCCCAATTCTATGCAAAAAAAAAGACGGGAGTCATGTGGACAGAAGGCAGCCTGGTTGTGGAGACAAAGCAGGGAAACTTCCAGAAAGAGGGTCTGAAATGGTGAAAGTTAACACCTGGGGTGAGGTGTCAGGGTTCAGGGTCACAGACAGAATTTAAGGGGTCACAGGGTGTGACTGTGTATCCCTGGGGTGTCTCACATGAAGAGGTTGCCTGAGGCAGAGTTGAATACAGGTTCTTTTGGGCTGATGACCCTGAAGGGAAGGAGCAGACGGCAAGGAGGAGATGGAAGCTGTAAGAGAAAGCGCTGCTAAGGTTCAGGGATGTTCAGGGCCAGGAGGTGGGGAGAGACGAAGGGTGGGGAGCTTGTCTGATCTATCTGTATCAGAAGATATGGGGGGGAGGGGGCGCCCCACGGAGGCATGGGCAGCGGGAAGGTGGAAAGGGCCTTCCTGCAAGGAGCGGGGCCATGGCAGCAGTCAGCGAGAGGCAGCCAAGGCAGAGGGGTGCGCTCCGGCCTAGCTCACCTGCAGCAGGGAACTAAAACGCAGAAACTGAGCTGCCTCGGTTTTCCCAGGTTGGGAACTTGCCCGAGTCTGGTGGAAGGTCCAGGCGGTTAGTTCTTATCTGAAGATGGGTGGGAAGCTAGCTGTCAGGAGGGGCTCCCGGCGTGCCCCCCACACCTGCGCAGGACAGACGCCCGGGGCCTTGCGCTCCTGGCTGCAGGGCTGACGGTGGTGAGCCCCACGGGCCTGACCCCCGGAGGACTGGCTTTCTGACTGGCCCAAAGGTGTTGTATAGGAAAGAACGAAGTCTGTGTGGACTAGAATTAGGGCGTGGTGGGGGCAGAGGGGCTGGGGTTCAGATGCGAGCGAAAGAGGGGTGAGCGATGTGGACGTCGCAGAGGTGGCTTGGGTCAGGGAAGGCGGCCGGACCATCGAGTCATGGAGGTGGAGCCGCACTCAACCATGGAGCCCCAGGGAAGGCCCAGCTGGACTCAGGCGAGGATCCTGGTCAAACTGACAGCCGGGCAGCCAGTCAGATGACCTTGACCCTCACGTGGTGGGCGGTGACCGCAGACGTCTCGGGCTCTGTGCTCCGGGATGCCCGGGACTGTCATGAGCGGGACAGACCTGGGCCCTGGACTTTCCTGTTTTACATATTTTAGTGACAAAAATGTAACTGTGCACGAGTAGTGACCTGACCGGAAAGACAGGTTTGATAACAGGGTTTTGCTGGACTTGGCTCCCAGTCCCCACACTGAGAACCTGCCGCGCCTCTGGCCCCCCGAGTGCCAGGAGTGACACGTGACTTCGGGTGCCCAGTTTACTAAAAGTGAAATGACAGAGGTGGGGTCACACAGGCAGCGCGTGCCCTCGCCATTGCTAGAGCAGAAGGTCAGAAACAGAGAGGACGTGCCAAGGAAGAGGACGCTGCTGGATTTGGGGGAGGGAGCCAGGGGAGCAGAGGGGGCTCGGGGACGGGCAGCTGGCAGGTGGGGAGCTGGTGGGGAGGAGCCGGCAGGCGACGTGGACTGAAGCTCTCGCTGGCCCAGGTCCCGGTGACTTTCGTCGACATAGCTGTTTACTTCTCGGAGGACGAGTGGAAGAACCTGGACGAGTGGCAGAAGGAGCTGTACAACAACCTCGTGAAGGAGAACTACAAGACGCTCGTGTCCCTGGGTAAGCGCCCGGCAGCGGGCAGGTGCCCCCACGCACACCTGACGGAAACCCCGGAGACCTCGGCCTGCGCTGCTGGGAGGAGAGGATGACTTCTGGTGGGGTGCGAAGTAGAGAGACAGAAACAGGGCCTCTGGCAATGGAACTGAACCCACCAGCCACCATGCTGGGACACGGGCGGCGTCCTCACGGGCATCTGCCGCTTGCTGCAGCCCGTGTGGGACCAGCTATCTTGGCCATTCTGACCTGTGCTGCAAGTTCCTCACTGAGGTTGCCTGACATGCTCACCTGACAGCTCCCACCTGGAGGGGAGGGCTGGGGGGGCTCGGCCATCACCCTGTATTGGGCCCCTCGGTGTTTCACTCAGCTTCACCTTCCTTCCTCCTCCCAGATGGGGACGGCCCCGTGCCCAAGCCAGATGCTCCCGCCCAGGCGGAGCCCCGAGAAGAGCCCTGTGTGTGGGAGCAGCGTGAGCCAAAAGGGCGAGAGATCCTGATGGATCCAGACGCAGGTGATGGCAGCAGGATGGGGCCAGTGGGCCGGCGAGAAGTCCCGGTCTGCGGGGTCCCTCGTGGGGCAATGAGGTGGTTGGTCACTGACAGGAGGAGATTCAGGCCCTGAGAGCTCACTGGGGGTGTTGCCTTTGGGGTTAGCACTATGCAGCTCTCGATGCCGCTGAGCTGGGCCGAGAGAAGAGCAGCCTCTGGGACTGAGGGTGACCTGCAGAGGCGGGTGCTGTTTGGGGAGCTGCCCTGGGTGGGGAGGCGGAGGGGGCGTGCCAGGGGACCTGATGTAGTGCTCATAGCCCGTTGCTTCTTGCCTGGCTGTGCCCCCGTCATTGTCACCCACCTTCACTGACACCCCAGCCCAGGCAGCTCATGCTTCAGCACTTTCTCCTCACCCAGAAGGAATCTGGGCCTGGGCAGTCCAGGCCCAAGACCGTCACCCCCACTGGGGGGGCGGGGCCAGAAGGTTCCAGAGTTCTAGTCCCCCGCCCAATGGATGTTTCCCAGGCCTCGGCAACCCTGAGTGAATCCTGGTGCTCGGACTCTGTCCTCTGCCTTCCCGTGAGAGCTGCCATACTCTGCGCCCTGCATGTGTCCTTCTTTCTAAGTGGGCACTCAAAGTCCACTCGAGTCCCCCACAGAGAAGCTCTCAAGGCAGCCCCCCTTCCCGACCTGTTCTTCTGATTGAGACATCCTCCATAGACTCGGAATTCACTCCTATAAAGTGTATAATTCAGTGGTTCACAGAGTTGTGCCACCGTCACCACTGTCTGATTCCAGCGATGTCCATCCGGAGCCGCCCTTACCCATGAGCAGTTCCTCCCTGCCCTCCCCCGCGGGCCCCGAGCCACCGCCAGGCAGCTTGTTTGGCTCCGTCTAGGTCCTGAGGCACTGCAGACACACATGGTCTGCAGCTGTGGCCACGGGTCCTATATCTGAGGCAGCCTTGCCCGTGTACGGCACAAAACCACGAGCGTCACACGTTGTCCAGCACTGGGCGAGGGAGAACAGGGATCGCCGTGCCCACTTTATGGGTGACCAGGCAGACTGAGAGCCAGGGAATTCCTGATGCCCTCTGGGTTGGGGGCAGAGTTGATCCAGGGATCCAGGCCTTCCGCTCCCTCACCCAGTGCCTTTCCTACCGCCTGGGCTGTGTCCTGCTAGGGCTGGTGCCATGACCTGGGGGGTGTCACAGGAGAGCACCCCGTTTGCCCATCTTGGGTCACTGTGCATTCTCCACCTGCACTGCATCTCCGCCCAGTCCAGCTTCTCACCCATCTTGTGTGTGTGTGTCTGTCTGACCACCCCTTGGCCAGTCTTTCTGACTGGGGTAACAAGCAAGGGTGAATGACCCCTACACTGAGGTCAAACTTAAACCCTTGTCCTGACTAGCACCCACCCCGAGGTGGGACTGTTTCCAGAACTGTTTCCCGGACTTATGCCACCTCCCTTTGTCCTGAACATTGATCACCCTCAGCCCCTGGGACCCCCTAGTTGTCCACCACAACCCCTGCCTCCCGTGCTTCTCCCTGGCAAGTGCTATTGTTCACGCTTCTGACCCCAAGAGTGTCCCGGGACCCCACTCAGGACAAAGACACAAGTGACGTGCCCTCTGTCCCCAGGAGCTGAGCCCCTGGTGCCTGCGCAGGAGACGCCCTCTCAGGTGAAGCGCGAGGATGCCCTATGTGCCCGGGGTCAGCGGGGCCTGGAGGAACGGGCCATCCCCACCGAGTCCATCAGCGGTGAGTGGGCCCCGGACTGTGCCTGGAGGGGCGCAGGTTCAGCATGTGCCATCTGTCATGTGGTCAGGCTAGGACTGGACGAATCGTGGCTCCAGGACGGGGCTGGAGGCGGGATTCCCCATGGGACACAAACCCAGTGCTGTGTGGACCTGTGCCCTGCACGTCTGGGCTCGGCTTGTCCTGCCTCCTCTCCCTTGTGATGTCAGCTGTCACCTCCTCCTCCCTTCCTTTAAGAGCTACATGGGGTAGAAGTGCCAGGGAGAGGCACTGTACTAGGCTGACAGTGGGGCCTCATGGGTGGGGTCTGCTCCCTGACCGGGAAGCGCTCTCGTGTCTCCTGGCCGCTGCCCCTGTGCTGGGCACTCACACGCCTGCAGTCCCCTGGGGCATCTGGCTGGACTCTGTGAGAACTCAGCGCACACACATAGCGTTCTCCAGAGAACACAGTGTGCACGTGTGTGTACCTATTTGTGTGTTTCGAGAGAACACGTGACTAGTTGACTGATTTTTTTTTTTTTAAAGATTTATATATACATACAGGAAGTGGGATGTAGGACAGAGGTGGGCAGGGTGAGAGGGTTCACCAGAGACAGAGTGGGGAACAGAACAGGCACACTGGCTGAAGTACACTGCTGAGGGGAGCAGCGGGCAGACAGGAGAGGTCTGCTGCGCCATGTGGGTAGCTCCCTGGCTGGGGATCGAACTCATGCTGTGGTGGCTGTGGTCAGCCTCATAGGTTGTGTCCTAACCCCTTGTGCCACCAGGGAGGCCCAGGCCCAGTTCTTCTATGCAAAAAAAAAAAAAAGTAAATCTGGGACCCAGCTGAACTTTAAGAGAAAAATAATTTGCATGGAGAGACTGACTTGGAGCACAGACTGGCAGGCACTTTTGTGTCCTTGACGCGATGCCTTTGCTGCCCCGTCCCCTCAAGCAGACTCGCCAGCCTCGGCCCAGGACCTCTTGTCCCGGATCAAACAGGAGGAGCCCCCGTGTGTGTGGGATCAGCAGGACTTGGCGGAGAGGGATATTCCAACGGACCCCAATTCAGGTGAGCACGCAGCGGGCTTCGTATTACTGGGAAATCAGTCAGCCGAGTCGCTTTTGGTCAAAGGCCAGTGAAAGGGGAATAAAATACAGCACGGGCCTCTTTGGATTTTGGAATAAAACCATTAATAAGGTGGAGAAATTATTATATTGATCATTTATTGAGTCCATCTGACTGATGAAAATTACTTCACTGATATCTGAACAATAACTATAACCAAAAAAGACTTCTGAAACGGTGTACGTTCTTCTGTGAGAAAGAAAGAACTTTGCAGCTTCTGGAGTTTTTCTTGAGGGAATGCTAGTTAGATGTTGCTCAGAAAACTTCTGGGGAGGGTCCAGGTATAAAGGGGAGCATAAAGGAACAATGGGGGGCTGTGTGCACTCACTCATGTGAGTGGTGCATGTGTTTTCACACACGCTTGCAAGACTGGAGAAGTCCCACATCACCTCACCTTGTGGTTACCACCCCAGAGTCCCATCTCATCCCCATACAGGAAAGGGCAGTCTGAGGTGGGGTCTGGAGTTGCTGAGGGCTCCAGAAGCTTCTGTGCTTCCTGACAAAGCCACAGTCTCTACTGCCGTCATGACAGTGGCCCCTGGGTCCCCGGGGCATCAGAGCCCAGGCTCTCCCCCACCTGACCTGGACCTCAGCAGGGCTGAGAGGACTTTGTCCAGCTGCTCCAACCAGCCTGGGCTCCAACCTGCCTGGCCACGGTACAGACTTTGAAACAGGCCAACTGGAAATGGGGTGCCAGTGTCCCTGTGTGTGCCAGGAGGCACTTGAGAGACGAGGGGAGAAGGCCCAGTAGTGAGATGCAAATGCCACGACCAAGCTGTGGCCTTTGCTTGAGGTGGCTGGGAACCTTGGGGGGACGCTCAGCAGAAGTGCAAGTGACTGAGCAACCTTCTCTCTGCTGCAGAGTCTCTGATCTCGGCACACGACATCTTATCCTGGATCAAGCAGGAGGAGCAGCCGTATCCGTGGGGCCCACGGGACTCGATGGAGGGAGAGCTCGGCTTGGACTCTGGCCCCAGTGAGTCACGCACCAGTGGGAACCTTAGGTGCTCCGTCAGGAGCTCCAGGACTGAGGCCTGGAATTTGCCTCCTAACGGGGTGAATTCCTGTCCAGGCAGCCTCTCACAGCTGTCCCAAAGCACTGTCCCCTTTCCTTTCGGGCTGTGGCGAGTGTGATAGTGTCCTCTGGCTGTCTTACAAGTGGCCACAAAGTGGGGGCTCACCGCAGCAGAAGCCGACTGTCTCTTGGCTGCAGGCCCCAAGTCTGAAAGCACAGGTGGGCGGGGCTGTGCGCCCTCCGAAGCTTTAGGGCACCCGGGCTCCTGGTGTCTGCTGGCTTTGCTGGCCTTGACAAGACCCCCAGTCTCCACCTGCACGTGCTGGCCTCTTTGTGACTGCCCTCACCTGCTGTCAGGACAGCCATCTCGGATCAGGGCCACCTCACCTTAGCCATTTATATCCGGAAAAAGCCTGTTTCCAAATAGGGCCCTGGGGGTATAGTACCAGTTTCTGAAACATGGTGCTTGCAAGTTCCACCCAAAACTTTGTCCCTCGGTGCTGCCTCCCAACTTCTCCAAGTCACCAGGCGCATGTGGCCTGGCCGAACCTTCCCGGCGGCCGTGGGAGTGGGTCCTGGAAAATGCAGAATCAGCAGGGTCCTGCAGGCTCCCACCCCCTCTCTGCCTCAGCTTGGGTAGACCCTGCCCTGGGACAGTCTGCCTCCTGTCCTTGACCTCCAGAGGCCTTTGAACCTGAGTATTGGGAGGAAACAGCCCAGGATTTTGGGGTATGGGTGCTTGGAAGCCCTCCCCCTGCCTCTGGCTGGTTTCCCGCAGCGAGCCTGCCCCCTACTGGTTAGTGCCGGGATGTGAAGGGAGCGCCTCCCCTGTGATTTCTTTGTAGTTTCAAGTCCACCCAGATTGTGGTTCCAGGCAGAACCCAGGGGCCTTTGGTGAGGTGTGATAGCAGGTGGCAGAGTCTTTGGAGAGCATGGGCAGGGGTGGGTACAGACGCAGAGCTGCTGGTCCTTGTCCCTGCCAGCCTCCTGCCCCCTCCCCAGCTGTGCAAGAAAGACCTGGCGGCCTGTTTGAGAGTCTGACTCAGCCTGACTGGGAGTTGTGATTTAGTGAGAGGCTTCTGGGGTGAATGGCGGCCTGGAGCTGGGCCACCCATAGGTGCTGAGGCCCGAGGGTGTGCTTGGAAAGCACCCGCCTGAATTTCCCGCATTACTTACTGATGTGGGCAGAAGGGCAGTGCCAGCCTTTTAAAGTTTCTTTGACTGAGTAAGTGTTTGCCTGATGCCTGCGCTGCACAGCGCTGCGGGGTCCAGAGTAAACAGTGAGGAAGGGCCAGGGGCTCCCTCGTGGGGAACCAGCAGGCAAACAAGATAAGATACAGAGGGTGGGAGTGGGGCTGGGGGCAGGAGGCTCAGGTAGGGGAAGAGATACTTGAGATACCTGAGCTGGCCTCAGGGGAGAGAAGAGCAGAGCGGGAAGAGCGGGCCACGGCCACGGCTTCTGGGGTGGGGTGGAGCGACAGCAAGCGCTTGAGCGCCTGTGGTCTGTGGGCCAAGTTAGGGTCTGGAGTGTTCTGCTGTGAAAGGAGGCTCGTGGGGGGCTTACGCAGGGTGGTGACAGGGTCACTACATTTTAAAGAGTTGGGGAATGGATAGGAGCGGGATAGGAGCAGGAGCAGAGGCAGGAAAGCCATTTCCAAAACTGGTGTGGTTGGCTCGGACTCGGAGTAGAGATGACGTGGCCGTGGCAGCGTGGATGGGTGTGCCTGGACGTGTCGCCGGTGGGCTGACCACGCTGCCTGAGGAGTCAGGAGTGACTCCTGGGTTTGGGTCCTGAAGAACTGGGTGACTGGTGGTGCTGTTTGCTGAAACGGGAAGTCCAGAAAAGAGCCAGGTTAGCTGTGGAAATCAGGAGTTCCTGGACTCTGTTCAATGCGAGATGACATCCAAGTGGCAACATCGAGTCCACGGCTGAGTAGAGGGTGTCCGCGGGGTAGCCCGTCAGACGGACACGGGAGGTGGAGGTTGCGGTCACACCCGGCACCAGCTACCGGAGGCGGCCCAGGTCTCCCCTGTGAAAAGCACAGGCTCGCGTGAGACTGCCGTCACTTTTGACTTTCTGGCTACAAATCTAGGGTCCCTCTTACCCCTCGGGTTCGGTGGTTTGCTGAAATGACTCACAGCACACTTGATCCTTGACCAGCCCCGGGGTTGGAGGTGCCAACCGCCCCACGTAGTCAGAAATCCACGGCTGACTTGTGGCTCCCGGCACAGGGGGGCTAATAGCCTGCTGTCACCCGCAGCCTCACCGACGGCAGACATATGGGCACATGCTTCACGTGATAGGTGTGCTGTGCCCTGCATAACCCAGAGAAAAGAAAATGTTAAGAAAACCATCAGGAAGACAAGACACATTAGGTGCTGGGCCGTATTTATTGATACTCTAAATTAGGTCACCTGTTCACAAGACAATCCACGAATAATAAGTGGCCCCACGGGGTTCAAACCCCTGCTGTTCAGGACCCACATCTACTGTCTCGGGTTCCAGTGCAGCCACGTCAATTCAGGGCAGGCCTCCAGACCCCTGGGGCCCCGCGCTGGGAGTTCTAACCTGCAGCTCCCCTTACCCTTGTCCCTGGAGTCAGGACCTGCCCCCCAGCACGGTGGTGTGTGGTGGTAGGAGGGTGCTGTGGCTAGAGAACACCCCCAGCCTCTGTACCCAGCTTTATTGGGGTGTCATTGCATGACGGTCAGATCATGGGCCAGGGAGTCGGCGGCCTCCACCCCGTGCTGGCCCTGGAGCCCGGCCTTCTGGAAGGCTGCGAGGCGGTTCTTCTGGCAGGGTCAGTGCCCCTCCTGGTCAGCAGGCACTGGGGCCCGCCGCGAGCCACCTCGTTGGCATAAAGCAGGGGGGCCTGGAGAAGCCGGGGGTCAGGGAGGCGAGCTCGGGGAGGCGCGGGGGCGCGGACAGCCTCTCACCCGAGTCCTCCTCCCCAGGTGACGGCCTGCTGCTGGTGAAGAACCCGGCCCCCGCCCCGCCGCCGCCGCCCCCCGCCCCGCCGGGGCTGCCCGCGCCCCCCTCCGCGGCGGCGGAGCCCGAGGGCGCGGGCCGGGGCGCGGGCGCGCTGCTGGACGACGGCTTCGCGGCGGCGCTGGCCGGGGAGCGGGGCGCGGGCGCGGACGGGGCTCCCCCGGGCGCGGAGGCGGCGGGGGCGCGGCGGGGGGCGCGGGCCCCGGGGGCGGCGGCGGCGGGGGCTGCGGGAGCTGCTGCCCGGGCGGCCTGCGGCGGAGCCTCCTCCTGCACGGGGCGCGCAGCAAGCCCTACGCGTGCCCCGAGTGCGGCAAGAGCTTCGGGGTGCGCAAGAGCCTCATCATCCACCACCGCAGCCACACCAAGGAGCGGCCCTACGAGTGCGCCGAGTGCGAGAAGAGCTTCAACTGCCACTCGGGGCTCATCCGCCACCAGATGACGCACCGCGGCGAGCGCCCCTACAAGTGCTCGGAGTGCGAGAAGACCTACAGCCGCAAGGAGCACCTGCAGAACCACCAGCGCCTGCACACGGGCGAGCGGCCCTTCCAGTGCGCGCTGTGCGGCAAGAGCTTCATCCGCAAGCAGAACCTGCTCAAGCACCAGCGCATCCACACGGGCGAGCGCCCCTACACCTGCGGCGAGTGCGGCAAGAGCTTCCGCTACAAGGAGTCGCTCAAGGACCACCTGCGCGTGCACGGCGGGGGCCTGGGCCCGGGCGCCCCAAGGCCGCTGCCGCCGCCCCCCGAGCGGGACTAGGGCTGGGCCGGGGGCGGGGCGGGCCGGGCGGCTCGGGGACCCCGCGCCCCGCCCCCGGGCTCCCCCCGCCCGGCGCCTGCCCGCCGCGACCTGCTGGAGACGGGGCCCCGGACCGGCGCGCCCGCCCGGGCCCCCTGAAAGCGGGGCAGGGGACCCCTAGACCTGCCCGGCCGGCGCCGCCCCTCGCCTCGCCTCGCCTCGGGCGGACCCAGGGCCCGGGCCGGGCGCCTTCCCTCCCGCAGGGGGTGCCGGAGCGGGCAGCGCGAGGCGAGCCCCCAGGTGGTGGCCCCCCCGGGTGCCCAGCGCCGCTGGCCGCTGAAGTCACAGGTGGCGGCAGGGGAGCCCCCAGGGGGCCCCGGGACCGTGCCGAGACGAGGAAATGAGGTCCGAAGGTTAAGAGACGCTGAAGACGGAGGCGCAGGTGTGCGGGAGCTGAGGGGTGCGCCAAGGGGCGGCATCGCCGTGGCCACCACACGGCCTCGCGTTTCAGTAGCGCTTTATACTTTTTTAAACGTGTTTTCTATCCGTTATCTATTTGCTCCCTTAGCCTGTCCCTCTGAGGGAGGTGGGGTAGCTTTCCCCTGACTTGGTAAGCTGAGGAAAGTGAGGTGCAGGTGCGATGGTGAACCCTAGACCAGCCGGAAGAGAGTGGCAGACCGGGACCAGCCCCCCCACAGCGCAGTGTCCCCCACCACACACACTGCCTACCTCCTTTGCAGAGAGACCTCAGGACGGCCTCCTGGGCGAGCTCCTCCCCCCCAGGGCCCACCAGATGCAATCAGAAGCAACGGGTTCCTGGGGAGGAGCAGATGGGCCACGAGTCGGGCTTGTGCTTTTGCAAGGCCCTTCCTGTGTGGCACCCCTGGCGGGAGGGCCCCCCAGGGCCCTGGCCTGTCCCCCCACCTCCAGTCCCTCAAGCTGGTGCAGCAGCCTTTTCACTGCACAGTGGTGGCCGGCCCCCCGAGGCAGCTGGTGCCCAGGTCAAGCCTCACCCAGGATGTCTCCTTTCCCCAGGCCGGAGGGGCGCGGGTGAGGCCCGTCCTGCAGGCACAGCCACCCAGGAAGCCAGTCTCTTCCCGGGCAGGGCAAGTGGGTGCTAGAGTCGGAGCGCTCAGGCCCCCTCCTCCCTGAGCCTCCCAACTGGTGCTATCTGCGCAGTGACTGTGCTCACGCATGGACACAGACCCTACGTGCTCCGGACCCCACAGGCCTCCGGGGCGGCGCTCCGAGGACCCCTTGTGTTGGTGCATCTGCTCCGTGGCCCTGAGGGGCCTTCTCCATTTCTGCGTCTTGCATGGCCAGGCCCGGGTGGGGTGCAGGCCCCAGGACCCTTGTTGGTGTCAAGAATTGACTTTTCCTGCTCCTCCCGTCGATCTGCTTCTCTCCCAGCTGGGGAGCGCGGGGCAGCCAGCGCCCGGCCTCCCGTCGGTGAGCGTCCTGCTTTGCCCTCCCCTCATCTGCGCCGCTCTGCTTTCCTCAGACCCCTTTCTGCCATGCAAAGGGAATTCTTGAAATTAAATAAAAGCTGACCAGATTGCAGTCTGCATGTTCACAAGGCCGAGGACTCCAGCACGGCTTCCTGCAGTAAGGCCTCGGCCAGCTGGGGCCCGCCGGCGGGAGTTCCCCGGGCTGCGTGTGGAAGGAGGCGGATCTTGACGCGCTGAGATAAGCGTAGACAAGCTCAGTAGAGGCTTGTTCAGGCAGAAAGGGACCGACTCCGGTGTCTTGGTTGGCAGGGAGGGGGAATCGTGCTTCCCAAAGTGTCCAGAGAGCGCTGGTTTGATCATCTAAATCATGGGGAATCAGTTGGATGTGGGGCTGTTAAGAGGATGGGGAAGGAGGAGAGATCACCGCTGAGCCTTGGAGTGGAGACACGGGCCAGGTGCATCACCCCGTGTGCTGAGTCCCAAAGAGGGTCAGTGACCGTGAGTCGGGCTCCTGCGTCCTGGACTGCTCTGCTCCCCACGTGCTCCTCAGCCACACCCAGTCAGCCCAGCCTCCAGCACCCCAGAGAGCCCGAGCGTAAAGGCTACTCCAGGGCTGGGCAAGGGTGGCCCGTCCCAGCAGCCTGGGCCCTGTGGGGCCTGCGGTCCCCTCACCAGAGCCGAACGGGGTCCTGCGTTTGGGGGTAGATTTTTATTTCCCTTCTGAGAATGTGTTAATTAAAATGAAATCATTAAATTAAAATGAATGCATGCAGTAAAAATTCAAATAGTGAAAAAAAAAGACAAATAGGAAAAAAAAGTCCAGACTCCCTGTTGAGAAGCATCCACCGCTGAAGAGCCTCCTTCCCAGCCTGGGGTGCCCTCCCCTCCCTGGCGGTTGGTTTCTTCCTCATCCCAATCCCAGAGCGCGGGCTTCTGGGGCTTTCTGTCCCGTCAGCTGCAGGCAGGGTTCTGCAGAGCCCGCTGTTGTGCAGAGCTGAGATCCTGGGGCTCCACCACCCGCGCCCGCTCAGGCCTGGTCCCTTCCTTTTGCCAGCGTGTGTGTCTGTACAGGAGAGGCAGGTGGTTGGGGGGACAGGCACGAGGCTGAGGGTGATGGGCCCAGACCTCACCCCGTGGTTAGTGAGCACTCCCCGTTAGGGGATGGCAAGGCCTGGAGCCTGCCCTCTGCGAGCCTGAAATGGAACGGGCAGGTGTGAGGCAAAACCACTGAGACCCCGGGCCGAGTGAGCTGGCAGACTTGGAAGTACACACCTGTTCTCCCCTAAGGTTCGTCACAAGGATATCAGAACATTCCAGAGAGGTCTTTTTGGTCAATAAATTGCCTTTTCTGTGGTCAATGCGTGTCTAGGATGGCGGTGCAGGGGGTAGGCCTGGGGGACAGACCTGCCGGAAGAGGGACCTGCTGTCCCAGGTGCTGGTGACCTAAGAGGAGTGGGGGTCACGGTGTCAAGTGTCAGTGAGTGGGCCGGGTCAGAGGAGGGGGCAGGAACCCTGTAGGGTGGGGATGAGACCTGGCAGGGAGGCTCTGGTCTGGCCAGAGGCAGAGGGCACGGAGGCAAGGGGCATCCCAGCCAGGCCGGCTGTGAGGCCATGACTGTTCCAGAGACAGGCTGTCAGCCAGCCCAGGGTGCCCGGGGCCTTGTGGGAGCAGAGAGCGCGCGGAAGCAGAGAGCGCACAGCTCCGACGGAGGGCAGTGAGGAGAAAGACGACATCTTGAGAAAGCACATTGGAGCCACTGAAAGTAGAAGCGCAGGTGAAGTTTTACCGGTGAGGATTTGGGCGCCATAAATGCCTCAGATCTGAGACCAGAATATAAGGTGTTGGGAGGAGGGGAAAGGGAGACTTCACGCCAAGATGAAGCAGCCTGTGTCTCTTGTGGTGTCTTCCATTCGATGGCTATTGTTGGGAAAACACGTAACAGAGCAGCGGGGCCGGGGCGCTGGGGTGGTTTGGGGAGGCCAGGGTGGACTTGCCACCTGCCACTGGCTCCCGAGGGAGTCGTCCTGGAGGTTCTCTAACCAGTAGAGAGTCCCGTGTATGTCTCCCACCCCTTCCAGGTTCCCATGGGTCCCCTCCAGAGTCTGAGATGCTACACTGTGCCCTGAAGGTTAAGAACCTGGACAAACCTCTGACATTTTTTTTTAAAGATTTTATTTATGTGGTGTAGGCTAGAGGTGCGGGGGTGAGAAGAATCACCAGAGACAGAGTGGGGAGACCTACTGAAATACACTGCTAAGGGAGCAGCGGGGAGACAGGAGAGGTCTGCTGTGCCATGTGGGTCAGCTCCCTGGCAGGGGATCGAACTCAGGCCAGAGGGGTGGTGATAGCTTGATAATGCTGAGAACCCCTGTGCCACCAGGGAGGCCCCAAACCTCTCTAGACATTTTAAGTCCTTATTATCCCTCAGCACAGTCATTGCTACGGGTTTCCTTTTTCCTGCTGTAAAGGCTTACCTTCGAGAAGCAGGGGACATCCTGCGTCCAGTTTTGGAGGCAAATGCTGGTTACCTCATTACTGCCATGCCTCCATTCCCATGGGGGCTGTATCTAGGATCCAAGCCAGCGGCCCCTGCCCCACCTCACAAGGATTTGGGGTGAGTTCAGGCTCGTTTTCCTAGTTGACTCAGGCTTTCTGGGTCATGCGCTGATTGCTGCCTTTGTGCAGCCCTAACCCAGACTGCAGCGCTCCCTGCCTCCTCTTTGTTTGACTTCCTAGATAAGAGGCTTATGTGAAGTGGACTTTCGTATTTGGGAGGGTACAGAGAGGGTCTCATTTCAGCATGGTGCAGCAACTCACCCAGCTTAGACCTAAAATAGTCACCAACTCATCTTAAAAGACCTTGAAGCCTTCTCGCCTTTAGGGGTTTCTCAGAATTCACCCTCTTCCTTTCTCTGTCTTGTATCTTCCCTATTCTAGGGGGTAACTCACCCCCCCAATTTCTGAGGCCCCTTTCCTCCTCCATCCCAGGATACCCAGGGAAGTCTGCAAATCCTAATCTACTATGGAGAGCAATTAGTTTTACCTTTGCTCCCTTCTGCCTTCCAAACCATGCCCCGGGGCTATTTTTCTACATTTGAGGTGGACTGTAAAACCCTTGCGAAACTAAACACTCTTCTTTTCCCCACAGAAATTTTAACCAATGAATTTTTTAGTAGATTTTACATGAATACATTCAAAATTCAAAATGGGTGAAAGGATGATGAGGAGAGAATCTTGCCAACCAGTTCCCTTACCTTCAGGAAACTGGCTGCCCTGGAGAAAGAAGTTTCTGGAAGGACCCTGGAATCGTTCAAAAGAACAGCGGACCAACCAATCCTGGGGAGAGATAAAAATGTCTCTCATCTTTGTGCCTTTCTCTGCATTAGGATCGTTTTTTGTTTTTGTTTTTTTTAAGATTTTAATTTATGTATGCGTACAAGAACTGGGGTACAGGCCAGAGGTGTGGTGAATCCTCTGGTGAGGACTCACCAGAGACAGAGTGGGGAGCAGAACAGGCAGACTGACTGAAATACCCTGCTGAGGGGAGCAGCAGGGAGACAGGAGAGGTCTGCTGTGCCGTGTGGTGTGGGTAACTCCCTGGCCAGGGATGGAACTCGTGCTGCAGCGGCTGCCCACAGCTTCACAGGCTGCGTCTTAACCCCTTACGCCACCAGGTATCATTCTTTCAAACCAACTTATTCCAAAATATAGTGAGGGAAGACCAGAGAGGAACTCAACCTCAGCTCCTGTTAGAGAGCCCCACCTGCTAGTGGGGCTGGGGTGCCGCGGGGCTATGGTGGGGCTGGCTGGCTTCAGGGGCGCACCCTTCAAATCACCGAGGTCAGGGAGCAGGATGACTCCGTCCGGACTGCAATTCCTGAAGGGGAGGGGAGAGCACCAGGGACTCTGACAGCCAGCAGTACCTAGCCCGCACGGTGGGGGGCTTCTCACTGACCTGCAAGCCAGGCAGGAGGCGCTCCCGGGGGGTATTCACCCCGAGAAGGAACTCGGGAGACGTGGCTGCTGCCAGCTCTCCCAGAGGCTCGCAGCGTCGGCAGGGGAGCGGAACAGAAAGTGGATTAAAACTGTGGTGTGGAAACTTTCTTGAGTAAAATCTGGGCATGCATCTTCGTGGGTGTATATGTTAATGTTTATGCTTAAATCAGACACACAGTGGAGAAGCTAAAGGATAAGGTGGATACTTTAAAGCACTATTTTAAATATAATATATATATATATTTCGTGGTTCAAAGAGTACTTTTTCCTGTCTTTTAAAAATGGTGGTGTGGGGAGATGATGCCCAGGATCACTTTCAGCTCTGCCCTCGGGCTCATGGTCTGTACATGGCGAGCTGATGGGATGCAGGACTGAGAATAATTTTTTTGATTCCTCTAGTACCTTCCCCATCAGTGGGGACCATTGTGAACCTCACCTAAAATTTGACTTCAAGGTGTGTGTCAACATCTGTGTTTCACTGGGGAAGGACACATGGGTGGCTTCCAAGAAACACAATAAAGTGACCTTTATCTTGGTGTTGTGTTTCAAGTGATTCAAGGCTTGGACCTTGCGAGGCCAAACCAGCACAAGAAGTTACCTGTAATCAGTGCTCACCGGCCGCCAGAACTTCAGCTCCGCAGTGCTGTATACACACAACTTATTTTATCCTATCAACACCCAAGGAGGTGGCATTGGTCATCTGGGTGGGCAGGCCTCAAGCCAAGTGCGCCTAAGCCACAGCACTTAGTGTGTGAAGGAGCCAGGATGCAAAGAATAAAAATGATCGTGAGCATTTCTGAGCCCCCTCACCTGTGATCAACGTGGTTCTAAGCCCTTAAACGAACACACTTAATCCACTCAGTAACTCGACATGTACACCACTATTATTCTGCAATAACCACAAGACACACGAATGCTGAGAAGTTCATGACTTGCCTGAGGTCCACATCTAGGGAGTGGCTGGGGCCCTGGGTGGTCTCGCTTGCCATCCCACATTCTAAATCACGGTGCCTCACTATCTCCCCAGCCCCCAAGACTGCAAGCTGGCACCCAGCGCTGCCTCCCTTGCAGGCTGGAAAATTGATCTAAAACTCCTTCCCGAGCTCCAGTCTGAGAATCAGGGAGGCGGAAAGCCTGTGACTCTCAGACACTGGTGGAGAAGCAGAACTAGCTGCTTAATAATTTCCAGGGGTGGACAGGACACCTGCACCAACCTGGCCCTCGTGCTGTCCTGTCTCCCCATCATCAGAAGGTTGCCTGGGAAACACAGACAGGAGGGAGTGACAGGTCTGTACCTGCCCAGCCCCTGGGCTCTGCTCTTGCTTCCTCTACCTTTACTCACTCCCTCCTACTCCCCCATCTGGGCAGGAGACCCTGAAGGAAACCCCCTCTTCTCAAACTGTGAGTGAGCCAGGCCAAGTGCTTATAATGTGGATTGTGTGACTGTTGCCTTGGGGAACATGTGTGCGTCAGGGATAGGGTGGCATTTGTATGTGGAGTGACCTTTAGTGTTTCACTTCTCAGAGGCTCTGGGGTGTGTGTATGTGGTGTGTGTGAATATGGGGTGTATATGTCAATGATTTCTACTTACCCCAGAGTGTTCTTTTGTACAAAAAAAAAAAAATCTTTCAATAAATGTATCGTTTTTGTGCACACACGCACACAGAATAGAGGGAGTGAATTCTATAATCGATCTGTTTAATGACCTCACTCTTCTATGTCCTGTTAGATCAGTCTCTACAATTGTTATACTTTTTAAAAATGATTTATTTATTTATGCATACAAGAGCTGGGGTACAGGCCAGAGGTGGGGGGGGTGAGAGGATTCACCAGAGATAGAGTGGGGAACAGAACAGGCAAATTGACCAAAGTCCACTGCTGAGGGGAGCAGCGGGTGAGCCAGGAGAGGTCTGCTGCGCCATGTGGGTTGCTCCCTGGCCGGCAGGGGATCGAACCCGTGCTGCAGAGTCTGCGGATTGCTTCATAGTGCGGTGCTTAACTCCTTGCGCCACCAGGGAGGCCCCTACACATTTTTTAATCCCTTACCGCACCCACAAGAGTGCTGGGCCTGGGGAACACACACAACAGGCGGTGGGTCCGCGGCTGCTGTTCCCCCTCCGGCCGCGCGGGGGCGCGATGGGAGGCCCGCGCGGCGGGGACGGGCGCTGCGCCGCTCTCGCAGCCGGCCCGCTCCCAGAATGCACCTTGTGTCAACAAGGCGCCGGGGGCGCTTCGAGGAGGGGCCGCGGGCGTCCTGGGGCCTGGGTCGCGGGGTCGGGGGGCTGTGAGGTGGGGCCCGGGGAGAGGGGCGACGGGCAGCCATGGCGGAGTCGGCGCCTGCTCGGGTAAGCAGCCTCGGGCGCCTTCGGCCGGCGGGGCCCGGGCCGGGGCGGGGCTGCGGGGTCCGGACGCCGGCCGGGCTGGGGGTCCCGGGGCTGCGGCCGGCGGGGGGGACCCCGCCCTGCCCCGCGGCCCGCGCGGCTCCGCCGGGAAACTTCCCCGAGGCTTGTTTTGTGATCTTGGATTTGCGACCGTCCAAGCGCCCTCTCCGTTGCGCAGAGACCCCGACTCCAGGCTGGGAAGGTCGCCCCGCTTGGAAACCCGGGGGCCCCGGCCTGCGGGCGAGGTCGCCAGACGCGGCGGGGACCTCAGCACGACCAGCTCCCTGACTGGCGGGTGCCTTCTGCCGCTTCCTTCTGCCAGTCTCCTGCTGCGGGCTTCGGGGCTGGGGTGTAGCCGCGGGCTGAAGTCGGACGTCTTGCTCTTCTCGGGGTCGGGTGTGTTTTCACGGTGCAGTCGGGGGGTTCTTGTGAAGCCGTTCGGTCTCTGTCCCCAGTTCTCCCATCCTCGTTCAGGGACTCCCGAGGTGCAGATCTTGGCGTGGGGGAGAGCCTGGGTAAGGAGTCAGGAGACTGGCTATTTCAGCTGGAACTCAGCTCGCAGCTCTCCAGCTGAGTGGTTTTAGGCAACTGTTTCACCACTCCGCGCCTCCGTTTCCTTCGCTGCAAACTCACTGTGTTGCATTAGTTGCTGCATGGTCTAAGGTTCCTTCCAGCTCAGACAGCCTTACCGTATTCCGGAGTCGAGGTATTAGTCGAGGTTGCTAATGCAAGAGGATTTGCTCTGGAAAGGGGAGGTGAACTTTAGTTGGTTTTTAATGCAGCATTTTTAAAAATAAATTTTATTTTTATATTCCCCATACAATTGCACCCCCCTTATTTTGACCCCAATCCCTCCCCTCCCCGCCCCTCACCCCCCATAGAGTGTCTCTGGTTCATAGTTTTTTGTTGATTTTGATTTTCACTTTCTTATAGTTATTCATTTTCCTGGTCCCTTATTTAAGTTTTCTAGATTCCTGCTATGAGTGAGACCATCCGGTATTTTTCTTTTTCTTTCTGGCTTATTTCGCTGAGCATGATCCCTTCCAGCGCCATCCATGTTGCTGCAAATTGCATGTGTTTATCTTTTTTGAATGCTGAGTAATATTCCATGGTGTATATGTACCACATCTTCTTGATCCAGTCATCTATTTTTGGGCATTTGAGTTGTTTCCAAAGCTTAGCTCTTGTAAACAGTGCTTTTAATGCAGCATTTCTGGGCCTGGAAACACTTTCAGGACCATGTGAGAGCCTTGTGAGAATTGAGGGCTAAGGAGATTGTGAGGTGAAAACTTGGTTGTGAGCAGGGTGTATTATATTTGGTTCTTTTAGAAAGTAGGATGTGGAAAGAACTAAGAGGGGAAGAATTGGAAGACTCGCAGAACACATGTTTGCTCTCAAGGAAGTTGCAGTTGACTTGTGAAGACAAGGCTCAAATGTGTACAATACTTAACCTCATCTGACTGACTCCCTTAAGCTAAGCTGATCCAGCCAAAGACTTGGGTTTTCCTCAAGTCCAAGTGTGTGTGTGGGAGGCAGGGGTGGGGATGTACAAGTCACTGACTAGTCAGCGCTCAGCTACCTACATGTCATCAACAGACTTTGTTAGAGGAAGTCTTAAAAGTCCTCCAGAGGCCCAAGCTATAGTTTAACTAACTTGGTGATCTGTCATTAGATTATCCTTGAGTAAGTTTCTGCTCTCTGTCTCTTCAGATGAGATCCAAACCTCTCAATTCAAGGTATGGCTGAAGAGGTGCTCTTATAAAAACAACTAAATATTCTGGCAGAAAACTCAAATATATTTATAATGTATATTAGTAAAGAATACATAGAACCCCAAACCTAAGTGAAAGAACTCTTAAGAGATAAATGAGTTCAAATAATTCTCAGATAAAATTCCAAGAGAATTGAACGCATAATAAGAAAAATTACCAAACAAGCAATGAAAAGCTATGAGGAAAAGTCAGAAGAAATAATGGACAGAAAATTGTTGTCTTCAGAGGTTTTAGATACTGAAATTTCAGAAGAGAAACCTATTGGAATTCCAGAAGTGAAACACACAATCCGTACTTTATTTATTTTTTAAATTTATTTATTTATTTATACAAGCACTGGGTACAGTCAGAAGCACGGGAGGGCTAGTGAATTCACCAGAGCCAGAGCAGGGAGCAGAACAGGCAGACTGATGAAGTACACTGCTGAGGGGAGCAGCGGGCGGCAGAAGAGGTCTGCGCGCCATGTGGGACCCTCACTGGCAGTCTGGGATCAAACTGGCGCGCAGAGGCTGCGGGCAGCCTCGCAGCACAGCGCTCAAGGGCTGCGCCACCAGGGGAGGCCCACAATCTGTACTTTAGACCATATCTGATGAATATTTAATGACCGGGGATAAGGTAGGACTGCTACATATGTTCATACATAGAAGCCCAGTGGATCCCAAACATGATAAAGTAAAAGAAATCTGTGTTGACACATAATAGTGAATTGCCATCAGATGAACTACCATAAGACTGATGGAGTCCAGTTTCTCAACAGCAAGAATGGAAACTAGACAATAAAATGATACCATTAATTTACTGAAAGAAAATAGCTGTGGTGCCAGATTCTTATACTCAGCAAAAATAACTTTCAAAAACAGGGTAAATAAAAATACTTCCAGACATATTAAAACTGAGTTTGCTGCCAATACATCATCATTAAAGGAAATTCTGAAGGATATACCTTAGGTAAGAGGAAAATTATTCCATATGGGAAATCTAAAAATGTAAAGAATTTTTATGAAAATGGGTATTTCTAAACACATACTGGGGCCTCCCCGGTGGTGCAGCGGTTGAGCGCTGGGTTGCGAAACTGCCCGCGGCCTCTGTAGCGCCGGTTCGATCCCCGGCTGCTCCCCGGCCACCGGAGGAGGGTCCCACATGGCGCACAGACCTCTCCTGCCGCCCGCTGCTCCCCTCAGCAGTGTACTTCGGTCCTTCTGCCTCCTCTGCTCCCCGCTCTGGCTCTGGTGAATTCTCTCACCCTCCCGCGCTTCTGACTGTACCCAGTGCTTGTATAAACAAAAAACAAACAAACAAATAAATAAATAAAATAAAAAAAAAAACCATGCCTCTATAAAAAAAAAAATAAACACATACTGACTGAATAAAATAGTTGTAATCTCTTGTGGAGTTAAAAATAGCAGAATTGAATTACATGGCAGCATTAATGTAAAAGCTTAAGAAAAGATGATCAGAATTCAGGTGTTTTAAGGTATTTAAAAGTATGGTTTCTGTAATTCCTCGGGTAATTTTTGAAAGACTAGAACTTGGCTATATAATTTAAAAATTAAACAGGGATATAATACAATAAGAAAAATATCTAAAAGAAGACAAGAAAAAGGAAGATGGAGCTAATAGCACCAAAAAGCTAAAGAATAAATAAGTAAACGTAGATCAACACCTGCAATAAACATAAATGGGTTAAATACTTTAGTTAAAAGGTAAAGAATGTCAGGGTAGGGAAAAATGCAGCTATGTGGTTTAGTAGTTGTTGGCTGTAAAAGACTGAGAAAATATGTACCAGGGCTAATATGAATCAAAAGAAAATTGGCTTAGCTGTGTTAATATTGCTAGAAATGGACACCTGCTACTACGTTTATAATGGTAAAAGATTCATTTACTAACTTGATAGTACATTTCTAATCTTATATACACCTAATTACAAAGAACTTTCTGAGATAATGGGAATATTCTGCTCTGTGCTATTCAGTATAGTAATGCCTAGTCAATATGTCTAGGCACTTGAGCACTTGAAACTATCTAGAAAGACTGAGAAATTGAAATTTCAATTTGCGGGCATTTGAATTGCTTTCATCATGATAGGTATTCACAGCAGAGAGAAGGAGGAACTTGGTTAACTAGTTTTCAGTTTTTTTACTATGTGGAAGGGTTGAGATTAAGTCCTCTGTTCAGCTCTCCACCCACCTTCCTTGTCTGACAAGCAGCAGAGAGCCAGGAAGGAAGAGACTCGGAGCACTGGAGACTGAAGCACGGAGCATGTGATGAAACGACTTTGTTCAGTAGCCTGACGCTTTCTTTCGTTTGTATTTATCTTTCGTGTTAGGCTTTTCCTTGGGTCTTTAGTTGGGGGGGTATTTAAGTTTTGGGCCCATATACTACATAATGAACCAACTGAGTTGAGTAACGAGTAGCTCAAGGCCAAACTCAAGCGTTCACTGCTGTGCAGGTCACTCCATTTTGCCCCTTTTCTCCAGACCATGACCCTTGACCCCACAGTTCTTCCAGAGATACGTCCTCCCAGTGTCTCGGTCTCAGTGTCCTGCCCAGAGAAGTGACCTTGAGTAAAGTGCACGCCCACCTAACAGAAGAGGAAACTGGGGGATGGTGGTGCTGGGGGACTGAGAAGGACAGGCAGTAGGACTGGGGCTGCAGAGCCGCTCTGGGGAAGACTTGTCGTGTGTTGCATTTATTACTTTTGAGCTTTGGCCACGGTGACTTTTCTGCCGTCAGGGGCACCGTAAAGTGAGGTGCGTAAGGGAAGTGTCGGTTCATGCCGTCAGCCTCGCTCTCAGCCAGAATGCGAGGGTGTGAGTGAGCCCTGCGGGCCCTCCCCAAGGGCTTTGGCTTTATTGAAGTAGAGGAGGAAAGGTTTCCAGCAGGGGTGACACTCTCGGCTAAGTCCAGGGAGAAGTGGGGGCCGGAGTACACGTCATTTATATCACTGTCACAGTCCCACGTGTCACACAGCAAGAAACTGGCTTGAATATGTGACACAGGAAAGTCTTACTGAGTGTGCTGATTGTGAAACACAGGTGACAGAACGTCATGTATGATATGGTTTCAGTTTTGCTTGAAAAGAAATAAAAGATGAGAAGAGCTTATGGGAACTATACCAGAATTCGAACAGCTTATTTCCGGGTGGTGCTATTTTACATCACTTTTTCTTTTTCTACTTTTCAGCACTTCCTTATTACTGTGTCTCATTTGTTGTATCCGAATACGAAATATCAGGCATTTTTCTTAAAAAAAGGAAAGTGAAAACTGGGTGCCTCTAAACCCTTCTGGACCCTTGTCTTTTTTTCTTTACTCGCTGTTTGGAAGGGATGCTGGCTGACTGACGCCCTGTCTGATATTTCAGCACAGGAGGAAACGCCGCGCCACCCCCCTGACTTCTTCCACGCTGCCCTCACAAGCAACAGAGAAAAGTCCCTATTTCCAGACCACAGAGATCTCCCTCTGGACCGTGGTGGCCGCTGTTCAGGCCGTGGAAAAGAAGATGGAGGCCCAGGCCGCCCGTCTGCAGAGCCTGGAGGGGCGGACGGGCACGGCCGAGAAGAAGCTGGCCGACTGCGAGAAGATGGCCGTGGAGTTCGGGAACCAGCTGGAGGGCAAGTGGGCCGTGCTGGGGACGCTGCTGCAGGAGTACGGGCTGCTGCAGCGCCGGCTGGAGAACATGGAGAACCTGTTAAGGAATGGAAACTTCTGGGTCCTGCGGCTGCCGCCCGGCAGCAAAGAAGAGGCCCCCAAGGTAGGAGGATTAGAGTGGACAAGACAGGGGGCATCCGCCTGATTGTGCTTTATCGTGGAAGAGTAAACTGCTGGCTTTTCCGTCACGGCTGTGACTAGAGGCTGTCTGTGTGACGTTTGTGATTTCAGGTGTCCAGGTCACTGGAAGACGATGGAGTCTGTTTTTCAGAGCGGGAGTGGGAGAATCTGGAGGACTGGCAGAAGGAGCTGTACAGAAATGTGATGGAAAGCAACTACGAGACGCTGGTGTCTCTGAGTAAGTGGCGGCCCTCCCTAGACCCCTCCCCCAGACACCCGCACTCCCGCCAGGCTGAGCGGGAGCCTGGACCGCACCTGGATTGTAGTTGGCTGCTGGGCCTCTTGGCCTGGGCGGGTGAGGACCGCGAGTCCTCTGGGCCTCAGTTTATGAACACTCGGAAAGGGCTTGATGCTGTGCGGTTCTATTTCTTCTCTGTTCTCTTGGTCATACTTACTGGTGGGTAACATGCTGTCATATGCACGGAATGCGGCTCGGGTCCTCGTGCTGGTTTTACTACTTCAGACCATTTGACAAGAAATCCTTTGTGACCTGTGGGCAGCATCAGCTACCAAAAAGTTTTTCTTGGTGCTCTGCTGGCATTGTGCCTGCTCACTGTGTTGGCCAGAAGAGCTGCTTCATAGACCCACATCTCTGTATGCAGAATAGAAGCTGTCAGGTACCAAACACATTTTGTTTGGTTAACAGAATCTTTTAAAACATAGGTCTGTGGGGGAACGTCAGGAAGGAGGTGGGGCGGGAAGTAGCATGTGGGTCAGAGGGCGACTCTGTGACCTTGGCGGCTTGCAAGTTCTTCTAGTCAGTTTCCTTGTCTGTCCCCATGAAGAACTGAAGCGGGGGGTGACATTAGATACCCTGAAAGGAAACAGCACATGACACCAGTACATGGAGAGGTGTACTTTTGGGGAGAAGGGTGCTGGGCCCGGCGCCTAGGCTGCGGTGAAGGGCCTCTGGGCAGCAGCCAGCTGAATAGATGGTTCAAGCTGACCTAATTTTCTAATGGTCTCAAGCCGCTGGGGCGAAGGGACGAGAACTGTAGCCTTTGAATCTTTGAAGCTCCTGACACTGGTCACCTTGTTCCTCCACAAACGGCCAGTGCACGTGAGCTCACACTGGCTGTTTCCACCCAGAGGTCCTCGGCCAGCCAGAAGGAGAAGCGGAGTTGGGTACAGAAATGCTGGGTGATTTGGAAGAGGAAGGTACTGGTGATATCCACCCAGGTGAGTGCTCCAGGATATTCCACCTCCCTCCTTGCTCCCTGAAGCCTGTAGTGAACCTTCCCATGCTAAGCTGCCAAACACTGATGATTCGTGTCCTCACCGGGCCTTACTGCTCCCAGATCCTGTGTGGTTGGTGTGAGTGCTCCTATTACACGCCCTGACTCCCTCTCCTGCAGTGTCCGCAGATTCATGACCGTCACGTCCTCCTTGATGCCCCAGAGCAGCATGGCTGGCCTTTAGTCAGAACCGCTTGAGGCTGAGACTAGGGTCGGTCTGCTCTTCAGGAGTGAAGCTGACCGAGTAGGGGGAGGGCATTTGTAAGCCAGGTAATTTGGGGAGATTATGTAGGATATCCGGAGCTGGATGGATGAAGTTTCTTTTTTTTTTTCTTTTCTTTCTTTCTTTCTTTTTTTTTTTTTTAAAGATTATTTATGCATAAAAGAGCAGGGGTACAGGCCAGAGATGCAGGGGGTGAGAGGATCCACCAGAGACAGAACGGGGAACAGAATAGGCAGACTGAAATGCACTGCTGAGGGGAGCAGCGGGTGAGACAGGAGGTCTGCTGCACCATGTGGGTTTCTCCCTGGCTGGCCAGGGATGGAACTTGTGCTGCAGAGGCTGTGGATTGCTTCATAGTGCAGTGCTTAATCCCTTGTGCCACCAGGGAAACCTGGATGGATGAAGTTTCAAGCCTATAGGTTTTCTTTTTTGTTTTTTAATCATTCAAATTTATTACTTTTAACACTTACATTAGTACAGTTGTTAAGAGAGTATTTTTCACAGGGACTAAATACAGTTTTGTGGAGAACTATATTGGTAACATCGCTCTGTAAAAACAGTACATTCAGATTCCCACCAACATGGCTCTTCCCAAGCATGGTTTAGTTTGTCAGGTCTTGGAACCTGGTTGGTCTCATTCCCTCCAAATGTCCTAATCCCCTCCTTGATTTGAGCCCGACTCCCAGATGTTCGTTGGCTGGCAGGAAGCTGAGGGGACACGCTGTGATCTGTCGGTCTTCTCTTGGCACAGAAGGGGTTATGATCAAACAGGAGCTGCAGTACGTGCAGGAAGGCTCCGCGGATCTTCCTGGAGAGTACTCGGGCGCTGCTGAGGAGCAGGCTTTCCTGAGCCCTGAGCAGGCCGAGCTGTGGGACGGGCAGGGCAGCTCCGTCCTCCTGGAATCAGATCCCAGGGACACGAATCCAGAGGAGCCTGCTGAGGGCAGTAGAGACTCTCACAGTGGTGGAACTATGGGCAGCGCCCCCAAGCAGACAACTGCTCGGCAGGTCCAACTGGGTCGGGAACGTGGGCCAGGCCTGAAACTGAAAAGGGACACTTCCGGCCCCTATGAATGCTCGCAGTGTGAGATCAGCTTCCGCTCCAAGCAGCTGCTGGCCACACATCTGCGGACCCACTCGGGGTGGGAGTCTTACCCCGCCTCTGAGTCTGAGGAGAGCCTGAGACCCCGGCCACGGCTTAAGCCTCAGTCCAAGAAAGCAAAGCTGCATCAGTGCGACGTGTGCCTGCGGAGCTTCAGCTGCAGGCTGAGCCTGGTCACCCACCAGCGCTGCCACCTGCAGGAGGGACCGAGCGCTGGCCACCGGGTCCAGGAGCGCTTCTCGCCCAACAGCCTGGTCGCCCTGCCTGGCCACATCCCTTGGAGGAAAAGCCGGAGCTCCCTCATCTGTGGCTACTGTGGCAAGAGCTTCAGCCACCCGTCCGACCTGGTGCGGCACCAGCGCATCCACACGGGCGAGCGGCCCTACAGCTGCCCCGAGTGCGAGAAGAGCTTTGTGCAGAAGCAGCACCTGCTGCAGCACCAGAAGATCCACCAGCGGGAGCGGGGTGGGGCGGCCCCCGGGCCCGGAAGGCCCAATGGCTTGCTTTAAGGGTGCCAGCCCCTTGCCCGTTGGGGGGGCGGAGGGGGCTGGCTTTGGTCCCCCTAAAGAAACCCAGGGCAGAGTCAAGGGCTGACTTCTTCCTGAGGGGAGTCACTTTGCTCTGCCTTTTCTCCACCCAGCAGCACCAGGCTTAGCCCGGAGGCAGGCCTGAAGCCACGGGAGCACACGTCCAGGGCCAGGCCTGCCCCAGCCGTCTTTTCCCTGCTGTCTCTTTGCACCTTCAGCTCTCGGGCATCCCGTCTTGCTGAGCCCCATGGGCTGGGTGGCTCTCTGATCCGCAGGGGCGGGGGGCAGGTTCCAGGCCCTCTTGCAGCATTGCAGGTCTTCTTGGGGGGCAGAGTTGGGCCAAAGGAGTGGGCAGAGTTCTGGGAGGCATATTCCTCCATTTCTTCTTTTGTAGTCTCTTTGTTAATAACAAGTAGAAGAAATAATGTAAGTGAACTGCTTACCTGCTCTGAGGAACTTTTTTGGAGTTAGATTTTAGTTGATTAAAAAAATACACAGTCTGACACTTGTTTTCTAAGCTTCCAGAGTTGCAGAAGTTGTTCCTAACATGAGGACTGGGCTCCCCTCTAGGAGGGGTCACTTATGGGGCTCTTTTAGCCCACCACACTGATAGGCCAGAGGACAGGGACAGAGTGCAGGCTACCTCTCCTGGGGGTCCTTGGTGCTCAGGTGGGGCTAACCGAATCCAAAGGCGGGAGAGGGGGAGGGGAGCAGGAGAGACCCCAGGGCCCCTGCTGCGGAAGACGCTGTAAAGGAGCTGAGAGAGGCACTGCCTCAGGGAGCCGGGTTTCTCCCCACAGCCCTCCTTCGGGTGGGCCTCAGCGCTCCCATGGAAGCGGGTTCACGGTGTGCCCGTGGCTGTTTGAGCTTGTTCCTCACATAGGTTGTCTCCTTGATGGTTGAGATGACTTGTTCTCCACCTTGGTGGAGGTGGTGGGATTGAGGTGGTGGGGATTGAGGTGGTGGGGACAGAGTGGACCGCTGCTGTCCCAGGAGTGTTGAAGGCCTGTCCCCACTGTTTTTGGGGAGCCACGAGTGGGCTCCTGGGCATTTGGGAGTGCCCCTGTGGTGATTTGCCGTTGCCTAGAATAAAACGCTACTAGCAAAAAAAAATAATAATGCTCCTGTCAGTGATTTTTCTCTGAATGCCCTTCTGGGGCCCACATCGGGGAGTGGGCACAACCTGGGCCTTGCCTCGCCAGGCCTGACGGGACAGGGTGTGTGTGCGGACACCAGGGACACAGCTATGGCGAGGGCTACAAACCCTGTGAGGTCAGCTGGGGAAGGTGGGAGGTCAAGGTAGCAGGTAAATAGGGCAGGCACATGGGGAGTCCTGGGGAGCAGGATCATGGCTCGGACACGTGCAGCCATGGTGGCGGGTCTGCAGCGCTGCGTGGAGAGTCGGGAGGGAATGTCGTCTATGAGCACGCCACTCACGGGAGTGAGAAATGCACGTACACAAAACGTAAGAATGCACAGAAAAGCATAGGTTTCACACGTAGACATTACAGTTGTCCACCGAGGGAGGGAGTGGGATGTGAGGGTAAAAAGGAACAAATTAAATAAATAAATAAAAATAAGCTTGGTTGCTGTGAAGCATGGACTGTCATGTTCTAGAAGCAACGTGGAGGGGAGTTGGCCCGCGGCAGCACCACAGGAGGTGCTCAGCTGCCATGTTTGGTGTGGCTTTTCGGTGTCCTCCTTGGCCTCCTCCCAGCCCCAGGCTTTTGCGCTTTGCACATAGTGGGTATTCGGAATGGGGAGCCCAGTGTTTGCATTTGGGAAGGCTTTGTGGGGTTTGTTGCACTGTCTCCTACTAAGACTTCCCCTCCTGAGGCCTTTATAATTAAGCGAGGGTTTGCTTCCTAATGCAGATTACCTGCCTGGATCAGAGAGTGAGGGGGCCACAGGAGTCCCGTGTCTGAGCTGCCCCATCCTGTGGCCCGTGTGGGGGTGGGCCCACCAGCACACCACTCTCCTGAGCCCACTTGGAGTGACGCCAGGGCTTTAGCGGCCCGGCTGTTTGGAGTGACGAGCAGGATTGGAGCCAGTGCTGGAAATCTAGTGCTGTCAGGTCACACAGAAGATTTTAGGCCCTAGAGATCTGATCCCTCCCCCCTCCCCCCAAAGAAAGCAAACTCACAGCAGATGACGAATAAGGATGCAGGGGATTTTTACTTAGAACTACGCCTGATCTGACTCCAAACTGGTATGCTCAGAAATCGTGTTATGGTGTCAGGTTTGGGGATTTTTCTCTCCCCCATACATTTATAAAATCAGCAGGGGGATGGGAGGCAGCCGAGGGAGCCCGCGAGCAAGGCCATGGCGCTCAGTGTGGCCACGAGGCTGGTGGGAGCAGAGTCACCTGAGAGATACTAGAACAGCAAATTCTGGTCACCGCCAGCCTTTCCAGCTTCAGACCTGGAAGCTCAGCCCGCCCAGCAGTCTGTATTTCAACCAGCACTCAGGTGAGCAAGCTCTGCCAACATCTGAGCACCACTGACTTGCTAGGAGACTGCTAAGACCAGCTGTCACTTACCTGAATAGGGCTTGGTAAAACGCTACCACTCTCTCTCCAAGCCATTCTCCAGACCCCTGTGTGCCCTGAACATTGCCTTACATTTCCAGGATTACAACTTGCCAGTATTTTTAAGCCTTTATATGTTGGTCTGACTGACCCAGATGTTCTGATGTCCTCAGCGCACTTTGCAAATTGCCTGTTAGGCCGCGTTACTCCAGTGAGGGCCTCCACGAGGAGCAACGCCTTATTTTGCATTGACTGCTTGTTCCCTTCAAGTCACGCGTCCTAACCTTGCCCCAAATACAGGTCCACTCAGGCAAATAATTTTCTCTCCTGCCTCCCCCCACCCCCGCCAAAACAGTAAAGCAGCAAATCTGCAGAGTAGTTTCGGGGGAACCTGCAGGGGCTGGACGGTAGGGCGAATGGGAAGTACAGAAAAGACAGAAAATCGACCCGCCGGCAGCACACCTGTCATTCACGGGCACGCTGGTTTTCCGGAGGAGGGCACCTGGGTGACGGGGGAGGACAGGGGGGTTAGTCACGACACCCCAGGATCCCCCCATCTTGGTTGCTGACCGGCGAGCGAAGACGGGGGATGGCATGGAGGGCCCTTTGCCTGCGGCTTGTCTCCCCCAGGGGAGGGAGAGACCCGGGATTCCCATAGGGACTTTGGGGGCGCTGTTGAACCGGCACATCCATGTGCACTTGCGCTGCCCCGGAAGGTCTGCGCGGCTTTTCCCCTTCCAGGCGGAAACTCCCCAAATTCCAACGTGTCCCGCTCATTCGCGCCCTGCCGGTTCCCGGGGTGGGACGCTGGGCGCCCCCTGCCCGGACCCCGGAGGGGGTGAGGTCCCCGCGGGCGCCCCCTGCCCGGGCCCCGGAGGGGGTGAGGTCCCCGCGGGCGCCCCCTGCCCGGGCCCCGGAGGCGGGTGAGGCCCGGCGGGCCCGCCTGCGCCTGGTCGGGTCCGGGGTCGCCTGCGGCCGACGGGGCCCGGCGGGCGCGGCCCGGGCGCGGGCGGGGCGGGCGCGGGCCCCTCGGGCTGCAGGGGGCGCTGCGCGCCTCGGCCCGGCCGCCGCGCTGCTCCTTTTTAAAGGGCCGGCGGGGCACGTGGCTCGGACGCAGCTCGCGGCCGCCCGGGCAGCTCCGAGGCTGGGCGGCTCCGCTCCGCCTCCCGCCGCCCGCGCCGCGCCCAGCCCGACCCGCCGGCCCGGCCGCCGCGGAGGGACGCGCAGCATGGCCGCCGCGCCGCCCGCCCCGGTAAGTGCCGCCGCCGTCGGGCGCGCGCGGGGTCGGGGCCTCCGGCCGGGCCCGCGCGGGCCGCCTCGTCCGCGTCCGGCCGGCGCGCAGGCCCCGCGCCCGGGCGGCCCAGACGGCGGGCGGCGGCCCTGGCGGCCTCGACCGGCCCCGCGCGGCCCGCGCTGTCTCGGGCGGGCGCCCCGGGCGGCCCCGGGGAGGCGCGCGCTGCCCGGCCGGCGGGGAGGGAGCCCGCGGAGGCGCCCGGCGCCCCGGCCGCGGGGAGCGGCCTGGCCTGCGCCCGGCGGGGCTGTGCGCGGCGGACCCGCGGGGCGGAGCTGGCCGCGAGGCGCGGCGCCCGGCACGCCCGGCCCCTGACGTGCCCGGGGCACTGGGAAGCGCCCCGCAAGCGGCACCTCCTGTGACTGATGCCCCGCGAGGAAGGTTCCGAAACCGCGACCCTTCAGGATGCCGTGAGAGGAGGAACTTCCCTGCCCTCGCAGGCGGGGTGCGCCCTCCAGGCCTCCCCTTAGTGGCCCGGCAGGGTGGGAGCAGGTCGGGCCGAGGCTTGACCCTCCTGCTTGCTGGGGCCCAGCCCCGGGCCCACTCTCCTGCCCTGCCGGTCCCCGGCCGCTCCTGCCGCCTTGCAGCCCCGGAGAGCCCACGAGCCCGCCCCGTCTGCCCTCCACGCCTGGGGCCCGTGGCGGCACACCTGTTCACGCTGACCTCCTGTGCAGAGTGTCCCCTGCAGATGGGGAAGGACACAGTTTTCCTGCGTGCCCCTTTGTACCTGTACTGTGACGGCGTCGAGTAAGCTGTCCACTGAGTGTGTGCCACTGTCTGGTCACTCATCGGCACTTAGGGAGCATCTGCTGTGGGTGAGGACCTTTTAGGATCTGGGACGACAGGCGAGGGACCCTCCTCGAATTCACATCTCCTGGGAAAACAAGCCCAACCTCAGGCCACGGCGGGGACTCCTCACAGTGACCAGTGCAGCGATTCGGGGGCCTGCTTCTCCCAAGTGGGCGGTGGGGGTCTCTCTGCCAGGGGCTGTCTCTCCCTAATGCCTGCCAGGAGCTGGCCGGGAGGCGCCCTCGAGATGCCGGCTTCAGTGCCGGGCCACCCCGGGAGCGCGGGTGTCCTGGTGGAGGGAGTCACACGTCGCAGTTTCCGGGGCCTGCAGAGTCGTATTTACACTTGACTGCAGCCAGCTGCGTGCGATGGTGTGTGATGGTGTTATGTCTACGCCACGGTTCAACATGCTGGAGACCCCCGTGAGCACTGCCGGGAGAGTGGGGCCGAAAGCAGGGCTGCCACAAACCTGCAATTTGTTAAAAAAGCAAAACCTAAAACCCAGTTTCTGCAAAATGCCACAAAGTGAAGTGCAATAAAACAAGGCCCCCAGGAAGGCCAGGTTGGGGGTGTCAAGTCAGGGAGGGGGGCGGGGGCGTGACGGAGGCTGGGGTGTTGTTCTAGGTTTGTGGGGAAGCTACTGACATTTTAAGAAGGGGACTGAAATGACCTAGTCTGTGTATTTGAAAGAATACTGGCCACTCGTCGGAAGTATCTGGGGGACAGAGGGGGATGTGAGTGCTGCTGCGGCGACCGGGGGCTTGGCCTTCATGGAGAAGAGAGGAGGGTATGGAGATAATTCTGGAAGTCAGGTGGGTAGGGTTGGTGGTGAGTGGCCCGTGACAGTGAGTGAGGGGCGATGTCACTTGTCTTTCCCATGAGGCTTCCAGCAAGGACCGGCTGGCTGCTGCCCCCGCGAGGGTGAGGCTGGCGCCGAGTGGGCTGAGGCTCTTCCGCAGCCTCTTCCCAGGCGCTGAATGGAGTGGAGTGCGAGAGAGCAAGGAGAAAGGCCCTGGGAGTGGTTCATAGGCACCCCGAGCCAAAACACCCTCATCTCTCCTCTCAGCAGTACCCACGCCAGGCCCCCCTCGCCTGAGCCCTCGCCCCGAGCTCTCCCTGGAGATCTTGTGTCCTTGCTGCTCACTGTCCCGTCCTGCAGCCAGTTCTCTGCGCCGTCTTTTTCCATGTAGAAGTGAACTTGCAAGAGGTTCGAGGAGCAGAGTTCCCGTCGCCCCAGGCTCTGGCTGAGACGCCCCGTTCTCTGGGCTCCCGAGGCAGTTTCCTGCTTTGCAGAGGAGACCAGACCCGCGAGGGGGTCAGCTGTCCGTGTCATGACTCGCGCCTCCTTCCCAGTTTTCCCTGCTTTCCGACCTGGAGCGCTGGTCCAGCCCCTGCCTCCTGCCTGGAGGCCGGGCTCTCACCCGAGTCCCCGCCTCCCCGGCTGCCTGGCTGCCCTAGCGGCCCAGGTGGGACTTTACCTGGCCAGGTGCTGTTCTGCCTCAGGCGGACATTCCGCATGCACAGTTCTGATAACATCTCTCCTTTCTTTTCCTGTGGACAGGCTGTGGACAGGGACAAGCAAACAGAGGATGGGAGGCCTTCCACACCCTCCCCCTCCCCCCAGCCGGCTGCTGAGAAGAGCTCCTACCTCTACTCCACGGAGATCACGCTGTGGACGGTGGTGGCTGCCATTCAGGCCTTGGAGAAGAAGGTGGACTCCTGCCTGGCCCGCGTGCTGACTCTGGAGGGGCGGGCGGGCACGGCCGAGAAGAAGCTGGCCGACTGCGAGAAGACGGCCGTGGAGTTCGGGAACCAGCTGGAGGGCAAGTGGGCCGTGCTGGGGACGCTGCTGCAGGAGTACGGGCTGCTGCAGCGCCGGCTGGAGAACATGGAGAACCTGCTGAGGAACAGGAACTTCTGGATCCTGCGGCTGCCCCCCGGCAGCAAGGGGGAGACCCCCAAGGTAGCTCCGGGGCACGGGGCGGGGGCAGGACGTGGGGGGGGACGTGCCTGGCGGTGTGGGGGTGAGCTCGCCTGACGCTTGTGGTTCCAGGTGCCCGTAACCTTTGACGACGTGGCCGTGTATTTCTCAGAGCTGGAGTGGGGCAAGCTGGACGAGTGGCAGAAGGAGCTCTACAAGCACGTGATGCGGGGCAACTACGAGACGCTGGTCTCCCTGGGTGAGGCCGCGTAGGGGGGACCTGGCCTCCTGCGTCTGTTCCTTGGCTCTGGCTTCTGCTCCTCAGCGGTGCTGCATCTCCAGGGGCAGGTGCCCCTTCCTGACGCAGTCCCCCCCTCTGCTCGCAGATTATGCCATCTCCAAACCAGATATCCTTGCGCGCATGGAGCGCGGAGAGGAGCCTTGTCCCAAAGGCCCATGGGGCCTGGAGGAGGGGAGTGCGAGAGCGGCAGCAGGCCCACGGAGGCCGGACCCTGGTGAGTGGGGGCGCCGGGCGGAACGGCCAGGCAGGCTGCACCCCGAGTCCGGGCCTAGAGCTTTGGTCTTGGAGCCACAGGGTGTCTGATTTGCGCGAGGCTCATCCTCGCCTCGCTCAGTCGTCCTGGGCTCCCGACGCAGATGGAGGGCTGGGCTTTGCCAGGAAGTGGGGGCTTACTGCTCACAGCACCATTACCACGTCCTTGGCGCCCCTCCACCTCTGCTCCCCAAACTTGAACCTCTCCAGCCCGGTCAGGCTCCTAGTGTGCCTGTGTCTCTCTGTGAAAATGGGCACGCCCAGAGGAGAGGCTGGTGTAGGGGTTCTAGAGTCTACTGCATGTCAGAATCTTCTGGGGCCATTCCACTGTGAAACCCAGTGAAAGTAGAAGAGTGCAGTGAACCCCTAAGTGATCTTCACCCGCATTCAGCAGTGGCCATGCTCTTGCCACATTTGCTTCATCCATCTCCCTTTCCCCCTTTTCCTAAACAGAACCACAACACCATGGCCCCCCCCCAGTGGGTCGCGATCTAACACCCAGGCCCTGCTCTGGCCCCCGACAGCCTCGAATATGCTTTCCTGGTTGTTTGGGTCCTCATTTAATAAACCCAGATTTTGCATTTGGATTATACAAAGCCTGCAGGAGCCACCTCCCCGCGGTCACAGCTTTATGGGGCTGTAAGGCACACGCATATGAGCCCCAGATTAAAGCCCGGCCTGGTGACTTTGCTACATTCACAGAACTGCGCGCCCTCCGCTACAGCCTGACATTGTCTTCATTTTCTCGCACCAAACAGAAACTCAAGCCTGTTAGAGGGTGGTGGTGTCTGTTCTGCCCTCTGCCCTGTCCCACTAATCTGGGGCTGCCTCCTCTGGACAGTTCCTGTAAAGGGTTTCTGCACCCTGTGAACACCGTGGGTGCAGCTGCTTCCCCTAGGGGGCTTTCGGGCTCCTGCGTCAGTGCAGCGCCAGCGCTTCCCCTCGTGTTCACCGTTCATCAGCGGAAGGCCCACCCCACTTCCCTCTTTAGCCTCAGATATTGTCTGTCCTTTTATTTATTATTATTTTTTATATATATATCCAAAGGAACAGGTTTATTGAAAGGGGACAGAAGAGCAAAGGACGCTTGCGGAGACACAGGCGGGCAGAAAGAGCAGCCCAGTTACTTTCCGTCCTTTAAACGCTGCTCTTTCCCGCATGCCGGCTGCGGTGTTGGGCGTTGCTCTGCCCCCATATTTCCGATGAACTGTGGATGTGGCTGCCTGGCTCCTGGGCCTCAGTCTCCCCAGCGAGGCTGCTGCGGCGTGGTGCGGGGGCTCCTGCCGGGTGGCGTCAGGAGGCACGGGGGTCTCTGTTGTGATGCCAGCCTCATCTTGCAGTGACAGGGCCTCTCCACAGATCGCCCCCTTGGCCTGGTGCCTGGGACTGTAATAGCCTGAGGGCGGCTCTTCTCTATCTCAGGCGGGGTTGCGGAACTGGCGAAATGCTGTCATACTTGTGCAGTGAATAGCTGAGGCTCTTCTATAAAGTGTGATCTCCCTGATCAGCTCTGCTAGTTACCCCAAGAGAAGTCAGGACTGATGCTTAATTCTTTTCCTTCATCCGTTTTCAGAACGGCTGTTGCTGCCTCAGACACCTCCAAAGGTGACCAACATGGCTGCTTTTTCCTTTATTATTATTCCTTATTATTATTATTCCTTTATTATTTGTTGAGTACTTTATATATGCCAGCCCTTTGCAGCCATTACTTACCTGCTTGAATTTCCCCTTCATTAGCTCGTGGGAGCCCCTTGGTCAAGGTGACCTGCAGGTGCTCTAGATTTCCAGCTCCACATGTGTCTCCGAGGAATTTTGAATTCTTTCAGGGAGGAATGGATTGTACACACCACAGTGTGAGTGCAGATTTTTGGCAGTTTCTAGCCCTTTCCAGAAAATACATGTTTTTGAAAAGAAAAAAAAAAAAAATCATGAGTTCATAATGACAATTCTAATTCAAATTCAATGCTCTCTGAGTTCAGACTTGTATATCGCTTTTCTTTCCCATGGAAATCTTGAATTCCTAACTATAATCACTCATGTGTATTATTTTCTATCCCAATCTGATATTTCATTATCCTGTAATACCTTTCAGTTTCAAAAATAATGAAGGACTCCCGGGTGGCCTAGGTATTAAGTCTCAGCTCTATCACCACTGTGGACTGAGTCCCAACCCCGGCTAGGGAGCTGCCAGGGAGCTGACCCACAGGGCACAGCAGACCTCTCCTGTCTCCCTGCTGCTCCCCTCAGCAGTGGATTTCAGTGGATCCATCTGTTCTGTTCCCCATTCTCTCTCTGGTGAATCTTCTCACTGTCCTCCCCCCACCTCTGGCCTGGACCCTAGTTCTTGTATGCATGCATGCATAAAATCAATCTTTAAAAATGTATACCAAAAATAATGAAGCTAATGTTGCTACTAACAAGTAGATTTTTGATGGCGATCTGAGATTTTTTTGCAGCTTTTCGTATTCTGAATGCACTCTATTCAGAATTGATAGACAAAATAATGCCTTCAAAAGTCACCTGGGAGGGTGGGGGGTGGGAAAAGGAGGGGTTGGGGTCAAAATAAGGGGGTTGTAATTGTATGGGGAATATAAAAATAAAATTTAAATTAAAAAAAATCATTAAAAAAAAAAGTCACCTGGGAATAATTCTTTTCTCTATGTGGTTGTGTCACCACCTTGATACACAGTTATGTTCTCTTTCTTTTCTTTTAAGACTGTTTAGAGATGGCTTTTTTTGCTCTTTGATTTTGCTTAACCTCTTGGCTGTGTAAGACTTGCATGCTGGCAAAGCCACCGCGGCTCACAGGACACATCCTGGGGGGCGCATGTCCAGCCTGCCAGCCACCCCACGTGTAGTGCTTTCATCAGTGACTTGTTGATAGCAATACCTTCAGGGTTACTTTTTGAAAATAACAGTGACCCCGAGTTCATTTGTATCCCTCACCAGTCAGACAGTTTGCCTGGAGCTCGCGCCTGTCCGTAGTAGAGATCGTCCTCATTTCTTTTGTGGGTGCAGAATGTCCTGTGGCGTGACCTACATGGTTTATTTGACCAGCCCTGCCGGTGGCCATTGGGGTGGTTCCCATGTCCAGCTGATAGGAACAGTGCTGTAGGGAAGACTCTGCACACAAGTCAGCCGATGTGTCTTTGGCTAGAGTCCTCGAAGCTGGATTGCTGGGTCAGCGGTAAATGACCGCTGGAGTTTTTTGAGAATTTATCGCTAAATTCCTCTCAGTAGGGTGGTATCCTGTGCATCCCCGTGGGCATTGTGAAAGGACTCTTTCCCCATAGCCTGGCCAACAGAGAATGTGGTCAAACATGGAGAAGTTCTGTCTGCCTGGTCACAGATAAGAATGTGTCGGCGTGGAGTTAGTGTGGTCATATGCTGTGCAGGCTACTGATGTGGTCACACGCTGTGCAGGCCCCTGTGTGAAGTGTGCATAGTCACAGATGTTTGCACTAACACCCACTGATGAGAATCTTAGGGGTGTTCCCTGGGGGTTCTTACACACTGGCCTGCTGGAGGACCTGGGATTGGGAACTGCTGCGCAGCGGGTAGTCCCCAAAAACTCAGGCCCTCAATCCCACTGCATCCCGCCACATCTGGCACTATCAGGTAAGTCACCTCACCTGGGGCTTCCTTCTCAGACCTGGAGGCTTCAGCCCAGACGAGCTGCTGGATGGTCAGCAAAGGCAGCGTCACCGTCACGGCCTGTGCTCGCTGGTGCCCAGGGGTGGACGTTGCCGCCCCCCAGAGGCTCCTCCACCACGGGGGCCTCACTGTCACTGCTTTTCATTCCCAGGCCTCCCTCCAGACCTAGAGCACACCCCGAGCCCGGTCAGCGCCGCCCAGGAGGAGCCACGAGAAGGCCAGGCTCCCCAGCGCCCGCCAGACTCGGAGTCGGGAGTCGTCCCGGCTGGGCCCAGCACTGGTGAGGGAGGTGGCCAGGTGGCCCTCTGGTCGGTGTCAGAGAAGCAGCCCTGAGAATCAGCGTGGGGAAGAGGGCTGGGGCCCCTGAGACAGCCCTTGGAGGAAGGGGGGTTTTGGGGAGCAAACAGCATTTTCAGCAGGAGAAAACAGAGGCCTGGTTTCCTCCGTGGAGGGGCTGGAGCGAGGGCAGGGCGCGCAAGGCCCTCACACCAGTTACAGCATGGGCCATCTGTCATCTGCCCGGCACACGCGTTCCTCCCTGCGTGTCCTCACCGAAGGCCAGGGAGGGGCCCCTTCCACTGTCCTCTGCTTGTGTTTAGAGGCGGTCTGTCCACCCTTCCACAGAAGTGGACAGGACTTGGGGCATTTAGCATGGCACGTGGTGACCCAGGGGCCCTCTGTTTCCAGCCTGTACTTGGCCCCTTGTGCCCCTTCCTCCCGCTGGCCTGACCAGTCTCTGGTCAGCTCTGGGCCTCTTCAGTCCTCCCCACCGAGTACTGGCTCCCTGAGGTGGGTGGTGATGTCCCCTCCTTCCCAGCCGAGTCTGGCCTCTGCTCATGGGGTAGGAGAGATGGCCTCTTCTCTTGGTCCCTGGAGCTATGCCTGGGGGCTGCCCTCCATGAGCCCTCTGTCCTTTTGAGGTCCATTGGGGTGAGAGTTGCTGCAAAGGGACGAGTTGCAGGCACCATCTGCCCTGGAATTGGGGGTGTGGCTCCTGGCTCTCCACTCTCTGAAGGGGAGGCTGTGCAGGGACACCCACAGTCTTTAGGCAGAGGCCAGGACATGTCCAGGGCCTGCTCAGAGGCAGCAGCCGTGCCCTTGGAAGGAAAGGCCTCACAGGACTCTCTCACAGGGCCTGCAGCCAGGGCTGGCGCTTTGTCCTCCATCAAGCAGGAGGAAGACTCTTCAGATGGGGAGCTGGCAATCTTCCCTCCCAGGGACCTGGGGCCAGGTGAGTGGGGGAGTGGGGGGGGGGCCTAGTGGCCACTGCAGAGCCTTAGAGTTGCTTTGGGGCCCTGGGGAGCGGGGTGGAGGTGGTTGTGAGGGTTGCTGAGAAGGCCTTGCTCCTGAGGGCTTCCTTCTCACCCCGGGCACTCTTCTCAGAGGGCTCCCCTTGGGAAGGCCCCCCATCGTGGCCCGACCTGGCGGAGAGGGTGCTGCAGGCTCCCAGGTCTGTGGTGGTGATGGGAAGGCTGTTCACATGGTCCCGTTTCAGCATTACGGCAGCCAGGGACGTGGCCGGATCCCTGGGTGCCAAGTCTCGCCGTCTGTGTGGCAGCCTGTGGTTTGAATTTCGTATCCCCCGACCTTGAGTCTGATTTTTCTGTAAAACCAGGCCTACACCGTCAAGAGCAGGGAAAAGCGAGTGTTGCCCGTTCTCCCTGGGGGCAGGTTTCCGTCCCGGGGAGAGGGGTCCTTGTGTGCACACATGCCCCCATGTGCGGGCACCATCTGTCCGGGCACCTGCCTCGGTGGGGAGGCCAGGCCCTGGCGGGCTTCCAGTGGAGCGCTCTGGCAGCCGCGGCCTTCGCAAGGAACAGGGCCTGAGACTCTGGTTCTCCTAAGCTCAGGAATGTCGTGGTCATTAAAATGCACCAATGCTTTACCCCCAAGTTTAGATGATTGGTGACTCTTTAACAGTTCTCTAGCTGTAGGACAAAATTAAAAACAGTTGGGTCATTTCTAACATGGTAATGAAGTTCTGTCATGAATTACCAGTGAGGGTTGTGGGGTAAAGTTTGGAGAAAGGAGACCCCCACCCCCAGGCCTGCCCTCCAGTGGTCTGGCTGGGGCACCCTCCAGAGCAGCTTCCCAGCTCGTGGTTTAAGTTCATGCATCGGCAAGAGCAGAAATCATCTGGTCGTAGGCCCGGACCTGCAGAGGGCGGGCTGTGGGCACCTGAGCGGGCCGCGCGCCCAGCTGCCAAGGCCCTGGTGCTGGCCAGAGCAGGGGGAATGTCTGGGGCTGACCCGGGAGAGGGCAGAGCTGAACAGCCCCCACAGGGCTTGGAAGAATGGTTGTGTCCCCGGGGGCTCCAAGGCCAGGCCTCCCCCTCCTGGTGTTAGGGGCCCAGGGAGCTGCTCCGAGACTGCCTGTTGCTCTGTCCAGCAGCCTTTTGCCTCCCGCCCCGCCAGAGTCAAGTGAGGCCAGCGGGGAGCCGGTCCTCATGCCGCTCTGCTGTCACCTGCCGGCCTGCTGCCGGGCAGGGCGAGGACACACAGCGTGGACCTGTCGTGTGGCTGAGTCCCCAGCCCGTCTGTGGCAGTCAGCACCCGCAGGGCTCACTTCCCTCACAGACAGGGACTCGGGCCATTGGACTCTTGGGTGCCCTGCGTGGTCAGCCTAACTCAGGGCCCAGGTCTCCCTTCGTTTTCCCACCCCTCTCTGACTGACCCCTGACCTCCAGGCTCCCCCTGGCCGCTCTGTCTCCTGCCTCCTGGTGTCTTTAGCGCTCCCTCTAGGGAGGGGCCACTCGACTGCAGTGTGGGTGATGTGTGCAGGTGGTAACTGCCCTGAGGGGCAGGGGCCAGGGCTGGGGGCCCCGGGCCTGGGTGTGCTGAGCTGGTGGTCACTGGAGATTCCTTCCCCAGGCGGAGGTGCGGTGGCGATCAAGGCAGAGGTGTCCTCTGAGGATGAGATGATGCCGGAGCAGCTCCTCCTGGGGGCATCCCCCAGCCAGCCCCCGCGCAGAATTCCCAAAGGGCCCCAGAGCAAGACGGGGGCACCCAGCCGGCTTCACACCTCCGGCATGCCAAGGGTGCGAGCAGGGAGCCCTCGGGCTGCAGGAGCTCTGGGGGAGCCGCCCCGCGTCCTCCCTCGCCGGCGGGAGCGGACCTTCCCTTGTCCTGACTGTGGGCAGAGCTTCCGACTCAAGATCAACCTGACCATCCACCAGCGGACTCACGCGGAGGAGCAGCCCCAGGCCGCCCAGGCCAGCTCGCCCCCAGGCTGGGAGGAAGCCCACTCCACACTGGAGCCAGGAGAGGTGGTGGTGCCCGGCCCGGTCATCCGCTGGCTGCCAGAGGAGCCTGAGGGCCGCCGCTCGCTGGCAGGCCGGGCCTTCGGGGGGCGGCGGCCAGTGGCCACCAAAGTATACCACTGCAGCGAGTGCCTACGCTTCTTCCAGCAGCGCAAGAGCCTGCTGCTGCACCAGCGCCTGCACACCGGCAACAGCCAGGGCTGGCCCTCCTGTCCCTACTGCGGCAAGGCGTTCCGCCGGCCCTCGGACCTCTTCCGCCACCAGCGCATCCACACGGGCGAGCGGCCCTACCAGTGCCCCCAGTGCGGCCGGGCCTTCAACCGGAACCACCACCTGGCCATGCACATGCAGACTCACGCCCGCGGACAGTCCGGACGGCCCTGCCCTGTGTCGGCCCACATGGGGAGCCCCACCCGGCGACCCAGCCGCCTGGAGGAGGGCTAGCCAGGCAGGACCTGGGGGGAAGTGGGGGCCCTAAGTGGGCCTCTCCTTGTGCCTGATGCTGGCTCCTGTTTGGAGATGGCTTTGGAGAGGGAGTTTTGTTTTGCTTTGTTTTTTAGATTTATTTATTTATACAAGAACTGGGGTATAGGCCAGATGTGCGGGAGGGTGAGAGAATTCACCAGAGACAGAGTGGGGAGCAGAACAGGCAGATGGACCAAAGACACTGCTGAGGGGAGCAGTGGGCGAGACAAGAGAGGTCTGCCGCACCCTGTGGGAATCTTCCCCAGCTGGCCGGGAATCGAACCGGTGCTGCAGAGGCCCAGACGGCTTCACAGCACCGCGCTCAACCTGCTGCGCCACCTGGGAGGCCCTTGTTTTTTAATTCACATGGGAGCAGCGGCCCTTTCTGTGTGACCGGACGCCTCAGGGCCTCAGGGCCAGTATGTGTTACTCTGCTGCCGCTTTACATTCCCGATTATAGAGGACCCCTGAAGGCTTAAGGGATGCCGGGTTTTGGAGGGGCCCTTTGGAGGGTACCTGGGACAGACCCTTTGCTGGGTGAGTGGATCAGAGACAGTGGCCCTTCCAGTAGGGGACAATGGCGGCACAGAGGGCCCGGGCTCTGACAACATGGAGGGCTCCCCCCTGGAAGCCTGGGGATCAGCAGTGATGGGCACTGGAAAGTTGAGTTTTCTACTTTTTATTTTGGAGCTTTTCTTTCTCATGAAGTTTTTCTAGTGCTCTGTTAGTGTGGTAGTGGTTGCGAAGGGGACCAGGAGCCACCTCCTGTGTGGGGGGAGGGCAGAGGGGCCACCCAGGGCAGCCTGGGTGGTGATGGGGTGTCTTGGCCGTGCCCAGGAAGTCAGGGGCCCTCCCAGGTGTGTGTGCTCGGCCCAGAGTGACTCCTGGTAGCCTGGATTTCCGCCAGGAGCTGTTCACGCCATATTGATGGCCAGTTGAGGGTGAAAATGAGGACGACTCTTCCCTGACATCTCAGTGTTCCGTGTGTACACCCCTCAGATCGGCCCCCATGGGGCATCCTGGGTGGGGGTGCGGTGGGGGGTGCAGAACAAGCCTAGCAGGTACCTTCCCCAGGAGAGATCCTGGCCCCTTGTGAGGCTGATCTGTCACATCACAGGGGGAGGCTGTCCCTGAGAACTTGGGGTGCTGTGGTGTTGAGCCAGGAGCGCTCCTTCCTTTCCTGTCAGAGGGGACGGGGGAAATGACCACAGTGCTTTCTGCTTCACCTTAGGGTTGTCAGGCCCGGGGACAAGTAGGAAGCCTGGTTTTCCCTTCCAGAAGTTCAGCACCCCTTTCTCTCCCATGTCGATCACCAGCCCTTCCCTCTGGCTGGAACCCCAGGAAGGAATCCCTGTGTATGGAGTGAGCGGCAGGGCTGCTGGGCGCAGAGGGAGCCCCCTCCCCAGTGGGTGACTGCCAGGAGGAGCTCCCCTCACTCCCCGCCTTGTGGAGAATCCGTCCCACACCTGCTGCTTGGGCCTCGAGTCACCCCTTAGGGTGCCATCTTCACACCAGCTCTGCGGGTGGGTGACCGGAGCTCTGCTGATCAGTGCCTTACTTGTCTGGCCTAGTGTGAGGTGGCCGGTGCCCGCCTGCGCCCGGGGCCCTGGCTGTGCCACTCTGCCCTTTCTGAACTCACCCCCCCCAGAGTCAGGGGCAGCGAGTATAAAGTCAGGCCCGGCCAGCACCCCCATGGGGAAGGAGAGTGTCCCCGTCCCTTGCTGTGAGTCTGCTGGTCAGCTCTGGCGCCCCCCACCCCCCAGGGGCCCCACGAGTCAGGTCTGGGCCGGGAGCAAGTGCTCGGAGGGGACCTGGCGCGAGCCTGGCCGTCGCAGCCTGTCCTGGCTGTGAGGGCGGTCGGGGGTTCCTGGGGACGCAGTTCCGAGTCTGGTTTCCCAGGGTAAATGCCGGGGCTCCCCGGAGAGCCGCTCTCCTTCCAGGCGCCCTCGCGTCCGGCCGGACCCCGGGGCTTGGCGCGCGGGCGGGCGGGGGCGCGGGGGGCGCGGGGCGGCGTCTCGCTCGTGGAACAAAGAGCAGCGGCGCCGGGGGCCCGGCCGGGGTGCGGGCGGCGGCGCCCCCGGCGCGCAGTGAACGTCGGCGCCCCGGGAGCGAGCGCGGGGCTCGAGGGCTCGCCCGCGGCGGGGGGCGCGGGGCGGCGCGGGCCCCCCAGGGCTCCCCGCGCCGGGCGCCCGCACCTGTCGGCGCCCACAAAGCCCGGCGCGTGCCGCGGGGGCGGGGCCGCGCGGCGGCCAATGGGGGCGCGGCGCGGGGCGGGGCGGGGCCTCGGGGCGGGCCAACCGCGGCCGGCTCCGGGCGGGGGGCGGGGCCTCCGGGCCCGGGCGGACCCCGAGCGCGGCCGCCCCGCAACCCCCGCCCGCCGCCGCCTGGGCCGCTGCTGCCCGCTCCGCGCGCGGAGCCCGGGGCGAGGCGGGACCTCCGGCGCCGGCTGCGGAGAGCCCGGGGCGGCTGGTGCGGCCGCGCGGGCAGCGGCGCCTCCGGGCGGGACAGCGTGGGACCATGGCCGAGGCGGCGCCCTCTCCGGTAAGGGCGGCCCGGGAAGGTGGACCCCGCCGCCCGCCTGGACCGCGAGGCCCGGCCCGGGGCGGGTGAGGGCGAGGACGCCCCCGGCTGACAGGGCCGGGGAGCTGCAGAGGTCCACGGTGACGGCCCCCCTTGCTGGCCCCCCGCGTGCCCCTTTACAGGCGTGACAGCCTCCCGAGGCCCCCCCAGCCGGACCCTGGGTCGGAGGCGTGGAGGGGGGTGGTGGGCGCCTCGGTCCCTGCGCTCGGGGACTCCCCTTGCGGCTCCCACACCCCCCCTTTCAGGAAGACCCTCACCCCATGGCCATCCCCTTGCCAGCTGTCGTCGGGGGCGCTTATTTCACTCCAGCCTAGGCCCTGGCTTCCGCCCGAGGAGCCTCTTGCTCCTGCGCGAGTCCCGCAGAGCCCTTCAGACCCAGCGCAGGGCCCCTGGGGGTGCACTTGGGCCTGCGAGATGCTCCGGGAAATCCTGCTGCTGCTGGTAGGGGCCTGCCTCATAGAGGACAAGGGGTCAGGCTGAGGTTTGACTTCGTCCATGCTTGGCCAGCCTGTGCAGATAAGGGCTTTTGTACCTGAAGGTAGAAGGAAACCCCCTTCCCCCCACTACAGGTAACTTTCAGATGGTTTTATTTATTTATTTGTGGGACCCTCGCCAGTGGCTGGGGATCGAGCTGGCGCTGCAGAGCCTCGCAACCCAGCGCTCAACCGCTGCACCACCAGGGGAGGCCCAACTTTCAGGTGGTTTTAGAAACGTTCAGAGGCCAGGTTTGGGACAGGGTGTTGCCGAGAGAGATGTTGGTCCCTAAACTGTGAAGACCAGTCCTGCCTCCTCCAGGTCTGGGTTCGAGATTCTTTCCATGGGGGTTCTGGGGAGCCACTGTCTGCAGTCTTTGTGTGGGGGTGGGGTATGTGTGTGGGTCTGACCAGTCAGTGAGGCCTTCTGGTACCTGGAGGAAGTTTCCCCTGCTCCGGAGGACCCTCACCTTCCTCTAGCTGGGAGTCGCTGTGGGCCCCTCTCCTGGTGGCTGACTCGCCTCCTTATGTCTGCTCGCAGGAATGGCTTTTGGGGACCGATCTTCAGCGGGAGGCCCAGGTCCAGTCTGCAGAGATCTCTCTTCTGGCCATCTTGGCCGCAGTTCAGGCCGTGGAGAAAAAGATGGAGGCTCAGGCTGCCCGGCTGCAGAGCCTGGAGGGGCGGGCGGGCACGGCCGAGAAGAAGCTGGCCGACTGCGAGAAGACAGCCGTGGAGTTCGGGAACCAGCTGGAGGGCAAGTGGGCCGTGCTGGGGACGCTGCTGCAGGAGTACGGGCTGCTGCAGCGCCGGCTGGAGAACATGGAGAACCTGCTGAGGAACAGGAACTTCTGGGTCCCGCGGCTGCCCCCCGGCAGCAAGGGGGAGACCCCCAAGGTACAGGCACTGGGCTGGGGTGGAGGTGGAGAGGGCCTGTTTGGACTCAGCAGAGACTCAGACTTGTATCATAGTGGAGGGAGCCTGTTGCCCACCAAAGCCTGACCTCTTGGCACCTAATGCCACCACCGCTGGACTTTAAAGGGCTTGGGGAATGTCAGAAGGAAAGTGAGCCAGCACAGTGGCTGCTATGGCAGGTGGAGTGGCTGTGGCAGGTGGAGTGGCTGTGGCAGGTGGAGTGGCTGGTTGGGAGGGTATGGTTGAGCATAAGGAGTGGCTCAGGTGGGGAGATCACAGGAGGTATATGTGTCAGGCAAGGGGAGGAGAATCAGGAGACCTGGTCCTTTTAGCAGTCGGTCCCTGAAGCTGATGTGCTGAAAATGAGCTTGCCTTTGCCCACATTGCTCATTTGGCCAGCAATGCCTCTGGTTTGCAGGCAGGAGGAGGAGACTGGAGTGGGTTTAGGCCGCTCTCTGATGGGGGTGACCTGTACTTCCAGGGGCCCACGGCCACTGATGACATGGCAGCGTGCTTCTCGGAGCAGGAGTGGGGCAGGCTGGATGACTGGCAGCAGGAGCTCTGCAAGCGTGTCACGCAGGGGATCCCTGAGTCTCTGGTCTCCCTGGGTAAGAGATCGCCAGCCTCAAGGTCTTGGTTTTGCTCTTTTTTTGAATCAGATGGGCCTCCAGGATCTGAACCAACAGTACTGTGAGGTCATGTGACTTCAAGTCTAGGGTGTCCTCGGTCCCCATGCTTAGGCTTTTGGAGATAAAGTGCAGGGAGTGCAGGTGACTTGCCCAAGGTCTCCTGGGGCTCAAGAAAGCTGGCGTAAGCCTGGAGAATCCTGATGGGCCAGTGCAGCCTGCTCTTCCCCTGATCTGTGTCTGTCCCATGTCCCCTGGGAAATCTGAAACCTGCTCCTCGCTGTGCTGCCCCGTCACATGGCCCCAGAGGCTGCTTCCATGCACCCCTGCCAGCCCGTTGACTTCTGGTGAGCCGGGGCCTCCCTTGTTTATAGTTGCCCCGCTCAGACTCACCAAGCTACACTGCACCTTGTGAGTTCCCAAGGAACTCAGCAGAATGGGGGTCCACTGTGGGCCTACTGAGGGTGCCCCAGGTCCAGAAAATGAGGTCTGGCCCTGGAACATCAAATTCTTCAGGCAGTGAATAAAGAACAAGTGTGCACGTGTGAGACACATCTCCATCCAGGTCTCGTAGCTGCCCTGCTCCCGTTCCACCCCTGCTTGCACACCTCAGTTCTTCCACAGCTTTGGGCGGGTAGGCAGTACACCTTGTCCGCTCCCCTCTCTGTGGGAGGCTGAGGCCCAGAGCAGCATGCTTGGCCACAGAGATTCCTTTTCCAGAAAGTCAAGGAGGGTGGGGGGCCTCAGGGAGCACTTGGGACAGAGGGCAGTGGAGGCCTGTGCCTCGGAGTGGACAGTGAACACACCATGCTGAAAGCTGGCTTCCAGGTGCGACTCCTCCACCCAGGCCTCAGTTTCCCTGCGGGGGGCCTTGCTGCCCCAACCAGCTAAGTAAACCAGCTGGTAAACAAAAGAAAGGGCCTCACACCGTGGGGCCAAAGGTTTCCAAAGGGCCGTCCCATCCTCCAGGAACCCCTGATACCCAGTTTGCCGAGGCTGGCTCCTGGCATTTCCCCACCTGTCAATTGAGGTAACTGGACTAGGTGACTTTGGGGTCCTCCTATCTTGAGTTCCACTTCTGCCCCTGTGAGGGCAGCAGAATGGAGCCTTCCCTGCTTCCCTCTGGCCTGTGGATTGTGGAGGCCCCGCCCCAAACTCTGCTTTTTGTGCCTTCTCGAAGGGGATCCGCTCCAGTCACAGCATCTGGAGGCAGGCCCACCACGACCCCTGTGGCTCCGGGCCCTTCCATCCGCATGGGCGGGCCACCCCCGAGCCGGAATGGGCCCCACGAGGCTGGGCCCCAGCCTCCACCTTCATCTGATCTTGGTTCAGGGGTCCCCATTTGGAGAAATAGGAGCAGTGGGAGGTTGATGGCTGTGTCACTCAACTGTCACGCGTCCATGTCAGGGTGTCTGGTGTGGGGGTGCTGTGCCACTTCCCACCCTCGTCTCCCTTAGGCGCCTCCACCGTGACTGAGACTGTGGCGTGAGCTGGGGGAGGGCGGGAGATAGCCCGGACCCCCGGGCCCAGCCCGGGAAGCCGGCGTGAGCTTGCGGAATCCTGACGGGAGGTGGCCAGAGGCCTCCTCCTGCACGTCCCCGGGGCCTGCTCTCAGGCCCTTGGCCCCGGTCCTGCTGCCTTGGTCTCTGGGTGTCTGGGCCCTGGCGGAAAGGGACTGAGTCACTGTCATGTCCCAGGGCTTCGCGCACGCCTGCACACACGGAGAATCGCAGCACCAGCCCTGGAGCCAACAACAACAGCAAAAAACACGACAATAGGGGACCCAGCATGCAGTTGTCATGCTTTATTTTAAAGGGCAGGAAGCCATCAAAACAGCTGGAAACACAGCCCAGGGTCGCGTGGCCACCGTGGTCATGGTGGGGCAGACACGAAGGCCCTGCCAGACACCCAGGCCAGCTCCTGCCTTCCTGGCCTTCTGCTCTCTGGTGTTTTCTTTGGGGAGGAGGCTCCCTTTTAATCAAGTCACCCTGAGCTCCAAGTTGGGGGGAAGGCAGGTGGGGACCAAGTGTTGAGTGACTGGCACCTGAGTCTGAGGTGAAGGTTGGCTTTCAGGGTGGGGAACAGCCAGCCTAGAGGCACAGACAGGTGGGGGCGGGGGTGGGGGGCACAGCAGGATGCAGAGCAGCTGAGGGGGGGAGGGCGGAGTGTGGCCTCGTGGTTTCCGTGGTTTCCCTTCTCTCTCAGGCTGTAGCTGCAGGAGGCTGGTGGGGGCGGTGCTTCCTGCCCCTGGTGTCGGCCAGTCACCAGGCTGGGGTGCCCCCAGGCTCACCAGGCTGGCCCCGCAGCAGGCGTGGCAGGACGGCTGTGGGCCCAGCAGCTCCGGGACGTGCAGGGCTGGCAGGCCTGAGGTGCCCTCCACGACGGGAGTCTGCTCCTGAGTGGGGCCCGGGGGCGGGGCGGTGAGGTCCCCAGGGACTTGGGGCCGGCCCTGTGGTCGGCGGAGCCCTGTGTTCCAGCAGTTGTGAGCTTTGGGCTCCTCAGGAGAGTGTTGCATCCTTCCTCGTCTGAGCTCCTTGCAGAACCTTCTGATCAGACCAGCTCCCCGGTGTGCGGTGGAGTCTGCTCCGTGACTGGACGTCCCCACAGTCTCCTAGGAAAGGGGCACAGGGGTTCTTCCAGCTGAGCGGGGTCTGTGCCCCACAGGCTTCAGTGCAGGCCCACGTCTGAAAACTGAGGCTGGCCAGACGCACCTGCAAGGCGTCTGGCATTTTGACTTTGCAACAGGATGGAGAAACGCTCATGCCTCTGTCTTGGGGCGCCCTCCCGCAGCTCTCTCTAGGCAGCCCCCACTGTCATTCTGGGGCATGACAGCTGCACCCCTCATCCTGGGAACAGAGTCTGGTAGCAGAGTGAGCAATTTGAGTGTCCAGGTACGGGGGGCCTGGAATGGTCTCCATTCATTCAGTTATGTAACAGAAACGGGGCCTACCCTGTGTCCAGGCTGGGGCAGGAGGGAGGAGCAGTCATCACCCCTGTGCCCGAGGTGGCTCCCAGAGACAGGCACACCTTGGCCCGCTCTTGGCCTCGGAGCGCACTCACCAGGGTCACATGTTAGGCGGGCGGGCTGGCTGCTGGGCCAGAGACCAGTGATCGTCACGCACCAAGTGGTGCGGCAGCCGCTTAACAGGGTGGCGCTGGGGGGCCTCGGTTCACTGCCTTGTTTGTAGCCATTAAAAAGGGAGCAAGGAGGCGGCGGGGGGGGCGATCTTTCCGTCTAAAGACAACCCATTTTTTTACTCCTCATTTAATGAACACACATCTAGTGCGCATCGTGGACTTCTAAAAAAATAGATCCAGCCGGGCAGGTTTATTACAGAAAGGGAGCGTAAAGGATGTCTGCACAGACACAGCGGGGCGGGAAGAGCTGCCCTGACAGGGACGGGGTGGTTAAGAGATGCGGGGATCGGAGGCGGCAGTGGGCAGTGGGCTCTCTCCTGGGGGGAGAGCGGCCTCCTGTTTTGCAAGGGAGAAGGTGAGCAGAAACACCTGGATGGCCACCAGTGGGCAGGAGGGCGCGGCTCACCATGTACTGACCACTGTGGGCCCCTCCACGTCCCAGCACCACCCTCTCTTTGCCCTGTTGCAGCCAAGGAAACCGGGGCTGGAGGAGCCAGTAGGTGATCAGGTTTCAGGTGGTGGGGGAGGCAGCACCCCTGCACCCCCGGTCAGGGCAAGTCACGGCCGCATCCACCTGTCAGGAAGGCCCCACAGGTCCTGGACTGGAGGGGGCAGTGGGGCTGGAGGGGTTGATGGCCTCCTCCCAGGCGCTGCCATCCTGCCCGCCTGGCCAGGGCTCTTCCCGCGATGTTGAGCGCCCTAAGTTCTCAGCAGTGCCCAGCACCGAGGCTGCCCCTTATCTGCGTTTTCACTCTCCGCGGTCAGTTGCAGTCCGAAAATAATGACCCGCAGTAAGATATTTTGAGAGAAACCACATTCACAGACAGTGAACTTCCATGACAGGGGGTTGTTAGAGTTGGTCTGTTTTATCCCCGTGGCCCTCGCCGTGCCTGGCGTCCGAGCGAGGCGTGATCACGCGCAGGGCACGCGTCCCCCGCCGCAGGCCTGGGAGCTCGGCCCGCTGTTGCCTTGTGAGCTGACGAGAAAACCAGACTCATCCGAGCTTTCGCTGTATGTGCTTTGCTTCATGGCACAATTTCCAAGAGCCCACTGGGCGATGTTAAGTGGGAACTTTGCTTAAGTGAGGATGGCTGTGGCCACCCGCTGGGGGGCTGGGGATGCAGCCACCACAGGGGAGGGCGCTGCTATCCGCTCGGCCTTGGCGGGGCCTGCAGTCCTGCTGGAGTTGCCTCGCGTGCCTTGTCCCACGGGTGGGAATAGCAAAGAAGTCCAGGTACAGCTGGTGTCCTCAGGGCCTCTTCCTGTCTCCCTAGAAGCAGGCCAGCCAGCATCTCCCCCTAGAGAGCGACCTGGGATCAAGCAAGAGGAAGAGGCATGTGGGGGGCACCAGCACTGCCGCAGCTCCAGGGAGAAGACCCCTGTGCTGGGCTCAGGTAAGACTGGGCTGGGCCTGGGGGGCGGCTGCAAGCTCCTCCCTCAGGGCCTTGCTCGGGAGTGCCCTGAAGGGGGCAGCAGCGAGCAGGCTGCCTGCTCCTTTGTGTCTGTCGGGCCTTACCCAGTTTCCAGACTTCATTTTATGAGCAAGTCTGTAGCCAGGTGGCCCGGGCACCGCGGGCACTCATCGATGCCTAAGACACAGCCACAGAGTGGGCAGCTAGGAGGCGGGCAAAGAGCACCGCAGACAAGCAGTATAAAATAAGCCACCTGTCGGTAGAGCCCCGGGCCGGACAGGCCTGCGAGGGTCTGGGGACAGTCACCAGCAGCGCCTGCGCAGGCACCGGAGCTCACACTGGAGCCAGGACACCTCGTGCGCAGGTCTCGGGAGGTTGCAGGGAGAGAGGAGACTTGAGTGAGGCGGGCAGCACAGCTGATGGGCAGTGGGGAGGTGTTCTAGAAGGAGGGACCCTGGGGTGAGGCAGCGGGGATGGGTGGGTTTTGGGGAGCATCAGGGAGACTAGCAGGGGCTGGCACACTGGCAGAGGCGAATAGGAGGTCTGGGAGGTTGAGGCCAGGAGAGGGACTTCAGTGACAGGCCATGCTGGGCCTGGATCCTGAGATCCCGGGAGAACAAAGTGTGGGTGGCCTGGCTCCAGGGCCAGTGCGCAAGGCAACTCCCTTGCTGTGGCCCTCTGTGTCCCTTCCCGGCAGAGAGCTGGCTGGTCAGCAAGGAGAAGAGGAACCTGGAGGGAGAGCCGGAGGGGCTGGACCCCGCCCGGGCAGCTGAAGGGGGACTTGGCAAGCAAGGCTTGGAGGGGGACACCTGTGGAAACCTGCCTCTGCTGAGGGCCACCCCCAGCCACCCTGCCCCCATGGAGAGAGGGGTGGTCGCCCTTCCTCCAGGCCATCAGGGCCCAGGCGTGGCAGCTGCTGGGTGCTCCGAGCAGCGTGGCCAGAGCCCTGCTCGGAAGGAGCCCTGTGCGCCGCAACCGCGCGCGCCCCACAGCCCGCGGCCCTTCCCCTGCGCTCCGGGTCCCCCGAGCGGCGCGCCCCCGAGCGAGCGCGCCTACACCTGCGCCCAGTGCGGCAAGAGCTTCGTGCACCAGTCGACCCTCACCACCCACTACCGCACGCACACCGGCGAGAAGCCCTACCCGTGCGCCGAGTGCCCGAAGCGCTTCGGCCGCCTGTCCACGCTGCTGGAGCACCGGCGCACGCACACGGGCGAGCGGCCCTTCCAGTGCGCGCAGTGCCAGCGCCGCTTCGGCCGCCTGTCCACGCTGGTGGAGCACCGGCGCACGCACACCGGCGAGAAGCCCTTCCAGTGCGCGCACTGCGAGAAGCGCTTCACGCGCCTGGCCAACCTGACGGTGCACCAGAACGCGCACCCCGGCGAGCGCGCCTTCCAGTGCGCCCAGTGCGGCAAGCGCTTCGCGCAGAAGCCCGGCTTCCTGCGGCACCTGCGCGGCCACTCGCAGGAGAAGCGGCAGCCCTGCGGCCAGTGTGGCCAGAGCTTCACCTGCCGCTCCTGGCTCATGCGCCACCAGGGCGGCCCCGCCAGCCAGGCCGCCCCGTCTTGCGTGGCCGGCGAGAGGGGCTCCCCGACCGATGAGCCCCCGGCCGGCTTCCTCAGAGGTGCCGCGTGGGGGCGGCCCCCCAGGGACCCTTCCGCCGCACCCGGGTGTGAGAGCTCGGGGCCCGAGCAGGGCCCCCGGGGGCCTTCCGGGAGCAGGCGGCTGGGTGGCAGCGAGCGGGAGGGTCTGGGGGGCGCTCTGCAGAGCCCGCTGTCCCGCGTGAAGATGGAGAATGCGGGGTAGCACCGAGAACACCCCTGAGGGGGCCACTGAGGGGGGCGGGGCACCTAATGCCCTGTCACAGCCGGGTCTCCAGGGGCCACTTCTCAACCCCGCAGGCATCTCCGTGCTGTGGTCCAGGCCTCCACCGGGGCTGTTCGCCCAGGGGCCGCAGGCTAGGCCGGGTGCCCGTGGCGTCTTCGCCCAGGGTGGCAGAGCCGCAGGAGGGATGCAGGGCTGGGTTGAGCCGCCCTGCCTGAGGCTGTGGGGAGGGGCTGCTGGGGGGTGGGAGAGAGGGCTGGCTCCTTCCCCTCCCAACTGGGGAGTGGGATTTGGGGCAACACCGGGTAGGAGAGGGCAGGAGAGCAGGCGGCTCCCGGGCTGACTTCTGATCAGAAGAGCTTTCTCCTGAGAAGCGGCCGGAGGCCTGGCGGGGCTGCAGCCTCTCAAGGAACAAGCAGTGGCCTGAGGCCCCGCAGGCGTGAACCTGTGAGCCCCGGTGACTTGTCAGACCCACAGAACCTGCCCCGGACTGTCCCTTTTCCATACCCTTGGAAAGGCAGCTTGGGGGGCCACCTTGTCCCTGAGAAGCCTGGCCAGGCTGCGGCACGGCACCCACCGCTGGCTGTCGTGGCCCCATGTGGTGCTGGCAGCTGCTGCGGGATTTGCCATCAAACCCGGTGGGGCCTGTGGGGACTGTCTGCCCGCGGGCCTTGCAGGCTGGGCACGGAGTGCAAGGAAAATAAGGGCCAGTTCCTGGCCGGGGGCTGTGGATGGGTCACCTGCCGTCATGGGTGGCACCTGGCATGGGGATGCCAGCGGCCAGCTCAGGTGGCAGCAGGAAGGAGCCCTTGGAAGTGGAGAGAACGGGGAGGAAGGTGACCTGGCATGGCTGCTGGCAGCCGAAGGGACCTGAGAATCTGCAGCCCGCCCGCCACCTGTGCACTTTCCACCAACAACTGGCGCTTGCGGCACAGCCTCCTGAGCCGCCGGGCGCGGCACCCTGCCCTTCCACTCGGCAGTCCGTCTCAGATGGCAGCCAAGCGGGCCCCAGCTGTGCCCTCAGCGATCAGACGGCCCCCGCCCACCTCCCTCAGGATTCCCTGGGAGCGCGCGCACCCCACGACCCGGGCACCTGGAGGGTGTGCGCGTGTTGTCCTAGGCCAGCCCTAGGCCGTCCCCCTCGAGAGCTGGCGAGGGCCCTGGGCTTGCCCACCCCGGAGCTGGCCTGCCCTGCCCACCGGCCTCTGTACATCGGGCACGTGTTCACCGGGAATGACCAGTCCCTGCGGCCGCCAAGCGCTTGTTCTGGTGCAGTAACTGATTTCAGATTCCGGGGACCAGTGGGGGTCTCCGGGGTTCCCAGCCGAGCTTCCTTTCTGCACTGGGGGAGTGGCCCGGTGGCCCCAGGGCAGGACCGGCCGGGAGCGGCCAGGGCGGGGGCTGGGGTGGGCCCGTCTGCGGAATGAATAAAGAGGTTCCCACGCCCGGTGTGGACGTCCCTCTGGCGCCGGTTCCCACACTCCACACTCCCGCCCTCTGCCTGGCGCTCGCCCCCAGAGATCGGCCCCCTCCCGGCGCGGGGCCCTTCCGTCAGGAACCCCCTTTATTCTGCGGCTCCTTCGCGATGCGCCCGCTGCCCCGTGACCCTCACCAGTGCGGGCCGCGCCCCTAGTCACGTGCCCGGGCTGGGGCAACACCCGGCGCGGGCCCTGCCGAGGGGCGCAGTGCCCACGGCTGCCGCTCCTGAGCCCGCGAAGAGGCGCAGCCCCGGGTCGGGGGTCAGATGCGAAGGCGACGTGAGCAGGCTGTGGCTGCCCCGAGTTCAGTCACCCGCTGGCCCCGCTCAGCCACGGCCCTGCCGGGTAGGCCCGTCCTGGAGAAGCACGGCGGGTGGGGGGGGCCCCCAGTCTCTTGCAAATTCTCTTTGACCCTCCCTGTCCCGCCCCCCTATTTTTCCGGGCGAAATCACAGCCCAGGTATTCCTTGGCCCAGAGTCGCGCGTGAGCAGCTGGCGCTGCCGAGGGAGGATCGCGGGGTCCTGCTGACCAGACCCCCGCCCCCCGCAGGGCCACCCGGCCAGGGCGCCAGCGTGGGGGGGACACTGGCTCTCGCCGCTTGAGACGCTCACCCCCCCCTGCCCTCCCCAGGCCACCCTCCCTCAGCTTCTGCGGTAGCCGATGCCCCCGGCCGCCCGTGCCCAGCAAGTCCCAGCAGCCGGGGCTGCCCGTGGCCACATCCCCGCCCCGCCCCGCGGCAGAGTCGCGTGGTCTCCGCACTGTCGCTGGCCCCTGCCCATCCAGCGCCCTCCTCTGGGGCCCGTGCAGTGGCGGCTTCTGCCCCCACCTTCCTCCCTGGGGACTGCCACGCGCACACAGACCCGCCCGACGCCCAAGGGTCGCTCAGCCCCGCGGCCCCTCCAGTTCCTGCCCGGTGCCTCGGGTGCCCTGTCTCAGGAACGTCCCTGAAGACCCTCTGTTCACCGGCTCGACTCCCGCCCGCCCCGTCCAGCCTCGGCCGTCCAGCTGCCATTTCTCTGGCCCCTGGAAACAGCCCTTATCCAGCCAGCGGTGACCGCACTTGGCCGGCATCGGGCAAGCCAGAGGCACCTTGTCGGCCGCCCGCCCTCCGCCCTCCGCCCGCGGGCCTGGCTGGCTTCTCGCCTGACTCCTGCGCCCGCCTTCAAAGTGCATTTACACGGCGCTGCCTCCCAGGCAGGTGTCCGCAGCCCGGCCCACCGCTTCCGCGAGACCCCAACATCCACCTGACCTTGGTGTCTACCTCAGCTTGCCCGGCGCGAACCGTTGCGTCCCCGCCCTCACCCCCCCTGGCTGGGCACGGGCGTGACCGTCCACGCCGCGGTCCGGCCCTAAGCCTGGGACTCCAGCTCCTCCCCGCTCGCCTCCCACCCAGCCCTTCGCAGCCCTGTTTGCTCGGCTTTGAAGATGCTTCCTGGGCCTGAGCGCGGCCCGCGGCCCCGGCGCCCCAGCCATCTCTCCGCACGCCCCGGGCGGCCCGCTCCTCGGGCGTCACTGCTCCCCGCGGCCGCCGGGCTGTTGTCAACGTGCAGCTCCATCATGTCCTCCCCCCAGCGCCTGGCTTCGCCCCGCTGAACATGCATCTTCAGAACCTTCCACGACCGAGGCCGGGGCCTAGAAAGGTGGGTGGGTGCCTCGGCTCCAGGGCCAGCGCGCCTGGCTTCCCCAGGGGTGCTGCTGTCCCTCCGCCCGCGGTGGACTTGGCGCGAGCTCGTGGGTCTCCGGGAACAGCGCCTGCGGCGGCGCGTCCTCCGTGGAGCCCCCGTGGCTGGAGTCACCGCGCTGGCTTGCGGCCCACACAAGCTGAACTTTTCTGAGGAGCCTGTCACGCGCCTCCGTCTCGAAACTCATCCTCAGCCGTCCAGCTGTGCTCCGCGGCCGCCCTGCCCGCCTCTCTTCCCGCAGCCCTTCTAGCGCCTTCCTTTGCCATTTTGGCACCTCCCGCGCCATCTGCCGGCGCATCCGTGCCCCAGAGCCCCCCCTTTCTGCTGCCTCGCTCCCTCCTGGCCAAGCCCTGCTTCTGAGAAGCCGCTGGAGGGGAGAGGCCGCTACACGGCTGTCACTCAGAGCCTCCCCGTCCGCTCCCCTTGTTAGGGGACCCCTGTCTCCCCGGCACCTATCGCCGCCTGAGGTGTCTCTTCTTGGCTGCTGTTGCGCTGGCACCGCCCCAGACTCGCTCTGCCAGGGCAGCCGCTGCAGCTGTGACGTGTGGGCGTGTCCGGCCCCCGCGGGAAGGGTCTGCTAAGTCAACCCCCAACATGGGATGGGCTGACACGAGGGCTCCAGGCGGGGTGCGGCCAGCCACGGGGCGCCTCGGGTCTGCAGCACGCTGGGTGGCGGCCTCCCCTCCCGTCCAGCAGGAGAGCCCAGGAGCCGCCCACTCCAGCGAGCCCAACAAGGAGGCAGGTGAGGGGCACCGGGAGGAGCCCCTGGGACCTGCTGCTGGCGGCGGAGGCACCGCGGCGACCTGCACCCCAACGCTGCGGGTAGAATCTGGATTCCGTGGCCGGGGGTCCAGCTGTGCCTCGGAGGCTTTCGCTGGAGTCGGGACCTGTGGCAACCGAGGGTCGCTTTACACAGTGCCAGCCGCGCGGCCGCATGCGCGGGTGGTGCTGGCTGGAGCAGGGGACGGTGCCATGGAGACGTGTGGCCCTGGGCTGTGTCCAGGGGGCGCCCCACTGAGGCCGCCAGTGTTCCTCTGGAGTCGGCGTGGCGGCCGAGCCTGTCTAGCAGGGAGCGGCGCCCTCGGCAGCTGAGCGCGAGGCGCGTGGTGATGGGGGCCGGGATGAGGGGTGACTGTTGCGCAAGGGCACCCCGTGAGACCTGGATGCCGGGGTGCGGGCCTTGGGGCAGCGAGAGGCCTGTGGCTCCAGAGCAGGCTCACGGAGCGCTGGGTCCCAGAACAGGGGTTCGCAGTGACCGGTGAGGCTGGGGTCCCCCGGGAAGGAGGGGAGGCGGCCAGGAGCCCGGGCGACTGTGGCGGGAGCTGGGCCGGGAGGCGGGCGCAGTGTCACACGCGGGAGCCATTTTGGAGGCCGGGAGCCATTTTGCGGGCCTGGGGATGCGGAAGGGAGGCCGGGTCGGGGCGACTGCACGGTGGACGGGGCAGGCCGGGCCCGGGGGCTCAGGGGCGAGGCCGGCGGGCAGGCGTGGGGGCCCCTGTGTGGTCCCCGCGGTCCTGGCACCGCCTGCGCCCGCCGAGCCGGGGCCCCCCGCCGCCGACCCCGCGGGGCGCAGCTGCGCCTGAGACCCGTCCCTCGCCCGGTCCCCCCCCTCGCCCCACACCGCCAGGCGGACCCCACTTCGCTGAAGGCCCGGTGGCGCGGCCTGTGGGCCCGAGACAACCGGGGGGCGGGGGCACCTGGTCTGGGGCGCAGGGTCCGGCTCAGGCGCTTCCCGCCCTGCAGAGACCCCTGGTGTGTGGGGTGCGGGCTTCCCCAGGCTGGGCCGCCGCCCCTGCCCACGGCGGGCACGCGGGGTGGGGGCCGTGGAGCCAGAGCCCCAGGAGGGGAACGTGCCAGAGGGTGTGTGGGCGCCAGAGCCTCGAGCGCGGGGCGGGATGAGGGCGGGGTGTCGCGGGGTGTCGAGGGAAGCAGCTCTCGGGAGCCCGCCGTGTGCCCGGACCCGTCGTGCAGGTTAACAGGGTGCAGGTCAGGAGCCACACGCGGGCCCGGGGGTATAGCTCAGGGGCAGAGCATTTGACTGCAGATCAAGAGGTCCCCGGTTCCCTTTTAGTTAGAGGCGGTAAACCCTCTGTGCTAGTCTCTGCCTGGACAACCACCATCCCATCGATGCTTCTGGAAGTCGTGCCACCGTTCCCGGGTGTCCGGGCTCCCCGTCCTGTGGTACCACAGACGTCAGTGCGTCCCGGACACACCTGACCCACTTCGCGAGCCTTTGCTCCTGTCCCCCCTTGGCCTGAAGCCTCCCTGCTCCGCCGGGAGGGACCCCCGAGTCCCCCACGGCCCTCAGGCTTCTGCCACCCCGTGGACACGAGTCCCCTCCTGGGGGGCCCCAGACTCCGCGGAACGGGGACAATGTGCTGGTTACCTCTGTGTCCCCACGGCCGGCCGGGCCCGGGGTGACAGGCGCCAGGCGGCCTTGTCCCGCGAGCGCGTGACCCAGGGAGGCTGCCCGGGCCCTGGAGCGCGAGGGGGCGCCCCTGGAGACCCGCCCCAGCCGCGCCGGTGCCCAGGTGCGGTTTTAGGGGGAAACGCCGACGCCGACTCAGACGACCTTCCGGGAGCAAGGCCGAGGCCCTTCCCGCGCCCGGGGTGGGGGTTTGGGGGTGGGGGTCTGGCCAAGGTTGGGGAGCGAGACGCGGGCACTCTGGGACCCGTGTCAGGGACCATCGCGGCCCACCCGGGGCGGCGCAGGCTGGCGCATCCGACAGCAAACAAAAGGTCCCTGGTTGCAATCTCGGGGTCCCGTTTCACGTTTTTCAATTACCAAAGCAGGTGCTGGGATGTCTGCCCTCCCCTCCTTGGTGGTCAATAATTAAATAATTAAATTGATGTGCTTTGTCTTGCATTAAAATCCCAGGGTCTAGATGAGGACCAGCTTCAGGAACGCTCACCCAGGCCAGAGTTACAGGGTGACATTTCACTGGGGGCCCTGGTTGGGCCAGCTCACCCCTCCACCTGGGCCTCCCAGCTTCATGGCCCTGGGAGACTTCACTTTCTTTCTCTCAGTGTCTCATTTCTTCAAAGTCCTTTTAATCTCCAGAAAGAAGCCTCTCCCCTCATTCTTGCTGCTTCCATCTGTGAAGGATCATGGGCACACAAACATCTTCCTAGGTTCCAGAAGAAACTAAGTATTTGGAAAACATGTCGAAAACAAAGTTTCTCCTCTGCAGAAACTTCTCAGGGATACGGCTTCCACTCTGCACTGAATACTGGCTTCTGCCTTCCCTCTTTCTACTGCTTTTTCTTTTTACCTTAGGTCAGTATTTCCTTGGTGAGACTGCTAGAACTAGACCCTATTATTTTATATGTTAATTTAAAATTTTAGATATAATAGTTACAATAAGGAATCCCATAAAAGTGGGTGTTGATAAGGGATCCTGCGGAAAAATCCTGTAGAAAAATCAGGGTAACTTGAAACACTTTTTGCTATGAGAACAAATTAACAGGCTGGAAAAACTTCACAAACATTTCATTAAAATTGTCAAAGAGCTGACACATTAGACAGGAAATACTAGATGGGGATTTGGAAAGGATGGGGAACAGAGAGTTAAAACTCCACACTGGAGCTTGCTTTGGCCTTGAGCATGTTTTTTCAGCCTAGCAGACACAGCTGAGAAGCTAAGTGGAGCTTTTAGATGCCTCTCAGGACTAGGGAAACAGAAGCCAGACTTCTGGGCCCACCTAGCATAGGGACAGTGGCAGAGATATGGATGAGGGCCCAGTAGTGTCTGAGGCCCCCAGGAATTCAGCCACTGAAAGACTCTGGTTGGTCTTTGTGATATACAAATGGTCCTGAAAATTCAAACCTTAAGGCTCTATTAAGGTGTCCTGCCTGCTGGAGTCCCTCAGATACCTGGGAAAAGCAAATGAAGGAAGATGATTTCATCTATGGCCTCAAATTAGTACTACAAAAAATTTTTAAATACAATATTCCACACACAGTCAGGATAACTATCTACAGAGGAAGCAAGATGCCGCTAGTGAAAAGCAATAGAAACAACAGAGCATACAATTAGACACCAGGACTTTTTATAGCAGAACTGCCGGAAACACTGTAAAAAGCAAAGCTTGCCATGCTCAAGAAAACTAAAGTCAAGCTTGAAAATGTCAGTAGGAAATTGGAAAGCATAAAAAAAGATTTGAAAAGAGAACAGAGAAATTTGATATATAAAAACCGAGAATTCAAATAAAAAACTCAGTGAACATGTCTATGTTCTTCTCAATGAATAGATGTCACTGTAGGGAAAATTGGTGAATTAGAACACTGCAAGTAAATTTACCCCTGATAAAGCATGGACAGACAAAGTCCCTAGGTGACGTGGTCACTACACAGGAAACCCGAAAGAATCAATAATTATTTGAATTAATGAATGTTTAGCAAGATTATCAGCATATATCTTCAATTCCTGTACACCCCTTTACATCACAATTTTTAAAATGGTATGCTAGAAACACCTGCAGGTGATTTAAAAAAGCTAAAAGATAGTATCTTTTTACTCCCCCTAAATAACTTAGACATTTTAACTCTTCTTTGTTTATATGTTTTAACACATTAACTCTTACTATGTTTAATTCCTTATGTTATGTTCACCAGGACTTCATCTTAAAAAAAAAATCTATCAACATTCCTCTGTGTCATAGGGTGGATGATGTTTAGTTTTACTTACAAATTACCAAATGCCTCTGTTCAACATTTCTTCTCGTATCTCAGCCCTCTCACCCGGGATCATTTTACCCTTACCTAAGTATGTATTTTAGAGTGTACTCTCTCAGCTTTGTCTGTTTGTGGAGAATAATTTGGGAATAAAATTCTAAGCCGGCTGTTATTGCTTCTCAGCAAACTTCTCAGGAATGTGTTCCTGCCTCATCTTCCGGTTTCCTCTGTAGGTGAACTCAGCATCTTCTCTCTCGGGGTCTGCAAGGGAGAGTCCTTCCCCTCACCCAGGGAGGGCAGGGTGGGAGCTGGGACAAGCACACCTGAGTGGAGCCAGAGGGAAAGACAACGCTGACTCTTGGTTCTTTGCAGAAAGACTCAGAAACTGAATTTAGCAAGAGGAGAGGGACAGGAAGTCCTTGACCTCCATGAAAATGGTAGGGGGCACCCGGATTTGAACCGGGGACCTCTTGATCTGCAGTCAAATGCTCTACCCCTGAGCTATACCCCCTGTTGTGTGACTAAGGTCCACTTAACTCTCTTATCCTGTGCAGCCACACCCAGGATGACTGACCTGCTGGCCCTTCAGTGTGGGTTGACTGAGTGGCCAGACCTGCTTTACTGCTCAGTCACTTCCCTGTCCAAGAAGAAGCAACAGGCTTCCTGCTCCCCCGGCCCTGCAGCCTCTCTACCTTCAGTCCCTGCAAAACCCCCAGGGGGGCGTTTCCTCAGATGGTGGAAGGATCTATGGTGACATCTCTATTCAGGGTTTTGTGTGAGCCCCTGGAAACAGAACCTCAAAATGCCCAGTGACCTGCCAAGCATATGACACCTCAAATATAGAACTCCCCTGGACTCGCCCCAGATCAGAACCCTGCACACAGTGCCACACTGAGAAGGCAGACTCCCCTCTCCCCTCACCCTAGTCTCCAGGTAGTCAGCCCTTTAACTGCTGACTGAAGAGAGCTTTCTGCGAAGTGACTGAGGAAATGATGGTCTCTAAGCTCAAGTCCGTCGTCTGTGCTCTGTCTCTGAGGGTCAGCCCGGAGCCCTGGCATCCGTTCTTATCCTTGGCCAGACGGTTTCCTGATTGGTTCTGCCCACGGGGTTCTAGATGGGGACTGGACAGCAGGAGCAGGAAGGAGCCTTTGTTCTTTCCTTCAGCCGCGGGTCCCTGTCCGTGTCACCAGGCAGTGACCGGCCACCTCAGTGGCAATGGTGATGGCCGTCCACAGTTCAGCGCTCACGGGTGCAGCTTTATCCTGTCTCTTCAGAGGCCCTGGGCCCTCCTTAGTGGCCTGAGCCTCTGAACCACAGCGCTCCCCCAAGGTGGCGAGAGTGAACAAGTTCCACTTCTTCTATTTGGAGCTGTTACAGCTCCTTGCAGGGACTACCTCTGTGATACTGTCTGCAGTTCTCTGACTCCGGGGCATTGTGGGTTGAATTTGTCACCCCTACCCAAGGATGTGCTGACGTCCTAATCCCCCAGCACCTCAAAATGTGACCTTATTTAGAGAGGGTTGTCAAGGATGTGATTAGTTACAATGAGATTCACTGGAGCGGGTGGGCCCTTAGTTCTTTATGACTAGTTCCTTATAAAACAAGAGATACCTGGGGAGCAGATGACCTCGTGGACAGAGAGGCAGAGACTGCAGTGAGCAGCTTCGAGCCAAGGAATGGCCAGGATTGACCCCACCCGGGATGGACGAAGGAAGAGTTGGGAGCACCCTGCGGGCGCCTTCATTCCAGGCTCTACCCCCGGAATGACCCCTGGATGATACAGCACTTAGCATCATAAGGGTGCCAGGAGGGGGGCCCTCCAAGAGTGCTGAGGGTGGGCTCGCTCTTGTCCTTGGTCTTAGCAGTGCTGACGAGTGGGGCCTGACCTAGGATGCTGTGGCTGGACAGGCTCTAGAGGGCTGGTGTCCAGTGAGGAGACTAGCGTCGGATGTAGGAAAAGGTAACACATGAAGGGGGCACCCGGATTTGAACCGGGGACCTCTTGATCTGCAGTCAAATGCTCTACCCCTGAGCTATACCCCCTCTTGTTAATGTTAGCATGCAATTAGTACTTTATACTTACACACACACACACACACACGCGCGCGCGCACACACACACACAGCTCGCTCTGACTCAGTGGAGAGCTGCCAGTCCGGTCAACTGTAAGTGCCTACCTTGTGCCATAACTATCCTCCTCTTCCAACAAGATGCCATCACTACTTGGCACCAGCATGGAAGGTCACAGAAGGTTCCATTTGAGATACAAAGTCTGCACCTGGCTTGGTACACAGGCAGGAGCATCAAGGCACTGTGTACTGAGCAAGGGCTAACTAGAACATTCATAGCCAGCTTTTCAGTTGAGATCACTTTCCAGATGTGGCACCAAGGTGACCTTCTCGCCAAGGTTTTTTTCCAAATTCCAGAGCTGTTTCGGGTACTTGAACTTCCAAATTCTGTTTTAGCCTTCTGTCCCACAGACACCGCCTCTCCTTTCTCTCCGTCAGCCATCCCTTCCCACCCATGCTGACACCGAACTTCTCAACTTCTTGTTCCTTTGGGTTTCTCTCTCATTGCCAAGTCACCCTCTTTCCCAAGGTGGCCCAGAGCTCTGGGGGACTTTAGAGGGGATGAATCAAAGCCGATGGCAGAAGGACTCCATATTAGACAGTACTTCATAACACAGGGCCCCAACATTAGCAGCTTGGAACGCAAGTCTATTCTATCATGCAGCTCTGGCGTTTTGGGAATTGGGAGCGGCGTAACTAGATGCTTCCAGCTCAGGTCCCTCATGACGGTGCAAGTAAGAAGTCAGCTGGGGTTGCATCATCTGAAGGTTTGAGCGGGGCGGAGGAACCATTCTCCGTGAACTCGCTCACGGGGCACAGCCAAGAGGCCTCTACTCTCATGGGTGGTGGCAGGAAACCACATGTACCTTCTCACAAGGTTTCCTGACAGGCCCTCCTGACATGGTACCTGGAGTCACCCAGGGCGAGGGACACCAAGCAGAGCATGCCAGACCAGGCACACTCATGCCTTTCTCGCACCCGCCAGACAAGGCATCACGACATCATCTCCCTTAACCGACGAGAACTAGAACAGGGTCTCGCTCCATTATCACAGATGGCCAGTGGGGGTGCATTTGGAGCGGAAAGGCAATAAGTTGGTAAGTGGCACCAGAGACATCTGAACAGAGATCTTTAGCCGTCGTCTTGGGGCTGGCGACGGTTCCAGCGCTCTCAGGCCTCCCGGGGTAGCAGGTGGAGGCGCTGGGGCTGGTACTGAGCTTAGTTCAGAGATAAGTTTCGAGTCAACAGCAGTCCGCTCTCCTCCTGGAGCTCTTTGGAATAATTGTTTACCCCCTGGGTAATTGGGCTCTCTGGAATAATTATTTATGACTCTCCTAAATGTTCAATCCTTTCATTTAACTTTTAAAATTGTCGTCAAATACAATATAAAATCTGTCACCTTAAAGCCAAGTTTAAGTGTTCAGTTCTGAGGTCTCAGGACATTCACAATGTTGTGCAAACATCACCACCATCCACCTCCAGAACATTCCCATCTACTCCCATTGAAACCGTCCCCATGACCAGGACACCCCCCCACTCCCTGGGGCCGGCACCCACCCTTGAACTTTCTGTCTCCCCGAACTTGACTACCTCATTGAAGTCAGCCCTTACCTTTTACACTCATTTGATGGGTCGGACTTTTATTGAGTCTTTTACTGCCGGCTGCCTCAGATCTATGTTTTGAAGCAAGCTTGGTATAAACAAATAAAATCAGACGGTAGTAATTAGGCACCAGGGAAAACACAGAGGAAGCCTGGGCAGAATTCCTCTGCCCCTCCAGGAAAGCAGCATGGCTGAGGGGGTATGAGACAAGTACATGGGAAACGCAGCTTAAGAGGGACACTCAAAGGGTGTTTGGTATTTGGAAATGTCAACAGCACCTGACTGGCCTTACCAGAAAGCAGGGACCCGACCGCACTTCCACAGGAGTAAAAGAAGGCAGGAACCACAGGGGGCACCCGGATTTGAACCGGGGACCTCTTGATCTGCAGTCAAATGCTCTGCCCCTGAGCTATACCCCCGACGCCTAGAGAATGTCCACAAGATGCATTCATAATTGCTCTTCCCCAAGCCGCACTCCTGCCATCCTGGCCTCCCTGGGGAACAGCCCGAGTTTGTCTGGGCACCCACCCCCGCACCTGAACCTCCCTGTCCTCAAAGCACTTGTCACGCCTCCCTCCGCGTGGGGACAGCGTCCCTGGAGGTGGACGGAGGTTAAGGTACAGGATGCCCGTGCACAAACAAGCTGCTCACCCCCTTAACCCACGAGGTGCTTGCTTTTTCCTTTTTCTCCATCTCTGCTTGGGCTTCCTTTCTCGGAGACCAAGGCCTGGAGCCTTGCAGGGGCTCCCAGGGGCCTGGCTTGCCCCAGGAGAGGCCCAGCCCCAGACGCCCCTGGCTTTGCTCTGCGGGTGGGGGGCGGGGAAGGTAAGTCCCCGGTGGGGGCTGCTGGAGACCCGGGCTGGCAGGTCTGTGGGTCCAGGACTCCAGGGTGCCGCCGCGTGGAAGGACGTGCCTCCCGGATGGGGAGCACCGCCTGCGTCTGTCTCGTGCCGCCGCATGGGGCTTTGTGCTCCGTTATTTAGGTCACCGTGCAGCCGACGGCCTTCTCCGCGGCGAGGCTGCTCTTGGGGCACCCGCGCAGCGCAGGCCCCCTGGACAGCTTGCAAGCGGCGCCCGGGCGGGTGTGCAGGAGGGTGCAGGGTCTCCAGGCTTGCGCGACTCCAGCCACACCCAAAGGAGGCGCAGCACCCCAAGGCTGCCTTTTTTTTTAAATTTTATTTTTTACATCATTGTTCTTTTTTTTTGTTTTTTTAAGATTTATTTTTATTTATTTATACATGCACTGGGTACAGTCAGAAGCGCGGGAGGGTGAGAGAATTCACCAGAGCGGGGAGCAGAGCAGGCAGAAGGACCGAAGGACACTGCTGAGGGGAGCAGCGGGCGGCAGGAGAGGTCTGCGTGCCATGTGGGACCCTCCTCCGGTGGCCGGGGAGCAGCCGGGGATCGAACCGGCGCTGCAGAGGCTGCGGGCAGCTTCGCAACCCAGCGCTCAACCGCTGCGCCACCGGGGAGGCCCCCAAGTCTCCTTTCTTAAAAAAGGAGCGAAAAGGGCTTTGTCCAGCAGCTGATTCCCCGGGGCCTCAGACAACACCTGGACGACACGAGCGTCCACGCCCGCGCCCTCGGGGGGCTCCCCTCGCCTGACTCCCGGCGGTGAAGATGTCAGGCCCGGCCGCCCCTGGTCACGAGGCTCACCCGGCGGTTCCCGCGGCTCCCCGCGCCCGTGCCCCCCGCCCCGGGAGGGGCTCTCCAGCCTCCACGTTCACTTCCACCCGCCCGGGGTGCCCCCCCCCCCGCGCACGGCCGTGTCCGAAGCCCCCACAGGCGCAGACGCAGGGATCATGGGGCCGGGCTCGGGCCTCAGAGCTGCACCCCTCGAGGCCGGCCGCAACCTCGCGCGCCCCGGCTCCCAGGCCCGCGCTCGTTAGACTCCCCCAGACGCGCCCGGGGCGCCCACGCGCTGCAGGTTACCCGGGCAACCAGGCGCGCCCTCGGGGGGGGGGGTGGGCTGCTCGGCGAGGCTCGGTCGGCCCCGAGGCCCAGGCGCGGCCGCGGGCGGGCGGGGAGGCGGCCGCGCGCGTGCAAGCCCCGCCCGGAGCCACCCGGCCTGGCCCGCGGGCCCGAGAGCTGACGCCGCCCCGGCCCTGCGGGGCCCCGCGCCCCCCGCCCCCCCGCCTTCCCCTTCCTGTGGGGGCAGCAGAGGCCGCGGGGGGCGGGCGGGCGGGGGGGGACGCGCGCCCCCCTGCGGAGCCCGAGCGGGGCGGCCGCCCCAGCCCCCCGGCGGGAGGACCGCCCCCCAGGACTGGAGGGGCGCCTGGGGGCGACCGCGCGGCGTCGAGGCGTCCTCACGGCCCCCAGCCCGAGACAGCCCCGCGGCCGCCGCCTGGGCCCGCCCGACGCCCCCGACTCCCCTCGGGGTGACGCGTCTTCGCGCGACCGCCGGCAGCTTCGCGAGGAGAAAACATGCCCCCCCCCTCCCCCCGGGGCGGCCGGGAAGCTCTTTATAAGGATCTCTGGGCGAGGGGGGCGGGCAGATGAGGGGGCGCGCCGGGGTTCCGGGGTGCACCGTCGGTAACCGCTGCCCAAACCTGCAGAACTTCCACTCCCGGGGGGAGCCCGCGTGTCCGCCGGGACTCTGGGGGGCCATGACGTCAGTGCGGGTGTGTCACTGCTGCAAACGCCCCCCACCCCCCCGCTGGGCGGCCGGTCACGGAGGAGACGCATGTGCGGGCGGGGTGGGGGGCGTGGGGAGTGGGGGGAATCTCAATTTTGCTGAAAACACTAAAAACACGTAAGAGTAAATTAATTTAAAGCGTAGTGAAAATCCTCCAGCTCACACTAACCCCCCCATTCTGGGGCCAGGAGGAAATTCATGTTCAGTGTCCCAGGGTCTCTGCAGGTGAGTGACAAGGGAGAGGCTCCCCCCAGCCCTTCCTTAAGGACAAGGGGTGGCAAGAGACACCCTCTGCTTCATGGAAATCACAGCTTTTCTTTCTCTTCCTAGGCATCAAGGGTGCACCCCAACATGGGTGGGGGTGGCATTTCCAGCTGTAAACGCCCTGGGCATAATGAAGGGGGCACCCGGATTTGAACCGGGGACCTCTTGATCTGCAGTCAAATGCTCTGCCCCTGAGCTATACCCCCACACGGAGGCGCCGGCCTCCTCGGGCCTTCTCACTCCAGGGCCACACCTGCGCCACCTGCAGTGGCTGGAGGTCGGGTGTTGAGCATTTCTGCCTCTGTCCACAAGGCCCAGCAGGGCGGTGGCGCAGCTCCACGCTATCACCTTGGCGCAGGGCCTGGAGCAACTCCGCAGTCGCTCTCAGTGGGGAACCAAGACCCAGACGCTTGAGCATTGCTGGCTCCTGCCTGGCTCCGCTGCCCTTGGAGGATGGGTCTCCAGGGACGTGGTGCTGGCCCAGCCTCCTCCCTGCCCGGTGGCAACCTGCAGTTCCTCTGCCCCTGCCTGCCTGTGAGCTCTCCCCCTTTTTCTCCTGGGGTTGCCACAGAAGCAGAGAGAGGACCCAGCTCAGTGCCTTGAAGACCAACAGAAGCTTCTAGAAGTCAAAGGATTTGAACTAAGGGTTCCTAAATTTGTGCATTAATTAGCTTTTGTGTGAGTCCTGTTTTCACGTGTCAGGGAATTGAAAATGTACAAAGTTGAAAAAATAATGTACAAATAAACAGAACATGTACAAATAGGAAAAAAAAAAAACAATTAAGACTCCACTTCCTCCCTATCACCCAGCTCCCATGGAGCTGCTTTCTTAGTTCCCTGTTGCGTCAAGAGGGAAAATGTTCCTTCGGGCCCCAGGGTTAATTTAATTGTTGTTTATTATAGTGCTTTTCTCTTTATATAAATGTGCACCCCAAATCAGACACACATGCCTGGTACTTACAGAAATATACTCTGTTAAGCCAAAATAACTCTAGTAACTCAAATTCATAGCAGTTCAGATGGAATTGTCTAGCTGGAACTAACAGGGTCTCTCCAGTGTCCTTGTGAGGCCCCGATGCCCCCCACCTCTACTCTGAAACAGCTTCTTCTGACACACCTGTTACTGGCCCCTGCAGGGTAAGCGAAGTTATCAGGCTGTTTTCCGGCCTCCTGCCCTGGGGTCCCCGGGGCCCAGGGGCAAGAGCGCAGGGCACGCGCACCTTTGATTGTGGACACCTGGGCCCAGAGAGCACAGGCGCGTGCGTGTGTAAGTGCTCGCGCCTGCGCCCCGAGGAGAGGAATGAGGCAGCAGCACGGTGCAGAGAACCACCGAGGCAAGCCCACGAGATGCCACAAGACCGAGCACCCCAGAGAGACGCCAGAGAGGGGCTGAGAAAAGGGGCAGACTCCTGGGGCTGGGGGTTCGGGGTTCTCCGGGCTCGGCTGCCTCCCAAGCCTCCGAGCCCCAGCGTCCCTGCCGCCCGGCCTGCCTCCCTGCCCCAGGCTCCCTGCCCGGGGCCTGTGCACCTGTGCACCCTGAGAGAGTTACAGGCCTATAAAGACCCACTCAGGGCCCCGGGACTCTCCTTTCCATCTGCCCTCGTCGGTGGTGAGCCTGCCCTGGGCCTGCTCGCACAGGACGCCCCTGGACCAGATGCCTGTCCCGTGGGCCTCGTGGCTGTCAGTCCTCTCCTGACGCCTGGCGACAAGGCCATCAACACAGGCGCATCCAGGGCTGGCGTCTGGATTAGGAAAGCGTAGGGTAAATGAGTTCATCAGGCTTTTTACGCCACTGGCCTCGGTGGCGATCACCTGGGCCTTGATCATGTTTACACCGAAGGCGTGTGTGGGGTGGGGCACAAGTGCCTGATTGTAGACACTTGGATATGCGTGTGTGCGCATGTGCAAGTGCGCACGCCTGCCTAGGAGGGAGGGGATAAAAGGCGGCGTCGCCCTCGCCCGGGAGAGGGGGCTCGAGGTGCTGTCTCTCTGCTGTCTCGTTTCCTCCGTGTACTCTCAAAGCCTGTGACGCCGCCGCCAAGGGCGCTTAAGTTCTCTCTTCAAAATTTTTTTTTTTAGCTATGCATACAAGAACTGGGGTGCAGGCCTGAAGTGGGGGGGGTGAGAGGATTCACCAGAAAGAGTGGGGAGCAGAACGGGGGATCTGCTGAAATCCAGTGCTGAGGCGAGCAGCGGGAGACAGGAGAGGTCTGCTGCGCCCTGTGGGCCAGCTCCGGGGCCGCTGGGGACTGAACTCTCGCTGCAGTGGCTGGCGATAGCTTGACAGCGCTGCCTTTAGCCCTGTGCCACCAGAGAGGCCCCGCAGTTCTCTTTTAAATGGCTGGAATGGATGGCGGACCTGCCCCGCCTGGGTGCCGCGAAGTAATGGCCGTCAGGGCCAGCCAGGGCCTGCCTGGAACTGTAGCAGAAGGTTAAGGCCAGGGTTAAAATGGGAACAGGGGCTTGAAAGAGTCTCGGGCAAACTGAAGAGCCCCTGAGCGTCACTGTTCAGGCGTCCCCTGTGTGTTAGCTGCCTAACGAGACAGCAGCCTGCCCCGGAAACCTCGCGCTGTGGGCAAGATTGGGGCTGGGACTAGGGCTCTTTTATTTTTTTAAGATTTTTTTTTTTAAAGATTTCCTTATGCATACAAGAACTGGGGTACAGGCCAGAGATGCGGGGGGGGTGAGAGGACTCACCAGAGACAGAGCGGGGAGCAGAACAGGCAGACTGACTGAAACACACTGCTGAGGGGAGCAGCAGGGAGATAGAGGTCTGCTGGGCCGTGTGGACAGCTCCCTGGCCAGGGATCGAACTCGTGCTGCAGACAGTTTCATAGGTAGCGTCTTAACCCCTTGCGCCACCAGGGAGGCCCAGGACTTGGGTTTTGATTTTGCTCGGGCTTGGAAACCTCAGGCCTCGCTGGGAGCGTGGGCTGCCTTCCTATTTGAACTTCCCCTTGCAAACTTCAGCAGTGAGGGCAGGGCGCTTTATTTTTTGCAGTGCTCTTGCATGTAGCTGAGCTCAGCACTGCGGCAAAACAGTGACATTAGCAAGGAAGCTTCCAGTAAGCTCTGAGTTAAGCAGAGATGCTGTTGGAACAAACACAAGCGCATCTGTACTAGCTGTGACATCCTACTGACCGCCACAAAAGCTGAGTGTGTAAAACCAAAACACTAGAGCCGAGGCTGTTCTTCACGTCGCACTTTATTGCCAGCGCCTGCATCGAGTGTAATTTCATTAAAGACACTGTGGCCTCAGAAGGTCACTGAAGGTGGCCGCCATTTCAAATTTAGTTATAAAAGTTTATGGGAAGAAAAGGAACACACTGACAACATGTATTCTTCAGGAAAGTGCTCAGGGCCGCGGCCGAGAGCGAGCTAAGAAACTAAGAAACGAAACTGAGAACCCATCTGTGTGTGTGCCTGGAATTCTGCTTATGTTGTTTAAAAGTTCAGATAATATAAAAACATTCTTTCACATTTTTGCTTGAACGGATACAGATAAGTGACTTTAAAACTAGAATTCTATTTCTTTTTTTTTTTTTTAAAGATTTATTTGTTTATGTATTTATACAAGCACTGGGTACAGTCAGAAGCGCCGGAGGGTGAGAGAATTCACCAGAGCCAGAGCGGGGAGCAGAGCAGGCAGAAGGACCGAAGGACACTGCTGAGGGGAGCAGCGGGCGGCAGGAGAGGTCTGCGCGCCATGTGGGACCCTCCTCTGGTGACCGGGGAGCAGCCGGGGATCAAACCGGCGCTGCAGAGGCTGCGGGCAGCTTCGCAACCCAGCGCTCAACTGCTGTGCCACCGGGGAGGCCCTAAAACTAGAATTCTATTTCTGAAAATACTCCTGGAGCTTCCCCACTTGCCCGGATGCTGCAAGGGCTTGGCTCAGCTCCCCGGTGCTGGTCGAGCCTCTTGGCACTGGCGAGGAAGGTGATGCTGCTGATCCCCGACTCTTGTCTGGGGTCCTTCCTGCTCCCCGCCACACTCTGGGTGCCAAGCGCAGCCCCCGCACCACTCACCCCCTAGAAACTGCGAGAAACCCCGGAGACTCCCATGCCCCCGAGCCGTCAGCATGCAGGGGTGTCTGGGGTGAAGGGTGCCTAGGGAGGAGTGTAGGGTAAGGTAAAAAAGTATCAGGCTTTTCTGCCCTCCCGCCATTAGGATTAATGATGAATCCTGCGGGCCTGAATGCCTGCCTGATGGCGTAGGGTGGGGGCATGCCTAAGTGGGTGCACCTGGGCTGAGAGACTGGCTTGCAAGGGCGGCGTCATGGGGGCGCCAGCGGAACAAGGAGAGCAGAGCGGAATAGCAGAGTGAGAGAAGCAGAGGCCACGAGAGAAGCCCGGAGAGCCCAGAAAGAGTGAGGACTTGCCAGGGGCTGGAAGGCCTGCCAGCCTCCCGGCCTCCCAGCGCCCCTGCCTGCCGGTACCTGGTAAATCCTAATAAAGCCTGCAAAAGCCCCTGAGGGCTCCAGGACTCTCTCCTTCACCCCGTCTGCTCGGGTCATAGAGAACCTGCCCTGTGTCCTCCTGCCGCTACAAGAAGACTGTGCCCCAGTCCTCAAAGATCCCCCCAACATGTAAAACAAGATAATTTTATTGATTACACGTTGAAATGATGCTTTGGCTCTATTGGGTTAAAACATGTGTAAGACAAATGGATTAATTGGCTTTTTGCACTCCTAGCCTCTGGCGAGCACCTGTGGCTTTGACCTTGTTGATGCAGAAGGCGCTGGGGAGCGTGGGCGGGGGCACGTGTGCCTGGTTGTGGACGCCTGGAGCATGGGTGTGGGCACACGTAAGTGCACACCTGAGCCTTGGGGCGGGGGCGTGACCACGAGATGATGTCAGAGAGCCCAGAGAAGCGTAAAGATTGGCTGGGGGGCTTGTTGCCTGCCTGCCTCCCCCCAACCCCCTGCCCTGCCCGGCCTGCCCCCTGCCCGCCTGCCCCCTTCTGAGCCGGGTTCCCTGAGAGCATTAAAGCCTGAAAAGCCACGGAGACTCCGGGACTCTGCCCGTCTGCCCAGTGGAGAGTGAGTGGCCCTGGCGTGCTGGCCTAGAGACATGGAAATCAGTTTCACAGATTTCTTTGTGCTTCATTTTAACTTAAATTCCTCCATCTTGCTGAGGTTTCCTGGATCTATAACCTTGCATGGCACCAGGTGCACCCCTCAGCCGAGTGAGCACCCCCAGCTCAGTCACCTATTCCTTGCGTGTGAGGACAACCTTGAAGACGTGCTCTCAGCAATTTTCCAGTGGAGGGGGGCGGGGGGCGCACTGTTAACGAGTCACCTGCTGTGCCTCACCACAGTTCACCTCAGAACCCTTGTTCATCTCGGAAGCAGGAGCTGGTCCCTTCTGACCCTTCGCCCCGCTCCCTCACCTCCCCTTTGTAAACACTGAACATGTCATTAGCACATGTGAACTCAGGTATGTGGTTGCCTTCTGCTTCCGGGGAGAGCACTGGCCTCGGCCTTGGCCAGGCTGACCTGGCAGCGTGGAGTCCTGCCACCCCGAGCCCCATACCCTCCGTTCCCACGTGCCCTGGGTTCTGCTTGGCAAGGCTTCACCAGGCTGCGTCTCCATCTGCCGAGGCGCCTCCCTTTGGGCTTCAGGATGTGACATTATTTGGAAACAGGGTCACTGAAGATGCGATTTAACTCGGCCGCGTCAGGCCGGAGCAGGAGCAGGTGCGCCCTCCATGCATAGGGCTGTCGTCTTCATAAGAACAGGGGAGGCCCCTGGGGACCCACAGGACAACACAGCGTGGCCCCGACAACAGGCTTTGGAGTTCGTGGTGCCCAGGATGGCTGGTAGCTGCTTCCTAAGAGAGGGGCTGGGCAGCTTGTCCCTTGGAGCCTGCCGTAAGAGCCCAGCCTGGCCACGACTTGGTGGGGGCCTGTAAGGGGCAGGAGGACACAGAGCAGGTTCTCTATGACCTGAGCAGATGGGGGAAGGAGAGTCCTAGAGCCCTCAGGGTGGCTTTTCAGGCTTTTATTGGGATTTACCTGGTACACAGCAGGCAGGGGCGCTGGGGGGGGGGGCAGGAAGGCTGGCAGGTCTCCCAGCCCCCAGCAAGTCTTTACTCTATCTGGGCTCTCCAGCTTTCTCTCACGTTCTCTCGTGGCTCTGCTTCTCTCCCGTTCCTTCTGCTTCTCTGCTTCTGCTGGTGTCCCCGTGACACCGCCCTTATAAGCCCAGGTGAATCCCATCTACATAGGCCCACACCCTCCTCCAGGTGCCGCCACCAGGCATGCATTCGGGAGCACAGGGTTCCGTCATCCATCCTAAGGTGGGAGGGCAGAAAAGCCTGACACTTTTTACCTTACCCTACAAGGCCTCCTAGCCAACACCTCTCTGTTGCATGAAGTCACCCCAGCTTGGTACTTGGAAACTACTACACAACCCAAGACAGGGCTGGAGAGTCCAGCAGGGCCTGAGGACACAGCGAGGATTTTGGATTTGACCCTCAGGGTCACGGGCACTGGGGCTGTCCCTGAGGCAAGAGAGGGCCGTGATGGCAGCCTGCAGCCCCCGGGGGGGGGGCGGGGGCGGGGGCGGGGGGGGGGCAATCATTCAACTCCGGGGAGGGTCGGGCCCCACCGTTCGACCCACGCCACTGTTCCGGGGCTACTGCCCGCGCCCCCAAATGCCCAGATATTCTCAGCCCCCACCCCCACCGAGAACAAGCCGAACCCCGTGGGCCTTTTGGAGAGGGGCTTGGCACTATGCATCGAGGCCTTCAAAAGGCCACAGCCTGGCCCTGCAAGCCCAGCTCCGGGCAACAGCGGGGCAATTATTTGGAAACGTATTGAGCAACTACCAAACGTCCGGCCCCCGTCTGGGCGCGGGCCCGGCCTGCGCAGACACGTGCCGGGAGCCCAGCGACTCGTGCTCGGCTGCGGCGGGGCCCGGCCTCCGCGCGCGCTGCACAAAGGGCGCCCCGAGGCTCAGGCGGGGGACGGGCGGCCGGCAAACCAGCGCCGCGGGAGGCCGCGGCCGGCAGGCGGGGCGCCCGGAGGGAGGCGGGGCGCCCCCGACCCCGCGACCCCGCGACCCGCGCCCCCCCCCGCGCCGGCCCAGGCCAGGGACGGCCCTTTCCGGGCGCGCGCGGCGCCCGCGCCACCACCGAGAGGCCCCGCGCGGCTAGAGCGGCCCCGGCGCCCAGGTGCGCCCGCGCGGCCTCCGGCTCCGCCGCCAGGGGGCAGCACCGCCCGCCCGCGCCCCACGTGGCGCGCCGCAGCCGGGCGCCGGGGGTCGGGCCCGCGCTCACGCAGCCCCCCGCGGCCGGGGCGGGGGGGGGTCGGGGGGAAACCACGCGCCGCTGCCGGAGCCCGAGCCCGGGGGCGCGCGCCTGAGGCCGGGCCCCGCGACCCGCGGACGGCGGCCCCGCGCCGACGCCCCGGCCCCGTTTCGCTGATTTCTGGGGCGGCGATGGAGTCGCCGTTAGCGCGACGCGGCGCCGAGAGGTCGAGGGCGCGACGCAGCCGCCCCCGGGGCGTCCCGGAGGGACTGGGGCGGGCCTCAGGGTGCGGGGGGCGACTCTGCAGGGACGCGGCCTTCGGCGCGCGTGTCGCCTGCAGGCGGCCCCGGAGCGCGGCCTCCGTCCCGGGCAGGGGCAGGCGCCCCGCCACGGCTCCCTCGGCCGCGGCTCCCCGCTGAGGGGGCGGGAGCGCCCCAGCCGGGAGGGGGGGCGGAGGTGGGGGGAGGCGCCCCGCTCCGGCTCCTGGGTGGGCTGCGCCGCCCTCGGCCTCTCAGCGGGGAGCCGGGCGCGGCCCTCCCCGGCCGCCCCCAGGGACCTCTGCTCGCGGGGGCTCCGGGCGGGGGTGGAGGCCGGCCCCGGGCTCTGCCTCGGGCTGGGGCCGAGCTGCGGGGGTGAGAGACACGTCTGTCCCCCGCGAAGGAAACCCCTGCCGCTGTCCGCGCGCCCCCACGCGCTCCCTCACGCGCTCCGAGGGCCCTGCCGGGGTGGCCGCGGGTGCCGGTGTCGCGTCCGAGCCAGCGCACGTCGGAACCGAACCTGCCCTTGGGAGACAGGAGCCCCACTCCAGGCCCGGGGCCAGGGGCCGCAGGAGGGAACCCTCAGGGGAGGGACCCCGCCAGGTGCGGGTGGGGCGGCGGCCCGAGACTGGGCGAGGATCCCCCGGCTCACAGCGGGGGCCTGGCCGGGAGAGTGTCTGGGGGCGTCCTCCCGGCTCCCGCCGGGCTCCCCTGGACATGCGCTGCTGTTTGTTCCTGCCCCCCGGGGGCTTGGGTGGGTCGTCAGGGGCCCCGCGAGGGCGGATGCAGGCGGTGGGTGCTTGCGGGGAGATGAACTCATGGAAGAACGAGCGGCCGGGACTGGCCCTCGGGGCTGGGAAGCCACTTCCTGCTGGACGCTGAGGCCTGGAGGCCCGGGTCGGGGTGGGGGGTCCAGCCGGCCCCCACTGCGACCCTCACCACGTTATTCTCCACGTGTAGCTTCCCAGAACCGCTCAGTAAGAGCCTCCTGGGCCACTGCTAAAGCTCGAGGACCCTGACAAACAGAAGTTGGCGGGTCATCCCCACGCTGATGAAGACGGTGCCCGTGAAGCTGAAAGACGTTCTGAAACATGAAACGACAGACTGGATTTCTACAAAGGGGCTGACGAAGGCATTCATGTCGCAGGTGTGGGGACGGTTAGTCCTCCAGCTGGGTGGGGGACAGAACAGATTTCTTCCTTTGCCTTCAGGAGGGGCCCGGATGCCTTCTCTTGGAAGAGGAAGGGGTTCATTCAATTCTAAGGAGTCTTTAGTGCGTGGAACTCAAATTCCTTTCACAGTCAGGGGAAACCACAATGCTGTTTTCTTTGGGGAGAAGGAGCTGTGAATGACCCCCTGAAATTTGGAGATGTGGAGACTGCATATTAATGTGAGGCATTTGGGTGAGCGGCCCCCAGGCGCACTGGTGTGCAGCTTAAGAAGCTGTGGGGAGACTGAGAGCCGTGGGGACTGGGCAAGAATGATGTGTCCATTTCCTCCCGCTGTGTCTGCCGCTGAATTACATGTGCTAGAAATTGGCATCATTTGTCTGGATGTGGACTGGATTTTTAGTGGGGCCTGGCGTTTGAGGTTCACTTTTTCCCAAACTTGTGTCAGAATGGCTCACAAACCTCTGGCGCCTTCATGAGCCCCAGATAAGCTGAAGGGAACCCCTGCAGTGGGGCATGAACACGGATCATTTTGCTTGGACATTGGTTATTATTAAATAGCTCCGGGCGTAGCTATGTAAGCCAACTTCCTGCCTTTACAGCGGGACGAAATTAATGTGATGTGTCAAGGATCAATCCCAGGGAGATAACAGAGGTAAAATTGTGCCTTAGATTTTAGAATTTGTAGAAGTAATTTACTTGCAGAAGTGGCGGGATCCTTGTGGCTCTCCGAGCCCACCTTCCATGGAAGAATGACACGTTTAATTTTCTGAGTTGAATTCAGTTTAACGCCATCAACGCTGATCCTTGGAGGGCAGGAGTACGTGTGTCCTGGATAAAGGATGGCGTGAATGTCGCTCTTAGGTTTTCTGCTTATTCCACGGGACCCATCCTAAAAGGAAGCGGTGACTGGTCCTGACAGTGGTTAAATAACGTCACCAGAGAGGATGGACGTTTTCCTTGGTACATTTTGTCATTAAAATTCCACTCCCCACGACCCGGCTCTGTCGGCCCTGCGACGCGTGGCTATGGAACTCCAGTTGTTCGGAGACCGTGGAGGTTCCTTTGTGACGATCAGCAGCGGGAGGAATGGCGAGGACCCCAGGAGGTAGTGGAGGCTGAGGGGCAGGTGCCGGTGCTGTCTTCTTAGGATCAGGTTCTCCTTAGAGTGGTCCCCTTCCCCTGAGCTCCCGTAAACAAATGGCTACACGGATGCCGTGTGACACAGAGGAGCCCCTGGCCATAACAGATAGCTTTTTCTCAAAGTCCCTAAGGAAGACAGGGGAGCCATCTCAAATGGGGGCCAGCTGGGCGTCCAGTCACCAAGGTGCCTGGCGACATTGGGCTTCCCTGCTCAGGTGAGCTCGGCCACTGTCCCCAGCGTCCCGGGCCGGGCTGGGCGGCCAGCGAGCTGTCCACCTTCAGCCAGGTCCATCATGTCCCCGCGGTGTCCACAGGACAGTCGGCACTGCCCATCAGAGAGAGACTATTTTGCCTTTTTATGAAGGATCCGCTTTAAAGAAATAGGGAGGCGGACTCAGCAGCCCTCACAGGCTTATGCTCGGCCCCGTGGCCTTGGGCTAGTTGCTTAACCTCTTGGAACTTCATCGGTAAAAGGCGGTGCAGACGCTGATGTCACAGGTTGTCACAGATGAAATGAAAGCAGCACGGTGCCCGGAACATCACGGTGATGTCATTCCCGTCCCCAGTGAGGTCAAGGTCAGGTCTGATGTCTAACGGGGGTTCCTTGTCAGGCGACTGAGTAGGTGCTCAGCTTAATTTTTTCTTTTTCCCTCTGCTTTTCCTTCCTTCCTTTCCTTCTCTTCCTTTTATTTAAAAAATATTTTTTTAGCCTGGGGTTATCGTTCATAGAAAGCAAACAAAAGGGTGCGATCCTATTATGTGTTAATTAAAAGCTGCTCATTTCAAGGCACCAGCTAGACGGGTGAATGCGGACTGGATTTTCAAACAATTTCAATCTACAGTTCCCAGTCTGCCTGGGAAGCAGGAAAAGGCTTCAGCAGCCGCTGGCTTTCCAGAAAGCTGGAGGAGAGGCCTGGCCTGACTCAGCGTCGCCCTGGCAACGGCAGGGCCCCAGGCCTCTGTCCCTGATCCCTTAATCTGAGGAGCCGCCACCGCAGCCTCGGGAAAGGTCCCCCCGGACACCTGGCTACTTGAAGCCGCCCTGCCGCAGGAGAGGGACAGGAGAGGGACAGGCGAAGACGGAGGGACAGCTCTCTCTGCCCCCCCCCCTCTCCAGGCCCCCCAAGGCGTCTGGCACATCAGGCCACCGAGGCCCCACCAGACGCTGAGAGCCCCCGAGGCCCCGGGTGGCTCCTTAGCCTCCCGCCTTCCTCCCCGGAGCGCAGCGAAGGGCTCTGCCCACCAGCCGGGCTTGGTAAATCTGGGCAGGCGCGGTGGCGCGCAGGCAGCCGGGGCCAGACCTCGCCCGGGCCACTGTTGCCCCCACCGCGGGCGGGAGCCGCTCTCCACCCCCTCGTCATTTCGTGGCTGCAGACCCAGAGGTTGATGCTCAGCCCTTCTTTCCTCTGATTTAAAAAAAATTTTTTTTACTACGTCATAATTTCGGCAAACCCGCGACACAACACATCCCGCCCCACGTATTTCCCCCAGTTTTGCCTTAAAGTCCGAGGGTAAAGCGGAATCCCTTGAAGGAGGCACTGGCTTTCCTTTCTCAGTAACCTTCCGGGTCCGGGGGAAGAACTGTGGCCAAGCAACATGGGCTGTGGCGTCAAGGACGTGAGTGCAAATGCCCACTGCCCACTGTGCGCCGGGGGGCTTTGGGCGGACTCGGGCAGGACCTCCCTGAGCTCACGCTCTTCGCCCCCGAGGGCGATGATTCATCAGCTTCATGAGGTAACCCAGGCGAAGTCTTCGGGAGGAAGACGCACTTAGCACATGCCGAGGATGCTTAGGAGTTTACGAGTCTGACTAAATGAAGGGCAGCCGGGGCCAGCATGTGAAATACCGCCACCCCAACCCCCCAGAAGCTGGTGTGCCCCCCACTGCAAACTCTGGCTTGTGGCTAAGAGGCGAGTGTCGACCCCTGTCCACGCCTACATCGACACCAAGGGGTCAGGGCCTGTGTGGTGGCCTTGAACTTCCTCACGGCCAAACACCTTCCTGCGTCTGTGGGTTCGGAAGTTTCCTACCTGGAATTCTGTTGTCCCTGAGCGAAGGCACCGCTGGCCGTGAGCTAGTGGCGAACCAGCACGTAAGACCTGACACGTGCCAGCGTCCTGATTCCTTGTCACTCCGCCTCAGGACAGCGGGGTCTGCTCGTCCCCGTGAACAGAGAGGAAATGGAAGCCGGTGATGAACGCGTTCGAGGGCACACAGCGCTCAGGTCGGACTCCACAGCTGTTCAGCCGAGTCCGTCTACACCTGCGTGACTGTCGTGTTTGCTGTCGGCTTCTGACCGCTGTGAGGGACTGGGGTTAGGAAGTGACAGCCACAGTGTTGAGGGGACAAGGGGGGGCTACCCGGAATAGAGGGGGCTGGGCCGAAGAAGGAAGGGGTATGTGTTGGGCACTTGGGGTGGAGGGGGCGCGGAGAACCCCCGACCGCCCAGCCCCACATAACACATCCCAGCAAGTTTCCTAGGGCAAGAAAGACTCCCAGTTGCCACGGCCACGCCCACCCCTCTCCCAGGGTAATGAGGTTACCCCCTGAGGCGCCCTTGCATTTCATCCCAAATCACCGCAGTCTCCTGCTCAAGTCTGAGTCTCATGTCCCAGGCTGGTGGGGACTTGAGCAGCGTGGCCCTCCACCAAGCACCCCAGGAACGCCCAGCGTGGCCCTCCACCGCGCTCCCCCAGGAACGCCCAGCGTGGCCCTCCACCGCGCTCCCCCAGGAACGCCCAGCGTGGCCCTCCACTGCGCACCCCTTGGATGCCTAGCGTGGGCCTCCACCGTGCACCCCCGGGACGCCCAGGGTGGCCCTCCACCAAGCACCCCCAGAATGCTTCTGCTAACATTGCCATCAGGCCCACATTTCTGGGGCTCAGAGTCATCTCCTTAGCTGCCAGTGACACTCCCATGGCCAGCCTCTGCCATGGCTGCGTGTCTCTGGCCTGACGCTGGGACCAGGTTCCTGACCCATCAGGTTGGGTCTCCTGCCACCCAGTGACACCCCCTCCCCTCTCGGTAAGCTTCCATGGTGTCTCAGATGAGATCAAGTTCAAATTGAAGACCCCCTGCACCCCAGTCTACTCCAAGCCAACCATCGGGACCCAGTTTCTCTCTACTGGCCTTTCTCCAGCTCCGTGGAGTCAGTCGAGCTCCTTAACTCATCGAGCTCACTTTCCACACCTCCACCTTCAAGACCTGCACCTTCCTGGCCTCTCACCTGAAATCCCCCACAGCCCACGGGACCAGCTGATGCCACCTCCACGGAGCAGCTGTCCCGACCTCTCCGGGCCTCCTGGAGTGGACAGCACAGGTGCATGTGCTTGGTGCCTAGTGTTTATGGCACAAGAATGTACCCACCGGCCCCCAGGCCCCCTCCACTCTGCAGCGGTAGGCTGGCCGCCCTGCCAACCTGTCCCGCCTGCCGGGCCTCTGCCCTCCTCTGGCGGGCTCCCCAGGGCCTGCTGGCCTTTTAGAAATGCCCAGCGTGCAGGGAGAAGTCCTGTTCTCCCAAGCGTGGCTTGGGCCTCCCCGCTCTGTGACAGCCTATGCATCTTTATAAAGTTTATGACCACGAGGCTTCCTTCAGCCAATAATGTAACCCCATCTCCCCTCAAATTGCCTTTTCTGACCCCCTATAAGTGTCTTGGCCTCTTCTTGCCGCCACCTGCCCCTGGGCTCCTGCAGTCATGCGGGGCAGCCTCCCAGGCTCGGGGCTGAGCTCCGTGCACCACTAGCCTCTGAGAATGGGCCCTTCAAAGCCTGACTTTGTCTGGGTCACTGCCAGACCCCAGACAGAGCGAGAGTAAAGCTCTGTGGGCGAGTCATAGGCCCCGGGTTTCACTTCCTGTGCCTCCCTGGAAGGAGACTGGAAACCAACTTATACCGACTGAAAGTGGGGTGCAACAGACGAACCAAGTTCTGAGTGGTGCCACCTGGCACCAGGGACCTCTGCACCCCTTCCCTGCTGCGCCCTGCTGGCTTGGCCACCCACCCCTCCACCAGCCACAAGCAAGCTGGGCTGGAGGGCTGCCCCTGGGGGAGCCCCAGCTTCTGCGGTGGGGGGGCCTCTCTCCAGCCCACTCCGGCTGGCACCACCTCAACTTGCTCCTGGTGCTCAGGGTACCTGGCGGTGGCAGCCGGCAGCCTCTGCCCTTCCTTCAGCTCAGGCACCGCTCCCAGCTGGTCTGTCCTGACGGGCCTGCGGGGTTCTGCGCCCCACGGCCACGCAACACGGGGGTGGGCTCCTACAGGGGACAGCAGCACACGCCGCCGCCCTAGCCCGTCCCTGGGCCGCCTTCTCAGCCCCCCCTTCCAAGCCAAACAAGAACGGCAAACAGGAAACGCTCGTCTTTTAAAAATTACTCTATTATCATCAAATAGAACCACAGTATCCAAAAGGTGATCATAAAGTTCTAGCCCCAGCTAAGTGGCCCTGCGCCGCCCCCCGAGTGGCCGGCGGCCAAATCACGCCCCCCGTGCCGATTGGTTTCATCCATTTTATTGTCAAGGAAAGTAACAGCCGAAGGGGGCCCCGGGTTTACACGGCAGCAAGCGGCCGGGTCTCGCGACCTCCGCGTCCCGGGGAGAGGGGCGGCAGGAGGGGGGGTCACAGCAAAGGGGCCGGGGGCGCGCGCCCACCCGCCGGGCTCGGGCCGCGGGGCCTCGGGGTCCGGGGCGTCCGAGGGGCGGGCGCGGGGGCTCACTCGCCCGTGTGGGTCCGCAGGTGGTACTTGAGCGACTGCTTGTAGCGGAAGCACTTGGCGCAGTGCGTGCAGGGGTAGGGCCGCTCGCCCGTGTGCGCGCGCTGGTGCTCCAGCAGGTGGTGCTTCTGCGTGAAGCGCTTGCCGCACTCGGCGCAGTGGTAGGGCCGCTCGCCCGTGTGGATGCGCCGGTGCTCCAGCAGGTGGTGCTTGCGGATGAAGCTCTTGCCGCACTCGGGGCAGGCGTGCGGGCGCTCGCGCGAGTGCACGCGGCAGTGGTTGGTGAGCTTGGACTTCTCGCTGAAGCTCTTCTCGCACTCGGGGCACTTGAAGGGCCGCTCGCCCGTGTGAGTCCGCTGGTGGCGCAGCAGGTGCGACGGGCGGCTGAAGCTCTTGCCGCACAGGCTGCAGATGAAGGAGACCTCGTGCTTGCCGGCGTGCACGCGCTGGTGGATCACCAGGCTGATGTGCAGGCGGAAGCTCTTCTTGCACTCGGGGCACGTGTAGGGCCGCTCGCCCGTGTGCGTGATCTGGTGCTTGGTCAGGCTGGACTTGTGGCTGAAGCTGCTGTCGCACTCGGGGCACTTGTAGGGCTTGGGCCCGCCGCCGCCGCCCGAGCTGGGCGACTTGGGGCGCGGCTTGAGCGCGTGCTTGGGCGCGAAGCCGGGCCCGCGCTCAGGGGACGCGTAGCCGCCGCGCGCGCGGTGGATGCGCTGGTGCAGCGTGAGCTGCTGCTTGTGGCGGAAGCTGACCTCGCACTCGGCGCACGCGTAGGGCCCCTCCTTGATGTGGCCGCGCTGGTGGATGATGAGGTTGATCTTCAGGCGGAAGCTCTTGCCGCACTCCATGCAGGTGAAGGGCCGCTCCCCGCGCCGGTTGCGCTGCTGCTGGCCGGCGCCGCCCCGGCCCTCGCCCAGGTGGCGCTCCCCGTGCGCGGCGGGCGCCAGCCGCTTCACCGCCGGGCCGCCCAGCTGCAGGGGCGGGGGGCTCTCGGCGCCCTCGGGGGACAGCTCCCCGGGCAGCGGCGGCGGGTACATGCCGGCCTCGTACCTGGCGGACAGCGGCCCGAGGGCCTGCAGGTGCTGCGGCAGCTCCTCCTCCTCCTCGTCCTCCTCCTCGTCCTCCTGCTCCTCGGTTTTGATCACGATGCCCTCTGCTCGGGCGGGGAGACAGACACGTTAGCGCGGCCGGTGCCCTCGCCTGGCTGTGGGCCCGCCGGGGCCCGCCCTCCCCTGGCCGCACCGACTGCAGAGTGCGGGCCCGGTTTGGTCTTTTTTACAAAAATCCAACCTCCCCTTTCCCTCCCGTCCCCCTCGGGGTTTCTCCCCGGGCAGCAGGAGGACGGCCTCCTGGGGTGGCAGGCGGCACTGCTGGGGCCCTCTCCGGGTTGCTGGAGCTGCAGCCACAGGAAAAGCAGCAGACCGAGGTGCCCGAAGTGGGCATCCTTGGGGGTCTACCATGATCTGAGGCCACGATCACCCCCTTTTCACCTAAGCTCCTTAAGGGTTGGGTTTCTACCACCCCTAGCAAAAGGGTCTCGATTCATCGGGCTCAACCTGTCCCCTCTGGGGGCTCCCATCTGAACTCCGCTCAGCCCCCCTGGTCTATATCTGTCCCCCCTTTGCCTTCCTCCAGCCACTTCCCCTCCACGTCTCCAGAGGGTGCCCATCACTTAACTCCCAGTTCCAATTTTGTCTTCCCGAATCTCACCTGCCCAGGTGGACGACTCACCTGCACAGTCTGACTCTCTCAACCCAGAAGCTGGGGTGAGGGGTCCTCTGCCTCTCCCATGGCTCTGGCATGGGGTGCTCGGCACAGGGAAGTGTTTCCTGAGCACCTGGCTGACAGGTTCCTCCTCCTCCCCGCGCCCCACCCTCAGCCTGCCCCTTTAGGACCGGGTGAGCTCTTCCCAGGCCCTGCGGGATGCAAGTCTTTGACCCCAGGCTGAACGTTCTTCAGCGCAGTACTCAGTCCCCTAAGCGCTCCTCCCTGGGAACTCTATTTTTAGTCACTGACTTTGTGTGACCTGAGAAAGTCACTCCTCCAAGCCCACCTGTGAGAGGAATCATAGCCTGCACTTGCAGAATTCTTATATGCCAACAAACAAGAACTTTTTCAAAGCCCTACACACCTGTTCTCTTTTCATAATCACAATATCTCATTACAGGGAAAGTCAAGCAAGACTTACCCCCATTTCATGGACACGGGCATCTAGGCCCAGCGATAACCCGTGATGTTGCCAAGTAAAGGAAATGAATTCACGGATCTTTGCGGAGCTTGCGATCTAGCCTGTCCCCTGAGACCACAAGAGGTGGGAACCAGCTGTGCTGTGACCTGGCCAAGGTTTTGTATGTCTGAGTGACTGTCACTGCCTCGGAGGCCAGTGTTCAGGCGAAAGCGCAGCGCCAAGAGTCCCAGCCTAGGCCTCTGGCCATAGGTCAACTCTGCCTTGTTTCTGTGAGGTTTCTTGGCAGGAAGTGACCAAGAACAGACTCAGGACAGGGGCTGCAATAGTGAGGAGGGGGGAAGCAGCTTCAGAGGTTGATAGGCCGTCATGTTGGTGCTGATCCTGAGAATGAAGGCTGTTTGTGAAAGACAGAGGGGGGACAGGGCCTAGGAAGATCGAAATGCTCCTGGAGCATCAAAGTGGTTTTCTTTATGAAATAAGCTGACTCTAAAATTCAGGACCCAAAACCCCACAAAGTACTGTTTAAGGATCTACTAGAATTAATGAGAATGCTCAAGGGTACCTGAGGCTTCTCTGAAGAAGCGGTAGCTGGGCATAGTCTTATAGCCTGCCTTGCATCCCCCACGATCCTTATCTGAAGGACAACGTGGGGTATTTTAAAGATTCCAGGAATACTGCGAAAATAAGGAGCTAGATGTGTATCTTTCGAGCAAGAAGGATGTCCGTGATATTACTAAGTGCAACAAGGGAAACTGCAAAGGAATTCTCTACGGAAAAAAATGGAGAAACATTTTAATCAACCTAATACTTAAGAAACCTAACTAAAGTGGACACGCATACATTTCTAAGTATATAAATAATACATAAATTGGTATGTGTAATGTCTTTTACACATGAGCCAAAACATCCACATAAAAACTGAGGGGGAGGTGATGGGGGGAAAAATAACTGATACTCAAGTGAGTTCTATCAAATTTGCAAAAAACACACCTCCTGTCTTATACATTATTTTTCAAAATACAGAAAAAAAGAACAAAAACTTCCCAGTTGTATAATCTTGTTTCCAAAACCAGGTGAAGAGGATTCAAGAAAAATCGATTCATTTCATTCATGAATATAGTTGTAAAACTCCTGAATAAAATAGTAGCTAATTAAATCTAATAGTATATTTAAAAAATACACCATGATAATCAGCTAGGGCTTTTCTTAGGAATGCAGGGACAGCTTGCTATGCGCCCATGCCCTTTCTGGTATCCTGATGCTCACAAGGAGCAAGGATATGCAGAATGGTATACTGAAGCTTTATAATGAAATAAATAGGTTCAACCAGAGAGAGACAGTACATTCATCATTTAAAAAAATGTAATACGTGCTCTCTCTTCAAATTATAGCACAAAGTAATAATAATCAAAACGGTATGGTATTGGAATAAAATAGACACAAATCAGTGGAACAGAACTGAGAGTTGAGAAAAAACCCACACTAATATGGACAGTTGATTCACATCAAAGGAGCCAAAAGCATACAATGGAGAAAAGGAAAGTCTCTTCAACAAATAGTGTTGGAAAACTGGACAACCACATGCAAAAGAATGAAACTAGACCACTATCTCATATCATACTGATATTCATTCAAAATGAAATAAGGACTTACACATTAAGACCTGAAACCATAAAATACACAGATGAGAGGCTTAAGATATGGTCTAGGCACACAATGGAATACTACTCAGTGATTAAAAAAAAAAAAAAGGGTGAATTCTTGCAATTTACAACAACGTGGGCCTTGAGGGGATTATCCTTAATGGAACAAATCAGAAGAACAAGACAAATACCAGCTGATTTCATTCATACATGGGCTATATAGAAACAAAACAAAGGAACAGACAAAACTGAGCCAAAACCAACCCTAGAAATCTGACTTCAGAACTGAGGCTAAGGGAGGGGGTGAGGGTTGAACAAAGGAGGGATGGGTACAAGGGACTGTGGTGGAAGCCTATGGGTGCCTTGGTGGTGTGGTAACACACCTGAAGTGGTGTGAACCTGTACCCCTAAAACATATGCAGTGTTGTAAACCAATACCGCCTCAATAAAAACAATTTAAAAAAAAATTAAAAAATAAAATGGTGCAGGCCTCCCTGGTGGCGCAAGCACTATGAAGCAATCCGCAGCCTCTGCAGCACGAGTTCGATCCCCAGCTGGCCAGGGAGCTACCCACATGGCACAGCAGACCACTCCTGTCTCACCCGCTGCTCCCCTCAGCTGTGTATTTCAGTAGCTCTGCCTATTCTGCTCCCCACTCTCTCTGGTGAATCCTCTCACCCCTCGCATCTCTGGCCTGTACCCCAGCTCTTGTATGCGTAAATAAATAAATCTTTAAAAAAAATAAATAAAACGGTGCTCTCCAAGTGTCAGTCCAGGCTCTACTGTGAGGTCAGAAGGATCAAGGACACACTGGGAGATGGAGCTTCAGTTCTGCACTATCCTGTGACCTTGAAGAATTTTCTAGACTCTCTGCCTATAGAAGGAAGGGGTCAGTGAGATGATGTCAGATCTCTTTGGGCCCCATATGGCCTCATCCCAGTATGTAGCACCTTCCTTCCTAGCCCAGAGCCTGAGGGCTCTGTGGCCCCCGTGCCCCATAGGGCCCCCCAGCTGGCTGGAGAAGCGGCTGGCAGGAGGCGGTCCCTGCAGCCCCCGGGCCACTGACCTGCGCAGCCCCTCTGCTGCACCAGCATCTGCTTGAGCTCGCTGAACTCGCCCGAGCCCTCAGTGGACTCCTCCAGCGCGCCGTCCTGCTCGGGCAGGTCCAGGTCCGGCTGCTCCCCGCACGGGTCCCCCAGTTCCGAGTCTGGGAAGCCGTGTTCCTCCACCTGGCCCATCAGGGGCTCGGGCGTCTCCAGGCTCTCCGAGCCCTCATCATTGGTCTGCACCTCGATCTTAATCACGATCCCGTCATGTGCTAGGGGGCAAAGATTTGTAACAAATATAAATAAGTAAATAAAAAGCATTTAGAAATATTTCCAATTCATTCCCCCTGCCCAGGGTTCTGCAGCTTGAGAATTCACGTTCACCAACTCTTATCTGGGCGACTGGGGGGCTGCAGCACCGGGTGGGCGGTGCGCAGACACGGAACCTTCTGGGCATTCTGTAGCCTTGAACACCAGCACAGCCTCGACGCCTGCTTTGTTTCCCCTGACCCCTAGGATGTCTCACAACTTGTAAAACAGCGCCAGGGGTTATTTAGAAAAGGCCCGAGGCGTGGCCTGATGCCAGCGAGTTTTTCTCTTTCCCTCAGCAACCCCCCCCTCCCCCCCCCCGCGCCCTTCCAGCCCCCTCACCCCAGGTCCAGCACCCAGACCAGGGACCTGCCCACCCCGGCCCAGGTCTATACCCAGGGGGTGCGCAGGGCTGGTTTTCAGCTCAGCAGCGGCGCTGATCCGGGCATTCGGCACGTTGCTGTTTCTCAGGGCAGTATTTTTTTTCTTTAATCCGCCTTCCCCGCTCACTCCCCACTTCTCGGAGGCGAGAGGGAACTGTGTAACTGACTGGTCTTCTCTGTCCTCACGGAGCTATTTATTACCCAGTCACAAGTTTTTATTTTCTGGCCAATATTGACACTTAACAAAAAAAAAAAAGACAGTCCTCCCGGCTCCTTTTCCCACCCAAGGATCGTGTAAAAATGCCCTCACGCCGGCCTCGCCAGGCGGCCCCTGGCTTTCAAGAGCGGTGCAGACGTGGGCCCCGGCGATTCTGTGGGGTGTCAGCGTCCCTCAGTGGGGAACGTGCCTTCTGTTCCCCGTCCTTGTCTTGGAGGACAAGGCCTCGCGCATCTGTGTCCTTGTGTCCCCCCCATACAGTGGTGGTTTCTTCGCGAGCCCAGGAGCGGGGCCGAGGGCGTCTCTTCCACCGACGTGCTATTGGGCGCTGTCCAGCAAGACGATTCCCACTGCTGCCAGCCCCGTGCCCCCGCACCCCCGCTCCCCAGTCAGAGGGTGAGAAGCCGGGACGCCTGAACCCCGCCTCCCTGGCTAGGGGAGCCGGGCCTCATCTCTTCTGATTCCGCGTGACCTGCGCTTTGCCCGCGGCCACCGGCAGAGCCCCCGACGCCTGCTGAAGACAATCCAGCTCCAGCGCTGCCCTCAAACCTCCGCCGACTGGGTTCATCATCAACCTTTTAGCATGAACGTCCTTAAAGCCTCATGGCACGAAGTACGCCCCTCTCTTCATGGCTTCTGGGTTTTCTTCCCTAGCTCAGGGGGTCTCCCTGGTGCTGGGCGCTTCACCGGCCTCCCAGGTGTCCCTCCAAGGCTTTTATTCTCGGGCTGTTTACAGGTTCCCCTGATTTCCTCCCAGACCAGCAGAGCTGGGGCGCACAATCCCCCGGCTGGGCATCCACGCCGTTGTTAGGGGAGTTACCCGTACGCAGCACACCCGCACCCTCCTCCGGCGTCTGCTCAGCAGGTGGCTGCCGAGGCCCGCAACGCGCTGTGGGGTGCGCTAGGGCCTGGGCCACACGGGCCACCAACACAGAGCTCCCACCCTCAGCCCGCTGACGCGAGGCGCCCACATGACTGTGCAGTGCAGGGTGCCCCAGGTCACAGCACCGTGCACAGAGGACGCTGGGCACCAACAAACTAAGCCCCCAGCCCCTGACCCCCGAAGCGGCCTCCTCGTTCCTCGCCCCTCGCCCAGCTCCAGGGAACGGAGACCAACAGCCCCGCTGACGCCGCCACCAGAGCACGCTGGGCTGGGCTCTGCTCCATCGACTTTCATGGCTGCTCACCTGGGAGCGAGCAGCCCGGGTGTGAGGCAGCTGGAAGGTCCTGGGCTGCATCCCCACAGCCTCCAAGCAGATGCGCCACCTCCCCTCAGAACTGAGTCCCCAAAGATGTCTCCAGCCCACTCTCTCACCAAAAAAGATAACGTCGCCCACAGCACGCCCCTGACTTCTGCCCACTGGAGCCCAAAGTCAGCATCCGCCTCCCCTTTCTCCTCAGCACCCCCTCTCACCTGCGCCTCCCCGCTCTCCTGCCCTGCCCACTCCCCCTGGGCTCCCCTCTCCTCCCGCTTCAGTCCCTCCCTCTGCTCTCGAACTCGCTGACTCCAGCATCAGGAAACATCTAACTTCACAAACTCCTTGGAAGATTTTGCTTGTCTCCTCCCTACAGTGATTAAGGACGACGTGCCCCTTCCGGGTAAACACAGAAAGTCACAGTCACTGCAGTCACTGGAGATGTCGTGCCCGGGGGCCCTGAAGACCAGCCTCGCCCTCCCCCTGTGCTGCCGCCCATGGCCAGGAACCCCAGCCATTTTAAACCATTATTCACTTCAAAATTACATGAACAGGGCCTGCTTTGAGAGTTGCAATTTAAATCATCCCTTTTCACCTCGAACTTCTATTTCCATCCTGCTCTGCCCACGGAATCTTATCCTAATAGGACATATTTTTATGCTTCGAATCTTACTGATCACCTCACCTACCACTGCCACAAAAATGAGTCTGTAAACCAAAGATTAACTTTGCTTTCATTCCCACGAACCCCAGGGCTCCGAGTGTTCATCCCCCCGCACCCCCATCACTGTAGAACGAGCCGCAATCATTCAAGGTGGGAACAGAAGTCCTGCTGGGCGCGTCTCTCCCAGGGGTGGGCCGGGGCCCGCCAGCTCCCTTCTCCGAGGATGAATATTCTCATGGTTTGGCGGGTTCAGGGTGAAAGCCACCCCTCCCTCTCGTGTGTACATCTCATCTGGGGAGTGGCTCATCCACACTGGGGTGCGGGGGGGCTGGCGAGGTCGTTTGGGGCTCATCGTGCCTGTCTTTGAACTTCCGAATGATACCGTCAGGGAGCACAGGGTTAACGCAGCATCGCAAGCTGGTCATTATTCTATTACCAGCTGCCATCTAAATGAAGTTCTTTCAATTTTGTTGGGCAAAAAATTGTGGCGAACAGTGGAACTTGCCAAGGTGTTCACACCAGCTTGGCTGGGGGGCGATGCACCCACCCCATCTGTTGGCTTCGAAGAGACACCCCGACTAGGACAGGCTGGCAGGGGCTTCCCCTTTGGTAACTAGACGGACCCCCTCGGCCGACCGTGTGTCCCTCTCGGGGAGTCTGCTATAGCCTCAAGGGCTGGGATCCCTGCCCCCTGCCCCCCATGCTCCTACAAATGTCACGTAAAGCTCTGGTTGAGCAGAATCTGCTCCTCCCTGGGGGGGTTAATTCTCATACGTGCAGCATTTACGCATTTGCAGGCTTTTGGCGGCTGGTTAGACCCAGGGAGGCCTGTTGCTCCCGCCCCAGATGCCGACAGAGCAGTGACAAGCAAACTGCACTTATAAACAGTCGTTTCTGCACCCAGTAGGAAGAATGAACCACAGACGCACACATCGAGTACAGTTTATGGCCAAACTAGCATTTCAAAGCAGGGGGAAAGTCTGGAAGAAATGGGAGTGGACACAGCTGGCCTCCGAACTAGAAGCAAAGGAACAAGTACCCGCACATATCTCTCAGCCACAGAAATGACGGATGGAGCAAAAATTCAGACATAAATAATGAAATCATACCCACGGTAGGAGAAAAACACAGATGACTTCCACCGCCCGCAGCTGACCGGGGCCACCCTGAGCCTGGGGCCACCCGAGGCCCACCTCGAGGACACAGGGAACACTCAGAGCTACACTCAGCCACGATCATTCTCTGTTGTGCCTTTTTATTGGAAATACATTTCTGCGGCTTTGCTGTCACATCACCTGACACCTGTGATTTGGCTGATCATCCCGGCGGTCACTTCCTTTTCTGAGATGCCTGTGAAGGGAAACATCCAGCCTACACGTTGTTTTCAAAGGTGCTAAATGTTTGTGGACATTCAATTTAATAATAAATAAAGCAGAGTGTTAGAGCTGTAGACACTTAAAACGTTTAATTATTTACACTCTATAACTTCTTTTTTGTTTTCTGGAGGAAAAACCACCTCCAGTATCAAATATTTTTCTAGGTTTTTGAAAAGTTTATAGGCTCAAGGCCTGTGATCAAAATACTGAATAAAAAGAGGCTGAGGAAGTATTTCTACACTTGACATGAAACCCACACCCCATAAAGAAAAATGACTGGTGAATCTGAATACATAGAAACTTAAAATTGATAAATTTGAATGCCTAAAAATTTGAAAGAGCTGTACCACACACATATACACACACACAAACACTATATATATAAAGCCAAGTTAAACTTGGAAACATATTTGTATCTGTAAGACAGACAAGAGGTAATATCCTTTTTTTAAAAAAGCTTTTACAGATCAATACTAAAGAGGCAAGTAATCCAAACAAGAATGGGCAAAAGATAATTCATAAAATAAGACCCACTAGTGAGCAGTACAGGGTTTCAAAATCGCCCCATCATCTCTTTATGGAAGTCAAATGAAAACATCAAAATACTGTCTTTTCTACCTAGCACTTCCGCTAATAGCAAAAAGGCAAATAATGTCTCCTGCCGGCTGAGTGTGGGGGCCGGGCGCGTGCACTGAGGAAGGTGAATAAATCAGCACCAGCGTTTTGCATGGCGCCCGCTACTGTCAAGCCTTGAAAGGGTATTCCTTTGACCCAGGAACTCTCTGAGGCAAGTTTCAGGCAGGTACACGAAGACTTCTTCCTAACGGATCTTCAGTGAGGCCCTGAGACGTGTGAGCACTCTAAACACACATCGGTGGGGTTTATCTGAATCAGTATGAAATCAGAAGACCTTGGCCTGCTATTTTAAAAAGGGGGTGATTCACATGTCAAGACACAAAGACAGACGACTGAAAAAAGTTGCCAAATAATGCACTTCTTCGTTGTTTTAGTTTTTTAATGTGTTTGTTACTTAGTCGAGGCTGAGTGTGTGTGTGTGTGTGTGTATGTGTGTGACTATGCACATAAATTGCAAGGGACAAATTGTTGACTTGAGAATCACGTGGGGCTTTCACTTTTTCTGAGCTTTTTCTTTTTGAATGATGTTGATGCAACTTTGGTTTCACTGGCCAGTGAAAACCAGTAAACGTTTCCGACCAGCTCAGAGCGAAGCATTGACAGCTGCCACTAGTGTTCCAACTTCCCAGGCCTGCACTTCGTCAGATTTTTAAACTGTATATTAATTTTTTAAAAAAGTTGTATCTGTGCATAGGCCACAGGGCTGAACGCGATCTTTAAAACTTGTTTTTTAAAAAGCACCTCTCCACCTTCCTGCTTCCCATAGGCAATCACTTCAGTTTTTCTAGCTGACTCCACCTTACTGCCCTAGGTACCACACTCTGCAGATTTTAAGCAGATTTCTAGGGCTGGTGGTGAGGACCTCTCTTCCCCATCCATCCACAGCTCCTCCAATTCCTCGATCCTTCCCAATTCAGTCTGTGATTTGGGCTAGAGTAACAGTGGGTATTTACATTCTTAGTTTATATGAATGTTATTTAAAATTGAGCCATGCCCTGTGCTCTAAGAGCTTTTCTTTGCCTGTAAACTTTCTTGCTTTCCTTGGGGCTAATAAGTCTTTTGCTTAGTTTACTGTTAATGATCATTGTCAGTTCAAAACCCACCCCCTGCTCCGCAACTGTCCTCTCAAAACATTTAAACATGATGGATATTTCTGTTTCATCTACTCAAAGAAATTTTTTCTGGAACCTTCTGACGTGCTCAGCCTGAACCAGTCGCTTCCAGGTGAACAGCTGTCTTCTCGGGACACCCCCACCCCCTCCCGGCACCTGAGTATTCCCTTTGCTTCCCATGTTGGGGCGCCTAACACCTCTCTCTTGGCTTACATCCTCACCTGGCAAAGCAGTGTCTCTCCCAGCTTGAGAGAAGGAGACCTCGAATATCTCAAAATGTCTCCATTTCACACTCATATTGAATGAGAACAGTCTGGGTAGACAGCAAATTCTAGAATGGCTGGAAACTGTTTTCCAATTTATGGGCACTGCCCTACCACCCGTGGTTTCCGATACCACTAACCGGCCTAGACGAGCCATTGCCCGTCCTGGGAGCCTGCAGGGCTTGGCTTGGTCCTCGGCGGCTCTGAAATTCCCCACTGAAGAGCATAGGCATGGGGCTATTTCACCCGTAGATCTGGAGAGATCTGGAGAGTTCTCCAGCACTTTCAATTTAGAAAATGACATGCTGGGGGGCCTCCTTGGTGGCGCAAGAGGTTAAGACGCAGCCTATGAAGCTATCCGCAGCTACTGCAACAACAAGAATTTGATCCCCGGCCAGGGAGCAACCCACATGGTGCAGCAGAACTCTCCTGTCTCCCTACTGCTCCCCTCAGCAGTGTATTTCCCCTCAGCAGTCAGTCTGCCTGTTCTGTTCCCCACTATCTCTGGTAAATCCTCTCACCCCTCACATCTCTGGCCTGTACCCTAGTTCTTGTATGCATAAACAAATAAATCTTAAAAAAAAAATTAACAGGACCTCTCCTGGTGGTGCAGGTTGTTGAGCGCAGCGCTGTGAAGCTGTTCACAGCCTCTGCAGCAAGAGTTCGATCCCGGCCAGCCGGTGAGATTCCCACACGGCGCAGCTGATCTCTCCTGCCTTGCCTGCTGCTCCCCTCAGCAGTGTATTTCAGTAGAAATGGCTTCCGATACCACTGACTGCTGTTCTGTTCTGCTCCCCATTCTGTTTCTGGTGAATCCTCTTACCCCCGCACCTCTGGCCTGTACCCCAGTTCTCTTATGTATAAATAAATAAATCTTTAAAAAAAAAAAAAAAAAAAACAGGTACCGATGCCGTCTCCACAACTCACCTCCTGCCCTTACCTCCCTCCAAACAGGCTCCCCACCCCCCATCTCTCTTGCTGAGGTCCCCATATGCAAATCGGACGCCAGCTCCACACTCCGCCCCAATGACCTACAGTGGAGCACAGCACCCGCACCGCCAACCCCCCACTTCCCCAAAGCTCTCTGCTCACCCACCCAAGACGGCCACCCTTGTTTCCAGCCACCTCCAGGTGCCTGCGATTCCTCTGCTTCCTTCTCTACTAAATCCCACAACAGCCCCAGGTACACGAGAATCATCACGGAGGCTACTTAGGTACCAAGGCCTGTCCCCCAACACATGTCCCCCAGTTCTCCAAATCTGCGCTAAAGTCAGGGCCCCCAAGGCATGGGCTGGGCCAGAGTGGGTCCACCGGCACCAACCCAGGTCTGCTCTCACCCAATCTTTCTGCAGCTGACTCCCTTACTCGGCTGCTCTCCGACACCGTCTCCTTGGTGGCCCACAAGTGCCTAATGGGTGCCAGTCGCTGCTCTAGGTCTGAACCTCCTCTGTCCCCCATCTACCTCCTACCTGGCTCATCCCTGCACCTTCCTATCCCACACCCCAGCCACCATGTGCTTTGCAGCCGAAGGAGCTAAGTCTCCACCTGGGCCGGACCAGGCCTCCTGCTGGAAAAGCCTGGGGCCTCCATCCCGGCCCTTCCCATCTCCCTCTGTGAGCCTCCTGGCGTCCGGTCGCTGCCCTGGAGGCCCCACAGGACCTGCATCCTCAGGCCGTCCCGGGCTCCTGGTCTCACCAGCCCCTCTGGCATCTGTCTCCAGCCCTGAGTGCACGTCGACCCATTAGCACGGCTGGTGAATGCATTTTTATACATGGGGTGTGTTTTGGTTGTTACTATCAGTCGTGCGACACTGCCTGATACAAAAAATAATTGACGCACTAGATAATAAACACACAGGAGAGACATACGGAACCGAAACTCCTCGTCATGACGTCTGTGGCCAGAGAACAGTCAGTCTATCAAACTGTGACGTCGAACTTGTACATCTCAGCCCACATTTTGGATTCTTTCCCATGCTATAGATGCTCAGAAAGGAAATCAGTAGATCATGTACTTAATATTATTATTAAAAAAAACCAAAAATCTAATTATCACTATATATAATATATAAAATATATACATTTACTAAAATATTTAAAACCTGCTTTAATAGGTTTCATCCAACTGCTTTTTAAAAAGTCAAACTATACACGATGGGCGGGAAGCTGGATTCTGGCCAGGCCTCCTGGGTCTCTGCTTCACTCTCTGCTCACCTGCCAGGGGAACACGCGGCTGGCGCTCCGACCCTCCTCACGGGTCATGCGTATTTGAGAGCAGGGTCAGTATCAGGTTCATCCCCAGATCTTGCCCTCAGGCCCTTAGGGGTCCAGACCGGAAATAATAGTTTCTGGAGTGAGTTTCCTTAGCCAGTTCAGAGCATCACAGTGCTGGGGGAGCTGGGATCATGAAAATCCTCTGCTGTCCAGACTTCTCCCGCCTGGTGTCCATCATACTTTGGGGCCCAGCCCAGGGCGGCTCTGTGGCCTCCATGCCCAGGAGAGCACACGTGGACAGAGAGGCCACCGCTGGAGATCAGAGCTCCGGCCGCTGGCCACCACAGCCACTCCGCCCTCCTGCCATCCAGGGCCCGCGGGGCCTGTGTGGGTGCCACACAGTGGCAGCAGTGGCTCGGCCTGGGCGAACAGAACACACCCAGCTGGGCAGAGCGGCTTGGGTTGTTTGTTTTCCATTCAGGCCCCATCCTGTGGGGACCCATGTGTGACCAGGGTGTGGACAAGTAGACAAGAGGATGGGGATGGTCACGCCTGTCCCGGAGCCTTTAAGAAGATGCGAGGAGAGCAGCACTTGGCATCAAACCCCACTGGGATCCACCTGGATTTCCACCACAAAGCCCTTCCCACATTCTCAGCCCTCTGCCTCCCGCGCAGCCTCCTCACCCCTCCTACTATGAGGCCCTCCATCCCCCATGACCCTCTTATGGCTGTGGCCACCGAGCTGCTCCGGTCAGGCCTCGCTCCTCCCAACAGAGCCCGCTCCTCACAGCCGCCATTCGCCCCCAACCCCTGTGCTCATCTGTTTTCAAGTCCCTTTTTTTTCCTGCCAGGATAGATTCAGGACCAGCCTCTCCCTTGATTTAAATCTCTGGAATGTAAGGACGCCGACTTCTCCGCCACTCGCCGGCACTCGCCCTTCCGGGGTCTGTCTCTTCCATGAGTCACCTCCGCGCCGGTCACCGGTCGCCACTCCTCACGGCGCTCCAGGCCTCCTCCTCGGTTTCTTGCAGGTCCCAGAATCAATGGCTTCAGCTCATAACAGGAGCTGGCTGTGCGCCCCGAGGCGTCTGCTGACCAAAGGCCCTGACCAGCACTGAGGTCGGGGATCCGCTTCCCCAGGAGAACGTGGAGGTGACGGGTGCAAGTCCAAAGGCAAGGCCACAGCGGGAGCCGTGCACCCTGAGAGCACGGCAGTGCTGGGGTGCAGAAGGCGCCTTGGAGCGCCCCCGCCCCGGGATGACAGCTCTTGTTCACCTGGCCACAGACAGGTCAGCCGCCACACCAGGCCCACGATGCCAGAGCCATCTCCTCTACAACGAGGACACAGGCCTCCAAAAAGGCCGGTGACTAAGGTCCGGCAGTAAGCAGGGAGGCGGGATTCGAGGCAGCAGCAAAGGCCTGCGCCAGCACTTGAGCCCCACACCAGGTGCTGCCTGCACCTCCCCACTGCCCCATCTAACTGCCATGCCCGGACACCCCAGGACGCGGCACAAAGCCTGTGTCTGTATCTCTCCCTCCTCTGCCCAGTGACCACCTTCTTCCCGTCCCGCTGTTTCCTATAGAGTGAGGTGACACGCGGTCAGGTCAGAAACTCCCCGAGACACTGAGCCACGTGCTCCTGTCGCTGCTCGGGCTGAGGCAACGCAGCAGCGCCCAGCCCCGAAGGCCTCCTGACCGCACACTGCTCGCAGCACCCTCCGGGCCTCCCGGTAAGGCAGGAGCGGGCACCAGGCGCCTGGAGTCACTCACCAGCACTGGGGTCGGCGGGCGGCTCACCCTCCTCGGAGTCTTCCTGCTCCTGCATGGTCGGCCTCTCCCCGCGCTCCATCTGCGACATGAGGTCCGGCTTGGAGATGGCGTAGTCTGGGAGACGGAAGGAGAGGAGACAGGCTGTGGGGCGAGGTTGCACTGGGCGCTGCAGAGCCGTCGCCCGTGTGAGTGAGATGCCTGAAGCAGCTGCCCACGGCCAGCAGTGTGGAAGGAGACGGCTGATTTCCCAGCCCTTTTCCTCAAGGTATGTGTGCATGCGCAGGTACACACTTGTGTGCTAACCACGGGTGTTTCCCTGCGGGACCAGCAGTGGGCCCCTTGCCACCAGTAAGCTGGCTGCCTGGCACCTGCACTCCCAGGTGCTCGCACGTGCACGCACCTGCTCGGGCTCTGTGACAAGTGTAGGAGCTGGCTCTCGGCGCCTCATTTCTGAGATGACAGAGGAAGGACAGTGGCTGTGCCCTAAAGACAGTGGCCACGGGCACCTATTTGTTTTGTACCTGATACCGAGGACAGGCCACTAAGTCCAGTACTTGTGGCTCCGTGGTGGCCGCAGGCATCGGGCACATTTCCCAAGCAAGTGTCTTGATGCCCACGTGCTTCCCAGGCTGCACGTGAAAGTCCATCACTGCCTGAGGGGCCCTCCATAGCCAGGTAGCCAGGCGCCCCCTCCTCCCAAAGCCTGGAGGACAGAACCCCCATCCAACTCAGGCCCATGGGGCCACCCCCCGACTTTCTGCCCATGTAAAGGAGCTAAGTCCTCAGGACTGAAGAAAAACAGACATCTGGGGAAAAATTAAATGGAAATTATACTTTAAAAAACCCTAGAAGCCAAACAGAACATTAATGGACTTGATTACATTGAAGAAATTTAAAGTTTCTTGGAAAAAAAGCCAAAGGTGAAAACACTTGGAGGAAATAATGACACACACCTTTGGCAAAAGGTTAACACCCCAGTCCTATATACAGAGCCTTCACAAAGAGCAAAACTTTGAAAAGCAAAGACAGGCGTTGGCGCTTCACAGAAGGAATGCCAGCGGCCAGCAGGTACAGGCAAAGATGCCCAAGGACACTGACCACCAAAGAAATGCACATTAAAATAACAAGGTGTCACCGTTTTATCTGTCAGAATAGACAGAAGAACGTGGGTTTGGGCTGGGTGAGGGGGTGCCGGGTGTGGGGGGGAGGTGCCGTGGCCCTGAGGTTGTAAGTGCTCGCCCTCTGGCCGCCGTGGGCCACTCGGGACGCTGTTCGAGGCTCCCTGGGTGCCCAGTGCCCAGCTGCGCTTACGGCAACACCAGCAGGGAGAAGACAGCACCCGCCTGCTGCTCAGCAGCCCAGACAGGCTGGGCCCTTAGGGTGCCGGGCCCTCGGGGTGCCCGAGGTCTTTGGGAGCGCTGTCTGCAGCTCCAGTAGGGGAGATGAGTGAACAGGCCCACTTGTGCAAACCATACACCACATGTGCACGCATCATGTGTGAGTGTGTGTGGTGTGAGAGTGTGTGTGCGCACACACAAGGAGGAACAGGGGCTGGGGGTTCACGGTGGTTACCTCGGGGAGTGGCACTGGCAGGTGGGCTTGCTCTTTATTATGTAAGTCTAAATTGTTGAACATCAGTTTTGTACAGACTTGAAAAAAGAAAAACATTAAAAAGAGTAAAGTTAACCCACCAGGGAGGATTGTGTATTTAAAATCAATAATTCTAGCAAGAATCAAGATTTCTCTGCAACAGCTGTATTTAAGGTTTCTCTAACTTTTTTTGGGTGCCCAAGGAGTTTCCCACGTCAGAGAAAAGGATATATCTAAAACCACGGTATAATTAGAGTATAATTATACTAAAGTATAATTTCCCAGATTTTCATCCTTAAATACTTTTATGAGCAAAAATAACAAGAATCCAGAGGCTCTGGATTGAAAGTCATTGAAATTGTGATTTTGCGGGGCAGGGAGGGGGGCACCTCCAATCTCCCTGGGTCCCAGCCTCCTCCCTGCACATGGGGACAAGATGTGGGGGGTGAATCCCTCGCGGGGGGTCAGGGCCCTGGAAGGTGAAGCGGGCACTGACACCTGCCCCTGCCCCAGGCGTGAGTATTAAATGATAAGACTCTGGCAGAGTACCGCACCACGTTTTGCTTAATAATAGTTTGCAAACTAATTTAAAAAAATGTATCTAGAGGCCACGGGGGAAATACATACAGGCAACAGGCCATGCCACCTGGTGGTGCTGCCCTGCCTGCCCCAGGGGTGCCCCGCAGAGTGGGGTCTGCTCGGCACAGGGGGCGTCGGGCTCACAGCTGTGCTCTCTAAAGCCCAGTTTCCCTTGCTTTCCCCGGGAGCCCTGGGTTCAGAAGGCCCAGAGCTTCCAAGTGAACCGCAGTCCCCAGGGCAGGGTCTTCTTACCCATGGAGACCAGGGACTCATAGTTGCCCCGCATCACATTCTTGTACAGCTCCTTCTGCCACTCGGACAGGTTCCCCCACTCCTGCTCCGAGAAATGGACGGCGACGTCATCAAATGTGACAGGGACCTGCAACCACACAACAGGCTCAGCTCCGCCAGCTGGAAGGTTGTCCCGGCCCACAGCTGCCAAGTCCCGGGGCGGCAGGGCCCCGCCCCCTGGCCCTGGCTCCAGCACCTCTTCCAAGGACTGGAGCGGGAAGGCCCAAGGCACAGCTGTGGGGTCACCAAGGACCGCTCTAGAAGTCCAGCCAGGCTTCCGGGGAGTGAGGGCCTCGGCCCAGCTGCTCCTCTTCCTAAAAGGACAATCCTCGATGCTGAAAGGGGTCTTGCACCAGAAGCAAAGGCCCACCGGGGAACATCTAGTGAGGTGGACGCTCGGGCCCCACTACACACTAAGCCAGATCCTGCATCAAGAAGAGCCCAGGGGATTCCCAGCCACATGCGATCCGAGAGCCCTGGCCTGAGACCAGGGTTGGGGTGCTGTGGCGGGCCGTGAGGAGGCTGCAGCACAGACGTGCATAAAGTAAACCTACCCGGTTCAAGTTCCTGCAGAATCTTCCAGGAAATAATACGAACACCTAACTGTTGAACAGTTTTTTCAGATCTTTCTTGAAATCACATTTCTACTGCCGCTAACATGATTTATGGTTCAACCCATAAAAGCCTTGAGCTGGACAGCGCCCCGGAACATTTCACTGAGTTCTCCCTCCACCTCCAGGTGAATGCTCACCCGGTGACTGGGGGCAGTGGCCCATCGCCACTGCCACGGCTCGACTTCTCCCCCAGACATCACAGCCTGGACGCCCTTCTACGCTGACACGCCCGGTCGCCGGATTTCTCTGCTCTATTAAGCTGGGAAACGTCTGATCCCGGCATGTCCTGTTCTTGGTTCAGCACATGGGCTACCGGGCGTCGTTCCCTCCCCCTGAACCGCTGCTTTGCCTCCTTTCACATGAAAGCCCTAAAACACGCCCAGTGCAGGTTGGGATAGGCTCACCTTGGGAACTTCTCCGTTGCTGCCGGGGGGCAGCCGCAGGATCCAGAAGTTTCTGTTCTTCAGCAGGTTCTCCATGTTCTCCAGCCGGCGCTGCAGCAGCCCGTACTCCTGCAGCAGCGTCCCCAGCACCACCCACTTGCTCTCCAGATGGTTCGCAAACTCCACGGCCGTCTTCTCGCAGTCGGCTATCTTTTTTTCGTTGGTGCCCGTCCTGCCCTCCAGGGTCAGGAGCCGCATGGCCTGGGCCTCCAGTTTCCTCTCCACCGCCTGGACAGCAGCCCACACGGCCAAGCGGGTGATCTCTGCCGTCGGCAGGGGCGTGTCCTTCTGGGCTGCGGACGAGAGCTGGAAAGGGGTGTCCTTTTGGGAAACCGGGCTCTGGAGCAGGGGGTCCATGTCGGTCTCAGGAACCGTGGGGGAAAGAGTCAGAGGGTCTTTCTCAGGAACCTCGGGGGAGTGGAGTGAGGCTTCGTGATGGTGGGACAGCAGTGAGGTGTCTTGCTCAGCAGCTGGGGGCGGGTACTGGGTCTCCTCTTGGGGTGTCAGGGGGCCCTGGAGATGACCTTCTGGCCCAGAAGCGGCAGGATACAGGAGTGAGGGTCTCTTCTGGAGCACAGGCGGCATCCGGCCGGCAGTCTCTTGCTTGGGCACACCAGGTGTCTGAGGCAGGGAGCCTTGCCGGGGCCCAGGAGACAAAGAAGGAATTTCTTTGGGGGGCAGAACACGGGATGGGAACAGAGTTTCTCGGGGGAGCCCGGCAGGGGCCTGACGTGGGGTCTCTTCTTGCAGGACGTTGGGGAATGACAGAGGTGATGAGCGCTGGGTCTCCATGTCCAGCTGCTGGACCTGTGTTCGAGGAAGGAAGGGAAGGACAGGGTTGAAGGCCACTGCCTCCAGCTGGCAGAAGCACAGACATGAATGTCTCCTGGAGACCCTGGCTCTGATTTAGACATCGATTATAAGACTATTATCAACAAGGAAAGACTGTCATGCCACCTTCTGCTTCTCAGAGCCACATCTGTGTGCACCACACACAGCTCCTGGGCACCCTCCCAGGAGTGTGGTGTGGGCGGGGGGCAGGCCCGGCCTGGAGCTGCACCTGCACTTTCCACCCTGTCTGTGCTGAGAGCCGCCTGTGTCACCCCAGCCTGGTTACTGGACCTCTCTGTTCTCAGTGTCGTCCTCCGTAAAGCGAGGATAATAGCAGCTGACGTACCTGCTACCTCATGGAGTTCTGAGAACCCCGAGCGTTAAATACACTCAAACTCTGTCCATTCCTGGAAGGGGGTGTCCTTTTGGGAAACTGGGCTCTGGAGCAGGGGGTCCATGTTGGCAGATGGCCCACTGCGGGGTGGCTGTCCGGGCTCAGGGCCCCACCCTGTGGCTGAGAGGGGCTATGGGAGGACCGGCGGCCTGGAAGGGCTGGAAGCAGCCTCGAGGCGGTCAGTCCTGGGGGCTACCTCAGGCCAGTGGGGACTAGAGCCAAAGCACGGTCTGACTCCTGGGGTTCCAGCGGTTCATGCTCCACCTGCTCCCCACCTGCCATATCCATGCTGAGAGTTCTTGGGTCACCAGGGAGAAGCCAAGGTATTCTGAGCGACCAGCTTGCCCCTGCCTGCCCAGTCACCTTTATGGGCAGTGGACAGGATTTCTTTTCAAACAAGGTCTGTCCATTTCCTCCCAACCTTCCTTCAATAAACCCACTGAACGGCCTGTCACTATGCGCCATCCACACGCCAGCTCTACAGTAACCGGAACCCTCATTTTCTTCAACTGATGAGCATAACCCAGTGTCCAGTCTGACATTTAGTAGGTGCTTAATAAATGTGTGCTGAATGCACGCACGGTCTCAATTACTGGATACCAAAGAAAGTTATGATGCAGTGAAGTCCCTCCAATCATCTATCAAGAACTCCTCTACACCTTCTTGTATCTTCCACAGCCTTTTCCTCGGTGCCCTCACTGACGGGCGGCTCGCACGACACAGCACCATACTTCTTAAACCAAGGATTGACGATTTAAGACCCGGTTTAGGTAAAAGGTTTCTGCTGCAGCAACCAGATGCGAGAGCTAATTAGTCAGGTAAGAGTAACAATTACTCAGCATTTATGATGTGCTGGAACTGGGTTCAGCATTTTCAAAGGTTATCTTATCTAAACCTCACAAAACCCTCTGAAAGAGGGACAACTCTGGTTATTATCCGCATTTCACATATGAAGATGCTACAGCTTGGCCAGGCTAAGTCGCTCGCTCAAGGTCACGCAGGCTCTGGCCTCAGCACCCGCACTGCAGGTTACTGGGGTCTCTTGTATCAGCCGGGCATGCGTTCTGAAGCCTGACCTCTCAAGTGCAGACGCTGGGAGATGAAAGGCCTGGGGAGGGTCTACCGAGGGGAAAGTCCAGCTGGTAAAGACATTTCCACTTAAAGCCGGGCAGGGACCCCTCCGAAAACCCCATCAAAGTCATGGATTCTCCCTCGCACAAAAGCATCCGTGGGCACAAGGACGAAACTCTGCAACAGCTCCAAGGGGTTCAGAGACCCTTCAACCTGAAGGCCCATGACCAGCTAAGCCGCTGCTCACCCCGGGAAAGGCTGGACAGCCCTGGGGTAAAGCTCAGACAGGGAAAGTGAGCATCATCTTCATCTGTCCTCACAGCGGGATGAGGGTATTTGCCTACAACTAGTAGGAAGAAGAGAAAAGCCCCGGGGGCCACATTAGTCTCCCTGAGTAACACAGGGTTTTAATGGAAACAGTGAACAAAAAGCGCCAGTACAGTAAATAAAGTCAGCAGAGTAAGACAGCTTTCCAGCTAGTTTAATCAGCGCTCAAAGGAAAATGCCATTTCTTTGCTCTGTATCATCAGATGTCCCCATTTCCAGCTGGGGGGACTGGTAGAGGGATGAGGGGTGCACAGGAGCATGTCCCTTCCCCCACACCCCCAACAAGAACCCCTGGCTAGAATTTCATCAGTCCCAGTAAACACGTGGCTCGCTTTTACCCTAAGCAGATATGGCCAAAGAGAGGTATGGAGCTATAAAAATAATACCTCAGATTTAAAAGCTCAAACTGTTGGGGTGTGGGGGGGGCAGAATTCTGAGCCATGTGTCATAGCATTTACCTCCCCCATGTAGCCCACGTGGAGGAGGCCTCCAGGACTCATGCCACATTAGCACAAAAACATCGCCCGCAAATCTGACTTCTCAAGAGCGCCGTGTCACTTCCCTGTTCCGGCCCAGCGCGGTTCCCCCAGAATTCTGTACCTCTCAAGGGCCCTGGACGCCTCAGCCCCAAGGTAGGCATTTAAAGATCGTCAACTAATTTTATTTATTTTTCCTAGAGCTCTCCTGAGTGATGATTTTTAAAAAGGACGGGGAGGCTTGTGACAAAGTCAGTGATGCCCACCCCGTCCCTTCCTGCACAAAACGGGAAACTGAGGCTGGCGCGCCGAGCCCCAGGCAGCCACCCTTCCCAGCACGCCGGCTGCAGCGCCCAGGCCGGCTGCGGGGAGGCCGTCAGGCGCATTCAGCAGACCGGTCTGGTCCGCCCTGCGGAGGCATCGGCCCTCACCCCTCAGCAGCTCGCTCCCCGGACCCCATCTGTCTGGACGCCCAAAGTTTGGCTGGGGGCCCTCCTGCTGCAGAGGCCGGAGGCCCGGCCCGAGGGTCACCTGCCCCTCCGCGGGGCCGCTCGGCCCCTGCCCGGCTGTCACCCTCGCCTCCCCCACCCCCCCACCCCCGACGGGCCGCGTCCGCCGCACGGGCCCCAGCCCCTCAGCCCCTCAGCCGCCGGCGGCGGCGCCCCGGCCGACCCTCCCTCCCCGTCCAGGCCCGCGGCCCGGAGGCCGGCGTCTCGGGGGCCGCGGGACGCGGAGGCCTCGCTACGTGACCTTGGGGCCCGGCAGGGCGGGTCGCCGCCCGGGGTCCGTGCCTCAGTGTCCCCGCTCCGCGAAATGGGGAGACCGCGTCAGCGCCGCGCCGGCCGCCTGAGGCCCGAGCTCTGCGCCAAACGCGCCGCGGCAACCCCGACGGACGCGGCGCCGGCCCCGCCGGGAGCGAGGCGCGCCCGCCCCGCCGCCGCCTCCGGGCCCGCGTGCCGGCCAGGCCCCGGCGTCCCCGCCGCCTCGCCCGGACGGCCGCCCGCCGCCCCCCCGCCGCCCCCCCCGCGGCCGCCCTGCCCCCGCGCCGCCGCGCCGCGGCCCCTTACCGACACCCCAGGCCGGGCCGCCGAGCCCGGGGCGCGCAGGCCGTCCCCGGGGCCCCGAGTCCGCGCGTCCGTGCGCGCGCGGGCCGCCCTCACCGGAGCCGGGGCCGCCTCGGCCATGGCCCTCCGCGGTCCCGGCCGGCCCGGGAGTCGCCGCCGCCGCCGCCGCCGCGCGCGGCCCCACGCAGGCCGCCCCCGGCTCTCCGCCCGCGGCGCCCGCCCGCCCGGCCTGCCCCGCCCGGGCTCGCGCGCGGCCGTCGGGCCCGGCCTGCTCGGGGCGCGCGGGGCGGGCGGGGACGGAGCGGCCGCGCCGGGCGGCGGCGTCGGAGCGGGGCGCGCGGCGGTGCGGGCGGCTCGGCCGGCGGCGCCCCGGCCGCGAGCTGGGCCCCGGCCCTCAGCCCCGGCCCCGGCCCGCGCGCGGCCCCGCGGCGGCGACCCCGGCTCCGGCCCCGGCCCCGGCTGCGAGCTGCGCTGCCGTCCCGGCGCCGCTTCAGCAGGGGAGCTGCTCCGCCGCTGCCATGTTGCTACAAACTGCATCCTGGGAGGCATGGCCCGGCCGCCGTTTAAAGAGAAACACTCCGGCTCGTCGGAGGCGCGCGGAACCCAGACAGCTCCATCTACAGCCGGTAGGAGCGAACAGTGGCGAGCGGGCGGCGGGCGGCGGCGGCGGACACGCCCTGAGCCCCGGCCCGCCCGTCGCGGCGCCGCGGCCCACCCGGCCCGGCCTGCCCCCGCGGGCCCCGCGCCGCTCACCTGGTGCGCGCCGCCCGGGCGCCGGGTCGGAGCCGGAGGCGGGAGGGCGCGGAGGCCGAGCCGCGCGCGGCCCCGGCGACGTGGAGGGTCTGGAGGCGGCGGGTCGGCTCCGACAGCTGCCCCCCGCCGCCGCGGCGCGTCTCACACCCAGAACCCGGGCGCCCCCTCCAAGCCCGCGCTCACAAAGGCGCCGCCAGAGCCGTCACGCCGAAGAAAGCCCGAGTTCATGTGACCAGCGCGAGCAGTCCGGCTTCCAGGACGCGGCTGGTTCCCGGGGCAGCGGGGGTGGGTGCTTTGTGAGACGCCCGCGCGCTCGCGACCTGGGGGGCGGAGGGCGAGGGGCCCAGGGCTCGCGGGCGGACGGGCGGGGGAAACTGAGGCCGGGAGGGCAGCCCCTGTTCACCCCCGGGAGTCTCGGGCCCGGGCCCCGAAAGGAGGGGCAGAGCCTGGCGTGGCGACCCCCTTCCCGGGACAGGTTCACACACCCGCATTTGTGGGCGGCCCGTGGGGTCGGGAGCGGCGCGCTCGGGGGAGAGAAGGCGCGCTCAGGCCGGCTGCTGGCTGCGGGGGGGGGGGGGCCCGCTGGACTGACTTGGGGGGGGCAGGGATTTGTTCACCTCGCGGGACCCCAGGGCGGGGGGAGGGTGGAGCCGAGGGGGAGGCCTTAGCGCGCCTCACGTCTCTCTTCAAAAATGGAGAGATCAGGCCAGGGCCACGGAAGGCTTTCCCGCCCGCCCCCGGGTCGGACTCCCCCCAGCCTGGCCGCCTTTCCTGCCGCCCGCTCGGAAAACGGAGCGTTTACAGTTTAACGTGAGCGACACAAGTCACGTATTTTACAGCCTGACATGAGCGACACAAGCCCGTTCACTCCCTGTGGCCACCTGCTTTCCCGCCACCGGTGTCTCGGAGACCGCAGCCCGTTTCCACAGGCACGTGTGCTTTGTTCATTTTAGCCACTGTATAGTATTTCACTGAATAAATTAACTCGTTTGCTGTCCATCCCCCGGGACATGGAAGCAAGACTGCCCCGGGACGGCCGCAGAGGGTCGCCCTGGGCACTGGGCGGGATTCCCCCTGCCCGAGCGCCCGATGGCCACCAGGGCCAGGCGGCCAGTGACACCCGCCAAAACAGGCCTTCTCCTCGCCAGCACTCACCAGTGACCCACTTAGACGTGTGCCCACTCACGAGGGGGGGGGCAGCTCATTACTTTGTATCTACATGTGTGTTTTCCTGATTATTAAGAAAGTTGAACTTCTTTCCTGGTGACTGGACATTGGGTTTCTTCCTCTGTGAGTTTGCGAGTGTTTCTGTTTTCCTCATTGGCTTGTAGGTGTTTTAAAGAACATAATCCAGCCACGAATTTTATATACAGAATAACATTACATAAGAAGTACCACATAGATGTCACCTGATATAAACATGTGTACATAACCTAAATATACGTATTACATAAAGGATGATAGGATTGACTTTAAATCTATCCTTTTATCAGTAGTTTCTATTTGTTCAGTGGTACTTTTTTCTCTTTGGCCCCGCTCTAGGATTATTTTTTAGTAATTCCATTTTCACCATTCCCTTATTAGTTATACCTCATTTTGTATGACTGCCCTAAGTAATTCACAGCTTTCAGTATTAACAAAAACTGTACCATTCTGTCTTAGCACAGGTTATTCATATGATACTTTATGGCATCAGTATATATTTTATACTGATGTTTTAAGCTGCAAAATATTGTTGATTGTGCACAAGGCAAATCTTTCCCTTGTGTTAATTTTTCACAGGATGGGATGTGTTGCAAAAAAAATTGTATTTTAATTTCTTTTTAGGGCCTGTGCTTTTTCTGTCTTGTTTTCTTCCCTACCCCAATGCCTTGAGGATATTCCTCAACATTTTTCTTCTAAGATGTTTACCATTTAGTTTTTTTCAGAGTTAGGTTTTTAATCCAGATTTTTTCTTTTAACTTTTAAATATATGTTGCACCTTCCTGAGAGATAAAACCTATGGCATAACGTCCACCCATCAGCACATACAAATCAGTGGTTTGCCACGTTTCCAGAACCACCATCCTTTGACCTAGGCTTAAATATTTTTGTCATTCCGCAGGGAAGCCAGCGATCAACAGGAGTCACTGCCCATTTGACCCCAGCCACCCCCACTCAGCCCTAATGTCTCATAGACATGCCTATTCTGGACATTTAAGTAACTGGGACCGTGTTCTATGTGGTCGATTGCTACTGGCTTCTTTCATTCAGTATGGTGTTTGTCAGGCTGACCGTTGCTTGTAACATGAGTTGGCATATCATACCTTTTTTATTTCAGATTATTCCATTGTATGGATAGAGGCAAATTTATTGCTCAGTGCATCAGTGACAGACATTTGGACTGTTTCAACTCTTTGGCTATTATGAAAAATGCTGCTGTGAACTTTCATGTACAAATCTTGGTGTAGATGGATATCTTCCTCGTGCGTGTATGTTAGGGGTGCAATTGCTGGGCCAAATATCCAATAGTTTGAGTAATTCCTACATTGTTTTCTGAAGCTGCTGTATCCCTTTCCATCCCTGCCAGCAGTGTAAGACACCCCAAGTTCTCCATATCCTCACCAACACTTATTACAGAAATGTATGGTGTGAAGTGGTATCTCATTGTGGTTTGGTTTACACTTCTTCAGTGGCTAATGGTATTGAGCATCTTTTTGTGTGAATTTGGAGAAATGTTGATTCAGAAACTTGGGTCATTAACATTTAAAAATCGTGGTCAAATACACGTAACATCAAATTTACCATAGCGATCCTTTTAAAGTGTCCACTTCAGTACATTGCTTTCACATTGTTGTGCAACCAATTTCCAGAACTCTTCATCTTGCAAAACTAAAACTGCATACCCATTAAACAACATCTCCCCACTTCCCTCTTGCTGGTTCCTGCACCCATAGTCTATTTATCTCTCTGAAGTCGGCAAGCTGATAGGTGGAATAATGCAGTACTTGCATTTTGGGATGCACTTATGTCACTGAGAATGATGTCCTCCTCAGCTTTATCCATGTTGCAGCGTGTGTCATGTTTCCCTTCTTTTCAGGGCTGGCTAGTGTTCCACGTGTGTTCCACCCCTCATTTGCTTACTCATTCTCCGGCTGGGGCACTTGGGGGGCTTCACATTTGGCTGTTACCTATAATGCTGCTATGAACATGGGTGTACACATACCTCCTGTAGACCCTGCTATCAGTTCTTTGGGGTATATACTCAGAGGTAGAATTGTTGCATCATATATATATATATATATATATATATATATATATATAATATAAGTTCTGTTTTTAATTTATTTGGGAACTTCACAGAATTTCCCACAGCAGCTGCACCATTTAACATTCCCACTGACAAACAGGACACAAGGGCTCCAATTTCTCCACATCCTCCCCAACAGTTGTTTTCTGGGCTTTATCTGTTCATGTTGACAGTAGCCATTACGTTAAGCATCTTTTTTGTGTAATTATGGCTATTGGTATCTCTTCCTTAGAGAAGTGTCTGTTGAAGTCCTTTGCTCATTTTTAAAATCAGGTTATTTTTTGTTTTCTTTGCGATTTTCAGATTGAATTGTAATCATTCTTTATATATTCTAGACACAGCTCCGTCAAGGGATGTGTGCTGCACAAACATTTCCCTCTCATCCTATGGGCTGTATTTTTATTTTATTGAGGATGCCCTTGGATGTGCAAACGTTTTTAATATTGAGACCATCCAGTTTACCTGTTTTTTCTTTTGTTTTCCTGTACTGTGATGTCCACTCTAAGAAACCATTGCCTTATTCCAAGGTGGTGAATGAAGGTTTAGACACAGCCAGCCAAGCTTTCTCCTAAGCATTTTATACGTTCAGCTTTTACATTTAGGCCTATGAACCATTTTGTGTTAATTTTTTACAAGGTGTGAGACAGGGATCCACCAGCATGCTCCTGACCTGCATGTCCAGTTGCCTGAGTGCCAGTTACTGAAAAGACGATTTTTTGTCCCATCAAATTGTCTTGGCGCCCATGTCAAAAAATCATAAGTCTGCAAGTGTGAGAATTTAATTCTATTCCTTTGAACTTTATGTCTATCTCTATGCCAATACTACTCTGTTCGGGTTACTGGAGCTGTGTGCTGAGCTGGGATTCTGGAAGTTCTCCAATGTAGTTCTTCTCTTTCAAGATTGTTTGGGTTATTTGTATCCCTTGAACTTCCAATGAATTTTAGGATCAGCTTGTCAACGTCTCCAAATAAGCCAGCGGGCGCTTTGACTGGACCCAGAAGGAAACCATTCAGCTGCTATCCCTCTAAGACACACATTAAGAATCTGGGATAATTCTTTTGAGATGAATGTAAGATGAGAAATTCAGTATTGATAATTTTGAATTTTTTTTTTTTGCTACCAAAATGAAATGAAAGACTTTCACCATCAGAATCGTTAATTATTTGAATCTGTCTTCATTTGTCTTCTAGAATATGTAAAAAAATGCAAAAATAAAACAGGTTTAGTTTGACAGGTTTAATAGGGATTTGCTTCTCAAATTACATATCCATTTGGCATTTTTCTACCCTTAGATTATCCGCGGTATGCCTGACACATAAATATTAAATAAGTATTCTGTAAACAGCTGGAATTTTTTGTTATAAAGTTATTACAATAGGAATTGTCCCTAAAAAACAAACATGTAAAGCAGTGTTAAAAGGTGAGCAGAAATTGCTCAATAAACAAGTGGTTATTTCTTCCAAAATTATTTCTTATATCATTTTATCATGTCTGATTTTATTGGACTGTGATTATAAAAAGTGGTTTGAGAGAAATTGGTTATTCAGAATTTGTTGTAATCTGCTTTGTAGCCAATGTTTTGTGAATATTTCCTATATCCTCGAAGAGAACATAAAACCTCCAGTTTTTTGGATAATAAAGGTGAACTATGCTTTTCACATTTTCTATTTTCTGTCTTTTACTAATTTTTGTCTGTTTTTGAATTACACAAAGGTATATAGAAATCTTCCATTGTGATTTTTTTCAACTGTCCCCCTCATACATCTGTCACTTTTTGCGTTATGTACTTGGAGACCTTGCTGTCTCTAACTATATAATGATAGAAAAAGTCCAAATCTATAATCACTTCTCAGCCTTTTGGCTAAAGTCAAGTGTATAATCACAATAAATACAAAAAACCCTAAGTCTCTAGTTGAAAGACACATCATCAGAGTATAAAATCCAGCTCTACACTCAGTCTTCGTGAGGAATCCTAATTCCTGGAGACATAAGCATCAGATGGTTTTCCTTTGTCCAGTGGAAGTCCTGGGTTGTGTTACGTCGACCCTTCTGTTTCCTACTGGCTGTTTGTCACCACGATGACATCTTGTTGAATTTCTGAAATGTTTCCGCCCTTTCTGTTATCAGAAAGTCTCACTCCTGCCTGGTCTGAACCACAACTGAACCTCAGTGTGGAACCCCACTCCAAGCCTGGGTCCAGCTCAGGCTGGACCTATCGGAGGCACTAGCGGCTTGGGGTGCAAAGCACGTGGACTACCCCAAAACCCTTCATGTTTCTTCTCTTTGGCCTCCCAGCTTCCTTCACGCTCACAGAGCCTCTGCTTTGGCCAAGGCCAGGAGAACCAGGCCAGGAGGCCCCTGAGCTCTCGCGAGGCAGGGAGGACCCTCAGGCTGGGTTGCACCTGGGCCTCAGCCTGCGCGGGCCTGCTGGCTGCCAGGGAGGTGCCGTGTGAGGTTTTGCTGGGTGGTGCTCAGCTTCACCATGAGCCTTACTTTCCCCACCATTGTCCTAGTCATGCTGTCTACATTAAAGCTGCTTATCCAATAGTTTTTCTGCTCCATCTTGTTTGGGAAGTGTTTGTTGGTGTTTTTTTCTGCCCAGCTCTTTACTTTGTTTTTTTTTTTTTTTTTTTTTTTTAGAGGCATGTTTTTATTCATTTATTTATTATATTTGTTTGTTTTGTTTATACATGCACTGGGTACAGTCAGAAGCACGGGAGGGAGGGTGAGAGAATTCACCAGAGCCATAGTGGGGAGCAGAGCAGACAGAAGGACTGAAGTACACTGCTGAGGGGAGCAGCGGGTGGCAGGAGAGGTCTGCCCACCATGTGGGATCCTCCTCCGGTGGCCGGGGAGCAGCCGGGGATCGAACCGGCGCCGCAGAGGCCGCGGGCAGCTTTGCAACCCAGCGCTCAACCGCTGCGCCACCAGGGAGGCCCACAGCTCTTTACTTTGATCTAACTTGTGTCCTTGGGGTGTGGGAGCAGGTCTTGTAAATGGCATTTGACGGGCTGTCATCCTGCCCTGGCCTGGAAATCCAGGTACAGGCCCCACCTAAGAACAAAGTTGGAAGCCACCCCCTTTTTAACTTCATGGGGCCAGAATGAGCTGGACAGTCGGGGGCCACTGGGGCATCACACAGGAGCTGAGTAGCCCTAGGGGTGAACGCTCACAGGCGCAGGCTGATGCCTTTGCAGCCCTGCCTGCAGCGCAGGGGAGAAAGCTCTCGCTCTGTCCCCTGCCGTTTCTGGGCAGCCAGGAACGTGGAAACAGATTCTAATGCAGAGGTTAGGTTTCTGAAGGTTTAAAGCCTCACAGGGAGAAGGCAGAGACACACACCCCCTTCCAGTTCCCCTCCATTGGATGGTGCAAATGACACCCCAGCAGTATCCCGGCCTCTTGTAAAAGAGCACAGGGTTGGTGGGAACAGGCAGTGACCAGGACTGTCCGTGTACCCACAGGCCACTGGGCAGTGTGTACCCCTGGAGAAGAGTTAGGGGCAGACATTTCTAGCTGCTCCCCTCCTGGAATTGACTCTGTGTCAAAGGGTTCAGGGTGGGGGCCTCCCCGGTGGCGCAGCGGTTGAGCGCTGGGTTGTGAAGCTGCCGGCGACCTCTGCGGCACCGGTTTGATCCCCGGCTGCTCCCCAGCCACCTGAGGAGGGTCCCACATGGCGCGCAGACCTCTCCTGCCGCCCGCTGCTCCCCTCAGCAGTGTGCTTCGGTCCTTCTGCCTGCTCTGCTCCCCACTCTGGCTCTGGTGAATTCTCTCACCCTCCCGCGCTTCTGACTGTACCCAGTGCATGTATAAACAAAACAAACAAACAAATAAATAAATAAAACATGCCTCTATTAAAAAAAAAAAGGCATTTTAAAAAAAAAAAAAAAGGGTTCAGGGTGAAGCTGAGCACCACCCAGCAAAACCTCACACGGCACCTCCCTGGCAGCCAGCAGGCCCGCGCAGGCTGAGGCCCAGGTGCAACCCAGCCTGAGGGTCCTCCCTGCCTCGCGAGAGCTCAGGGGCCTCCTGGCCTGGTTCTCCTGGCCTTGGCCAAAGCAGAGGCTCTGTGAGCGTGAAGGAAGCTGGGAGGCCAAAGAGAAGAAACATGAAGGGTTTTGGGGTAGTCCACGTGCTTTGCACCCCAAGCCGCTAGTGCCTCCGATAGGTCCAGCCTGAGCTGGACCCAGGCTTGGAGTGGGGTTCCACACTGAGGTTCAGTTGTGGTTCAGACCAGGCAGGAGTGAGACTTTCTGATAACAGAAAGGGCGGAAACATTTCAGAAATTCAACAAGATGTCATCGTGGTGACAAACAGCCAGTAGGAAACAGAAGGGTCGACGTAACACAACCCAGGACTTCCACTGGACAAAGGAAAACCATCTGATGCTTATGTCTCCAGGAATTAGGATTCCTCACGAAGACTGAGTGTAGAGCTGGATTTTATACTCTGATGATGTGTCTTTCAACTAGAGACTTAGGGTTTTTTGTATTTATTGTGATTATACACTTGACTTTAGCCAAAAGGCTGAGAAGTGATTATAGATTTGGACTTTTTCTGTCATTTTGTTTCTCTCCCCCTCCTATATTTTATTGTACTAATCAAGTTCTCTTAATTTACCTTTTCTCCCCGGGCTGGGCACCATTCTATTCCTATTTTTTAGCAACTATCATTAGCATTTTAAATATGGTTTGACTTATGAAACCTAAATAGCTGATGTCTCTGTGGGTCCCCTGAGGGCACAAGGACTGGGGTTCCCCACAGTGTGCTCCCGAGCATTCCTTCTGACCCGTCTAGTATTTTAATACTACTTTCTTTTGTATCTCCCCAAATTTGTTTTTATTCTTCCTTTATAAAGTCAACACATGTTGATTTACCCATGTTTACTAAATTTGTTATGTTTATCATTTTCCTTACATCCTTGTCCTTCTGGTTCGGGTTTCTTCTTCCCAAAGGCTCTTCCTCACTAGTTTTGCAGCGAGAGACCATGAATGCTACTTTCAGAGTTTCTTCTTTCTGGAAAAAAATTTTTCCCTCTTCTGTGATAATTGATCAGGGTATGAAATCTTAGACTATTGTTTTTCCCTCACTGCTTTGTAGGAATTAGTTCATTATCTTCTGACTTGTCGTTTTGTTTTGTTTTGTGTTTATTTGTTTTTAAATAATCCACGGGACTCTTTATTTTTTTTCTCCTCACACCCAGTGTGTCATGAGTCGCAGGCCCGATCCTGCGCGGGAGCCCCTCGGGGCCAGGCTGGCGCCTCAGCTGACCCGGCCCTGGCTCTCGCCCCTTCCGGGAGCGGACGGAGGCGTCGCCCTCGCACATCCGGGAAGCACTGGCCTCGGCTGCGGAGCATGCGCCGTGCGCGCCCTGGCTCCCGCCAAAACCCGCCCTTCCCCTGCGGGGTGACCGCAGAGCCCGCTGCATGCTGGGTAATGTGGGGCGCTTCCGCGTGGCCGTGGTGACGCGGGGCCTTCCCGTCTGACCCCTGCCCCCCCCATGTCCACATCATTTTCTCCTAGATTCGCTGTGTGGCCCGCGGAGAGCTCCGTGCTTTCTACGAGGCCTGGCGGACACCCAGGGGCGGGCGCCTCTTTCGCTTTGTGTCGGCCATTTTGATGACTTACCGGAAGGTGCTGGTGCTGGCCGGAAGGCTGACCTCAGTTTTTATTCCGGGAGAGTCTATTGTCAACCTAATAGTTCTAACTTTGATAATCAATCTGTTTTCTTCTCTGTTGCTTTTAGGATTTCCTCTTTGTTTTGGGTGTCCACGTTTCACCCCAGTATTTTTACATGTGGATTTACCTTTGTGCCCTTTGAATTTGAGTATTTATGTCTTTCATCGATTCTTAAAAATTAAAATTATTTCTCTTTTGCTAATTTTCTAATGATCTCTTTCTAGATGAGAAACTATGACCAGATAGATGTCCATGTTGTTAACATACATAGGGAAACATGTTTCCATTCATTTGATCTCTGTCCTCCATTCTGGGTACTTTCCTCGTTTAACTTTCATTTAATTCTTTTCAGCTGTGTCCAGGCTTGCTGTTTGACCAGTCCATTGAGTTTTAAAATTTCGGTGACTATACTTTTATTTCTAGTTTTCTTTTTTCAAATGTTACTTAATAGGATTTTTTTTTTTAAGGTTTGATGAATTTTATGCACCATGCTTTTCCCACTTACTGACCTCTATTAAATTTCTAATTTACACAACTATTCCTATTCTGTGCTATCTTGGATTATCATTACATGAATCAAATTCTTGGGTTTTTAATCCCGTTGTTTGCTGTCTCCTCACTAATGTGGACTGTTTCCTTGTGGGTTTTGCAGTTTGTGAGCTTATTCTGAGCCAGGCTTGTGGTCTGGATTGGAGGATAATTCCTCCTGTTTGTGAGTTTCCTTCAGCCAGAAACCTCAAGCGCTATCATTAGCCTGAGTCCAATTTTCATGTCAATTTATCAGCCCTGTGGGTAATGTAAATTTGAATCCCTACCTCCACAAGATAGTAGCTGTGGTTTTGGATTCGCCAAGGAACATATATTACCCCATCACTACCATTACCCAGAGCCCAGCCTGAGGCAGATAAACCTTTTGCCATTTGTAGCTGCCATGGAGTTAGGCGGAGTAGGTTCTCTATTCAAGAACTCACCATTCAGCTGCCAGCAGAGCAGTTAACTGACAGCTCCAGGTAGTAGAATCTCCAGGAAATGCCTTAGCTTTCAAACTGAAGTCATGCTTTTCTTGGGAAGCCCTTGCAAGTCAGAGTGGGTAGAGGCTGTCATGCCTGGTCTAGAGCCCCTGCTAAAACTCTCATAGCCCCAGCGTCCTCTGTTCCTGCTGCCTGAACCTGCTTCCTCTCTTTTTTTTTTTTTTAGTGGGACCCTCCCCGGCGGCCAGGGAACGAACCTGCGCTGCAGAGGCTGTGGGCAGCCTCGCAGCCCAGCGCTCAACCGCTGAGCCACCAGGGGAGGCCCTTCCTCTCCTCTTTTACAGGCTGATCTGGTCCTGGTCTGACTTTGCCTGCAAAATCCTGCCTCTTCTTCCTTTTAGCTTTGATAGGCATTATGCCCCAATAAACTTCTTGTACTTCAAGCATCTGCTTCCCAGGGGACCCAGATAACACCTCATCTTTTGGGGCTGGGGTGAATTTTTTCCTGAACCATGTATTTCCTGAAGATAAGACCGCCAACAGGTTTTACCTGGAGGCATCAGTTCCAATTTCTTACCTTCACAGCCTGATTTCCATATGCCCTTCTCCTTCCCACCCTGTGGGTGCAACAGCTACTCACATGCCGACAACATGGGGTTCATGGTCTCATGCCTGGCACATGAGGACTCCACTGCGTTTCTAGCATGGCTCTAGACTTAAAATCATGTTTATTACAGTCCATGTAGAATTTCAGATGCTTATATCAGGAGTGTGTTCAGGTCATTGGCTCCACAGTATTTGTATCTATTACTTTTTGACCAAGTTTTTTTTTTTAAAAAACAGAAATTATTGAAGGGCATGTTTAATGTCTAAATTTTGCTTTTAATGTTTTTAAAAAGTCACATATAAATTGTATAACACCCAGTGTTAAAAGAAACTTGACAGTTACGCCAAACCAGGAAGTGGTTTTATAGCTGTCAGGGAATCAAGGCTCCCTGTGACTTGGAAGTCTAATGTCTCATCTTCATACACATTCACGGAGTACGGGGGTCTGGTGAGATGACAGATGGTGTCTGAGCAAGGGCCCATGGAGGAATGGGGAGGCATCCGTTCCACCTGCAGAGATCACAGAAGGTTGGGTGGCACTGAGCCAAGTCCTGAGGGTAAGCAGGAGTGGACCAGGTGGACCTGGCGAGGGAATGGGGAGAGTGTATGCAGTGGGAACAGCATGTGGAGACATGGAACAGTACGATGTTCAGGGAAGTGCAGGTTGTTCTGTTCATATAAACAGTGAGATCCGAGGAGTGCAGAAGACAAGGATGAAGGAGCCACCTCATAGGTGTTACCTATGCCATGTTAAGTTTGGATATTAGCCAGATGATGGGGAGTGAGTGGAGGGTTTTAAACCAGGGTGGGAGAAGGCAGACTTGTTAGAAAGGAGTCAGTGTGAGGGATGAGGGGGGCATGGTCTGGGGAGGTGTGGGACCTGGCAAGCCTCCAGTGGTGTGGACATGACACATGACAGGGAAAAGGAGAGGCAGAAGGTGACAGGAACCCCAGAGGAGTTTCCCCAAGGATGGAAGCGTAAAGGGGTAACAAATGCCCAGCTCAGTCTTTGAAGACCTTGATGCTGTTGTTGATGGTACAAGCACAGTTGGCCCATCTTTCCCCCAGTCTGCCATGATCATGAACATGATGGAACATTGCTCCTTAGCGATGGGAAGTATCAGAAGGGCTGGAGGCCATCTTTGGAAGCATCAGGAATAAGAGAACAAAGTGCTAAAAAGATGAAGGTAAAGAAAGGTATCAAGGAGCCCAGCAGATGGCACTTGGGATGTGCACGGGGGAGGCCAGATGAAAGTATGGTCGAGAATGATGAAGCTCAAGTTATCTCGGTACTACAATAGATTCGAGCACCAGCGCTCGAATTGAGGGGATTTGGCCTAGCTTCAGAGAGGTGATGAGAGTTGTCCTGAGATTTACGAAGTGTGGTAAGATGAATAAGCGCCCCCTCCCCATGATGTCCATATCCTAATCCCTAGAACCTGTGACAGTGCCCAAGGGACTTGGCAAGATGTGATTAAGATCTCCTGACGGGGAGATTATTTTGGACTGTCTGGGTGGGGCCGATATAATTGCAAATGCTTTACGAGGTGCAGGCAAGAGGATCCAAGCCAGAGATGAGGCTAGAAGTAAGCGGCTGGAGAGATTCCCTTTGAAGGGGACAGGACCAGAACCCAGGGATGCAGACGACCTTGAGAAGTTGCAACAGGTGAGGAAACAGATATTCCTCTGCAGTGTCCGGAGGCACTCGAACCTGCTGACATCCTGAACTTAGGTTTGGACTTGTGTGGACTTGTGTACCACACGGGGATTTTTGCTGGTTTAAGCCACGAAGCTTGTGGTGCCGTCACAGAAGGGACTGTGCACCTTGGCCCCCCACGGTGCTTTTCTGGCCTCCCCGACTGGAACCCCCTTCTGGACCTCTGAAAATGACCTCAGTGCCCCTGCTTCCTCCCCATGTTCTCGGTCTCTGAGCACCCCTGAACCCAGACCTTAGGAGTCACCCACTTAGTGGCCATGGCTGAAGTGCACGGTTCCTGCAGGCAGCGTGTGGGGCTAGCAAGTGTGGAACACAGGGATCGGGAAAGGTGTGGAGGAGAGGCGGCATGAGGCACGCGGACAGAACATCTCTGGCGGCAGACTTGTCCAGTAGGGAGGTGGGCAAGAGGCGCTGAGAGCGGTGAGAGCTGAAGGAGAGGCAGGTGATGGGAACCCGGAGGTGTCCCCGAGGACAGAGGTGTGGCGGGCAATAGAGGTGGCTGGCGCGGCCTCCAGAGACCTTGATGCTGTTGAGACGGTCAAGGCACAGTCAGTCCATCTTGTCCTCACAGGAAATGAGAAGCCACGGCCACGGCCAGCCTGGCTGGGATCCCACTCCCACACCCTCTGTGGCAAATTAAAGCAGATTCTGTTTTATATTTTCTTAAGACAATGCTTAAAATGAAAACCATGGAAGACAGGAAAGTTGTCAATTACGGTTGGTGGGAGTATGGGCGTCTGCCTGGCCCCAGAGGGGGGATGGGCTCTCTCCAAGACCAGGGTGGCAAATGCAGGCCTGGGGCATCCTCCTTGGCCTCTGGGCAGCCAGGAAAGGTGCAGGCACACCTCCAGCGCCTGTTTCTTTGATGGGCTGCATTTTCCTCCCAGACTTTCCTGCCCCCACATACAGCAGTCACCTCCTATGTAGACTAAAATCAAATGAACCGTGACTAGATGCTGAGGCAGAGACTAGGTGCTTTAATTTTCCCTCTGAACACCCGTCTATCTCCACAGGCTTCTCTGGATCCTTCATTCCCGGCTCTTGGGCTGTGGCCTCCCTGGGTCGAGGTCGCCAACCTCACAGCTCCCTTGGGGGGCGCGGGGTGGCGTCAGCGGCCCAGATGCGGGTCTAAGAACGGAGCCCTCCAAGCCGCCAGGGTGCTGGTTAGGTTTTATTTTAACAGGACGTCTCTTCTGCGCTTGTTTTTCAAAATATCAGTTATATCAATATTAGAAGTGTAAACAGGTACAAAATATACAGTACATAGAAACAATCTTAACTAGTCTATTGCCTAATAAAAGTATGCGCGAGGGGGCGGGGCGCGCACGCAGCCAGGGCCTCCCCTCCGCGGGGTAACGGTCACCTCTGCGGTGCGGGAAGCGGGGCTGCTTCAGCAGAACGCGAGCGGATAGTGTGTGGCAGAGTCAAGGAACCAGGCCCCGAGGCCAATGTCGTCCGTGAGCCCGGCCGTCAGCCCGCGTGGGGCGCCGACCCACTCCGGAGGAAGGCTGCGGCCCGGCGGCGGGGCCCGGCCGGGGGCCCATGTGGGCCACTCAGTTATGGGGACAACCACCAAAACTGGCTCCCCCAGACTGAGACGCGCCCCTAGAGGAAGCGCCGTCCTGCCAGGAGCGCACACGCGTCCCGCGCTCCCGCAAGGCCGCCGCGTGACCCAAGGAGGGGCCACACGGGCGTCTGGACAGAGAAAACACTGCACAGAGAGGGGGCGCATCTCGCTGGACTGGGGGTGGGGTGGGGGTGTAGGGGGGTGGGGGGCTGGGTTCCCGGCTCTGCGGTACCTAATGGGAGGTGCCTCCTCCCCGCTGCGCGTGTTCAGAGGGCGGCCCGTCGGCAGCAGCTTCTTCCGCCAGGGCGGACGGCCGGTCCCAGGGAAGCGCGGCGGGGCCTTTTCAGATGGAGGCGAGCTGGTGGTGACTGGCCCTCCTGGACAAACCTTTCTCTCTGTTACTTGAGCCTGGGGTTCCTTAGGCCCCGCTGGCTGTACTTGGGGGTGCCCTGGTGGGGGTGGGGGTGTCTCGACATCCAGAACTGTGTGGGGGATCAGCCCAGCCTTGGGGGCCAGGGCGGGGGTCCCCCCCGCGGGCCTCTAGCACACTGTTGGCCACTCCACAAGGACACAGCCCGCACGGACTCGCGCTCCGGCAGCCAAAAGTCCGCTATGAAGTTTAAACTGGGGCTACGACTATTTTCCAGCTTTGTCTTCAAGAATTGGAAAAGAAAAAAGTGTTTTGTAATTAAATTACTTAAAATTCTGGGGCGCTCAGCTTCGCATCAGCTCTACTTCGTGCGGAGGCGGGTGTTTTCCAGTGATGAGTTTCAGGACGGGCCTCCCGGCCCCGCCTCGGCCCGGCCCCACCCTGGCGCTGCACGTGGGACTTTGTACACCGGCGGCCCGGGGGTGGCCGGGCGGGGCCCCTGGCCGGGCGGGGCGGCCTCACAGGTCCCCGCCGTCGGTGGGGCCCAGGACGCCCAGGCCGCAAGTCCAGTCGGTCACCAGGTCTGTGGCGGCCAGGGGTCCTTTGGCGGCCGGGCCCTTGAAGGGGTCGGGGGGCCCGGGCGGCAGCGGCGGGAGGGGCTGGCCGCGGCCCGGGCCCTTGGCGCCCGCCGCGTGGTTGCGCTGGTGCTTGCGCAGGTGGTCCTTGCGGATGAAGCTCTTGCCGCAGACCGTGCAGGTGAAGGGCCGCACCCCGGTGTGCGTGCGGTAGTGGTCGATGAGCTTGGAGCGCTCGGTGAAGCGCTTCTCGCACTCGGTGCAGGGGAAGGGCCGCTCGCCCGTGTGCAGCATGCGGTGGCGGATGAGGTGCGCAGGCCGCGTGAAGCAGCGGCCGCACTCCCCGCAGCGCAGGGCGCTGCCGTCCCGCGCGCCGCCCCCCGCCGCCCCCGCCGCGCCGTCGGGCTGCCCGCAGCTGCGCTGGTGCGCGCTCAGGCTGACCTGCAGCTGGAAGCTCTTCCCGCACGTGGCGCAGGTGAAGGGCCGGCCGCCGGGCGGTGCCGCCGGGTGCTTCTTCAGGCCGGGCTTGTGGCCGAAGCCTTTGGTCCGGCTGGGGTATTTGCAGGGGTCCTGGAAGGGCCGGGCCGCCTGGCTGGGGTCCAGCACGGCCTCCCCGCCGTCAGAGGACGAGTAGGGCAGCGCCTCGGGCCCAGTCCTGGGGTTCAGGCCCACTGGAGGTTTGCACCTGAAATTCCAGCCCCACCGGACGCCCCCAAAGAGCCAGTCCCCGGGAGGGGTCTCGTCCTGGGCCACCGCGGGGCTGAGCTCACCCATGTCCCTCTCAGGCCGCGCGGGCTCCCGCAGCCCCAGCACCGGGTCCTGGCTGGGGAAGGAGCTGCCCTGGCTTTCCCAGGCGCCCTCCTGGACAGGACTGGGGAAAAACCTCGTGGCTTGGCCTGGTCCGAACAGAGTCCCGTGGGCCTCTAGGTCAGTAGGGTGCACGGGCGTGGCCACTACCTCTTCTTCTTGGACTTCTGTTTTGATCACAATTTTTACATCTGCTGAAAAAGACAGAGACTAGTCTCATCCTGCGCCCCTACAGCCCAGAGCTAAGACCAGCGCTTAGCAGCTCCAAGCCTGGGGCTCACAGACAGGGACGCACCTTCCCTCACCCCCAGGTGGTCAGGGCACAGACTGTCTCAAACCATGTGGGAGCACCCTGTTACAGATAAAGGTAAAGCCAGCACCCACTTCAGCTTTCACCAGGGCTGTGGAGGCTGGTGGAGGCTTCACCTGAGGGCGGGTGACTCAGGGAGCATACCCATGGGCACAAGCCCAGAGACCAGTGTGTGTGGCTCTAAGGGTGTTCTGGGGCTCTGCACAGAGCTGTGGTGGATTTGGGTGAATTTTCTCACTCACACTCATCAGTGATACACTGTTTCGTGGGGCTGGGTGAGTATTAAGTCCATAACAGCACGCAGCAGGCTCCTTGGCATGCAGCAAGCTTCCAAGAAATGGGGTCAGCTTGCTACTGATAAAAATATTAGTGAGCTAGTAAAGGCATGTCTGATTTTATGTAAATGTCCTTGAATTTTACATCCTGAAGTTTGACATCAGGGATCAAGGCTTTTGGTGCAGAGGCTGGGGCGCTGAACAGGGCAGAAATGACTACCGGAGTGATTTGCTGGCCTTCAGAACAGAAGGCGAAAGAGAACACAGAAATGGGCGGCTCTTCTCCCAGTTCTAGCCTGGAGCAGCCCTCTTGGCAGCACTGAGTCGCAGAAGTGGCTATCTTCTCTGTGCCAGCCAGGAGCCAGGGTGGCTTGGGTCTGGGCAGGAGGTGCAGCCTCTCAGGGTCAGCTGATCAAATGGACAGCTCGCTCCCCACCAGAGCTACTGTGAACATGGCCTTTGGGTATTAGAACTTGGAAGGAGATAAAGGACCGGCAGACACCTAAAGGCCTCTGGGCTGCAGGGCCAGGCCTCCCCCCCCCCCCGTACCTTCTGTGGAGGCTGCTGCTGTGCTGAGCTTTAGGGTGCCATCCGAGCATGCCGAAGAAGGGTGATGGGGAGGGAGACCTGCCTGCCAGGAAGCAGGTGCGATGGTGGTTGAAAAGTTGGAGGGGACACCTGTGGTGCAGAGAGATGAGAACTAGGTAGTGGGAAGGGGAGGAACCCCGAAGCCCCTCCTGGCTTCCTTAATGAACACAGACCCCCCCACCTCTCTCCTGAACCCCATGTACTGTTGCCCCTTCTCCAAGGTGCTAGGGGGCTCAAAGGTCACAACTTGCTCATACGGTCCTCTCCACGAGGTGGCAACTGTGACCAAAATGCCCAATGTGGGGGCAAGAACAGGTGAGGCCAGAAAGTGAGGCACAGAAATACCAGGATGAGGGTGGCACTGAACAAAACTCGGGGCCTGCGAGATGTCATTTGGTGCAGCCCTGCCTCAGCTGGAGAAACTTCTAGTCAGGCCAGAGGCCTGTGAGCCCCCACGCCACCCCATTGCTTCGGGAGCACCTTCTTCAATGCCCTGCTTTTAGTCCCTGCGACTACCCCCTCTGCCTGGTCCCCCATCTCAGGCACTCACCAGAGGCAGTGTCTGTAGAGACCTCGCCTGCTCCAGAGTCCAGCTGGCTGAGACCCCACGGCTCCTCCCCGATGTCCGGCTGGCCGGCTGCCCAAGCCTCGACTCCCAGTGCCTGCTGCTCCTGGAGCTGGAGCTCGCCCTCCTGCTTGATCTGCATTAAGAGGTCAGGGGCAGGAACCGGGGCCCCTGAGCCTAAGAAAGGGAGAGCGTGTGAGCAGACCGCAGCAGGACCCGGCCTGGGGTGGAGGCGCATGGAGTCGAGAAATGGACAGGAGGCCTGAGGGTCAAGTAGCAAAAGATCCTGGTGGGTGGGAAGGCAGGAGCACCTAGGGCCCACGGGGCCTTCCGGCAAGGCGCACATGGTACTGGGTTCCCTGCAGGCGGGAGTGAGGAATGTACTATACCGGGCCAGGCTTTACTCATGGGAAGTCTGCGCTGCCCCAGGGATGCCCTGTCCTTGTCTTACGCAGAAATGCTAGGTCAATTTAACATCAGATGTTCCCCCAAACCCTCCCCCACACATGTATTTAAGTGAGTGCAAAGATCCCAGATGTAAAAATCAAAAAGAAAACGCAAAGTCAAATCAAGAACTCAGCTGGGGACAAGGATCAGGGTCTCGAATGGCCGCCAGCAGTGGGACTGAGCTGCCTGTGGGAGGCCAGGGACCGGCAGGCCTTGCCAGGCCCATGAAGTGGGGCCAGGCACACTGTATCTACCCAGGAGCTACGAGGAAGCTGCCCGCTGTGCACTGCTCTGCTGGGAGTGCCACCGGTGGGAAACCGCAGCCACACAGTGGTGAACACCACCACACTAAACTGAGAAATCTGCAGACAAATTGGCCAAGAGCCTGGCATAGTCCCAGCATGGGGACCCAGCAGGCATCCCACAGTGCATCCATAGGGCCCTACTGGAAAACTAAATTTACAAAGCAGAAGAGGAGCCAAATCATATGAAAGTCAAGGCAGAATGCAGGGAGAATCAGGGCCTCTCCAGTGGCGCAGCGGTTGAGCGCTGGGTTCGAAGCTGCCCATAGCCTCTGCAGCGCTGGTTCGATCCCCGGCTGCTCCCCGGCCACAGGAGGAGGGTCCTGCATGGCGCGCAGACCTCTCCTGCCGCCCACTGCTCCCCTCAGCAGTGTACTTCGGTCCTTCTCCCTGCTCTGCTCCCTGCTCTGGCTCTGGTGAATTCTCTCACCCTCCCGTGCTTCTGACTGTACCCAGTGCTTGCATAAATAAATAAATAAATAAATAAATCTTTAAAAACAAAACAAAACAAAAAATGCAGGGAGAATCACAGGGAAAAGATGCTAAGGATTAGAGAACACAAGCGTGTCTAAAATAGTCAAAGCAATAGAGGGTCAGGGCAAGAACGGGACATTATTTTTAAAAGGCAGACACTCTAGAAACGACCAAAGCAGTTACGAAAAGGAAAGACTCCGTGGCTGGCTTAGCAGCAGACTGAATGCAGCTTAAGAGAAAATCAGTGACTTGGAGAATGGCCCTGGGGAAATGAGCCAGCCGCACCGAGAGGAAGAAATGGGAGAGAAGTTCAGACGTGAGGGATATGCTGTAAAGTCCCAACACATGCTGGTAGAAATCCTGGGCAGAGGGTGGAGAAGTCGATAAGCAGGAACAGGCAGAGAAAGAATGGCTGAGAATCTCCTCCGGAGCGCTGAAGACATTCTGAGCCCAGAGGCTGAGAGCACCCAATTCCTAAGTGGGGAATGATGGAGAAACACGCCTCGGCTGCGTCCGGGGATGTGGACCAGCAGGAGACCAAGGGAAAACCCTCCAAGAGGCCGAGGAGTGAAGAGGCACCTCCCTGCCCCAGAGACAAGCATCAGCAAGACCGAGAGGAGGACAAGAGCGCGGCCGCCAAATGCTGAGGCCGTGGCCGGGAACTCGCGGCGACGAGGCCCGTCCAATTCTGGTCCCGCAGACTGGAGAGCAGCCCATGAAGACCTTGGTAAAGGAGTCCCGTTTATGAACACACATGCAAAACTTCTAAATGAAAGGATTACAAAATGAACAGCCATGTTATAGACAAATTGGCTTAACCCTGAGAACTCAAGGACCCGTGAACCCCAGAAAATATAATAAGTTCATTCACCACCAGATTATGGAGAAATAGTGTCACCATCTCCGCAGACGCAGGCACAGCCATCAGCGCCTCTATTTCTGGCACACAGCTGGCTCGATGCACAGAGAAAGCCCTCCCGGTATAGAACAGCTAAACATGCCAGGCAGAGTGTAAAAATTATAAACAATTTTTAAGCAAGGGTGACCCAGAAATAAAGGAAGGAAAACAAACAGAGGCCAGAACTGAGAAAAAAGTCTACATCAACCAAGGTACATCATGGGCACCTGGCGACCACCCCCCCCCCGCCCCCTCCCCCACCACATACACACACCTGGGACCCCAAAGGACACACTCCCAGGGGACTAAACTGAAAAGTAAAAATCTGCCCGAAGGAGTCTGCCCTGTGTGATGATGGCTCAAGGCTTGGTGGGGGGGAGCAGAGGGAGGACCGGGGTGGGAGAACACTCTCCCCCAGGGGTCAACACAGGCTGGTCCCAGTGTAACTCTGAACACCTCCAGGCCAAGGCTGTAGTGGCGCTGGTGACCAGCAGAGGCCAGCACAGGTCCTCAGGGCGCTGGCCCTGTGACAGCTTCCAGGTGTGCATGAGCTCACACGACAGGTCATCATCTCAACGAGCAAGCCAGCCGGCCACTCAGTCGCCAGGAGCCACAGTCATACTCAGAATGTCACCTGTAGGGACTGTTGATACTGCGATTTTCAAACCCAGAAAATCTAATACTATATTTCAAGAAATAAGAAGGGGGCTGGGAGAGAACATGCTCACTATGAAACTGTCAAACCTGACCAATCAGATTCTGAAAAAGAATGAAAGGTAACTTTAGAGTCGCAAAACGAAATAATGGAAAAATTAAAATCCTACCTCTAGGTGAAACAACAGAAGCAACTGAGTAGAGAAAGGCGAACTAACAAGAGGTCAGAGCAGAAGAAATCATTCACAACTCACGCAAGCCGGAGCTGAAACTCTGGGGAGGTGTCCCAAGTGGTGGAGGCTAACAGGACAGGGTTCCAGAAAGATGGAGGCGGGGGGTGGGGGTGGGGGTGTCAAGGTGTATCAAAGAGCTCAGGATGCAAGATTCTCTGAACTGCCGAAGAGCACCGACGGCAAGCAGGAGAGAGAAGAGACCCACCTCTAGGCGGACTGCAACGCTGGACACTCCCGAGGACAGAGGCCACCGAGGCGCAGCGGCTGGACTGGAGCTGCTTCCTCAGCAGAGCAAATTATGGGGCTAAGATGACTACCTTTCAATATGACCTTCGAATAAAGACTTTCTCAGACACAGGCAGCCCCCCTTACACGCACACAGGCGGACAGTTCATTACCAATAGACCCACAACCACTTCTCAAGGATGCATTTCAGAAGAAGACAACTCCCAAGGTCACAGGAATAGAACAGAATGTATCACTCCCAAAGTGATTCCAAATAACCATAGTCTGAGGTAGAAAAAAAACGAAGTGAATAATCCTGAAAGGGAGAGAGGAACCAAATCCAGGAAAGCCCTAAGGGCTCAGGCATAATCTAAGAGGTGCTGCAGAAACGGGACCACAGCGGGGCGGGTGTCCACACCAGTGCCGTCCACCAGAAATACCACCTCTTTAATTTTAGGTTTTCTAGTAGCTGCATTAAACAGGCAAGAAGAAACTAACTGTAACAATAATTTTTAGTTAGGTTGATATCGCTAAAATGTTCAGCGAATAATCGATATTACAATTAGGAAGATAGTTTATATATTTTTCGTACCTGTCTCTTTCATCTACCTCTCTTTTTCTGTACCGTTTTTGAAGTCTGGGCCCTACTGTATCCCTACACAGCACTTTTCAAGTGCATACGTGGCTTGTGGCTCACCGGACGTTTGACTGGTAAGATGATCAGGCGAAGACAAACAAGAGAGCCGGCGCTGAGCGGTGACAGGGGACACGCCTAGAACGGAAGGATGCAAAGCAGGCGAAAGAGTAAGAGACACACCGAGCCCGAGTGAATTGGTGTCTTAAGAGGTTTTTACACCCTGTCAGATGGAACAGACCTTGAAAAGCAAAGATACCCAAGAGCAGTGACCACCGTGTAATGGTGAATTGACCGGGAAGATAAAATCAAGTCTGAAATTTTAATCCAACAAGAGATTCAAAATGATTAAGCAAAACTGACAGAGCTCGCGACAGACCCGCCTTCCTGGCAGGGATTTCACAGACCTCTTCCCCTGATGAGGATCTCCTAGACGGAGCCTACAGGGCATCCACACGACAGACGTGGCCAAGTGGACAGAAGTCGAAGCTAGAGACAAGAACACAAACTTCTCATGCGACAGAGCACCTGAGGGAAAAGGAACTTTCTGAGCCACAATACAAACTTCAGTCAATTTTAGTGTTTCAGTCACCCATTTTCTAACTGTAATGCTATGAGGTTAGAAGTAACAGGTATCCCCAGAGCCTCCATGTGCGCTAAAATTTTAAAGATATGTATTTGCTTCTAAGTAATCAAAGGATCTCGGGGACAAATCACAATGCAAATGAGAGGACATCTGGAACCCAATGTCCATGCAAATGTTTACCACGATAGGGCTGCGTCTGTGCTGGCAGAGGACAGGCGTGGCCTGGCTTGCACCAAGCAGGGGACTGGCCGCCAGTGGGTGGGGTGTTAAGCTGCCAGTGCAAGGTGTTAGAAATACCAGCACCCAAAAAGCTCATAAAAAGTTGAAGAAAAGAGGGTCTCCCTGGTGGCTCAAGGGGTTAAAAAGCAACCCATGAAGCTGTCTGCAGCCTCTGCAGCACAAGTTTGATCCCCGGCCAGGGAGCTACCCACATGGCACAGCAGACCCCTCCTGTCTCGCCTGTTACTCTCCACAGCAGCATACTTTGGTCAGTCTGCCTTTTCTGTTCTCCACTCTGTCTGTGGTGAATCCTCTCACTCCCCACACCGCTGGCCTGTACTCCAGCTCTTGTACACATAAATAAATCTTTAAAAAAAAAAAAAAAGTAGAAGAAAGGAAATAGTGTGAATGTAAATTAATAAAAGACCAAACAAAGACAGACTACAGAGAGCGGAAAGTAGGTTCGTTGAAGAGAATTAAATGAGTAGAGCTTTAGCAAGATGATCAAGAGAAATGGAGAAAGCAGCAAAACCAGCGTAAAAGGAAAAAAGGGGCGATCACAGAGGTGGCAGGGAGGGGCCTGCCAAGAAGGACGTCCCTCATCCCATGTAATTTGGACATTCTGGGGAGATGGGAAAATTCCTTAGAAAAATTATAATTTGCCAAACATGACTAAAGAAGGACTAGAAAGCCTGGATAGTCCTGTAACTGTTTAAGAACTTGAATCAGCAAACAAACGTCTCCCCCACAGAGGAAGCTTGAGGCTCAGATGGGCCTTGCTGGCGTTTCTGACGAAACATTCAAGAGGTAGATAATTCTAGTGTTACAGCTTTGCTGGGCATATAAAAACAGGAAGGAATACAGCACAGCTTCTATCTTTAATAATAAAACCGGACAATCGTAGTCTGAGAAAGGAAAATTATAGGCCGGACTCAAAAATCCTAAACAACGTAGTACTGAAGTCAACAGTGTATAAAAAGGACCACGACGACATTAGGTTTATTCTGAAAGCACCAAGTCTGGTTTGACATTAGGGTTTAACCTGCCACATTAGCAGGTTCAAGGAGAAAATTCATATAATCCTTTAAAAAATGCATTCTATAAAAATTCATGTTATTCCTGTTGGAAATGCCTAGTTAACCAGAAATAAAGAAAACTTCTTTACCTTGAGAAAGGGCACTGATGAACAAAACCTTCTTTTATTATTACAGCCCGTGTTTAAAGGGCATTCGCTTGAAAATCACAGACCCCAGGACTTCAGGATCTTCAGCCAGCACAATAAAACCAAAGAAAAACAAACCGTATGGATTTGGAAAGAAACGAAACAAGTCTTATTACTCATAGAGGATATGATTATCTCTCCAGAAGACCTGAGACGACTCAGCTGATATCAGAAAAGGAATTAGCATTAATGAGGATTTTAACAGGGTTCCCAGATAGAAGTATCATGTAGTGACAGACACTGAATTTCCACATCCTTCAGGGAGCCCATCAATTGCCATTTTTCTTCCCCGTCAAGGATCTGAAGACATAGAACGAGAGGGAAGCAGATGAAGCGCGGGCTTTATGACGATGATGGAGGATGCCGCTTTCTGTGAGTGCTGACCCCGGCCCAGGAGTCACCCACGGCCCAGGCCAGGAGCCCTGAAGGGGCAGCGTCCAGGGAAGAGGATGAGCAAGGGCTTGTTTTGGTCAATCCCTGATCCCAAACCTCCCGTGAGACCTGCCCCTGGCGGCACCCTGCCATGCAGGGTGGGTGGGGCACGGGAGGTCCCGTAACTGCGCCTTGCTGCAAGGGGAAGGCACTGGGTGCTCCTGCACCCCCGACCTCCTGCACTGCACACAGCACCCCTGCACTGCACACAGCAGTGACAGACAGAAAGTGAAGGCTGAGGCAAGGCCCCTGACAAGGGGACTTGGGACTGTACCTGAGCAAGAAGGATGTACAGGACCTTTAGGGGAGAAAGTCATAAAACCTCCCTGAGGTTACAGACATGCTTGGGTGGAGGGACTTGGGTTTTCACAAAGAACTGACTCAGTGGAGTAAAAGGGCCGAGTAGCCCCGAAAGGACTAGCAGAAGGAACACAAGTCCAGGCCCCGTACAGTGGGTGCCCTGTGCTTGTGGGCACTGATGAGGCACTTATGGGCAGAAACAGGAACGTGAGGCATTTCCATGGCTGGTGAGGATTGGGGATGGGGGTGTGTGTGTGTGTGGAGGGGTGCGGGGGGGAGGGGGGGCGCGTCCCAGGCACTGCTGCTGGGAGCAGCTGTGCCCACTGTGAACACAGCTTCCCGGACCCTGGGTGCACAGCTAGTGGGTAGATTACACATGCATAGTGTTTTCACGACTGCACTGATCCTAAAAGCAAAACGTTGGAAACACTCCCCGCCACCGCAGCAGAGGGAATGCCCGGTGTGTCCAGAACATGGCAACTATGAGGGAGGGAGAAGCGCTGCATGCTGTTGACATCGATGGCTCTCAAAAGCAATGTCAAATAAAAAAGCAAGTTCTAGAAGAACACATGGTACAGTCTTATAAAAAAGTTCAAACAGGTAAAACTTAACAATGCTAACAGGAGTGTGCCCACAGAGGAGAGAAAGCGGCGGCCGACCCATCGGCTCTGAATGTTCATCTCTGAAATGAGGGGAGAGTGTGGGGCGGGGGGACAGTGCGATCTTGGAAGGAGGTTGTGCTGGGTGTGGGGAATATGGGCGTTTACTAGCCTTCTCTAAACTTGACATAATTTCTGTTTACGCGCGCATAGCTGTACACCTGTGGTAATTATTGAAGACATGGCATGGATTTAAAAATTCCACGCACAACAGAATCGACACATTTCAGGAGAAAGTTGTCAAACCTTATTCACGTAGGCACAGAAGGCTTTAATAAATAATTAAATAAATAAATAAAGAGGCTCAGGATTGCCATGAAGGTAATTCTCCAGGAATGAAATGATACAGTAATGAAACTCCAATCAAAATTTCAGTAAGATTTTCCGAGAACTTGGCATAACAATGGTTGAAATTCTTTTTTTTTTCCAATTTATTTATTTATTTATACATGCACTAGGTACAGTCAGAAGCGCGGGAGGGTGAGAGAATTCACCAGAGCCAGAGCGGGGAGCAGAACAGGCAGAAGGACCGAAGTACACTGCTGAGGGGAGCAGCGGGCAGCAGGAGAGGTCTGCGCGCCATGTGGGACCCTCCTCTGGTGGCCGGGGAGCAGCCGGGGATTGAACCGGTGCTGCAGAGGCTGCGGGCAGCTTTGCAACCCAGCGCTCAAAACAGCTGCGCCACCGGGGAGGCCCTGGTTGAAATTCTTATAAAAGGACAAAGGTTCAAGAACAACCAAGAAAAGTTTTGAAGAGCAAGCAGGGCAGGCTCGGTGGACTGGATGTCAAGTCTCAGGCAGCGAACCGGAGCCTGCCGGGGCCACACGTGCCCTCAGCCACCTCGCCGTCAGGGAGGACAGCAGGTGCAACCCCTGTGGAGACCCAGGACCTGGGCAGAGACTGTTTTCATTCTCCCTTGCAGCAAATACTAACCCTAGGACTGGACATGTCCTGTGACAGGAGGAGAATTTCACCCATATTACAGGAGAAAGTCTTTCTGATCTGGAGCGTGATGGGGAAGGATATGTCAAGACAGAAGAAGCAGCGATCTTAAGGAAGAGCCGCTGGTGTGTTTAGCTCTGCCAGAAGTTAGAAACTTCCTTGAGAAGGAAGTGCCGGGGCCTGCGCAGGCTGGGAGAGGATACTGGTAATGCAGGCAACAAAGAGTTGGCATATAGAGCCTATGGAAAGAAGCCCCCAACCAACAAGAGAACGACGCACAATGCAGGAGAAAAACAGTTCACTGAAGAAGTCAAAGAAACCTGTGACGAGGAGGTGCTGAGGGACCGGTGGCCTCCCTCACCTGGGCGGATGGGCAAGGATGTTAGGGAGACAGGCCCCGCCTCTCTGGCGGTGAGGGCAGGGGGCCCGAGCAGCCTGGAGAGAACAGGGTGGAGGGTGGCCCAGGGGCTCCACCGCAGGGCCCAGCTCCAGGGACACCGAGTGCCAGCGGCCCTCAGGAGAGCAGGGCCAGCGCCGAGCGTGGTGGGAGCAACGTGGCAGGAGGGGAACACGAGACGGTGCTGATTTTGAATATTAAACACCCGTTAAAGTCAATGAATTTGATCTATGTGCATCACGAGATAAACCTGAGTAACAGAGTGTCGAGAGGTAAAGGGTGACATCCATGTCATTTAACCGTACGTAACAGGAGCTTTAAGACGTGGATGGAAAGGCTCACCTCAACTTCCGGCCTTAGAAAGGAGACTGGGGGAGCTAAAAGGGAATTTAAGTTGTGCCAGAAATACATCATTTCATTCACATCCTTATTTTAAAACATGGGACGCAGCCAGCAGGCAGCAGGCAGCGTTCCAGGCCGGACGACCGTGGAACCACCGGGAGCTGCGCACCGAGGGAGGGGGCGCCGGCCCGCCCATCATGCAGCGGATGTACAGAGGCTAAGACCTGCGGGGCGCCACTGGGGCAGGACTTCTGAGTGAGGGGAGTTGCAGTTTCCATGGGGTGACCAGGGCCATAAAGGAGGCCAAGCACGGAGGCCAGGAGATCTGAAGACCACTCCGGGCAGAGGGCCTGCAGCAGGGGTGAGTCGGATGGTCTGGGCTCTGAACGAAAGATGGTGGGACTGAGCTTTGAGGGGTCCTGCTGGTTGCCAAGGGGTGAAGGGAGAAGCGGGGCGGCTGGGGGAAGGACGGGTGGGCTGGTGGCAGGTCTGGGTGAGGAGGAGGCGTGAAGCATGCTGGACAGATCTGGAAGGGGCACCGGGGGGATCTGCTGTTGGGGCCCACCTGGGCATGGAAGGGAGGGGCAGACTTGGAGCTCGTGGGCAAAGCAGGCTTGAGCCTGCCTGAGGCGGGGTCTCCTGGGCCATGTGACCCCACAAGCCCACAGGGCTCCACGTCAGTCACATGGCTTTCCCGTGCATCCACCTGTCCTTTCCTGCACTGTCAGAGGCGCGGACGGACTCCAGGAAAACCTGAGACGGTGATATCAGGTGTCCGGATTCACCTCAACAAATCTGTGGCACAGCCACGTGGGGGCCAATGGGCTTATGTTCTGCCACCACTAAGAGATTTACATGAGATTTGGTTCTTGAGTGGAGGCAAGGCCTCCCTATCCATGTCCCCTCCCCCGCACCCCCCGTCTGTCACGGGCTCGGTCTCTTTCCCCAAACACCAGGCTTGGGTCCTCTCCATGCCCTGGTGGAGGTCAGGTCCTCGTTGCCCTTCCCTTCCCTGCTCCGCCTGCGCCCTGGTATCTCCCGGCCACCTCCCGACCCCTCACCTGGACTCGGGTCCACGGGAACGTCTGGAATCTTGGGGCCGGCACGGCGCCAGCTGCATGGCTCCTTCCCCTGTTCAATCTGGGAGAGGACCTCGGGCTTGGAGATGGCGTAATCTGAGGAAAGACAGAAAGGTTCGCTTTTGCCACATCCCACTTAGCACTGCGGACAGGCGGCCTGGGAAGCCAAGAATGGACTAGAAACAGAATTTCTTGCTTGATATAGAGCAGCGATTCTCAGCTGTAGGCAATTTTGTCCATGGGGTCACGTGGTAAAGGCTGGAGACTGTCTTGGTGGTGGCGACTGTGGGCTTGGATGGGGAGCTGTAGGTGGGTGGACAGTGATGCACCTGGACCCCCCACAATGCACGGGTCAGAGCCACAACAGGGTCATCTGGCCCCCAATGTCAAGAGCTCAGGTAAAGAATCAGGCATTGAGTGTCCACGTTAAGAAGCAGTGCCTTTCTGCAAACTAAGGTGTGACCTCAAACCGGGCCTGCCCTTGTCCTCACTAAGCAGGCCGCAAGGCCTTTGGACCTGGGGTCACAGAGAAACCAGTTCAAGAGGAAATTGGCCAGGGGCAAACAGCCCAGCCCCTCCATGGGTGACATCAGAGGAGGGCCTGGCCGAAGCCGAGTCTCCAGGAAGGAAGAAAACTTCTCACGCGAAGGGTGCCGGGGTCGAGGCCACATCTCAGCAGGAGAAGGCTCAAATGTGGGGGGTCATGTCTGCAAGGTGGCTTCTCCACTGCGGCTCAGCAAAAGAACAGGAGGCCTGCCAGGCTGTCGGGAGTTGTTAGGAGCCGCCACCCCTCAGCGGACGGTGCAGGAGCCTTGGGGCAGAAGGGCGTTTTCAGCTTGTCCCCCAGGGCTGTCCCTGGTCAGGAGAGGGGACGATGCTCTGCCGGGTCCTTATGCTGGAAGCCGCCAGCGCGGAGAGGCTTGAGGGCTCTCACCTCACGCTGGACAGAGAAATGAGCACCACGCCTTACCCAGGGAGACCAGCGTCTCGTAGTTGCCCCGCATCATGTGCTTGTAGAGCTCCTTCTGCCACTCGTCCAGCTTGCCCCACTCCTGCTCAGAGAAATACACGGCCACGTCATCAAAGGTCACGGGCACCTGGAACCACAAGCGTCAGGCGAGCTCACCCCCACACCGCCAGGCACATCCCCCCCACATCCTGCCCCCGCCCCGTGCCCCGGAGCTACCTTGGGGGTCTCCCCCTTGCTGCCGGGGGGCAGCCGCAGGATCCAGAAGTTCCTGTTCCTCAGCAGGTTCTCCATGTTCTCCAGCCGGCGCTGCAGCAGCCCGTACTCCTGCAGCAGCGTCCCCAGCACGGCCCACTTGCCCTCCAGCTGGTTCCCGAACTCCACGGCCGTCTTCTCGCAGTCGGCCAGCTTCTTCTCCGCCATTCCAGTTCGACCCTCCAGGGAAAGCAGGCGGGCGGCCTGGGATTCGATCTTCCTCTCCATGGCCTGGATCGTAGCTGCCATCGTCCACGGGGAAATCTGGCAGAGAAAAAGAGAAGTGGCCTCATGCATTCCATCCGCCATGTCCAGCTCTCCTGGGCCTGAGAGAGCTGGGCAGGACGCAAATATGTGGAAAGTGGGACCAAGTCCCTGGCCCTCAGTTCCCTTTGGTCTCTCAGCCGGCACCTGCATGTGGGTGGGCCCCTGAGCGCAGGTAGGCCCAGCCGCAGACCACAGGCTCGTGCGCCCACCACGGCCAGCCCCGGGGAGCGGCTCATAGCCTCCCCGCCAGGCATGCAGCGCTCTGGCTGGGGAACAGCAACCAGGCTTTGCTGGGGCATTTCAGTGGCAAAACAGTAAACTGCAGACGGGCTAAGGCCGCCAGCACCTCCCATTGCCACACGGGAACTGTCCACAGATGATGACCGAGCAGAAAAACAGCTGCTTCACCAAAGCAGCATGAAGAGTGTTGCTCAACAGCCTTTTTAATGCATCTCATCACTTTTTAATACAGATAAACCGAAGGGCTGATTCCTCTTCTCCCAGGACCATTGGATCTGGCCCCTCCACTCCCCCAGCCCCAATCACCACAATTACAAGTCTGTCAGGCTGAACTTTGATATACCACCCCCACCCCAAGGGGGAGAATCAGGTCCCAGATGTTTCTGTGGCGCCCAGGGCTCACAGGGAGGCGAGGAAGGTCAGCCTTTGTGCCTGCAGTGGCCATCAAGACCTGGCGCCCTCCCAGCCAACTTCCCCGTCCACGCAGAGTTCACACGGTGGCTGGCATGACTGGCCGCTGAGGAAAGGGCACAGCTTGCGTTGGGTGGGGGCTGGACCTCCTGGCCACCCACCCACATGGACACCTGGCCCAGGATCCACAGGGGGAGTACTGGGACCTTCTCCCTGCTGCCCCTCACACCGTCCTGGAAATCATTCCTAAACACACGGGCGGTAACTATCTGCCAAGTCAAGAAGCGATGGCCAGGAAGCAGGCGGAGCCATGTGAGGGCCCTGGGGACCAGGATGGGGATGGGGACCAAAAGGAGAGCTGGGTGGAGGCAGCAAAGGCAGGTCCAGAGATGGAGTGGCAGGTTGCATGATGGCCCGAGGGTGGCTGGAGCAGGTGGCCTCTGTCCAGTGAAGGAAGGGCTTTCCCTGATCTCCAAGGCTGGGGAGGGACGGACTAGGCAGAAGGGTGTTGAGGGCCACAGGTGGATGTGGGAGGGACCCCCTCTGAGAGGGGGGTGCTCCGTCCCTTCCTCTCCTGCCTGCTCGCCAGCCCACCCCTACCAAGAATCCCAGCCTCCTGGGTTCTGTCCCACAAGAGTCCCTTCCCCCGGCACCCAGCTCCCGACCATCGAGGACCCCTCAGCTCCCACAGTCCGGCCATCAGGTCAGTCTCCGCAGGAGAAAGGGCATCTGTGTGAACTCTGACTTCAGTAAGGCCCATGTGGTCGCAGATTAAGACTGCCCTGGTGGCTCCTGGGGCCTTCACACCCCTGGGGGGAGGTGCCCCCAGCCCCTAACTGGTAGGTGGCCCTATGGGGCCTTACTCCCTAGGGGAACAGGGAGCCCTGCTCCAGAGGAGCCAATGCTGTGAGAACTCCAGATCCTTCCACCACTCCCCACCCAGACGGTGAGGCCCAGGCCTGCTAACCTCTTCCAACTCTGGGCAGGGCCTCCGCCAGGGCTCCCTACCCAAGCACCGTCTCCAGCCATGATTCCCTTCTTTTCTGGAACCTGCCCCAGCACTGGTCTCTGCTCTGCTGCCCAAGGGTCCTCCTCACCTGGAAAGCTCCACGTCACTCAGCCTGATGAAACCCTAGCCTCCCTGAAAGCCCAGCTCAAATCACAGCCCTGCAGGGGTGGCAGGCTGTTCACAGGGGTGGGTGGGGAGATGTGGGGGGGCAGGCTGGGGGCAGCCCCTTCCCTAGCCTTCCCCTCCACTCTCCCCTCCCCAGCTCCGCGCAGGCAGGGCTCCCCTCTCCAGTCTGAGTCTCACCACCAGCATACCTGTCTGCTCCCCAGGCACACAATGTGTCCCCGAGAACACCAGCGCCTGTGCCTTTCCGCACACTTCCGAGCCGAGCCATCCCGGCCAAGTTAACTTCTCTAGGCCCCGGGTTTTTCTTTTGTATGACAGAGAGAATGAGGACCCGGCCCGGAGGTTTGGTGGGAGGCCAAGATAATGCCCGAGCGGGGCTGGGGGCGCGCCTGCTCCCACAAACGGGCGCAGCTGCTTTCCGCCCCGACCCGGAGCCAGCCGGGCACTCGGGGTACTGGGTGTCCGCGGAGCCCGAGCCGGACACCTCCCAGGTGCCACCAGGCCGCTGGGGGGAGCTGGGGGCCGGGGACGCCGGGCAGAGCGGGGGGCAGAGAAAGGCGGCGCGGGGAGGGGCGCGGAGACCGGGGGCCCGCGGATGGGGCGGGGGCAGGAAGCCCGGAGGCTGCAGGAACTCGGCGCGGGGCGGCCTGGGCGCGGGGCCGGCCGGGTCCGCCCGCTCCGCCCGGCCCGGGATGGGGGCCCGGCCGGCGTGCGCCGTAGGCCCCGCGGCCCCCGCGCCCGCCCGCCCCAGGCCCGGCGGCCCGAGCCGGCCCCCGGCGCCCTCCCAGGGCCCGCGGCGCCGGGTGCTGGGCCCGGCCCGAGTCCGCGTCCGCGCGCGCGGCCGCCCTTACCGGAGCCGCGGCCGCCTCGGCCATGGCCCTGCGCTGTCCGGCCCGGCCGGAGGAAGTCGCCGCCGCCGCGCGGCCCCGCGCAGGCCGCCCCCGGCTCTCCACAGGCGGCGCCGCCCGCCCGCCCGCCGGCCCGGCCTGGCCTGCCCCGCTGCGTCGCCGCGCTCCCAGCCGCCCGGCCCGAGCCGCTCCGCCCGCAGACGCGCCGCCGCCGTCAGCACCCGGCCGGTCCACACTGCATCCTGGGAGCCGGCGCAGGCCCGTGAGGCTTCCTGGAGGCAGCGCGGCCGCACAGCCCCACCTGCAGCCCGGAGAGGAGAACCGCAGGCGCGGCGCGCGCCCGCCCCGCCCCGCCCCGCCCTCGCCCCGCCCCGCCCACTCCGGCCCCGCCCTCGCCCGCCCCGAGGCCTCGCCCGGCCCCGCCCCGCCCCGGAGGCCCCGCCCCGCCGCAGCCCGCCCCGCCCCGCCCCGCCGCCCACCTGCTCGTCTACGCGGGAACCCGCCCGCCGCGCGCTGCCGCCGCCGCGCCCCGTCCTCGGGCCGCCGAGCCCGCCCACGGGTACCCCGACTCGGGGACCCCCGCGTCCCCACCCGCCCTCCCGCCCCCGCGCCCCGCGCCCCCAGACCCAGCCGCCGCGCCCGCAGCCGCCGCCTGCCCCGGGCCCGACGCCGGCCTCGTGAGCGCCGCGGACCCTCGAGCCCGGAGCCGCGGCCGCCCCCCGCCCCGCGCCGGCCGCGCTCCACGTCCCGGGCCCGGCCGCGGCAGCCCCGCCCCCCGCTTGGCGCCGGGCGCCCGTCGGTCGCTGTCCGGCCGGGCCCGCGGGCGCCCCCAGCTGCCCGCACCGCCGCCGCCGCCGAGGCGCGCTCCCCTCGCGGGCGGCCGGCGGGGGTCGGCGGGGCCGGCGGGGGCCGGCGGGGGCCGGCGGGGGTCGGCGGGGCCGGCGGGGGTCGGCGGGGGCCGGCGGGGGCCGGCGGGGGCCGGCGGGGGTCGGCGGGGCCGGCGGGGGCCGGCGGGCCGGGCCGGGCCGGGCCGGGGGCGCCGTCCGGGGGGCCCTGGGCCGGGGGCGCCGCGGCTGGACGTCAGTGACCGCGGGCGCCGGCCCAGCCCCGGCCCCTCGTCTCTACCAGGCGCCGCCGGCCGCGGTTACGCGTCTCCCGACTTTTTTCACTTCAGGTTTTTATTCTGCGGAGCCGCGAGGCGTTTCTCCACGCGAGGGAGAGCGAGGCCGCCGCGCGGACGGGGCGGGCTGGGGCCTGCGAGGCGCCCCCTGTGGCCGCGGGGCGCATTGCCGCGGGGCCTCTGCGGGCGCCCCTGGAGGAGCCCCCTGCTGGCGGGCGCCCCGCGGGCTGGGCTGCAGCGGGGGCCTGACGAGCCCCCCGCAGCCGGGCTGGGCGGACGCCGGGTCGCCCGGGGGCCTCCTCGGCGCCGCAGTGCGCTCGGGGGGGGCGGGGGGGGGGGCCGGCCTGCTCGTGGCGCACGCTGTGCCCCGGGCCTGACGCCTTCCCCTTGGGATGCGGGCCCGGTTTCGGGGATTTCTGATGTCCCCCCACCCGATCCCGTAGATCTTGCCCCTCCGTGTGGGGACGAGGACTTAGGGGCCGCGGCTGGGCGCCTCCGCACCCCTCTGCCTTTTCAGTAAATCCCTGAAAGGGTGAAGTCGACCCAGTCTCCGGCGGAGACGGTTCCTGGAGCTGCCCGGGTCCAGTTTTGTGCTGTCTTTTGTTTTCCTTCCAGTTCTTCTTCCACATGAGTCCTTCCCCTCCCAGATGACACCTCCCTGTGCCAGTGGTGAACCCAGCTTTGTGGATTTGGGGGAGCACTGCTAAGAAAAACAAAAGCTTGACAAAAGCGCAAGCCCCAGAGCTGGCGTGAGGGAGGCGGGCGGCGCTGGCCTCTCGTTGGCTTCTTGGTAAAGCCTCGATTAAGTGGAACGCCCCCGCCGGCGCTGACCCGCGCCGCTTCTGCTTGGGGGTGTGCCTTGGGGTGTTGGGGAGCAAGGGGAGCCCGTGACCGGAAGGCTCCACCGTGGAGTGACCCAGGCTCCTGGGCTGGCCCACCACTCCGAGGGCTCTCCTGGCACCCAGGCGAGGAGTCTGCACGCGCCTCCTCTGTGAGCTTTCCCGGGTCTCCCCCTTCCTTTCGCCACCAACTGGTTGGACACTCGCTGGGCGCCAGTGAAGACCCGCAGGTCCGCTGCACGGCGGCCCCTTCGCTGCTCACCCTGCTGATCGCCGCTGTTATTCTCACGGCGCGGTGGGTTGGTCAAGTTGTTTTGACGTTTTCTGGAAGAGCTGCTCCTGGGTGACTTTGAGACGGGGCTGCTTCTGCTCCAGGAAACGGGTTTCCACAGGGATGTGGCCAGGTTCCAGTGCTTTCTCCATGGGAGGCCTTAGTTGCTGGGGAGGGTGTAGGGTTGACATGACCACCTGCATGTTCCCCCCGGGAATTCACAAGGGAGGCTCTGCTAGGGTTGGTTCTTTTATTTATGCATGCAAGAACTGGGGTGTAGGCCAGAGGTGCAGGGGGTGAGAGGATTCACCAGAGACAGAGTGGGGAGCAGAACAGGCGGATTGACTGAAACACACTGCTGAGGGGAGCAGGGGGCGAGTCAGGAGAGGTCTGCTGTGCCATGTGGGTCAGCTCCCTGCGTGGGGATCAAATGCGTGCTGCAGTGGCTGGCAATAACTTGATAGCACCGAGAAACAACTCCTCCACCACCAGGGAGGCCCCTAGGGTTGGTTCTTATGTCCAAGGCAGAGTTGAAACCCAAGGCCCCCGGAGGTGGCTGAGGTCAGAACTGTGGTAGTAGGCGAACTTTGCACTTGGTAGGGCCATCGGCAGAGTTACTGGAGAGAACAAGGGTGGGCACCCCCTGCCAGCCGGGCTACGGCTGTGAGCTGTCCTCCTGCTGCCACTGGCGCTTTGTCCTGGGTGCACCTCTGGGCAGCCCCCATGGCTCCCTCACCTTGTGCCCCAGGCCTGACAGGAAAGGGTGTGTGTCCATGTGTGTTACACATGCACGTGTGTGCATATATATGTAGAAGCATGTGCATATATAATCTCTTTTTGAGCAGAACAAACTTTATAAAGTAGATGAAATTTGAGGTGGATCTTGAAGGATGGGTAATTTTTTTCTCAAATATTTCAAAAATCATTCATTCTTTTATTTATTGAGGTAACTGACTTGTAATTTTGCCAATTTTATAAAGTCCAGGTGAATAGCTTTATACTTTGTCATCTGTATGTGCTCCATTATGATCACCCCCAAAGTCTAGTTGCCATCCTTTGTCTGCCTCACCCCTCACCACCTCCCCCGCAGTAATCACCTTTCTGTTCTCAGAATCTAAGAGTAAACTTGTGGGTGGTTTGTTCATTTGCTTTGTTTCTTTCTTTTCCACAGGTGTGTGATATCACAGGGTATTTGCCTTTCTCCCTCTGACTTATTTTACTTAGCATCATTCCTCCAACACCCATCCATGTTGTTGCAAATGGCAGGATTTCACCTTTGTTTGTTTCAGAGCTGAGTCGTATTCCGTTGCGTGTGCGTGCGTATACACGCCACATCTCACCCCCTCATCCATCAGTAGGCTCTTGGGTTGTTTCCACGTCTTGGCTAAATCATTGAAAATAATGCTGTTATAAACAGGTGGGCTCACAGGACTCTCTGAATTAGTGTTTTTGTGTTCTTTGGATAAATATGCAGAAGTGGAGTTGCTGGACCACACAGTAGTTATAGTCTTAATCTGGGCAGGGTTTTAACAGGCAGACAACATTGCAGACCAGGGGGCGTGAGCAGAGGTGTGAGCCGGGGAACAGCCTCAGGGGAAGTTGGGGCAGGAAGGGCCAAAGCCTGTTCGGAAGGGATGTGGTTCAGTTTGGTCAGGATTTGGAGCCGAGCAGGGAAATAGACTGAGTGGCACAGTCGTAAACAGTTTCGGTGCTGATGGGGAGACTTTCCTGCGGTGGGGAGCCAGAAGGGTGGAAAGGAACAGGCAACTAGACTGGTGGCTGCTGCAAAAGTCCAAGCAGGAGGCCGGGCCAGATTGACCAGATGGAGCAGGAGCAGGAGGGACGGAGAGGGCGGAACAGCTGAGAGAGCTGTTAAAGGTACGCAGGAAGGGGCAATAGCCAACCGGGTGGGTAGTTTATGCGTAAAAGGAACTTCAGGGCCGCTAAGGTGGAATCTGCAACAGAGACAGAGCCATCAGAAGAGAGGGCTAGTCTGCAGAAATGTGATGTCTGAAAATTCAACTCTTGATATGGATCAGGGCCGTTGCTTGGTAGGAATGACCTATCCCAGTGATTCTTGGACCAGCTTCAGCAGTCTCCGGGGAAGCTCATACAGGAACTGGGCTTCTGGATCCCATCCCAGATCTGCTGAACCAGGATCTTCAAGAGCGGGTCCTGAGGAATGCAGGGAAATTTTTATTTTAAGGTCTATTTTTAACAAGCTCCTGGTGGGGGCTGGGGGTGCCGCGAGAGGGTGGGGCTCTGACGCACAGTAAAATGTGGGAAATAACTTTCTACCTAAAAGCAGGGTTTGTTGCAAAGCATCCTGGGTAGTGGCGCTCCCGCTTCTGTTTGGATTGATATTTAAAATCGTCTGTTTCCAACTCTAAGGCTCAGTCTGTTCACACGATGTTGTAAACTGACTCCACGAGAATCTCCACGAGAATCTCCACTCCTGGGCCTTTCCTCACTTCCCCCCCCCCTCCTCTCACCCACCTGTAGCACCCCCAATTTTCTGCAGATCAGTTCATGCTCAAATTCTTCCACAGAGGTGTTCGGCAGGCCTGCAGCGAACTCTGCCTTGGCCACCTTCAAATACGCCTGGTATTTGAACTGTTCTTCTGGCACCTAGAAACAATCGTGAGTCAAGGTGACAGCGCCCTCAGGCATCACATGTTTTCTGAAGCAAGCGTTGGCCTTCGTCCCCTGTTCCCCTCCAGTGCCTGGCGCGGGTGTGTTCATAGCACACACAGAGGTGCTGGAGGAGCGGCGCTTGGCCAGGAGGCTACTGCAAGAGTCCAAGCAGGCGCTGAGGCATAAACCTGAACCCATCGCAGACTGTGGTGTCAGGAGCGACGGCCCCAAGGGTTCCTCCTCTCTTCTGCTCTGTGGCCACTGCCGTTCCACCCCATACCCCCTCCCGGAACATTCCTAAAAGACCTACTGTGGGTGGTCCCTGCAGGGCTGGATTTCACCCAGCAGGAAGCTGGTGAACCCCCAGGCCTCCATGACCCAGGGCCTTGGGGAGGCCTGGCAAGTGGTTTGGTCTGCTCAGATGCCGGGGCGCCGACGCAGCGGCCTCCGTGGGTTCCTCCTCTATTTGGGCAGGCACAGCGTGTGCCCAGATGGCTCTTCCCGCGGGCCCAGGCACGCAGCCCGCAGGTTCAGTCTTAGACTTTTACCCGGGTGCGGTCACCGTCACCGGCGGCACCCCCTCATTCCACTTGGCTCCCCTCGAGGGACACGGCTGTGTCGTGCCCCCTGGCGTCTTCTGGTTGGGCCAAGGAGCGGTCATTTCTGGACTGAGCGTTTAACGACACATCGGCCCCTCCCCAGGGGTCTTCCCTCTGTGGTGCCCGGCGACGTTGGAGGAGGGGCCTGCTCGTTGCCTGCTTCCCGGCCCAGTGGGGGTGGGGGGCTGCTGAACAGGAGCCCTGTCACCCCAAGCACAGTATGAGCATGAAACAAACCTTTGCTGGAAAACACCCCCCACTGGGTTGGTTGTCACGGCCATGCGACCCATCTGTGCGGACTGACGGGGCGTGAGGGTGGCCTCTCACGCTGCCTTGATCACCCCCAGTGCCGTTGAAGTTGCCTGGAGGACTTGCAGTTGGCCCTGGAGCCCCCCAAAGGCAAAGGCCAGGTCCCTTCTGAAAATTCCTCAAGGAGAGCAGCAGAGCGGGGGGTTTCGGGGACCCGGTCTGCGAGCCACCTCCCTCCCAGCTGGGGGCCCCGCAGGTCTCAGGGCAGGCTGGCCATGGACCAGCGCCTCACAGACATCCGACACCCTAGGGCTCAAGGACAGAGAAACGTGTGTGTCTTGCGGGCCTGGACGCTGCCTCAAGTGCCGCGGAAAGCCAGAGGTCTTTCTGGCTTGTCACACTTTGACAAGTCACAGTCTCGCCGTCCCGTTCTGTCACGCCCCTGCTTGCTGGAATTTTAAAAGATTGTTTTGACTTACTGACCGCTGAAACAGTGGACAGTTCACTGCTTCGAGCGCCTCTCCTGTCCCCACGGCCCTCACCCTCTGGGTCTCCCTTTTGGAGCAGCCCATGACTGGTCTGAGAAGCACAGCTCAGGGGCCTGGGGTGGCCTGAGTTTCTGCCATGGTGACATCACCCTCAGCCAGCATGGAGGTAAGTTGCTGATGTGGCTTTAGAGAGTCAGGGCCGAGGGGCATATGGCAAGTGTGTGGAGGAAGTCTCAGTGCCTGGCATGATTTGCTCTTCATGCTTTCTAGAACCTTCCATAGTCTCAGCTATTCTGATAGGCTGATGTTCCAGCCTTATGTATGTTGAGGGCGCCTGTGACTATCAGCAGCTTGGAGAGCAACTTACCCCACGACCCTGCCTCTTCCCTGGGGTTAGAGCTCTGAGCCTCAGGGATGAAGGACTGACCAGCAGGGCCCTTGGGCTCCCTCAGCAGAGGGAAAGGCTCCGGGCCGCAGTCTCCAGGGTGGGCGTGCGGCTGCCTCAAGCCAGGGAAGGCTTGGAGGAGCGCAAAAAAACATGGGTGGGCCTAGCCTAAGCAAACTCCTAATATGGGAAAAAGCAGGCTTTTATGGAATAAGCACAGCGTGTGATTTAGATGTATTTTAAAAGTTTAATAACGACAGTTTTTGTATTTCCCCATAACTGAGTCCCCCGTAGCTTTTGAAAATAGTGTTTTAGTTAAAAACATTTTCTCATCATGCACACTCAGGTGCACTTGCGGTGAAAAATGCGGTCCACTCCCGCAGTGACCTTCTTACTCATATAGAAACAAGCTTATTACCCAGGTTCTGACTCATGTTTACAAGAGGTTTTGAAGTTTTATAAGGCTGACCCTTGAGTCATCAATTTTTGATGACCTTGTAATGAATACAATACTGCCTAATGGCTTTCAGGCAGGAAGCCTGTCACATCAAAGGCTAGTCAGATGGAATCGGGAATATTTTATAGGGCCACGAGTCCTTTCTCGCTTGGCTGGGGACAAAGCACACTCCATGGAAATTAGTCAACAAGTCCATACTGAGGAGCTGCCAGGTCTGGAGCTTGGCATTGACTATGAAGAGTATTTAATCAAGGCACCCTATATTCTAAACAAAAAACACAGGTTTTTTTTTTGTTTGTTTGTTTTTTGCATAACTTACTTGTGCCAAGAGATAGTCTGGGTGATGTAATTTGGATCTCAAGAGAGAAAAATCTGGAATGATTTATACATTCATCTGGATAAAAAAAGAATACCTGAAATCACAGCTGTCCTGGGAAAACAAGTACATCAGGTCGCTTGTCTGACTGCTCAGCTTCAGGGCAGTGATGAAGGACATATGTCATCCTGGGGAGCTCACTATCCAGTGGGAGGGGACCTGCAGACAACAACCACAGGGGTCAGACATGGCTTGGAGACCAGGTTCAGCAGAGCGAGAGGGTGCTGAGTCTTGCCTTGGAGTGAGGGAGAGAGTGATGAGTCAGTTGGACCTTGCTAGGCTGACAAGGTGGGTTGGGAAACATTCCAGGCAGGCACCTGCATATCTGACGTGTGGGGGGTGGGGTGCGTGCATGAGAATGATGAGAAGTTAGTAAGGTTGGTGAGGTGGTGGCCATGGGGAGGGATGTGGTGAGAGATAAGGCTGTCCTTTATGCCATGTCTATCAAGTAGATTCTATTGTCAAAATCTAAGGGCTGCCAAATCATTGTAGCTGCAATCTCCTTTCTTCCAGCAAAAGCTTGAGATGTGCAATGTAGAAATTGGATCAATGAGAAGCTGCTCTGGGGCGGGGGGGCATGAAGGAGGAGTTTCACAAGACCCTAAACAGCTTGACCTCCTTCACATCACCACTGGAGGTCTCCAAAGAATTTCCCAGAACACACTTTGAAGACCATCAGTTTAGGAATTGAAGAGTAACTGATAGATTCTGAGCAAGACTACAAATGAAACAGACACTTTGAAAGATTATTTTTGAGATTCTGTTGAGGTTGTCTTAACAGGAGAGGGGCAGATGCCAAAGGTAAATACAGTGAAGGAACAGATACTGGGGTTTGTAGCCAACAAGGAGAAAGACCTGATGAACATGCCAAACCATCAGTTTAGACCCTTGAGGTGTTAGACCAGACTCCTAAAACATTGAAGTCCAGTTGGAATCATACCAGTCCAGGATTGATCCGTGATGATCTGTGCCTACCCTGACTGTCTGCCAGGAGGAAAAGTAAGTTCTCTTTGGAAGAAATTAATGTCTTGGAGAGCCTTAAAATATCTCCATGAGTTTTCAAACATAGTGTCTGTCACTACATCAAACACAGTGATTGACAATAAAAAAAAAACCAAGCATGCAAAAAGACAAAATTGACTGAAAATCAATGGAAGCACAGAGAGTAGATATAAATTGACAGGAGAGCCAGATAATAAAGTTACTAGACATTGACTTTAAAACTGATCATTAACTTTAAATGTGATTATTAAATAATTTCAATAGAGAATTAGATATAATAAAAAGACTCAAATAGCTCTATAATGTGAATAATTCCATCAATAATAATAACCATAGATGGTTTCACAGCAGAGTGAGCAAAGCTAAAATGGACTAGCAAACTGGAAGAAAAGTCAGAAGAAAATATCTAGATGGATGCACAGAAAGACAAAAGCATGGAAAATACAGAAAATCTAAAAGAGATGATGGGAATGTGGGGCAATGGTCTAATAGAGGAACAAACTGGAGCCCAGGAGAGGAGAATGAGAAAGAGACGTGAACAATATTTGAAGTGATCATGACCAGACAGTTTTCAAAATGAATGAAATGAAACAAGCCAGCGTACAAGCATTTCTCCAAGTAGAAAAAATTAAAATCTTCCTGGAATAAGACAGTGTGACCTGATGAAAAGGTAAACATTTATGAAAGAGAAGATAAAAAAAGCAAAACATGAAATGAAACAGATCGATAAATCAGACCGTTGTAGTTAAGCATTCACCATGAAGAAAACTAAGGGTCAGAGAGAAGATATTTAAAATGCTTATAGTTTAGAAAGAACTTATAATCAAATAGAAAAGTAATGCCTGTAAATCAAGGAGCTAAAAGATGGACTAAAAGGTGGACTACCCAGTAAAAAGTGAAAGTGGAGCAGGCTTGTCGCATGAAATAAATGTGATAAATTCCAAATGGTGAATAAATTGCCACATACGACCACTTTGGAAAAAGGTATGTCATTACGTAGCACAACAGAACAGTCGCATAGCTACGAGCCTACAATTCCATTCCTTCTGTACACCTAGCAGAAACGCGTGCCCATGTTCATCTAAGACAAGAGTATTCACAGGAGATTATTTCCCACAGCTCCCAGCTGGCCACAACCCAAATGATTTTCAGCCGCGGGTTGTGCTCATGATCATGAACATTCACATCGTGGAATTCTGTACGGTGATGACAGTGCACAGTCCCTCCTTACACACCAAAGTCTGACTGGGTATCACAAACACACTATTGGGAGAAAGAGATTTGAAGTCCAAAATTAGGCCAAAAGTGGTGGCTACAGAATAGTGGCTACATCTGGAGAGAGGACATTATGACTGCAAGGATGCACAGGACTGGATTTTGGGGTGTGGGCCGTGTTTTTTCTTCTGTTTGTTTTAAAATTAATTTAAAAATCCTGTCCTACTTTAAAATATTTCAAATCTAGAAAAAGTTATAAAAATAGTACAGTGAAGATCCTTATACTCTTGGGCCTCCCCGATGGCGCAGTGGTTGAGCCCTGGGTTGCGAAGCTGCCCGCAGCCTCTGCAGCACCGGTTCGATCCCTGGTCACTGGCGAGGGTCCCACATAGCGCACAGACTTCTCCTGCCTAGCCCGCTGCTCCCCTCAGCAGTGTATTTGGTCAGTCTGCCTGTTCTGTTCCCCGCCCTGGCAGGGAATTCTGGTGAATTCTCTTACCCTCCCGCGCTTCTGACTGTACCCAGTGCTTGTATAAATAAATAAATAAATCTTTAAAAAAATAAAATCCTTATACTCTTTAACTGGATCTCCACATGTTAGCATTTTTTTACACCTGTTGCATCTCTTTCTCTATATATACATATACATTTTTTTCTAACTTATTAGAAAGTTAGTTGGACCTTTAAATATTTCAACATGTCTTTTCTAAGAACAAGTTCATTCCCTTACATAACCACATACACACAAGCAACGTATCAGTGATATGTGATCTGTTAAGCAAGTTAGACAATTTCTCAGTTGTTCCAACATACCAAGCTTGCGTATTACATGTGGCTGTCATGTGATCTTTGGATGGCTTTAACCTAGAAGCTTCCGAGTAGCGGCTATTTGTTCATGAAATTGATGTCTTTGAATAGTCTGTGCTTACAGTTTTGCAGAATGACCTTGCGGCCAGCATTACATGGGACAGCTTGGCTGGCTGTAAACACAGCATTCAGAGAAAGAGTTGGAAGTTCGAAAAATAGGCTAAGAAGTGTATTAAAAATTGGGAGAGTAGTTACTTTGGGGGAGAAGAACTTGTCTGATTATTTCCTCATTATTTAGATTAAAGTTTGATATTTTGGCAAAATGATCGCATAGGTGATGTGTCATTTCTGTTGCATTTCTTCAAAAGGCGGTGATGTTGTTTGCTCCGTGATTGATGGATTTGAATTTGGTTATTTATTTAAAATGATGGTTCACAGATGTTCTATATCCTGTCAACAATTTTTGCCCAGCAAATTTAGCAACTGTGAATGATTCTTATCTAAATCAGTCACACTGATGGCAATGGAAGTGTGATTCTATATTTGTATCCTCCCTTTTCCATGTATTAGTTGACTTGGTTTTGTAATGAAGAGCTTCCCTTTCTTCACCTAAAAATTAAAGAAAAATGTATTAATATGGATTCATGGATTATTTAGTTTAATGAGCTGTAACCCATTCCTATATTTATTTGTTTTGATGCTCAAACTGTCCCAGATTTAGCTAGTGGGGAACCCTTAGGTAAAGCCCTGCCTTCTGTTGACATGGCCTCGCCAGTCTGAGCACCGTCTTGCTCTCTGGCGCAGGATCTTCTGTTGCTCACCTTTTAGGTTTCCTGCCCAGCCCTGGGCTCTCCCAGTGTGTCTGGTTCCTTGTAATAGCGTTGAGTGACCCCCACACAGGCACTAGGAGGGTTCATTGCAGCCAAGTTGTGCTTCTAGCCCCTTTAGGAGGACAACCTGCTGAGGATCAGCTCGGGTCTGCGGGGGGCACTCACATAGCTGCGTGTTTTTCTCCAGCACATCCAGCTGGTGAGAGTCGTGCGGGGCAGGTGGAGACACTAGTTCACCAGCGCTGATTTATTGCCACGCAGGTACAACAGAAGAGAGGGATAAAGGTGTGGAGGGGTGTGCAAGGGAGTGGTTGGAATGATGGATGATGGCATGTGAGCGGGTGAAGAGGAAGCGGAAAACAATGTGGGTAACAGCAGCGGTGAGGCGAGGGAACGGCCGTTCGCGGAATTTCTTCATCAGCCTCATGAAGAGTTTATAGGCATGCAGAGATCGCCGCCCCCTTGGCCCTGGGGTGACTGGCTGGGGTCAGGGTGGCTTCAGTTTCTGGAGGCCAAATCAGATGGGAGAAGACATATGGTGGAAGAGGGTCAAAGGTGCTCACTAGCTGTCAGGCAGTACTTCCATATCTCCAGAACTTTCTGAGAATGAGTAGAAATTTCAGTATGGAGGATAGACAGGTGTTGCAACACAGGTGAAAAGGTAATCATTATGTACCTTTCATAGGAAGGGGGTATAGCTCAGGGGTAGAGCATTTGACTGCAGATCAAGAGGTCCCCGGTTCAAATCCGGGTGCCCCCTTCACTAATCCAAGCTTTTAGTAGTCCCTTCAGCAAGGGGCAGCGGTGGAACAAGAGCTATGTTGCAGCCATGACCTTGCCTTTGGTATAGATGCTTCCACCCCAAACAAGTCTAAGGGGTAGACCTTGGAGGGGATGAGCTAAAACAGGCACATTACTGCTTTTCCCCACCCCCCTTCCAAAGTCTGACTGGGAGTGAGAAGTCCTGTTTTTCAGTACTGCCCTTCTTTTTATCCACCGCATCACAGGAACACCACACAAGTCTCCTGGGTTGCCACGCTTAGCAACTGCCGTTCTGGGTCATCCACAACTCTTCCTAGAGAACACGATGTCTGCTGCCTTTGCCATGAATGGCTGGGGAGAGGTGCAGGCTAGGAGCAGTCTGGTGGCAGGAGGGGAGCTTGGGGCAAGGAGAAGGGGAGCTGGAGTGGGTAAGTGTGCAGTGGGCCTGTTCTGGGGGGCTCACTGGAAATAGAGCCATTGGCCAAGCTGGCCAGGTGTTCAGCGGACAGTAAAGAGGAGTGAGAGACCTGAGCAATGGCAGTTTGCCTTCAGACCAGACAGCTTCTGGTCCAAGCCCACAGGGCCCTACCAGCTTTCCGTTTTGCGCTTCTTGAAGGAAGGAATGCCTTTCCCCTCTGCTGCCGTGCAGTTGAGTCTTCCAGTGAAGATAGAGGAGACTGTTTAGATCTTCGCCAGTACGGCTTCTGGCTTCTTGCGGCCCTAGGTGAGTCCCTCCCACTTCCCTTACCCCCTTTTGGAGTTACGTGTTCCTGTGGGAACAGCCCCCTCACTACACATGGGCTAAATAGCTAAGTTGCTCTCAAACACTGGAGAATGAAAAGGGAAAAGTATCTGACGTTTCCTTGGAGGTTTGCTTTCACAGACAGCAGGTCCTGGAGGCCTGTCGGGAAGTGACCCAGCCTGAGCAAGCAGAAGTGACAGGCCTTGAGCTGAGATGCATGGCTGGTGGGAGCCAGGAGACATGGATGCAGAGGAGGGGCCTACACAGGGCAAAAGCCACCGACAGAAACTCAAAATTCCAGCTGTCTGACGAAAAGCCCTCTCAAGCTCCTTCTTGTATGAGCTGTCCTGTCACTAGCCGGTGAACTTCAGCCAAGCCACCTTTCTTTACTGTTAATCTCACCCCCCAAGCCTATAAAACCCCGATCCCTTTCTAAACTGGGGAGGCAATTTGAGTTTATCTCCTGCCTCCTCGCCAAACAATTTGTAATAAAGTTGTTTTCTTTCCTCAGAACCTGCTGTCATGGTATATTGGCCTCAGAGCGCATCGGGCAGTGAGCCCACTGCTGGGCTAACATGGCCTCCTTCATAGGAGGGGGAGTGGAAGCTCTGGCACTGTTTGTATGACCCCTCCCCCACGGAGCTCACGGTTGTGCCAGCAGTAGGCCCCCCCACCAGAGCCCCAGTTGCTGATCCTGAGTTGCCTGAGAAGGGTCTTCACAGAGACAAGGGACTGACCGAAGGGCTGGCAGGGGCGCTTAAGGGAGCAGCCTCCCTCCCTGACTTGGGGGACAGAAGCACTTCATTCATGAAGCCCTGTGCTGGGCCCTGTGGCTGCTTCCTGCTCTCTGCCTTCTTGTGGGGACCCTCGTCACTTGCTGGAATGGGACCTCAGAATGCATCTGGGATGTCTGAGCAGCAGACATGCAGGCAAGGTGCTCTCTCAGGTTGGCGAGCCAGGTGAGCTGCTTTAGGGAGTCTGTGCTGCTGGCTGGTGGGATTGTGTGGAAGACTGGCAAAGGTGGTGGTTTCATTTCTGTTCTAATTAGTGCCTAGATAATCAGCTCCTGTTCCTGAGAGGCTGAAGCAGAATGGTCTCTCTTTGAGAGTCACGAGTCTCCAGGAAGCTGCGTTTGTCTGGACTGTCCAATGAGACATGAGACTTGGAAGATGGTTTGGGATGGGGACCCAGAAGGGTGGGGCCAAAAGGGAGAGGGAGGGGCTTGGGACAAGGAGCTCCTCCGTGGCTGAAGTGGGCTTTGCGACGGTTCTAACTTGTGTGGGCTTTATAAACCTCACAGGCTCAGGACCAGACTCCCTGCTGAGAGCCGAGTAATAAGAAGTTCAGAACCATCTCTGTGGATTGAAAGCAAGACCAGATGCTCAGTGCTACACTCAGGCCCCTATTCTGGGCAAGTGCTCTCTCTTCCCCTGAAAGCGGAGGCCCATCTTCTTGCTGTGTGTTGATTTCTCTATAACAAAATGAGCAAGTTATAGATACAGCTGATCCTTCAGGAATAGAGAGTACTTGTTAACCCCAAGACATTGCCCTTACTACTGGGAGACAAGTCTGGCAGCTTCCCAAACCTTGTCTTGAAGGGGAAATACAACCTAACTTTCCAGGATTGAGTGTCCCCATACAGGTGATATGTACTAATTAGACAATGCTTTTATTTTGTGAGGGGTATAGCTCAGGTATAGTGCATTTGACTATAGATCAAGAAGTACCTGGTTCAAATCTGTGTGCTCCCTCATTTATGTGCAATTTGGGGGTCCTGCGCCACTTGTATACAGTGCTCACACAGTAAGTCTCAGAAGCTATTCAATGCTTGCTCTTCCCACTGTCCACCTCTATCCTACACTCCCAGATTTCTTGTGGGACTACCAGACTGTGTAAACAAGGTGAAGACTTGAGGGAGGTGGAGGCTGTCAGGAAAGCTAATCAAACATCCTATATTGTACTGATAAGAAATTTCATTCACCAGGAGTATATAGTAATAGCAAATGTACACATCTAGTAACATCTTAAACCACAGTAAGCAGAAATTGAATGGACTCTCTGATCAAATGAATTGACAGAACAAGCAGACATAGATCAGGAGGATATAGAAGGTTTAACAAATGACCTAATGATGATTAACAAATGACCTAATTAACAAGAGCCTTACACCCAACAATTGCAAAACATAATTTTTTCAAGCACAAATAGAACTTTCTGGCAGCAAGAGAGGTTTTTGTCTTCCATTTAGGTATTTATCCAAATAATATGAAAATTCTCATGTGAAAAGACTTATCTGTGCCTAGGAATATAGTAGCGCTGTTCACAAATGCCCTTCAACAGATTAATAGAGAAATTATGGAGCATAAACTCAATGGGGAATCACACAACTGCGAAGAAAGATGAAATGCTAGCATTTGGGGGAAAATAGATGGAGCACAAGGTATTTTAATTATATTGAATGAAATCAGTCAAAAAGTGAAAGACAGATATTATATTGTTGCACTCATCTGCAAATACTCAAAAACAATTACACGCAAACAATAGAAGAAAAAAAATTGAACCTGGCAAAAAGAAGATAATGGGGGAAAAGTTACAAAACCAAAACAAAACAAATAGAATGTTGATGAAAAAATGGAATATATACAGAACATAAAGCAAGTCTTTACAAAGTCTGGAGTATTGAAATCATAAAGACTATGGATGCTGGCCCAAATAAAATAAAGCTAAAAATTGATAAAAGATAACTTAGAAAATTCAACAAATTACCTGAACAACAGTAGGAGAGGTAAATTAAACACACAGTCATATAAAAGAATTTGGGCAGTGGTTAGATGGGCGCTGTTGATAGAGTCTAAGGGTTTACTTTTTTTTTTTTAAGTTTTTCTTTTTTTAAAAGATTTATTTATATAAGAACCGGGGTACAGGCCAGAGGTGTGGGAGGGTGAGAGGACTCACCAGAGACAGAGTGGGAAACAGAACAGGCAGATCGACTGAAATACACTGCTGAGGGGAGCAGCGGGCGAGACAGGAGAGGTCTGCCACACCATGTGGGTATCTCCATGGCCGGTGGAGATTGAACTGGCACTGCAGAGGCCGAGGACAGCTTCACAGTGCTGCGCTCAACCGCCTGCGACACCAGGGAGGCCCAACTTTTGTTTTTGATTGCTTTTGCTTTTCTTTATATTCTATGAGTGAAATCATCCAGTATTTGTCTTTCCTCTTTTGACTTATTTCACTTAGTATAACTCCCTCCAGGTCTATCCATGTTGTCAAAAACGGGAGGATTTCATCTTTTTCATGGCCGAGTAATATTCCTTTATATACATTCATATGGATTCTTCTCAATCCAGTCATCTGTCCTCAGGTGCTTACATTGTTTCTGTATCTTGGCTGTTGTGAATAGTGCTCTGGCAGCATTTCTTGGTCTTTGAATTCTGTTAACCCAGTTAGATCTGTTCATGCTGTGGGGATTCCTGCGTGGTTAGAGTCGAATGTCTGGCCCTTTCTAACCGCTGGTGTCAATGCTTCTCCAGGCGGCTTCCCGTACCAGGGACTATAGGCTGGGAGCACATGGGCTTTGGAAGAGGTGTCTCTGGTTACACAGCACCAGGAGAGGTCCATGCCAAGTAGCAACCCATTAATTTAAAGGTAGTCTGGGTGTGGGCTGTGCAGGTGAAAAATATTAATGAAGTCACTCCTTGGCAGGAGGGGGTATAGCTCAGGGGTAGAGCATTTGACTGCAGATCAAGAGGTCCCCGGTTCAAATCCGGGTGCCCCCTTCCTTTTCTTAATTTTGACCTTTCAAATTGGACCTGGATTTCACCTCCCTCTTCCTTCGCAGACATCTGCATAAAGATTTTTTTTTTTCTGAAACTAGCAGATGGTGACAATTTAATAGGGAAGTTGGTGGTTCTAGACTCCAAGTATAAGTCAGAATCATCTGAAGCGTCTATAAAAGCACCATTTCCCAGGCCCCACCCCAGGCCAATTAAATCAGAATATCTGGGGTGGAGCCCAGGGCTCCTGGTGTGCAGCCAGGAGAGAACCAGCTTTCATGGAGATCCTGGAAGCCTCCTCAGACCAATGCTGCCTCGTCTCTGCTCTCTGCCCTGCAGCCTTGTGCTGGTTCTCCTTGTGTTCCTCCTTATGTGTGTACATCATTGAACTTGACCTTAATAGCATCTTCCGGGAACAACTGTTGTTTTGGCATTTCTTAGCTCCCTAATCCCCCTCTTCTCTATTAGCCATTCTCCCTGGGAGGAGGTGGAAGTTGACTTCCAAGTCAAGCCGCCCTGGGCTGTGGCTCAGGGAATGAGCCCTTAGGGTGAAATAGCCAAGTGCTTAAAAGTGCTTAAAGTAAATGCTAGACTGTGATTCTTTTTTTTATTTTTTTAAGAAGGTATGATCTACCAGAACCAAAGTTTATTTATTTATTTAAAGATTTATTTATGAGAAACCCACATGGTGCAGCAGACCTCTCCTGCCTTACCCACTGCTCCCCTCGACAGTGTGTTTCAGTCAATCTGCCTGTTCTGCTCCCCACTCTGTCTCTGGTGAGTCCTCTCACCCTCCCGCGCCTCTGACCTGTACCCCAGTTCTTGTATAGACTGTGATTCTTAAAGACAATTATATCTAGCTCAAGCTCGAAAAGCAAACTTCTGCAGAAGGGAACTGTGAATTCTATTATCCATCTCAAGACTAAAGACCGGGAAGGCTTTCTGTGGCTTGGAGAACAAACACTGAGCGTTTGGAAGACCATCTCTGAGCTCCCAGTGGATCCAGCCACACAGCAGGTGACTCAGAAGGACCTAGAAGCATTCAGTAGTCTCGATTTTTATTATCTCTTACACTCACCATCTTTTATGGCCTTTCTCACTAATACCTAGAACACATTTCATGATCCTCTCGGTTCATAAAAAAAACACAGAAGTTTATACTGTAGATGATTTCAAAACGGGTTCTTGTGTGAAATGACTAGATAGCAACGAAGTCCATCTTTTTACATCCAGGGCAGGAAAATGCAGCAGGGAAATGGAAATTGGCCATTGGAGACAAGAGCATGGTCTAGCCTAGTCTTCCGTGAGCTTTGTCTAGCTGTCTCACTATCTCCTGAGGCTGGAAATCTTCTGTACCCTCTGGGCTCTTACCAGCATATGACACCAGCACCTGGAAAAAACAAAACTTCTTTTATCTTAGGTCAGTTTCTTTTTCATTAAGAAGAGACTCAAAATTTGTAACTAGTACTCTTTGCCAAAGAGCTGGCTTTTGTTAGTCCAGTTTCATGATTCCAGCAAGAGGCATATTCCCACTCCAGCATGCCTGACACACAGTAGGTGTTCAATGGCTTTCTGGTCAAGAGGATTATTTGGATGGTTTGGAAGGTCCCTCACCTATAAACTGGATGAGACCAGAGTTCAGAGAAGTCAAGCTGGGCAGGGCGTCCTAGCCAGCAAGACTGTGGAGCTTGGTGCGTCACACAGGTTAAAGGTGTTAATCATACCTCCCTGGTAGGAAGGGGGTATAGCTCAGGGGTAGAGCATTTGACTGCAGATCAAGAGGTCCCCGGTTCAAATCCGGGTGCCCCCTGCTTTGATTCACTTTTAATTCTAAAATGGGCCATGAATTGCCTGTCCCTCCCAGGGTCACTGATGAACCCACAGGAACACAGTATCCTAACAATTGGGGTAGTTGTTAGGCTCAGGCTGGCGGCCAGGTCTGGATGTAACTTCCATATGCCCTGGTCTTGGAGTTCACCTGGAACCTGCAAGAGGCTCACAGATCCACCAGCGTCTGGGGAAGACCAGGATTCTGGTTGGGACTAACATGGAGGAGAGAGTGGAGGAGGTCACCTGGGGCTCCCCAGAGTGCTGGCCTGGCCCTCCCTGCCTCTGCAGTCACATTCTGCAAGCTGTTGGGCCCCACAAGGGGAAAGGAAACCAGAATCACATTCCATAGCCAATGAGTAAGAAAATCAAGAGGGGAGGATCCACCTGTCCTTAAAAGCTCATCTCACTGCTAATCGCAATGACCCCTGACCCCTGGCAGTGTAGCCAGAGCTCCTTCAGAACACTGAGCTACCTACCCCCTCATTTCTAGTCTGTCCATAACACCTGCTCCACCGCAAGCAGAAGCCACCCCACTCCCACCCTACGCCCGGCATCCATGGCCAAGGACACCTGTAAAAGCCACAGCCATGTCTGGACTGAACTGCTGGACCACCCACCACAGCATCTGGAGTGTGGGGTGCTTGGGATCCGGGGTGTTTCGGGAGACTAAAGATCCCAGGGTTCACGTTGGGCCTCCTGAATCAACAGCTGGGAGAGAGGCAAAAGGACTTTTTAATGAGCTCCTCGGATGAGCCCAGTGAAACTCAGAGCTGGGAACCCCCAGCACAGTTTGGCGTCTAGTTTTACAGGTTGAAAAGAGCCTGTCATTAAACAACAGGCTCACACATAAGCACCTGATGAGTAACAGGCTGGGTCCATCCCACATGGACTCGTGCTGTTCCCACTCACCAGGGCCAGGGCCCACTGGCTTGCTTCCCGCTGCCCACAACTGTGCCCCCAGTGCTCCAGGACATGGGCCTCCCAAGAAAAGACCCAATGGGTCTAGAACTGAAAGAGGTCCGCTCCGGGGCCTGGGTATCTGAGCTCAGACCCCTTGGCCTCAGGGAAGGACAGTGAGGGGGCTCCAGATGGCACCAAGTCCCTACAGGCTCAGATCTGCTGCTGGTAGTGCCGGCCCCCACCTTTCGAAAGGACCTGCCCCCACCATTGTGACAGCTGAGACACCTGGGGTCTTTCTGACTCAGCTCAGGCCGTGTGCTTCAGGCTTAGAATTTGGACTGTCAGTGACCTCAGCCAACCAGGTTTGACACTTAACCCCAAATTCCCAACACCCACACCCCGCTCTCTGTGAGGATCTTTAGCTTGCAAACCATTCCTGATGCCAGTTTCTGCAGCAGGCACAGCACGCAGGTGCAAACCCAGAAGCTGGCTTCTGAAGAAGATAGGCAGACACTTGGTGACAGCCTTGAAAATAGGCAGCCTTGGTGACAGCCCTTAGCATCAACTCAGGGGGACAACCCCCCCATCTGAAGTCACCAGAAAGACACCCCACTCCATCTCAGGGGATAAAAACCAACATGCTTAGGGGGCACCCGGATTTGAACCGGGGACCTCTTGATCTGCAGTCAAATGCTCTGCCCCTGAGCTATACCCCCTCTCTCTGAAGTACCGTCTTCAAACTCAGTTAACCAGTGTGTCTGGGTCCCACCTCAACCCCAGCAAGTTGCTGGGTGTTCTGTTCAACCTGACACAGGGCTTTCGCTGACAACAGCCTTTTCCAGCCCTTAGCCATGCTCCCCTCTGCCCTGCGCAAACCCTGACTCCTTCAGCACCCATCTGGGCCCCCACATCCTTCCCCCAGGACCACTGGATGAACTTCAGGTCTTCCCTGCCATCTCCTCTCTGTGATCTCCTGCCCTAATGCTGTGGCCAAGCCTGTGACCTTGGCAGAGTCCCCAGAGGCCTGGTTGACCCCAGGGCTGGTCTGTTGCCCCAAGACTGCAGCCTCCACACCAGGCAGGAGGGGGCCCAGCTGTTCCAGGGGGCCAGCTAGCAGGTCAGCTGGAGGCCCGCAAGTCCCAGCTGTTTGGGGACTCCAAGGCCAGGTCCTAAGGGCCCCCGAACTGGGACTAAGGACTCCCCTGCTGGCCGAGCATGTGCCCAACAGGAGTGTGGAGGGCCTGCTCCTTCTCTCTGTGGCCTCACTGTGAGGATGGCAAGGGGCAGGGCCGGGGCGGAGGGGGGGGTGTCTCCTGGTGGTGGATGTGTCCCTGGACACAGTCACACCGCCCAGCATCCATGACTGCCCTGTTAGGGGGGACCCACGGACTCTATTACCCAGGACACAGGTTCCACGCAGTGCAGAAGTGGCGGCGGTGGGGGGCAGGAGGCAGACGAGAGAAAGACAGAAAATATGACAGCTTTAAAAATATCCCCCTCAGTGCCTTGCCTGTCGTTAGGGACACTATAGATTCTCAGCCGACGGAAAAAATGAGAACATTTTTTAACACAAATAAGCGTCAGGTGGGCCTCCCTGATGGCGCAAGGGGTTAAGCACCACACTATGAAGCAAGCCACAGCCTTTGCAGCACGAGTTCCATCCCGGCCGGCCAGGGAGCAATGCACCTGGCGCAGCAGACCTCTCCTGGCTCCCCGCTGCTCCCTCAGCAGTGGATTTCAGTCAATCTGCCTGTTCTGCTCCCTGCTCTGTCTCTGGTGAGTCCTCACACACCCCCCATCTCTGGCCTGTACCCCAGCTCTTGTGTGCATAAATGAATAAATCTTTAAAAACTAACAAACAAAAAAACCCAACAAACAAATAAGCGTCAGGAAGAAAGTTGAAAGTCCCTGCAGCCTCGCCGGGGATCAGGGACGCCCCGCCGCCCGCAGTCTGGCTTCAGTCATTCACATTTAGGCACATGGCGGGGGTGGGGGGCAGTTGGAATTCTGGCTGCTGCAGGAGGCAAGTCCACGGCCCCCCGGGGTCCTCCGGGTCCTGCCCTCCTTTCCCGAGTGCACGTCCTGAGCCGAGCGCCCTGTCCTGTCCTGTGGAGACAGGAACTTGGGGTTCAACCTGGGCATGTCCCCAAGCTGGTTTTCCTTTTACACCAATGTTGCCGTAATTTTTTTTTTTTTTGTGGGATCCTCGCCGGTGGCCGGGGATTGAACAGGCGCTGCAGAGGCTGTGGGCAGCCTAGCAACCCGGAGCTCCACCGCTGTGCCACCAGGGGAGGCCCTGTTGCCATAATTCTTAAAAAGTTGGGGGGCCTTCCACACAGGGCTGGGGGAATGTAACTGATGCGTTTTCTTTCTGGAAGGCTCCTTGGCAATGAAAATACTTGAACACATGACATCCTTGATCTTGCTCGGGAGAAGTGTGTGTGCAGCGGGGCCTGCATGGCGGGCGGCTTCGTTGTGACATGAACGAGGGGAGAGACAGCCCAGTTTGCCCATTCTTCCCAGCTCTGCGTGGGGACCCCCCTGTTTCCTGCCGCGCCCCAAAGACATGCACGAGGTTCATTACTTGTCCCATGTCCCAGCCAGAGCGTGTGTGTGTGCATGTGTGTGTGCACGTGTGTACACGTGTGTGTGATGCGTCCTGCCATGGGGGTTGTCTCCACCGGGGCGTCTCCAGCCTGTTCCCTGAGCTGCGGGGATTGGCTCCAGCCGCCAGAAACCCCGAACTGGAATAACCGTTTGGAAGAGGAGGAAATGAATACATACAAATGAGTATTTAGTGTTAGACGCTTCTCGTTATTTACAAGTTTGGTGATGTTTTTGTGACCACGAATAAGCAGCAGAAATGAACTCTTATCTATTTTGATTAACCTGTGGTCACCCTGGGGGTTTCACACGTGGCTTCACGCCAGGCAGCGGTTTGCAAGAACTGTGATGACACCAGAAGGGCTGCCTGGGGCGGTCGCTGGGGTGATGCTTGTGGACGTGAGGAAAACAGCTGCAGAGACGCACCTGTGGGAGCCAAGAACTCCTGGCGGGCCTTTTGACCCACAGTGTGGACCTGCCCGCCACGAGGGGTCACCTCCGCCAGCGCTGTGGCCTCTGCACGCGAAGAAACGTCCACCTGCAATTCAAACCAGAAAACACGTTTCAGCAACAGCCTCCTTCCCCGGCCATCCCTCCCGCTGCTCCCGGGCCCTGACTGAAATGGCTCTCAGGGGGGCCCGAGCGCCTGCAACGAACGCGACCTCGGGGTCTGAGAGAAAGGGGCGCCTTCTCACGGGGCCCACGTCGACGCTGTGGGGCTGGGGCTGGTGCTCGTCACACGTACGTCCACTCCTCCTTCCCAGCCTCTTCCGGTCCTTACACTTAGTCTTCAAAGATTTTCTGGCGCCTCACTTCACCTAGTGAGCACCTTTGATGTCTGGTTTTAATCAAAAAGTTGGGCAGACAATAAACATGCCCCCCCGGCTGTTCCAGGCAGGACACCGGATCCAGATTTCAGTAAAACTTAACACCGTGGTTTTCCATCCCTGGGCAAATGCTGTCAAGAATGCACTTCCACACACTGTCGCCAGCTTTTTGCTGTTACGAATCAGCAGGGTCTTGTGATTATTTTTGTGTCTAAGCCTTCACCTGCAAGGTGTGACTTTGTAATTGGCTCTCCAGGGCCCGGGAGGATTTTCTCCGGTTATAGATCAAAAGAAAGGTGGGGGGGGGGGCAAGCAGGACCTCTGTCGTGGGGGAGGGAGGGAGGGAGGCGCTTGAGCTGACTGTGGGGGGCGGGTTGGGGACGCGGGGGTGGGGGGGGGACTGATCTGATTTTGTCTAGTTTGAGTTTGCGAATCTTTTCATGAGCCCGCATGGCAAATCTTGAGCTCTCCCTCCATTCACCTCGGAGTCCTAGGTTTTCACCCTGGGGAGGCTGTGCATTAAGCTGGCATCTCCACTCCGCAATCCCGCAGCATCAAATGCTGCCTGGGGGTTCTTGCTAAGTCATCTGGCTCTGGAGAGTTTCTTCACTGAGCTGGTCGTTTCTCTCGGCTTTGCTGGCGCCAGTCAGCTGCGCCGCCAGCTCCTGGACCAGGTATCTGGACACCTGCCCTAGGCACTGCGTGGAGAGCGCCTCCCGCAGCAGCTTCCTCTAGCTCGTGCCTCAACTAGTCTGGGAAATCAATATCATGTGGCCCTGTGGCCAAACCCACTCCTAACGCCAGTGGAGGTGCCAGTTAGGAAATCTGGGAGCAAAAAACCAGAAACTAAGTCTGGCTACCTAAACCAGGTAAGGGCTCCTCATCAGGTAGCCCACACTCTGAAGGAGGCCCCGAGGAAGAGGCCTGGAAACGGGTGGGCTCGGGGAGCTGAGCAGTCAGTGTCCGGTCAGCCAGGGACACAGCCCGGCCCCGGCAGGGTCTTGGCTGGAGCCCGTGCCAGGCCTATGCCGCCGCCAGGGGAAGGCTGCCCTCCTCCTGCACCTGCGACTCACTCACCTGATGCCAGAAGTCGGAGCGGCCAAGCCCGAGGCCCTGCCAGAGCCCTGACTGCCAGCCGGGGGGAGACTAAGTACCTGGTGTTTTGGCTTATGCAGTAAGAACGAGGGTGTGTCTTTGGATAAAATTCATGTAACTGCAGATTTCCAAAACTTGTGAAGTGGTTCGGAGGCTGGGCGGTCAACGAAAGAACCCAAACGTCCCCCGCAGTGCACGTGAATGGGGACAACGGATTCTGGAAGTCGATTGGGGCTGCTGGGGACCAGAAGCTTCCAGCCGCGGGAACTGCTTCCCTCCTTATCTGCAGGTTCATCGTCAAGCACGTCAGCTGTGAGAGGAGGCTGGAGCCCCGCGCTCAGAGCTGGATCCGGGCCTGGAGCAGCACGGCCTGCTTTCCTGAGTAAGAGAAACAAAACTAACCTGGAACTAAGCTGGTAAGTGATCTCCAGCCCGGGGACAAAACCCTCTCGCTGGCCTGGTGCCCCTGACGCTGCGCGGGGACCCTTCCTGCCGCCCTGCTCTGTCTCCCGCAGCCCCGCACCGCCGTGCAGAAGTGAATTTGCACCAGGAGCCCGGGAGGGGAGGCGTTTGGACAACTGTGATGTTTACCCTTCAGGGTCTGTCACACTTGGGGTGGGGGCGTGGAGTTGGGTGGGAATGATGTGAAGTGCCTAAGGCAACGTCCAGCACAGACGAGCCTTCCCAGCCTGCTCCGGCCCACTTCAGGATGGAAGGCGCGGGTGTGCCGGGCCAGGTGGCAGTCCCAGAATTGTTTGTGGTTCCGAGGATAATGCTCACTTGCCAAAGAGGGATCCCCTTGCATCCTTCTCTGGAAATTTCCAGGCTCATCATACAGCGTCTCATCTGTCAGAGGCTCTTTCCTGAATCTCTACCCCGCTGACCTGAGAAATGAAGGCTTGCCAGCCCCCCGTGCGCACCCCACCCTGTGGGCACAGGCCTGAAAATCTCACTCTCTAGACACAGAATCGGATAGCTCACTCCCTCTGCCGATGCCTACCTGCCTGTGTCCCCGTGTCTGTCTACCCATCGCGCACCTGTTCATCCAGCCCGCCTGCCTGGCACCTGTCTATATCCATGCCCATTCTATTGGCTCTATTTTCTCTGGAGAATCCTGGCAAACACCAACATTGGGCGGGGCGGGGGTGGAAACTTATCTGGCATTTTTGTTTTTCTCAGCCAGAAATAGGAGTCTGTCTCCACTAAGACAGGCGAGTGTCAGTTTCCTTTTGGGCGTTAAGAAGGTTGAGACACTGGGCAAAGGAAAAGGATGGTGTTCACCTGCGAAGACCTGGGTTCAAGCCTGAAGAAGCTGGATTTATCTGGAGCTGCGCTGCCAGGTCTCTGTGAAGACTCCTCTCCCCTTCTTTGCTGTCTCGCTCAGGTGACGGGGAGATGGTGTTGAGTGAGTAAAATGAGAGTGGGCAGGGGGCACCCGGATTTGAACCGGGGACCTCTTGATCTGCAGTCAAATGCTCTACCCCTGAGCTATACCCCCTCTTGCTAAGAGCTGTCTAATAGGCACCTTTAACCTGCAGAGCCACGCCCTGGCTGTCGCCACCTTGGAGTATGTTCTTGCCGGTTCTCTGCGGTGGTTTCACCTGCACACCGACCGTCCTGCTGTGTCCATCCTCCACCCCTCACCTTCCTCACTCGATTGCCACTTTCACTTAAAACTCACCTCCTTCCTTCCCTGGCAGAGGCACTAGCATCCGAGTCACTGAGGTTTGAGCTAGAACATCCTCCAGACTCATCCAGAAGAGCAAACGCGGAATTGGCTGTTCAGCAAAGCCCTTGGGTGTGAAGGGGCAGTGGGGGGAGGGGAGAGGCACCAAAAGAAAGTTCTTGGGTCCCACCTGAGAACTCCTACACTGGCCTCTCTGGTGGCAAGGGGCGGGGTATGTTTCACACAAGCTGGGGATCGTTCTGACTCAGACAGTTGGAAACATTTGATTTAATTAATTATTTTTAAATGTTTGCTTAGAAGAACTGGGGTGTAGGCCAGACATGCGGGAGGTGAGAGGATTCGCAGAGTGGGGAGCAGAACAGGCAGATTTTACTGAAATCCGCTGCGGAGGGGAGCAGCCGGGAGACAGGAGAGGTCTGCTGCGCCCTGGGCTCAGCTCCCTGGCCTGGGATCGAACTCAGGCCATAGTGGTGACAGCGCTGAGACTAACCCCTAGGACACCAACTAGGGGTTAGTCCGAGGGTGAAACCACCGCAGAGAACCAGCAAGAACGTATTCCAAGAGGGTGACAGCCAGGGAGTGGCTCTACAGGTTAAAGGTGCCTATTAGACAACCATAAGCAGGAGGGGGTATAGCTCAGGGGTAGAGCATTTGACTGCAGATCAAGAGGTCCCCGGTTCAAATCCGGGTGCCCCCTGCCCATTCTCTTTACTCACTCAACACCCCTAGACTAATATATTTAGTTCTGAAAAATAAAAATAAAAAATGATAGTAACTAAAGTCTTGCCCAAACAGGAGGCACCGATGAATGAGCAAGTCGCAACTAGAAATTCCCAGCTGGCTCAGGAATCAACAGGCAGGGCAAGGGAGAGACAGCCTGATGGGAGAAAATGGGGGGGCTTGGGGGGTGATTAACGTCACTGTTCTCCTGGGAGGGAATTGGATTCTAAACTGTAGGTTTCTCACCCTGAAGGATAAGCTGCATTTCCGGTCCCTTTGATCCCATCCTACATTTGCCCCCTTTCTTTAAGGTCTTTTTCCTGCATCCCCTCCAGCTGGACCAGCCCAGCTGCACTGTTGCAGAAACTGGGCCTGGTTCTGTCTCCTGGGAAGACGAGGCACCTGGTCTGGGGTGGGGAGCTCAGCGCTCGTGAAGCCTGCCAGCCTCTGTGCCCACGTGTCTGCGTGGCCACGTATTTCATGGGCACGACTGAAAGATTGCTTGACACTCAGCCTTCCAGGTAAACAAACCGCTGCTCTGCCTTCCAGGTCCCTCACGCCTATGAATCAGCACAGACTTTTATCTTCCTTCCTCTCTGCTTCTGGCAGAGCTGTAGAAAAGACACTTCAGTTCTTTCCACCAGTCAGGGAGGCCAGGCTCGAGCTATTTCCATTTCAGTCAGCTGATGACAGGGGCCTCCCTGGCAGACAGAGGTGTGGGTTGAGGGCGGCGTGGCGGCTTACTAGAGCAGGCGTCGGGGAATGTCAGCAACGGAGATAAACGATCACGCCGCTGAGTGAAGGGACACAATCTGAGGCAGGCGTGGCGAGGCCATTTCATCATTGTGTGGATGTCATAAAGCGTAATGACCCAAGCCTGGTGACATGGCCACACACACCCAGGGCACTGGTCAGCCTGTTGACACCATCATTGTCTGTCAGTGGTCACTGATGCGTGGCTGTGCGTGGCTGTAATTCACATACAAGTCACCCATTTAGAGCACACAATTCAATAGTATCAAGGGTTCACATATATGCAAACACCACTAATGTCAACTTTAGAATATTTTCATCTCCTCAGAAACGAACAAAACCCGTAGCATTGAGCTATAACTCTCCTGTCCCCTGAGAGACCCTAAGCAGTCACTAATCTATTTTCTGTCTCTATAGATTTCTCTAGACTGGACATTTCATATGAAGGGATAATAAAATATGTGGTCTTTGTTCACTGACTTTTTTTTCACTTAATTATAATACTTTCAAGGGTCACCCATGTTGTAGCCTATATCAGCACTTCAAATAGTATTCCATTGTATGGACGTACCACATTGTATGGACGTACCATTCACCAGCTGATGTATTTTTGAGCTGTTTTGACCTTTTGGCTATTATGAAGTGTGCTGCTGTAAACTTTCAAGTATCAGTCTTTGTGTGAATATACATTTTCGTTTATCTTGGGAATTACAGTTGTCTTGGTTATTTGGGGTCCCTTGAAATTCCACACACATTTTAGAATCAGCATGTCAATTTCTACAAAGAAGTCCACTGGGACTCTAGTAGGGATCCAGTGGAGTCTGTGGATCAATTTGGGGACTACTAACACTTCAATAATTCTGAATCTTCTGATACATGAACATGATATTTTTCCACATCTTTAGATCTAATCCAACTTCACTCAGCAGTGTTTTGTGGCTTTTAGGTTACTTATTTTACACTCCTTTTGTTGAGTTTGCCCCTGAATATTTTATTGTTTTGATGCTTTGTAAGTGGAACTGTTTTATTTTTATCTTGGATTGTGCACTGCATGTGTATAGACATAGAACTGATTTTTGTGTAATGAATTTGTGTCTGCAACATTCCCAGGCCCATTTATTTGTTCTTATAGTTTTTAGTGGATTTCTTAGGATCTGCTATGCACAAGATCGTGTCATCTGTGAACAGGGAAAGTTTCACCTGAGCTCTTTTTTTCCATCTTGCTTATTGCTTTGCCTAAAAGTTCTAGTAAAATGTCAAATAGTAGCGGCACAAGGGGATGTCTTTGCCTTGCTCCTGGTCTGAGTGGGAGGCACCCACTTTTCCACCACCAAGCATGATGTCTAACTGCGGGATTTTGCAGATGCTCTAATCAGGTCGAGGAAAGCTCCTTCTATTTCTAGTTTGTTTGTTGAGTATTTTTTTTTTAATTATGAAAGCCTGTTGGGTTTTACAAAATGTTTTTTTCTGCATATATTGAGATGCTAATGTGATTTTGTTTTCCATTCTGTTGCTATGATGTATTACGTAAATCAATTTTCATATGTTAAACTAGCTCGCATTCCTGGAATAAATCCCACTTGGTTGTGGTGAATAATTCATCTTATATATTGCTGGATTCAGTTAACTGGCTTTTTTTTAGAATATGATTTTCTCTCTTTTTTTGTGAAACCAAGAGTTAAAGTATTTATGTGTGTATATGTATATATAAACTAGTGTGTTTTGAGTTTTGTGTTCGTGTTCAAGACTGACATTGATCTATAGTTTTTCTTTTTTTTGATATTTTTGTCTGGTTTTGGTATCAGATTAATATTGGTCATAACAATTGAATAGGGAGGTGTTCTCCCCCTCATATTTGCTGTGACTTTTCTCCCACTGTCTGGCATCTGGAGGACTTTCTACTTCCTGTTCCCTGGGTCCAGTTCACTATCAACACACAGGTCCATTGTGGCCACTTCCCTGAGGACTAGCCTGGGGCACTAAGCTCGCATCTGTGTACTCAAAGGCAAGAGAGGGACGTGGTACCTGCCGCAGAGAAGCAAATTGCTCCTGATGTCAGTGAGACAAAAATACCTATTAAGTCAATATTTAATTTGGCAGCTGGAATTGGAATTACCGCATGATGACTCATAGGGGCCTCTGCTGTTCTCCAAGCCCCAGCTGTCTTCATCTCTAGGTCACGGGAGACCTCGACCGGCCCGTGCTCGGACGCCCACCCCTCCAAGATTCTAGTCTCCAACGCTAGCTCCCATTTCTGAGACTTCCTCAGGAATGTGACATTAATTTGTATGTTATTATTTGATAAGGGGGGAGCAGCCTTCTTAATGTAAATATCCTGAGCCTATGGGCCATAGGGCTACCATGGAGGCCGTGGCATGTCCCAAGCCCATCCTTCCCAAACAAGCACTGAGTGCATGCCCCACGCGTCAGCCGGCTGGTGGGCAGAGTCCGCCCAGGCCCCGAGGCAGACAAGCTACCTTTCAGTACACCTGCCCACAGTTCCTCCTTTCTCTCTACTTGGAAATTATGGTCAGGGATTATGAACTCAGATTCTATAACCAAAATAACCATGAAAGGTGTGAGTGTCTTTCACGTTTGCCAAACTTAAGGCGCGTCCAGGTAACTGGTAGGAGGTGCTTGGGGGGGAGGCTAAAGGGAAGATTCACGTAACATATTTATGGTCGTGACAAGCTCTCCGTCAGGCTTACCCGAGCTCCCTCCATCCCCAGAAAGTTGAGTCTGGGGATGGACTCGCTCAGGTAATCAGTCACAGACAAGCACTCCAACTTCCCAGGCCCTCAGGGACCCATGTTGACAGACCCGGGATTATACGCAAGTGGGATTCACGCGGCGGGGCCAGAACCAGGGTGGCCCCCAGTGGCCTTGCGGTCCCCATCCTGTTCCAGTTCCAAGGCCGCCTCGATCACCTCGTCTCCGTCGAAGATCCCCGTGAAGCGGACAGCTCTGGCTCTCCGCTGGCCGTGCCGCCTGTGCCGATCGTGGGCCACTCTGAATCTTTTGCTGCTCGTCCTCACTCAAGTCTGAGTCTCTCGCCAGTAGCCGAGTCAGCAGAGTGACAATGACAGTATTTCACTGCCTGGATGGTGAATGTGTTTTCAGTTTTTTTGTTTTTTTGCTTTAGCTATTATTTATTTTCTCCTGCACGCCCCATCCCTATGCCGCCTTGACTCTTTCTCCCTCCCTCTCCTTCTTGACCTCAGGAGTGTCTGTTAGTGGCGGTCAGTCTTCACACACATTTTGCTTTGCAGAATCATGTGCTATGTAGACGTGTGATGTCTGTCTTTGTCCCTCCGACTGGGTTTACTCATGCTTCCCTTGAGCTCCCGCCATGTTGCTGTAAAGGGCAGCTCTCCCCTAGTGGCTGAGTCGTGTCCACGGTGTGGCTAGACCCGGTCCTGACCCAGCCCGCTGTCCCTGGGCGCTGAGGTCGTTGGCCAGCGGCAGCTGCTGGAAATTACGCTGCGATCGACACTGTAGAGTGTTTAGTTTTTTGAGTTGATGGTTTCGTGTTCTTCACATAGATGCCCAGGAGGGGGGCTGTGGGTCACAGCGAATTTCCTTTTTTAGTTTTTAACAGAAATCCAGATAGCTTTCTCCAAGGGCTGCCCTTGCCTGCGTCCCCCCCAGCAGGGTAATAGGCTGCTCTCGCCCCAACCCTCTCCAGCTCTTCCTGTTGGGGCGTCTTTGTAAGGTGAGTTGTTCTTGTGGCTGCGCGATATTTCCCGGTGGTTTTTAACCTGAGCCTCCTTTGTTGGAAGTGAGTGAATATTTTTGCTTGGTCTCTTGGCCTCTGGCTCGCCTCCGTGTGCACTGTCTGTTCAGATCTGTCACCCATTTATTAACTTTTTTTTAATTGTTAAATCGAATGTTTTTCATTTACCAATTTTAACAACTATGCCACATTAATCCACGATGTAGGAAGAGAAATTGGGGGAGGGGGGCTGAGGGTGGATAACGAACTCTGCTTTCTGCTCAATTTTTTGGTAAACGTAAAAGGGCCCTAAAAAATTAAAGCTTCACTATTATTTTTAAGTGGCAGCGGGTAGCCATCACCTGGATCCGGAATGGGAACCCACGTGACCCGTGTGCAAATGGGCCACGGTGAGCAATTGCTGGGGTCCACACAGCACCTTTTCACCCAGCAGCGGTGTGTCGCGAGCTAACCCGGGGGGCCAACCACGAGCTTCGCTGTTGCGCAACCGCGGAGACGCGCTCCAGGGCCGTGCGCTCTGGGCCACGCGCTCCCGGGCCACGCGCTCCAGGGCCACGTGCTCAGGGCTGCGCGCTCCAGGTCCGCGCACCTTCCCACGGCGTCTGCACCCCACCCTCGCCCTGCGGTCTCCAGTTTGGTCCTCAAACCTGCTTTGGTGAAACATCCTTTAAACGCGTCCAGGAGGGTCTTTCCCCAAAGGTGGGAGGCAGAGCAGGCGATGTGCGCATTTTGAACTCAAGTATCCACTCCCCTCCTCGAGCTACCGCGCGGGGTCTCTGGGCTGGGTCTAAAGCGAGGACATGACAGGCCCCGGGGGTCCTGACCTGTCACAGCCCCCCCTCTCCCCCAGGCACCCACTCGAAATGAGGGGCGGTCGCGAGAGCGCTGACCAAACCCCCGGCGCGTCTCAGGGGCCGCTCCGAAGCTCACATTCTGGATGATGAGTTTTTCCAAATCTCCGCTGAGCCGCTGGTGATGAGGTCGGCCCCGCACACGGGTCAGTCTCACCGTTGGTGCCGGAGGAGCCACGCCGTGGTCACTTTCTGGGATTGTGGGCGGAAAGAAAACCAGTAGGGGGCACCCGGATTTGAACCGGGGACCTCTTGATCTGCAGTCAAATGCTCTACCCCTGAGCTATACCCCCTCACCCGGGAGAGGTTCTGATCTGGCTTCATTTCACTGGGTTGCAGTATCTGGTCCCCTTTGATGCATCATAATTTTTTCTCAGGGAACCGATGAGAACTTGCAGAATTGAGTCCTTCGAAGCGACGCCCTGGAGCCACCAGCCCATGCTTCCTCTCCCACAGAACCGCTCTCTCCCTGTTGGGTGACACCTCTGCAGACTCTGCTTCCAACCCGCCCCCTTCCTTCCTTGTGAAGCCAATTATCACTCATCCATCTGCATCTTTGTTCAGTGGATTTATACCTTTGATTGCTTTATTACAGCCAGGAAAATGTTCCTATTTTTAAACATCATATACTGTGAAAATATATATTATAAATATATAAACATATATAAAAAGTGAAAATATATAAAAAAGTGAAAATATAGAGAAAGCAAACAGTGATCTGTATTTTAGTAAAAAAAAAACCCTACATTTTCCTGTTTTGAAGTAAAATACTCAAAGCATATCTCAAGTCTCCACATCCCCAAATATACTATTTGTACTGTTAAGTGTGTGCAACTTTTTAAAGCATAAATATTCTCGGGATGGTAAGAATTAGCAAGCCTTGTTCAAAATGTGTATTTTCTCATTGTTTCTAAATTATGTAGTTCTTTTTTAAAAAACTATTTTGTTGTTAAAAAAATAAGTTGTAGCTAGAGGTACACTTCAAGTATTAAGCACTAACATAGCTGTATAGATGGAGATATTTAGAAATTTTAAAAATTGTTGATGCTTTGATGAGCTGAGCGATCACATAATAAAGTTGCTTTTGCTGATATCTTATACCATTATAAAAAAAAATACTTGTTTTGAATTTAAATCAAATGCACTACTCTATTACCTGCAGGTTTTTTAAAATTTTTTAATATGAAAAATCATCTCTTCCCTAAATCCTACTTAAACTGGTAAAAACCAAAACCAAACACTGTCATGTAAACTGTCACAGATTCCTGGAAGACAGATAAATAGTTAAAAGAATGTAAGAGGGGGTGAAAAAATTAAGAATTAAAAAAAAAAAAAAAACACTTCCAACCCAGAGTTCTGAACCCAGGGAAACTAGTATCCAAGCAGGAGGGTAAAAGAGACATTCCCGGGTGCACAGCCCAGGCATTGCAGGAGGACCTCGCTCAGGTGCCGAAGGGGCGCAGCGCCCCCGGGGAGACGGATTTTTCAGATGCCCAGAAAGGCAATTCTTCTCCGCGCAGAAGAAGAACCCGTCGTGGCGCGAGCGAGCCGGGCGCAGCCCCTGACCTGTGCGCGCTCCGGGAGGCGCCTCTCCCGCCAGCAATCGCGGCACTGACGTTTCCAGCAGCCAGAACACCCCAGGGGCCAAGCGAGGAGGCTTTTGCAAAATGGTCAGAGCCAAGAAGAAGAGCTGAAGACGCAGGAGCGGCGCGCACCAGAGAGGAGAGGAGCGAGGGCGCGGAGAAGAGGCCGCGCCCGCGACCCGCAGGAGGTGCCCAGAGGGGCCTGCGGGCCGAGGCGGACTCGGAACAGGGACAAAACAGAGACCCGTGACCCCGAGGGGCAGTGGTGGCATTAAAATGTTGGTTATTAAGTTATACAAAAACATGCAATCAGAAAAATATCTGGGTGGCCAGAGGGTGCCGAGGGCGACCCGTGGGGGGCAGCGCGGCGTGCGCGCCCCTGCGCCTGGCCAGGGGGCTGGACCCGTCCATTTAGCGCCCGCCCTCTTCTAAGTCCCCCCCGCCCAGGGATCAAGAAACATCTTTTCTGCAGAAGCAGCAGCGCAAAGGTCAGTCTGGCCTGCCAGCCCTCCGCGGCGCACCCCTGCGCGCAGTGTGGGGCGCGCTGACCCCCGATCTCCCGCGGGGCGCCCGCAGCGGTGGCTCCCAAGACCCAGTTCCTCCTCACCACTGGGCGAGGCCCAGGCTTCTTGGCTTTAACGAGGCCTCCAGGTGAGCCTGACGCACCCAGAATCGAGAACCACAAATTTCTTGGTCTTCATCCAAGTTCTCAGCAACCGGGGCCTTGCTGGGGTGCAACAAAGGCCCAGCGTCTGGAGGTGTTTCTCAAGGTGGGGTCTAGTGAATCCGGGAGGAGTCTGGCCCCAACTCCCAAGGTGATGCCTAATACAGAAATCAGAGGATGGTCATGGGGTGCAGTCCAGCACCCAGTCACATCCTGGTGTCCCCACTAGGTTTGGTCTCGCTCTTGGAAGTGGGTGGCCCCTGTTCGCCCTGCTCAGCTGAGTGCTGCTCTCCTGACCGGCCCAGGTCTGTAAAACGCTATTCAGATGGCTTCACTTTTTGACTGATGGGAGAGCGGCAAGGGAAGAGTCATCAGCGCAGCGCAGGGTTCTGAAGCCTCAGTCAGGAAGAGTGGGGTCAGGTCCTGATCCTACCAACAAGGAGTGCTCAGGTGCGCTGGGCCAGACCCCTTACCTCGAACCTTGTTGTCAGGGGTCCACTGTGAAGGGACCAGACCAGGGACTCTGAAGACCCTTCAGCTATAAATGGCGGTGCCAGCGCTTTTCCAGAAAGGGAACAGAAGCCCCTGAGGGAGGGAACGTGTGGCTGTTTTGCATCAGAGAAATAAAATTGTAGTGGGACAGGCTTGGCAACTTCCCGGAGGCCCGGCACGAATGAGCATCCGTGGCAAAATTTATAGGGACTGGCAGGTAAGGCTGTACAGGTGAAAGGCGTTACTTAGCCACAAGCGCACAGCAGGGGGTATAGCTCAGGGGTAGAGCATTTGACTGCAGATCAAGAGGTCCCCGGTTCAAATCCGGGTGCCCCCTTCCTTTTCCATCCTGGGTCACTGGAGGTGATGGTGAAGATTCAGCTTCTTTCCCTAAATCTGCATCTCAAGCCTTTTAGACCCAGAAAATAGTAACTTAAAACCTGTCGCTAAGTGCCAGTAGAATAGGGATTTCCTTCAACTCTTGCTTTTCATTTCAGTTAAGGCAGGTCTAGTTCTACTAGGCTGGCTTAGATTTACTTTTTTTAAACATGTTTTTATTACCCCAAATCGGTGGTGCGCTGGGGGGGAAAGTGCCGGTTCTCAGTATTGCCCATTTTCATGGTGTGAATAATCTCACTCGGCCAATTTCAAGCGATAAACGCAAGACACATGGCGCTGGGAATGAGCGACTGCGGGGCGAGCCAGCTCCCGCTGAAACAGCCTGTTTTCTGCTGTTGCATCCTGTCTTCATTTGCTGTGGCTGCTCCCCTTTCATGCTGTTACCCCTTTTTATGCTGTGAGGCAGCTACCAAACTGCAGTACCTATAGCTACTGCTTCTTCCCCTCTGGCCTTTCTGTGTTCTTTGTGTGATGCCCTGTCCTGAGCCAGAGTCTCAACTTTCTGCCTCTATGTATCACCTTACTCCAAGTTGTGTGCAGCTCATCTTTTCAGGTCAAAAAGCTTCTCTCAACAGTTCTTGGAAGGAAGATCTAGTGATGGTGAAATCCTTCAGGTTTTGTTTCTTTCTCTTTCTTCCTTTTTTTTTGGTCTGGGAAAGGCTTTATGTTGCCTGCACACCTGAAGAATAACTTTCCTGGATAGCGTAGTCTTGGCTAATCTTTATTTTTCAATATTTTATTTTATTTTTTTTAAAGATTTATTTATTTATACAACCAGGAGGATGAGAGAATCACCAGAGCCAGAGCGGGGAGCAGAGCAGGCAGAAGGACCGAAGGACACTGCTGAGGGGAGCAGCGGGCGGCAGGAGAGGTCTGCGCGCCATGTGGGACCCTCCTCCGGTGGCCGGGGATGGAACCGGCACTGCAGAGGCTGCGGGCAGCTTTGCAACCCAGTGCTCAACCGCTGCGCCATCAGGGAGGCCCTATTTTTCAATATTTTAAGCATGTCATTGCACTCTTTCCTGGCCTGTAGAGCCAAGATTTCTGTTGAGAAATCTGATGATTGCCTGATGGAAATATTTTATAGGTTACACACTATTTTCCTCTGGTTGCCTTTAAGATTCTTCCTTTATCATCAACTTTTGATAATTTTACTATAATATGTTTTGGTGTAGGTCTTTTTGCATTTAGATAGTTAGAAATTGGATTAGCTTTGTGAGCTTGTATGTTAAGCTCCTTCCCCAGCTTTAGGAACTTCTCAGTTACTATTTCTTTAAATAAGTTTTCTGCTCTCTTTTCCCGTCCTTCACCTACTGGGGTACCCGTTATCTATATTATCTTTCTGAATGGGGTCGGATAATTCTTGTAGAATTTCTCATCTTTATTTCTTATAGTAAAAAATGACTATAGTAAAAAAAAAAAGAGTTTGTGTGAAAATGTGATTTTGTATAGGAATGGTTTTTTTTTTTTTTTGTGGGACCCTCGCCGGTGGCCGGGGATTGAACCGGCGCTGCAGAGGCCGCGGGCAGCCGCGCAGCCCAGCGCTCAACCGCTGCGCCACCAGGGGAGGCCCTGTATAGGAATGGTTTTTAAAAAGAATTTCTTTATTTAAAAAAAAAATCTTAGTTCTGTCTTCCACCCGAATCCTTTCTAGAATTCTTTCTTTGAGCTTGCTGATTCTTTCTTCAGTGTAGCCTATCCTGTTTTCCAGGCTTTCTGCACCTCATGCATTGAGTTTTGGAATTTCAGTCTCTTGGGTGAAGTACTCCTCCTCATTCATTTTAATCCTGAGCTCACTGATTTGCCTTTCCGACTCATCTTTTAGCTAGTATTTCTTCATGGCAGCTATTTTGAATTCTCTATCAGTTAGATCATAACATTACAAGTCTTTACATTTGGTTTTTAGAGAACTGTCATTTTCTTTTTGTGATTTTTTTTTTTCAGGTGCCTGATGAAATGTCCCTCTGCCTGTACATTTGACACAGCGAACACCTTCCTTTTGCAAAGTTTTGTTTGCTTGATTCTATTTCAACTGTTTAGTGATTAAAGATCCTTCTTTAGTTTTCTAGTAAGTGTTGGTGTAGTATTAGCTTTGGGTTTTTTAATCTAATTTTCTGCTGACTCTCTGGCAATACCTAGCTACTGCTGCCTTTGTCAGAGGAGTAGCTGGTGTTCTGCTGTTGTTGCCACCGTCTTGGCTGTGGGCTTCACTGCCAGAGTCCCAGGGATGGTGGGTATAAACACTGGGTTCAGGGATCACCTGGGTCATAGGTTCTGCCACTGTGAGGCCAGACTGGCAAGTTTGAGATCCCCACCATTGTCCTCCTCCTTAGGGCCATGGGCTTGAGTCCTGATTCCTATGGACTCAACTGTTACCCTCTGCTTTGGGGTCCAGGCCTGGAGTTGCAGCAACCTGTTTCATTTGTGGCACAGGTAACTCTGTGGTGGTAGTGTGAAGGGGAGTTGGTATCGTGCATGTGCCACCAATACCATCTTGCTGTAGAAAGAAAAAGATGAATAAAGATAAATTAACCAAACCACTAGAAGAAACAAGTGGAGACAAAAAAAAAAAATTAAAAAAAAAATCAGGGCATCCCTCATGGCCTAGGGGTTAAATCTCAGTGCTATCACCCTTCAATCCCGGGTCAGGGAGGTGACCCACATGGTGCTGCAGACCTCTCCTGTCTCACCCACTGCTCCCCTTAGCAGTGTATTTCTGTAGATCTACCTGTTCTGCTCCCCACTGTCTCTGGTGAATTCTCTCTCTCACACACACACATGCTGGCACCTCTGACCTACACCCCAGTTCTGCTATGCATGAATAAGTAAATAAATATTTTTTTAAAAAAGAAAAAAATCAGAATCAATAGAAAGCATAAAATATGATGGTAAAATGAATGAAAATATATTACTAATCACAATAAATGCAAAGGGTCTATTGCCAGCTAAGATAGAGATCATTGTATTGGATTAAACAACAACAACAAAAACCTAATTACCTGTTTTTATACACACATGGAACATAAATCTACAGAAAGTTTGAAAATAAAAAGATGGGGCAAGATATATAAAACAAGTTCTTCCCAATAGCTCTATCAATATCAGACAAAATGGATTATAGACTAAAGGCACTGTTGGGTATGAATAATACCTAATTCATAATAATAAAAAGAACAATTTCTCAGGAAAATACAATTCTAAATGTGTATACAGCCTAAAAATTTATAAAGCAGCAATTGTAAGGGACACGGAGAAATTAACAAATGCACAGTATAACACAATTAGTAAGCCTGATTTAGTAGGTCTCAGTAGGTCCCTATCACCAACACAAGAATATTCTCTTTTGAAACAAACATGGAACATTTGCACATATTTCCTGCATACGGCCACCCACCCACACACACACACACACCCGCGCATACACACAATTCAGAAAATCACTTAAAAAACCAACCTCACATTCTATATTCACTTACAAGACAAAACTCAAAAACAGAAAGATAACGTTTTAAAGACACACGCATTTGGTAACTGAAAGGCATATTAAATAACCTCATGAGTAGAAAAAGATATAATGAAAGTCAGAAGTATTTTATATCGCATCCATTTTCACACGAGGAGTGGACAGCTAGCTCCTTTGGGAATACCTTAGCTGTTTAGTTCCCCAAAAGCCAATCCACAGAATGACCAGATAGCCACAGTCAAACAGGATGGAAGGGTATACTACTGAATAGCAATTTGTTGAAAATCAAAGCAAGCAAACAAAGGCCAATTTAACAATTATTGAGAATTTAAAAACTATGCTTCCATCTTCACTCCTCCCTTTGTCCCTGTTCAGAACTTCTAAATAAACACTTTAAACAGAATTTAAGACAGTTCACAATTGTTTTGCCATGCAGAGTAGGCGAGGGTGCAGGCACCAGGTGGGAAGTGCAATGAGAAATCTGGGGGAAGGAGAGGAAGGAGGATTCTGAATCGCTGGGAGAGCTGGCCATTCAGCAAATTGATTTTTAGCAAAGTGGCACCAGCAAACTGGACCCTGGTGATTCGCTCTTAGCAACTGCTGACTCGGAGTCCATAAATGCCCACCAAGCCTAGTCAGGGAGGGGGCGGTTGAGTCAAAGAGGCACCAACTACATGGGGAAATGAAGTTTAGGGCTCCTGAGATGGCGGGTGGGGTGCGGGAGGAGGTGGGAGGAAGCAACCTCATCAAGAAGGGACAAGGGCCCCAAAGCACAGGTAAGGACTCACCTTGAGGGCCGCGACCTCTCAGGATGCCGAGGCAGAGGTTGAACCTGAAGCTTCTGAGTGAGACCCTCCAGATCATGGAATCCCCCTACAGCGGCCGCCCCCATCCTGGGGGAGCCCCTCCTGGGTGTGAAGGAGAGGCTGGCAGCACGCGGGCGGGCACTGGCCGGCGGTGGCCCCTCTCACCCCCTCCTGGAGGCCGGGCCCGCGGGGGGCACGATCACCCCGAGTTCTGGCGGCGACCAGCAGGGGGCAGAGCGGAGCCCCAGGGCCGCCAGGCGCCCCAGCACCAGCGCTGGGACCGTCGGATCCCCACATACAGCAGGGGAAGAGGCGCTGCGGTGGCAGGCGCGGGAAGACTCTGGTCCCCTGTGGCGGGTCCAGCCCCCAAGCGCACCTCCGAGCTGTCCCGGCGGGGTTCGCGTGCTCCCCACCCCTCAGCCCTCCCCTTTCCATTCAGCACCCCCGCCCCGAAGGGTCCCCTGCCCAGGAGACGGTGGGCCCCTCGCTTCGTTCGCGCCGCGCACGTTTATTTGAGCGCCAGGGGCTTCCGAGGTCACCGCAGCCAAACCCATGAGCAGCCCCACAAGCCTCGACGGCAGAGTGGGCGCGGGCGCGGGCGCCAGGTGGGAAGCGCAATGAGCAACCTGGGGGAGGAGAGGACACCCCGACCGCAGGGCCGGCCCCGGCGCGCAGCCCCCGCCCTCGGGCCGGGCGCGCCCCCCGCGGCCGCTGCCTGCGCTCCCAGTCACATGCTGGTGTCCCCACTAGGAGGGAGCGCGGGAGGGAAGGAAGGACGGAAGGACGGACGGGTGGATGGGCGGGTGGGTGCACGGACGGATGGACGGACAGGTGGATGGATGGGAGGGTGGATGGACGGACAGACGGACGGGTGGGGGGAGGAGGGTGGACGGGCGGGCGGACGGATGCGTGCACGCGGGCCAGCACTCCGCAAGCCTGCAGCCCGGCGGGTTCCGCCGACCTGCCCCCCCCGCAGCCCCCCCGCAGCCCCCCGCAGCCCCTCCCGCAGCCCCTCCCGCAGCTGCTCCCCGTCTCCCGCGGGGCAGGTGGGGCGGGGGCGTGGACCCGGAGGCCCGGCTCGCCCCGCCCCCGGCGCCGCGGCGCCCGCTGGGAAGTGTAGTTCGCGCCTGCGCCGGGCGGGCGCCGAGGCCGGGGGTCTCCGGGCGGAAGCGGACCCTCCTCCGGAGCGCGGCGCGGGGCGGGGGCCCCTCCCCCTCGCGCCGGCCCGGCCCCCCCGGCCCCGCCCGCCTCCGCCCGCGCCCGCCGCGCCCGCCGCCTCCGGGGGCAGCGAGCCGGGGAGGGACGGGGGCGCGGGCCGCGCCGGAAGCTGGGCGCGGAGCGGGTCCCGGGATGGCGCGCCAGGTAAGGCGGAGGGGACCCCGCCGCGGGCCGGGGAGCACAAGCCGCGGCGGCGCGGCCCTCGGGGGCGCGGGGGGAGGAGGCCGGACCCCCCAACTTCGGATGCCGCTGTGCCCGCCGAGCCGGCCCGGCGCGCGGATTTCGCACCGAAAGTCCTGGTCCTCGCCCCCCCGCCCCCCATCCCCGGCACCCGCGCAGGGGGAGCCGCCCCCCACCTCTGGAAACTCGTTCCTTCGGCTTGAGCGTCGCCCTCCCTCGGCGTGGCCTCTTTCGCTTACAAGTTGGGGACGGTGGGCAGGAGGCCTCAGGGGAAAGAGTAAACCTGGTACTTTTATTCTTGGGAGCGTGGGGTGGGGGCCCCGAACTCGACCCAGGTCTCTCCTGTAGGGTGTCAGGAGCTGTGGGGGAGCCCTCTGTCATGGCTGGGGCACGTAATGTGCGAGGGGTGTGGGGCTGTGATGGCACCAGGGGGGACCCCTGCAGCCACTTCTGCAATTGTGGCTCTGGAGCTTGGGCCAAGCTCAGGCCACCGTGGACTGAGGGGGCCTGGGGATGGGGAGTGGCAGTCAGCCGCCTGCCTGGGTGGGCACTGTGCCGGGACCCGGGTGTCATTGATGCCCCACAGCTCTTGTTAGAAGGGAGAAGCCAGGCACGCTGGCGGGGGGGGGGGGGGGGGGGGGGGGGGGGGGGGGTGAGGGCAGCCTCTGGCACCTCTGGCTGTCTTCTTAAGCAGCCCAGGACACACTTGCTAGTCCTGGTCTCTCACACTGCTCTCTCCTCTTCTGTAAAACAAGGAGCTGGACAGCTCTTCGTGCAGCTCTAATGTTCTGGGGCTCACTTTGTAGTTTCATGGGGAAGGTGACCTGGAGTGCTCTTGGGAGCGGCAGGTCACCGACAGATGGAGAGGAAGGTGGGGGGCCTCCTGTCTCCCAGTGGGTGGACTCCCCAAGCCCAGGGGTGTGTGAACACAGACTGCAGGTCTGGTGAGGGAGACCCAACCAGAATTTCCTGTGAGAATGGGTCGAGCCTGGGAACGCCTGTCCAGGTGGAAGGACCAAAGGGCACCATGGCTGTTTCCTGCACTGGACTAGGCCCCCGGGGAGGAGTGTTCTCCGAGGACCCCATGCAGCAGTGGGCTCAGAGGCTGCTCAGCGACCACAGCCCTGAGACAGCTGGGGAAGCTGTTCTCCTGATGGTGGAGGGAGGAGGCTGCAGAGGGCCGAGGACCGCAGGCCTGGACTGTGAGCCGGCGGGAGTCTCCGCTCCTTAAGGCCAGCATTTGTGTTTACACACCCATGCTTGTTTCTTCCCTCACACACTCGTCTCACTCTTCATCCGCCTCCTCGGGGCAGAGGGAAGACCCGCCTGCCCTGGCCACCATCACTTCTCATTCTGTCTCAAGAACTTTGTTGCAGAAGAGTTTGTTTTGCGGCTGAGTGGGTGAGAGGCCTGGAAGTGATCCCTTCCGGATGTCTAAGAGCACTGGGTGTATTTTTAGCAAGGAGATAAGGAGACACATGGTCAGCAGGGTGTGGAAAGAGACCCTTCTGTGTCCTGGAGGTGGCAGCTGTGACCTCCAAGTGACAGCAGGCAGACAGACTTGGCTGCGATAAATCACAGCACTTGGGACATCCCAGCATCTGCTCAGGCGCTTCTGCAGTAACTCGTTTACCTGCCTCGGAGGTGGGTCCGGATCCCTTTGCGACTTTGCCGAGGTGCCGTGGCTAACCTGGAGCAAAGCAGGCATTGGAACGCCGCACCACCTGGCTCCCCGGGCTCTGCCCTGTCTGTGTGTCCAGCAGGTCTCAACTGCCACATCAGGCCAGCGACGCGACGGACTGCGGGGAGTGGGGCGAGTCCCCCATATGCGTCGAGTCCGAAATGAAGCGGTGTCACGCTGCTGTGAGGCTTGCAGCGGGTTAGCGACATCCAGCCCACGCCGTGTTGTGGGAGAGCTGGTCCCTGGGAAGGGGAGTGGGGCTGGCTCCTGTTTCCAGGCCCCGGTCACCAGCCCCACTTTCATCCCCGAGTTCTGCCCAGTCCCCTCTCCTGGACTGGACTGTAGCCACCCACCCCCACCCTGCCTGTGACTCTGAATGTGGACAGTGACAGAATCATCTGGGGGTTGGCATGTGTAGGTTGGGGCCTGAAAATCACTAAACTTAATCCTGATCGGGTATCCCCCCTAATCCCCCCCTCTATGATGGGCGGTGGGGTGCACAGTGGCAGTCAGCCCTAATTGAAAGAAAATTGAAACAGATCATTTGAACCTAAAAGTCCTATTGTATTTTCAGTTGTTATGGTGGGAGAAGCTGGGGCTACAGAGTATCTTTCACCCAGTTGGCTGAACAAAGAAGCTGTCTGCTTGGGGTGGGGGAGGCTTGCCCTCCAGCTGGGCCACCGCAGCCCCCCCTTTCAGGCTCCAGCCCAGCCCCCTACCAGGACCCTGCTGTGTTCAGCAGTGGCTGTGGGAACATTGCTTTGTGCTCCGGGCCCTTTCCATCACCTTTTAAAAACTATTAAATGTTCAGCTTTTAATAAGAGGCTCTGGGAACAGCAGCCTTTGGTAGACACCCCTGTGGTCTGTCTCTGCAAACATTACCGGGTGATGACGATTTTTAAAACTTGGCTGTTTGGTGTGTTATTATTATTTACGTCACAGTCAAGTCCAGTGGAAAGGACCCCTGGATCTCAGTGTGAAGGCCCTGGTCCTGGACTTGGGGTAGACTCCGCATGCTGCTTCGCCCGCACGTGGGGGGACAGTGTCTGACCGGCTGCCTGCAAAGGCTGCTTGTTGCACGAACGAGAGACTGAAATGTTCGAAGCTGGAGCGCAGATGCGGCGCCTGGCGCTGGTAGTACACCCCGGCTGTGCTTCTCGGGGAGCCCGCTCACGCGAACCAGACTCAAAGGACAGCTGGTGAAAGCAGGCGACTGCCCCCTGGAACTGCAGTGGCTGATTGTGCCTTTGACACCCTCCTGAAGTCTGTGTGGGAGCCCCAGGGCCATGGAAAGCCTCCTGGCCGAGTGGGGCCGGAGGAAGGAGGCTGGTTGCGCGAGCTGGATAGCTGCCCAGGATGGCTCAATGCCTCTGTCCTAGCAGGAAGCTCTTGGCCTCCCGAGCAGCTGAGGATACCTAGATGAACCCCGTGCCCTGCTCCCCGTGCCCTCTGTAGACTTGGCTTGTGACCGCTCGGTCACGGTGCTATTGCTGTGACCCTTACCTGGCCAGTCCCTGAAACTCTCTCTGGCCTCCCTGATGAGGCCCTGGCCACTTCAGTCTGGCCCCTCCTCCTGTGCACGAGCAAAGCCTGTGGGCTGGCTCATTCCTTTGGGACCCTGACCTGTGGGCCAAGTCTGAGCCCCTGCCTGTGGGCTGTAGCACAGCTGGGACTTCTGGCAGAGGGGCCTCTGCTCCGCCAGCCCTGGGGCTCCTGAGCCTTGTAGCGGCCCAGGGTTCTAGAAGGGAGAGCTTTTCTGGAGGAGCAGCACGCTGGACTGTGAATGTCAGGAGGGAAGGGAGTGGCCGGCTGCATGCAGTGGGGGTGAGGGTTTCATGTCTTGTCGGGGTCCGCAGGATCACTCAGGGACAGTGGTTTGCTGGGAGGATGCCTGGGACTCAGCATCTAGTTGTATTCATGGCTGGGAACCTTCACAGCAAAAGGACACAAAACAAGGTCAGCAAAGGGAAAAAGGCAGGAGGGCAAGTTCCGGAGGACACCAAAAAGAAGCTTCCAGAACACTTCCTGGGTGGCATCACAGGGAATGTGCTTAATTCTTCCAGGGAATTCTGAAAACACCTGTGAGTGTTGTCTCCCATGGATGCTTACAAGGAACCGGGCACCCCGAATTTCTCTGGGGGCTGCTTACGGAGGCGCCCTCTGCCTGGCATGTCCCCTGGTGTCCGGGCCTCAGAACGAAAGTGGGTGTTCAGCACAGACTAGACCCAGAAAACCCAGAGACAACACCCCCCAATTCGAGTTCCCAGATGCCAGGACAGGGCCGGCCTTGGAGCTTGCCTGGGCGCAGAGGACCCACGTCTGCTCGCTGTGACTGTCCAAAAGGCCAGAGGGGTGGGAACGGCCCCAGTGTCTGAAAGCTGCCTGAGAGGGGAGGAGCAGGCCGGCTGGGGGCAGAGGCTGGCTGAGCGGACGTGGGTGCCCACAGGCAGAACGTGGGGCAGTTGGCACCAGTGACAAGGCTGCGAGTTAGTAGCAGTGGCAGTTTTTAAAGTCACTGTCCGGGGCTGATGAGACAACGCAGTAGATTATCTTCTCGATGGATAAGGAGCGTCTGCATGTTGGCTTCTCCCTCATGACCCTCCCCACAGCTTACATCCCCTTTGCTTCCTTTGTTCAGTTAAGTTTGGCCCTAACTTGAATTCCTGTCTGTCAGGCGCTCGTCACCTACTAGGGCATCTTTAAAAGCACACTTAGGGACTATTTCAAGAGAAATCAGAACAGAATGCCTCGTCTTAGCAGGAGCATGGCAGGGGTGCTCCCCAGGGGTGCTCCCAGCAGACACCCGGCTCCTTGCCCGAGAGCGGAGGGAGGGGGGCTGTCCTGCAGGCTTCTGCGGCAGCGGCTCTGATGCTCGCCCGGGTCTGCAGGGGCTCTGGCGCTAGCACGTAAAAGTGTGGGTCGTGCCAGCCGGCCAGATCCTGAAGGTCAAGGTGAGACCCAGAAAGTGAGGGCAGGTGCACCCTAGTACATGCCCCGCGTCCTGCAGCCAGACCCAGAGCCCTGCGGGCTGGGCTGGGCCGTGGGCACCGCGGCCACGGGGCTGGAGCTGGAGTCCAGGCCACGGCGTGCGCTGCAGGTTTTCCTCCTCGGCCTCATCTGCGTCCCCGTGAGGCAAGGCCCACCTCCTCGCGCCTGGCAGGGAGGCGCTGCAGCTCCTTCTCTCTCCGTCTCTCGCTGTCTGTCTCTCTCCAACATGATCATTTCGCTCAGCTGATTCCCGCCTGTCCCGTCATGTCTAGAAAGTAGGCAGTGTTTCCTCTGGGTCACGGGATTATCCGTTACAGGACTTTTTCATGCGTGTGCTGGGATCCCGGGTCCAGGCACATTCAGGGGGGACTTGCTTATGAACCCCTACGGTGGCAAATTAGGACTGGCTGGGGTCCCAGCTGGAGGGCCAACTTCTCTTGGCACAAGTCCACCCCGGCCACTTCCCTGGGGCTTAAGCCGCCTCGTCTCTCAGGCGGCGGAGGCCAGAGCCGGGAGCCAGGCGTGGCTGGTGCTGTTCCCCCCGTGCACCGGGGAGCGCCCTCCCGGGCCCCCTGCGCCCCTTGGCTTGTGGCTGCCTCAGTCCAGGCTCTGCGTCCCCTGGGACGTGGTCTCCCTGCGTGTCTGTCTCTCCTCTCCCTGCAAGGACACGGCTCTTGCTGGTTGAGGGCTCCCCCCGCTCCCGTGGGGCCTCTGCAAACTAGTCACCTCTGCAGAGACCCTGTTTCCAAATAAGGGCACAGTCTCAGGTTCTGGGGTGAGGACTCCAGCCCATCATTTTGGGGACACAGTGCGGCTCTGTCACTGTCTCAAGTGGGTTTCCTTTCACCCTTGCCCCGACGCCACACTCCCCGCTCCTGCCCCGACGACCTCCGGGGACACAGGCTGGGGCACCGCGGGAAGGACAGCGGCCCGCCAGCCGACCGCCCGGCTTGTGCCCGCAGGCGCCCATCGCCTTCCAGGACCTGGCCGTGCGGTTCTCCCAGGAGGAGTGGCGGCTCCTGGGCGAGGGGCAGCGGGAGCTGTACCGGGACGTGATGCGGGAGAACTACGAGACGCTGGTCTCGCTGGGTGAGGAGCGGCTCTGCCCTGGGCCGCGGGGCGTCCGGGGAGGGTGGGCTCCTCCTGCGGGAAGGGGGCGGCAGCGCCATGAGGCAGGAACCCAGCTGGAAAGTAGGAGGGAGGCCGGACCCCAGCCAAGGGGGTCTCGGGGTGCCCTGAGACCCTGGGGTCTGCTGGGTTTGGTCTCATCTACAAAATCCACACGGGGGTGGCCACCCGGGAGCCTGGGTGCTGAGTGGGGGGCCTCGCTGATCTTCTCATCGTGTTTGTGGGTGCTGCAGTGGGCTCTGGGTCAGTGTGGGGGGGGGGCTCTAGGACGCAGGTGACACTCTGGACCCAAGCCTGGGTCCCTGGGTTTGGGAGTCACGTGAGCATGTGGGATCAGGGGAGGATGCGAGGCCACCGTGTGACTGCATGGGGCGGGGGGCAGCTCCCACTCCAGGAGGACTGTGCCTCTTTCCTCCCCCAGGGACAGATGAGCTGCTCCCCCTCTCTACCTTCCTGTGTCCCGTGGAGCTTGGAGGAGCCGCGGGGGGCCGGAGCAGCACTGATGGGGGACAGGAGCCTCCGAGGGGAGCAGACCCTTCAGGTGAGCAATCTGGAAAGACTGAGGCCAGACCCCTTTGGGTGTCCTGGTCCCGCTGGGCAGCCTGGGCCCAGGTGGACTCATTCCTGTCTCCCTACCTTGTCATGCTCTCCGCTCCCTGACTGTTCACCCCTCGCCCGTCTGGGCTGCCGGCCTGGCACCCTCGCCATGGTGACAAGTGCTTAGAAAAAAGCTGGGGTTGCCCTGCAGAGTGTCCCCACCTCGGGTCCCCTCCCTCCAGCACCCGCAGCCTCGTCCCAGCCAGCCTGCAGCTCCTCACAGTCCTGCCACTCCCGAGGGGCCCCCATCAGAGACCTCAGATGGTGGACGTGTCCCCAGCGCAGCCCAGGCAGCTGGACAGGCAGAGGCTGGTGGAGGGAGGGCAGGCAGTCTCCTCGGCGTTTCCGGACTGACGGCAAGAGCCACAAGGGACAGGGCCCGGCGCCCCCAGCTGGCCCTGACTGCCCTGGGCAGCACCTGCCGCGGCTCCACCTGTGGACATCACCCCTCCTTTGCTGCACCCATAGACACTGGGTGACGTCCAAGGAGCACAGTGCGTGGAGTTCACTGAGGCTTTTCCCACAGGAGCTCCCCACCAGCACAGCCTGCACCTCAGCGCCCTGGTGCAGTTGGTCAGGGAGATCCCAGAGTTCCTGTTTGGGGGAATCAGCCCTGAGAGCGGGGGAGCCGGCCTGGACGGGGAACAGGCGAGCCCCCAGGGTAAGTTGGCCCCCTGTGCGAGGGATGCCTGCTGTACCTGCCGGACCTCCCCCTCAGGAGGCCCCAGCCCTGCCTGCTGCAGGAAGAGGCGCCCCCTTGACTTGTGCCAGCTTCACCTGCCCTGGGGACTGTCGCGCCTGTCTGCGTGGTCAGTGGGGCCTAGTCTCACCTCCTCGGGAGTCTGTCCCCACCCGCCCCAGCCTGAGGGTTCGCCAAGTCCACTTAGTTGCTGTAAATTAAAGGGAAAGTTGGGGCTCCCCGGTGGCGCAGCCGTTGAGCGCTGGGTTGCGAAGCTGCCCGCGGCCTCTGCGGCACCAGTTCGATCCCCGGCTGCTCCCCGGCCACCGGAGGAGGGTCCCACATGGCGCGCAGACCTCTCCTGCCGCCCGCTGCTCCCCTCAGCAGTGTCCTTCGGTCCTTCTGCCTGCTCTGCTCCCCGCTCTGGCTCTGGTGGATCCTCTCACCCTCCCGCGCTTCTGACTGTGCCCAGTGCTTGTATAAACAAAACAAACAAACAAATAAATAAATAAAACATGCCTCCATTAAAAAAAAAAAAAAATTAAAGGGAAAGTGGGGTGAGGGGTGCCGTGTGAACACAGGACTGCTGATGAACCCTCATCCCGGAGCCGGGGTGACACGCAGAGCTCACTGCGGCCGTTAGTGGACGGAGCAGGGAGGGCCTGATGGTTGTTGGGGGGCGGGGGGGAGGCATTTTACCTGCTGGGCTTAACTTCCAGCCTCGAGTGACCTCTTCCTCCTCCCGGACAGCAGCCGTGACCCTGGAGACTTGCCGTCCTGGGGGCGGGCTCGGGGGCCTGCCAGACACCCCCTCCAGCGGACCCAGCCTGGCCTCCACGCCCAGCGGCAGCTCCTCGTCCAGTGACCCAGCTGCAGCCGGGGGGCAGGGAAGCCCCCTCTCCATCAGTGAGTGGGGTGGGGCTTCGGGGAGCGCCCGGGTTCCAGGGCCTCTGGCCTGGGGACATTTTCTTTAGGACTCGGAGTCTTTCATTGCTAAATGGGGGCAGCTTCCGGGGAAGGGGGTGCTTGGCCTCTGTCAGCAGGGGTGCTGCCCTGCTCCAGCCGACCCTTAGACCCCGGCACCCCGAAGGGCAGGGGAGGGCCGGGGCTGCCTGTACAAGTCCTCTCGCCTCACTTTATTTTTAAAAGTTCTTGCCGACATTGCGTTTGTCTCAGGGCCTGTTTTTAAAGCATTTTGAATTGATCTGGGCTAGAGCAGGCCCTCCGGGTAAGCTCGCCCCGTGCAGCCTGTGGCTCCGGGGTTGGCTGGCACGTTTGCTCTGGGGTGCCGGGAGCCCCGTTTGGAGGAGCACCAGTGTAGGATTGGGCCCTGCGTGTTGAGGCTGCTCTCGTCATTTGCTGAGTAGGATCTGAGGTGATTGGGGTGAACAATCTTTGTATTTGCAGTCACCCCAGAGGGAAATAGATCCCAGCCCCTTCCTCAGGTGGAAGGAACCAGCCCCAGGACAGCAGCTCTGAGCAGGCTCCCTGGCAGGGCTGGAAGGGCCTTCCTGTCTCTTCCCAACAGAAACTGCTGACAGACCTCGACCCGCCGAGAAGGAAGGCCCAGGGGCGCTGGACGGGGAGCCCAGCCCGAACTGGAACCCCAGCCCGAGGAAGAACCATAGGAAGCTAGAGGGAGGGGTCCCGGGGACAGGTGAGAGCCCTCTTTCCTGATGTGGGGTCACCCCAGAGCCCAGAGGGGCAGGCATGGGGGCTTGTGAGGGTGTCATGTGGCTGTCCTCTCTGCACCTCCTGACCTCCCTACGAGGCGGGGCTCTGGCCTTGGCCTTGTGGGTGGGAAATCTCAGATGTCCGGAGACTGAGTGGGGCTGCCCCAACCTTGTATGACCTTGCAGGTGCTGCAGGACTCTCCCCTGGGAGCAGCCCCTTGCAAGGGCTCATCAACTGCCTTAAGGAGATCCTGGTGCCGGGGCCCCTGCTCCCTGCGGGCCCCCCGCCGAGTCTGCGGCCTCCCGTCCCCAGCCTGGGTGCTTCCCGGCTAGCCCGGACTCCTGGGAGCCTGCCCTGGGGAGGTGAGTCCCTGTCTTCAGAAGCCCCTGTTTTGCTGTAGACTTTTCTCTGGAAATTATCTTCTCGAAGGGTCGTTCCCGACGGGATGGCTCCGGGCATGGTCCGCCTCGGGGTCCGGAGCCAGGCGGCTCCCTTGGTCAGCAGCACTTGGTCAGTGCAGGTGGGGGACTCACAGTCTGCCCCGGGCTCTCCGGTGCTCTTCACTGTCCTAACTGGGGGCCTCTGGGGATGATGCAGAGTGGAGGGTGGGGTGCTTCGCATGGACCTGGGGGCTGGGCGGTAAGGTGGGGCGTATCAGACCCTGTAGCTGGTCAGGCTGGCAGGCTCCAGAGCCTTCGAGCCTCAGTGCCCCCGTCTGTGAAAAGGCATGGTCGTTCCTGCCGGAACACTGTTCTGGGCGGGGCACGGCAAGTGCCATGTGCAGGGGCTGTGAGCTCGGGCCTCTGAACTGTCTCCAGGTCTCGGCCCAGTCCACCTACTTCCTCCGTCAGTACCAGCTCCTGCTTGCCCTTCTGATACCCTCGCGCATCTCCCCTCCCACTGGGGCCTCTGGGGAGGGTCCTGCCTAGAGGGAGGTGAGCCCAGCCCTCCCGAGGGGCTCTCCTGCATGTGGGGGCACCTTGGGGCCCAGCAGGGCAGGGAAATGGAGGCGAGCGAGGGGGCCATGTAAACCGGACCCCGAGAAGACCAGCGACCTGTGAAAGACCTACTAAGTTTGAGAAGACTCCAGGCCTCCAGCCCTGCACCCCTTTAACCGCACCTGGGTACCCACTCTCGTTTGCCATGGAGACCAGGGGCACTCTGCTCAGGGTGGAAATGCCTTCTTTCTGCCCCATAGTGAAGACAGAGGCGTCTTCCAGCGATTGCCCGCTGCAGGGCCTGCTGAGCTGCCTGAAGGAGATCCCAGAGGCCCAGGACAGGCGCCCCCCAGGGCCAGGGCGGGCACCGCCGCAGGAACCAGGGACAAGGAAAAGGAGTTCAGGAGGTGAAGGCTGCCGGCTGGGCTGTTCTTCCTCTCCAGGCAGGCAGCAGGGACCCGCGGGCCCCCTCGGGGTGTGGCCTTGTGGCTGGGTGTTCAGGAGCCGCATCTCTGTAAATGGAGACGCTGCATCAGCCCCTGATAACTTTCCGGATCGGCTCTTACGGTGGGAGCCGGGAGTTCAGAGGGCAGGAGCAGCGCTCAGGGGGGGGGGGAGGAGACAGACTGAGAACAGGTGAAACTACAGCTTGACAGGCATTTGGGGTGTGGTTTGGACGTGGGGGGTGCATGTTTGCGAGGGCTGGGCTTCCCTCTCCATGCATGGCGGTTCACGGAGCTTGCAGCTGCCGAGAACCCGGGGAAGGTTGAGTTGAGATGGGTGTGCTGGCCCCGGAAGAAAGACCCGGATCAGCGCTGCCCAGGAGGTCTAACTGGCATCCCTGGTGGAAACCTCTGGAAGTGCCCGAGGGGCCGGGCGGGAGGGTTTGCGATAGTCCCATCCGCCTGTCACTGAGCAGGTGGTCCTGGAGGGCAGGGGCCTGGGATGCCCTCTCCTGGCCCTGTAAAGGCCTCCTGGGCAACTTTCCACAGGGTCCAGACCCCCTCAGACCCCCTCTTCTGGCCCTGGTCCCGGAGCCAGCAGTGCGCTCCCTGTGGTGAAGATGGAGGATGTCTGGGCCCAGAGCCCGCCCGCGCCTGTGTCCTGCCACCTCAGCAAGTGGACACACAGCCCCACTGCCCCCGGCAGTCTTGGGGGCACTGGAGACAGCAGAGGGGTCCCAGTGACTGGCAGGGGCCCCTCGGCTCAAGGTGAGGCCTAGGGTGGTCTGGTTGAGGGATGCCCAGGCCACCCCACTCCACCCGAAGGGGAGGGAGTGCCGGTCATCTCCTGGGCAGGAGGCCTTCCAGCTGACCGTCCACCTTGGTCTAGGCCCTGGCCCAGGGAGTGTTCTGCCCAAAGCCCGTCATCCTGCCAACCCTCCCGAGCCATGGGCTGGCTTGTGTGGGTCCCCTGCCCAGGCAGGGAGCAGGTCACAGTCCTGGGTGCAGAGCTGTTCACCCCTGCGCAACCAGTGGGGCCGGGCCGGGGCCTGGCCAGCAGTGGTGATAGGGCGTCTCCCCTGTCCCAGCCGGCAGTGCCTCGCGCTCACCCCTGGAAGCCCTGGAGGCCTGTCTGAAGGGCATTCCCCTGAGTGGGTCGTTACCTCCCCAGCCACCGGCCACCACTTGGTTCCAGAGCCCCCAGCCAGGAACCCCCGGGTCCCCAAGGCCCGAGCTGCAGCGCCGAGGATCACACAGTGAAGGTAGACTGGGCCCCGGGCTAGGGGTGGGCTTGTCCCTGTGCATAGCGAGGGGGATGCTGGGGACACTCTCAGGTCCTCTTCCTCATCCCGGGCCTCCTGAGACACATGTCCTCTCCCGCCAGCTCCCCCTCTTAGCCCTGCTCTCCCGGCCGCGGGATGGGCCATTGGTCATTCGGTGACTCCCTGCTGTATTTCAATCTGTGATGTGTGTGCCCTAGGCCATGGGGAGACCCCGGGGTGGGCCCCCAGGGCCATTCTGCGGGACTCAGGTCCACGGCCCAGGCCCTGGGCACCCCTTCTCCAGGGACTGTCCCCTGACGCCCACTGTGCTGTTTCCTGCAGAGGTGACCGCGGGGCCTCTCCTGCCTCTGGGCCTGCAGGGCTGCGTGAGAGACTGTCCTGTCCTCCCTCCAGGCCCCCGCAGCACCCCCACCAGCTTCTCTTCGTCCAGCAGCACCGATGGGGACCTGGATTTCCAGAGCCCTGAGGGCAACCAGGGGGGTCAGCTGGGAAAAGGTGAGCTGCAGGCGGAGGCCGGGTGGATCCTAGAGAAGGCTGCTCGGTGCCGCCCTGCCCACCGAGGTCCTGCCTCTAAGGCAGGCCGCCTGCCTGGAGCCGAGCCGGGAGCCCAGCCGGGGGTGTTCAGGCAGGAGCCTGGACTGACTGGGGTGGAGTGGGTGACGGATGTAGGAAAGATGACATCTCCCCCCTCCCCTGCCCCCCAGCACCCCTTGCTCCCCAGTCACCACTGCCGTGAGTCCCTCCACCACACAGGGCCATCCTGTATGTGGCCAAGCCCCACCACCCACCGGGCGCCCTGCCCTTCGTGGCTGCGAGGCCTCGGTGCTGCTCCCTGATTCTTCGGCCTCTGTTGCAACTTTGCTTTCCAAGAGACCCAGACTGCAGGGGTTCTCCTGGGAAGGGCTCCCCCACTCCCCACCACCTCGTGGCCCCAGATCTCATGGTTATCCTATTGGGAGCGTCGCCTTGGCGCCTGCGTCTGGTGGCCTCTGCTCGCACTCCACCTGGCCGGCCGCAGCAGGCCTTCGGAAGGCGCATGGCCTGGGAGGTCACTCACGCAGGAGGGGTTTTTCTTGTTCTGGAATTTTGGCTCATTTAGTTCCTGTTACTTCCACAGCTTTCTGTCCCTGGAGCAGGGTTTTAGGATTTGTTTTGTTCCCAAGTTGAAACTGTGTTAGTGTTGGCCCTCTGTGCCCTGCAGCCTCACACGTGGAGGCCTTTGTTGGCCCCTTGCCGAGTAGGAAGGTGACCCTGTGGTGTCCATCCTCAGGGCTGGCCTGTGGCATCCCCTCAGGGGTGGGGCTGGGAGTCCTGAGGAGCCCAGAGGCTGGCTGCTTCCTGGGCTGCCCCTGAGCCAGGACTGGTGCATATGCAGGGCCACATCCAGTGCTGTGGGCTTCCCCTGTGGGCCAGCTGCCCTGGACACGGCCCACAGCCCATAGGCAAGTCTCCTGGGTCCTCTGAGACTGAGCCAGAACCATCCCAGATGCCACTGTCTGTTCTTCCCAGGAAGCCCCATGGGAAGCTCCCCGCTCCAGGGTCTGGAGAACTGTCTCAGAGAGATTCCCATGCCCAGGCCGCGGCCTGCCTGGGCCTGGTCCTCACCAGGAGACGGGGGCCCACAGAGAACAGAGCCCAACAATGGCACGACCGACAAAGAAGGTAAAGTATGGCTGCCTGGCTGGGGTACGGCCTCGCCCACATCCACCCTGAGCTGCAAAGACTGGAAGCTCCCAGGCAGAGCCTCATGTGACGCCATGTAGCTGGTGCTGCCACCAGCTGGGAGTGGGTGGCGTTGGGCAGGGCCCCAGCCCCACCTTCTGCTTTCCCAAAGTCCAGGCTCGAGCCCCAGCCTAGTGAGGCCCGCTGCCTCTCATCAGGCACAATGGCTGAGTAGGGACTCTGGAACCCAGGTAGCTGGGCCCCAGCTCATCCCAGGGCTGGTGTGTCCACGCCTGGAGCTTGTGGACCGGAGAGTCCACCATGGAAGAAGTTGCTCTGTGTCCACAATGTCCCCCCTCCATGCCGACAGGCCCCTGGCTTCTCATTAAAACAGGACTGAGGGGCGAGGCTTGTGAGCCGGCCCCTCTTGGACAGCCCACGGGGGACCGCCTCAGCAGGAGCCTCCGGCCAGCCAGTCCCCCAGCACTCACCCTTGGCAGCCTCCCCTCTTGCTCCCCGCGAGGCCCCAAGGACCACAGACCCCCCGGGCCACCGCCATGGAGGGGGCTGCATGATGGTGAGTCTGAACAGGGCCCTCGCCTGCCTTCCATGCTGCTGCTCTTCCCTGTCTCATTTCTGTCCCCAGGACAGGGCTGCAGCCTGGGCTCTGCACACCCCCGAACACTCTGTGGCAGCATTGCATTGTGGGGGATTCCCCCAAAAGGTGAAGGAACCCCAAGTGCCAAAAGTGGCAGCATTGAGAACTCTGCGCCCAACCCCTGGTTTCTCTGGTCAAGGGCGGTTGTTCCTTCACTGTCGTGCTGGAGGGGTGACGGGTTCCCTCCACCCCGGTTGATGGCGCCTGCAGCAGAATTCATTCCTAGATAAGCCCATGGGGGCAGGAAGGTGAATCAGCGTAGATTTCTGATGCTCCCCCAAGGTGGGTACTGGCGTGGGGGTGACCAGACCCTCCTGTGTCTCAACCAACCCTCTGCTCTGGGTTGCCGGGCCTGTGTAGGGAAGGGGCTACCTCAGAAGACCCGGGGCCTGGCTGGGACTGGACTACCAGTGGCTTCCAGGGACTTGGACTTCTGGAAAGTTCCCCAGCTGACTTTCCAGGGGTCCTGGCCAAGCTGTAGGCTCTGCTGCTTTCTACTGTCCATGGCCAAAGGGTGGGCAGTTCCAGGGGGCGCAGCAGAGCTGCAGGGGACAGTGAGTGGAATTGAAGGGGACCAGCTCCATGTGCCTGTCTGTTAAGATGGAGCCCTCCTGGCTGGCATCAGAGGTTCTCCTGTTGCTTGCGCAGGGTCAGCCTGCAGGCCGTCCCCGCTCCGCTGCCTGGAGAGCTCTTTGAGGGGGATCCTGCCCGGGAGGCCCTTGCGCTTCGCCTGCTTGGCCGGTCCCAGCCCCAGCCCCGGCTCCAGCTCCAGCTTCAGCAGCTCAGAAGGAGATGAGTTAAGGCCGGAGTCCGAGCCTTGGCCGCTGCTCCCGCCAGGTGAGCTGGGGGAGAGGGTGGGGGGCCTGTGCCCGGGGCCGGTCGCCACCCTGATGCCCGCTTTGTGTGTGCTGCCAGAGCGGGGCCGCCTCCCCAGCTGCCGGGGCCCTGGCCCTCCGTCCCCACGGCCTGGGGGTCTCCCCAGCAGCAGCAGCAGCAGCAGCAGCAGCAGCAACAGTAGCAGCAGCAGCAACAGTAGCAGCAGCAGCAACAGTAGCAGCAGCAGCCCTGGTGGAGGCCTGTGGAGAGCAGAGCCCAGGGACCCCGGCGGTCTCAGTGCCGGTGAGCCAGTGAGGGGGGCCGTGAGGGGGGCCTGGCCCTGGTGCCCGCAGCCCAGAGCCTGCTCTGAGCTCTGCCCATCTTTGCCGGACAGTTGCCGTAGCGCACCCCCCGCATCAGGCTGGCGTCTCTCCTGCTGTCAGAGAGCAGATGGGGTTCTTGAATCTGGGGCCCTGGGAGAGTTCAAGGAGAGCCTTTAATGAGAAAACCTGGCAAAAAGTTAAATTCTGTACCTTGTTTGTGATACAAACAGTACACACTGCACGCTTAGTGGCATGCACCCGTGTACGTGTGCACGTACGTGTTTGTAATTACATACATTTGTAAAACTTGACAATAAACAGAAACAGCGCCCAGAGGTGCCTTCCCTGGAGGGCGCAGAGGCTGTTGGGGGCAGGCAGCTGCCTCACTCCCCGCTGGTCCCGACCAGCCTTGGCCCCAGCAGGGATGCAGCCGCCCTGGGGAGACGTGTACTCGGAGCCCGGCCCCTGGGTGGAGGGGGAGGGGTCCCCAGGACTCCAGGGACTCCAGAAGAAACCCAGCCCACCCTCGTCACACCTGCCACTGAGCCAGAGATGGGGTCCCCGATGGGCCAGGTCTGTCTATCTTGCCCCTCGTCAGCTGGTTCTGGAAAGTCACGTCCTAGTATCTAGACGCTCTGTGAGCAGCTCCCTCAGGGCAGCTGGCATCACAGCCCAGGTGCCCTGTGCTCTTTCTGCAGGAACAGCTGGGAGCCCCTGCCCCGCCCCTGCGCTGGAGAAAAGGCCTGACCCAGGGCCCTGCCGGCCCCCCAGCTCAGCCCCCCCTGGGCCCCTGTCCTGGAAGCCAGAGGTGAGCAAAGAGCCTGAGGACCCGGGGTCCGGACACAGAAGACTGAGCGTGCCAGGTGAGTTGGTGGCTTCCCCGCCCCCTGGGGAGCTCTTGGGGCACGGGGCCACAGCCTGCGTCTGCGTGGCCACCCCACCCCCCTGAAGGTGGGCCAGCTGACCCCCGGGGGCACAGTAGGGAACCCTGTCTTTGGACCCGCCAGGAAGTCTCCCTTGGCTTGCTCTGAGCTACTCATCTCATTCCAGTGTTTTCTTACAGAAGGAGCTGACGTTTTCATAAAATCACAGAGGCTTTCTAGGGGCAGCTAGAAATTGAGATGTATGCCGGGGTGGCTTCTCCCAGAGCCAGAGTTGGGGGGCCTCAGTGGCCCCCACTGGGGCTTGGCAGTGAGGAGTGACCTGGCCCAGGGCACCCATGAGACGTGGCTCTGCCTCACACCTGAGGCCGGAAGCTCCCGAAACCTCGAGAGACCCAGGAAGGTGCAGGGCCCCGAGTCCTGGTTTCCTCCGAGGAACCTCACACCAGCGACTCCAGCTGTGGCCTCCTGGGGGGCTGCTGGCCCGGACGTCTGCCCCTCTGGAGGCGCGGTTGCCTCAGGGTGCTGAGCTGTCCCTGGGCGGACAGGCCGCCCTCCCCCAATGCCCCCACAGTGGTACAGCCACGGCCCTTGATGTCTGTCCTGGGCTCCCCGTTTTCGTTCTTCCCCTACTGGAAGTCCTGCAGGTGCCAGCCAGAGGCCAGAGCCAGCCTGGGACTCAGAAGCAAGTAGAAATGCTGGTCTGTCCTCCGTGCCGGCGGTGACAGGCCTCCTGTGAGGTGGCCTGGCCTGGAGAACAGCCAGGGGTCTTAGGGGGAAGGGGCGGGCAATTTCTGATTAAACTTCCTAGTGGGGAGGGAAAGGTCAGGAGAGGGATGTCCCCCAGTAGGTGCTGAAGCAGCCCCTGGCCACCCTGCTAGACTGGGCCTCCTGCTGCCACGGCCTTGGTCTGTGTTGTTGGCTGAGGCTGCTCCAGGCCCTGCCCAGACTCCCCAGGGCAGGGTTAGGCCTTGGGAGGGGCCATCAGGTCCCAAAGAAGCTACTGACCCTTCCCTAGAAGGAGGGAAGCCACTGTCCTCTGCTTGGTTACCATGGAGACCCTTCTGTGGCCTTCCCGTCTGTGGATTTGTGGAAGTGCCACCAGGAGGCCTGGCGCACGGAGCTTTGTGGGCCTGAGCGACGTCTTCCCTTCTCAAGCCAGGTCTTGGGGAGGGCAGGACACCACATGCCCAGACTGAAGGGACTCTGAGGTGTCGGGGGCAGAGGAAGGTCCTGACACCCCGAGAGCTCTCACCCCACATTCTTGCTCTGGTTTTTAGACAGGACCAGTGGGAGGCCACTTCCCAGCATCCCACCGGAGCCGTCCCCTGAGTCCACGATCACCCGCCCAATGCCACCCGCCTGCCCGCGGCCATGCCCCTGCGGGCGGTCCCTGCAGCATGAGCTCCGCGGCCTCAGCGCCACCCTCTCCGAGAAGCTAGACCGGCTCGCCACGGCCCTGGCTGGCCTGTCTCAGGAAGTGGCCACCATGAGGACCCACGTGGAACGGCTGGGGCGGCGACCGCGGGGCTCTGTGCCGAAGGGCCAGGCTTCCTGGCCATGGACCCTCCCCCGGGGCCCTCACCGGGCTCGTGGCCCTGCCCACAGGCACCTGCCCTACTGGAGACAGAAGGGCCCTGCCCGGCCTAAACCCAAGCTCTTGCGGGGCCAGGCTGACGGCTGCAGGGCTGGGGACCCCTCGGGCCTCTCCAGCGGGGGGCCCCGCCTGGTGCCTCAGCTGCCAGAAGACACCCCCCCAGCAGAGGCTTCTAACTCCAGCCCTTCCCATCAGCGTCTGCCCGCGGCATGCAGCTGCGCTGTGCTGACTGTGCACCCCCACCTTGGACACTCTGGCGGCCACCAGGGCCCCCCGTCCCCTCCAGTGCCTGCTGCCCTCCCATCCCCGGTGGCCGCCCCTGCAGCCCGGGCCGACAGGGAGCTGCTGTCTGCAGCGGCTGCCCCAGCCAGGACCTTTGAGCAGCCCAGGGAGCCAAGCAGCCTGTGGGTGGGGGCCCAGAGGGCCCTGGAAGGGGAGCTGTGGGGTAGAGAACACAGGGACGCGAGGTGGGGGGCCCCTAATCGCCTTCTCCATCTACTTGGCCCCGTTGGGGATGCCCGGCCCCCCGCATCCCCCAAGGGCTGCCTTGCCCCCTCGCCCAGCCAGACGTTCCCCCTGTCTGGGCCCTGAGGGGCTGGGGCTCGCCCTCGGCCTGGATGCCCCAGACTGCCGGGTGCGGTTTGCTCAGGGAGGCACGTTCCTCAGCCACACCTCTGGCCTTGGCTCAGGTTCCTGTCCATGTCCTTCCCCTCCCGTCCTTTCCACTGGAGACGCCAGGGCCGCCAGGCAGGGCCACGCTCCAGCAGCTGCCGGCCCGGGGCAGGGAGGGCCCGTGCCAGCCTGGTACAGCTGGGTGTAGATTTCATCTGGGGAGAACTCCGCCCGGGTCTAGGCTGCATTTACCCAGTGGATTCCAAATTAAAGAGGCTGCTTGCGAAGGGAACGGCCCTGGGTTCCTGCAGGGAGGAGTCGTCGTGGCCTCTGGGTGGTGTTCCCTGTGCTGGATGGGCCTGTGCTGAGGCCGGCCCTCCCGAAGCCCGGAGAAGGCAGCCGGCTGGGGAATGTGATTGTCAGATGACCCCTGGGGGTGGGGGGCGCACACTGCTGCTCTGGGTGGGGAGGGGAGCCCATGACAATGCCCGCAGACTGGGCAGCTTCATTTCACACAGTCTGGGGGCCAGGGAGGTCCAGGGACCGGATGAGGGCAGTGAGGTCTCTTCTGGGGTGAGGACGGTCCAGGCCTCCCCCAGTCTGGGTGCGGCCAGCTGGTGTCCTCATGGCCTCATCCCCCACGTGTCCATGTGACTGTTGGCACAAGGACCCCAGTTGTGCAGGACCCAGCCACCCCGACACCCTTGCTGTGACTTGAGTGCTGCTGTAAAGGCCCTGTCTTCCAGGGTATTGGGGGGTAGGAATCCTGAAGCTGGGGGGACACAGTTCAACCTGAGACTCGGGTTTGCCCTGGGAATGGCATGTCCAGCATGTCACTGGGCTGGCTTCTGGGGCCAGTCCTGCCCGCTGGGCCCAGGGGAGTGGGGAGGGCTTTGGGTGGCAACGCGGGACTGGCTGTGGGTCCCACCTCCATTTCCTCCCCGGGCTTCACAGTCCTAATCCAAGCCCTTTGACCCGAGGGCTTAGGAACTGCGTGCCCTTGTGCTGGGCATGGCAGCTGGTAGGGTCAGCTCTGCGCTCGGGGGGCCTGGGCCCCAGTGCTGAGGCAGCTCGGGGTCCGGCAGGTGCTGTAGCGGAGGGCAGCGCCTGTGGCTGCTATGCCTGGGGCGCCCCTAAAGTCAAGGCCATTCTGGGGTGGGGGAGGGGCTGGGGCACATGGCTGGCACAGGGTGTTTCAGGGCTGGCCAGTCTCAACAGTGTCTTGGAAACTGGCTTCTGTGAGCTCCTGTAAGTGGGGTGCTGTTGAGCCATCTTGGCAGCTAGTGCTCCGTAGAGAAGGGGGGGAGGCGGGGGGGCTGCAGCTCTGCAGGGGCTCTGGGCTCAGTGCAGGTGGGTAGAATGGGCAGGTCACAGACACGAGGGAGGAGGAGGGTTCGTCCACCTGCCCAGCCCCCGCCTGGCTGCCACTTCGCTTCTCAGCGGGCGGTGGGAGGCCGTGTGCTTGTGAAGCCGGCCTTTGTGGCTTTGCCAGCACCAGCCCTCAGCGCAGCAGCCGGCAGGAACAAAGCAGCTCTCCAGCCGCGTCCAGGGCCCTGCCCACCACGACTGCCTTTTGGCTGCGTGAACAAGGGCGCCTGGAGAGCCAAGCTCGGTTCAGGGTTGGAGAAACAGGAACTTCAAAGCTTTTTTTTTTTTTTTTAAGAATGGGCCATATGAATAACAAAGCGAATGGCAGGAAGCTCTGTGGTCACCTTGGGGGGCAGGGCCAGGGCCTCTGGGGGTCCAGGCCCAGCGCAGAGAAGCCCTCTGCAGCCAACCCCGAGCCCTGGTCTCTGGCTGGGTGAGCACTGTCACCCCGTGAGCAGTCCGGGACCTGGTTCTGTGCCCTCCCCACCACTTTACTGGGTGGCAAGGCCTTTTGAGGAGGAGATGTGGTCCCTTTGGAGGGAAGGAGCAAGGGGCATTTTGAACTCAGGAATTTCAGGGGCCTGGAGCGGGGGTTGGGGGGGTGGGGGTGGGGAGTCTCCGCTTCTGCCTGCTGCTGTCCTGGACGGTCGCGGTCGCGGGGTTCAGCTCCTGGCTGACCACGTGCCCCTCCTTTCCTCTGATCATGGCAGGGCCCCCAAAGCATCCACTGCCACTGGCTGGACAGTGGAAGGCAGGACAGTGGCTGGGCCCGCACTGGAACCTGGGAGCAGAGCACAGCCCCGGCCCCCGTGCCCTGAGGGACTTTAGAAGCGAGGCCTGCAGGAGACAGGACCTCCAGGCGTCACTCGGCCAGCTTGGCTTTTTACTGGTGGCCACCATGGGGGCCCAGGGGCCACAGCCCATGCCTGTGACACCCACGAGGTCGCTGGGCCCCTAAAGGAGTTTGGTACCATGCAGACATGGCTTTTGCGCCCCACTTTTTGTGTCTGTCCTAGGTGTGGCTGCTGTAAACAGCCCAATTTAATCCAGCCCGACAAACGTGTCCCTGACAGGGAGCCCTGAGTCCAGCCCAGGTGCTGAGAAGCTGGTCACGGAGCTGTGGGCACCATCTCTGTTGTGCCCTCCGATTGCCCACCTGTCCAGAGGGTTTTCCTTTCTTTCCTGCCTTCTTTATAAACGCAGTGTTTCAGTCACTGCAACCGCCCTTCCACTAGCCTCAGAATTTAAAGAACTAAAGGAAACAGCTGAATTCACAATTCCATGTGGGAGACATTTAGCATATCTCAGAAACTGATAGAACAAATCAGGAAGGATATGGAAGATTTGAACAAACCAGTCAACAAAATGGGCCCCGTCGTCGACACAGAGCAGCTTCCCGCAGGACACGGACCCGCGCCCTCCCCCAGCACATTCAGAGTTGTTTTAATGGACCCTATACCAGCTAGAACAAGTTTAAGCCAATTTCAAAGTATTGAAATTAAATAAAATCTGGTGTAGGACTATACACCGCAGCTCTCCGGCTTCAAGTAAATAATGGGAAGTAACCAGAATTCTTGTATATCCAGACAATAAAAATTATGCTGCTAAATAAACGGTTAGCGAAATCATATGGGGAGTTAAAAATGTTTTAATGAAGTCGTAAGAAAGTACTAAGTAGCAAAACCTAGAGAGGAGCAGCAAATCAGCATTGAGAAGTGAGCAGTCAATGGGGGGAAAAGCAAGGATGAGAATTTTTAGGAAGATGCAAACGTGCTAGCAAAGGTCATCCAGGAAGGCGAAGGGGGGGTGGAAAGAGCAGAAACTAATGAAACCGTCACGTCACAAAACCAACAATTTCCTTCAGCAAAACTAATAAAATTGACTCGCTTGTGTGATTAATAAAGCACAAATAACCAATCTTGGGAATAAGACAGGGGCGTCGGCGCGCATGCCGCGGCGGGCTCTCTAACGGCGACAAGCTGGTCGAAGGAGCTTTTTACCAAAAACTAGGAAAGTCCAGTAACATAAAAGTCCTGAAACCTAACAAAACAGCCGCAAGAAGAAATGGAAAAGCTGAATAGTCCGACCAAGGTAGATGAAGACAGGCAAGGTGGAGCCCTCAGGGGAGGGAGGGAGTGTGTGTGCGCGTGTGTGAGTGTGCGAGCGAGCGAGAAGCCCCCTCCAGACTGGAGTGTCAGTGTCCCCAGAGGAGAGTCATCACACCAGACGTTGTCCCCCACCACTAATGAACCTCACCAGCCCTGAGTCCCACTCAGGAAATCCTCACCTGGGGAACCACAAAATGATTCTCCCAGGCTGACCGCCTGCCCCAAGAAGTATTTGTATTTTGCCAGAAACTTGGAGTTTTCAGGCCGAGATGGGATTGGATGAGAAAGAGGCTCTTCTCACGGTGTGGGCGCCTCTTGCCATCCATCACTCACACTGGGCGCTCCCCCCACCCCACCCCCTGGGCAGAGCCCTGCAGGCGGCCTTTCTGGAAGTCCAGCCAAGGAGGGAAGAGCTGGAACCCCGTGGACCAGAAGGGGCCGGTTTCTGCACCTGGCGCCATGTGCAGGGCAGGACAGGCAATCACAGGTGAAAGCTGCGCTACAGGGGGATTGGCTCAGGGCCCAAAGGAAGGCTGAGACCCCCCTCCCCCGCCCCCCATTGAAGGAGCTCCTCCAAGATTCCGCTGCCTCGCACACAAAGCCATTCTGTGCCTGGCTGCTAGCAGGGGCGCAGGGGAGAGGGCACTGCTTCGGCACCACTCATCACCTGCTGTTGCCCCCAGGTGTTCGCGTGCAGACATGGCCCGTGGCAGAACTTTTCAGGAACCTGGACCTCCAACCTGGACCCCTAGCTAGCTACTTAGGCCACGCGTCAGCTCACACCTGCCCCCGCGAGGGTCCCTGTGGGCTGCCCTCCACGAAGGCGCAGCTTCTCCTGGCGGATCCACTCATCAGCTCAGAGTTTGTGCGTCAGAGTGAGAGTAACCAGCCTAGCTCCACCCTCCCTGGTGAAGCCCTGGCCCCTCTTCCTGCTCAGGAACGGCTGGGGAGGCCTGTCCAGTTGGGGTGCCCCTGGAGGGGGCAGCTCTATCTCCTGAGCCATCACTGCCAAAGAGGAGTCGCCCCACCCCGGAGGAGTTGTCTCAGCCTCATTCCACAGACGGCAATTTCCTGGGCCTCAGTCCCCAGGCCGAGTATGAAATGCCGGTGATCGGCCGCCAGAGGATGTAAGTCGGAACCCATGGAAATAGAGGTACTGTCTCCCTGCCTGTGAGGGCCCCCTCTGCAATTCCTGGGGACCCGACCCCTCCTGATGAGGTCTCAGAGCCACCCCCATACCTGGCTTCTCCCCCCTGGGAGGAAAAACGCTTTAAGACCTACGTAAGGGGGTGCCCACCCCAAACCAAGTTACCTCCACCAGCACCCCAGACTCTTGGGGCTCACTACCCCGCCCAAGGAGTGAGGATCTGCTGATGTCAGCCCGCTAGGAGCCCCAGAGCACCTGTGGCCTCCTGTCTGACTCCCCAGCTGGCGGATCTCAGCACCGCCCCACTGAGTGTCCCCCTCTTTGAGGCAACCTGTGAGGAATTCAGGAATACAGGGCCCTGAGGCCTTGCCCTGACCCCTTCGTCCAAGGAGGAGTCACTCATGTCTTGCAAGTGACATGTCCCTGCCCTGCCCCAGCAGCTGGTCTCTCCTATCTGGGGAGCCCCGAGCCAGGCTCCCCCGGCCCAGCCTCAAGCCCAGCAGCTCACCCACCTCTGGCAGTGACGCGGGGTCTCATGAGGGTCAGGGCCTCGGCTCACCTGGGGAGGAGACAGCGGCAGGTGCGCGCTCCTGCCCTGCAGCAGAGGCCGGGCTGCCTCACTCGGCCGCACGCTGCTCAGGACCCCACTCCCAGGCCCACCTTGAAACCGGAAAAGGGGGTTTTAGACAAATGCAAAGAAATAGAATACAGTATTGGGGAGAACGTAAACAGTCACACCCCTTTTGGAAGCCATCTGGATTTGCCTTTAAAAACGAAAAACGGAAATACCGCGTCCCTCCAGCCCCTCCAGGGAACCCACAGGGCAGAGCGTGCCCCCCCGGGCGTGGATGGCAGCGTTGCTCACAGCAGTGAGGACTCGGGATCCGCTCAGCCGTCCAGGGACGGGGCCTGGACAAGAAGCCTGTCTCCCCACCCGTGGGCGCCGTCCAGCCAGGGGAGGCACCTGCGGCGGCAAGAGGAGAAGCTGGAGGGCGGGATGGAGGAGAGAGGCCGTGGCGGAGCGTCAGGGGACAAAGACTCACCCCGGGCGTCTCCACCGCAGTGAGAGCGCAAGGACCCCGCAGGCAAGGCCACGAGCACAATACTTCAAAAAATTAGTGGGTGCTAATAAGGGAAGCGAGTCTTCTAAGGTGGAGAGGCTGGAGGATGGAGCAAGGGTACAGAGCGTAAAGGACGGTAGTGGGGAATACAATTTTTTAAATTTCATTATTAAAAAATCTCAGATCGCTTGTTCCAAAAAGAGGAGAAAGAGGTTTCCGTATTCAGCTGGGGAAATAGCTGCACGTTGTCACTTCCACTTTAGCTCTGCTCTGGAATTTTAACCACAAATACATCTGAGAGAGAGAGAGGGGCGGGGAGGGGGGAGAGCACTCTGCAGTAAAAGGCAAGGCTCAGATTCTTGCCTTTCTGTGGCATCTGAGAAATCACGATTCCAGTGTTTTCAACCCCAACTGTACCCCAAAATGATGGGGCAACTCTCTGTAAAACAAGCCCCAGGAGCTGCACCTTTCTGCTGTGAGGGTTAAGCCCCTGTTGCCAGCGCCTCCTTGCAGGACAAGCCAGGTCCCTCTCTGGGGCCTGAGGGAGGGCGCGGCCTGTCTCCAGGGTAGCGAGACTCACTTGAGAAAAGCTTTCCAATTTTTATTACACTTCCCGCACACTCAATTAACAGTAGTCTCCTGTGGGGTGAGGCGCCATGTTCTCTCGCTGCTACCTGCAGGAGAGGTGAGCTGCCCCCAAGGTCCAAGTACTGAGAAGGTTCCAGATCTTCAACCTTGGACTGTGGGGACCACCCTTGGGGGCCTCAGAGAGCTCAGCCCCCAGCCCACACCTATTTCTAATGGACACTTTCTCCTGCAGGTCATCCCTCTCCTCTCTAGTCCTGCTACTTATTCTCTCGTTACTGCAGTTTTTCAGTTGGAAACTTCACAGTGACCTCTGCTTATGAAGTTGCCCCAGGAGGTGGAAAAGAATATTTGAGAATATTCTAGAACACTCACATGGGACACTTTGCCTCTGTGAAAGCAGATCTTGCGTTGGCAGATCATTTCCTAAACACCAGGCGTGGAGGCCACAGCCGAGGCCATGGGGTGCTTCCAGCCTGACTGGGCCATGTCGCCATCTGCGGGCCCGTGTTCTTGGGTCACTGGCCCCCCTCTAGCGAGGGCAAGCTGAGTCATCTCCACGTTGGAGCGTGGCGCCACGTGGGCTGCGGTCCTGCCCGGGTCTCCCGGCCCTGGTCGGCCCACTCCAGGGAAGGGCTCCTCTTCCACCGCGATGCTGCAGAGCCAGGCGCAGCGAGCCTCCCCCCACAACAAGAGGGGAGTCTGCTCTGCCCCAGCCCCTTCATTTTATCAACCAGGACCCCACGTGGCCCTGGGCAAGTCCTCCATGTTTCTGCGGTAGGTCAAGTGCCCACGTATGTGCTTGACCTCAACTAGAGCGTTGCATTGGGGGGCATCTCCCCCACCCCACTCAGCAAGGGCTCCTGCTGCTTCCCTGGCACCACCTTACCAGCTGCTGGAGCTGAGACCAGCTCTAGCTCCCAGAGGAGAGGGGAAGTCTGAGGCCCAAGTGCCTCCCTCCTGATGAGCTGCCCCTGATCTGACCGGGGGAGCTCGAGAGGCGACCTCTGTGCATGGGTTCCACCCAGGTAGGCCCCCGTAGGCCAGCCAGATGGGTGGCCTTTGTCTGCTGTGGGGCGGCTGTGGGGCGGCTCCTTCCAGCCTTGACTCACTGTAGTTTGGAGCACCCTGCCCTATGAGCCTGCTAGACAGAAAGGGGGCGCACCACAGTAGTTCCCAAATTGCCTTCAGACCCCTCCTGGGGTAGGGGTCACAGGAGAAGCAACACCTGCCAGCAGGGCCTGGCCAAGCCAGATCTCCCCCACCCCCTGCCCCTTTAGCCCTGGGGCGTCTCCTCCAGCCTCTGTTCTCTGTACAGGTTGAGAGGATAAAACTGGCCAGAGGGCAGTGGTTGGCTTTGGGCCTGTGAGGCCCATGGACTGACTAGGGGCAGCGGTGTCTCTAGACCCTCTAATGTTACACGCACACCTTGTTTCTAGCACGTTTCTCTGGAGGGGAGCGCTGAAGGTCCTCGCTTGCTTGCTGGGCTGCAGAGGCCCGGGCAACTGGCTCCGACCCTCCCCCAGCCCTGGCCCCCTGGCTCTCTCCTGGCCTCCTCCCAAGTGTGACCTCTCCTGCCCTCTGACCATGGACTGTCTCCTCACCTAGCATCCCGGGGAAGTCCCCCAAAGGCAGCATTGAGGGACTCCCCCGGAGCGCTGGCCCGAGAATTTAACTCAGAAAAGGTGGCTCTGAACACGAGGCTCCCGAGGAGGGCAGACACGTTGGGATGGGCGGGCCTTCCAAGGGCACCCCCACCCTGTGCTCGCCAGGACACAGCCGGCAGCGGGCAGCCATGTCCCCGCAGGATCCAGCCGCAGAGGGCCGCACCCCAGCTGCTCCCCTGCATGACTGGAGGTAAGGACCCTCTCCACGCAAACAACTCTGGAGCATGGGCGGGCGCCTGGGCCCGATGCGAAGGCCCGGGGTTAGGTCCACGGAAGCTCAGCCACGTGACAATAATGGGGCTGGGCTGGGCAGGCAGGCTGAGGAGGCAGGTGCTCCCCTGGGCGGGGGAGACAGAGGAAGGGGAAGGCCTGATGGGGACTCCCAGGGCGGCCTTGTGGGGCGGTGGCAAGATCCCTGCATGCTGGGGAGGCGAGAGCCGCTTCCATGGGGTGAGGGCGGGTCCGCGCCGGCAGGTCTGGGAACGAGGCTGAAAGGGTCTGAGGGAGCCAAGCGCGGAGCCTTCACGTTAGCCACACACGTTTATTTGGGTTTTTGTTTCCTCTGTTGGTTTGTTTTCGCCTGACGAAGTCATCAGGTGTCTGCTCCTCCTAGTTACGTCACTCAGTGTAACCCCCAAGCTCCACCCACGTGGTTGCAAATAGCAACTCAATGGAATTGTTGTAAGTAACTGTAGAAAGCCACACGCCACACGCCACACGCCACGACACGCGCTGGGGGTGGGGGCGGGTGCCAGGAAGCCGGTGGCCCACAGAGGGCACAGGCAGTGCACAGGGACCTGCGGGGACAGCGGGGCCTGGCGTTGGGATGGGCCGACTGAGCTGCCTTTTCCGTGACAGGAGATGAACGAGGGTTTCTAAGCTGGGAGATAATGAGCGAAGAGAAGGACCGACCTGCCCGTTGGAGGACAAATTGGGAAGCAGGAGAAGCCAGAGGCCAGATGGGGTGGGGGGGGGGGCGATCCACGGTCCAGGCGGAGCACAAGCCTTGGGGCGGGGCAGTGCGGAGGAGCGGTGACCCCGGGGCCATGTGTGGGAAGGGCAGGCCGTGGAGGCCAGCCAGCTCCACCGTCCTGGGGGAGAGGACCTGAGGGCCCTCCGAGGCCTGGCTCTTGCCAAAAGTACAGACTTCCAGGAAGGCTGGGGTCCTGGGGAATCTCAGCCAGCCCTCAGGAGACCTAGAGGGAGACGTCCCAGTGAGGGGGGGCTCTGAGCTTCGCGGTGGCTGCTGGGCTGGAGGGGAGCCCAGGCCGGCTTCTGCAGAGCCGGAAGTGGAATCCAATCTGCAATGCCCCTAATGGTGTCATAATGACGTTACGTGACGTGAGCCTGGGACTTAAATCCAAGGACATCCGGGACATAAAGTGACCAAGGACACCCCCGCCCTGAGGCTGACTTAATCCCAGGCCCCAAGTTCTTCTGCCCTCTGTCTGGTGGTTGGGAAAACCTGGTTCCCACCAAAAGCCCGGTCTGAAGGTGATGCCTCTGTCCTGAGGACCCCCAGCCCCTCTCTCCCCAGCTCCACCTCCTGACTGTGCAAGGACAGCCTTGCCTGAATGACTGCCCCTGGGAAGACCGATGTCACCCCACACGCTGCAGTCACCCTCTGCTGGTGAAATGTCAGACTTGGCTTGGGCTAGAGAAATTTCTGGGCTCAATAGTGAAGCATTGTCTGTCCCGCTGCCCCCAGGGTTCTCCCCCAGGCCCTTGGAAACACTTTCCTCCCAGATGGCCTCTGCAGGCCAGAGCCACCCCGACACCATGGGGGCTTCTTGAGTACCAGGGGCAGAAAAGTCTTCACTGGCGACCACCCTGTTTTCCTATCACGCCCACCCACCCAGACCACCCAGTCCTCCCACCACACCCACCCACCCAGGCCTCTGCCCTGGAGTCTGCCCCGGAGCCCTCCCCACATCAGCCAGCTCCCTGAACCTCCCAGCCCCCAGGCCCTGGGGCTGCTCCCTCCTGCCCTGTGTCTCCCCCCAGTACCCCAGGAGAGCTCGCAGACACACAGTTTGCAGAAATACCCAACAGAACAGCTGGGTTTGATGGGCCTCAACTCCATTGTCAGCTGCCCCTACCGGCTCTTAAACGTCAGCTGCGCCTTTTTGCCCGTCATTTCTCATTCGTCAGAGCGATTTTGCTGTCACAGGAGTAAGAAAATATAAACTTTAAAATCACTGGAACACTGAGCAGCATCTGAGCTGGTGACACCAGGTGCCTCCAGGTGCCTCCAGGCCGCCTCTCAGCCTGGCCCGGGAAGGGCAGGAACTGGCTGTGAGCAGCCTCAGCAGCAGTGTCCACCGCTCGGCTGGGGCCAAGCCTTAACCCCCCCACCCCCCCCCACCCCCCCCTGGCACCCCAGCCTGCGTGGCGGCGCCTCTGCTCCCAGCTCTGCCACAGCGTCTCTCTGAGGTCTGGAGTCGGGCTGAAATGAGGCCCCCAAAGAGACCTGTTGAAGTCCTCGCCCTCCGTCCCCACGGGTGACGTGACCTGCTGTGGATCAGGTCTGTGCAGATAGCACCAAGCGGAGACGCCGCACAGAGGTGGGCCCTCATCCAACAGGACTGGGTGCTCGCGAGAGGGGAGACGCAGAGAGGGACATGGCCAGGGAAAACGCGTGAGGACGGAGGCAGAACGGGTGGACGGGCCGAGCAGTCGCGGGCTGGCCAGGGTTCCTGGGGCAGCCAGGCCGGGAGGCAGGCCTAGAACGGGTCCCACCGGCCCAGCACTCCAGGGAGCAGGCCCCTGCCCACACCTTGAAGGTGAGCTTCTAGGCCGTGGAGCAGGGCCCGTGTGCAGGAGGTGAGGAGGGCTGGAGGGCGGGCGTCGGGCAGCTGCCAGGCCATCCTCAGGCCCTAGGGCCCCGGCCGGTGGTGTCCTGTGACCGGCAGGCTCTTCTCCCAGAGTCCTGCCCACCTGTTCCGGGAACGCACTGGAGGCTCGCTGCGCCCCACGCACGTCTGTCCCCCCGCCCCAACCCCGCTCCTCCGGCCTCCTCGGCTGCCTCGTCTCCGTGAATCACTGACTTGGACACCGGCGGCTCTTCCCACTGCCCGTGTTCTGGGTGTCGCAACACGCGCTCACTGTGGAAACTGAGCTTCATCCCGCACGGAAACTCCTGACTATTTAAAATCACAGCCGACAGCCAGCCCTCGGCACACGCTCCCCGCCGGCGGCTCTGTGATTCATCCCCTCCTGGGAAGGGGGCCTTGGCAGCGCACCCCAGGCCTGAGTTCCCTCGCTCTCGCAGGTCTCGGCCTCCTCGGTGTGTGGTTTCGTGTCTCCGGCGGGAGGCGGGAGGCAGGCAGAGGTGACGCTCTGCTGGAGGTGACCACACTGCCCGCTGGCCGGAAGTGTGGCCTTGGCCAGTGACTCACCTCAGAGACGCCGCCCACCCGCAGGGGTCGGATTCATGGCGTCCCCCTGTCATCCCAAGGCCCTTCACACTCCTCTCTTACACCTGGGCCATAAGATGCACCCATTTGAGGCCCTGAAGACCAGAAACATGAGGGTCCTCTCTACAAGGGGACAGACTCTGGGGAAATGCAACGGCTGCTATCACAAAACCAGAAAGTGCTGCAGGGGTGGGCAGGCCTTGGCTGGCCCAGCCCACCCTTTCCAGGTGCAGTGGAAGGGGAGATACAGAGACAGGACTCGAGGGCCTCCCTGGTGGTGCAGGGGTTAAGTCTCAGCGCTATCAACCTATCGCCAGCCACTGCAGCCTGAGTTCCATCCCCAGCCAGGGAGCTACCCACATGGCGCAGCAGACCTCTCCTGTCTCCCCGCTGCTCCCCTCAGTGTATTTCAGTAGATCCGCCTGTTCTGCTCCCCACTCTGTCTCTGGTGAGTCTCTCACCGCCCTCACCTCTGGCTTTTATTCCAGTTCTTGTATGCATAAATAAATAAATCTTAAAAAAAAAAAAACAAAACAGAGATGGGACTCGATTAAAGTCTAAACCAGCAGAAAAGATTAGGGGGTGCCTGGTGGGATTCAGACCTCCGCGGTAGTTCTCATCTCTGTGAACTGCTGCAATTCAGGGAAACCTGCCGGGTACCTGTCACTTTGGGTTAAGGGCACTTGGCTCCCATCTCCCGCACTTGCAAGAACTAGGATATTCGGGGTGGGAGATATTCGGGGCTCTGATTTGTTGGAGGTGCTCGGCTGTGGAGCTCATCCCCCCGGTTGCCGTCTTGGTGACCCCAGACCTGCATGAGGAGGACGTGGGAGACACGAGTAGTGATGTCTGTACAACATCGAGCTGTAAACTGTAAAGAGGGTCACAGAGGCAATTTTCATATCATGGGTGTTTTACCACATTAAAAAAAACGGCTGGGACGCGCAGGTTCCGCGGAGACTAGGAAAGAAGGCGGGGCCGCTGACTGGAAGCCGGATGAGAGCTGGGAGAGCAGGAGCTCAGCAACCGTGCAGCGCTATGAGGCTGTGTGTGGGGTCTGGGGAGACTGTGTATGGGGGGCTATGGGGAGAAGAGGGGTTGGAGCCATCCTCTTCCTGCCTCCCTCAGCCATCCACAAATGTGGACCCTCATCTGTGCTGAGCTCCATAGAAGGCCCACGTCTTCCACAGAGCTTCCTCTGGACCCCCAGGTCTTCTCAGCCCGGCCGCATTCACATCCTCTGCCGTGTGGATGTCACTCTCTCACCTCCAGCCACGGGTGAGCTCCTGAGGGGCCGGGCAGGGTTGAAGCACCCCGTGTTAGCCACGTGGCCGGTGCATACTGACCGAGTGGCTCCCTATAGCCGCTGGTTATAGTCAGTCTTTTTCTTGACAAGATGAGGGGGAGGAAACAAACGGTAATGAATTAGCAGCACATTTCTGTTCTCCATGTAGAAATTGTCGATCCTCAGAGCATCTTCATAGGCCCTTATGTGGTTTCGTAGCAAAAAGCCTGATGCTTTGCCATGACAGTCATCTGGGGTGGCTCACACCAGGATGGGGGTGCTGGAGGATTTCAGTGACTGCACTGCTGTTGGCATCTTGGGGTCCTGCCTGGGAAAGCCCTGGTGGCTCCTCGCACACAGGCTGCATTTTTAGCACCCGTCTTCTGTTCTGGCTGCCACCAGGCTTGACACGAAATGACTCCTGACTGTTTGCAAACAAGCTTAAAGGCCGAAGACGCGCCTCACAGCGAAAATGCTTGAGAACGTGGAATCCTGGAACTGCCTGGCACCCGGTAGGTCTCACCAAATATGTTGCAGGATCTGAAAGCTGTTCTCACACATGAATTCCAGAAGGTTTAGAGAAACACAAACATTGGTACAACCAACATAAATATTGCTCTTCTGTGTTTGATTTTTTTATTGTTATTACTGAGGTAATGTTGCTTTACGTGGCTGTATGTGACTCAGAGGTCATGTGTGTGATTTTAAAACTCTGCAAGACGGCCTCCCTGGTGGCCTAGGGGTTAAGTCTCAGCACTAACACCTTGGCGGCCTGAGTTCAATCCCCAGCCAGGGAGCTGACCCACATGGTGCAGCAGATCCCTCCTGTCTCTCCGCTGCTCTCCTCTGCAGTGGATTTCAGTAGATTCGCCTGTTCTGCTCCCCACTCTGTCTCTGGTGAGTCCTCTCAGCCCCTGACCTCTGGCCTACACCCCAGTTCTTCTGTGCAAAAAGAACTCTGCAAAAACAAAAAACAAAAAAGGCCTCTGCAAGATTCCTTGCAAGATTGTCACAGGCTCTGCACCTAAGAGGCCAGAGAGGCCGCTGATGTGGGGTCGGTGAGCTGTGGGGACTGATGCGTAAAGAGGCCAGCTTCTGCTCAGCCCAGTCGCCACTGATCATCTAATGTTCGCCAGAGAAGTTCTCAGAGGAAGCTCAGATTTCTATGTGACATTCCAGGTATTTTAAATGTTACTGGGACTAAAGAAGGCGCCATGTGTGGCCGCGCTGCCCGCCTCAGCAAGGAGCCCCTCTCGGCCCTTGTTGGTCGTGAAGCTGAAACTCTCACTGGAGCACATGCCAGCCCTACACCCTTGCCTCAAGAAGAAGGGGCTCCCCAGCCCATGCCCTCACCCACTGTGTCTTGGTCTTCCCTCCTACCTTCTCTGGAACTCTGCTTTGTGACTCTCCATTGAGTCTGCCTTCTGCTCCACAGCTCTGCAGCTGCCCTCCCCGAGATCTCCCTGTGTAGAAACCCGATGACCTGGAAGTTCTTCGCCAGTGCGACCTCTCGACAGCCTTCAGCCATTGGCTTCTTCCTTTTCCTGAAACATGGTCTCTTTTCTGTTCCCTGGTGCCCTCACCCCACCCCTACAGGCTCCCCTGGCAGACATCCCCCAAATGGCAGCGTTCTGCCTCAGACCCCCTGGTGGCTCGCTCCAAGCTCACCCCTAGGGGGAGATCACACAGCTTCTGTGATACACCGAGGGGTCTCAGGGCCTCCTCTCTCCAGCCGGGTCCTCTCTCAGCTCCGCGCCTTCCTACGGCACGCGAACTGGTCACGGCCACTCAGCAGCTCCAAGATGGCTCCCGGCACACAGCCACTCCTCCTCCGGCGTCCCCCGGGGAAAGTCACTGCCAGGTCTCTTGATGCCTTGGTCATCTCTTCATCTCCTCTGTCACCGCCTTGGTCCACGGTGACTGCCCACCTGGACCGCTGGCACCCTCCAGCTAGGCCGTCATCTTTCTAAAAGGCACATGAAAGGTGCCCGTTCCTCCCCTGCCTACACCTTCCGTGACCTCCTCCACCGTTGGAGAAGGCCTAGTCCTTCCTTTGTGCTCACGGGCCTCCAGGCCACCCTTCCCGTCTCTGGGGCTACTTCTTGGGTTTCTCCCACTTCCTGCCAGCTGTGCCTCTGAGCACACGACCTCAGCCTGCACCGTTCCCCAGGCCTCACCTGGGGACCTCCCTTGACCTCTCCTGGTTTCAGATGCCCTTACCCCCTGCTGGCCTGGGCCGGCTTTTCACATTTCCTGTAAGCCCCGTGCGGGCAGGCCCGGCTGGCTGGCTTTCTGCTGTGTCCCTGGTACCCATTAAACCTTCTCCAGAGTTATTTTTTTGTGCTAGTGACATTTGCATTGGAAAGGGCCTCACCCTCATCAACATCGCAGATCCTATTGTAAGGGGAAAGCGGAGGGAGGCGAGGAAGCCCAGAGCTCTGCTCCAAGAGGCTGAGGGTAGGGGGGCTGAACCCAAACTTCTCACCCCATGTCCAGCATGGGCCCCATCACCCAGCCCTCCCCCCACGGCCTGTCAGCCAGCCCCAGCCCCAGCCCCAGGGGCCAGGGAAGCCCAGCGACCGAGCCTCGGGATAAGTCTCCACCAGAAAGTCAGGGCTTGCTGGAAGCGTGATGGCGAAGCATCTGCCACTGCTGTCCCTCCCATGCCGCCAGGCAGGGTGGCAGGTGCGCGGCTGCCTGAGATCCCCAGGGAGAACAGCAAACAGGCAGACACACCGGGCTCCAGAGCGTCTCCATGGGAATGGACAAAGGGCACCCTGCCCCCTGCATGCCCACGGCTCGGCCTCCCACACCTGGCCCCAGCCACCCTGGCGTGTCTTCCTGGGGACCCGCCTGCGCTAGGAGCGGGGAGCAGCGTGGTGGTTTGGCAGCCAGCTGCACAGCACGTCCTCAAGTAAGTTGTCTGCATTATGAAGTAGTTGAGGGAAAAAACCACCCTGGCCCGTGTTCAAGGAAACGTTATTCGCAGAGCCGGCTTCGCCATCCTGCATCTCACTAAAGCCGCGGTTTCCAAAATCACCGGGGCCATCCAGTGGGCACTCACCGCGTGCATCTTTTTGGAAGAGCCCTTCCCAGTAATTGGCTAAATGTAACTGACCCGGGGCATAAGGGGAGGGGTTGTGGTGTGCAGGTTAAGATGGGGGGCCACGGATGAAGAGTCGGGGACGCCTCCCCCAGCTCATCTATCAGGCCCAGAATCTTCAGGCTAATTTTAATGACCTTGAAGTACACAGAAGACACTGCCCTCCCCGCCCAGCCCCAGGCCCCTCTCAGTCCTTGGCAAGAGGGTTCCCAGAGGTGTCTGCTTTCCAATGGGGTGTCTATGTCCAAGGGCTGGGGCCTGAACTCTTGCCAGCAAGGGTTCACAGTGAACATCCTCCTCGCCGCCCGCGGAATGTCAAAGCGGGGGTGTCTCCCACAGGCGAGCCACCGAAGGGGCCCACAGGAACCGGCGCGGCTCAGAAGAAGAGCGGGGGCGCGGACCCCTCGGCGGGAGGGGGCCAGCCCGGGGCCGGGAGGTCGGCGTCCGAGGCCGGGTGCGCGGCGTCGCCGTGGATGCGCTGGTGCCGCACCAGGTGAGTCTTGCGGCTGAAGCTCTTGCCGCACTGCGGGCAGGAGAAGGGGCGCGAGCCGGTGTGGATGGCCTGGTGGCGGACCAGGTTGGTTTTGGAGCTGAAGCTGCGGGCGCAGACGGCGCAGGCGTGGGGGCGGCTGCCTGTGTGCACCGCCTGGTGGCGGCCCAGGTGCGACTTGCGGCTGAAGCGGCGGCCGCACTGCGCGCAGGCGAAGGGCCGGACGCCGGTGTGGGCCCGGGAGTGGGCGACCAGATTGGGCCGCGAGCCGAAGCGGCGGCCGCACTGCGCGCAGGCGAAGGGCCGCTCGCCCGTGTGCACCCGCCGGTGGCGCGCCAGGTGCTGCCCGTGGGCGAAGCCGCGCCCGCAGTCCGGGCAGAAGAAGGACCGCTCGCTCGCCGGGGCGCGCTGGGGCGCCGCTGGGTCCGTGCCGAGGCCGCAGGCCGGGTCGCTGGGCGCGCAAGTCAAGGGTTCGGCGGCGGCGGGGTCCATGGTGGCGCCCAGAGCGCACTCGTCGCAGCCAAAGGGGCGCCCCTCGCTGCGATGCAGACGCTGGTGCGTGGCGAGGTTCTTCTTCCAGCCGAAGCACAGGCCGCAGTCCGAGCAGGCGAAGGGCTTCGGGCCGGGCGGGGACGCGGCGGCGGGGCACGCGGGCGAGGCGGGCGCGTCGGGAGAGGGCGGGGCGCGGCCGGCCGCTTCGTGCACCCTTTGGTGCCGCACCAGGTGCTGCTTGTGCGTGAAGCTGCGGGCACACTGCGCGCACTGGTAGGGCCTCTCGCCGGTGTGGATGCGCTGGTGGCGGATCAGGTGCGTCTTTTTGCGAAAGCGCTTCTCGCACTCGGTGCAGGGGAAGGGCCGCTCGCCCGTGTGCGTCTTCTGGTGCGAGCCCAGGTGAATCTTCTGGCTGAAGCGCTTGCCGCACTCGGCGCACGGGTAGGGCCGCTCGCCCGTGTGCGTGCGCAGGTGGCGGGTCAGGTGCGCCTTCTTGCTGAAGCGCTTGTCGCACTCGGAGCACGGGAAGGGCCGCTCGCCGCGGTGGCTGCGCTGGTGCAGGAGCATGTGCGCGCGCTGCGTGAAGCTGCGGCCGCAGTCGGGGCAGGCGCAGGGGCCCTCGCCGCGGTGCAGCCGCTGGTGCAGGCGCAGGGTCAGCTGGTCCCGGAAGCGCCGCTCGCACTCCCCGCAGCCATAGGGCTTCTCCGAGGCCGGCGCCCACCCGGCCAGCGCCAGCCCACCCAGCGTCGCCGGCACCCCGGGCTCCAGCTTGTAGGCGCCGGCCAGGGGCCCCAGGTCAGGCGCCGGGAAGGGGCCGGGGAGCATGGCCAGGTGCTGGGGCCATTCCACCTCCTCTGCTGCCTCCTGGTCTTCGTCCTCCACCTTCACCTTGCGGATCATCCACTCCTCCCCTGAAAAGTCGAGATAAGACATTTACCAAGCCCCACGTTGCTCAATGTGCCCGTACCCCTGCAGGCCCACGGTCAGGCTTCTGCGCTCTCTGCACCACTGGAAACTTCTAGGAATGACCAAATCCTGAGGTCACGCTCAGTCCTCCTCCTGCCTCTCTGCAGCCCACCATCGAGGGGCACCTTCGCCTGTGGACTTCTCCCAGCTTTGTCTGTTGCTAAGAGCCCCCTTCTCCTGCTCCATGTTTGGAACCCCCTGGTGTGAAGCTCATTTCTGGCGGCACTCGGGGCTCATGTGCCCACGGCTGTCATCCCAGATACTCTAGTTAGGCAGGCTCCTTTCTGGCCCACTGGTCTCGTATCACCTTTGGGTGTCCTGCAAATTGGCCGTCGCTCAGCAGACAGCTCACCAAACACTGATGGCCTGGACTGTCCACGCCGACTTCCACATCAGGACTTGGCCTCCTGCCAGTTGCTGGCCTTGGCACCCGCAGCTCACCTTACTCGCAACCCCCCAGAGGCTCACAGCAGCAGTGCACTCCTGCCTGTTGTTTCTCAAGGCTCTCCCTGTCTGTGCGCCCTTCATTCCTGCCTCCACAGCCAGTTGGGAATCCATTTAGGAAAAGGAGGGCTGTGTTGACAGGATTTGGGGAACCAGGGAGAACCAGGAGGAACCCCTGAGGGAGTGGGTGAGAGGTGGGTCCCCTGGGCCTAGCTCTCTTGGGCACTACAATGGCCTGGCCAAGAGGAAGGTGCTCTGGGCCCAGACGGGCAGTGTCTGCTGGGTCCTGCTCTGCCACAGCCAACAGTGTGACCTTGGTGCAGCCACTTCACCTCTTTGAGCTATGATTGTTTGTGCCAGTGTCAGGAAACCGGCGCCCCATCGTGATCGTCTGGGGTTTGACACCGGGCTTCCGCGGGGCGCAGGGACTGTCCTCTTCTTCAAAGCCCCAAAGCTGTTTCTATTTGAAAACCATCGAACCAGGCACCCTTGGCTCCTGCATGGCTCTGAAAGTCTGTAAAACCCTGAGCTTTGGTCACATGACACGTGCGCTGTCAGTTCTACTCCCTCACGGTTTCTTTTACTGACCCGTCTGTTCCAAACAATGGGTTACCGCAGTGTGATATTGCTTTGCTCTCCACTGTGCCGCTCTTCCACTCAAGAACCCTCCCTAGCTCCCTATTATTTACAGGCCAGAAGAAGTTCAAACTGCATCTGAGGCTCACTCCAACTTTCTCAGTCCCTTCACTTGGGCTAAGCGGGTCTCCAACCCCTGTGACAGGTCACCTTTCCGGCTTAACTCTTCCCAGTCTAGAATGTTTTCCCATCTTCTGCCCACCCCCGCCAGAGCTGTAGTCTACGTCTCTCAAAGTGCAGAATGAACACAGTCCTTGACAAACCCAGTGCACTCGGGGCTCTTACATCCACACTCCAGCACCTGCATTTACCGGTGATGTGGCTTTCGTGTCATCTGCTCCTGTAACTCTGTATCCTGGTTCCTATTGGGGTCGTCTCAACTAGGTATTAGCTCCTTGAGGGCAGACATCTTGGGCTCTATTTATGCGTCTAATAAAAACACATACATGAGCGCCAAGGGCAGCTAAAGCATGTGCATCCCCTGCCATCACCTGCACGATGACCATGAACTTGGTCACCTGTGTACAGGTGCACAAATGGAGACCCCTGGAAGCGAGGGAGCCATCCAAGATCGCTCAGGATGTACGTGTCATAAGTCACGGATTCAAACTATTGAAATGTCATAAATCAAGCACTGAGATCTCTGCCCGGCTCACCTAGCGCAGCCTGGACCCGGCAGGCACTCAATGAGCCCTTATGGAGTCCATGGTGTCACTCAGGGGGGAGTGACAGGCTGATGGACCTGGGAAGAAGTAATGGGAGGGCTGTAGAGACAGTCAACCGTCTGGTCATCCCGGACAGTGTGGGGGAGAGTGAGTCCAGTGCGACAGGTCTGGAGCATTTGGGTACCATGGAGATCAGTGGAGGTGTGGTGAGGGGAAGCAGTGTGGCTGGGCAGAGTCAGCGCAAGGCGGGTCAGCTCCACACGTCCTCTCCAGACCGATGGCGCAAGTCACCATGGAGTAAGTGCCTGGACTGAGGCTGATGGTAGGAAACTTGGGGCTTCTAGCGGCTATTGAGGTGAGGGTGCTCTTCTAGGTGCACCGCCTCTGCTCCCCTTGCTGTGGGGGTGCTGGGGCGCTCCAGCAGAAAGGTGCCAGGCCTGGTTCATCTCAGGTTAAGAGAGCCTGGTAGCCACCTCACTGCATGGGAAGACGTGCCCCATCAGATATGCAGATTGCCTCATTAGACAGGCAGCTTTGCCTAATCAGGTATGTGAGTGTGCCTTATTTGATATGCAAATATACCTCACCACAGGTCCAGATGGGCCTCATCCTGTGTGCAGATTCCTGAGCAGCTCTGGAGCTTGGGGGGCGCATGGTCCCTCCACCTACCCCAAGGGGGCGGGAGATGGGCACTCACCTGGGCAAGCGCCCGGGCCTGTGGCCTCTGCCTTCCGCGGTGTGTGCGCCAGGCCCCCTCCACCAGGAGCCTCGGCTTGCTCTGCGTGGCTGCCTTCCTCGGGCCGGGAGCACTCGTGCCCTGGGTGGAGAAGAAGATACCTCAAGGACTAGGAGATGTCCCAGAAGGACAGAGATCCTGGCCTGTGCCAGGACCCAGGGGTGTCTGAAACCCCAGGTCTGGGCCCACTGCAGGATTCTGGCCACCCCACGCCTGCAGGGGCTGAATTCCCAGCTGCCCCAGGCTCCTTCGCGCAGTTAGGGCCCTGCAGGCCGCAAGAGCCATAAGGGTGAGGCGTTTCTGGAATAAGCGTGTGTAAGATGGTGGAAGCAAGGAAATGTCCCGGCCCTCAGGCTTAGTGAGGCCCCGAGGAGGGTTGGGGATCTCCTTGGAGGAGATGGAGATGACAAGAGTCAGGCACATGCCCCCTCAGGCACCTGCGCCTGGTACCTGCTTAGCTACCTTCTCAGCTCTCGCTCAGATCTTATTCCCACCAAGGGGGTCTTGCTTCCACTGGACTGACTCCTACAGCATGCCCAGCCTGCCCTCTGCAGAGCCCTCGCTGCCCTCCCTGCCTGCCGCCCGGCATCTAGCCTCTTCCACCGCAGCCTACATGTGCCCTTTCACACGGTGCTTGGCTGGCGCTGCCCCAGGTGAGCCTGTGGAAGGCTCGTCCACCTGATCAGCGAGGCCCAGCGATCCAGAACGCACATGGCGCCTGACAGGTGCTCAGCGAAGAATGAAGGGGGGGGATGCCAGCCCAAGCCACTGCCCATGATCCCTACTCACTTACCCGAGCACAAGCCCGGTGCTCTCTCTTCCCTGGGCGGAAACACCTGCGCCTGCGCATTACGGGACCCTGCCCCAAGCTCGCTTTGGGGGGCCATCTCCGACTGTCCCACGGAGAATCCTGTTCCAGGCAGAAGGAAGGGACCAAGTAGAGGATCTGTACAGAACCGGGGAGCAGAGGGGCGGCCTCCCCTTCCCAGCCCATGCCAGCGGCTTTCCCAACTCGCTCAGGAAGGAAAGTTCTCCAGCAGCGGGGTCAACCCCAGCCCTTTTGTGCTGAGTCAAGGCCAGAGACGGAGAAGACAAGAGAGATCCGAGTGTCAGGGCCTGGGGGAGGTGCTGGCACCGTCTCGCACAGCCCCCAGCCTGGGCCGGGCGGGCATTCGAACACCTGGTGAAAAAGGTGTGTGTCCCCGCCGCTCCCAGGGCTCTCGGGCTGCAGCCTCCCGGGGACACCTCTACTTTCTGAGCTGTAGGAGCAGCGGGTGGAACAAGTCTCCAATTCCTGCCACTCCTGCCCCCTGCCCCCCAGTTCCTTCAGTTCTGCTCACCCAGGGAGCTGAGGGCCTCGAAGGTCTCTCTCATGGTGACCCCGGGGGCTCCTCCGGGGACAGGGCACAGACCCTGAGGAGAGAGAGCAGCCGGGTTCAGTCTTCCCAGGACAGCTTCCTGTGCTAGGCACTGCGCAGCCTCTCCCCACCAGCAAGCCCCAGGAGCCCCGAGATGTCTCTAGATACAGAGGGGGGGCTGAGGGGGCCTGGCAGCAGGCGGCTGTGGAGAAGGCCTTGGAGCCATCTGCAAGGTCTGGAAATCTGGGGCACCCCCTCACCCGCCAGCCTCGGAGCCAGCTCCAGCCCCCAGTGCCTTTTCTGGGGATGCCGAGAATCAACTGATTCCCCGGGGAGAGGGTGGAGGGTGGCAGCGCCGGGCAGGGCCCTCAGCGGCCACCGCGGGAGGGGGTGACGCGGGAGCCAGCGCTCGAGGGGGCAGAGGCCAGTGTCCCGGGGGGCGGCCCCGGGAGAGGGTCCTCGCTGAGGGCAGGAAGTGGCTCTGGCTTCCTCTCCCCCAAACCTACCCCCAAGCCACCGCCCCTCCCCTGCAGGGCGTCCGCGGGCAGGGACACCCCGCCCTCTGCCCCATCCCTGCTCCCCTCCGCGGGCTCCCCGCCCCTCCCCCTGCTGACTCCTCTCCCCCTAATCTCCCCGGCGGCCTCCCCTCTGCCTTCCGCCCACCCCCGCCCGCCCGCCGAGCCCGGCGGCCTCAGCTCCGCCCCTGCCCCGCCCCCTGCCCGCCCCCCGCGGGCGCTGCCCCCCCAACCCGCCCCCTGACCCCGCTCCCCGCAGTCCGGCAGGGGCGCCCCCGGGCCCCTCCCCCGGCGGGGGCCGTCTTCCCTCCGCTCCCGGCTCCATCCCCTCCCCCGCGGGGCCCTCCCCCTTCCTCCCCCGCCCCTTTTCCTTCCTCCCCGCCCGCCCCTTCCCGCGGCCCTCCCTCCCCGCCCCTCCCCTTCCCCTCCCCCTCCCCCACTCCGGTTTCCCTTCCTCCCGCTTCCCTCCCTTCACCCCAGCTCCCGCCTCCCCCCGCGCCCCAGCCCCCCGCGGCTCCGCACTCCGGGGCCCGTCCCCGCACCCCGCCCCCCTGCAGGCTCCGCTCCCCCCCGCCGCCCCCAAGCCCCGGGCTGGCCTCCCCCTCCCCCTCAGCCCGCTCCCCGCGCTCCCCGGACCCCCAAGCCCCCCAAACCCGGCGGCTGCGGCTCACCCGCGCGCCGACCCCGCCCCCCCACTCCCGCCCCCCCCCACTAACCGCCCCCTCCCCCTCCCTCCCCCCCCCCCCCCCCGCTCGCACACCTCGGCTCCCCCCGCGCCGCCGCGCCCTTCCCCATCTCTGCCCCGCGGACTTCTCGCCGCGACAAGTTTTCCTTCCGACGCGACCCCTCCGGCCGCACCCCCGGACCGGCGGTCCCCGCGGGCCCCCCACGCCCTCTCCGCGCCCCGAGCCTCCCCGGCGCCAGGGCTCACCTGTCTGCGCCCTCCCGGACGGCCGGCGCCCCGCGCCCGCCCCGCGCGCTCCCCCCGGCCCGCTCACGCGCCCCCCGCTCTCCCGGGCGCCCCGCGCCCTCCCCCGGGACCTCCCGCCCCGGCCCGCCAGCCCCCCCCGCCCCGGCCCGGCCCCCGCCCCCGCCCATCCCTCCAGATCCGCAGGCTCCCCCGCGGCGACCCCGACACCCCTCCCCCTCGGGCCCTCCCCCTCCTCGGCCCCTCCCCTCAGCCCCTCCTCAGCCCCTCCCCTCCTCAGCCCCTCCCCTCCTCAGCCTCACCCCTCAGCCCCTCCCCTCCAGCCCCCGCCCCTCCTCACCCCGCCCCTCCCCTCCTCAGCCCCCCTCAACCCCTCCCCCTCAGCCCCCGCCCCTCCCCTCCTCAGCCCCCGCCCCGCCCCCTCTTCAGCCCCCTCCCCCTCCTCAACCCCTCCCCCTCCTCAGCCTCCGCCCCTCCCCTGCCCTTTCTTCCCCCCCGGCTCCCGGCGCCCCCACCCCCGGGCTGTCACCTGCGCGGGGCGGCCGGTGTGAGGGGAGCCGCCCGCCGCCGCCGCCCCTGCCCGTCCCCGGCGGGGCCGGGGTCTCCCCGCCGCCGCGGACCCAGGCGCCCGGGCCCCCCGCCCGGCCGGCGCCGCTCACAATGGCGCCCGCTGCCAGCGCCTGGTGCCGGCGGCCCCGGAGACTGACAGACTGACAGACAGCCCCAAACTTCGCGGGAGGGAGCGGGAGAGACGCGGCGGGAGCGGGCGGGGGCCGCGGCGGCCGGAGGGCGGGGAGCCGGGGCGCCGGGGCACCCCGGGGCGGGGCGGGTGTCCCGGGAGGGCGCGGCGGGGGCGCGCAGGTGACGGTCGGGGGGCGGCGGGGCCGCGACGGCAAGTGGGCGGGGGGCGGGGAGGGGCGGCGGGGGGAGGGCGCTCGGCGGCGAGGGGTGTCGCGGGCGCCGAGGGAGGAGCCCGGGAAAGGTGGGGCGCGGTGGGGGGCGCGGAGGGCCGTGCTCGAGGGAGGCAGCCGAGTCCGCGCCGCTGTCTGGTCGCGGGCGCCCGCGGCGGGGTCCGGGCCCCGACAGCCCGGCGCGGGGTCGGACGGGGCGCCCCCACCCGCCCCCCTCTGGGTCCACGCAGACCCGCGCCCTCTCCCCCGGAGCCCCCGAGTCTGAGACCCGCGGCCCCAGCCGCGTCCCTGGGGGCCTTGAGGATCGGCCGAAGGAGACCCGGCTGGGCCCCTGCGCCCCCCAGGAAGCGGCCCTTTAGAGTTGGGGTGGGCGCCCTGAGCCAGGTGTCTGGGGCGAAGGTGGGGCCGGGAGGAGTCCCCTGGGTGGTGGGGAGGGGGCGGAGGAGGCCGGAGGCCCCGCGGCAGGAGACTGGGCTGGGGGCGAGGCGGGGGCTGCGGAGTGGGGCGCCTTCCCTGGGCGGGGTGGGGGGCGGCGGCCCCTCCTCGGGTGGGTCAGGCTTGGCCTCTGTCCTCACACCCGGGCTCTGGGGGAGGCTCTGTCCCACCGGCTGCTGCTTCTGGGCTTCACCACCTGGGCACCCGGACTCTTCCTGAAATCTCCCCTTATTCTGTCCTCCACCCGCTGAAATGTGGGTCTGCTGTTCTGGCCCCTGCTCCCCAGTCTTTCTCCAAACTCCCCTGGGTTCCAGCTTTCTCCCTCCTGCCCCCTTAGGGAACCCACTGTTGTGACTTGTGTTCCCCCCACCCTCACCAGTGCTGAGATCCTGAGCCGCAGTGAGTCCAGGAGTGGGGTGAATGGCCCCAGGAGTGCAGAGCAGGCTCTCCTGGCTGCGGTGACCCCTCACCGGGATGGGGTACCCAGGAAGGCAGCGGGGATGCCATTGGCAAGGGGCCAGGAGCAGCCAGTCTCTAGGGTGGGCCTGGCGTCCCTGCGGGCTGGCCTGGAGGGGGCGCCTGTCTATGGGCCTGTCTGCAGTGGGGGTGTGGGGAGCGTCAGGCATGGGTGAGACACTTGTAAGTTGGCCACCCCATCCCTGCCCTTTCCAGGGGCTCTCGTCCCTCTTTTGGCCCAGGGCCAATGGTGGGTCCAGAAGAAACGCCCCACGTGCCTCTGGTTCTGGAGTCGCGCCTCAGAGCCCATGTGTGTGGGTGTGTGTGGTGGGGGGTTGACAGTGTGGGGTGCTGTAGGGACAGCAGGTTGGGGCTGGAGAGCTCCTGGGTCTGCATTCCAGCCCTGGTGCCAAGTCGGTAACCAGGATGTGAGCAGGATTTCCCTCGGGGTGCGGCTGCTGCCCCCTCCCAACCGGACCATCGGATTATCCCATCCGGCTGCCTTGCCCCCAGGGCCCTCTGTCTCCTACCCCCCCCACACTTCCCACCCAGGTCCTTCTCCCCGAAGCTCCTCACTTCCCTGAGTTCCAGGTGCTAGGCCCCAGGATTCCCAGGAGACCCCAGGCCAGGGCAGACCGCCAGCCACGTTGCAGCCCTGCGCTGAGGAAAGAGCTCCCTGGCCCATCAGACCCCCACACCCAGCAGCCTCTGCCAGGGGGCCTGGCTGAGAGGGCAGCGGAGGGGAGCCCAGGGGTGCAGACAGACCTCAGGATCAGAGGCCCTTGCCCGGCAGGCCCTGCGCTCACGCTCTGTAGGGTCTGATGCAGCCGAGGACGCGTCCTCAGAAAGCTGCAGCTGCTTCGACGTGTTTACGTGCCGAGTCCGCCGCACACACACACCGGCGGCCTTTGGTGCTGGAGAGGACACTGGGGCCCGGGGGTCACGCTGGCTGCTCTGGGCTTGTGAGTGTGGAAATACCTGAGGTTCAAAGCTGCTGACAGTGGCCAGGTACACACCCTGCACTGTGAGCGCACACACACACTACACCCCCACCACACACATACTATATCCCCCCACACACACTGTACCCCCACTGCACACTACACACACGCCACACATTCTACACACTGCACAGGTGCACGCACACCCCCACCACACACTGCACAGACACACTCCTCTACTATGCACACGCAACACTAGTCCACACTTCCACCACACACACACCCCGCGCAGGTACACACGCACCCCCGCTGTACACACAGCAGAGGGGGGGCGGGCCTGTCCAGGGGAGCGGGCTAGGGGGATGGTGTGATGTGTGGCCAGGTCCAATCCGGTCCCTGGCAGCTGGTGCCCGGGCCTGGGGCTGAGATAAGGCCTCCCGCCCGAGGGCCGGCTCTGAGACAGACTCCGGCCGCGGACAGCAGTGTGGGGGGAGCCCCAGGCTGGCCTCCGGTAACTGGCCCCGGCGCTGCTCTCCCCAAGCCAGAGCCTCAGCCCTGGGGTGGCCTGGGGTGGCACCATGCTGCTCCCTGCCCTCCTCCTCGGGTTGGCCTGGGCACTGGCCCACGGGTAAGCTGACACCCTCGGGCCCCCTACCCCGTGACCGGGACCCTGTGGCAGCCAGAGTCCCTGCCGCGGGGTCCCCTCACCTCCCAGCTCCCGGCTCTCCCCGGGAGGGCTCCTCGGGGCTGGGGGCACGGCACGGCACAGGCTCCTTGGGGCAGAGGCCCGGGCAGCAGCTGTGGCCTGTCTGTGGGCAGGCGGTGGTGTGAGCGGACCGAGACCGTCCTGGTGGAGGAGGAAGTGACACCCCGCCAGGAAGACGTGGTGCCCTGCACCAGCCTCTACCACTACAGGCGCCAGGGCTGGCGGCCGGGCCCCGGGAGTGCGCGCGCGGGGCTCTGTCCCGTCTACAAGTGAGCGGGGTTGGAGCTCACCGGCTGCCCAGAGGGTGGGGTCAGCGTCACGAAGACTGGGTGGTCTGGGCAGCCATTTGGAGACGCAGACATGGGGGGGAGGTCTGGTGGGCTCAAGAAGGGCAGTGTGGGAGGGTGGTGGGTGGGTGAGTGGGCATCACCATGGGCAGTGGACAAAGCGGTGCATCCCCATCGGCCCCCCAAGAACACGCTCGCTGTGCATGTGGGGAAGCTCAGACCGAGACGAGGACGCAATAGGGAAAAGCCACAGAGATGGCAGTGGACCTGCTGGGCTGGGCTGGGCTGGGCTGAACACAAACGTCTTCTCCTTTCTCCCCATTGCGGGACCCAGGCCCCCGGAAACCCGGCCTGCTGCACGGAACCAGACGGTGCGGGCTTGCTGCCCAGGCTGGGGGGGTGCCCGCTGCACCGTGGGTAAGCGCTCCAGATCAGCCTGGTTCTGGTTCTGCGGGTCCCTGGAGGCTGCAGGCCGCCTGGGGAGCGGCTGAGTTTGGAGGTTGCCCTGCTCTCTCCTCTCTCCTCACAGCCCTCGCAGACACCAGCCCTGAGGGCCACTGTTTCGCCACATGGCAGTGCCAGCCAAGGGCAGGCTCCACTAATGCCTCTGCGGGGAGCCTGCAGGAGTGCTGTGCCCGGCCTTGGGCACACAGCTGGCAGGACGGCCGCTCCCGGGTCTGCCTTGGCTGCGCCAGTCAGCAGCTCCCAGGTTGGTGCTCATGCCCCAGCCTGTGCCAGGCACGTCCGGCCTCCTCGCTCCATGCCTGGCACCTCCACTTGAGCTCTGGGCCTCCCGCAGGGCCCATGCCCATGCCTCTGTCCTCCCGGATAAGTTGCCCCCATCCTCTGCCCACTGGCCTGAACATGGCCAGGCCCTGCTGACCCACCTCCCTGTCTGCCAGCAGTGCAGCGTTCTCACCCTCGCCCTCATGCCTGCCCCACACGCAGAGGCTCATGCTGGTCTGTCTCCCCAGGTGACACCCCCTCCCCAGCCCCCCTGCAGCCCCTGGCAGGGGCAGTGGACCATCTCTGGAGTCGGCACCAGAGTCCCGCAGCCACCTGTGCCACCTGGTCAGGCTTCCACTACCGCACCTTTGACGGGCGCCACTTCCACTTCCTGGGCCGCTGCTCCTACCTGCTGGCGGGCGCTGCCGACTCTAGCTGGGCCGTCCACCTCACACCTCGGGGGCACTGCCCCCGGCCCGGGCACTGCCAGCTGGTGAGGGAGGGAGACAGGGATGGCCCGGGGAGGGCGCTGCACTGGGGTGGACAGCCCTGAAGGCCCCTTTCAATGGGCGTCTCCCCCAAGGCCCGGGTGGCGATGGGGCCAGAGGAGGTGCTGGTCCAGGACGGGGCCGTGTTTGTGAATGGGCAGCTGGTACCTGAGGGGGAGTCGCGGCTGCTCCACGGTAAGGGCGCTGTGGAATGGGTGGCAGCTGAGAGGCCAGGAGGTCATGGACTTAGTCCCTCACCCACCCCTGAAGCTCATCCCTGCTGACCTCATCGCGGTGCGACCTCAACAAGGCCCTCTACTTACCTAAACACTCTGTGCCTCAGTTTCCCCGCCTGTGTGCCGAGTGCCGCGTGGAAGGGCTTTTGTGCTACTAATGCGGGGCTCTCCTACCGGAACTTTGGTGCTGGTTGAGGTCCCTGGAGTGAAGTGGGGCTACGTGTACATATGTGCACACACGTGTACATGCGTGTGTACATGTCTGCACAGGCACACTCCCTCACAGTTTCGCAGTTCACTTGTAGTTTCCGTAGCATTCGTGAACTTCTCAGAGGTCTGTGACAGCTTCAAGGCTATAAAGTGGGGAGCTCTCTCCAAGCGTTAGATTTCCCCCCACCCCTACCGCCGAACCCTGTGTGATGCTGGGAGGGGTGGCAGCCTGACCCGTCCCCCTGCCCAGGGCTGAGCCTGCAGTGGCAAGGGGACTGGCTGGTGCTGTCCGGGGGCCTGGGGGTCGTGGTGCGGCTGGACAGGTCCACTTCGGTCTCCGTGTCTGTGGACCGCGAGCTCCAGGGACAGACCGAGGGCCTCTGTGGACTTTACAACGGCCGACCTGAGGGTGAGTGGGGGTGACTTGGCTGCCGGCCAGAGGGACGGGGAGAGAGATGGACCAGGACACAGCACCTCTTCCCCTTCCCCAGATGACTTCTTGGAGCCGGGCGGGGGGCTGGCGGCCTTGCCTGCCACCTTTGGGAATTCCTGGAAGCTCCCTGACTCTGAGGTGAGAGCCCCTCACTCCCCCACTCCTGGCTTCCGGATACCCCTGAAGCTTCCCTTCTGCCTCCGCCGCCGGCCTGTCCTCGGGAACAGGGCTGGCTCTCTCCCCGGTCTTCAGGGGGTCCATGGCAGGCTCAGAGCCCCATGGCAGCTGCGTGGGAGGTGCTGCCACACACACACATACACACCCCTGCTGCCCGCGCGCACTGACCACCCAGGACTCTGACCTGGGCACCGTGCAGCACGGCTCAACTAGCCAGTTACCCACTCTCCTGCCCTTGGGCTCCCCTGACCCAGCCTGGCCTAGCCCTTTGCTGACCCCGCAACCTTAGGATGACTGGCTAGCGGCTCATGGCAGTGACCATTTCCCTGGTGTCCTGCTCAATGTACCTCATCCCTGCCCCTGCCCTGACCCCGCCTGTCCCCAGCCTGGTTGTCCTGAGGCAGTGGAGGTGGCCCAGGGCTGTGAGGACCCCCTGAGGCTCACAGAGGCGGGCCTGGAGGCCAGCCGGCTACGGGCTGAAGCCCAGGATGTGTGCCACCAGCTGCTGGATGGTCCATTCAGGGAATGCCATGCCCAGGTAGGGAGGTTGCTTAGTGCCCTGGAGGGACTGGAGGCCGGAATCAGGTCCTGTTACTAAATTGCTTCCCACCATGGGTGAAATCTGCCCCTGGGTTTTGGTTTTACCTCCAGGAAAGGAGCCGGCTGTTGTGTGCTTTCTGAGGTCCCTCTGGGGGTCCTTGTATAAACAGGGTGGGATGGGGGGTGTTGATGAGTGTAGGGGGAGAAGGCTGGCAAGCTGAGGGCCCATCCTTTCTGGCAGGTGCCCCCTGCTGAGTACCACGAGGCCTGCCTCTTTGCCTACTGTGCTGGGGTCTCCGCGGGCAGCGGGGCCGAGGGCCGGCGGGAGGCCGTGTGCGCCACCCTGGCGCATTACGCGCGGGACTGTGCCCAGCGGCACATCGCCGTGCGCTGGAGGAGACCCGGCTTCTGCGGTAGGGCCCCCGCCCGTGCCCCTCCCAGCAGCACGCCCACCCGGGTCCTCCCCACCCTGCGGGGCAGTGTCGCGCCCGAGGGCCTCCAGCTGGGCGCGGCCCGCGCGGTGGGGTGGGCGGGAGGCGGGCTGGGGTCTCACGGCCGCCCTGTGCCCGCAGAGCGCCCGTGCCCGGGCGGCCAGCAGTACTCGGACTGCGCCTCCGCCTGCCCGCCCAGCTGCGCGGCCGCGGGCGAGGGCGCGGCGGGGCCGTGCGGGGCCCAGTGCGTGGGCGGCTGCGAGTGCCCGCGCGGCCTGCTCTGGGACGGCGCCCTCTGCGTGCCCGCCGCGCGCTGCCCGTGCTACCGCCGCCGCCAGCGCCACGGCCCCGGCGACACCGTGCGCCAGCGGTGCAACCCGTGGTGGGTCGGCGGGCCGCGCGCGCCCTTGCTGCGGGGTCGGCGGCCGCGGCTCCCCGGTCCCCCCCCGCGCCCCTCGGGCCTCCTTCCCAGGGCCTGTGACCTCGAGGGGTCGTAGTCGATGACCCCGCTGAGCGCCCCAGGCAGAGGCGCGGCCGGCGGAGGCGAACCCTAACGGGGCGGGGGGGGGGGGGAGGGGGGGAAGGACCGGGATGTCGGGGCCCCGCCCAGCCCCCCGGGGCCGGGCCACCCCCCCCACCGCGCCCCCACCGCGCCCCCACCCCGCCCCGTGTGCCCGCAGCGAGTGCCGGGAGGGCCGCTGGCTCTGCGCGCAGGCGCCGTGCCCCGCGGAGTGCGCGGTGGGCGGGGACGGGCATTACGTCACCTTCGATGGGCGGAGCTTCCCCTTCCGCGGCGGCGCAGGGTGCAGCTACCGCCTGGTGCAGGTGGGCAGGACCGGACGGACGCCGGGATTGGGGGGCCGTGGGGGGTCTTGCCAGAGCGGGACCCTCGAAGGGGAGCAGGAGTTCCCGGGAAGAGCGGAGAGAACCGATTGTGGAGCTGCCGCAGACACCCCCCAGCTCCCCCGTGGGTTCCCCCTTTAGGCTCCTGTGGAAGCCCCTCTGCAGTCCCCCCACCCCGGGGCTCACGACAAGGCCCGGCCTCACAGTCCTTCGTCACAGGCGCAGGCCGGCTTGTCCCGCCTACTCAGTGCAAACCAGCCGCAGTGGGAAGATGGGCCCCCTTGGTCCCCAGTCCTGGGCCCCTGGAATTAGGGGACTTCCCAAGGTCAGGCCCAGGCCAAGTTCCGACACGTGGACATGCACAGCCATGCACACACGACACGTATTCGTGTAGGAGCGCATAGATATCGTGTGTGCGAGCACCTGACATGTCTGCGCAGTGCACATAGTCCTTGTACTTGCACGCGTACGATGTATGTTCACGCAGCACAGACTAGTGGGTCACACACAGGCACCTGTGCATGCTCACAGTTTTAGCATGTGTGTGTACGCGACATGTTCAAACATGTGCACACAGATTTGGTATGTTTGTACCTGTGACTTGTGCATGCGCAAGCACATGGACTTAACGTGTGTGCACGTGACACCTGCACGTACGTGTGCATTTATCATGTGCGTACACGGACACACAAGCATGAGCGTATTAGAGGGGCTTGTCTCAGCTCACAGACACACACATGCACAGGTGTGCACACCTGCATCTGGACACACACAATCACACATGGCAACACCTGGCAAGACCTGGCCCCCTACTGCACAGACTCAGGCTGGCTGGAAGGTGCTCAGCCCGCAGGCCAGGCCAGTGGAGCTGCCTCTGCTGGGCAGCCCGGGTGTCCTGCAGAAGACAAAAGCAGGGCAGGTCTGCTCTTGGATGCTGTGAGGCCTGCTCTCCTCTGGCTCCCCAGGACCTCTCTCAGGGGCAGCTGCTGATCGTGCTGGAGCATGGGGCCTGCGACTCTGGGAGCTGCCTCCGTGCCATGTCTGTCTCCCTGGGGGACACCCACATCCAACTCAGGGACTCAGGTACCTCTGCTCTCAGATAGCAAGTTCCCAGGTACGAGGGAGCTGAACAGCCTCTAGGTAGAGTCCGGCCTGCAGGCCCTCCCAGCTGCCAGCCAGTGGCCGCCTCTGCCACCATCCCCAGCACTGGACTCTCCCTGCCAGCTCCTCCTGTGCACTGGCTCAGAAGCTGGTCTGTGGGCATGTTGGGGGTTGCTCAGGAGGGACAGGTGGCCTCCAGGGGTCAGCCCACTTTCCCTTACTCAGTGTGGGCGGCCCGCCTCCCACCCAAGGTCATTCTCATCCTGAGTGTGCCCACCACCTCCCCATCCAAGGTCACTCCCATCCTGGGTGTGCCCACCACCTCCCCATCCAAGGTCACTCCCATCCTGGGTGTCCCCCTCACCTCCCCATCCACCCAGCCTAGCCCCAACAGAGGCCCACATTGCAGGAGCCGTTCTGGTCCACGGGCAGGATGTGGACTTACCCTGGCATGGCGCTGGGGGCCTCAGAGTGGTCCGCGCCTCCTCCTCCTTCCTGCTGCTGCACTGGCCTGGGGCCCAGCTGCTCTGGGGAGTGTCCGACCCTGCAGCGTACATCACCCTGGACCCCCGCTATGCCCATCAGGTGTGCTGGGGGGGCAGGTGAGTGGCTGGGCCACACCCCCCATGAACCCAGATTTAACAGTCCCATGCCCACTGCCGCGGCCCAGGTGCAGGGTCTGTGTGGCACCTTCACCTGGAACCAGCAGGACGACTTCCTGACGCCTGCGGGCGACGTGGAAACCAGCATTGCTGCTTTTGCTAGCAAGTTCCAAGTGGCAGGGGATGGAAAGTGCTCTTCAGAGGACAGCACCCCACTTTTCCCCTGTGGCACCCACACTCAGGGGCACGTTTTCGCAGAGGCTACCTGTGCCATCCTGCAGGACTCAGCCTTCCAGGTGCTTCCTCCACATTTGTACCTGTAAGGGGCGGCTGGTACCTGCGCTCTCCCGGGGCTACTGGAAGGCTCTGGCTCCTGATGTGGCAGGGCTTTTGAGCACAGACTTCACCGTGGGGACCAGCAGGGACAGGGGAACCTGTGGAGGAGGAGCTAACCCACTTCCCGTGCCCCCAGGAGTGCCACGGGTTGGTGGACAGGGAGCCGTTCCACCTGCGCTGCCTGGCGGCAGCGTGTGCCTGTGGCTCTGGCGGGGCCTGCCTGTGCCCAGTGCTGGCTGCCTATGCTCGCCGTTGTGCCCAGGAGGGCGCCCTGTCTTCCTGGAGGAACCAGACCCTCTGCCGTGAGTCAGCTCAGCTGGCAGCCTCACCCCACAAACTGTGCCTCAGGGGGAGGGTCCCCAACAGGAACTCTGGTCTGGGCAAATTGCTGGGTTTGCCTTCCAGAAGCATAGGGCTTGTGGGGTTCAGAGGGGCGAGCAGAGCAACAGCAGCTGCGCCCTGACCTGTGCATTTGTCTGTGCCCAGCTGTCGTGTGTCCTATGGGCCAGGAGTACCAGGAGTGCGCCCCGGCGTGTGGCCGAAACTGCGGGGAGCCAGATGACTGTGGGGAGCTGGCTGGCTGTGTGGCTGGTTGCGCCTGCCCTCCAGGGCTACTGTGGGACCCAGAGGGCCAGTGCGTGCCCCCCAGCTTGTGCTCCTGCCAGCTCGGAGCCCACCGCTATGCCCCTGGCAGTGCCACTAGGAGAGACTGCAACCACTGGTGAGGGTGGTGGCCTTTGGGGGAAGGCGGGGAGCTAGGGGCACTTAGAGACAGGGGTCTGGACTGGGGCCCCCTGGGGTGAGCTTGGCATGCACGCTAGGAAGGCAACTCCTCGGTTGTGGAGTGCTTTGGGGGCCTATTAAAGCACGGTCACGTAGACCACGTTGTTTATGTTTACTTACCTCCTGCAGCAACCCAGTGAAGTAGGGGGTGGGCAAATGGCTCCACTCTGCAGAGGAGGAAACTGGGGCTCAGATAGGCTGACCGCGTGCAGGTCACCCGGCATGTTGAGGAGGAGCAGCTAGAGCTCAGGTCTCTGAATTCCAGTTGCGTGGGCCGCCGGCGCTCGCAAGGGTCAGGGAGCAGCACAGGCCCACCAGGGGCCTGTGGGGCAGGGCCAGCGTCCAGGGCTCGGGCTTGAGGGTGCCGCGTCCTACCCAGGCTGGGAGCAGGGGGGTCAGTAGTACTGCCCCCCTCCCGTGGCCCGGAGAATGGCCGATCCTTCCCAGGCATGGCGGGTGCCGGGACAGCCCCACTTCCATGCAGGTGACCGGGTGTTGGGGCGAGACGCTTGGGTCTCCAGAGTCACCGCTAGGGGCTTGGAACCACGGAGGCCCTCCCAGGGCAGACTGGCCCCGCACGTGCCTCTGACACCCCCCAACCTCGGCAGCGTCTGCCAGGAGCGGGGCCTCTGGAATTGCACAGCTCGCCGCTGCACCCCCCAGCGGGCCCTCTGCCCCGGGGAGCTTGTCCATGTCCCCGGTGCGTGCCTCCTCACCTGCGACAGTCCCAGTGCCAACCTCTCCTGCCCCCCGGGCAGCACAGGGGGCTGTGTTTGCCCCCCAGGCACCGTGCTGCTGGTAAGTCGGGTGGGGGCTGCATGGGGCACCGTGGGGCCCACCCTGCTCCCCCCAGGTGTCTGGAAGAGTGGGCTGGGCATTGGGTGGTTCTGCAAGGTGCCCCTTTGTCTGGCATTTGCCCAGGACGAGCGTTGTGTGCCTCCTGAGCTCTGTCCCTGCCTCCACGGCGGCCAGTGGTACCCGCCCAACGCCACCATCCGGGAGGACTGCAATGTCTGGTCTGTGTGGCCCTGAGACCTGCAACCTCTCACCATCTAGCTGGGGGTGGCGGATGGGTGGGGTGGGGCATCCTGATTGGCCTGGGCAGTGGGGGCTCCCCAAGCTGAGGGTCTGAGTGGAGTTGCTTGGAATGTCGTTGTGACTGTGTCCCCTCGCCCCTTACCCACAGCGTGTGCCAGGGTCGGCACTGGCGCTGCGCAGGCCAGCGGTGTGCTGGGCGCTGCCAGGCGTCCGGTGCCCCCCACTACGTGACATTTGATGGGTTGGCCCTCACCTTCCCGGGGGCCTGTGAATACCTGCTGGTGCGAGAGGCCGGCGGCCAGTTCACCGTGACCGCCCAGAACCTGCCCTGCGGGGCCGCCGGGCTCACCTGCACCAAGGCGCTGACCGTGAGGCTGCGGGACACTGCTGTGCGCATGCTCAGAGGTGGCTGTGCGGTGAGGGGTGGCCCTGCCGGGGTGGGCGCGTGGCTGGGGTGCAGCTGCATGTGGCCGGCTGCCCCCTGCTCCCCGTGACCGGCCGTCAGTGCCGTGGGCTGACACTCGCCTCTTGGTCGGGGGTCATCACTGTGGAAGGCTCCAAGAAAAAGGCTCAGGGAAGTCTGCTGACTGGCCCAAGGCCACACAGCGAGAGGAGCAAAAGCCGGGTGTGGGGAGAGGGGCAGGCCTGGTGAGGGCTCACGGGATCTGGGAGTCCCTTCAGCCCGGGTCTGAGCCCGAAACCGTGCTTCCTCCACAGGCCGGGCGGTGACGGTGAATGGGGTGAGCGTAACGCCCCCCAAGGACTACACGGGCTCGGGGCTGAGCCTGCGGCGCGCCGGGCTCTTCCTGCTGCTCACCTCCCGCCTGGGGCTCAGCCTGCTGTGGGATGGGGGTGAGGCCCCTCAGCCTTCTGTGGCCGGTCCCCCCGCCCCCCTTCTCTGTACAAGGGATGGCGCTTCCAAATAATGTTTTCAGAGTTGTTTCTCTTCGTTATGAAAGCAACGCCTCCTCCCCAAAGACACGCTTAGAAAATACCATGTTGTCAAGAGGAAAAATGAAAATAAACCTCCTCACACCCCGCCACCCAAGCCAAACTGTTGGCTTTTCAGAGAACCGTTGCGGAGACACTGGAGGAGGCAGCGTAGCCCCCCATGTGCACAGGAGTCGCCTGGTCAGCACAGCCCCCCTGAGCCTGGCCTCTGGGGCTGGCAGAACCTGGTTCTGTCCAGAATCCAGCCTGCTGGAGAGTTTCTGTGCCCCCTACCTGGGTTTAGTTAGGGAAGGAGGCTTCCTTTTCTTGCCCTTAGCTCCCCCAGATATAGATCTCTTTGATTACCACAAAGTGGCCCCCCAAAAGAGGAACCCAGTGCCCCCTATTGGGTGGTGGCTCATGAAGCAGAACCAGGCTCCCCTGGGTCTTCTCCCTGCCTGCCCCTGACCTTGACGAAGGCCGCGGGGGTTTCGCAGTGCTACCCCCACTGCTCTCTGCCAGGCACCCGGGTCCTGGTGCAGCTGTCCCCCCAGTTCCGCGGTCGTGTGGCCGGGCTGTGTGGAGACTTCGATGGAGATGCTGGTAATGACCTGCGGAGCCGCCAGGGCGTCCTGGAACCCACGGCCGAACTGGCCGCCCACTCCTGGCGCCTCAGTCCCCTCTGCCTCGAGCCAGGGGACCTGCCACACCCCTGCACTGTGAGTTCAGCAGGAAGAGGGGGACGGGGCGGCTGCAGAAACCTGGAAGGGGGTTCCAGAACCCGGGAGCGGCGGGCCCATGGTGCTGTGCCCGCAGGTGAACGCCCACCGGGCCGACTGGGCCCGCACCCGCTGCGCAGCCATGCTGCAGCCTCTATTTGCCCGCTGCCACACAGAGGTGCCCCCACAGCAGCACTATGAGTGGTGTGTGTACGACGCCTGCGGGTGAGAGGGCGCCCCGGGACTGGGCGGGGGTGGGTGTGGGGAGGTGCTGCCTCTGAGCACCCCCTCCCACAGCTGCGACTCAGGGGGCGACTGTGAGTGTCTCTGCTCGGCCATCGCCACCTACGCAGATGAGTGTGCCCGGCACGGGGTGCACGTGCGCTGGCGCAGCCAGGAGCTCTGCCGTGAGTGTGCCCTGCGCTCCCTGGTCCCCAGTCCCGCATGGGCTCAGCTCCCTAGGATGCTGCTCCTGGCCTGCGAGCCAGAGTGTGCTCCTTTGAGGGCAAAGGGGCCTGGGGCCTTGCCATGTGCCAGGCACTCCTGGACGAACCAAGCACACCCGCACGTCCGCCCGGCCCACGGTGGCTGCGCCTGGGCAACTCCCTGCAGCCGGTGGCAACTCTCACAGCCCTGTGCCCTGGCGCCTCGGTGACCCCAGCCTCTCTCCTCCCTCCCAGCTCTGCAGTGTGAGGGGGGGCAGGTGTATGAGGCCTGTGGCCCGCCCTGCCCCCCGACCTGCCATGACCACCGTCCTGAGCCCGGGTATCACTGCCAGGCCGTAGCCTGCGTGGAGGGCTGCTTCTGCCCCGAGGGCACTCTGCTGCACGGTGCGTAGGAGCAGAATGGGCAGAGGAGCGGGAACACGGGGTGGGGAGAGGGGCACAGAGCCACGGTGACCAGGCTGCCATCTCAGGGGGCACCTGCTTGGAGCCAGCTTCCTGCCCCTGCCAGTGGGAGGGCAGCTTCTTCCCCGCGGGCACAGTGCTGCAGAAGGACTGCGGGAACTGGTGAGCGGGGAGCCCCGAGCCCTGCCCCTGGGCCTGCTGCTGGCGCCGAGCCTGACCCCGGGACGTGTGCGCAGCACGTGTCAGGAGAGCCAGTGGCTGTGCGGGGGTGACGGGCCCCACTGTGAGGAGCCAGCCCCTGACTGCGCGGAGGGGGAGGTCCCGTGCCAGGAGAGCGGGCACTGTGTACCCCGCGGGTGGCTGTGTGACAACCAGGACGACTGTGGCGATGGCTCAGACGAGGAGGGTGAGTGTCTGCACCTGAGAGCGGCAGCGGCTGGTGACGGGTCATTCCGGGTCCCTCTCGGCGGCCGATGTCCTGGGCTGGCCCCCGGAGCCACTGTTCCCGTGGCGAGGGGTGTCTGGGCTCTCGGGGGCTGGGGCTTCTGTGGGCCCGCTGTGGGCATGGTGAGCCTGCCTGCTCGCCCGCCAGGCTGTGCCGCCCCGCGCTGTGGGGACGGGCAGATGACCTGCAGCTCCGGACACTGCCTGCCCCTGGCCCTGCTCTGTGACGGGCGGGATGACTGCGGAGATGGCACAGATGAGCGGGACTGCCCGTGCCCCCCGGACTCGCTGGCCTGTGCTGATGGGCGCTGCCTGCCCCCCACCCTGCTCTGCAACGGGCACCCCGACTGTCCAGACGCTGCGGACGAGGAATCCTGTCTGGGTGGGTTGTCCCTGCTCCAGGCTCCAGCCCGCCGGGCGACCCCAGACCCATCGTCTGTGAGCCCCAGCCTCCCTGTCTCCCCTGTCACCCACACAGGCTCCCCCGGGGCACCCCGAACAGTGGGACACGGAACAGTGCCCCGGGACCAGCTCCCCCTCTCTCTGGCTGCAGGGCGGGTGGATTGCACCCCTGGGGAGGTGCCCTGTGTCGACAGCACCTGTGTGGGGGCCGCGCACCTGTGTGACGGAGTCTGGGACTGCCCCGATGGCGCAGACGAGGGGCCTGGGCACTGCCCGCTCCCATCTCTGCCCACGCCCCCTCCTGGCACCTGGCCCGGCCCCACCCCTGGCCCTGGGGAGACTGTGCCAACTCTCCTGGCCAGCGCCAGCCCTGGTGAGTCCCCGGAGGGAAGGGGTGAAAGGCTGGGTCTGGCCTCCTGGGGAGAGGGGCCGGGCACTTGGGGGGCTGGTGCTGGAGGCAGGAAGGAGCATAGGGCCCCCCTCGGGGGAGGCGTCCGGGCTTTACTTCCTGGTTGCAAGGCTGCTCTCTGCGCTGAGCAGAGTCTGCTGGAAATTCTGGGATGAGAGAACTTTCAGGAGACCGCCAGGGCCCACGGGGGGAGCGATTGAAGTTGGGGGCCGGCGAGGACCCACGAGAAAGCCAGGGCCGGGCCTTCGGGAGCCCAGTTCCAGCCTGGGGTCTAGCGGGCGGCCCCACAGGGCCCAGCTGCGGCCCCTCGGAGTTCGAGTGCAGCAGCGGCGGGTGCGCCCCGCGGGGCTGGCGCTGCGACCGCGAGGCCGACTGCGTGGACGGCAGCGACGAGCAGGACTGCGGCTGGCCCTGCGGGCCCCACCAGGCGCCCTGCACCCGCGGCCTGCGCTGCGTGTCGCCTGCACAGCTGTGTGACGGCACCGAGCACTGCCCGGACGGCTGGGACGAGGGCCCGGATGTCTGCGGTGAGAGCCCTGGGGCGCCCCCGGCCTCCACCCCTCGCCCGCCCCTTGGGCCGTCACCCCCTGCGGCCCCTGTGGGCTCCAGCTGGCTCGGGCCGGGCGCGGTCCGGGAGCATCAGCCTGTCTTGAACTTTTCCGTGAACCCTTGGGCGCTCGCCCAGGCCCAGGGGAGGGCGGAAAGGGCCCCTGCCTGTGCCCCGGGCCAGGCGGGCTCAGAGGAGGGCTGGGGCTGGTTCTGGCCACTGGCTCGTGGCCTGCCTGGACGGTCACGCCGCCTCCCACCGCTTCTGTCCTGGCCACCTGCCCCCGCAGTGGGGTTGGCCGTGTGCAGGCCCCAACTCCACCCGCGGCCCCCTGTCCCTTGGGGCCCACCCAGAGGTGTCACCAAGTCAGGTGCAACCCGCCCACCCTCCCACTCCAGTGCCTCTGGCGGCCCCGCCCTCTGCAGGGGGCAGGCGGGAGGGGCAGGCGCTTAGCCTGACTGTTTCTGCGCAGGCTCCACACAGCAGCCCCCATGCGGCAGAGGTCTCTTCCCCTGTGGCTCAGCGCCCCAGCTGTGCCTGAGCCCCGAGCGCCTCTGTGACGGCGCCCCCGACTGCGCGCAGGGGGAGGACGAGCGCCTCTGCGGTAGGGAGGCAACTGCGAGGCCGAGGCCCGGGGAGGGGGCCAGGCTCGCGCCCAGCCTGTGGCTTCTCTCCTCTCCCCCTGCAGAGGGGCTGCGAGCCCCGGGGGCGCCCAACAGGACAGGCGGGCCCTGCCAAGAATATTCCTGCCCGGGGGGCCGCTGCATCAGCTTCCAGCTGGTGAGCCAGGCTGGGGGTGCTGGAGGCAGGGTGGGGCCATGGGTGGGCAGAGCCTGACCCCCACCCCCTTCCCTCCCCAGGTGTGCGACGGGCAGCCTGACTGTGAATGGGCAGGGGAGGCAGCCTTTTCTCCGGAAGAGCAGGGGTGTGGGGTCTGGGGCCCCTGGAGCCCTTGGGGGCCGTGCAGTCGGACGTGTGGGCCCGGGGTGCAGGGCCGGAGCCGACGCTGCTCCCCCCCCAGCCTGCCGGTGCTGCAGCGCTGCCCGGGCCCAGAGCACCAGGCTCAGGCCTGCTTCGCTGCTGCCTGCCCAGGTGGGGGCCTGGGCACTGGGAGCGGGGCGGGGGCGCCCAGAGACCGATCCAGGCCCCAGCCAGACCTCAGGCCCCTCCTCACAGTGGACGGACAGTGGAGCCCCTGGACCCCCTGGTCCCCCTGCTCTGAGTCATGCGGGGGCACCTCGACCCGGGAGCGGCGGTGCCACCCTCTGCAGAATGGGGGCCGGGCCTGCGCCACGCTGCCCGGGGGCCCTCCCAGCAGCCACCAGACCCGTGAGCGGAAGGGAAGGGGTGCAGCAGAGGGGGCGCGGAGGGTCAGCGTGATGGGCTTGGCCCTGTGGGAACCCTTGAGGGGTTCCCCCTCATCCCACCCCATTTCTTGCAGGGCCCTGCCCTCGGGACGGCTGCCCCAATGCCACCTGCCCTGGGGAGCTGGTGTTCCAGCCCTGTGCCCCCTGCCCGCTGACTTGCGAGGACATCTCTGGCCAGGCCCTATGCCCCCCTGACCGGCCCTGCAGCAGCCCAGGTAATGGGGTTTGCGGGGTGGGGTGCCATGGGCATGGCTGGGCACCCAGCTTTCTGCAGGAGGCCTCATGCCAGGCCTTCCCCAGGCTGCTGGTGCCCCGAGGGGCAGGTGCTGGGCGGTGAGGGGCGATGTGTGCCGCCGCAGCAGTGTCCCTGCCTGGTGGGCGGTGCCCGCTACTGGCCTGGGCAGCGCGTCAAGACCGACGACTGCCGGCTCTGCGTCTGCCAGGACGGGCGGCCCCAGCGCTGCCAGCCCAACCCCAACTGTGCCGGTGAGCCCACCCCTGCCTTGGCCCTGCCGCGGGGTCCCCAGGTCACGCAGCTGGGTTCCCTCCCCAGCCCCTGACCCCGGGCCCTTCCTCAGTGAACTGCGGCTGGTCCTCCTGGTCCCCCTGGGCCGAGTGCCTGGGCCCCTGCGGGAGCCAGAGCGTCCAGTGGTCCTTCCGGAGCCCCAACAACCCCCGCCTCTCTGGCCAAGGCCACCGGTGCCGGGGCCTCCACCGCAAGGCCCGCAGGTACCTGGGCCTGCCCGCCCCTCCCAGTTAGCTTCTGCACGCCGCTCCCTGAAAGAGGAGCCCCCCGCTGCCTCCCTTTGGGTCTATGCGCCAGGACACCCAGCAACCTGTGGGGACCCAGCTTTCTCCTGTATCAGTTTTAGACCCACTGGCTCCAAAGAGGGGGTTGTGGGGCGCCCACGAGTGCAACGTGGCGAGTCCAGAGGCAGGTGTGTCTCCTCTGCTTTGGCCCTTCCGGGCCCTGGGGTGAGGCTTTGGGTCAGGCTGTCTCTGTCTGTCTACACCCTGCGCCCCCCAGGCAGTTCTGCTGCTCAGGGGCCCTGGCACATGCTGCTAACCCAGCCCTCTCTGGGCCCAGCCGCCCGGGGCGGGGCGGGGCTCAGGTGACAGGGAACCACCCCGTCGGTCCCGGTCCGCTGGCCCGGGTTTCTCACTGCACAGCCAGGGACGGGAACCCCCGGGACAGGGGTGGGGGTGGGGGACGGGCCCGAGGCGCACCTGCTCATCGGGGGAGGTGCCCCTCCCCTCCCAGGTGCCAGACGGAGCCGTGCGGGCGCTGTGAGCAGCACGGCCAAGTCCACGGTGTGGGGGCGCGCTGGCGGGGGGGACCCTGCAGCGTGTGCCAGTGTCTGCACGATGGCACTGTGCTCTGCTCCCCCTACTGCCCGCTGGGCAGCTGCCCCCAGGTGAGGCGCTGGGAGCAGGGGCATGTGCGGAGGCCAGGGCGGGGCGCCCGGGGACGGGGGGGGGGGGGGGGGGGAGGTAGGGGGGCGGAGACGGGCAGGGGCAGCCTCGCGCATCGGGCCCCTCTCTGCCTCAGGACTGGGTGCTGGTGGAGGCGCCCTCGGAGCCCTGTTGCCGCTGCGTCCGGCCGGGTGAGCGGGGCTGGGGGTGCGGAGGAGCCGGGGAGGGCGGCGAGAACCCGGGGGCCCCCGGCAGCTGCACCAAGCCGGGGCGCGGGGCACCCCAGCCTCAGGCTGGGGGAATGAGGGGCCCCCCCGAGGGAGGGCTTGCCCCTGCCCAGCTCCTGGTGAGCTCCTGCCTCCCCGGGAGGCCACCCGCAAGGGCACTTTCGCTTTTCTGCTTCTGCTGAGTCGGCGCCGGCTCCTCCCCCGGCCCTGAGAGCAGCCGGGCTGGCCGGGACTTCAGAAGCAGCTTCCCTTGGCGGCTGAGTGACAGCGACAGGAAAACGCAAGGGCTCCAGAAAGGATGCGTTTGTGGGTCCAGACGCCTTTCCTGGGGGAGCCCCTGGGGCTGCCAGGCCGAGAGCCGGCACAGGCGCGCAGGTTGCTCCCCGCGCAGGGGCCTCTCTCTAGCGCACACGGTCCCCTGCGGGCACGGCAGCCTCGGTGCGGGCGGGCGCTGCTCGGGCCGGCCCCGACGTGGCTTCCGAGAGGCAGTTTTACTCTTTAGTCATCAAGTGCTCAGCGGACACGGAGTCCTCCAGCTCCCACCAAGGGCAGGACGCGCCTTCCCGGCCCCGGGGGCTGCTCCTCAAGCCCCTGTGAAGTCCTGGAGGGAACATCCCGGGAGAGGTGGCGCTGGCGCGAGCGGGTTTCAGCTGTCCCCCCCTGACCCTGAGTGTCCGCACAGGAGAGGAGCAGGCGCTCCCCGCCATGGTCACTCTGTACCCCACTCCGGCCCCCAGTGCCCGGACCGGAGCCCCCCTGGTCACCTACACCCTGCCTCCACCCGGAGGTAAGGGCCGTGCGGGGAGGAGGACACGCCCCGGGGGGCCGGCCTGGGGGGAGTCGGGGCCTGCCCACCCTCCCCGGGCTGGGTGTCCTGCTTGCAGGGGCCTCGGCTGGAGTCCGCCCTCGCCCCCGGCCCGGGCTGCTCATCGGGGTGGCGGTCGGCTGCGCGGGCCCTTCCGATGCCCCAGCCACCCCCCTGGCTTCCTTGGCTGCGCTGTGGAAGGCCCCCTTTGCCTTCCCCCGCTTGCACCCCCTCTTCTTCCCCAGACCCCTGCTACGCCCCCCTGGGCCTGGCCGGGCTCTCCGAGGGCGGCCTGTGGCTGGAGCACCCTGCCTCGACTGCCCCCCGGGGGCTCCCACCAGGGGACCCGACCCCCACGCTCCACAGCACACCCAGGCCCCACCCCGGCAGCTGGACCTGCTGCGGCCCCGCAATCTCACTGGTCAGTGCATGGGCGAGGCTGGGTGGGGGTGACCCGCTGGGACGGCTGCGCCTTGGTTCTGAGCCGCCCTCCTCCTGCCTCAGGCCTGCTGGTGCAGGGGGCGGGGGCGGTGCGCCGGCTCCAGCTCAGCAGCGACGGTCTGCACTGGCACAGCTACCCCGACCTCCAGCCCGCCCCTCCGCCCCCGCCCAAGGTACAACCCACCGGGGACCCCCGTACGCCTTTTGGGGCCCACAGTCTTGGTCCCCAAGGGCTGTCCAGTCTCCTCGGGGGCGCTCCCCGCATCGGAGGCTTGCGGGCCCTCTGAAGAGCAGGGGGGGGCCGTGAAGCGCATGCTGGGCCGGTGCCAGAGGGCCGAGCGGGCAGCGGCAGTGGCTGAGGCATCCTGCTGACGGGGTGGGGTAGAAGCTGGGGGTCAGGTAGAGAGCAGGGGAGCCCTACTACCCTCTGGGGTCTGCATCCTCCCTGGGAACCAGCCTGTCGGCGCAGGAGGAATCAGCCACGGCACCGTCACCCTCAAACACCCGGGGAGCCCCGCACATGCAGGCACTGGCCAGATCCTGGGCACACGGAGAGATCACGACTGGCCCTGCCCTCGGGGTCCCGCCGGGAGAACATGGGCCTGAGGGGCAGGCCCCACGCCAGAGAGGTTGGGGGACCGGGAGAGCAGGGTGGGCCCCAGCATCCCGGGCAAAGGCGGTCTTGGGCCTCGGCCAGCAGGCGTCTCCCTGTCCGCAGCCTTCCCCCGGGGCCTGGGGTGACGTGACCCCCGCAGCGTGGACGTTCGGCCGCATGGTGCAGGCGCGGTATGTCCGGGTGTGGCCCCAAGATGCCCACCAGAGCCGCGCCCCGCGGGTGGAGCTGCTGGGCTGCGAGGAGCCAGGTAGGGCCAGGGCGGGGCGGGGCCTGGGGGAGGGGCGGGGCGGGCTGCGCAGGGGCCTCAGCCACGGCCCCACGGTGTCCCCGCAGTGGTGCTCCCGTGCCCCGGGGCTGGACCCCGCTGTGCCAGTGGTGAGTGTGCCCCGAAGGGCGCCCCGTGCGATGGTGCGGGCGACTGTGAGGACAGGTCGGATGAAGAGGGCTGTGCGCCCCCCGCTGCAGGCGCCCGCAGGTACGGGGACCCTCGGCTTGTCCTTGCAGACTGTGCCTTGGGTGACCCCTGCGGCCGAGACATTCTAGAATTCTGTGCCATTTCCCGGAGTCTCAGCGTGGCCCCGGGAGCAGCAGCGACACGGGGAATCTGTTACGAGGTCCCTGGGCCCTGGCCTGAGAGGCAGACCCTTGGGGCCCAGCCGAGCCCGCTGTGTTTTCTAAGGCTTCTAGATGATTCTGACAGGCTGGCGTGGAGCAACCTGGTGGATAGCACTCCCTTGGCCGGTGTCAGCGGGCCGGGCCCGCCCCAGCCAGCCTGGTCCATCCCGGGAGCGCTGCCGGAGGGGGCACGTGTGCCGGGGGAGCACGGAGCCCCTGCAGTTGCTTTTCTCCGCAGAGTCCCGTCCGCAGCCGGGACCCCAGGCCTGTCCCCCTCTGGACTGGGCCAGCTGCTGCCCCAGCCTAGGGAGGTGAGTGCGGCTGGGCCCAAGGCGGGTGCTGAGGACAGGGAGCCGGCCCTGCGCCCAGCGGCCCCGCGCCTGCTCCGGGTCCTCCCTCCCCTCACGGCGTCGGCCCGTGTCGTCCCCGTGGATGTCCCCGGTGCCCCTCACGGTCCCCGGGAGGCTTCTGGGGCCAGCACAGTGCCTGGCTGGGGCAGGGGCCAGCTGGGGTGCGGAGGAGCGCAGAGGCCCTGGAGACAGGAGCGTGTGCCGGCTTCTGAGGCTGTGCTCGGGCCGGGAGGAGCCCGGAGCCTGGGTGCTGAGTCTTGAAGGACGGAGGGAAGGAGGGAGGGAGGGTGATGTCTGGTTGGGGGGGCCGAGCACGGCATGGTGGGGGGAGAGGACCAGGGGCTTGGAGGGCTGGAGCAGAAGAGGGTCCCCTTAATGAGGCAGCGAGAAGAGCCTCTGAGCTCCTGGACCTAGGGCGCCCCCACCTTGAGGTATCCCAAGGAATCAGGCTCTGCTCTCCGGCTCTGCTCTGGGGGGCACAGGGTGCGGCTGAGGCACACCCATCTCTCGGGAAGGAGAGGCTGGTGCTGGGGGGCTGGGCTTGGGCTGCGTGTGGCTGAGCCCTTCCCTCCTCGCAGGGTCTGGCGGAGGCTGAACACCGGCATCTCGGGCAGGGGCCACTCACGGCCCCCACAGGTATGAGCACAAACTCCAGACCCCATCCTCCCACCCCCCCACCCCCCCACCCCTCCCTTCGTGTATCTGTATATCCACCCGTCCATCCATCCATCCACCCGTCCATCTGTCTGCACCCCTTCTGCATTTGTCACCCACCTCAGGCATCCCTCTCTGAGGTGTTTGCAGGTAGCAGTAGCTCTGGGTGGGCACAGGGGGGCTGGGGTCCCCGGGCTAGCCCCAGAGCAGCTGTCTTCAGAGAGAGGGAGGCACCAGCAGGGAGAGGATGGGCCGTCAGGCAGCCAGTGAGTCCTGGCTCTGACCTCCGGCGGGGGCTGGTGGGCAGGCGCGCCTCCTGCCAGACCTCGCTGTCACCGCCTGTGAGACTCGGAGGTCTCAGAGACCCAGATCTGGTGAGAGCTGGTCAGGAGCCGGCTGGCCGGTGCTTCTGTGTCTTTCGTGAAAAAGCAGAGGATGCAACTTGCACCATCACTCAGGTCCGTTAAGAGACCCACGTGGTGAATTCTCCTCTCACCTTGAATCTGCTTCAGGAAAAAAGGCTCTTTCCCCCGAGTCTTCTCAGAACAGTGGGACTCTTAGTCCTCTTTTCCCGTGGCTGCCAGGAAGCTCGCGGCGGTTTCTCTGTGCAGAGGCGGCCGTGAGCTCAGCCTGGGTTCTGGTGGAGTTCGCTGCTTGTGCTGGTGTTGCTGGGGGCGCTCTTGTTTTTGTTCGTGAATTGTTAGTGTTGCAGCGCGTTGGCTTTGAATCTGCCCCGGGCGTCTTTTTCCTCGCAGTGTAAATAAATCTCAGCTCAAAGCTTTTTTTCTACTGTCAGCTCAGCACCCTCTTGTGCTCCTTAGACCACGACTGAGCTCCCCATTTTGATCTGAAGCTCCTTGGAAAGGGGTGTTGTCTGTCTTTACCCTGCACCACCCTGAAGCTTGGGGCACCTTTGTCTCAGGGGAGGGGAGCAGGGGGGCCTCACCCCATGTCTGTCCTGCGCCACAGGGAAAGGGCCAGTGAGCGCCGTCCCTGGCTCCGAAGCTCCTCGTGCGAGTCCTGGGGACTCCGTGCCGACTGTGACCACCGCCTCCATATCCCAACCCGAGGCCAAGGTCCTGGGACCAGGACTGGCGGCCGTGACGGTGCCCCACCCCCACCCCACGAGTCCCGCGGCGCCTGCAGGTAAGGCCTGCAAAGCCGTGTATCCCAGCAGCCTCCCTCCCCGCCGGGGGCAGGCCCTGGGAGGTTGGTTGTGGTCACACAAGTCAAGATCAGGGTTTGGAAGGACCAGGCCTCCTGACACAGGTGAGTACTCCGGGAGAGGCAGGAAAGGGGCGCGGCAGAGGTCAGAGGGAAACCGCTGGAGGTGTCTTGGGGTGGCGGGGAGGACAGGTGGGGGTCTGGCCAGTTGACTGCAGTGGTGCCCGCAGGCCAGCGTGCTGCCCCGGGGCCCTTCCCACCTGTGCAGTGCAGCCTGGGCCAGGCGCCCTGCCAGGTGCTGGCCTGTGTGGGGCAGGAGCAGCTCTGCGACGGGACGGAGGACTGTCTGGACGGCTCTGACGAGAGACACTGTGGTGAGCGGGGCCCGCAGGCCCTGGGAGGGTGTGATGTCATGGGGGTGGTGGGGGGTGGTGCCAAGAAGGCCCTAGGCGGAGGGCAGTACCTGCCCCTCGTCTCTCGCTCACATGGGAGGCCTGGGGGGACTGGGGGCCGCGGGGAGTGGAGAGAAACTGAGCAGGGCAGAACAGCCAGGACGGTGTGCGCCTTTGGGAATGTGAGGGGGGCATGGAGAGGTCTTGGGAGCCAGCCCGTTTTATAAAGCCTGTCGGGCCCGTGAGGACACTCTTCCGTCCCTCCAGAGTAGAGCGCCATGCTCGAGGGCCAGTCTCCCAGTCAGGACAAGAGAGATGAAGTGTTGACCCATCGCAATAAAGGGCACCCCAGGAGCACCCCTTCAGGAGGAGGGTGCCCAAGAGCGTGAGCTGCTCCTCTAGACTCTGGCCTGTCTGGACGCTCCAAGAGCCCCTGGCAAGCAGCATGGCCATGCGGTCCTGTGAGGACCAGACTGCACGCGGTGGAGGGGCCAGCGCGGGCACAGGGCAGCATCAGCAAGCTGCGTTCTGCTCTTGGCCTGAGGTCCAGGGGACACTTGTCCCGCGTCTGAAGCACTTATGTGACTCCCCCGCCCCCGCCCCCGGCTCAGGGACGGAGAGCATGGCGCCCTTCACGGTGCCCACCACGGCCCTGCCTGGGCTGCCAGCCCCGCGGGCCCCCTGCTCCCCGAGCCAGCTGAGCTGCGGCAGCGGGGAGTGCCTGGCCTCCGAGCGGCGCTGTGACCTGCGGCCCGACTGCCAGGACGGCTCTGACGAGGACCACTGTGGTAGGTGGGGGCTGGGGCACCCGCTGGGGTCCTGCGCTCGTGTGAGGCCCACTGAACCCGGCCCGCCTGGCCCCTGCAGTAGACTGCGTCCTGGGCCCCTGGTCTGGCTGGAGCGGCTGCAGCCACAGCTGTGGCCCGGGCCTCACCTTCCAGCGCCGGGAGCTCCTGCGGCCTCCCCTGCCCGGGGGCAGCTGCCCACCCGACCGGGTCCGCAGCCAGCCCTGCTTTGTGCAGGCCTGCCCAGGTAACCGGCTTCCTGCCCCCGGTCTCTGCCGGCTCCAGGTGAGACACCTGGGCGGGTTCCTGCCCGAGACCTGTACCGGGGAGATGCCCCTGATCTCTGCTGGGACCCCGTCCAGGCTCCCCTCAGCCTGGACAGCCCCTTCTGAAGCCACAACCTCACACCTCCAAGGGCTTGTCAGGAAGCCTCGCCCCTTACCTGCGTGGCCTTGGTGGTCCCTCATCTCCCGGCCCCGGGGAGCTGGAGCAGCAGCCAGTGCCCCTCAGAGCGAGGGTGCTGAGGGCCCATCCCACCTGACCCGGGCTCCTTGCTGAGAGCTGGAGGCGGCGGTCCCCAGGCCTCTGCTGCGCTTCCCAGGGGGCCCCCTCCCTGGCCTCCTAGCCCGCTTCTGTGTGCGGTCACCAGGGGGCGCCCTGCTGCGGGAGTCCCCCGTCCTGCCCTGTTCCAGGGACTGTGCTTTATCGGGGAGGCACCGGAGCACTTGCCCCAGGTCCCCTCCGTGCCGCCGCACCCCTCCAGGGCGGTTATTCTGGGGTGGGCAGGAGGCGGTGGGGTCCGCAGCCCAGGCTCCCCTCTGCTCTGCGGCCTGGCACACTGCGGCTCCCCTGGGCTCTGCCTGGACCACCCCATCCCTCCTCCCCCCACAGTGGCTGGGGCCTGGGCTGTGTGGGAGGCCTGGGGGCCCTGCAGCGTCTCTTGTGGGGGCGGCCATCGGAGTCGCCGGAGGAGCTGTGTGGACCCCCCACCCAAGAATGGAGGTGCCCCCTGCCCTGGGGCCTCCCAGGAGGGGGCACCCTGTGGCTTGCAGCCCTGCACAGGGGGCACAGGTAAGGGGAGCCAGCTGGGTGGGGCTGGGGCAGGTCGCTGGGCCTCAGGCAGCCCCCCCACCCGGTGCTGTCGCTCCCCAGACTGCGGGCCGGGCCGCGTGCACGTCGGTGCTGACCTGTGCCACCAGGGGCTGGCGCCGCCCTGCCCGCCCTCCTGCTTGGACCCCACGGCCAACAGAAGCTGCAGCGGGCGCTGTCTGGAGGGTGAGGCTGACCCACCAGTGGTGCCACGGACGGAGCCCTCGGGGGGCAGGTGGGGGCGCCCTCTGGGCTCCTCCCTGCTGACCCCCACACTTGGGGCTGAGTGCTCTTCTCTCCACACCCCAGGGTGCCGCTGCCCCCCGGGGCTGCTCCTGCACGGCGCTGGCTGCCTGCCCCTCTCAGAATGCCCCTGCCTTGTGGGCGGGGAGCTGAGGCCGCCGGGGGTGCCCTTCCTCCTGGACAACTGCAGCCGGTGGTGAGGGTGGCTGTGCCCTGGGGAGGGGCTGTCCCTGCCACCCCACAAGCCTGATGGTCGTCTCGTCCCCGCCCCCCCGCAGCCTGTGTGAGGAGGGGGCGCTGCTGTGTGAGCCCCGGCGCTGCCCTGTGCCCTGCGGCTGGTCCGCCTGGTCCTCCTGGGGCCCCTGCGACCGCTCCTGTGGCTCGGGACTGAGGGCCAGGTTCAGGTGCCCGCCGGGTGGGGGGAGGGGACGGGAGGAGGAAAGAGGGGGTGGGGGGCGCAGAACTGGGCTGGGCCATGCAGTGGGAGCCTTCGGCGCCTTTGGGAGAGAGAGGGGCAGGGTTGGCAGACAAGAGGGGCGCAGGGAGAAGAGCAGGGGGACCCAAACGGCCTCTCTCCCCAGGTCTCCTTCCAACCCTCCAGCTGCTTTTGGGGGTGCCCCTTGTGAAGGCGACAGACAGGAGCTGCAGGCCTGCCACCTGGGGTGTGGGACAGGTATGGGGGGTAGACGGTGGCGGGGGAGGTGTGGGGGAGGGACAGGCGGTGGGGAGGTGTAGGGGGACGGGCGGCGGGGCGGGCACGGTGCGAGGGATGGGTGCCGTCGGGAGCCCGCGCGCCGGCCCTCCCGTTCCTGTCCTAAGAACTGGACAGTATCCCTCCTGCTGGCCACTCCGCGTGCGGGGAGCAGCGAAGCCTTCGGGCCCAGCACGCGGCCCTGGCTTGCAGCTCTGACTGGAGAGAGCAGGGTCTGGGTGCACCATCCCCCCACTCAGCTGGCCCAGGCCCACAGCAGCACCGCCTGGGGTGCGGGGGGCAGGAACAGGCGCCTGGGGTTGAGCCCACTGGCCGCATGTGGGGGTGGGGGCGGCTGTGGAGAGCCTGGAGGCCAGAGCAGGTTCCCGCTGTTTTCCTTTCATCCCCTGGGGCCCAGGCAGAGCCGTTGCCTGAGGTCTCCCTGGTGGAGGAGGCAGCAGGAGACTTGGGGAGCAGGGGTGAGTCCAAGGGTTCCGGGCCAGGCTCTCTCAGCGGGAGGAGGGGCCGGTGGAGAGGCTGCTGGGCGCGGACCGTCCGCAGGGCCTCTGGGCTTTCCAACGCGGGAGCGGACGGAGAGGGCTTCGGAGGTCCTGGACGCTGCTCTCAGGAGATGAGGGGTGGCTGGAGGGCGTGCCGGGGTGCCAGCCGGGCCCAGGGACAGGGGCTGGAGTGGAGGGGTCCGGCCCAGCAGGAGGCTCTGCCCTGCCGGGGAGAACTGGGCCTGAGAGCCGGGTTCCCAGAGCAGCTCCCCGGCCTCGCGCGCCCTTCCCGCCGCCGCTCCCCAGGTTCTCGACCTGACCTGGGTCTCCCGAGCCCCAGGCCGGCGGAGCCCTGTGCAGCTGGCCTGCCCTCCCCCTGCAGAGGCCCCAGGCTGGACGCCCTGGACACCCTGGTCCGCCTGCTCCCGGAGCTGCCTGGCCCCCGGAGGGGCTCCCGGCTGGCGCAGTCGCTCCCGGCTCTGCCCGGGCCCCGCGGACACGTCCTGCCCGGGAGAGGCCACCCAGGAGGAGCCCTGCAGCCCCACTGTGTGCTTAGGTATGGGCCCTCTGCCCTGGCGAGGCCGGGACCAGGCGGGGAGGGGAACAAAGGAGATCAACCCCCTGGGCAGGGTCTTGGGCCCCTGGCGGGAGGAGAGAGGCCCGAGCAAGCCCCTGCCCCCCATACTCCCAGAAGCCCAGCTGGGTTAACAGGAGGGCCTGACCCGAGGGGCTTGGGGGACAGCCCCGAGGTATGGATGCTGAGGCTGCGGCAGGACCCTGCGGCCCCTCCCGCACCCCACCCCCTGCCCACTTCCTTGCCGTGTTGGCTCTTCCTGCCAGTGCCGAGCGTCTGGGGCCCGTGGGCCGCCTGGTCGGCCTGCTCGGCCCCCTGTGACGGGGGCGTCCAGACACGTGGGCGCCGCTGCTCTGGCTCAGTGCCAGGAGACCCCGAGTGCCAGGGACCCCACAGCCAGACCAGGGACTGCAACACGCAGGCCTGCGCAGGTGCCGCCTGTCCCCGCCCCCCGCCCAGCCCTCCTGTGACTCCTCCAGCTGCCCCTCGGGGAGACCCGCTGCCCAGGTCCTGGGGCCGCCCCCAGCTTCCCCATCCTGCCACCCGGCCGCCTGCACGCGGGCTCCCCTGACCCCTGCGCCCTGCCTCCCCGGCAGCCCCTGCTGAGACCCGCCCTGTCTCCCTGTCCAGCCCAGTGCCCGGGGGACATGGTGTTCCGCTCGGCGGAGCAGTGCCGCCAAGAGGGGGGCCCGTGCCCTCAGCTGTGCCTGGCGCAGGGCCGGGGCGTGGAGTGCACAGGCTCCTGCGCCCCCGGCTGCGCCTGCCCCCCGGGCCTCTTCCTGCACAACGCCAGCTGCCTGCCGCGCCACCAGTGCCCCTGCCAGCTGCGCGGGCAGCTGCACGCCCCGGGGGCAGTGGCTCGGCTGGACTCCTGTAACAACTGGTAGGACGGCGGCCGCGGGCTGGGCTGGGCAGGGCTGGGGGCACCGGAGGTGGGCAGATCCGGACTCACCCAGAGGAGGGGCCAGCGTGGCACCTTGGTGCGGCACAGGCTGTGGGGATACCAGCTGAGTGGGGGCCACCTGGCCTCGGGGGGCCTGTAAGGAACTGTCTCCGGTTGGTTTGGGGGCGCCGACGCTCAGCCAGGGGAAGGGCGTGAGGGTGGCGTGAGGCCTGGAGGGAGCTCCGGCCTCTCCCCCAGGGACCGGTGTCCTGTGTGTAAGTCCCCACCTGGCGCCACCTTGGTTTCTGCTCGGAAACCTTGAAGCCCCTGATACTGGAGCTGGCAGCGCCCCCCCCCCACCCCCGGCAGAGGGCGCGCCCCGCCCGCCTTTTCCCTGGTTCCGGCTCTGTGTTTTCCTTCCTGCTTCCCCGTCCCTGCCGCGCCTCCTCCCTGCCTCTTGCTCTTGCGCTTGCTCTCGGGTTCTTCCCTGGAGCTCCCACGTCTCGGACACCGGGCTTTAAAACCTGTTCCGGGAGGAAGTCAGAGCAAAGGGCCCAGGTCTCCTCCCAGGAGCCCCGGGGAGTCGGGGCCGCCCTGCCTGTCCCTGGGGAGTGGCGCGAAGTCGCGGCCAAGCGGGCTTCATAAACGCAAAACGATGAACAGTCTGGAAAGGCGTAGAACTGTGCGCCTGGGGCGTCAGGGGCGCTCGGAGGGTGGAATCGGGGCGCGGGGGTCTGGGTGAGAAGCCTGGTCATGGCGTGAACTTGGCTTGGGACACGGCCGGGGACTGGCTTTACCCCAGCCGCGGGGTCTCCTCCCGGGGGTGGCCCCGTAGGCCCGGCCGCTGCCTCGGGCAGGGACGGGGCTGACACTGCGATGCCTCCTCTGCAGCACCTGCGTCTCTGGGGAGATGGTGTGCACCTCGGAGCCCTGCCCAGGTACCCCGACAGCAGCCGGGGGTCCTCAGCGGCGTCAGGGGCAACGGGGTCCTTCAGGGAGCGTCTTCTGGGGATGTGGGTGGCGTCCGGGGGGAACTGGGGTCCGGCGCGACTCGCGCTCCTGTGCAGCCTATGACCGAGCCCGCACCCCGGCAGTGGCCTGCGGCTGGAGCCCCTGGACCCCGTGGAGTCCGTGCAGCCGCAGCTGCAATGTGGGTGTTCGGCGGCGCTTCCGGGCGGGCACTGCGCCCCCCGCTGCCTTTGGGGGTGCCGCGTGCCAGGGCCCCAATATGGAGGCTGAATTCTGCAGCCTGCGGCCCTGCCAAGGTGAGAGCTGAGGCAGGTCCTCAGACCGCTCAATCGGGGAGCCAAGGACACTCCCCCAGTACCTCGAGAGGGCTGCCCTGGGGGATGCTAGGAGATGTGGGCCCCAGAGAGCCATCAGAGGGGTCCTTCCTGCTCCTGAGGAGAGTGGGGTCTCCTGATGCTGCAGCTAGGGGGGATGCTCGGCTGTCTGGGATATAGGGGGAGGGACCCGTGTCTGGGTGGGAGGAAAGAGGCGCGTCGGGTGCGGGACGCGGCCCTGCGGTGACCCAGCTGCCGCCCAGGCCCCAGCGAGCAGTGGGGCCGCTGGTCTGCGTGCTCCGTGCCCTGCGGCGGTGGCTACCGGAACCGCAGCCGAGGCGGCGGCCTGCCCGGCCAGATGGACTTCTCCGCCTGCGGCCTGCAGCCCTGTGCCGGTGAGGCTGCCGGGACCTCCACCACCCTGGGGCGCTGTTAGCTCTTCCCGGCCCCCCAGGGACCCTGAGCTCCCGCGCACACCCAGAGCGGACACCTCGCCAGGGTAGCAGCTAGGGGGAGTGGGGCGTGCCTGGGCTGGGCTGCCAACCTCTGTGTCCCCAGGGCCAGTGCCTGGTGTGTGTCCTGGGGACAAGCGGTGGCTGGACTGTGCCCAGGGCCCGGCCTCCTGTGCGGAGCTCAGCGCCCCTCCAGGGGCTAACCGGACCTGCCACCCCGGCTGCTACTGCCTGCCTGGAACACTCCTGCTGGTCAGTGTCCTCTCTGGCTGACCTCCTCGGGGCCCAGGGACCCTGCGTGGCAGGGAAGGGACAAGATGGGGCAGAGCCAGCCGGCAGTGACCTGGGCGGGTCGCGTTCTTGTCTGTAAAGTGGTGATTGACCTAGTAGGCCTGTGATTCGTGCCTGCTTGAGCGCTCTCCTCTTGTGTTATCGGGCACCTACTCTCTGCTCAGTCTTGGACTGGGTTATGCAGGCTCTGCCCTCAGGGAGCCTCCAGTCTGGGGAAACTAGACCCAGAACCCCTGGAAAGAAGACAGAACCGTTGGATCCACAGGAACTGCGAGCTTTGCATGCTCTGAGCTCAGGGTGCAGACCCTCGGGAGCTGGGTCAGTCTGGGGAGGGTCAGTCCTGGTGGGCTTCCTGGAGGAGGTGGCCGTGCCTTGAACATCCGAGACTGACGGGAATGCGAGCAGGGTGGTGGCCACGCCAGGAGAGGGTGGTGGGAACAGGGCTGGGAAATGCGGCTGGCGTGGTGGAGTTTGAACAAAAGCTGTGGGGGTGGGGACAGCTTAGAGGTGCCGCTGGACGGTGGGCTGCAGTTACCGGACAGCGCCCGGGGAGGAGGGTCTGCGTTCAAGTCAGACTCTTCCAGTTGCAACTCGCTGACCAGGGGCCGCGTGTTCTTGTGCCTCGGTCTCTGGAAGTGGCAGGAACGACCCCGGTCGTGGAGCCCGTGCGGTGGCAGAGCGCCCCCCCGGGCCTGGCCTGGGAACGGCAGGCTGCGGGGCCCGGAGGCCTGTGCTCCTGGCGCCTGTTTAGAAATTGGACACTAGTGGCTCCTGCCGCACCCCGTGCGCCTGGTTTTGTCCGGTTTTATTTTGCTGACGCGAAGTAAATTAAACGACGTGTGCTTTAAATTCAAGCAACGTCGCCCGCACCATTACGTGAGCTTCGGGCGGCGTCCTGGCCCTCGGCGCGGCGAGCCTGCTCTGGGCCCGCTGCCCGCGTCCACCTCTGCCCGCCTTTGCCTCGTGGCTGCCTGGGCGGCGCCTCCCCCGTCCCGCTGGTTGGCTCCGTGGGCACCTGCACACTCACTCTTGGGTTTGCAAGACAAGATGGTCTTTCTCTCCCAGAAAGGGGGGGTCCATGCCCCCGCCCCACAGCCCTGCAGCTGAGGGTGGCATGTCCAAGGGTAGGGCAGTGGCAGGACCGTGGCTGGCATTCGGCGGCCTCTGAGAAGGGGGCCTGAGGAGGGGTGCTGAGTGCTGACTCGGGGAGCAGGCTGGGCCAGAAGCCGGAAGATAATGCGGGATGTTTGATTCCAGAACAACGTGTGTGTGCCCGCGCAGGACTGCCCCTGCACCCATGGGGGGCGCCTCTACCCCCCTGGCGGCACTGTGCTTCGCCCATGTGAGAACTGGTGAGACACCCCCACCCCGATGCAATGAGCCCCCATATCCCACTGTCCCTCCTCAGCTGGGGATTCCGGACCCCCGTAGAGACACCCCTCCCCACAGGCACCTGCTCGAACCCTCGCTGGTGCCATCCCCTGCCCATCTCTCGTCCCGCCTGCCTGGTCTCGGGGATCACCACAACACCAGCCCACGGCCGGGGGGTCTGGGGCAGCACTTTGTCTTCTCGTAGCTCTAGAGGCTGGAAACCCGGGCCCCGCGTCTTGGGAGGACAGGTGCCCTCTGCGGCTGTGCCGTGTGGGGGGCACTCTGTTCCAGGCGGTGCCCCTGCCCCCCCATGTAGCAGCAGCCCTTGGCTTGTCGCTGCATCCTTCCGTCTCCCCACCGTCTCCCCACGGGCCGCCTCCTCCCTGGTCGGCCCCATCTGCTCCCTGGGTTTCTGTACCCCTGGCCTCTCTCCAAGTAGGGTCACATTCTGGGGGGTGGGACTTTAACATGAATTGAGGAGACCCAGTTCAGTCCCTAACAGCACCCCCACCCATGGGGTCCCCTTTCAGCTCCTGTGTCTCCGGGCTCATCACCAACTGTACCGCCTGGCCCTGCGAAGAGGGTGAGAGGCCCCTCCTGAGTTGCCCCCTGCGCCCTGTGCCTCTGGGCTGGGCCAGACTGGGAGCTGGCAAGGAGGCCCTCGGGAGAGTGGGGGGCTGGAGGAGGGGTGTTCTGCTGGGGCGCCAGCCTGCATTGCTTGTTCTGTCCTCTCTGCCTCTCCCTCCCGACCCCTAGGTCAGCCCACGTGGTCGCGCTGGACTCCGTGGAGCGCGTGCTCGGCCTCCTGTGGTCCTGCCCGACGCCACCGGCATCGCTTCTGTGCCAGGCGCCCCGGGGCAGTGCCCACCGGCGTGGCTTTGCTGCCCCCACTGGCCCCCACCACGACTCCTTGTCCGGGCCCTGAGGCTGAGGAGGAGCCCTGCCTCCTGCCAGGCTGTGACCGTGAGTCCGGGGAGCCCAGGGCGGGCCTTCATGCCCTCCGTCCACCTGTGCCACCTGCCCCCTCCCGGCCAAGCCCTCCCCACTCTCCTTCTGCTGTCCCCCCAGGAGCTGGGGGCTGGGGGCCTTGGGGACCCTGGTCCAGCTGCAGCCGGAGCTGTGGGGGAGGCCTGCGGAGCCGGACCCGAGCCTGTGACGAGCCCCCACCCCAGGGCCTGGGGGACTACTGTGAGGGGCCTCGGGCCCAGGGGGAGGCCTGCCAGGTGTTGCCATGCCCAGGTACCTGCCAGGGATGGGGGGTCAAGAGGCAGTGGCCAGGAAGCTGCAGGAAGTGGCCCTCAGCCCATCCGTTCCCTCCGCCCAGTGACCAACTGCTCCACCATCGAGGGGGCCGCGTTTAGCCCCTGTGGGCCCCCCTGTCCTCGCTCCTGCGATGACCTGGTGGTGAGTCTGGGCTGCTGGGCAGGGTGCGGCTGCGGGTCCTGCCCCCCACTGGCTGGGAGGGGCGGGGTGGGTCAGCACCCACCAGACCCCCTCCAGGGCCGGTGCCCACCCGCTCCTCAGCAGAGGCGCCCTGTGCCCTGGGATGGGGGGAGGTTCCCCGGCGCTGAGTGCCCAGGTGAGGTGCCCCAGCCGCCTGTGCCAATCCCAACTGCTAGGACTCCGGGCTCCCCCTGCTTCTAGGGAGAGTCCGGGAGGGCACCTCGCCAGCAGGGCTGTCTTCACTCCCTCAAAGGGCTCCCAGTTTCAGCATTTCACTATGCGAGCAGCATCAGCGCCCGGGAGGGCCCCCCCACTTGTCTTCTTAAACACCCAGAGCACCGCAGTGTACGGACCTTGGCCATGTGCACGTGTGCATCAGGAGGGGTGTCACGCTCCCCCTCTGACCTCTCGCCTCCCCCTTTACATCCTCTTCCTTCATCCCCAGCACCCCCCTTTGCCCCCCGGGACCCTGTTTTGGGCTGATGGGAATCCTTCCTGCTGCCCCCCCAGCACTGTGTGTGGCGCTGCCAGCCCGGCTGCTACTGCCCCCCGGGCCAGGTGCTGAGCGCCGACGGCGTGGTCTGCGTGCGGCCGGCTCACTGCGGCTGCCTGGACCTGCTGACCGGGGCGCGGCACCGCTCGGGCACTCGGCTGGCGAGGCCTGACGGCTGCAACCACTGGTGAGTCGGGCAGGTGCAGGGGTGAGGGCAGGGTGGGAGTAGGGTGCAGGTGCAGGGGTGAGAGGAGTGAGAGCAGGAAGCAGACTGCCAGTGCAGGGGTGAGGGCGGGGTGTGAGCAGGGTGCAGGTGCAGGGGGGAGGGCGGGGTGGCAGCAGGTGCAGGTGCAGGGGTGAGGGCGGGGTGGGAGCAGGTGCATTCTACCTTGTTTCTCCTGCACCTGAGCTCTCCTGAGTCTCGGTGGGTGCAGGCGACACTCTTCCTACAACCTCCTCGGGAGACTGTGGGTGGCGGGGCGCCTCCTGCTGCCAGGCCCGCCAGCAGCAGCTGACCGGAGGTCGGTCCCCAGTAGGACACACAGTCTGACGGGCACCGAGAGACCTGGAGGGGGCAGAGTCTGGAGACAGGGGGCCTGAGGCCTTGGAGGGGAATGGGGCATAGGGGTGAGGGGTGAGAGGCACCGCAGAGGGGTGCGTGCAGAGGGCATGGGCAGGGTTGAGCTGCTGCCCTCCCTCTGGTGCCCGCCTTCCTGCCCAGCACCTGCCTGGAGGGAAAGCTGAACTGCACGGACCTGCGGTGTCCAGGTATGTTGAGGGCAGGCGGGAGGTGAGGGGAGAGGTGGGGTCACAAGAAGGGCTGGGACTGGGGAAGCAACAGCTGCACCCCAGTACCTGCTGCTCTCCCCCGCAGTGTCCGGTGGCTGGTGCCCGTGGTCGGAGTGGACGGCCTGCTCCCAGCCCTGCGGGGGCCAGATGAGGACCCGCTCCAGGGCCTGCACCTGCCCCGCTCCTCAGCAGGGTGGGGCCCCATGCCCCGGGGGGGCGGGGGAGGCAGACCTCCAGCAGCAGAGGGAGGTGTGCCCCAGCGCCGAGTGCCCAGGTGAGGTGCCCCCGCCGCCTGCGCCAGTCCCAACGACTGGGGCCTCCCTGGCCTCCCAGACACGGCCTCATCTCCCTGGCGCCGTGGACGGAGCTTGGAGCGCCTGGGGTCCGTGCTCCCGCTCCTGTGGCGGCCTGGGCACCCGCACCCGCAGCCGCCAGTGCGTGCGCCCCACGCCAGCTCCCGGAGGCCAGGGCTGCCCAGGGCCCCTCCAGGACCTCGAGTTCTGCCTCAGCCCGGACTGCCCAGGTGAGGAAGCGGGAGGGGAAGCGGGAGGGCCGGGCAGTGCCTGGCTTTTGTTCGTTCCTGCCTCTGCCTTTCCTGTTGATCTCTGACGCTTGCTTCCTCTTGGAGACTAGTCGCGTTCCTCCTGCTTTCACGTGCATTCAGCCAACATTTGTGGAACTCTTGCCAAATGTACTAGATGGTGTGCGCTGGGGCGGGGGAACCCAGGTGTTCAGAGAACCCATTTCAGCGTGTGGTGCATGGAAGATTGGGGAGGCTGGGGATTCTCCACAGGGACAGTCCAGGAAGGCTTCCTGGAAGAGGCAGCATATGAGGAGGGTACATGAGCTGTGGAAGATCAGGGAGGTTGGGGATGCTCCTAGAAGGACAATCTAGGAGGGCTTCCTGGGGGAGGCAGCATTGAGGGTTACAGATGATTTTGACAAGCACTGGAGGGGATGGAATGTCACCACAGCAGAAAGGGCTGGCGCACTGGCACTGGCCTTGCTGCCTAAAGGAAGCACCTGCGTGGGTCCCGGGTGTCTTTGGGGGGAGGGGCCCGGGGAAGTGCTGGTCCAGACAGTGACTGGTTTGAAACTCGGCCGCCAGCCTCAGGTTTGGTCCCGTGCTGGCCGGGAAGCTTTTCTGAACATGGGTTTCCTCTGGCACAGGAGCTGCAGGGTCCACAGTGGAACCAGTGACAGGCCATCCAGGTAGCCCGGACTCTGAGGGGGGGCAGGGCGCGCTGTGCAGGGACATGAGGAGGGTACAAGGGAGGGCACCCTTGAGAAGGGCAAGCCCAGCCTCCCCCGCCCCGTCCTGCTTCCTGGGAGGCCGAGAGCTGAGGGAGGACTCATCAAGGGATGACCCCCCTCTAGGTGGCTGGGGCCCGTGGTCCCCGTGGTCCCCCTGTTCCCACAGCTGCACGGACCCTGCCAACCCCGCTCTGCGTGGCCGCACCCGCCTCTGCCTGGGGAACTGCACCCGCGGGGACACATCCCAGGAGCGTCCTTGCAACCTGCCCTCCTGCACAGGTACCCCTTCCAGTCTTGACCTCTGACCCTGACATCTGCCTTCCGCCAACTCATTGTAACCCCCAGCCAGCGTCCAACCCCCAGACCCCAACATATCCCCCAAAGAAATATGTTGTGGCATTCTCACCCCGACATCCGTTCAATCTTTGCGAACCCTGACAGCAGTTGGGGAGCCCTGCCAACTCCCAGCAAATCCTCACTGAACACCTCCAAGGTGCCACTCAGTCTCTCTGCAGCTTTGTGAGTCTGGGGCTGCTGTCCACTATGAGAAAAGGGAAACTGAGGCCCAGATGCCAGAACCAACAGCAGCCAGTGTCAGATCCCAATGGAAAAACCAAGGGTCTGGATGAGGCTGTGCCCCCCGAGCTGGGCACTGGAGCAGGAGGTGGGGGTTCTAGCCCGGTATGTCTCTCCCGCAGAGCTGCCCCAGTGCCCTGGCCCTGGCTGCGTGGCCGGGAACTGCTCCTGGACCGCCTGGGCCCCGTGGGGACCTTGCTCCAGGACCTGCGGGGTGGGCCAGCAGCGCCGCCTGCGGGCGTACCACCCCCCGGGGCCCGGCGGGCACTGGTGCCCCGACATCCTCACGGCCTTCCAGGAGCGGCGCTTCTGCGGCCTGCGAGCTTGCCCAGGTGAGGCGCTTGAGGGCAGGGGCGCCCTCCCAGGCACCCAGGCGCATGGGGGGTGGGGGTGCACGTTAGCTCATGGGCTGCGGGGCTCTGCCTAAGCCAGATCCTCTCCCTGCAGTGCCTGGAGGCTGGTCACGCTGGAGCCCCTGGTCCTGGTGTGACCGCAGCTGTGGTGGGGGCCGATCCCTGAGGAGCCGCCGCTGCTCAAGCCCCCCGCCCAAGAATGGGGGTGCCCCCTGTGTTGGGGAGAAGCACCACGCTCGGCTCTGCAACCCCATGCCCTGCGGTAGGAAGTTGGCGTTGACACCCCCACTGGCCTGGCACCTGGCAGGGCTCGCCGCCCCCACTTTTCTCCCCACGTCACCCTGAGCCACAGATGGGCTGTCACCGCTGCCTCGTGGGCAGGTTAAGAACAGAGACTCTTGGGAGCAGGCGGCTGGCTGGGCCGGGGGGTGGGCTCTGTGGCCAGGGGTGGCCTGCTGGACCCACACCCCCACCCTGGCTCAGCAGGGCCCAGCCAGCGCCTGAGGAACCAGCTGCCCAGTCAAGATATTAGAATTTGAGGGGGACACTCGTGAGCATCCCTGGGTGTGGACTGAACCCGCCCCAAGCTCCACCTCTCCCTGTGACGGACCCATGGGCCTCCATCACTCGAGGATCCCCCACCTCCCCAGGGCACCCCACCCACACTGACATGCCCCCTGCCCCGGATAAACCTAGAGGGGAGTTCGGTGAGGATGCCGGTGTTTCGGGGCACAGACCAGGCCAGCGCTACAAACTCTTAGGGTCCAGGCACCGGCTGGCGGGCAGGAGAGGGCCGCTGCCCCACGGGATGCCCCATCCCAGGCCAGGCCGGGGGCGAGCGTTTACAAGAGGGAGCCTCTGTAGCTCTCAAAGGAGGGCGGCCCCTGCTTGGGCAGGGGAGGGTTTTCGAGTCTCAGGACTCAACTCAGGAGCCTCCTGACCAGTCCTCCCGTCTGCCCAGAGGCCGGCTGCCCGGCAGGCATGGAGCTGGTCAGCTGTGCCAATCGCTGCCCCCGCCGCTGCTCCGACCTCCAGGAGGGCATCGTGTGTCAGGAAGGCCAGGCCTGCCAGCCGGGCTGCCGCTGCTCCGAGGGTAGGTGCTGCCGGCCCTCAGGCAGGTCCGGGGGCCCCCCGGTGCCCGCCCAGCGCTGGAGGGCCTCTCCCCACAGGCTCCCTGGAGCAGGACGGTGGCTGCGTGCCGGTCGGGCACTGCGAGTGCACAGACGCCAAGGGCCGCGGCTGGGCCCCGGGGAGCCGGCCCCAGGAGGCCTGCGGCAACTGCACGTGCCGGGCGGGGCGGCTGACCTGCGAGGCTCGGCCCTGCCCGCCGCCCGCCCTCTGCGCCTGGAGCCGCTGGTCAGCCTGGAGCCCCTGCAGCCGCTCGTGCGGGCCCGGAGGGCAGCAGAGCCGCTTTCGGTAGGCCCGGCTCGGTGTCCCTGACCCACCCGGGCCCCTGCTGGTCTGACGGCCCCCGGGCCTCCGCCTGTGACCCGGCGCCACCCCCCTGGCCCCGCGCTTGGCCCCGGCCGCGCTGCCTTTCCTCGGCCACCTCCAGCCCCGGCCCCTCTCACCCGCCAGGTCCTCCACGTCGGGCTCGTGGGCGCCGGAGTGTCGGGAGGAGCAGTCTCAGCGCCGGCCCTGCCCCCAGCCCCCGTGCCCGCCCCTGTGCCTGCACGGCGGCCTCCCGCGGGCCCTGGGCGCCAGCTGGCTGCAGGGCATGTGCCGGCGGTGGTGAGCGCGGGGCGGGCGGGCGGGCCCCCTGCGCTGCCGCCCCCGCCGGACGCGACCCTGAGGCCCGGCTTCTCCCTCAGCTCCTGCACCCCGGAGGGCGTGCTGTGTGCGGACGCGGGCTGTGCAGGTGCGGGGCGCCCCGGGCCTCCTGTCTCCCTCTGACGCGGGTCCCCGGTCCCCGGCTTTCCCCCGCGCCGGGGCGCCCCCAGCCGGCGCCTCCCCTGCTTTCTCTTCCTCTGCCCCCCTCACGCCGCCGTGCCCGCCCGCAGCGCCCGGGGCCTGGTCGCCGTGGTCCCCCTGGTCCGGCTGCCCGGTCTCCTGCGGAGGTGGAAGCCAGGTCCGCACCCGCGTCTGCTCGGCCTCGACCCCTCGCCTCGGGGGACCCCCCTGCGTGGGCCCCGACCGCCAGACCCAGCCCTGCGGGCGGCAGCCCTGCCGGGGGCCGCTGGAGGCCTGCTCCTGGGGCCCCTGGAGCCCCTGCTCCCGCAGCTGCGGCCCCGGCCTGGCCTCCCGCGCCGGCTCCTGCCCCTGCCCGCCGGCCGACCCCGGCTGCACCGGCCCCTTCCTGCACCTGGACACCCGGGCCTGCTACCCGGGGTCCTGCCTGGGTGAGTGGCCGGCGAGGGCCCTGCCCTCCTGCCCGGGGGAGAGGCGGCGAGGCGGCTCCTGCCCCAGACTGCCGCGTGCCTCCCCCGTGCGCGGGCGGCCCTCTCGCTGCCCTGGGGGGGGCTGCCCTCGAGGACCGCCTGAAGTCCGGGCCCCCCTCCGCCCTGAGCTGCGCAGGGTGTGGGCGCCCCTGGGGGTGGGCAGGGAGGAGGGAGCGGGGAGGGCCCAGGAGGCCCCGGCCCACACCCCGCCCCGCCCAGAGGAGTGCGCCTGGAGCGGCTGGAGCAGCTGGACGCCGTGCTCCTGCCGCGTGCGGGTCCAGCAGCGCTACCGACACCAGGGCCCGGCGGCCGGAGGGGCCGGGGAGGGGCCCCCTGCACGCGGCTGGATGGCCACTTCCGGCCTTGTGTCGGCAACTGCTCTGGTGAGGCCCCAGGCGCGTGAAGGCGGGACCGAACCCCCAGAGCCCTGGGGGACCCCCACTGGGACGCCTGGCTCCTCCGGGAGCGAATCTTAGGGCCCAGCGATACCCTGCCCCCCCGCCGCGGCAGCCCTCTGCCCTGCGGCCCCCAGCCGCCCTGCCCCGGCCTGCGTCCCCAGTCTCCCCCTTGGCAGCTGCCCCAGCCCAGGGGGTCTAGCCACCTGCCACGTAGCTGCCCCCCTCTCCGCACCCCGTCCTCCCTGCAGCTTCCACTGCAAGGCCCTAGCCTCCCTGCTTCTTCCCTGGAGGCTCAGGGCGGGGGCTGGTGCTGGTAGCCTCACGGGTCCGTCATTCCGTACAGCGGGGTGACCCCCAGGGACCTGCACTGTGTGCTCTGGGCGTCGGGGGGAGGGGTCTCTGGCTGCCCCCCACCAGCCCGCCTGCCCCCCAGAGGACAGCTGCACGCCTCCCTTTGAGTTCCAAGCCTGTGGCTCCCCCTGCGCCGGGCTCTGTGCCACACACCTGAGCCGTCAGCTCTGCCAGGACCTGCCGCCCTGCCAGCCTGGCTGCTACTGCCCAGAGGTAGGGGTGGGGCCGGGAGAGGCCCAGGAGGGCGGCCCCTGTGCACACTCGCACACCCCACCCTCCCGATGCCCATGGTGACACCTCTCCTTCACCTCTCCTCTTCCCGGCGGCCTCTTGGCCTGTGGCCCTGCCGCGGCCCTGGCACCACGCTGGTGTGAGACACAGCCTGACTCTCTGCTTCCCCCGAGCAGGGGCTGCTGGAGCAGGCTGGGGGCTGCGTCCCGCCCGAGCAGTGTGCCTGCCGGCACATCTCCAGGGACCGGGCCGTGACCCTGATGCCCGGGGAGCGGCTGTGGCTGGGCTGCAAGGAGTGGTGAGGGGTGGAGGTGGCGGGCAGTGCCAAGGCAGGGCCCAGGTCGGGGGTTCAGGGTGGAGGTGGGGGGAGGTGCAAAGGCAGGGCCTAGGTGGGGGGTTCGGGCCCCCCAGGGACCTGTCTACCCCCTGCAGAAAAGACCAGCTAAGCCTCTGGGCTCAGTCCAGCCTCTTTCTGCTCCAAACGAGCCCAGAGTTCACTTTACCCCACGAGCCCCCTCCCTGCCCTGGACTGGCCCTCCCCCAGGGCCCATCCTGACTGCCCCGCCTCCCAATAGCGAGTGCCAGCGTGGGGAGCTGCAGTGCACCAGCCGGGGCTGTGAAGGTAACAGGCAGGGGTGCCGAAGGCCCCTTTTTGCCAGGACTGGGGGTTCTGGGGTCTGGAACGTCCCGTGCTAGGACTGGGACAGTCTAGGATGGTTGGTTCGTCACCCTACCCCACCGCCCTCAGCCCTTCCTGTTTCCTGGACATGACCCTAGATCCCCTCTCTGTCCACCGGGGTCCCTGGGTCCAGGGGGGGGGTCACTGGGAAGGACCCCCACTCACCCTTGCCCTTTCCAGGTCTTCTGCCTCTGAGTGGCTGGTCCGAGTGGTCGCCCTGCGGCCCCTGCCTGCCCCCCAGCATCCTGGCCCCTGCCTCCAGGACGGCCCTAGAGGGGCGCTGGCCCCGGGACCCAGCCGGCCCCTCCCCGACCACGGCCCCCCTGCTGGCCTCGGAGCAGCACCGCCATCGCCTCTGTTTGGACCCCGAAACGGGGAGGCCGTGGGCTGGGGACCCGGACCTCTGCTCGGAGCCGCTCAGCCAGCAGCGCCTTTGCCCAGACCCTGGAGCCTGCCGGGGTGACGGGGCGGGGGGGTGGGGCGCAGGGTGGCAGGGGGCAGGAGGACGCCTGGCACAGAGTTCGAGGGGGACGAGCAGCGGCTGGGAGAGGAGGCACCTGGAGGCCGGGGCGGGGGCAGGGGCGGGACAGGGGCCTGCAGGGCCGGGGCCAGGCTCTTGGGCGGTCCTGGGCACTGACTCCCAGTTTGTCTCCCCAGACCTCTGCCAGTGGAGTCCTTGGGGGCCCTGGAGCCCCTGCCAGGTGCCCTGCGGTGGGGGGTTCCGACTGCGCTGGAGAGAAGCAGGGGCCCCCCATGGAGGAGGCTGCCCGGGACCGTGGGCCCAGACTGAGAGCTGCAACCTGGGGCCGTGCCCAGGTAACCCCGTTCCAGCCTCCAGAGGCGGGGCCGGCCCTCAGCGCTGGCGCGGGGCCTCGTAGCCGCTGCTCCCAGACACGCGTGGGGGAGGGCGGGTGCTCACTGGGGTGCTCAGGAGCCGCCCCAGCTTGATGCCTGCCTTCTGGCCCTCAGGGGAAAGCTGTGAGGCGCGGCAGACGGTGCCCACTCTTGACTGCGCCAACCGGTGCCCGCGGAGCTGCATGGATCTCTGGGACCGTGTGCAGTGCCTGCAGGGCCCCTGCCGCCCAGGTGCCCGGCCGCTGCTGCCCGCCTGGGAGACGGCACCGGGCAGAGCGCCTGGGAGGGCACCTGGCCGCTGGGCCGGCCGCTGGGCTGGAGCGTTAGGGCAGCAAAGTGGATCCTTGGCTGGGGGCCTGCAGCGCGGGAGCCTGAGTTGAGACACGCGTATTCCTGAGAGGCACCCGCAGGGGTCCCCGGCGGTGTCCTTGCCCAGGGCAGCCAGAGCAGCCCTTCCGTGTCCAGCAGCAGCAGCAGCAGCTGAGCTGTGGGGCTCGCGGGGAGGGAGCTCAGGCCAGCCTGGGGCTTGGGGCTCCATCTGGCTCCAGAGAGCTCCACCGAGCGCTGGCCCAAGCACCCCGTCTGGCTCATCCTCCCCAGGCTGCCGCTGCCCCCCCGGCCAGCTGGTACAGGACGGGCGCTGTGTGCCCATCTCCTCTTGCCGCTGTGGCCTCCCCAGCCCCAATGCCTCGTGGGTGCTGGCCCCGGCCGAGGCGGTGCGGCTGGACTGCAAGAGCTGGTACGGCAGCCTGCTGGGGCCGGTGGGAGATGGGCGGCGGCGCACCCGTGGGGCAGGCCAGGGTATGGACACTGCTGGGGCGCAGAGGCTCTGCCCGCCTGACCTGGGGCTTGAGCCTTTTCTGCACACGCCTGTCCATAGCACCTGTGTCAATGGATCCCTGGAGTGCCCACTCGGTGACTGCCCAGTCCTCGGGCCTTGGTCAGCCTGGAGCAACTGCTCAGCCCCCTGCGGTGGGGGTACCAGCGAGCGCTACCGGAGCTGCCAGAGGGGCCCCGGGGGCGCTCTGTGCCAGGCCCAGGACACGGAGCAACAGCGGGAATGTAACCTGCAGCCCTGCCTGGGTAAGCACCACAGCCGCAGGCACCTGCCCCCCTAGTGCTGCAAGCCCAGGCCCCGCTGGCCTTCTCTGGGGGGTGTCCAAGCCAACCCCTCCTGATGCTCCCCTCATTCTGTGTGTGCCCCACAGAGTGCCCACCTGGCCAGGTGCTCAGTGCCTGTGCCACCTCATGCCCACACCTCTGCTCGCACCTGCTGCCTGGCGCCCTCTGTGAGCAGGTGCCCTGCCAGAGAGGCTGCAGCTGTCCTGGAGGGCAGGTAGGTGTGGGTGAGGCACCCAGCTTGGTGCCCCAGTGCCACATGGGGAGCAGGCAGGTGGGGAGGAGGAATGGTTTTCCCTGCATAACTGGAGTCTTGCCATCCCAGCTGCTGCACAATGGCACCTGTGTGCCCCCCACTGCCTGCCCCTGCGCCCAGCGCTCTCTGCCCTGGGGCCTCACCCTGACCCTCGAGGAGCAGGCCTGGGAGCTGCCCCCAGGGGCTGTGCTCACCCAGAACTGCACCCGCTGGTGAGTGCCCAGGGGCCAGGGTCCTGGGGTAGGGCAGGGGGCGCTGAGAATGGGGTGGGGAGAGGACCCTGGGAGGTGTCTGAATGGGCACTTCTGTCTTCACAGTACCTGCCAAGGTGGTGCCTTCAACTGTTCCTTCGACGAGGACTGTCAGGGTGAGCTGTGGCCATCTCGGTGGTGGTGGTCCTTCTGTTCCCCCCAAAGCCAAGGCCAGCCGGCCCTGAGAAGTGGGACAGCCTTGCCAGCCCTAGGCTAAGCTACCGACTTCAGGCCCCAGGCTGGGTTCAGGGTTAGCCTACTATGTCCACACGGTCCCCCCCCTGTCATGGCTCCCAGATGCTCAGCGCTGTCCACTGCGGGAGGGCGGCCTTCCGTGCAGATGAGAACGTGAGGTCAGAGGGTGGGCCGAAGTCCCCAGTAGGCCTGTGCCCAGAGCCGAGGCTCCTGCGCCTCCCTGCTGGGCTCTGTGCGATTAGACAAAGCATGGGACCCGGGTCACCCCACCCCGCCCACTGGCAGGAGGGCAGACTCGCCCACCAGGACAGGTAGCGACAGGAGAGTGTTGGACTCACTGCCAAGCAAGCACCCCCTCAGGATGTGGGATCAGTGCCCTAAACAGAGAGGTTGGGCTGGACAGGACTGGTCAGGGGAGGCTTCCTGGAGGAGGCAAGACCCCGGGTGGGCTCTGTTAGCATTTGGAAAGGTGGATAAGAGCAAAGCGGTGTGACTGGAAGTAGCTGGAGCTCAGCAGACAGCGTGTGGGGAGTGAGGGGTGAAGTGAGGGTGCCCGCCGGGGCGGGGAGGGCAGATCAAGGCTGGATCTGGGGCTGACCTCTGTGGTATTCTGCTGGTCCTCTCTGGCAGAGTGCCCCCCTGGGGAAGTGTGGCAGCAGGAGACTCCGAGGGAGCCGGGGCCTTGCGAGCAGACGTGCCGGGAGCCCAGTGCCACGGAGACTCAGAGCAACTGCAGTGCCCCGGGCTGCGTGTGCCGGCCAGGGCTCCTCCGTAGCCAGGCGGGCCCCTGTGTGCCCGCAGAGCGCTGCGAGTGCTGGCACCTCGGGCGCCCCCACCCAGTGAGCCACCAGTCCCCACCCCGTCCTGCACCATCCAGGTCCACCCACCCCCTGCTCCCCGACCTGAGGCGCTGCAGCGGCGGGCAGCTGGGCTGGCACACCAGCTGCCACCCAGCCCATGGCCCACTCCCCCGAGATTTGTTGCTGACTCGTCCTGGGCCACTGCCCTGGCGAGGCCCCAGGCTGGGTTCAGGGCTGGGCATGTGGGCAGGTGGTTGATTTGTGGTTCCAGGCAGACGCTCGAGGGGGTGGGAAACGGGGCATTGCAGGTGAGGTCGTGCCCTGTGCAGGCGAGCTCATTGCCACGGGGCTCCTGTGAGAATCCCTCAGAGCCGTCCTACCCAAGGACTTGGGGCGTTTACGCACTGGCCCCTCGTCCCAGGGGTCTCACCCAGCATCCTGGCCCTGGGGACACAGCCAGCTGCCCTGCTGCGCCTGCACGCCCAGAGCCCGGAGCCCGGAGCCAGCCCCGTCCACAGGAGAAACCCCCGACTAGCCGCTTGCTCCAAGGAGCCAGATGGGCCGAGGGGCGGGGGGCAGGGAATCCACAGCAGCTGCTCTAGGCACCCCGAGGCCTGAAGCAGTGGGGAGGGCTGTTATCGAAGGGCACAGCCTTGCCCCAGGCAGGTGTGGGGAGGCCAGAGCTCGGAGGCCAGTTGGGAGGTCACTCGATAACCCAAGGAAAAGAGAAGCGAGGCCCCAAGTGGACAGATGGAGAGGAGGCTCCCCCATCTCCCCAGCCTGCATCCGAGTGGCAGGAGGCCTGCGAGAGCTGCCGCTGCCTCCGTGGGACAAGTGTCTGCGCCCAGCTGTGCCCCCTCCTCACCTGTGCCCAGGTACCCTGCTGCTGCTGGGGTATCAGAGCCGCTCGCTGGCTCCCTCCCCAAGGGCTGGCCTGGGGGCCTCAGGGCATGGAGCGTCCTCCTGAGCACCCTGCCACCCCCTCACCCCCCCGCCACAGGGTGAGGTGACTGTGCAGGAGCCGGGGAGCTGCTGTCCCACTTGCCGCCGGGAGACTCTAGGTATGGAGGGGCTGGGCACCCCTGCCCTGCCTCCCTAGGTCTGGGCCAACCGCCCCGTGCCCGCCCTGGGAGACCCACCCCCATGGTGCTGCCCATGGCGGGCAGCAGAGTGAAGCCTCCCAGTGCCCTCAGTGCCTGGCCACCCCCCCCCCGACACATGTCCCTGGGCCCATGTGCCCTGCCCTCTCCTGCCACAGCCCTGTCCCTCCCCACAGAGGAGCAGCCTGACTCTTGCCACCTCCTCACTGAGCTTCGCAACCTCACCAAGGGCCTGTGCTACCTGGACCAGGTGGAAGTTACCTACTGCAGGGGGCACTGCCCCTCCAGCACCCACGTCATGCCTGAGGTAGCAAGTGGGCGGCCGGGCTGGGCAGGGGAGTCAGGTGGTCAGCGGCCCTGAGTGTCTGCCGTGCAGAGCGTGGGATGGAACATGGGGGACACGAGTCGGGGCCAGTTTTCACCAAGCTGGTGGCCACACCTGCTGCTGGGCCCGAGACCCTCAGGGGGCCACTCCAGGGACATCTTCTGCTTCTCCCTGGGGACCCACACTGCAGCGCTGGTCCCCCGTGTCCCCCCCAGGCCAACAAGCCAGGGCCAGCGACAGAGAGAGGCCCGGAGGAGCTAAGTTCCGCTCGGAAATCGCAGCCCATTGTGGAGCCGGTGCACACGTGCAGGGGGAGACGTGGGCATCCGTCCTCTATTTTTTTTAAGATATACTTATTTATGCACACAGGAACTGGGGTACAGGCCAGAGATGTGAGGGGTGAGAGGATTCACCAGAGACAGTGGGGAGCAGCACAGGGAGACTGAAATCCACTGCTGAGGGGAGCAGCGGGGAGACAGGAGAGGTCTGCTGTGCCATGTGGGTAGCTCCCTGGCTGGGGATGGAACTCGTGCTGCAGTTACTGTGGACAGCTTCATAGGTTGTGTCTTAACCCCTTGCGCCACCAGGGAGGCCCGAAGTCCTCTATTTTTAAAAAATACTTATTTTTTGAGGTCACGTTGCACTAGTGTTGCGTAAGGTTCCGGTGTGCGTTGCTGAGAAGCCGCACATTCGCGCTGCATGACGTCCACCGCCCAGAGTCCAAACCTGTTTCCTTTGCCGCCTCCTTTCTCCGGTTTTCCTGCCCCTGGTCCCCTCCCGCCTGGAAGCCGCTAAAGGGTCTCGGAATCCAGAGCAGGACAGGCTTGTAGCACGCGCCGATGGCCGAGGCGCTCCCGGCAGGCGCACGGGCCTCCTGCGCGTCTCCTGCCTGCCCCTCCTGGGAACACTTTTGGATTTTTGAAAACATGCAGGGAAGAAAGAGAAATTAAGAGAATTTTTTTCCCCCTGGGGAGGAAAAGTGAGTGATAGCAGCACAGAATTCAAAGGGAACTTTTGTCACCGAAAAAACGTTTGCAGTTTTATTAACTTGGCATTGTTGCTGTTTCAAGATAAAATTACAAGCACGCACCCAAGGAGCTGGAGCCCCAGCGGCTGCTGTATCGCAGGGCCAGGGGCTTTGGGGTGAGAGCTCTGCGCCTAGTCAGAGCCGCGCAGTGCAGGGCTTGGTTACTTGCAGGGGCCTGTAGTTCTAGGCTCTCCAACTAGACCGTGAGCCCTAGGGCAGGGGCTGCGTCTTCCCTGGCTGCGGCCTGGCACAGGGCGGCCACTTAGAAGGGCTGGTGTAACCTACGGGTTGACGGAGGCTCGGTGGGTGGGGACTGGGGTGAAGGGGCGGGCTTCCTGGAGAGCCTGGCTCCATGGTGACTTATGTCTCCCAGGCAAGGCGGCCCTGCTTGGCCGGGAGCTTGGGGTCTGCCCCGCGGGGACCCCAGCCCCTCTTGGATCAAGAAACCAGGGGGAGCAGGAGAGTGTCTTGGGAGAGCTCCTTTGGCCGCTCCCCAGCTCAACCGCCCCCTCTCCCCAGGAGCCGTACCTGCAGAGCCAGTGCCAGTGCTGCAGCTACCGCCTGGACCCGGACAGCCCCGTGCGGATCCTCAGCCTGCGCTGTCCCGACGGGCGCACGGAGCCGGCGGTGCTGCCGGCCATCCACAGCTGCCAGTGCAGCGCCTGCCAGGGTGGGTGCGGGAGGGGCAGGGCGGGGTGGGCCGGGGTGGGGAGTGGGGCCTGAGCTAGTGTGGGGGCCTGAGACTGAGACCTGGGCTGGACTGCAGAGGAGAGGAGAGCACCTGGGGCCTAAACTGGGCCTGGCTCTGGGCAGTCCTTAAGCCGGAATGCTCTGATCCACTCGCTTCCCCTTCTCGGCATTCCTGCTCGTTTCTTCTGCGATCATTGGTAAGGTTGTGTGTTCAAGTCCCAGCTCATCTAATTCCTCCTTTGCTGGGCCTCCCTTGCTGGGCCTTATCTTTACAGCCGGGCTGACCGGCTACCAGGCTGGCACTGCACATGTGTGTGCCAGGTTCTTAAGGACCTGCTATATGATAACCCAAAGCCTTGCTGTGTGGCAGGTGAGACGCAAACAGGGTGGGCACCGATACAGCCCGGGCAGAGTGCAGGCCCAGGGTGCGCCTTTGCTCTGGGCTGCTTCCAGGTCCCTCTGGCTGTGGTCTCTGCACCCCACCCGTCTGGCCTGTCCACTCTGGCCTGCCCGTTCCGCCTCTCTGGCGAACACATCTCTCCCTCCTTCATCCTCCAGGAGGTGATTTCTCAAAGCGCTGATGCTGGACTTGATGCGTCCGCTGCCCCTTACAGAATCATCGGACGGGCGGTGCTGAGCCGCTCCTGCCGTGGCCCCCAGCCCCTGGCCCGCACATCCCAAATAAAGTGACCCTGACTGCAATTTGTGTGCAGAGTCTGTTCCTGGAGGTGGGGGGGAGGGTGGGTCTTGGCCCTGCGCCCTCTGTGAATTCCCCGCGGCTGTGAACTTGGGAAAGGGACTTCCCATAACCAAATCTTGGTTTCCCCTTTTGCAGCAGCTTAGAGGGACCGTCTGAAGATCTCTGGTGTCAGCGCTCTCTGGGGCCCCACCTGAGTGTGTGTTCTGGATGAATGTCAGAGAAAGCATTGCTCCCCTACTCCCTGCACCCCCCTTGATCCGATTGTCCGGTGCCTTCAAGGCTGACCGGCCTTGTGCACGCCCGCGAGGCGCGCAAGGACGGGAGCTGGGAGCGCGCGGTCGCCCTGTCCCACCAGAGCCCCGCTGCGGAGCCCAGGGCAGCGCGCGAGCCCCTCCGGCAGCCGGACTACGTTTCCCGAGATGCCCCGCGGCCGGGCTGCCGTAAAGCACCGCCCTCGGCACGACGCCCGCGCCCCGGGGCTGCGCCCTCCAGGTTCCCCGGCGCCGGCCCGACGTGGCGAGAGCCGGTCCCCGGCCGCGCCCCCTCCCCGCCCGGGCGCCCCTTCCCCGCCGGGGCCGGTCCCCCGGCGGTGGCGGCTGCACCCCAGCCAGGCCGCGGGGAGGGGGCGGCCACGCCGGCGGGCCGGAGCCAGGGAGCCGGGCAGGTCGGCCTGGAAGGGCCCTGGGGCGCCCGCCCCTCCCGTCCCCGCGCCGGGCCCCGGGCCCCCGTGGGGGCGCCCGCCTTGCAGGGAGACGCTCGCCGCTCAGAGCCCCGCGCGGCCGCCCCGCCCGCGCCGCCGGCCTCGCGGGCCGGGACTGGGAGCAGCGGCGCGCCCCAGGGTGCTCACGTCGGGAGTCCGCAGGGGACCTGTGGAAGGCGAGGGCGGGACCCTGAGAGGCCGGGAGGGCTCGGATCCTCCCGCCTGGACCCTCCCTCCCCGGGAAGGGCTTGAGAAGCCACGGGAGGCGCAGGGAGGCGCAGGCCGTGGGGCCCAATTCGGGGCCTGGCTGGTCTCGCTGGGGCGCGTCCTCCGGCTGTCTTTGGGCTCTGGGCCGGGCGCCTGCGTTGGAAGCTCAGGTGGGAGAAAGTGCTGGGAGCCAGAGTTCAGCGGGCAGGACCCCAGGGCTGCAGCTCCGGGCGCTGGCAGCAAAGACCAGCCGAGACCAGCCAGGGTGTCCCGCTTGGCGTGGCCAGGCGCAGGCTCCGGGGCAGGAGCTGGCCGGGCGGTCGTTGCTGCCAGTACTTGGGTTTCCTCGTCGGCACCCAGAGAATTCCCTCAACAAGCCTTATCGATTGCCAGTGCTTTTTGAGTTCTATTTTAAACATTGTTCACTTAATAAGTATTTGCCATCTGCAATGTGCGTGGAGCGGGATGCTGGAAGTACAGGAGAAAGATGAAATGACCACTTTGCCCGAGGACCCCGCTGGAAGGTTCAGATGAAGGAAGCGGGCAAGCCTGCAGGGTGGCCCCACAGGCAACAGAGAGAAGGGGTAGTGAGGTTATTTCTATGCAGTTGTTCTTTCTGAAAAGACCCAGAAGGACTCGTGACGAAGTAAGTCATTGCTGACTTAAACCCTGCTTCCATGTGCCACCCCCCAACCTGCAGTGGCGCTGTCCACACGAGCAGCCGGCAGCCAACAGCCCAGGACGGAGAAGCTCAGCCACATCCAACTAGAGAAAGTCTGAGGCGCACCCCGTGCCCGCCCCATGTTAAGCGCTACTGGGGAGACCAAACGAGTGCAGGGAATGACTGTCCTTACCCTCCGGTCATGTCTCCCAACTAGGTTGAATCTGATTTTGGACAAGGGGATGCAAAATGTCCCGAGGAGTGAGGGGATCAACCACTGACGTGGGAAAGTGGACTCAGTGAGTTGAGGTTGATTTCACGCTCTCCTGTTCCATTTGAGGCTTCCTCGGCCTGTAATGGGAGAAGAGAGAAATACAAACCTTTTGGAGGAGGAGAAATTGGATGTCCTTTCTTTTTTTTAAAGATTTATTTATGCATACAAGAACTGGGGTACAGGCCAGAGGTGCAGGGGGTGAGGATTCACCAGAGACAGAGTGGGGAGCAGCACAGGCAGATTGTCTGAAATACACTGCTGAGGGGAGCAGCGGGGAGACAGGAGAGGTCTGCTGCGCCATGTGGGTAGCTCCCTGGCCAGGGATTGAACTCATGCTGCAGAGGCTGTGGATAGCTTCATAGTGCTGTACTCAACCCCTTGTGCCACCAGGGAGGTCCTGGATATCCTTTTCAAGTGCAATCACTAACTGAAAATTCTGGGGGCTGGAAATTTCACCCATGATTTTAATCATGATTACAAAAACAAAAGACACCCTTCCGAAACGCATGCTGCAAAACCAACGGGCAGGTGAGACGTCCTGCAGGGAGGACAGCAGCTGAGGCTTGGGTGGCACAGTCAGGCTATTCTGTAGCCCCAACCTGAATATTGTTTTGGCTCAAAACAGGGACACTGGGGCTCGGTCTATTAAAAGAATCTTCCTTAGATGCTATTTTCTGATATTTATTAACTGAAATCAATTCTGGACCATGGGTTTGGCGGCAGGATCATGGAGAGAGATGCAAGGCTTTCCCCCATCAGTCTCATAGTATCCTGTTCTGTTTTCTTCCCAGCCCTTATCACTATAGAGTGTTCTCAAATTTATTTGCAAAGTAAAGTTGACTTTGCTCTCCCCCTGCTAATCAGTGGAGCATTGTGTGGCGGCTGATAGGTTCTCAGAAAGTGCTTTTTGAATGAATGATGCTTCAAATAGCATCGCTGCAGGGTGATGTAGCTCCCGCGCAGGTGCGTGGGTTTGTGGGTCCCGGGAAGACCCGTTGTGCCCTCCGGGAGGCCATGTGGTCGGTGCTGCCAAGCAGGAGTCTGACGTGCAGTCATTTGTGTATGTGTTTGTTGCCTGACGGCTCTGCTCCCCGCCCCTTCTCTCTCCCTCCTGCAAGTGATCACCCCCTTCTTGCTTTCTCTGGATGTCGCTCTCTCATTGCTCCTCTTAGAGCTGTCCGTATCCTGCCGGTAGGTTTGGTCTCCTTGACAGCAGAGTGTCTTCTGTGTCTTTGGGTCACATGCCCCAGGCCCAAAGAAACAAATAACAAATGTATGTTGAGTGAAAAAATGAAGTGCCAAGGAATAGCTTCTGCGTGTGGTGTGGTGAAGGTACTGAGCGCTGAGGTAAGGCGCTCGGCGTAGGCCGCCCGAGCTTTCAAAGCGAGACTTTAAAGGACCACGAGGTCAGCAAAGCCCACCAGCTCTGCGTCAATACCGCGGAGGTCCAGGCAGAAGGCCCCCAGGCTGCCCTGGCCCCCGAGGTCTCCAGCGGCCTGATGGCCAACATGGAGCACTTTTTCCGCGCGGCCTCCTCCATCGCCTACTGCTCCCGGCCCCTGAACGACTCTGAGAAGATCCTGCAGCGCCTGCAAAGCAGGGGACCGTGATTTTGGGCAAGAGCGCAACCGCGCTGCCTGCACCAGCTCATCAAGCACATCTCCGAGACGCTGCGGAAAGAGGTCCTGGAGGACGCGCGGTGCTGGCCCTGCGCCCACGTGTGGCTGGACAGCGCCCCGACGCCTGCGGCCTGGCCTGCGTGGGCATCTGCATCTGCTACTTCGGGGGGGTGGCGGTGACGGAGTCTTATCTCACCCTGGCCTCTCTACAGCGAGACCGTGGACGGCTACTTCCAGATCATCATCTTGGCCCTGGACGAGCTGGACATCCCTTTCCGGAAGCCGGGTGGGTGGTGGGCCTGGGCACCGGTGGCTCGGCCATGCTGAGTGGCCGAGGCGGCCTGGTGGGGCAGCTGCGGCAGGTCATCCCGCGGCTGCTGCCCGTGCATTGTGTGGCCCACCGGCTGGCCCTGGCCGTGGTGGACGCCTGCGGCGGCATCGACCTGGTGAAGAAGCGTGACCCGCACCTCCGTACCGCCTTCAAGTTCTGTCAGTCCCGCACAACAGGCTGCGCCAGCTGCGGGGCGGTGCGCCAGGCTGGGGCAGGAGATGCTCCGCCTCAAGGACCTGCGCGCCGTGGGGTGAGCGGCCAGCACGGGCACACGCTCATGCACTGCTGGCCAGCTGGCCCGCCCTGGCCAGGCACCTCCCAGAGCTGGCGGAAGCGAAACGGGGGGCACCGGGCCAGAGGCCGCTGAAGCTGGTGAGGCGCTTCCATTTCGTCAAGTTCTGCCGCTTCCTCATGGACTTCCTGAGCGTGTACAGGCCGCTGTCCGAGGTGTGCCAGAGGGAGCTGGTGCTGGTCAGGAGGTGGACGCACCCCTGGGGCAGGCCCATGTGGCCCTGGAGACCCTGCGCCGCTGGGCGGGGCCGCGGGAGGGAGAGTCCCCGCCGCCTTCCCGGACGGGCACGTCCTCCTGGGCAGGGTGGGGGGAGCCGAGCGGCGGTTCCAGGCGGACAGGGCGAGAATGATCCTGTCCTGCGCCCCGTGCCTGCGGCCGCGCCTCCACGCCGGCTGCCCCCCAGCTCGGGAGCGCGCAGGTGTTTGACAGCGCGGCCTGCCTGGCGGCAAGCTTGGGAAATCCCCATACCCTGACCTGGCCGGGTACTTTGAGCTCTCCCTGCCCCCAGGGTCCAGCGAGGAAGCGCTCCTGGAGGAGTGGCGGCGCCTCAAGGCCGCAGCCCAGAGCCTCCCGTTCCCGCGCCTGTGCAAGCTCGCCTGGGCCCAGCGCAGCCTGCGTGCCCGTCTCCACCGCCTGCTGAGAGCGGGGTGCAGTGCCATGAACCGGATCAGGACAGAGGAGAGGACCAAGCTGTCCCACAAGGTCATCAACTTGCTGATGATGACCACAGTGAACGGGGTGGCCGCCACAGACTATGACCCACAGCCCGCCATCCAGGCTGGTGCCTGACCGCCTCTGGCTGGTGCTTCAGCCACGACTACACCTGTGCCCCAGGGGCCCCCGCGCCCGTGGGAGTAAGTCCTGGGGAGCCCCAAGGGCCAGTCTTTCGTAGGGATGGGCCAGAACTAGGACTCTGAAGCCCAGGTGCAGGCCGCCAGAGCCGGCTCCTCAGCTCTGCGGACAGCCTGGGGTGGGGGGGCAGATAGGTCTGCTCGGCGACCTGTCCCCTCCTGTGTGCATGGGAGCGGCCGCCCTGCCGCTTAGAGCAGGTGCTCAGGTCATGTCCCTCAGTTACCCCGTGGCCGAGGGAAAGCAGCCCAGAGCCTTGGGGAGCTGGAGGGGAGTCCCGCTGTCGTCGCTTGTCTCACGTAAAGTCGCGGTTCCCCAGAACCTAAAGCCGACCTTAAGGGGCGCCAGGGCGCCCTGCCAGCTGCAGCAGTCAGTGCCTCCCCAGACGTTGGCCTGAATGCAGCCACCCTGCCTGGCAAGTGTGCGTCCCAGTGGGGCTAGATGCCACCTGAGCAGAGCTGCGCCCTCCTGGCTGGTCCACCTGGGGCGCAGTGGACGCAGGAGCCGGTTCTCATCTAATCTGGGTCTCCCCCCCCCACCCAGTCTAATTTGCTTCTCCCCCCACCCCCTGCAGGAGGAGCGGGCCTCAGGAGGGGCAAGACGGCTGCCCTCCACACAGAGGAGGCCGTGTTCCAGGAACTGCCCCACAGGGAGCCAGGGGCGAACCTGCAGGAATGCATCCTGGACCCTCCGATACAGCGGGCCCCCCACGCCAGCCAGGAGGCCCCCCTGCCACTCCAAGAGTGAGCCCCTGCTGGAGCAGGCCTCCTAGCAGTGCCCAGAGCCCCAGCTGCCCGCCCTGTGCTCAGGCCAGGCCACAGAGGCTGGGCGCCCGAGAAACAGCCTTGCGGGGGGACTTTGGGCACTTGGAAATGGGTCGCCAGCAAGAGAGCAAGGTCCACCCCAGAGAAACAGGTGGTGGCCTGCGGGCCAGCCCCTCTCCAGGCATCGCCACGGCACGCAGCCCTTCCGGAAGCAGCAGGTTTGCGATCAAGTTCGTTTGTTAGGAAACTCCCATCCTGAAAGACGTCACCCCACGTTCTGGCAGCAGGAGGCCTTGCTGCGAGAGCGAGGCTTGGGGGGCCGGGGCTTCCAGGGCCTCCCAGCCCCTGGGTAGCTGGGAGGTGTTCAGAGCAGGCCACCTGCAGCCTCGGTGGCCAGGGAAGGTGCTTGCCAGGGGCAGGGGATGACCAGGCTCCAGGGCCAGGCCTGAGGCCCATCACCCTGCCTCCCGGCAGAGGCAGGGAAGCCCCGACTTCAAGGGAAGGCTCACACCAGAGAACTTGTCCTTCTCGGGCCGCCTTTCAGAGGCAGCGGACAGAGCCCTCTGCACAGGCACTCGGGAAGGTCCCCCGCCGCTGCTGGGCAGTGAGCAGCGGGCAGCGTTTCCAGGGCGGAGCCCGATGCTCCCACCGGCCAAGCTCTTGTGTTTGCCCTGCGCCCCACTCACCGCAGCCTCCAGGAGCCGGAGGACCCAGCTTGCACATGGGAGGCCTGGGGCCCGGCCCTGACCCGGGGCCAGCTCCGCCAGTGGCAGCAGACAGTCGTGATTAATCCGTCCTCTTTTCTGTGCCGCAGTTTCCCTCCCATGAAGGGGCAGCAGAGAATCCAAGTGCCTGTTGGCTCCCCAGCCCAGGCGCCCTGAGCTCCTGGAAAGCCTCGAGCTGCAGAGTTCCGGGGGGGGGCAGCCCCTCCCCACACTGCCACCCTCATCCTTCACGCGGGAAGGTGCTCTCTGACCGTGCTGGCCATCGTGCTCCAGCGCCGTCTCCCCAAAGTTGCCCTGGGCACTCAGCCTGGGCATCCCTGGGTGCTAGTTAGGGGCACTGCCTTGAACTGGCTCCATAGGGGCCTGAGACCAGGGCTCTGTCTGCTGTGTTCAGCCAGGGTCCAGGGCTTCGCGGGCCCTGGGGGCACTGGGGGCGCGGGAGGGTGGGGGGACACTGGCCTGGCCCCACACTTCCCCTCTTCCAAGGGCAGGGAAGCCCTTTCCTTCCTTCCCTTCTGGGCAGGGTTGATTTCGCCAGGCCCTGGGCTGCTGCCCACGTGCGGCTGCTGCGTGTGGAGCCGCCTCTCCCTGTGCGTGGGTCCTGGAGGTGAAGGGGCTGCTGCGCCCTGCCTGTCCGTGTCAGGACACAAGGCCCCGCCCTGGCCGGGCTCTGGGCTCCAGGTGGGGCCCCTGCTGTGTGCTGCCGTCCACGTGGTATGCCTACCTCCCACTCCAAGGAGGGGCTGAGATCCGGGCGCTGGTGTGGGAGCAAGCGGCTGGCTGGAGCCCTAGTTCTGGCTTCCCCTCCTGGCACCCCCTAAAGCGCTTAGCCTCGGCACCTCTGGCTCCTGCATTCTTCAGCATCGAGCCCGGAATTCCCTCCTTGCTCTGCCCTTTAGCCTCTGGCCGTAGCCCTGGGTCTGAGGTGGGCCTGGCCGAGGGGCTGGAGCCTGGCAGGGAGGACGTCCACACTGCCCAGTTGGAGCCGCCCTTGGCGCTCACAGACATTTCTGTGGGGAGTTGGGGAGTTCAGGTGCCCTGAGTGTGGACTGGGGGGTGGAAGAGAGAAAGACCCTTGGCGCTTGTCCTTCTGGGCATCGTCCATCATGTAAGAAACCTCAGAGAAGAGGCCAGCCCTGCGCCCCCATGAGCCCTACTCGCACTCCCCACCTCGGCCTGGGTGCTGAGGGGAGCAGGTGGGGCGCGGCTCTGTCCCCCACCGTGCAGAAGCCTCCCGCAGCCCGTGAGATGGTTGGGCTCTGAATGCCGCCGTGGGCCGTGGGTCGTCTCTACCTGCTCCTGCAGGAACACGGGCGCCCCTTTATCCACTGCAGGCCAAGATGACGATTTCTGTGCAGGACCCAGGGGGGAGCGCCGCGCTGCCTCACCTGACGCCCGCTGCCCTGGGAGATGCTGCCTTTCAGCCCCCCCCACCTTGGAGCTCCCGGCGGGAGAAGCTTCCCGGCTGAGGCACACTGTCCCCCCACCCCGAGCCAGCCAGGAGCCCAGGGCGGATCCCAGTAGCCACGACACGGGGTGGAGGGCCCAGCGCTGGCCTGGGGGACACCGGCCACCAAAGCCAAGCTCTTGCGTGCCCTGCCCGGGGTGGCGCTCCGCGGGTGCCAAGCGCTCGCCAGGACAGTGCGGCCCAGGCAGTGCCCTCATGCAGGGCCTGGCAGCCGAGGACACTCCGGGGGCCCGGCCGGGGAGTCCCCTCCTCGGGCTGCGAAGACGCGCAACCGGGGTTGAACAAATGACGCGATTTTATTAAAGCAAAGCCGACCTGCTGCTGCCTGAGGAAGCAGAGCTCACTTCCCAGGTCTCTGCCCTCCGCGCCGCACCAGGGCACCGGGCCCCCTCCGCGCCCCTCGCCGCGCCCCCCTCCCGCCGGCCCCCCGCCCCCGCCGGCCCCCCGCCCCCGCCGGCCCCCCCGCCCCCGCCGGCCCCCCCGCCCGCGACGCGCTCGCGGCTGCGCCTGCGCCGACCGGGCCCCGCGCGCTCCCGGGCGGTCCAGCGCGCGCCCCCGCGGCCCGGCTGCCGCGCATGCTCGGCGCCCGCCCCCCGCCCGGCCCCGCACCCCGCGAGCATCCGCCGCCCGCCCTGCACCCCGGCTGGGCTCCCCGCGGCCGGCATGACGGCGCACTCGTTCGCCCTCCCGGTCATCGTCTTCACCACGTTCTGGGGCCTCATCGGCATCGCCGGGCCCTGGTTCGTGCCGAAGGGACCCAACCGCGGGTAAGGGCCGCGCGCCCCGCGCGCCCCGCAGCCCCATCCCGCTGCGGCGAGCGCCCCAGCCCCCGCGCGCCCACAGGGCCCCCTCCACCGGGACCGGCGGGCGGGCGGGCGGCGCGGCGCGGGCGTCCTGCGCCGGGAAGGCGGGGGCCCCTCCTCTCGCCGCTAACGGGGGGGGGGGCACCAGCGCCAGCTGTGACCTTGACCCAAGGTCGAGCCTCAGTTTTCCGTGGTCTGGTGGGGATGGCGACCGTTCTAGGCTGCGGGGAGCATCGCACCAAGCCCCGCACGGCACCCGCTGCCCCGGCTCGCGCGTCCTTGGCTCGAGCCCTCTCGCCGGCGCCGTGGGTGTTGAAGGTCCCCACGCAGCCGGCTGCACCTGTTGCACCCCTGGCGCCCTGTTATCTGCTGAGGCGAGGCGCGCCATCTCCCTTGCGTGGGACACTGCCTTCCCCAGTGCACCCCGGCGCTTAGCGACTCGGAGAGAACCGACCGCGGGATGGAGTCAGATCTGGGGGTCGTTTATTGTCCACCCGCCCTCCACCCCCTGCGGAACTCGGCCTCCTGTGCCCAATCAGCCGGGCAGGGACGGCTAGTGGCCAGGAGCTCTGCTGGGGGGGCCGGGCCTTCTGGAGACACAGGCGTGTCTGTCCTGATGGGCTGTGCTCTTCTCTTGCAGAGTGATCGTCACCATGCTGGTGGCCACCGCAGTCTGCTGCTACCTCTTGTAAGTCCTGCAGTCCCAGCCCAAAGCAGTGAGTGCCCAGCGCTGCCTGCGCCTCCTCCCCGCCCACTCTGCCTGGCCTGCTGGGGGCTCGGTCTGTGAGGCACCGGAGGGGGCAGGTGTGGTGTGGCCAAGGGTGGAGAGCCGGCACCCACCCTGGTCTGGTCGCCCACGTGTCACCTGGGCAAGCTCCATCCTCTTACTAAAAAACGGAAACACCTTAAAAATAACGATGACGCTGAGACATGAGCTTGAATGCATGGGACCTCTGGTTCTCCCTGGACAGAGCGTCTGGAGTCAGGTCTCTGCTGCTGCTCAGTGCTTCGGGGCTGGTACAATGTCCTTCTCTGTCCCGGGGAGGGCCTCAGAGGGCTGGGACTTGATGGCTCAGGCACCAGGACATAGAAGATGGTGACTGGCAATGTGGGAGAGGTGGAGAAATCACGCGATGTGGGATAATTAATTCCAAACTGCAAATGCACCCAGGAAATGGGAACCAGGCTGCCAGTGGGCAGAGAGGTGGGCAAGCTAAGAAAACGCCAGCCTGGGAGTTGCATTTGCAAAACATAAACTCTGGGTGATGCTGATGAGAAGCAGGCAGGGATTCGTGCTGGCTTTCTGGGCGTCTGGTACTTGACGGGCGAGGGAGGTGGTGGTGCTGGGAGCTTAGGTGAAAGGGCCAAGTCCTTCATGCAAAACCCTGTTGGCCCCTCGTTGGAGGGTTGAGGAGCTCGCATCATCTCCGGAGTCCTGGGGCCTGATACTCTCGGGCAGACCAAGTCACAGTGCCTGCCCCCGGCCATGTGCACGTCCAGCCTGCAGGAGGGCATCTGAGTATAGTCTCTCCCTGTCCCCGGCAAGCCCGGGAGAGGGGCTCTCTCTGGTTATCCGCTCATGGTCCTGGGTAGCCCCTTCATCTTGCTCCTAAAAGTGGGTGGACTCTGACTTGTCTCCCATCAGACCAGCCCTGTCCCACTCCCAGCTGCCCGCTGGGGTGCCCAGACCAGCACTCTCTTGGGGCATAGCTGGGTGCTGCTCCCCTGGAGGCCATCTTACTTCTCCCCCATCCCAGGGTCCAGCCCCAACTCAGGGACTGAAAAACCTACAAAAAAGTCAAACCAAAGCTAAACCAAAGCCCACACACCCCAGGCGGAGCCCGTATGCCCGTGGGTGCAGGGGTGGCCCCGAGACCCTTCCCTCCCGGCAGTGGCCGTCCTGTCTCGGCTCACCTCACTGTTCTGTCCCTGGCAGCTGGCTCATCGCCATCCTGGCTCAGCTGAACCCCCTGTTTGGGCCGCAGCTGAAGAATGAGACCATCTGGTACGTGCGGTTCCTGTGGGAGTGACCGCTGCTGCTGCTGGCTCCAGGTACTGGGGTCACGCCCTGGGGGGGAGCAGGCCTGGTACAGGGGAGTGGGGAGAGGGGGGCTCGCATTGAGAGGCTAGCATTCGTTTCCTGAGAGAAAGCCACGTGGCGTGCACCTGCTGCCCTCGGCGGACCCAGGCCAAGGAGCAAGGGAGCCGCGGCCTTTGGGGTGCCATCAGGGCCCTGGGATGTGTGGGTTTGCAGGCCCTTGGGTGGGGGTGGGGGATCAGTTCTGGGGTGGGTGCTGGGCACAGGCGCAGGCCACGCTAGCTGGACAGAGGGAGGGTTGAGATAAGACAGGCAGAGGCGGGGAGAGGGGCTCTCCAGGACTGGGGGGTTGAGGGAGCCCACAGCAAGAGGGTGACCCCTTCGTGTGTGTGCTTTTCAGGTGCCCAGCTCTGGATGGTCTTGGCTCTATCGTCCCTGATGACCCCTTCGTCCCTGCACCCCAACCCCCGAAGCTGTGTCCCGGTCCCTCTGCGCCCCCTCACCGGGGCCTGCCTGGTTGTGGCGGTACCGCCTTCCTTAGCCAGTTCCGCCCAGGACGCCCCAGCTCGGAACTCCTAGGGCCCCTCGCATGTGGAACCGGCCCCGCCCGAGTCCTTTCACAGAAAGCCCAGGGGAGGCCCTGTGTCCCGTGAGGAAGGGGCGCCCAGCCCAGGACGCCCGCTGCCACCTGCTATGTGACCCCCAGAAGCAGCTCTGCCTCTGAGGGCTCCCCGACCTGAGAGATGGAGGGACTGATGGGAGCGGGGTCACGCCCCGCCCAGTCCTGGCGTGGAGTTCTGTTATTTTCTGACACGCTGAGATGTGAAGTTTCTCAGACTGCTGAAGTAGTGGAAGGACATTCGGATGCACAAAAGCAACAGAGTGATTTGGGTCCAGAGTGTACCCCGTGTGCTTGGCATCCTTTGTGGCTTGGCTTGCGCGGAAACCTGTGTCGCCTCAGAATATTCGGGCCACCTTCTTCCCCTTCTTGCCCCAGGCCTGGACTTGGCCCCTCCTCAGCCGCTAAGTCACTTGGAGGCAGGACGACAGATGGGGGACAGATGGGATGGGTGTTGGGGGGGCAGCACCTTGGCGCTTCCGGAACAGGCTGGGCTGAGCACGGTCAAACTGGGGTAACCCAGGGACCCCAGCCCTTGCCCTCGCTTCTCCCGGGAGAGCCTCAGCTGAGCCCTCAGAGCCTTGGCTGTGGCCTCAGAGCTCATGACCCCTGTGGTCCAGCCCCTCCCACTCCGCTGTGTGCCCCTCTTCAAGGGCATCTCTGGGCATGGGGATGGCTGGGTATGAGATGGTCCCACTGGGGTTTCTCAGCTCTGGGCTTGGCCTGTTGCTCAGAGCTCAGCTGGGGGCCTCCTGTTGATACCTCCGCCTTTCAACCTCCCTCCCTGCCCTGACCTGCCGGGGTGGGGGTGCTTGTACTGGAGACCCCATCTGTGTCTAGTGGGGTGGGGGTGCTTGTACTGGAGACCCCATCTGTGTCTAGCAACGAACCTATGGCCAACTAGTGGCAGGATTATGGTGGCAGCGACTGGCTGAGGCCTCCATCGCTGGCGGCCGCCCCTGCCCACCGATTTCCATTTCCTCAGCCCAGGAGAGGGGGCTGGGAGCAAAGGAGGCAGATGTGGCTCCGGGGTGTGGACGCTGGCCTGAGGGGTGGTGTGGCTGTCCAGATTCTGCCCAGATCGGGCCTGCAGGAGGAGGGCGGGGCCCTGACCACCACCAGCCTGCACCCCAGGTTTTAGAGCACAGCTCCTGGTCTGTGCCATCGATGAAGCCAGGAGCCTTAATCTGTCTGCTCCTGACACAGGGCATCGGTGGGGGTGGTGAGCAGAGGAAATCCCAAGCCAAGGTCAGGGGTCCCGCTCTCTGCAGGAGACACAGGAATTGAGGGCAGGGGAGGAACACAGGCAGTGAGTGGGGAGCAGATCACCAAGACCGAACTGGCAGAGGCCCTTGGACCAGCCCAGAGGGCCACTCGGAGCTGTGGCAGGTTTGAGAGCAGGGGAGCAACATGACCCTGTTGGATTTCTAGAATGATCTCTGCTGGGTGGGTGGTGGACAGAAACCTGTTAGGAGGGCCCAGATGAGAGCGGTGATGAGGATGGGGGCTGGTGGAGGTGCAGTTGGGAGCTGGTGGGGAGCAGCGTGTTACCAGGGGAGAGGTGGGCGCCTGCAGACCCCTGGGTGCAGCCCAGATGCCAGGCCACTCACTGGGGGGGTCCCTGCCCTGGGGCTGCTGCTGGCTGGGGAGATGTCCAGCGACAACGATAGCCCCTGAGGCCATGGGCATCTTGGCTGGGTGCAGCGGTTCTGAGTGAGAAAAGCCCGAAATGAGCCCCAGGGCACAGCAGTCACAGGTGGGCCGTGGAGCTCCGAGGAGTTCTTGGCTTCCAGCGAGATTCTCCCCTCCCCAGGGCGGGAGGCGGGTTGGTGACGGCAGCCTCAGACCCGCGCCCTCGAGAACCTTCGCGAAGGTGAAGTTCCCCAGAAGGGACGTGGCCGAGAGCGGGAGCCTCCGAGCCTGGACCTTGGCCCGGGACTGAGCCGGAAGCAGCCGGGAGGCCACCCCGGGGAGGGACCCGCCCTGGAGAGGACCCCAGGCCACCCGGGCAGCTGAGCTGCACACGCAGAGGGCGGCCGGCAGGGGGCGCCCCCGCCCGAGAGATCCACAGTCCGTCGGGGCGCGGCCAGGGAGCCGCGAAATGCGGGAGCCGGTTCCCCAGACGACACCGTACCCTGGAGCCAGGGCTCGTGTTTGTGGCAGTTACCAGGGTGCAGGCGCTGCTGGGGAGACGGACAAAGAGCTCAGGCTTCCTGCCAACCCCAGGCTGCGCCCCGCTCCCCAGCAAAGGTGCCTACATGATGGCGATTTTCGGGTTGTTGGGTTCAGTGGGGTGCTTGGGTCCACTCTGGGAAACGCTGAGCTCCCCCTCCAGCGCGTGGAGAGTTTCTCCACCACACAGAGACGTTAGTTGTATCCAAAAGGGCACGTTAACTACAAAAGGGAGAGTAAAGGCCACTGGCACGATGCCAGCGGGCGGGAAGGGCCGCCGGACAGGGACAGGTGGTCGCCGGAGCGGCCTCTGCTGAGGGCTCAGTGCAGAGAAGTCGGGGTGGCACAGGTCACGGGTGGGCAGGTGGCCGCGCCCCCAGCCAGGGCAGAGACTAGGATACAGGCGTCTCTCTGGGAGGGCCTCACTCCTTCCTGGAGGGGTTTGTTGTGGACTTTGAATAACTATGTAGAATTTGAAAGGGGCCCCAGGTCCTACTAAGGCCTCAATCTCCATATCTTTACCTCAGGCCTGGGCTCGGACCCTCTCCACAGAGATGCTTTGTCAGGCAGGTGCTGGCGCCCCAGGAGCTCAGTTCCTGCAGGGGCTAATGGCTGTTAATCCTCCCTGCCCCCCTTCACGAGTCAGGTTCTGGTCCAGCGATGCCCCTCTTCACGTTTTCTTTTCCTCCATCATCTTCACCTCCACACCCCGGCCTGGCACGAGCACCCCAAGCCAAGATTCTCCACGGGGACAGGAGGGACTTTAGGCTACAAGGCCGCCCCTCCCTGATGAGACCCCTGAGCAAGACCCCGGGGTGGATTTTGAACAGAACAGGGTCGTGGATGACACGGGGCGGCAAGGGGCGCTAAAACTGGCTAAGGGCAGTCCCCAAACACTCTACCAGTCACTGGGCTCCTTACCCCTGCACACACTTGCAAGACCACTCGGGTTCAGAGAGCAGCAATTAAGGGATTTATTTAACAAACAAGGAAAGACAAAGAGTCACCGAGGCCACGAGAGGCCGTTTACCTCACCGAAGCCGGGTCCCCGACACAAAGGCTCCCAGGACGGCGTCTTCCCGCCCCTGAGGACCTGGAGCACGTGGCAGGCAGGCTGCAGGCCGGGATCCAACTCCTCATCGCAGGGAAAACAGCAGGAGACGCCCCAGCGCAGCACCGCGGGCCCTGGAAACAGCAGCTGCAGCGGCCGAACCACCTGGCAGGCGGCCACACTCGCCGCTTTGCCTTCCCCGCCGCCGCGACCGCAGAAAGCCGGGAGCGGTTTCGGTCGCTCGGCCACCTGCAAAGCCCCCAAACGTTTCCTCTCTGAGGAAGCCTCTCCGCGTCCTTCAGAGGCATCAGCAGATCGGCGCGGTGGGGGCGGGAATGGCTGCCCCCAATCACTAAAGATCCGGAAAAGCCACCTCCCGCGCACGGAATCCCGGGGGCTGCTTCTGCTGTCCCTTATATTTCTTACCCGAGTCCCCACCCCCCCACCATACTTTGTTCGCATTTCGCCTGGGGCTATGGATCCTCACCTACGCCGCCCTCCAGGGGCCTCCACCTGGAGGCCTTTGGCTTCAGCCCCCAGTGCTGAGGTGACAGGTGACTGAGCGGGAGCCGTGACCATTGTTCCTGAGAACCTCCACATTCGCGTGTGCAAGTGACCTTCCTCATAAACCTTGGGGTTCTTAGTCACAAAGCCAGTGGGCAGCCACCCCAGTTTTGGTTGACTTGTGACACCAGAAAAATGAGGCCACGTGACCAAAGCCTGGGCGCTCTCCGACCCCACTCTGTTAACAGCTTACACAGAAACGTCCAGAACAGAACAAACCTGAAGAACCTGGCTGGGGCTGCAGCTGGGTCTGTCCCAACAGTGTCCCAGGATGGAGCGGGGACCCCAGATGCAAGCACCCCCGTGGCTCTCTGGTCAGCAGGCCCCTCAGGTCTGAGGACCAGCGTTCTGGAATCATGTGGTATTTCTCAGGGGGGCTATGGACCCCCTCTGCGGAATGACCTGGAATGCAGATTTCTGGGTCTTCCTCAATTGCTGCCTGCTTAGAATGTCACAGACAGGACTCAAGACCTTGCATTTTAAACAAGTTTCGCCAAGAATTCTGGGGCAGCGGAGAGCCCCTAGGATGGGCATCCGGTCCTGGGCACCACCTGCACTGTGGGCTGGGTGCTAGGGGCAAGGGGTGCTGTCCTGTCCATGGGGGGGAGGGGCTTGAGGGCTGTTATCTTATGTAGGGGTGGGGCATGGGTGTGGGGGGGTGTGAAGCTGAGCGGCACCCCTGACCTCTACCCACCAAATGAACCCTGGGAGCTGGGGGCAGCCTCAGTTTGCCACCGTAGTTGCCACCAGTAGACCCCTGCTCCTGGCTGAGGACTAGTTACCCACCTAACAGCTGACTAACGGGCTAGTCATAGGACCAGGTGCTGGAAGGAGAGGGAGAAGCTGAGACCCACTCCTGGGTGGAGTAGGGAGGACGGCCCCAGGCCGCGGCACGCCCAGCCTCTCGCCTTGAATTTGCCTGGCCTGACTTGGAGAGAAGCCCAGGGGGCTGTGAGCCAGGAGTTGGGCACTGCTGCCCAGGTGGGACCAACGTGGAAGCGAGAGGCGTTCTCCCGGCCCTGGACAGCTTGCAGTTTGGGGGGCGGGGGTGGCTGCGCGCACTGGTGGACGTGGGCACAGCTGTCCCTTGGGCTGTGGGAAAGCCCCTCGGGCGGGGGGGGGAGGATGCCCTGGAGACACCTGCTGGGCTTCCTGAAGAGCTGGGGGAGCCTTCCAGGCGGGGGAGACCCGACTTCTGGGTCACGATCGCGCGGCCGATGCCCCGGCGCGGAGCCGAGGCGCAAGGCCTGGGCGGGCGGGGGCGCGGTGCAGGCGCCCCCCGCGCCCCTCCCGGGACGGAGCCCCCAGGGCGCCGCGGCTTCCGGCCAGCAGGCGCGCGACTTCCGCTTCCGGCCGGCCGGGCGGACGGAACCACCGGGCGGGGTGGCGCGGGGGTCCCCCCGAGCCGGCCTTCCCGAGCCGCGCCCCCGGCCTCGGCCCTTGGCGCAGCCCGGGGCTCCCGCCGCCGCGCCGGGACCTGCCCGCCGCCGGCCGCAGGTGAGCAGGGGAGGGGCGCGGGGCCGGCGCTGGAGCCCCCCAGCCCCCGAGCCCCGGCCCGCCGCCCGAGCCCCCTTCGCGGTGCGGGGGGCGCGCGGGCCGTTGCCCGGGGGAGCGCGGGGGGCGCGCGGGGCCGTTGCCCGGGGGGGCGCGCGGGGCCGTTGTCCAGGGGGCGCGGGGGGCGCGCGGGGCCGTTGCCCGGGGGGCGCGCGGGGCCGTTGCCCGGGGGGGCGCGGGGGCGCGCGGGGCCGTTGTCCGGGGGGCGCGGGGGTGCAGGCGCGCGGGCCGTGGGCGCCGCCGGCGGGAGCAGCGCGCCTGGGCCGCGCAGACCCGCTCCGCTGCGCGCTCGTCGGTGCAGAGCCTGGGCGCGGGGAGGCGGGGCTTGGGCCGGTGTGCGGGGGAAGCAGAGCGCACGCGACGCCACTTGTGCATGATGTGCAATCTAGGGGTGCACGCCTGTGATTTCAAACATTCCCGGGCTGGGGCGGGGGGGAGCGCCCTGGACGGCGCGGAGGACGGGCCCGGGTTGGGGGGAACGACCGCGCCTGAGGGGAGAAGCCCCGGCCGCCCGGGCCTCCGCGGGGCGCCCGCGGCGAGACTGCGTTACTTCCACATCAAGAAGTAAAGCCGCTCGCTTAGGGCTGTGGGCAGCCAGGTTTTCGCGCGCCGTGGTGGTCTGGTTCCCTCTTGCATGGACCCAGCCCTCTCCGCCCGCCTTTTCTTCACCTCCGTGCCTGGAGACAGGGGCTTGTGGTGCTGAGGGGCAGGTGGGAGGCCCAGGACTCGGGGACCCAACAGTGGTCCGGGGGATAGATGCTTCCCTGCTCCCCCGTGCAGGAGCTGAGAGAAGAGGGCGCCGGCGGGACTGGGCAGCGTGAAAGCAGGGAGGGGACTAGCAACGGTGCTGGGAATACCCGGGCGGGGCTGCCTCTGGCGGGTCCCTGGGCGAGGCAGGCACAGGAGAAAGAAGTGGCCCCTTCCTGCGGGCTGGGGAAAGGTTTGGTCCCGAGGGCCCCCCCCCCAGCTCAGCCTCAGCCAGCAGGCGCAGCCCCTGGGGACCGAGGCTCCGGGGCCTGCAGGGCCTCGGGTCTGTCCCTTCTTGGCCCTATCAGAAAAAGAGATGATTCTTGTCTCCACGGACACCCCACCCGGCAGCTGAGCCCTGGGACCCTGGGCTCCGAAGCTCTGCTCGTCCCCTCGTCCCCTCTCCCACCAATTAGCTCCGGCCCCTCCAGGGCGCCTCTTCTGTTCAGAGGCCCCTCCCGGCCCCTCCAGCCTTGGGACCACCTGCTTCTCCCACTTTAATGCCTTCTCATCCACTGAACTATGACCCTGTCTAGCCTTTCGGGAAAGTTTTCCTTGGTTTCTCTAACTTGAGGTTTATCACTTTAGGTCTCCCCGTGTCTCCTTGGCTGGTCGGTCTCCCCGAGCAGCTCCTCCCCGCCTCTGTGCTCACCCCTGTCTCTATGGAGACTTCACGAGCCTGTGCCTTTGGCTCAGATCTCTGGCCCCTGAGCCACGTGGCTCCAGGAGACCCTCAGATCCGTGTACCCCAAACCGGACTGCACGGGAAGTGGGATGGCCCCGGACTCCCTCCGGCCCTTCCTCCCACCTCCTCCTGAGCAGCTTCCCCGGCGCCCTCCAGCTTCCTGGGCAGTGCTGCTGCTGCGCCCGCTCGGGGCAGCCGTCCTCACTGTCTCTCTCAAATGTGGCGGCGAGGGTCGCCAGTAGCTTGCAATAAGCAGCGCGCTGGGGTGGTGGCCGTTGTCCTTCTTAGTGTGACGCCTCAGATTCACTCAGACTCAGGGTCCACTCTCCACAGCTCCAGCCTGCCGAGTGCTCCGTGGAGGGAGGGCGGCGTTTCTGTGCAGGGAGATCTCCAGACCCCGGCCTCCCCACTGCGCGGCCTTGAGGAGCCAGGGCCCCGCCTCAGGTAAAGTCTGTGCTCAGATCTCCAGCTCCGGGAAGCCCGGGCCTCTGCAGCCCCCACAGCGCTGGCCTGGCCGGTGCCCGGAGCCCCAGGTGCCAGCCAGCAGGTCCAGGCGCTCTGTGTTCAGGCCTTCCGCGGGCAGCACTGGCTGGTGGGGTGAGCTGGCGGCATTTTGTTATTAGGAGGTCGAGGGTTCTGGAGGCTGCAGAACGCAGACATGCTGAGGGGGTGAGGCCCGTGGGGGCAGAGCCGGGCTGTCTTGGGCTCCTGGTGGGCCTCGGAGGCAGGTTTTGGGGGGTGACCCAGGCTGCAGTCCCCAGACAGGCCCTCCGCCTGGTTCAGCGTCCTATTCTGCGTTCTTGTTGGTAGCGCCACGAGCCCACGTGTGCCCTGCGTGGACCTTCGGCCCCACCCCGGCGTCCATTTCTTCATTCATAAAATAGGAGCTGAGGTGAGTGCCCTTGGTCTGGCCCCTGCGAGCACTTCTGTGCCTTCATGTGCACCCTAGTTTGGCCCCTCCCCCCCACCTCACCTCCCATCGGCTCCCCGAACTGGGTGCAGTGGTGAGGCTGCGTTCCTGGGCGAGGGGTGATGGTGCCCCGGCTGCAGGCGCCCTCTGTGTCGCCCACACTTGCTGGGGCGGGGTCTCACTGGCGCCACCTGGGGGCGGTCACCTGTCGAGCGGTTCAGCATCCCGATGTCGGGCAGGGTGTGAGGGTTCCTGTGCCCCTACATCTCGGCCTGCTGCAGGGGACGGGTGGGCACAGCCTGGTGTGTGGCAGGAGCATCACCTCTTTGACCTCCAGAGCTTTGCTTTCTCGGGGAGACATCCTCACTGGCTTTCCCTGCCTGTTTCCTTTGCGTGTCTCTCTCCGGCTGCTTGTCCCTCATGAGCGCGGCGTGCAGCCTGGTCACCGGGAAGACAACTGAGGGGTGAGGGTCAGGCAAAGGCCAGGTTCGGTCTGTGCCCATGCATCCTGACTGAGCAGGGGAGAAGCCTGAGGAGAGCCCTGGGAGGGCGGGCCTGTGGGGAACCCCAAAATGTCACTTTTATGGGACAGACTAAGGAAGAGAGAGAAGAGAAGGAACTGAGGAGTCAGGGGAGAGAGGACCCAGCGGAGGATGCAGTGGGTGCTCCTGATGCAGTGGGGTGCAGGGTGGGGCAGGCTGGAGCCACAGAGGAGGGCGTTCCAAGGGGAAGTGGAGGTGAGAAAGTCTAAGCAACCCTTCTAGAGTCTTCCTGACAGAAGGGAGAGTGGGGACACCAGAGGCCCAAGGTCGGCGTCACCAAGCAGCCCCCCTGTGTCTGCTGGCGGAGGCTGACCTCTAGGGCAGAGCCCGGGGCCTGGGCAGGGCTGGAGCTCAGGCACCATCGGCTGCTGGCCTCTCTGGAGCTCTGCGGGGTGGTCTGCAGACGGGACTCCCCGGTTCTGCGCCGCAGCCCTGGCGCCACACATCCCAGCTCGTGTGTGCGGGGCTGCGCCTGCTCTGTGCCGCGTCCACGGCACGCTGGGGAGTTGCCAAGTGCCGGCGGGTTCTCGGTCAACATGGAAGGAAAAAAGGAAACTGAGTTTGGCGAATAGGCGGGCTTAGGAACGGCCGCTGTGCGGGGGTCTCTGGTCTGGGAGGACAGAGCGCAGCTTCCGGGGTGGAGGCCCTGCGAGTTCTGTTCAGGGCTGGTCGCGTCGCTTGCTAGGCTGCGGCTTTCTCTCTCCCTGGCCTCACCTTCTCTCCTCCCGGAGCTGGGAGCAGCTAAGAGCGATTCTTTTCATCTTGCCTTGCAGCTTGGGCCCATCTCCTCATTCCCCAAGTTCCCAAGCATGTTGGAAACAGAAAAACTCAGAAAGCCCCCCAAAAGACGTGTATCCTCAGGGGGCACAGGACAGGAGCCCCCCGTGTGTGCTGAATCCCCTCGGTCCAGACCCAAGAGCCCAGCTGCCTCCCTGGCGCCTCTCGACTCCAGGTTCACCACCAGAGCCACAAACACCTATCGCGGATGCGCCAGGGGTGGCCTGCCGGAGACTGAGGGCACCCCCAAGTGTGCAGACTTAAAGGAGAAGGCCGGCAGTGACCACAGGAGGAGGGTCAGACCCCCTGGCTCCCGAAAGCGGAGTGAGAGGGCTCCATCCCTGCAGAGCAGCAGCTGGGCAGGCCCATCACCTGCTCGGGCTCTCCTGGAGGAGCAGGGAGCAGGTGCCCTGGGCCTGCCGGGCTGCAGGGGGAAGAGAAAGGCCTGCTCCCGGGGGAGGTCCAGCGTGTGCCCAGTGGCACCCCCGGCACAGCGCCAGGCCAGCCCTGGGCATTGCAAGCCGAAGGGAGATTGCAGGCGCTGCAGCCTGCAGTCTGAGCAGCCTGAGGAGGTGTCCAAGCAGAAGGCGCGTGGACAGAGAGGGAAGGGGGAGCCGGCGAGGAAGAGGCGGAGGGACCCTGAGCTTGTCTCTGGCCAGGTCCCCTCTGTCCCCGAACTGGTCCCTGATATCGGCTCACCCAGGGCGGAGGTGGAACCGCCCAGTGAGAGCGAGAAGGTGAGGCGCGTGGACATCCTCATCACCCACCTGACGAGGGAGCTGCGGTGCCTCAAGAAGTGGAAGAAAAGGCAGCTGCTCCCCGGGGTGGGGGAGTCGGAGCTCCTGCTGAGCCTGCAGAAGGCGCCCGGCAGGAAGAAGCGGGCCAGGACCATCAAGGCGAAGGCTCCTCCTGGGCCTCCCCTGGGCCCCTTGGACACCACCGGCACAGCACCCAAGTTGGTGGTCAAGAGCGAGGACGCCTGGCCCCCGGCTCCCGCCAGCCTCAGGCAGGGCCAGACACCAGGCCTCGTCCGGCCCTTGTCAGGCAAGCGGAGGAAGGAGAGAAGGCCAGGTGCAGGCCACCCAGGGTGGGCAGCGGAGGGAAAGCGGAAGGGCTGTTCCCCGGGTGCTGCCACCCTTGCTCCCGAGGGACTCCCGTGCCCCGGACACTGCCCGGGTGCCTCGCCCTGGGAAGACTGCGCCGGGCAGCTGGCCGCGGGCAGGCCTGGGCAGCTGGCCCTGGCTCCACTGCCTCTACTGCCCCCTGCGGGAGATGAGGCTGCCCCTTCCCCCGCGGCAGTCGGGGGGGACCAGGGAGACAGCTACGCCCCCAACCAGCCCCGGGCGCGGGCCTGGAACCAGAGCATCGCGGAGCTGCTGTGCAGCCTGGCGCTGCCGCTGCCCTTCCTCGCCTCCCCACCCTTCCGGAGGTTCATGGCCCAGGTCGACCCCTGCTACCACCTGCCGCCGCCAGCCTTCTTCTCCGACAAGGCCTTGCCGCTGCTGCGCGAGGCCGTGAGCGAGCAGGTGCTGCAGGCGCTGCCCTGGGCCGAGGGCGGCCGGCTGCACCTCACCGTGGCCGTGGCCGTGGCCGCGGGAGAGGACTACATGGCCGTCACCGCCCACTGGGGAGCCATCCAGCCCGGCAGCCAGCAGGTGGGGTCCGGGCGCCCCAGGCAGCGTGCGGTGCTGTGGGTCCAGGGCCTGCCCCTGGCGCACACTGCGGAGGACCGGCCGCGGGAGCTGCGGGAGCAGGTGGGGCTGTGGCTGGGCCGCGGCTCCCTCCAGCCCGGCTTCCTGGTGTCGGGCGGCTGCCCTAGCTTGGAGCAGGCCATGAAGACCGAGGGCTACACCCTCATCCCTTGCTTCGCCCACTGCCTGGACGCGCTGGTCAAAAGCTTCCTGTGTCACCATCACAGCGTCCAGATCATCCTGGGCACGGCGCAGGCTATCTGCCGCCACTTCCAGGGCTCCGTGGAGGCCCGGGGGCTCCTGGCCCAGCTGCAGCGGCAGTGTGGCCTCCCGGCCGCCCAGCCCTTCGGGGAGCTCTCCGAGCACTGGCTGTCCACCCACCGCCTGCTGGAGTGGCTGGTGGAGCAGCAGCAGCCTCTGAAGGCGTACGAGGAACAGCAGTGGCCCGACAAGGGGGGCGCGGCCCTGTCGGCTTCCTTTTGGAGCCTGGCGAGTGGGCTGGTCAGGCTGCTGCAGCCCTTCCGGGTGGCAGTGCAGGAGTCGAGTGTGGTGCAGGCCTCTCTGAGCCAGGTGCTGCCCCAGTTGCGCTACCTGCACATCTTCCTGGAGCAGGTGCGCAGGCACTTTGAGGAGCAGGGCGGCGGGGCCATGGGGGCCGCCATCCGGCTGACGGAGGGGCTGGCCCTGCAGCTGTCCACTGACCCCCAGCTCACTGAGCTCTTCTACCGCGAGGAGCTGGTGCTGGCCACTCTGCTGGACCCCCGCTTCAAGGGGAAGATGAGTGCCATCCTGCCCGCGGGGTCGGACATCGACCACTGGAAGCACGTCCTGGTGTACAAGGTGAAGGAGATCATGGTGGCCACCTCCCCTCTGCCCATCGTTCCTCCCCTGCAGAGCCCTGGTGCCCTGGGGCTGGGTGGCGGAACAGCCAGCAGTCACCAGGCCGAGGGAAGGGGCCTGGAGCTGGTGCCTAGCAGCTCTTTGCTGCAAGGCCAGAAGAGGAGAAGCTTGCTGGAGCAGCTGGAGAGTGTGGGGCTGCTGGCGTCCAAGAGGAGCGAAGCCTCGCTGTCCACTGAGGACCACCCAGCCAGCATCATGGTCAAGGACTACCTGCTTGAGGACGTGACGGTTGGGGCGCAGGAGGACCCCCTGGCTTACTGGGAGAAGCGGCGGGACGTCTGGCCTGCCCTGGCCCAGCTGGCCACCCTCTACCTGTCCTGCCCCCCCACGGGTGCCTTCTCCAGGAATGTCCTGGCTGCCCTGGACAGTCCCGCCATCCAGGAGCACAGCGCCCCCCTCCCCGTGGAGACGGTGGAGCACCTCCTGTTCTTGAAGACCAACCTGGAGAACTTCCCCAGCTACACCCCCCTGCCCCTCATCTGCCCCAGTGGGGACCTGGCTGGGGGGAGGGCGGTGTAGACGGGGGAGTCTGACCTCAGGCCTGAGCCCTCAAAGCGGCCAGCAGGAGCTGACGGCAGGAAAAGCAGTGCTTGTGGGGGGAGCATCTCACTTCTCGTCGCCCCGCCGTTCTGCTTTTAGGGGGATGTCATTTCCTACCCGCCTCGGCTGTGCTCTGCCGCTCGAGCCTGGCAGAGGCCCTCCGCTTGCGGGTGACCGGCTACGTGGGGCTTGTGACCCGCGAGGTTCCTGTGACATTGGGTGTTGGGGGCTTGCGTGCCATTTTCCATGTGGGTCGGAGGTGCGTACCCTGAAGAGGTCTGCCTTCTCCGAGGGCCCCGGGCAAGGGGGGAGTGGACCCCAGGTGGAGGTGGACACGGCTGTCAGGGCCAAGCCCTTCCTTCCAGCAGTGGAGAGTGAAAGTCAGCAAATGCACACGCTTGTGCGCACGGCTGCACACACAGACCCGTCTTCTCCAGGCTAGTACCTTGCGTGGGTCCCACAGTGACCAGAGGCCTGACGGAGGGGGCTGCGCAGCTCACAAGGAGTGGTGGGGAGCTGAGGTACCCCATCGTTAGTGACTGGGCTGACTACTGGAGCCTCAGAAAGAACTCAGGTTACTGGTCCCAGGAGGGTGCCGCAGTGCCCGTGGGCTAGAGTGCGGAGCCTGTGCAGGGCACCCAGGGCCTCGGGGGCCAGGCAGGAAGAAGACACTGGAATTCAGAGCTGGCCCCTCACGCCGCAAAACTAGTGTCTTGGTCCCCCTGAGTGACCGGGAGACACGGCCCACAGGGACGGCAGGTGGAGGTAGGACAAGGCCTTCAGGGCCCACTTCCGCTTGGCAGGCCACGGAGGGGATCCTGGAGGCCTTCCCTGCCTCCCCAAGGGGTACGGTGCCCCCTGCTTAAACCCTGGCTCTTGGCGGCTTGGCCAGCTCCCTGCACCCGGGGCTGCTTCCTGTCAGGTCTGGCAGCCGCACCTGGGCCAGCACTGCCCCACGGCCACGGGACTCGGAGCCTCTCTGCCTCGGCCGGCTAGTCCCATGGAGCTGGCCGTCCAGACTTCTCGATGCCGCCGTGCAGCATTGGTTCTGTGCGTGCCGCGCGGGCTCTGGCAGCACTGCCTCTCACGCCTCAGGGCTCCACTTTCCCTTCCCGCCCTGAACCTCAGGTTGCTCGGCTAGGACCCCAGGCTGAGCCCCCGGGCCACCCACCCAGCTGCAGCCCCTGGAAACCTGGGCGTTCATTGCCAGTGTTTTTTTTTAAAAAAGTCAGGAACATTTTCAAGTGACTAAAGCGAGTTGGTGCCTGCACAGGGCCCTCCCGGGAAGGAGGCCGGTGGCTAACGCGGTGACCTGTTATCTGTTCAAGCAGAACTTAAATGTTTGTAAAAGAAACGCTGAACAGCAGTAAGGACAGATCACAAGTCATCGCGGAGATGGACGTAAGGTTTTGCTTCTCACGTCAGTTTGGAAGATGGAATTGGCCACTTGGACGTGAATTCCCTCCAGTGTGGCTGGATGCCTGGCCCCGCTCCCTGTTGGGGGGCTCTGGCCGCCTGCACGTGGACGTGGGTCCTCAGGGCTTACTGGCCGGTCTAGATCCCCGACCCCAAGGGAGCAGCTGCGGGAGGTCGGCCTCTGACTGTTGAATTCTCTCCTTAGGGACCTGTGGCCTCGGCACTGGCCCCTGCAGTCAGTGGTGCCTTGTCAGGGTGAGCAGCCATCTGACTCCAGGGACCCCGCGTCCCCACGGCAGAACAGTGGGGGCCTGGGCCACCCGGCCGGCCCGTCCCATGGAGCCCCAGGGTGAGAAGCCCGGCGAGGCGGACGGGGTGCGGCTCACACCCCAGCTGCTCAAGGCGCGCTCAGGCGAGTTCTCCCTGGAGTCCATCCTGCTGCTGAAGCTGCGCGGCCTGGGGCTGGTGGACCTGGGCTGCCTGGGGGAGTGCCTAGGCCTCGAGTGGCTGGACCTGTCTGGCAACGCCCTCACCCAGCTGGGCCCGCTGGCCTCCTTGCGCCAGCTGGCCGTGCTCAACGTCGCGGACAACCAGCTGACGGGGCTGGAGCCGCTGGCCGCCTGCGAGAACCTGCGGAGCCTCAACGCCGCGGGCAACCTGCTGGCCAGCCCGGGCCAGCTGCAGTGCCTGGCCGGCCTGCGGGGCCTCGAGCACCTGCGGCTCCGGGACCCGCTGGCCCGGCTCAGCAACCCGCTCTGTGCGAGCCCCGCCTACTGGGCAGCGGTTCGCGAGCTACTGCCAGGTCTGAAGGTCATCGATGGCGAGCGTGTGACTGGCCGTGGCAGCGAGTTCTACCAGCTCTGCCGGGACCTGGACCGCTGCCTGCGCCCCAGCACCAGCCTGGGCCCTGGGGCCGCCGAGGCCCAGCCCTGGGTGGAGCCTGGGTACTGGGAGTCCTGGCCGGCCCGCAGCAGCTCCATCCTGGAGGAGGCCTGCCGGCAGTTCCAGGCCACGCTGCAGGAGTGCCGCGACCTGGACCGCCAGGCCCATGACAGCCTGGCCCAGGCCGAGCAGGCGCTCAACCCTGCTGGCACCACCTCGTCCTTCGTCTTCTGAATGTAGCCTGGTACTGGATCAGGGCAGCGGTGCCACCTGCTTTGCCCCTCCACTCCGACCCCCCCCCCCCCACCTCGGCTTGTCACTAGTCAGTAGCCTTGCAAGCCAACCCTTCCTCTGTCCTTGGAGCAGCCCCTCCCTCATGCTCACCTGCTTCCACCACGTCCAGGACATCCCCTAATATCCTACCCACCCACCCCCACAAGTGCCCAGGCTGGGTCACACGCCCACTCCTGGCTGCTCAGGTCTGAGACTCAGGAGGACGTTGCTTTTTCTAAGGCAAATGGTGGGCAGAGCGCAGGAGCCGGAAGCTGCTGCAGACCCCAGACCCTGTCCACCAGGCCCCATCCCGGCGCCTGCATCGCCCATCCCCATCCCCACGAGTCCCTATTAAATCTTTGGCTCAGTCCTGTCCTGTCAAATCTTCGGCTCATCTGCCTGTCATTTCGCCCACCCCCGCTGGCCTCCTGCCCGGGGAGACAGGCCTTGCAGGGGCCTGAGCCAAGCAGGTGAGGGAGGCGGGGGAGGTGAGAATGCGATTTTATTGGTGCAGGGGTGGGTTGGCCCTCGGGGCCCTCGGGGTGCAGCAGAGGGAGGCCTTCCTCACTGGTTCCCCCCAGCTGCCCGGAAAGCGGGAAGGGATTCTAGAGGAAAGGGGAAAAACAGATTTGGGGGTGAGGGGCTGTCATGGTCCCATCCCAGCTTTCCCTCTGTGCCCCAAATCCATCCTCCACCCAGCCTCGCACTAGCTGCTCTTCACCCAAGCCCCCTCCCAGCCGCCCCTCCCCTGGGCGCCCACCTGTCAGGCTCAGCTGGGGGGCAGTGCCTTGGAGAAGGCAAATTGTCCGGGGAAGTAGAAGCTGTGAGGGTCCTCGCCGGCCCGCTCCACCCGGATGCACTGGGCCTCCAGGCGCTCCTCTTGCTCCTGCCAGAGCAGCTGCTCAGGCCCTGGCGCCAGGCACCCTCCCTCCCACGGGGAACCCCCCACGCAGCAGTGCTGGGAGGACAGGCAGTTCCCAGGTGCACGGCAGGTACACCCACCTCCACGGGCCCTAGAGCCCCGCCTCGCTCCTCTGTCCAGGCCCCTGCTCCCCACATCTCCCGCTTCTGTCCATCTTACCAGCCCCCCAACCTCTGCTGCCTCCGCTGCCCACCCTTACCCGTCGGACCTGCGTCTGCATGGGACAGTGGACCATGCGGCCCAGGACTTTATCCTCGGGGTCCAGTTTGATGCATGCCAGGCACTTCCGCTTCCTCTGGGGAGGGGAGCAGGAGTCGGGAGAGGAGGGGGTGATGTGCAAGCTGCGGTGGGACGGTCCCCCGGCAGCCGGGGCAGAGGGACGAGGGTCGTGCAGGGCAGCTGGTGTCAGGCACAACCCCCCACCACCACCCCAGTCCCTGACACTGAGGAAGGCAGCCCACCTGGTGCGTGTGTGCAGGTGTGTGTGTGCGGATGTGTAAGTCTGAGTGTGCGTGTGTGTGGGGGGGGGGCTGGACCTGTCCCCAGAGCCCTCCCCACCTGACTTGAGCCACATGCTGTCTATCATATTTGTTTATTTATTTTTCTTGTAAATATGATTTGAACACAAAGTTTCCAGCTCTGAAAGTTTGGGGAATCACTGTAAAATGTCTCCCCTCTAACAGGTGGAGGGAAGAGGCCCTCAGAGAACCTACAGTGTCACAGATACTGGACCGGCTGTATCCACCCCTATATCCACCGGCCAGGGTCCCCCCACGGCGGCTCTGCCACAAGGCCGCTGATCAGGGCAAACCCCATTATGCACCAGCCCGGCAGGCCACCTCCACTCAGGACCCAGAATGTGGGGAGTTCACCAGGCCGGGTGACCCCCTCCTGGGGCTCTTCCCTGGGAATCAGTGAGGCTGGAACTGGGCGGGAAAGGAGAGCCCCTGGAAGGAGCGGGTGCGAGCAGCCCCACCCCGCCCTCAGGCCTCCAGCCACAGGCCCAGACTGCGGGGTTACGCCAGGCTGCTCCGGCTCAGGCTTCTGGGGGTCTCACACCAAACCCCACAACGTGCATCCCCACCACGCGTGTGCCCCATTACCCCCCGCGCGCACCCACGCACACGCACTCACCCCATTGGGCTTCACTTTGCACTCGGCCGTCTTCCAGTCCTTCTTTCGGCAGCTCGTTTGCTGGAGCTTAAATTCCAGCCTCACAAAAGTCCCTGCTGGGAAGGGCTGCAGGCAGGCACAGACAGACAGACAGACAGACAGACAGAAGATCGCAGCCCGCCGGGCGGGCAGAGCAGCTGCATGCGCCCCGTCCCCGTGGGAAGCAGCACCTGGAAGCCTGGCTGGTGGCGCCTCAGCGTGTGCTGCTAGGGGTACCAGGCTCCTGCCCCCCCACTCACTGTGTCCGTGGCACTGTCCACGCCGGTCTCCCGGAAGGCCCACTGCACAGGCGGGTGCTTGTGGAATTCCTCCAGGGCCACCTGCAGGCCCCGGCGCTGGGTGGCAGTGAGCTCGGCCCTGCCCCAGCCCACGGTGCCCAGCCACAGGGCCAGCGGGAGCAGCAGCTGCCACATGGCGGCGCCTCGGTCACCTGGCCGGAGGGTGTGCCCAGCCTCAGTCCCCTCGAGGCTGGCAGAGGTGGGGGCAGGAGGAGGGTCCTGGTATTCCCCTGGTCCCTGGCACCCTCGCCCTGCCCCTCCCCCTCCCCTGGGGCCTGCGTGGCCAGGCTGGCCCTGTGCTGGGAGGTGCTGAGCTGCCAACTGTCGAGGAAGCAGCCTGTTGCCCCCTCTCATGCCTGCCCCCCTTTTCTGGGCATTCTCTCCTCCACCAGTGTATGAGCCCCTCACCTGCCTACTGGCCCCAGAGCCCCTCTGTGTCCCCACCTCCGCCTCTCCTCGTCTGCCTACCCCCTCCACACCCAGCACCCTGGCTCCCCTGTCCCCCAGCCCTGCAGCGGGAGGGGGAGGGGCAGGCCTAGGCTGGCCCCAGCTGGAGGCTGAATATTTTTGGGAGGACGTAAACACGCAGGAGGGGCCCAGAATGGGTGGGAAGGGGGGGGATGCTTAACCCTCCCCCGCCTGGGGCTGACCTCCGCCCTGCCCCTCACCCCAGAAATGGGGGCTCCACCTCGGCACCCCCCACCCTTAGCTTTCATGTTCAGGTAGACCGACCTCTCTTTGCCTTTTCTGGAGGGGTCTTCGTCACCACCCCCACCCAACGCTTCAGACCCCTCCCAACTTGTCATGGGGTCCCCCAGGGTGGGCCCTTCCCGAGAACTCCGCCTGCACAGTGGTCTCAGCACCAGGCGGCCACGGATGTGGAAACATGCCCAGTGGACAGGCCACAGGGCCGGGCCGCACTCCCGCAACGCAGACACTGCATCCCGGGAGCCTTGTACCGGGCCCTCCTCTGGCCCCAGCCGCCCCGCTCACCTCCTCTCCCGGGCCTCGGGTCGCCTGCTCTTCCCGGCAGCCGCTGCCGCTGGCCAGGCCGCCTGCCTCTTCCCGCCCCCCCAGCGGCTCAGCCCCCATCTCCTCCCACCTCCTGGCCCCTCTCTTGCCGGAGCGCAGGCTCCTCCCCACCACTTCGGACCGGCCTGCCGGGCAGCCTGCCCTTCGGCCTCCCCTCTCCTCAGGCCAGGCCGCCCTGACCCTGACCCTGGCAGTCTGCCCTCCCCAGCCGAAAGCCCCCACCCCTGGTGGCCCTGATGGGGATGGGAGGCTGGCCGGTCCCTGCCTGGCCCGGGGCTCCCCTGGGTGGGGGCCAGTCCCCAGCGTGAGGACACTCATTTCGGGAGACTCCTCCCAGGAACACAGATGTCCTCAAAGCGGATGGGATGGTGAAGAGGCACTTGGTTCCTCCCCCTGCCTCTGCACCCTAAAGCCTGAGAACCCCAAATACTGAGAAGGGAGAGGCTCCTTCAGAGAAGACTGATGTCCGCAGCCGCCAGGTCAGCACCGCGTCCAGCCTTGACCCTGCTTGTCTGTCCTTGGCGGCGACAGTTGCGGGGTGCATGGAGGTTGGGAGGCTTCAGGCCAGCCAGGATATTGGGGGACCCATGACAGGAAAGGGGTGGTTCCAGGAAGTCGGGCCCCAACTGGGGTCAGCTCCTCCCCATGCAAGGCCCTGTGTCCTGAGCAAATAGGACGGAGCCGGGCTGGGCGGGGCAGGCTCCTCTCCCCTGGTTCCCGGCCAGGTGCCGCCCCCAGACACAAGCCGGGAACCCCTGCACCTTCCCTGCAGGGAGGATGGGTGACTGGTGGCCCGGGCGGCAGCAGCTTTCCTCGAGTCCTCTCTGCCTCCTGCTCGCGTGTCCCCACGGCGCTGAGACCCCCCGCAGGGTGCTGGGTGCCAGGGAAATCCCAGGCCTCAGTCGGCCCCAGCGCCTGAAACCCCCCTGGCATTTCCTTCCCTCTGAGTTCCCCCGGCTCTCCCTGTGCAGAGGTGAGAGAGGGGAGCCTTAGAGGGGGCTCGAGAGACCCCTCTACACACAGGACACTCCCGGCCCAGACCTGGTGCTGGACATGTCCTGGGGATGGGAATAGAGGGAGAGGCAGGGAGGCTGGGCGAGGATGGGTGAGACCTGGGGGGCAGGGAGGGAGGGAGGCGGGGGTACAGCTGGTGAGGAGTCCTCAGACCTGTGTAAATACGTCACTTTTTGCTTAATGAGGGGACCAGGCCTCAGAGGGAGGCTGGTCGTGTGCACCCCTCGGCCACCTGGGGCCACACGTGGTCTATTTAAAGGAATTGTAGCTGAAGCGCCTGGCTGGCCGGTGTAGGCCTCGTGGCCAGGCAAAAAGCCCTTTGGGGATAGGTAACGGGAGCCCGGCGCCCCAAGAAGTGAGCAGCCCCAGGGCTGGCTGATGCAGTTGCCGGTCTGCCGGGCAGCCCCCTGGAAAAGGAGCTTCCGGTGCCCAAACACACTTCAAAAACTCGCCAGTAACCAAATCAAGTCCCAAAAAAATTTTCCTTTAATTTTTATGTGAACAAAAAGTTTGTTTTTTAGAAGAAACGACTGACTTTGAAACCAAAGCAGATGGGTTTCCAGGCTGCCCCTGGTCCAGGTTCAGTGCCTGCTAACTCCTGTGTCGACTTAGTCTAAAGAACTTAATTCCAAACAACACTGTGTAGATTCCGAATAAAGTGACTGTATCGGTATCAAAGTATCCTTCCAATTTTCCTTGTAAGTTTTGCAGTCAGCATACACGACGCTGTCTGCTGCCATTACAACCCTTTGCATGTTGATCTGTGCGAGGGCAGCGTGTAAAACCACAGTTCTTCATCTCTTACTAGAAGATTTCACTGGAAATTCCCCGACTGTCTGCCTGGGTCACAGTGAGCTCTCCCCTCTCCTCGCGGCTTCCAGCTTAGGTTGTGCCATCCCGGGGAGTGAACCCACACAACCGTTTCTAACCCTCGAAGATGGCACATTTGGCTAGTATGCTCCTTGTTTCCAGAAAGTCTTGGACCTGGAGCAGTAAATCTTAGTAAAACTCTTCCACGACGCACCCCCTGAGCAGAGCCGGGTTTGGGGTGATCTCCGCGGGCCTGGGGAGAGGCCATCACGTCCCTGGTTTACATGTCATGGCCGTGGCGGTGGATCTCAAACACCGGGGCCCTTGGGGGCAGACCTTTGGGGTGTCTGTGGGCTGCGAGTGGAGAGACTGGCCGACAGGCCGTCAGACTGTGTTCTGAAGACTGTGCTCAGACTGGGCTGAGCCCACAGACGGGGCTCAGACTGTGTTCGGAAGCTTTGTCTGTCTGTGTGCGGCGGGAGAGCTCTAGCTGCCCAGCCGGGGAGGTCAGCCTGTGGCAGCAGAAGCAGAGGAGGGGGGATTTGGATGAAGAGATGGGTCCGCACCATGTTTGGAGACCCAGTAAGCTGAGGACGGACCACTGGACCTGGCGAGCCTGGGTGACCTCAGCAAGAGCCGTCACAGCGAGGGCAGGTACAGATGTGACACCGAAAGGTATGGATGAAAACTAGGGTGGGGGGGAGGGCGGGGCAGCTGAGCCAGGATTGTGGCCGAGACTTCCAGATGTGGCTGTGAAGACACAGCAGGCAAAGGCTGGAGGGTCTGGGAGAAGCTGGACCAAGGGGCTTGATTTTTTTTTTTTTTTTTTTTAAAGATTTATTTATTTATTTATACAAGCACTGGGCACAGTCAGAGGCGCGGGAGGGTGAGAGAATTCACCAGAGCCAGAGCGGGGAGCAGAGCAGGCAGAAGGACCGAAGGACACTGCTGAGGGGAGCAGCGGGCGGCAGGAGAGGTCTGCGCGCCATGTGGGACCCTCCTCCAGTTGCCGGGGAGCAGCCGGGGATTGAACTGGCGCCGCAGAGGCGGCGGGCAGCTTCGCAACCCAGCGCTCAATCGCTGCACCACTGGGGAGGCCCGCTTGATTTTGTTTTAATTCATGGAAAGAACAGCCCTCCGTAGGGCAGGGCCGAAGATGTTGACAGAATACTAGAGAAGGGCCTCCCTGGTGGCGCAGGGTTAAGTCTCAGCACTGTGAAGCTGTCCACAGCCACTGCAGCACAAGTTCGATGCCCGGCCAGGGAGTGACCCACAGAGCGCAGCAGACCTCTCCTGTCTCCCTGCTGCTCCCCTCAGCAGTGTATTTCAGCACATCTGCCTGTTCTGCTCCCTACTCTGTCTCTGGTGAGTCCTCTCACCCCCCGCACCTCTGGCCTAGCTCTTGTATGCATAAATAAAATAAATCTTAAAAAAAAAAAAAAGAGAATACTAGAGAAAAGTCAATGTTTTCTTCTAAACAAAAGCAAAAGCTCTGGATGAGAAGAAATTATGGATACCTTCTTGCCGTGAATATTTATATGCCTGTAGGTATATATGTATAAATATATATATTTATATATATGTACGGTTGACTCTAACATTAATTTGGAAATAAGCAAGTCTAGTGAGAATATTATGCAAATAAGAGAAATGTTGGCCAATTAGGCGCTCAGACATCTATTAGATATTAAAGCATATTTAAAAATCTACACTAATCATAAGCGTGGTATTAAGTGAATGAACAAAGATCAATGGGCCGAAGAGGAACATCAGAAACAGACCCAAACACCTGTGGGGATCGTATGTGTGGTAAAGATGTCAGTTCCAACCTTTAGGGAGATATAGAGTAGCCAGGGCTTGGCTAGCCTTGTGGGAGGAAAGGAATCAGGGGGCTCCTTCCCTCACGTTCACACTAGATACCAGACGAATGAAATAATTAAATCTAAAAGTCCCCTGAGCTTTTGCCTGCGAACAGAGCCAGAGCGTGTGTCTGGGGTGCTAGTGGGGGGGAGGCTCGGGGCCAGCATCCAGCTTGGGGACTTTGGACTCGCCCTCCTGCTGGCATTCAGGCCATTGCCCTGCCCCGAGGCCATTCTGCCCAGTGACTCCTCTGCTCTGGCGGGGTGCAGAGGTGTGGGTGCTCCTCTGCGGCCCCCGGCACAGCCTGTCTCCCGTGCACCCGGTGCCTTCCTCCAGGGCCTTCTCGCCTCGCTTCCTGCCCATCACCCTGCCCCTGCAGGCTCTGCCTCTCAGCCCGGGGCACCCTCCCTCTTGGCCACCCTGGACCGTGGCCCTGTCCCCTGGCACTGGGCGCCGCTCCCAGCTTTTCTCCTTGTGAATAGATGCCCTTTTTATTCCTTTACTGTCATTTCAATGCAGTTTTGGGAGGAAGTAAGGATAACCCTGTATTCTAGCATGTGTAGCCAGTTTCTCTGTATAGACTACATAGTTCACATATGGTCAGTCTGTCTATATCTATCTGTCATCTATCATCTATCTATCGATCGATCGATCTATCATCTACGTTTAAGGAGATAGAGGAGGGTGAGAACTATAGTTATAATTAACAATTGTGGGCTAGGGGCCTCCCCGGTGGCGCAAGGGGTTAAGACGCAACCTACGAAGCTGTCCGCAGCCTCGGCAGCTCGAGTTCCACCCCAGCCAGGGAGCTACCCACAGGGCGAGGCAGATCTGTCCTGTCTCCCTGCTGCTCCCCTCAGCAGTGGATTTCAGTAGATCTGCCTGTGCTGCTCCCACTCTGTCTGTGCTGAATCCTCTCATCCCCCGCACTTCTGGCCTGTACCCCAGTTCTTGTATGCATAAATTAAATAAACTGTTAAAAAAAAACAATTACGGGTTAAATTTTGTTCACGTGTTGCAGTCCCAGCCCCCAGTTCCTCAGGTTTGATTGTGTTTGGAGATGAGGCCTTCAAAGGCGTAATCCAGGCACGGGGTGGGTGTACATACGGATGGGCCCTAATCCAGCCTGACGGGCGTCGCAGTCGGGAGAGACGAAGACACTGGCAGAGCGAAGACCACGTGAGGACACACGAGGATGCGCCATCAGCCAACCGCAGAGCCTGCTCTTGTGAGAACAGCCCCGCCGACGCTCCCTCTGGGGCTCCGGCCTCTGGATGGGCAAGGGTAACCCCATCGTTCAAGCTACCCAGTGTTCCAGCAAACACCCACACACCCACACCCCCCTACACCCACACACACACGTCCTCTCCCGAGACTTGGTGCTTTACACTCAACCTGATTATTTAAAAAGCCAAGTCTGGTCTGTGTGTGCAACCAGCAGGGGCTTTGTGAGCAAAAGAAAGTGAGGCTGGTGCAGGGTAAATGAAGATGTTCGGGCTTTCGAGCCGTTGGCCTCTGTGGCTGTCACCTGCGGCCTTGAGCACAGGAGGCGCTTGGGAGCGTGGGCGCGGGGCACGCATGCCTGACGGGCGCCTGGAGAGTGGTGTGGGCGTGCGTGAGTGGGCACACCTGGGCCTGGAGGCTGCGCATAGAGGGGCGGCATCCCAGGGGACCATGCGGCGGAGGGCGGTGGAGAACGTCAGCAGAACGGCTACAGGCCCCCCGACAAAGTCAGAGAAGGCCAGAGAAAGAGGAAAGATTGGCCCGGGCCGGGAGACGCCCAGCCCTCCTGCCTGCCCTGCGCCTGGTCGCCTCACTACAGATGGCAAAGAAAGATCATTAAAAGCCTAAGAAAGCCACCGAGGGCTCCAGGACTCTCCTTTACCCGTCGGCCCGGATCACAGAGCCCGCTCTGCGCTGGCCTGCACAACAGATGGCTGATACGGGACGGGTGAAAACTGAAATCGCCTTATTGAGGATAAAGGTATGACTCCTATCGTTTGTGTCCAAAAAGTTAAGAAAGCAGGCTGCCACCTTTAATGTTTCACCATGGCGGGAACTGCCCTGGGCTGCCCAACATGGGTGCAATTTCACGTTAATATGTCATTAACATTTAAAAAATTAGAAGTATTGGGCCTCCCCAGTGGTGCAGCGGGTTGAGTGCAGTGCTGCAAAGCTGTCTGCAGCCTCTGCCTTGCGGGTTCCATCCCGGCTGGCCGGGGAGCAACCCACATGGTGCAGCAGACCTCTCCTGTCTCACCCGCTGCTCTCCTCAGCAGTGTATTTTGGTCCTTCTGCCTGTTCTGTTCCCCGCCCTGTCTCGGGTGAATCCTCTCACCCTCCCATGCCTCTGGCCTGTACCCCAGCTCTTGTGCAAAAATAAATAAATTTAAAAAATAGATTTCTCCTCAAGAAAATTTGCAAACTGATAAAAAGAACCGGCACTTTTATCAGGTACACATAAAAAGTCTGTGTCATGTGAAAAATATTTTCCTAAATCGAAAAGACTCAGTTGAACGTGCTGTGGGTCCCCGAAACGGCCCATGAACCCCGCAGGATCTGCCGCTAGCTGGAGCTAGTGAGCACGGAGCCGGGGGAGGGGGGGGGGTTTCCACTCAGCGAGTGAAGTCGGCTCTTTCACAAATAACCCCCAGCTGGGGGTTATTATTTACTTGAAGTAGCCTAGCGTCACTTTCGGTTTCCTAGTTGGCCACTGAGAACTCTTAACTCCCTCCTGACCTCCCAGCTCATGCCAATCAGGTGCGCAGCTTATAAACTGCAGGCACATTGCTAAGCACCCCAGATCAGCTGGTGGAAGACACTGCGAAATGACTTTCCAGGAGTTTTTAAAATTCATTTTATTTTATGTAGTATGTCATTTGCTGGATGTAGTAATTTAATAGGACGGTACCATGGAGTAGTTAAACATGCTGCATGGTAATTGCTAATAACATCCAAAAAGAAACCTTGTTAAATCTTGTGATGAGGAGACGCCCTTCTCCTCTTGTGTGAAGACAGTGAAGGCAAACCGGTTCTGAGGACATCGAGACCTCCCTGCCAACTCCAATGGCCCCAAATTTAACTGTGACCCAGATTTGGTCTCAGTGCTGACCAGAAGGTTCTGAGTGGAAGCCAGGTTTATGCTCTGATTCCTGCAAGTCACCCAAGTGGCTTTATTCCCAAGGCGCATGGGTGGGACAGAGCGAGGTTGCAGCGGCCTGTTGGGGTGAAGGGTGCAGTTGGGGCTGCTGTCCCACGAATCATAGGCACCCAGTGAGGGAAGCTCAGCTGCTTCTGCCAAGTGCTGGGTCCTGCGGATTCTTCTAGAGCTGCCTCAGGTTTCCAAATCCACGTGGCTCCTGTAAAGTGCGAGAGGGGGTGCATTGGCTTCTAAGTCCATCTTTTGAAGAGTGTGGACGAGATCATGGTCTGATGCTGGTCTGGAGCAGAACAAGACACCAGCTGAGATTTGACCCTCAAAAGGTAAACTGTGGGGCCTCCCTGGTGGCCTAGGGGTTGTCTCAGCGCTATCACTGCTGCAGCCTGAGTTTGATCCCCAGCCAGAGAGCTGACCCACGTGGCGCAGCAGCACTCTCCGGTCTCCCTGCTGCTCCCCTCAGTATATTTCAGTTGATCTGCCTATTCTGCTCCCTACTCTGTCTCTGCTGAATCCTCTTACCCCCGCACCTCTGGTCTGCACCCCAGTTTTTGTATGCCAAAAAAAAAAAAGCATAAAAGAAAAAGGTAAACTGGGTTTCCAGCTAAAGGCAAGGACCTTCTCACTTAGCTGAGCCACCAGGTGGTTTGTGACTGCTTTTCCTGCTGGGGTGTGGGAATCACAGTCTCCAGGGAGTGGGCACAGTCCCCCCAGAGCCTGAGGGTACCTCTGGCCACAGCCATTGCCCCCGGAACCAGAGGTTCCTTAAAGGTACCTGCGTTCATTGTTCTAGAATATTGTTCCAGATGAAAGATATACTTAAGGCACTGTTATGTGGAATCAGTCTCCCCAAAATGTTCAGGTTGGCTTTTTCCTGGCTGCCCAGAGCAGGCTCTTTCTGACACTGTGACCTTGGCATGTGGAACTAAGGGCCCTCGAGGCATGTGGGCCAGAGAGAGATCACAGCTGCAAAGAATGCAGACTTCCCAGCCAGCGCGCATTCCGCTGGCGACACCTCCCTGAGGGCGGGTCTGGCCACGCAAGGTCATGCCCGCCTCATGCCAGACCCTCCTCTCCGGACACACTGGGCCCGTCCCGCTCCTTAGCCCAGGATAGAAACCCCCGCTGTGCCCCATTTGCTTTAGAGATTACAGCCATGTCAATTCTCCCCGTGTGTGTAACTAAATGGGGCCTTTCCTCCTCCTGTCTGAGGGGTGTTCACATGTCGGCTCAGCCAGCCCAGGGAGAACCGGAGAGGGGACTGTTCCGATGGCTCCAGTCAGGGTCCTGCAGCCGGACAGCCACAGACAGGTGTTCCTCCAGCCCCCGGCCCTCTGCTTCACTCGTGTGTGGTCTGGGCGTTTCTGTAAGAGAAAGAGGCGTTGCTCTCGGCAGAGGCCTTTCCCCGGGGAACGCGCAGGGGCCGAGGGCGAGAGCTCGAAGTCACATAAACAACGGGCCAACGTGGTCTGACCCAGCGAGCCCACCCATGGGTGCTGGCCCTCGCCTCACGGGCCGGTGCATGCTCACCGTGGGCTGCCCAACCTGCCCCCTTTCTCGGGGTGGCCAGCCAGGGGGCGAGACAGACCGGCCCACAGTCTCCTGCCCACCCGTGACCGTGCAGCGGTTTCTCTGCAAAGGTTCTCACAAACCTTTTCCCTGCGCAAAGCAGCGGCGTTTCTCTGCCCACCTGTGGCTACGCAGGAGCCTTTTTTCCCCTCTCCTTTTCCTAGTCAACCTGTCCTTTTCAATTAAAAAAAAAAAAAAAAAAGGCCACCAGAGCCCTGGCTTTGCGGCAGGAACCCAGCGCACACAGCGGCGCCGAGCCCGGGCAGGAGGCAGGCCGCCGCCTTGCGGGCAGAGCGGGGAGGCGGTGGGGGCTGCCGCGTTGTCAGGGCCGGAAGCGGGGGGCACAGTGGCATGAGGTCAGTCCCGTGGGGGGGGGCAGGGAGAGGAACCCGGGGGAACTGAGGCAGAGCAGAGGGTCTTCTGTGCCCGGAGTCCTGGCACTGGGGCCAGGCGAGCCCCTCTCAAGGCCCGCGAGGTCTGTGGTTTCTGCCTCCTCCCTCGACTGCCTGCAAAGCCTGCAGTGGGGCTCTGGAGTTCCCCACCTGCCCTGGGGGTTGCTGTGGGGAGCCGGAGTGAAGGAGGGTGAAGTGGGGTCTTCCTCTCTTGGCCCCTGCTGCCCATCTGCCGGCTCCCTAGAGGCGTCCATTCCAAAATGGTCAACAGACATGTGGTTTCACTGCAGCTTAAGGACTAACTGGAGAGATGGTTCCGGCAACACCAGGTTCCAAAGTCCCACGACAGCCTTTGATGTGGCCGAACAGCAGCCTGGTCTGTGCGAAGGCGGAGGGTGGCCCCGGGACAGACACCTACGCAGCGGGCAGTTCCCTCTTCCAGATCCGGGTAGCTCCTGAGAATGTGGGTGCCCCTTCTGCCCCCTGCTCGGCCATCTATGCTAGGAGGCAGCAGGCACCCTGGTGAGGCAGGTGCAGCGCTGGGGCCCTCGGTCGCTGTCCTGTGGGTCCGTGCCTGTGCAGCCCCGTTCTCTGGCTGGCACGTGGAAGCTCAGCAGACCCTGCTGGGCGAGGCCACAGGGCTGGGCACTGGGCAGCCCTCCCTCAGGGGTGAGATCCAAGTGCGAAGGCCTGACATTTCTGGCTGGCAGAGGGCTCAGGGGTGCCCACAGCTCTTTGGCCACTGTTTTCCCTGCAGAGCAGGGTGCAGCCAGAGGGGACCCATTTGCTCCGGCTCTGCCCGAAGAGGAAGTCACGGCTGGCCAGCTCCTGGCTGGGGAGAAGGCATTTCTCCCAGGGGCTGCAAATGACCGAGTCCTTCAGGGCCTTGTTCAAGGGCAGAGCCTGTCCTCCCAGAGGGACCCACACGTCTACTTCCCCTTGGAGGGTCCTCGTGGGAATGGGGTGATGGAGAGACTTCAGAGGTGCGTGGCAGGCCCAGAGCAACAGGTGCTCAGCACAACGTGGCTGGGCCCGCACTCAGTGCTTTGGACACACACACCAACACACCACACACAAACACAGCACACACCATACACATACACATGCCATATGTACCACCCCTCCCCCATACACACACGAGTCAGTGGTGAGGAGTAAGGCTGGGTTCCTCTGCGCCACTTTCCAGGGGGTGTGGACTTGGCCAGTTCATTAACATCTCTGAATCTCGAGGTTTCGTTTGTAAAATGAGGACCAGAAGAGTATTCCCGGGGTGTTAAGGGGGTTAAGTGAGATATGGTGAAGCGAGGTGGGGGCGGTTTAAGTGAGATATGCGGGTGAAGCGTTTATCACCACGTCTGACACAAGAGAGGAAACCAAACAGCAGTGGCACCCCTAGGGCACTGCTAAAGGCTGGAGTGGCTTCTGGGCACTGGTGCCGGGAACAGCCACTGTCCCTCGCATTCCACAAAGTGCTGTGGCCATAGTTTCGTGCCCTGAAACTGCAAGATTTTTTTTTGACAAAGATTTTTTTTTCACATTTGTGAATTATCTGAAATGCATATTTAATCTGGTAACATAAAACCTGACTGTGAAAGGCAAAATGAGACCTGAGCAAACAATCTCTTCAATAGATTTAAAAAATATTGATGAGAAATTCCAAAGTTCATTGGGAAGAATCAATGAGTGAGTCTAGTCGAAAAAGTTCTGGAAAACAACAAAGAAGAATCCATGTGTAGGGCCAATGGTATACTACTAGCTATTAAAACTTATTTTCTGTGATAAAACAACAAACATAAAACACAAATTGCCGGCAAGGGAGGTGAGTTGTGAACAGCAATAAAGGCAGAAACCATCAAAGACTTTCCTTCCTGAGGCGTGCACCCCCATTGGTGTGAAATAAAACCACACCCAGCTTGGCAAATGGACACACAGAAAAGTGGGCCAAGACACATAAGCAAATCCACAAAAAAGAACATACAAACGCGCTGGGAAAACAAGCCAGCGCACCAGAAATCTGAGAGCTGCAATCCAAGCCAGGAGATGGAAGCGCATTATATTGAATTAGACAGCCTGGCCTGGTCGGGGATGTGGAGAGCCCCGCACCTCTCCAGGGAACAGGAACAGAGCTTTCTGGAAGATAACACAGAAAACATGTAAACATATACTCTGCCTTTGACCTAGGGGTTCCCTCCTTCCAGACATTTAAAATCAGACACGGTGCAATAAAAGATGATTCTGTAATGACACAAAGTCCCGACAACGGAGCGAGAGAAGCAAAGAGTTGTTATCTCTGCCCCTTTCTGGCCCCGCCAGAATCCTGCCAGCGGAGGATTTATAAGCAAAATTAATAAGCAATCTGTGCCTCCGTGGAGGCGGCCGTCGAGAGCCGTCTCGCAAAAGAGTAATAAAGTGGGAGAAAAGTCCCACGACAGGGACGTGGACGGGGCGGGACACGCGTGCGAGGCCTCGTCCCAGCGGCCCCAGGGCACGGAGGAGCCAGAGAAGAGAAGACAGGCGGGGCGGCCCCGAGCATCTCCCGACATCGACCAGGAGGTGAAAAGCAGGAGAGAGTTTTTATGTTTCCTATTTATGCAACAGATTTTAAAAGTGGTTTAAAAGTAACGGTACAATTACAACTCGTCCTGGTTGAAAAGCGTAAAATACACGAATCGCCCTGGCCTCGGAGCGCGGGGAGCGCCCGCTGGGACCGTTGGGGCCACCTGTGCGCGGAGGGGAGTCCCCGGCGCCGCCTGCACCTGCCCCCGCGGGCCGAGAGCCAGCGCGCCCCGCGCCCCCCGCGCCCCCGGAGCCGGGGCGCCCGCTCGGGCCTCCCTCCGGAGGGACCGCGCCCCCTTTGCGAAGTTCGGGGCGGCGGGCCTCCCCTGCTCCCCGCCGGGCAAACCCGCGGCCGGCCCTGGGCTTGCCTCGCCCGCACCCCGCGGCGCGAGGGTCCCGCGCCCTCGACGGTCCAGGGGGCGGCTGCGCCCGGGGCAGGGGGGCGGCCCGGGGCAGGGGGGCGGCCCGGGGCAGGGGGTGGGCTCGGGGAGGGGGGCGGCTCGGGCAGGGGGGCGGCCCGGGGCAGGGGGTGCGGCCCGGGGCAGTGGGGGCGGCCCGGGGCGGGCGCCCTCGGCGCGGGGAGCCGCGTCCCCCGCGAGGCCGGGGCGAGCGCGGGCCGCAGCCTGGCCACGCGGTCGCCGGGGACGCGCGTCCTCGGGCGGGACAAAGGGTCGGGAAACCGGCGCCCGGTCGCCCCGGAAAACCCGGCCGCGGTCGCCTGGCAACGGAGCGGGGCCCGCCGCGGCCCCGGCCCGCGAGGGGGCGCTGGGGGGCGGGGCGACGGCCCGCGCGGCCGCCCGCGGCGCCCCGCCCGGCCCGGCCCGGCCCGGCCCGCCCTCCGGCCGCGGCCGCCGGCCGAGCCCGGGACTGACCCTCGGCAGCTCCTGTAGTCACGTGGCGGGGACGGGGGGCGGCGGGCCTGGCGGGGGTGAACTCGAACCTGCCGCTGTCGCCGCGGCGGGTGGGGAGCGCGGCCGCCGGCGCCGCGTCCCGGCCTCATGGACGCGCCACGCGCCTCCGCGCCGCCCGCCGGAGAGGTTCGTCCCGGGCGGGGGCCGGCCCGGCGGGGGGGCTCCACCTGCGGGCGCGTGACCGCGCGGGGGGCCGGCTGGGGGGGGCGCGCACCTGCGCGCGGGCGCGGCGGGGACCCGGAGGGCCGCGGGGAGCCGGGACCGGGGCGCGCGCCGACCCCCCGGGGGGTGGGGTCCCCGCGGCCCCTGGCCGGGTCGGGATGCGCCGGGGGGTCGTGCCCGGGCCCCGGTCCCCCGAGCCCGCCCGCGCCGCCCCTGGGGAGCCGGGCCCGGAATTCCTGCCGGGAGGCCGCTGGGGGAAGGGGAGCCGGCCGGGCCCGCGCGCTCCTGCCCCAGGCCGGCCGCGGGTCGCCGGCATGGAGACTCCGCGCGGTGACCTCGCCCCGGGAGGAAGTGACCCCCCGGCGCGGCGCGCACTTCCTCGTGGAGGGGGGCGCGTGCGTGTATTAATCCAGCACCCATTAAGGTCACTGCCGGGCGGCGGGGTGCGGGGCCTGGGTGGGGCGGGGTGGTGGCTGGCGAGGACACAAAGATGACGCCGGGGGGAGCCCAGAGCCTCACGCGTGTTTCCTCCCCCCTCCCCGCAGGTAAGGCTGGCCTCTCCGCGCTCGGAGGTCTGAGCTCTGCCATGGGGGTAGGGGTGTCTCTACTGCTGCAGTTTTCTCTGACATCTGGGGGCTACCAGAGTGTGGGCCGGAGCAGGCGCTGCAGCCGCAGAAGTAGCCCCAGGACCGTCCCCGGGAGGAGCTGGAAAAAGCCTCATCTCCAGCTGCACACTCTGCAGGGTAGAGTCTGGCCTTCTTTGTTGGGTTCCCCACCATTTGCAGCCTCAGCCCTCTCCCCAGTGGCAGTGGGAAGGCCCCCCTCCGAGGCTCTGGTCTGCTGTGGCCTGCGAGTCCTGCCTCTGCGCCACCACCCAGTGCAGACCCTCTAGGAGGATGTGGCTGGAGCTTGAGCGCAGCCAGGAGTCACCCCCACCACCTCCTGTAGGATCGGGCTCCCTGGTGCTGCTCCTGCGGGAGCTGAATGTGGGGCCGCCCCTGGCAGGGTTCGGGCAGGACCAGGCAGGGGACAGGGATAACAATCTCTTCTTTCCACTCCTCTTGCCCCAGTAATCCCTACCACCCGAGGGAGGAGAGCGGGCAGGGACGCACCCCTCCCCCGGCCCCCAGGCAGCAGGTTGTGGGTGTTCCTTGGATCCAGGAGAGCTCCTTCCTGCAGGGCCCTGATCACGTGTGTGTGGGCGGAGGAGGGCAGACGGGCAGAATGCGGGCACGGTCTGGACAGGTGGTGGCCCAGCATTCATCTTGGCTGGGGGCTGCGTCCAGCTCCCGCCCGTCCTCCAGAACGGCAGTTCTCACGGGCGCGCTGGGCTTCTACATGAGACACAGGTCAGGGAGGCCGGAGGAGCCTCCCTCGTGATCAGATTAGATGAGATGGGAGCCTGGAGGGGAGGGTGACAGGAACGAGAGGCTGTGGGTGTCTTTCTGCGGGCGCCTTATCTGCCTGGCGAGAGAAAGTGCCCCGGAGTTTGGAAGGTCAGTCGCCTCCGGGTTCTGCCGTTGGTTTCTGTTGTCCCCTCGGGCAAGCTCCGCCACCTTTTCCTGGGTGAGAGTTGCCGTATCTGTCAAGCACAGAGCTTCAGGGCTGCCGGCAGCCTCAGGTGTGGCGGCAGGAAATAGAAACAGGCAGGGGTGGGGAAGCCCTGGGGACAGTCCAGCGCCCGGGGGAGGCTTTCTGGTGAGTCCTGGGACTGGAGTGTTCTTGCAGCCACCTCTGCAGTGTGTACTCCGGGCCAGACCCGGGGCAGCTGCCAGAGCGGGGGTGCCAAGAAGCGTCCGAGTCCTCCCTTCTCTAGTTTCCAGCCTCGGAAGCCTCAGGCCAGGTACATTTGCCGTCGTGTCCAGAGCCCCAGGCTGAAGTCACATAGGGCATGCCAGGAAGTGCAGGGTGGTTTAGGCCCAAGGGCTCTAGGAGGTCAGAGGGGTGTACCTCCTGCCTGGGGTGGGCTGTGGGTGCAGGGGGTGGGGGCAGGCTAAGTGGATCTCCAGAGTGACGTGCTTTTCCGCCCTCCACAGAGGAAGAGCGCATGCTGGAACGGCGCTGCAGGGGCCCCCTGGCCATGGGGCCCGTCCAGCCCCGGCCCCTCTCAGGGCCTTCTCAGGGGTCCCCCAGGCCCTGGAGAAGGAGCCCCGCGGGCTGAGGTCACCCGGCACTCCCGTGGCCCAGGCGGACAGCCAGGCCCCGGGCAGGGCCCATCGCTGTGGCCACTGTCGGCGGCACTTCCCGGCTGGGTGGCCCTGTGGCTGCACGCGCGGCGCTGCCAGGCCCGGCTGCCCCTGCCCTGCGCGGAATGTGGCCGGCGCTTCCGACACGCCCCCTTCTTGGCGCTGCACCGCCAGGTCCACGCCGCGGCCACCCCCGACCTGGGCTTCGCCTGCCACCTCTGCCGCCAGAGCTTCCGGAGCTGGGTGGCGCTGGCTCTGCACCTGCGGGCGCACTCGGCCGCCAAGCGGCCCCAGGCCTGCCCCGAGTGTGAGAGACGCTTCTGGCGCCGCAAGCAGCTCCGCGCCCACGTGCGGCGCTGCCACCCGCCCGCCCCCGAGGCCCGGCCCTTCATCTGCGGCAACTGCGGCCGCAGCTTCGCGCAGTGGGACCAGCTGGTGGCTCACAAGCGGGTTCACGTCGCCGAGGCGCTGGAGGAGGCCGCGGCCAAGGCGCTGGGCCCGCGGCCCCGCGGCCGCCCGCGGTGACCGCGCCCCGGCCGGGGGGACGCCGTGGACCGCCCCTTCCAGTGCGCCTGCTGCGGCAAGCGCTTCCGCCACAAGCCCAACCTGATCGCGCACCGGCGCGTGCACACGGGCGAGCGGCCGCACCAGTGCCCCGAGTGCGGCAAGCGCTTCACCAACAAGCCCTACCTGACCTCGCACCGGCGCATCCACACCGGCGAGAAGCCCTACCCCTGCTCGGAGTGCGGCCGCCGCTTCCGCCACAAGCCCAACCTCCTGTCCCACAGCAAGATCCACAGGCGCTCCGAGGGCGCGGCCCCGGCGCCCAGGGCTCGGGGAGCCCCCCGCTGCCCGCCGCGCCCCCGGAGCCCGCCGCCGAGCCCGCGGCCCTGGGCGCAGGCCCGCGCCGGAGCCGGCCCCCGCCCCGCGGCCGGGCGCGCCCGGGGAGCCCCGCGGGACCCGGCCGCGGCGCCCCCCGCGCCGCACAGCTGCGAGGACTGCGGCCGCGCCTTCCGGCTGGAGCGCTTCCTGCGGGCGCACCGGCGGCAGCACAGCGGGGAGCGGCCCTTCGCCTGCGCCGAGTGCGGCAAGAACTTCGGCAAGAAGACGCACCTGGCGGCGCACGCGCGGGTGCACTCGGGGGAGCGGCCCTTCGCCTGCGAGGAGTGCGGGCGCCGCTTCTCGCAGGGCAGCCACCTGGCGGCGCACCGGCGCGACCACGCGCCCGAGCGGCCCTTCGTGTGCCCGGACTGCGGCAAGGCCTTCCGCCACAAGCCCTACCTGGCCGCCCACCGGCGCATCCACACCGGCGAGAAGCCCTACGTGTGCCCCGACTGCGGCAAGGCCTTCAGCCAGAAGTCCAACCTGGTGTCCCACCGGCGCATCCACACGGGCGAGCGCCCCTACGCCTGCCCCGACTGCGACCGCAGCTTCAGCCAGAAGTCCAACCTCATCACCCACCGCAAGAGCCACATCCGGGACGGCGCCTTCTGCTGCGCCATCTGCGGCCAGACCTTCGACGACGAGGACAAGCTCCTGGCCCACCAGAAGAAGCACGACGTCTGAGAGGCCGCCGCGCGCTCCGGTGGGAGCCGGCCTTGGCCGTGGGGGCCTGCGTGGCCGCGGGGGGCAGCCAGGGCTGGGGACTGGGAAGGGCTGGGGGAGGCAGGAGCAAGCACCTTGTTAGAGAGGAAGGTCAGCCCCCGGGGCCAGGGAACCCCCCAGAGCACAGGGACCCCAGTGCCAGCTGTGTTTGCTGTGGTCCCTCCTGGGAAAGTAGCGTAGGACCCCCGGCCCCCACCAGGGCCCTGCTGCCCGAGCAGCCACCAGTGGGCGGAGGCCCCTTCTCTGCTGTGACGCCTTAACGCCTGTCTTGTGTTCCCTGGGCCTGGTCGGGAGCAGGCGTGGTGTCTTGTTTAGTGAGTGGAGCGCGCGCCTGGGAGAACCTGCTGGCCTTGTTAGCAGCCCCTGGGCCTTTCCAGCTTGGGCAGGAAGCCAATGCGCCTGCCTGTCCCCTCCTTCCCGCCCTGCTCAGGCTCCTAGGCGGAGAGACCCTCTCCTGCTAGCCCTGCTCACCCCCTGCCTCCCTGAAGTTCCGCCCCCCCGGGGTGGGCTCGCAGGCCCGACTTGCTTTATTCACTCCTCTCAGTGCTTCGAGCCCTTGACCTTCAGCAGCCCAGACAGGCTTCCGTCTGAACACCCTGCCCGCTGCTCCCCCCGGAACTCATCCTTGGTGGGGAGGAGGGTCAGTGGAGGGAGACGTGGGGCGAGTTTCCTTCTCCACATTTTTAGCGCTCAGATGCCCAGCCTCTGCTTGAACGCTTAGGTGACAGGGGGTCCCCACCTCCCGAGGCCCTGGTTCTATTGTAGGATCATTCTAATTGTTAGAAATTCTTCCTTATAACGAATGAAATCTGCTTTCCTATGATTTCTACCTATTGGGCCTTGTTCTGTTCTCTGGAACTAAATGGAACACCTACTCGCCCTCCTTTTCAAACTAGAGAATAAAGATTTGGTTTTAGAGCTGGTGGCTGGGAAGTGTTCCTTTCTCCTGGGGAGCTGTGGGGGTGGAGTCCAAGCAGCGCGCTGTGCCCCTAGTTGGGGGGACCTGCTAACAGCTCAGGTACCCTGACTTCAACTCCTCTGAGCCCCATCTCCATTTCTTCCTGGGGAGGCCAGGAAAACCCAGAAGTGGGGCTGGTTCTCTAGGGGTTCAGCCTTCTGTGGGGTCATCAGACTCGTCGGGTGCCAGTTAGGAGGAAAGGGTCCGATTTGATCCTGTCCTGCAGGCTCCCCACTGGCCCACCACAGTGCCCGTGACACCTCTTCGGGACCCTCCTGGCCCTGGCCATCTTCACACACGCCAGGTGCCTGTTTCTGACAGCCGTCGGCCCTTTTCCTGCCTGTGTTGGTAGTTCCTGCTGAGGCCCCTGGCCGCATAGCGTCTGTGCGTCTGTCACCATGTCTTATGGTGGCATCTTGCAAAGTGCCTGCGTCACCTCACGTCGTCCTTGTGTGGCAGGTGTCCTTTTACAGGCGGAAACATTTGTTCAAGGTCATCATGGGGATCTCCAGGCTCCCGGGCCCTGTGCTTACTGGGGTGAGCAGGGCCAGCTGCTGCTGCTGCTGCTGGGGAAGGTGTCACCTGTCGACTCTGCTCTGTGTCGTGATGGGAACTGAGGGGTCTCAATGATCAGACCCACTCCGCACCCCAGAGACTGAAGTCTGGGGAGAAAATAGGGACACAAATGAGTAGACAGGTGGGAGGGGCTTGCAGTGTGTAGACTGCAAGCAGACAGCTTCAAAGTTTCCCATTGGTTTATGGGGTGAGGGGGCCACTTAAGAACCTGTGTAGTTGACACAAATTACCCCTCAGAGCCTGGGGCGTTTTCTCAAGTAAGCCTCCTTTAAGTATACCTCTTGATGGGAGCCAGGCCTTCAGGGAAGGAGGCAGATGTCTGGGCAGGGAGCAAGAAACAGGTTTCTAAGCATTTTGGGAAGGATGAGGGAGAAGGGATCTGACTAGGGATCTGGGCTTTCAAAAGCCACCGCTTTTATTTTTTATTTTATTTATTTTTTAATAGAGGCATGTTTAATTTATTTGTTTGTTTATTTATACAAGCACTGGGTACAGTCAGAAGCGCGGGAGGGTGAGAGAATTCACCAGAGCCAGAGCGGGGAGTCAGAGCAGGCAGAAGGACCGAAGTACACTGCTGAGGGGAGCAGCGGGCGGCAGGAGAGGTCTGCGCGCCATGTGGGACCCTCCTCCGGTGGCCGGGGAGCAGCCGGGGATCGAACCTGCGCCGCAGAGGCCGCGGGCAGCTTCGCAACCCAGTGCTCAACTGCTGCGCCACTGGGGAGGCCCGAAAAGCCACCGCTGTTATAGGAGATGCCCGGTGTGAGTGTCCCCTAGAGCTGTGCTGCCCATGGCTTTGGGGCAGTCATGGCCTTGAGGGGGTTGCTAAAGCAGGGATGGAACAAACTTGCCCATGATGCCTTCCTGGGTCCTGCGGGGGGTGGCTAGTGGTTCCCAAGTGACCGCAGTCTGGAAGGAGCTGCCCTTCCAACCTGGAAAGTCCAGGGCTGCTTTTCTTTTATAATCACAAAAGCATGAGACATCGTAGACCTATTTAGCTTTCTGAAAATATGGAAATCCTTCCTTCCCATCACCCCACGCTTTTTCTCCTTACGCAGTGGAAAGGATTCGAGGGCTCTTTCCAGACATTTTTTTCCTGTGCATTTGCAAACATACATGAGCAACCCCCCACCCCCACCCCTTGTTTTTTTTTTTTTTTTTAAAGATTTATTTATTTATTTGTTGTTTTTATTTATACAAGCACTGGGTACAGTCAGAAGCGCGGGAGGGTGAGAGAATCCACCAGAGCCAGAGCGGGGAGCAGAGCAGGCAGAAGGACCGAAGGACACTGCTGAGGGGAGCAGCGGGCGGCAGGAGACGTCTGCGCGCCATGCGGGACCCTCCTCCTGGCCGGGGATCGAACCACTCTGCAGAGGCCGCGGGCAGCTTTGCAACCCAGCGCTCAACCGCTGCGCCACTGGGGAGGCCCCACCCCTTGTTTTTTGCTTAATGGAAATGGGCTGCCCCACTCGCTTCGTTCCTTCCACCTTTGAATCACCCTTGGTCATGACACGGCAGTCTGGAGACCCTTCACTCGGCAGGGGCAGAACGCAGCCCCGAGGGGGCGATGAGTTTCCCACTCTCAGCAGGGAGAGATCTGAAGCCGGATACTGGAGACTCGGTCTTGCTGAGCTGAGCCTCACCGGGCCCTCCAGAAAGTGAAGATGAGCCAGACTGATGGCCCCGGGCTGTCTGACTGCGGGCTCCGCACCGTGCAGATGCATCTTCAGACAACAGGCTAATGGGGATCCTGCAGGAAGGTATATAACTAGGAAATCACTCTTTTCCAGATGAACAAGGCAAAGTTCAGAGACAACAAAGTCTCTTGTAAAAACTGCCCACGAAGTTAGCGGAAAAGCCATACTCCTGGCTCCCAGGCGCCTCGTGTCGGAAGGTGGGCCGGGCCGGGCCCTCGGCTGAGGCTGGCGGGCAGCGCGGGCTGACCCACCGGAAGGCGAGGCCTGCAGGGAGCCTCGCGGAGCCCCGGCTTCTGTTGGACCCACGTCAGGTCCGTCAGGTCCCGGGGAGGTTTCTAGGCTGCCGGGCAGGGTCCTGCCGTTGGGAGCTGCGCCCTCTTTGGGGTGCGAGTTATTTCACCGACGTCAGGGGCGTCTTCGAGAAGATGCGCTCCTCCGCGGGCCCCGGGAACAGGATCTGCGGTCTAGACCCGGCGGGCGGCGGGGCAGGTGCTTTCACGCCCGGGCCTCGGAGCCAGCGCGCAACTGGCCCCGATCGCCGGGGCGGCCCGCGCTCCTCGGCCAGAGCGCCCGGGGGCGGCCTGGACGCGTCTGCGGGCGCCCTCGGGCTCCGCCACGGCCCAGAGGCGCGCCGGCCGCGCGGGGTGCGGGGGGTGCCTGTCCCCGCGGGACGGCGACGTCCTCTCCCTGGAACACCTGGCGACCGCCGGGCCCGCGCCCCACCAGGCCGCGCGCACACCCCAGCGCGGCGCCCCGCGGGTCGGGCACCGGCCAGAGCAGCCCGCACCCCCGAAGCGCGTGGGCCGGGGCTGTTAGGTCACCGGCCGCGCCCCGCCCCCCGAGCCCCCCGAACCCCCGAGCCCCCCGAGCGCGCCGACCCCGCGCGGCCGCCAACGCGCGCGGGGCGCGCCCGGACCCCGCGAGGCCCCGCGGCGGCGAGGGCAGCCCGCCCACCCCCGCCATTGGCTCCGGAGAACAAAGGGGCCGCCCCGCGGGCGCCTCCGATAGGGCCGCCCGGGTCATCTGAGCGGCGCGGCCAACCGGGCGGCGGGGCGGCCCCGGGGACGGCCGGGCCCCCCGCCAATCAGGGGCGCGCGCCCGCCCCGCCGGCCCGGGACTGGCGGGGCCCGGGAGCCCAGAGCCCAAGTCGCCCCGGGGCGGCAGTTCCCGTTAACCTTAGCCACAAAGCCCAGGTATTTATTCCCGTGCCCCCCGAGTCCCTCTGCGTCCGGCGGGGAGGGGCGCGCGGAGGGACGGGCCGCGCCGGGGCAGCGCCCGGCCGGCTCCCCCGCGCGTCTCCACCCGGCCTCGGGCTGCAGGCGGCCTCCGCGGCCTCGGGGTCCCCTGAGCCCCCCGCGCTCCCGCCCCCCGCTCCCCCTACTCCTCGCAGCCCACGGGGCCAAGGACCGGGGGGTGCGCGGGGAGGGGCTGCCGGCGGGGGCGAGAGCAGCAGGAGGGCCGGCGAGGGCCTGGGGAGGGGCGAGGGGCGCCCGAGGCCCTGGGGCGCGCCTCTGCCGGAGCTGGTGTCAGTCTCCCCAAGGGCCGAGCCTCTGGCGGGCCGGGAGCCCAGAGCTCGCCGCAGAGTGACACGTAGTAGGTGCTTAATAAATGATGAAGCGAGTGGGGATAAAATGGGGCGCGAGAACAATAAGGGGGACGCTCCTCAGAAGTTGGAAATATGTTAGTGCCGGGATCCCCTGGAAAGTTCCATTTCAGGAAGTGGGCGCAAGAGCCAAGATCTCAGGGGGCCGGGGCCAGGCCTGGGCGGTGGAGGGCGCAGAGGTGCCGCCCGCCCGCTGCCCGGGCAGGATGGCGCCTGCGGTGGGTCGTCTTGGTCAGCGGGGCCGTGGGGGCAAACCCCAGAGGCTGGAGACCGAGGGGTGCCAGGCTCCACCGTTCACGGTCTTGTGCAGTCCGGGGCTCCCTCTGTAACATGAAGGGCTTGAGAGGGTGTGAGTCCCTTTCAACCCCAAGGCCCCGTGATTCTGGGCTTCTAATGTGCTTTGGCCTGAAATTTCTTTAATTTAATTGTTCCCTTATAAAATGTTTTATGAACGGTTTATGGCATGCGGATGTGGGGAGAGAGAAACCCTCCCTGTCTTCAGAGGCTCGTGTGTTGTGGTGGCGGCAGACGCGTTAGGTGGCAGAGGAGATGCTGCCGGCTTGGGGGGGCGCACAGGCTGAAGAGAGAAGGGCCGGAGCTGAGCCCAGCGATCCCCCAAGCCCGCCTGCTCACAGTCACCCGGGGTCGGGCTGGGCAGGGGCGAGTGGGTGAGAGTAGCCGAGATGGGGGCTGGGTGTGCAGGTATGGAAAGACGGTGAGGCAGGGGAGCCTCATCTCGGGACAGTGGGGTGCGCTGGGATATGGGGTAGGGTGAGCAGAGGCCAGATTTGAAACGGTTTGGTCAGGACATTTTCAGCTGAACCCACTGAATAGATGAGGCAAAGTGATAACAGGTGCAAATTTGATTGTAGAGACACGTCGCTTGCGTGCTGGGCGGCGGGTGGTGGGGCAGGGCCAGCCTTCGTGCTGGTGGGAAGAAGGAGGCCGGAACTGGGGCTGCAGCAGGTGATCTCATATTCAAATCGCACTGGTACCCCGTGTGGACTGTGAGGGGGCTCATGCTTTGTGGGAGCTAAAGGTGGCAGAGGTTTTAAGAGGCCTGACCAAGACTCTCTGTCCCCCGGAGAGCCGAGTGGCCCCCAGGACGGTGCCAGTTTTGGTGGAGGTGGTCTGGTCCTGTACCTGGCCCCGGCTGAGGATTACCCTGAGGCATCCAAGTAGGGCAAGGTGGCCTGGCAGGAGGAATGCTGTCCGGGGGTGCAGGACACCCGAGGCAGGGATCACTTTCCACCACGCAGTCAAAGGTGGAAAAGTTTATAAATTAGAACGTGACACCTCTCCCAGGGGTTGTCAGCAGTGGCCTCAGCCCTAGGGGTCAGGGTCCGCATGCCCTGGCAGGCTCCTGAGACTTGGCTGGGGTGCAGGTACGTGATGGCTGCTCTCTGCTCTAAAGACAGGTGCTTGTGCTAGGCAGGTGGAGGGAAGTCCTGGAAGGAGGACCCTCAAGGAATGGCCTGGAGGTCTGACGGGGATCTGGGGGGCCGGGGGAGGGGAGGGGAGGGGTGACTGCCCTGGCTGGCCTGGCTGGCTGAGCATCTGGTTCCCAGGCAGTGCCGGTGAAGCAAGCTGGAGTCAGGAAACTGGGCTCCTCCTCCGGGACAATCTGAGGGACGGTTCTTACCAGGAGGGGGACGGAGGGTCAGCAGCAGTGACCTACGAGAATCTGTACTGCGCCTCGTGAACGTTTTCAGGGCCCTTCCACGCATTTTTGTCCCCACGTTTGACAGAACTGTTCTCTACACAGGAGCAAGAACTATTATTCCATTTGCAGATGGGGAAACTGAGGCCCAGGGGTGGAAAGTGGCTTGTCTGGGATGACTTGGCTAACCAGACAAGCTGGATTCTAAGGCCTTAGGCCTCGCTGCCCTGGAGGCTCTGGGCTCTCTCCCCTGCAGCATCTCTCTGTGGGGGGCGGGCAGCCTGCCTCCCCACCTTGCTTGGGCGACTGAGGCTGGCAGATGCTGGAGCAGGAGGGGGCAGGGCAGGGCATGGAACTAGGCCACGGTGGGTGGCGCCTCCGGCACTTGGTCTGGTGCGGATGGTGCTGATTGAGGTCTGGAAGTCGGGGAGAAGCAGGGTGGGAGGTGGCTGAAAAGATGGGGTGAGGGCCTTGGAGGCGCTGGAGAGTCATTTTGGTTATTGCTGGGGTACCTGGTGCTGGGCTGTGGGGAGGGGGCTGCCCTCCCCTGGTCTGGGCAAGGCAAGGCCTGGGGCTTACTTGTCCGGGGTAGGCACAGGGGTGGGGGTGGGTGGGAGGTAGCACTCGGGCTGGGCAATAGCCGCCTGCCATTGTTGGCCTTGGGTTTGCACCACCTCCTTGGTCCACACTCTGGATGAGAGCAAGTGTAGGGCTTGGGGTTTGTCCAGAGGCTGGCCAGGGCACTGCCCAGGGCACAGGCCTCAGGCAGAGTGGTCTTTGTTGGACTGGCCATGGGGGGCCCTGCTGGCTGTGGCTGCATCCTGGGGAATCCCTCCCTTCCTGCAACAAAGTGGGGTGAGGCCACAGGTGCACGTCTGGGCTAGCCTTGGAGGCACGGGCCACCAGAAGCTTCCAAGGTGCTCCCCAGGTCTTTCCAAGGTCCAGCTCCCAGCACCCCTCCCTTCCATGCATGCTCGGACCTGTCCCCTCAGGGCTCTCGGCCAGCCTGGAGGACCCCTGCTCCGTGCCCACCTCCCCTGGGGCTGCGGGTGTCCAGGCTCCAGCAAGCTGCTGTGAAGCCACAGGTCTCAGGCGTGCTGGTAAACTGTCCACCCCCTTGGGCTCCTGAAAGGCCCCTCACTTGGGTGAGCGGAGCCTGGGTCCCCAGTGGGTGCTGGGGGTCTCACATGGTTCAGATGCTGCCGGAAGACTGATGGTTCCGGAAGAGTGTGGTGGGGGTGTCGGGAGACTGACGTGCCTGCCTTGTAGAAAGTGTGGGTGCGGCTCTTCTCAGCCTGAGTTGATGGGAGAGGAAAGCTGCTGTCGTTTGGAGGCCTCAGAAGGGATGGTTTCTGCAGCCTGGCCTCCCGTGCTCCCCACAAACCCACGGAGCTGATCTCAGCCAGCTGGAAACCTGAGCCCCTGCGCTGCGCGATGGGGACAGTGTGACCCGGACAGTGTGACCAGGGCCTGCGGCTGGGACGGGGCCTCCTGGAGAGAGGGCGGCTGGTTGGGAGGGGCGCATGGGGGAGGCTGGGCTGAGGAGCCAGCTCTGGGGGCTCTGGTTCGCGGGGGGAGCCAGCTCATCCCTGGAGGCCTGGCCTTGGAGGCCTCTTGCCACCGGGGCTGGCTGGGCAGGGCCTAGTTCTGCTTCTAGGACTTTCTGTCCCGCGGCTCCAGCTTGTCCCCAGCCAGCCCCCGCGCTCTCTCGCCGGCCCCAGCCGTCTCTCCCCGGCACAGCCCACCACCGGCTGTCCCCCGTGTCCCTCTGTTCCCCGAGTGTCCTGGACAGTGGTGTGTGTGGGGTTTACACGGGTGCTGCTGCGCCCGGCAGTTGTGTGCGGGTTCACCGCCACCGGCCTCTCCGGGCCTGGGGTCGGCGTCCGGGTGTGAGCGCTTCTGTACTGTGCGTCTCTGGACCTTCGCCTACGCAGCGGGGAGCCGCGATGGCCCCTGGACGCGTCTGTCTGCCGTGACTGGGCATCTCTGTGATCAGTTTCCTGCAGGGGAACACCCGCTTGTCCCCCATATTTGTGGCTAGGAAGGACTGGGGCGAGGAGCCCCTGGGGGAACCCCCTGTTTCATTTGCTCCCTCCCTCCCGACTCATGGGCTCCTTGTGAACTTGGCACCCCCAGCATTTCGGGGGTGCGGTCGAGGCCGCCGTCCCGGCGCCCGCATCCAGCCGGGCTTGGAGAGCCTGCAGACGTCCTCTGTGCCCTGACGTGCCGCTCGCCTCCCGGGCTGGTGTGCGGGAGCTGAATTTCACACTTGAGTTCCACGCGCTCAGCACAGGGTGGGGGAGCCTCTGCCAGTCCCTCCTCTCAGCGCAGGAGAGCGCCCTGGGCTGCAGGACCGCAGTCTTCAGCCACCAGACCGGGTGCGCAGCGGGGGGCGGGCCAGGCGGGAGAGGAGAGGGGTGCCCACGCGGGGGGGCGTGGGGAGGCCTGGCGCCTCGGTGGCAATGGAGCCCGGAGCAGACCAGTGAGATGGGGGCAGGGCCTGGGGGGTCGGGCGAACCCCGGGGGGCTGGGAGAAAGAAGGACGGGCCGCTCGGAAGGCTGGTGCTCCTGTGCAGTGGAGCTGGGGGCACGGTGGTCCTTTGGGAGGCACCTCATGCCCATGGCTTCCTGGGGTGCCATTTGAGCTGGCAAAGGCTTGGGTGTGGCCCTGGAGAAGGCTCATGGCCGCGCAGGGTCTGGGGTTTGGGCCTTGGCTGGCTCTGGGGAGCTGCCACCCCTCCTGGCCTGTGCCCTGCGGGAAGGCTCTGGTGACAGACGAGAGAGCCGCACCCGCCGCTTCTCCCTCCCCGGCCTGCGCGTGGAGACACGGCTGCCCAGTGGGAAGGTTCCGGGCCCGGCCCGGAGGATGTGGGGGCACCTGGAGCTGCCCCTGCCCTGCCTCTCTGGTCTGGTCCCCATCCTACCCCCCACCCCCAAGTTCCTGTAAGACCAAAGCTCCTTTGTTACCTTCCCCTGCCCCCAGCCCTCGCCACCTGCCGCGGCCACAATCCCTGCTTTGTGTGGCCTGCAGTTGTCATGGCAGCTGCCCGCCGAGGCCCTCTGGTGAGGGGCTCCTGTCCCAATCGCAGCCTCACCCGGCGCGGGTGGTGGGGGCCGGTGCCGGGCCCTGTCCTGAGACCCGGCCCGTGGTGTCTGCGCCTGCTCCCCACAGACTCGCCGGCAGGGAGGTGAGAGGCTGCTGGTGGGTCAGGGCCTGTGTGGAACCAGGCGGCCCTGAGACTCGGTGTGGGCACCGCGGGGGGTGGAGCAGCTCCTTGTTGCCTCCTGTGCTCGGGGCAGGCTGTCCCCCAGGTCCGGGCGCCTCCCTTGTCAGCCGGGGCCGCGTCAGGTGGGGCCGCGTCAGGTGGGGCAGGTGCTGGGCAGGAGGGGCAGCGGCGAGGCCGAGGGGGGCTGGGGGGCCTGAGTCCTGGCTGACCTGGAAGGACAGGCCAGCGGAGGGACTGCCCTGGGATGGCCTTTGTAGGGGGTTTGTCACAGGGTGACCCCGGCTTGCTTTCCAGACACGCCCCCCCCCCAGCACACGGGGAGGCGGGGCCCCCTCACCGGCCTGTCTGCCTGCGCCTCCCCTCCCACCTCCGCGCTCTCGTGCCTGACTCTGTCCCCCTCCTCCTCCTTCCCCGTCTGTCTCCCTGTGTTGGGGTGCCCCCTCTTTGCCAGTCCTCTGAGCCTCTCTGGGCGGATGTTGAACCTCCAGTTGGCCAGTGTTTCCCCCAGGCCTGGGCTCAGAGTACCCGGGAGGGGGGAGCGTGGCACCCCTGGGGCCCGAGGTGGGCCTTCCTGCCGCCCTCCCCTTTGTGCACCCCAACCACAGCAGGAGCTGTAGGGGAACAAGCCAACTCCGAAAAGCCCCCCACGCCAGTGCGAGAGAAGGAAGTTGGGCTTTGAATGGGATTGAACAAGCCTTAAACGGGAATGTGGCTGCACCCCGGGAAATGACCAGGAGCTTGCAGAGACGTGGTCCTGCCACGCAGCCGGGCGCCCGTGCTCCCCGAGAGCAGCCGGAGCTTGCCTCGGGCGCCAGGACGCAGGGTGTGGTGACTGCTGGGGTGTCACTGTGACCTCGCCCGCACGGGGACCTCCCTGCCTGCTCGTGCCTCTGCCCCCGGAGGGCACACGCCTCGTGACTTTAGGAGAGGAACGGGGCTTGCAAGTTAGAAGTTGGGGTCCCCTCCCCAGACTGCAGACCCCGTCCTCTGGGTCTACATCTCTGAGTGCCGGCTCCCAGACCCAAGGAGGCCCGCGCAGCCGGCCGGAGGCTCCCTGGGCTTCTGAGAGGATGGCCCTGCGTCCCGCAGGGGCAGAGACGAGCCCGCAAGGAGGAACTTTCTAAAGAAATGCCCCAAGGGCAGGGGGCGCCTCTGGCCCCTCTGGCATTGGGGGACGATTGATTCTTCTCTATGGAGACTCCCACCTCGCCCCAAACTGGTCAGCGGGAGGGGGACCTGGAGGGGGTGAGGGGAGGCCCTTCGGGCAGGGTCTGTGGGAGGCCCTCCAGGGCCAAGGCGGGGAGACAGGAAGGTGGGGTGAGCAGACGGCACCCCTCTCGGGGCCGGGGGCGGGTCCGGGCGTGGGAAACAAGACCCCGGTGCTCTGGGGAGGCAGCGGGGCCCTGGTGGAGCCGAGGACCCCGCAGCAGCCACGGGGAGCCCCAGTTGAGCGGCGCCCTCTGTGCCCGGCTCTCCTGGCCCGGCTTTGGCAGCGGGCACGGGGAGTTCTGGGCCGTGATGGCGGCATAACCAGACCAGCGCCGGCCACGCCAGGGGCGGGTGTCACGGAGAAGCGCAGGTGGGGCCTGACGCGAGAGCGGCCGGGGGTGAGCTGAGGAGGCGTTTGCGTGGGGACCTGAGGGGGTGCGCGCAGAGAGCACCCCAGGCCGAGGCAAGGCCGGCGCCGAGTCCAGGCGTCCCCGAGCGTGTCCAATTAAGTTGGGGTTCCTGGTCCTTGGGGCGATGCCCTCCACACCCCCCATAGGTGCCGAGAGAGTGGGCTCGGGGAGTTAGGAGACACGGGGTCGCCCAGCAGCCCCCCCGGGACCCGGCAGGCGTGGAAAAGCTCTGAAACAGCAAACGCGCTGTCGGGGCAGGAGGACGGGGGCGCCCATCTCAACCTTGTCCCAAAGGCCAGCTCCCTCCTTTGCTCCCGTCTCCCCAAAAGATGGCAGGACAGGGAGGCTGGGTGGTGCCGGGAGGGGCCCGCCAGCGCAGGTAGAGGGCTGGTGCAGGCAGGGGCGCTCGCCCCCTCGCCCCCCACCTCCTGGACGAGTGATGCAGGGTTTTTGCCTCCCCTCTGCCCATGGACCCCAGAGCGGAGCTCCCCGGGGCATCATGCTGGATGGAATCCACGGTCTGGGGTGGGCCCCTGCCTCCCCCTGCCGAGGGGTGACACACCGGGACGCAGGTGATGCTGACTGACGCTAATTAAAACGTCAGGCAGCTGGTCCAGACATTGGCGCAGACGGACCCTGTGTCCAGGATGAACTCAGGAGTGGGGTCCTTGCTCACGTGTGGAGGTGGAGTCCCCTCCCTGGGGCAGCTTCTGGATCCCAGGGTCCAGCCGTCCTTGGGCTGGATCCAGCTCTGGCTCCACTGCCGCCTCCTGCTGGCCAGGCTGGGAACGGCTCTTTCTGGGTGGTCAGACCCCTGGCATCCTCTGGAGCTGGCCTCTTTTTTTTTTTTTTTTAAAGAGGCACGTATTTTATTTATTTATTTGTTTGTTTGTTTGTTTGTTTATACAAGCACTGGGTGCAGTCAGAAGCGCGGGAGGGTGAGAGAATTCACCAGAGCCAGAGCAGGGAGCAGAGCAGGCAGAAGGACCGAAGGACACTGCTGAGGGGAGCAGCAGGCGAGGCAGGAGAGGTCTGCGCGCCATGTGGGACCCTCCTCCGGTGGCCGGGGAGCAGCGGCGGATTGAACCAGCGCCGTGGAGGTCGCGGGGAGCTTCGCAACCCAGCGCTCAACCGCTGCGCCACCGGCGAGGCCCCCCCTTTTTTTTTTTTCAAGATTTATTTTATTTTTTATGCATACAAGAGTGGAGTGCAGGCCAGAGGTGCGGGAGTGAGAGGATTCACCAGAGACAGAGTGGGGAGCAGAACAGGTGGATCTACTGAAACACACTGCTGAGGGGAGCAGCGGGGAGACAGGAGAGGTCTGCTGCACCTGTGGGTCAGCTCCCTGGCCAGGGGTAGAATTCAGGCCGCAGTGGCTGGCGATAGATTGATAGCGCTGAGACTTAACCCCTGCACCACCAGGGAGGTTCCCCCCCCCCATAAATTGATCACTTTTTGAATGTCTTTGTATCTGGCAATTTGTCAGTGGATTCTCTGGCACATTCTAGTTTATTTTTTTAAGTTTTTAAAAAGATTGATTTATTTGTACATACAAGAATAGGGTACAGGCCAGCAGTGTGGGGGTGAGAGGATTCACCAGAGACAGAGTGGGGAACAGAACAGGTGGACTGACCGAAATCCACTGCTGAGGGGAGCAGAGGGCAAGTCAGAAGAGTTCGGTTGTGCCGTGTGGGTAGCTCCTTGGCCAGGGATCGAACTTGTGCTGCAGTGGCTGCAGACAGCTTCATAGCTTGCGTCTTAACCCCTAGCACCACCAGGGATGCCCAAATTCTAGTTTAATAATCATCAGCGGATGACAGTTTTCTCATCTTTCCATGAATGTGTGTGTGTACAGGTGTGTATAGTTAAAAATAGAAAAAAGAGGCCCCAAATGGAATCACTCGTGCTGGAACCCAGACTTAATGCTTCACCCTCTCCCCAAGTGTCCTCTTAAACCATTGAGGCGCTTCCTGATCAACACCAGGAAGCCACCTGCGTGGTAAGGCCCTGCTTTCCTCTGAGATTGTCTTTTGCTAATAACCTTGTTCCACTTTCTGTCTACACACCTCTCCACTCTGTGTGAGCCCTTCACCATCTAGACAGGATGCCGCCCTATGCATGAATCATTCAGTAAAGTCAATTAGATCTATTGTTGTGTAGCTCAAAGGAAACTGGGACACCAGGGCTAACAAGAAGCAGGTTTATTGCACCGGTGCTGACTCAGCGGATCCCGTCCCAACGCTGAGCCTGTCTGTGGCAAGTCAGGGGCTTATACACTTTTAGTTTCTACAGAGTCCTGGGTGGGTTTGCATTGGCAGCTGGACATGGTCAGATAGGACGTGGCTACATACCAAGATGTGAGATGTGTGGTTGCAGACCAAGGAGTAAAGGGTCAGGCGTCATGGGACCCCCCCAGGCCCATCCTGCTTCAGGGTTAACATCTGACGAGATTCCTACCAGGAACCAAGTGGCAGACCCGGGACTGAGCGAAAGGTCGTCACTGAGACCCCAGACTACTTGTCTCAGGTCAGCGGGCTTCGCTACGGATTTGAGTTTTGTGTTTTGACTTTGAGATATAGAGAGGTATCTCTGTCTGCCTGTCTTTCTATCATCTATGTCTGTCTTCCCCATGGGTCGGCTAGTTCCTCCAGCACAGTGTTGAAGAATGGCAGTGAGCGAGACTCCTTTTGCCCAGCTCTAATGGGCTGCTAATATTTTACCTTTGGTTATAACATTTGCTGCAATGTTTAATATTGCTCCCTTGTCAACCTGAGAATATCTTATCTTCCCAGTCTGTTCAGAGGGTCCTCCCTCCCTCTTTCAGAAAAGCTGGGGTTTTGTTAGATAACATTTTTGCATTTAACGAGATGGTGCAGGTGTGAAAGAAGTTAATGTCACGAATGACGTGTGGTCGGCGGCAGCCCTGGGGAGGCCTCAGCAGGCCTGGCTGTCCTTGCGCGGGGTGAGCTCACCTGGCTCGGTGTTGCTGGCTTGTGTGTCTGTGCCCAAAGAGGGCTTGTCCTTTGCCCCTGGATTGTGCTCGTGTGACACCCCCTCCCGCCCTCGCCGCCAGTCACTGTCGCGGCAGGTGAGCTGGCACTGAGCCCGCCTCCTCCCCTCCTCCCAGGTGTTAGTAGAACCTGTTTATGCAGGTAAGAGGCTGTTGCTCACTTCCCAGGTGGAACTGGCTTTCTGGAAAGTCTTCTAGTCGTTCACACGGACACATTTTGACCTACTCTCGCAGCTCTCTCTGGAAGGTGTCCATTTTATAGATTTTTCAAATTTATTGATAAAACATCTGTACATAGAATTTTAAGATTTTCAGATTCTTTTTATAGCTGTGTCTTCCCTTGATCCTGTAAACTGCTTTTATCTTTCGTTCTTCTATTCCTTTGGGCTTATTTTGTGTCTTTTCAGATTTTGGGCTCTTGTTTAGAGTTTTTCTGTCACAGCTATTGCATTGCCGTGGGCCAGCACAGCAGTAGACGATGAGGCCACCTCAGGGTTGAGAGAAGCGTGCAGGGTGGTCAGGGCGTCGGTGAAAGAAATGACAAACAGACACACTTCAAGAGTGAAAATCTGAGTGTCATTTTCTTTGAGTTTGTGACCAGTATATATGTTTTCCAAAAGCACAGGGACAATGAATATCAATGAAATCAGCTTGCTCATGGGCTCAGTCTATCACCATCAGGGAGGTGATCTACATAACAAACAATGACCATTATAGAAGAAAGAAGGAAGTTTAGAAAGACAAATAAGGGATTAAAGTTTGTAGTTCTAGAAAGACAGGATAAGATTTTTAGCATTCTTGTAGTGGTTCCTGGTGGTCGTTATCTTTTGATAAGCTTCTGCCTTTTCAGGGAACTTCCGCTGCACTTCCTCTGCTTCAGAGTGTTATGCTGTTCTCTCCCTGCTCGCTGGTTGCCCAGCCGGACCTAGGGACCTTGGCGAAAGCCATTCCTAAAGATCACTGCGGGGGGAGGTGCAGCAGGTCCCCCTTTGTTTTTAGAAGGGAGCTGGAAGGCGTACATATCTCGTTGAAGACGATGAATGGACCTGTGAAGTAAGCGGACACAGAGGGGAAGGAGTAAACAAAGGAGCAGGACGAGTAGGGAAAGAACAATAAAGGAGAGAAGGAGGTGATACCAGTGCGTAGGAGTCAAAGACTGGAGAGTGGAAGCTAGAGAATGAGCAAAGGAAGAGACTGAAGTGTGCAGATGAGACTTGCTGACAGCAGAAATTTCAGCTTGGAGAGACGAGAGGTCATGAGAAAGGTCATTGTCTTGCCAGATGCCCAATAGGTGATGTTTGGTGAGATTCCAATGTAAGGAGGAGTTATAATGTAAAGGCGTAACACAAATGAAACGAATTGTGTTCCGTAGGGTTCCAGACACCTCAGAAAATGATGAGAAAGCTTGCCTCCATTGGCAGGCTTGCCTCCATTGGCATGGCAACGAGTAGACAGTTGTTGTTTGAGAAGTTGAACCTCATTGCCAATAGCAATAACAATTTCTTCCAGAGCATTTAACTTTCTTTCTAACTTATAATCAATGTCCCGCTGTATTGCGAGCGCCATGGACACGTTTTTGGTAGGTCATTTACAAAAGAAGCTGTCTTAGCTTCCTGAATTAAAGCAACGGAGGAAGCAGCTAAAGAGGTAACTAAGGAAATCAGAGCGGCAATGCCTAGAATAAGGGTGGCAATAAAACGTTTGGGACGAAGAAGAGCATGTACTTCATGTAAAACTTGCATGGCAGTATTATCATACCAAGGCATATCATGTAAATCAACAGATAACATAACATAGGAGGGTCTTTTGAGCAAGACCACCACAGGATATAGATGAGCAAGAGAGGGGGTAATACAATTAGTAACAATGCAGCCGGAACAATGAATGGAGTAAGAAGTCCCACGCGATTGAATGCGTGTAGCTGAGGCGTTCCCCAGAAGTATAGCGAAGGGGTATCCAAGGTAGGCACGCACTGGGATCTTAGTGGTGTCCTGTCCAGGTTGTTTGAAGTGTACATCAAAGGCAGCAAAAAGACGAAAGAGTTCAGGCTTTATGACAGAGCTTTCTGTTCAGGGGACCAGGTTATTCAGTCCTGCCAATGGAGGCAAGCTTTCTCATCATTTTCTGAGGTGTCTGGAACCCTACGAACAAAGCAGCAGTTTCTCCACATTTTAGTTTAGCTCTATGTCAACTCCCTGGAAGAATTGTACTCAAAGCCACACAAAAGGTTAGCTCTGCTAGAAAAAGAAAAAAATATATATGTATATAACATTGCTGTAGAGTCTGGTTAGTCAAAACAAGAAAACTTTGTTGAATCAAGGTAAAATGTAAAAACATTTTCAATGTTACGCCAAACAAAACAGTAAAAATTAGGTGTATATCCAACAGTCTATACAGTCCTTTGTAGAAAGATTTTTACTCTCAAAAGTTTATCATTTTGAATCAATTGAGGCCTTTTTTTTTTTATATTGTGTAGAAACAAGTCCTGCAGACATTAAATCATTGAAGTATATAATATTGCAAGGCAACAGTAATCATTGACAATTTACATACATATCAGGTATGGAAAGATTTTGTTTTAGAAAACCAATGTTAACCATTTTTGTACATATTAGAGTTTTACCATTTTTTCAAGTGACAGTGATTCCCTTGTAGTGTAACTTTACCAGGTAAACCAGATGGGATAAATTTATGTAATGTCCTTCCCAGGAGGAAAAGGAGAAAGTTTGTGGAGTATCTCTAAAGCTCTGCTGAGGTTCCACAAAATTTCCTTTAATTGATTAAATGACAGGCTACCAAATTTTACTTTAATTTAGATTTTTGGGAAGCTGTGTCATAAATACTTAGAAAACAGCAAAAACAACCATATTTAATTTTTATAAAAATTCTAGCCCTGAGTATAATATTGACAATCAAATCATAACCTTTAATTGTCATCTCAAAAATCTTAGTTTTTCAGACACTAAAAGACATTATGTGCCCAACATCATTAACCTAGACAAGGGCCAAGATTATACCCAATGTTAGTGTATAAGTACATGTTTTGAAACAACCCATTAGATTAAAACTCAGTTATTATTAACCAAAAATTATTTTAGCTAATGTGTTCCCAAAATACTAAAATATAAATCATTTGAGTATACAAAATTTGTTTTTGTAAAATTTCTTTTTGAGATTTTTAACACTTTCCTTAGCCTTGTTACTTTTTAATTCTTTTAGACCTTCAACATTTGCTTTAACACTTATCACTTTACTTTCAGGACCATTAAAATATCTATTTTTAATACATGTTTTTCTTTGTAAACATACATTTTACATTTCATCGATTTAAGATTGTCACATCTTTCATTAGCAGTAAGGCATTATAATACTGTTATTTGTTTGTACCAGATGACTTAAGTGTGAACACACAAGGTAATATGACATTAGAATTTTTAGCTTTCACAAATAGGTGCAAAAAGTAAACCTGAAAGTTTAGTTGTAGGTTTAGTTTGTTATGACTGGAATTCCATTTTGCATGGCTGTTAATAACATAACATACCTGCTGCACCTCCCCCTGCAGTGACCTTTAGGAATGGCTTTCGCCACGGTCCCTAGGTCCAGCTGGGCAACCAGCGCGCAGGGGGAGAACAGCATAACACCCTGAAGCAGAGGAAGTGCAGCGGAAGTTCCCTGAAAAGGCAGAAGCTTATCAAAAGATAACCACCACCAGGAACCACTACAAGAATGCTAAAAATCTTATCCTGTCTTTCTAGAACTACACACTTTAATCCCTTATTTGTCTTTCTAAACTTCCTTCTTTCTTCTATAAAAGTCATTGCTTGTTATGTAGATCACCTCCCTGATGGTGATAGACTGAGCCCATGAGCAAGCTGATTTCATTGATATTCATTGTCCCTGTGCTTTTGGAAAACATATATATTGGTCACAGACTCAAAGAAAATGACACTCAGATTTTCACTCTTGAAGTGTGTCTGTTTGTCATTTCTTTCGCGGACGCCCTGACCACCCTGCGCGCTTCTCTCAACCCTGAGGCGGCCTCATCGTCTCCTGCTGTGCTGGCCCGCGGCATTGCATCTCGCTGGCTTTTTATTGACTGGAAACTGCGTTGAGGTAGAACCAATACACCTGTAGACGAAGAATAGCGGGCAAGCGCCGCACGTCCTCGCACAGTGACGGCGCCTGGGCGACCAGCGCCCAGAGCAGGAAAGGGGGTGTTGCTGGACCCGCAAGCCCCTCCGCCCCTGCGGTCACAGTCCTCTCTCAGGCCACTGTGCTGCCCCCACCGCCGGCCAGCCCTGCCGGCCTCGGGCCTCCCACGAGCGGAGTGGAGGGGACTGTGCGCGCAGTGTCCCTGGCCGCTGCCCCGGGTGGGCGCGTCTGCCACGATGAGAGGCAGCCCGCAGGCCTGCCCACGAGTGGGGCGGTCAGGGCGTCAGCCACGGCTTTGTGGGAATCCAGTGAGGTCAGGGGCGAGGTGCTGGCCGTGTGGCCGGGCGTGGAGGGGCCCTGGGCCCAGCGCTGCGGGACTGGGGGGCATCAGCGCAGGAAGGGCCCCGCGCCGGCGCCCTCAGGAAAGGACGGGGTGTTTTGAAGCTGGGCATCTTGTGTTTGCTCCCTGGGTGGGAAGATTTCGCTGGGTCCTTTATCCTCCCCGCATCCCCTGGGCGGAGGGTCGGTGGGTGCCAGCCGGGGCCGGGCAGGGCCGCCTCTCCTTTCTCCCCCGCTGCCCTCCCGTCTGCACTCCGCGCCCCCCCTCTCCGCGTGCCCTGCCCTCCTGGCTGTCAGCCCCCCCTCGCCGGGCAGCGAGTGACCCTCCCGTCCTCTCCCCTTTGCCTCCAGCAGGCGCCGCCCGGCCATGAAGATCAAGCAGGAGAAGCCCAAGCAGGAGAAGCCCGAGTGGCTGCCGCCCGCGCTGGGGCCGCAGGCCGCGCCTTCCAAGAGAGATAAGGAAAACATCTTCCAGCGGCCCCGGGGCCTCCTGTCATGCCAGACTGTGGGCAGGCCGCGGCCCCTGGGGGGACAGGAGGAGAGCGGGGCGCCCCGGCGGACCCCACCCGCCGAGCCGGACGGGGCGCGGGCGGGCCGGGCCCCCGGGGCCGCCCCCGGCCCCCTGAGCGCCGCGCTGGCGCCGGGCGAGGGCCACTTCGCGTGCCCGGACTGCGGGAAGCGCTTCAGCTGGTGGTCGTCGCTGAAGATCCACCGGCGCACGCACACCGGGGAGAAGCCCTACCCGTGCGGCCGGTGCGGCAAGCGCTTCAGCCAGAAGCCCAACCTGGCGCGCCACCAGCGCCGCCACACGGGCGAGCGGCCCTTCTGCTGCCCGCAGTGCGCGCGGCGCTTCAGCCAGAAGCAGCACCTGCTCAAGCACCAGAAGACCCACGCGCGCCCCGCCGCCCACGCGTGCCCCGAGTGCGCGCGCTGCTTCCGCCACCAGCTGGGCCTCCGCGTCCACCAGCGCGCGCACGCCCGGGACCGCCAGGGCGCCCGCGCCGGCCCGCCCGAGCTGCTCCGCGACGCGGCCGCCCGCCGGGGCTGCCGCCTGCGTGCGGGGGCGCCGCGGGGGCGCCCCGAGTGGGCCTGGCTGGGGCCGGGCCAGGCGTGGTGGCGCCCGCCCGGGGCTCGGACCGCCGCGCCCGCCGCCGCGGGGCCCGGCGGGCCGCGCCAGTTCATCTGCAACGAGTGCGGGAAGAGCTTCACGTGGTGGTCGTCGCTCAACATCCACCAGCGCATCCACACGGGCGAGCGCCCCTACGCGTGCCCCGAGTGCGGCCGCCGCTTCAGCCAGAAGCCCAACCTCACGCGGCACCTGCGCAACCACACGGGCGAGCGGCCGCACCCCTGCGCGCACTGCGGCCGCAGCTTCCGCCAGAAGCAGCACCTGCTCAAGCACCAGCGCACGCACCTGCCCGGCGCGCAGGCGGCGCCCTGCCCCAGCTGCGGCCAGAGCTGCCCCAGCCGCGCCGCCCTGCGCGCCCACCAGCGCGCCCACGCCGCGCCCCCCGAGCCGCCCGCCGCCGCGCCCCCCGGCCAGGCCCCGCCGCGCAGCCCCCCGCGGGCCCGCAGCCCCCGGGCCGGACTGTGGGGCCGGGCGCGGGCGGGCCTGGGCGCCCCCGGCGAGCCGCGCCAGTTCATCTGCAACGAGTGCGGCAAGAGCTTCTCCTGGTGGTCGGCGCTCACCATCCACCAGCGCATCCACACGGGCGAGCGCCCCTACCCGTGCCCCGACTGCGGCCGCCGCTTCAGCCAGAAGCCCAACCTCACGCGGCACCGGCGCAACCACACGGGCGAGCGGCCCTACCTGTGTGCCGCCTGCGGCCGCGGCTTCATTCAGAAGCAGCACCTGCTCAAGCACCAGCGCGTGCACCGCGGGCCCCTGGCGCCCGCCCCGGAGCCCGCGCTCTAGCGCCCGGACGGGGCGCGGCCCGGGAGCCAGGCCGGCTGGCGCGTGGAGCCCGCGGGCGAGGGCCCGTCCCAAGGTGGCTTCTGCAAGGCTCTGAAGGCCCAAGAACAGATTTCCAGAAGTTTCCCAAAGGGCCGTGGAGGGCTGAGAGAGGAGGTGCGGTCAGATGACCTTCAGTCTGGAGCCTGGATGGGTCCGGGTCTGCTCCCCGCCTTGAGAAGTGGGACCCCAGGCTTCAGGCCCGGGAGAGGACGTCGGGGCTCCCGGAGGCTGCGGGTGTGACCCGTCTCTCGGCCTGCCCCGAGGGAGAGCCTGGACAGACTGAAACCGAGGCTGGCACAGGCAGCAGGGCCCGGGAGGGTCCGGCGGGCACTACCCAGTGCCCCTGCCAGGCATACCTTGGGAAGGAATGAATGATTCCGTGGTGCTCTGCTACCCAGAGTGCTGTCCTGGCGCCCCAGGACCGCTGTGTGTGAAGGGCAGGGGCTGGGCCTCCTGGGGTGGTCCCAGTTGAGGAGTGGGAGCTTGGGGTGGCCCCTGGAGCAGGAGGAGAGACCATTGGGGCGGCGCCATGCCCGTGCGGAGTGTGGCTGCCGTGGCTCCTTGGTGGGTCATGGCAGCGGAGAAAATGAAGGCTTGACTCTCCTTGGTCTCCTGGTCTTTTGTGGGCTCTGCTTCTCGAATTCTGCGCGCTGAGGTTCCACCTGCCCAGGAGGTGGGGGGAGCCCTGTGCATATGAGCATCGCAGCCCCGTGCCCAGTTCTTGCTGGGTGCAGGACCTGCCCTTGCGCTCCAGGACGGTCTGATCTCTTCCCGCCCATTCCCTCACCTCAGCCCCAGAGGGCACCCCTCATGCCCTTCAAAGCAGGGTCACCTGGGGCCCTGGTGGATGGTGTCTTCCTGCAGGAGGGGAGGGAATTGCAGAGAGGTGGATGTTGGGGTGTCAAGGTAGTGGGAGGCGGGAGGTAAAGGGGCGGCCCTAGTGTGATTATGTCACACCACCTGCCTCCCCTCCCCCCAGGTGTCCCTGGATTGTTCTCTGAATGCAGAGAAGTGCTCCCTTCTCTAGGGTCTTCCTGGCTCCTGCTCGGTCTGTGTTGGCAGGACTCCTGGAGGCGTGGCGGCCACGGCTTACTCGGGCACTCAGGGCCGGGATGCTTAGCGGTGCCGTCCGCTCCCAGTCCAGCGCTTAGCTCACAGGCCGTGTGTGTGAAATCTCACGCTGGCGAGGTGTGCCCAGCTGCTGGTTAGCTCTCCCGACCAGCAGGAAGCCAAATCAGAAGGGTTTTTCTGGGCCCCCTTGCTGACCCCCAGCCCTAGAAGCTCCCTGTTTTCCTGCAGTGTCCCGCCCCTGTCCCACAGCCCCTCCCCAGCCGGCCCTGCTCAGGGAGGCCAGGCACCCAGCTCTCACCAACCTGCCTTCACCCAGAGGGAACGCTCGGGAGCCATTTGTTTACTCCACTTCTCTACCTAGCAATCCCTGAAGCTGCTTGCATCAGCCCCCCTCCTCCAGGAAGGCACCCTGAAGTGCCATTCCTGCGTTAGAGAGCCACTGTCTGCGAGGAGGGATCTGCAGAAACTCCGGGCCCACGTGGAGTTGGATGCCTGTGGGCAGCGCAGGCAGTGTGGGCGGTGCTGACCAGCCCGCAGGGCCTGGGTGTCTTCCATGGCTCATGTTTGCTGCATCAACCAAGCAGCTGTGTCGGTAGAACTTGGGGTTAATGAGAGCTACTTGCAGCTTTTCATCATGTTCAAATTCATGAGGATCCTGCTCACTGGCCCCGTGGGACCGTCTCACACTGGGTCACGGCGGGGGTGGGGGGGGCACGGGCGAGCACATGAGTGGAGAATTACTGCGGTGTGGGCCCCCTGGGTCAGGCTGGGGTTGGGTGGCAGGGTGGCCCTGAGCGAGCCCACTCTGGCCAGCTCTGCGGGGCCCCGGGGGTGCTGCCACAGGCAATAAGCCAAGGTCTCACCGCTGCCCTAGCGGGCGCCCCAGCCAAGACCTGAGCAGCGGACCTTATTCTCATGGCCTGGAGGCTGGAAGGCCACCAGCAAGCGCGAAGTGTGGGCAGGTTGGGCTCCCGGAGAGGGCCCGGCCTGGAGACCGAGGGCCACCTGCCTGTGTCCACGTGCGGGGCGGGGGGCGGGGAGCGACAGTGGCATGGGGGCGCTGCCTGGCTGATCTCATCAAACTTCATCATCTCCCAAAGGCGCACCCCAAATGCCCTCACACTGGGGGCCAGGGCTTCAGTGTATGCATTTGGGGGGACATGTGCATTCACTCAGTAGCACTCATGGCCTCCCGCCTTGGGGAGCTCCTGGACCGCACGGGAAATCATTTCAACGCACAGCACCGAGTGGTGTAGACTCTGCTCCTGAAGCGGGCTTTCGTGCTAGCGTGGCGTCCGCTCTCCCCAGGAGCCCGGGAAAGCGGCCGGCACCGAGGAAAGGGGTGAGGCGCTGGGACTTGTCCGCCAGGCACGTTGCAGATCCTGCTTGCAGCCCCCCCACTCCCCGTTATCCTGAGCTGCCTCCACAGCCACGGGCCTCTCCAAGGGTGGGCCGACACCGTCCGTGTCCCTCTCCAGCCCCCTTCATCTAAGAACAGTACAGGGCCAGGGAGGTTTCGGGACAGCGCGTCCAGTGAGGGACGGGCGTCAGATCAGCCTGGTGGCCTGGCCCCACAGGCCGCGGGGCACGCTGAGGTGACGGGCTGCAGAGGGAGCAGAAAGTGACCAGGACTAAGTCAATCGAGGCCTCGGTGGGCCCGGGCCCTGCCCATGGCGGGCGTGGAGCTCTGCCTCCCGGAAGCGCCTGCGGCTGGGGCAGACGGAGGGGAGAGGAGCGGCCTGGGTGCTGGGGAAGTGGGTGTCTTAGGTGAGCGACTCGAGCCACAGGTCGGCAGCAAGGCGGCCGGGCCTCCTGGGAGACTCGGAGCCCACCGCCCGCCCGTGGGCGCCGCCCGAGGAGCGCAGCTGCTGGCAGGCCCCGGGGAGAGCAGCGGGCAGCAGCGGGCAGCGGCTCCTGGCGGGTGCGGGATGCCCGGAGACCTTTTCCTTCCTTCGCAGTCGCTTGGTAAAGCAACACCTTCGACCTTCGGCACGCGGGGTGTTGGGGCCCTCCCGTGTGGGCGGAGAAGAGGGACCCCCCAGGACTCAGGCCCCATAAGGAGTGACAGGCCTACCTCGGAGATACTGCGGCTTGTCAGACCAGCGCGAGAAAGCAACCACCCGAGAGAGCGAGTCACGGGACTCTGGGCTCTCGGGGCGCTGCGGTCTACGGAGGGTGCAGTGGCGTCATTTCTAAAAACCACCCAAACACGTACACACCTTAATTAAAAATACTTTATTGCTGAAAAACACAAATTATCTGAGCCCACAGTGAGTTGGAATCCCCCTGCTAGTGGAGGGTCTGTATGGGTGAAATGCAGGGGAGCCACCCCCAGGGGTGCGTGGGCCTGGGGGGAGCTTCAGGGCTTGGCTGGATTGATGCCACAGGTCACATCTTGGTTCAAATTTCAAGGAAAGGACGTCAGCGAGGAGCCTCGCAACCAGGGCCTCCTCTCCTGGTGGGCCTCTGCTGGGGGGGTGGGTACGGGGGCAGGTAGAGGGGTAGGGTCCAGCCTGCAGAGCTTTGCCCGCAGAGCCCAGGCCTATATGGCCTCAGCCCACTGGCCGGCCTGGCACTGGCAGCTGGAGCCTGGAGCCTGCAGACTGCGTCCACCCATTCCCCAGCACTGACGGCTGATGCTGGGGCTACAGGGCTGCTGAGCGCAGGCCCTGCCCTCTGACGCACAAGCCCTGGTGTGAAAACCAAGGCTTGCCAAACCCCAGAGTGACGTCAGCACCAGTGCTTGGGGAGGGATGTCAGTGTCACTGTCCAAGGAGGGATGGAAGGAGCTCCTTAGGAGAGGCAGAGCCCAGGGGTGCAGCCCCTCAAAGAGCATGGCCAGGCTGGTGTCTGCCAGAGCAGCTCTGGGGGTGCCCCGGGGGAGCAGGTGCATGCGCATCTGGTGTGCATGGGGACAGGGGACAGGGCAGGGTCCTGAGTAGGGCTCGCGGGTGTACATGCCCTGCACACACTGTGCCGTGGGCCAGCCAGCTGTTTCCTGGGGCACCGGGGCTGTGAGAGTGACCGCCAGCTGGCCACTGGCCTGCCCGTGTGCAGAGGCGCCGCTGCGTTTGAAGATGGGGGAAGGTGTGAGGGAAGCAGCAGTCGGGTGGGGGCAGAGAGTGGACCGTGCCTGTCCTGGGCCCTCTGCTGGAACAGAGGCCAGCTAGGGGCCGTATCTGCTCCCACCCGCCCCAGCGTGTCCCTCTCTATGTTGGCACAGCTCGTCTAGAACGTGCTGCTGAAAACACGGGTGGCACCCTCCGGTATGTTATCAATTCTGCCTTTGAAAAGCCTGGTCATTGACCAACTATCTCCACTTCTCCTGCAACCTGCACAAGAGGACAGCAGCCCTCATGGCAGGTGACAGCCTCTGCCTGGATTGGCGGGGAGGCGTGGCCTTTCCTTGTACAGCACTCAGGCGATGGAAGGAGGGGGTGTGTGGCTTTTCCAGTGATTGGGGGGCTGCTATCAATGCCGCGGGAAGCTTTGCACCTGACCCTGGGTCACATCTGTCCTGGTGGACACATTTCTTTCTTCCTTCCAGGATCCCCCCCCCATATTTGAAATACCAGCCTCCTTGGGGTGTCTAATCTAGGAAGCCCCACAGTGAGGTGCCCCAGGAGTGGCAGGGCTTGGAGGGTCTGAGAGAGGCTGAGAGAGTGACCTGGGTACACCTGCAGGGAGGGACCCCAGAGCCAGCTGCAAAGCAACAGCCCCGCCTGCCTTCAGGTCTGGCGTCGGAGTAAGGGGTGGCCTGACTGCCAGGTGAACCCATCTGGGATTTTCCAGCTCCCAGGCTCCTAGAGGTAGGCAGCGCTCCTAAGGGGGTCGTGGGTCAGAGGCTGGGGGCATGTGTCTCCCAGAGCCCCCATCAGGGGTAGCATGGTGCCACCCCGACAGCCACATCCCATCTGCTGGAAGGAGCCTGGGGACCCCCACGTCCCCAGGCGGGTGCTACGCGGGACCAGGGTGAGGCTGGCTGCTGTCCCTGCAGCGCCGTCACTTCAGCCATCACCCTGCTCCGGCCTCAGTTTCTGTAACGTGTGAATTCTGAGGCTCGGGCTCAAGGCCAGGACGATTAGGACTATGCACAGCCATCACGCCCAACCTCTTGGGGCACTAGGTACTAAGTGGCATGGGGGCCAGTGAGCTGGGGGGGCTGCCTTTCCAAATGGGCTAGCTACTTGGGGGGTGTCGGGGAGCCACAGTTTCCATTTTATTTTATTTTCCCATCTATAAAGTGGGGCAGCGATGCCTGCATAGCCAGACGGCGCAGCTCTCGGCGCGCCCGCGAGATAGTAGGTGGGAAAGAGCTTCGTAACAAGCAGGGGTGTTATCAGGGGACAGCCGAGGCTGGAATCCAGGCCTGGCCAGCCGCCGCTCCCCTGGGGTGTTCCGAGGGCTCTTTCATGAGACACCTTTGCCATGGCCATAATGGGCTCAATTCGCAGGAGGAGGAGATTTCAGGGGTGTCATTCCCCACCCCCTTCTCACATTGCTGGCGGGTGGGCTCCCAGCCAGTGCTGGGGTTCTGCCCCTTCCATGATGGTCTCCCACCCATGAAACCCCCCCTGAGAAAGGCTCCCCAGCGGGGGGCCCTGCGAGCACCCCCTTCTCTCTTGTAAGGAAAGGCTTTGGGCCTCCTGTGCCCCCCAGGTCCTGCCTGCCAGGCTCAGGGCGGGTGGGGGGGGGACAGTTTGGGGGGCCTGGCTCAGAGGAGGATCCGCGGTAACTGCACACCGGGTCTCGGGGCGTCCCGAGAAGGGCAGGGCTGGGCGGGCCGGGCCGGGGGATGGGGGTGACCGCCGGGCAGGACGCCCTGCCTCCCCAGCAGCCCCCCGGGGCCTCCCCGCCCGCCGGCCCGGCGAGTTAGACCTCCCGGCCTCACGGGGCTGCTGTGCGCGGCTGCGGGCGGCGCTGCGGCGGCTGCGGGCGGCGCCACGTGAGTCGGGCCGGGCCGGCCGGGCCGCGCCGGGGCTACCGTATTTACCCGGCCGCTCCGGGCCCCGCGGGTCACCGCGGGCGCTACCGTATTTGCCGGGAGCCGCGCAGCCCCTTTCTCCGGGTGGGAAGCGCCGCGACTTCATTACGTATTTATCCGGGTGCTTGGATCCCGGGGCGCCAGGGGAGCGGGGTGGGGTGGGGTGGGGGTGGCGTCACCTCCTAGGGGAGCCGGGCCGGCGGCGGGGTGGGGTGGGCCGCGGCACCCGGCGGAGGCCTGCGTGTTTTTGTGGGGGCGGGGTGGGGAGGCGCCGCGGGGTTTACCGTATTTCTCCAGGGCCCCGGGCCCGGGAGCCCGCACCCTGTGCGCCGGGGTCGGGTGGGTGGGGTCGGCTTTTTTGACGAATGCAGCTGTCTGGTAGAACAGCAGCGCCCGAGGCCGTCTTCAGGGGGGCGGGGAAGAGGGGCGCGGAGTCGCTGCTGCAGGAGTTACCGTATTTGCGTTGGGCAGCGTAGGCTGTAGAGGAAAGAGCCACAGTTGGAGACCGGCGGAACGGGGTGCAGCCTGGGCTGTGAGTGCGGGGCAGCTCGGAGGAACTTGGGGGAGACCGTGGTAGCCTCGGGCTCTGTCCAGGGCGGGCCTCGGTCAGGGTAGAGCTGGGGAGAGGCGGGAGGTTACCCAGGGACAAGGCCAGGCTGGGATGGGCCTGGGGACTTTGGGGTGCTGTCCTTGCAGATGTGAATGCAGCTGTCAGGGGCAGACTCGCAGGTGGGGTCTACTGCCAGGACTCGCCCCCTTCTCCAGGGTGGGTGTGTTGCCACCCTGAGAGGAGACAAAGGGGGTGTCTTTGGGGCCCCACTCTGCAGATAGCGCCACTGAGGCTGCAGTTGCAGTGAGGTCCCCAAGTGTGGTGTGGCCTGCGTGGAGGTTCTGGGGGAGCAGCCAGCTGTTACCCCGTGGGGGTGGGGGCTGCAGGGGATGGGCAACTCCACTGCTCTGGGGCAGGCTCAGGACTCTGCAGGGCACCAGAGGCCTGGAGTGTGGCAGCAGGCAGTGGACAGTGACCCTTTGGGAACTGGTGGCTCTGAGTGTTTGGGGTGGTGGGTGTGGTGTGTGGTGTGTGTGTGTGTGTATGTGTGTGTGTAGAGAGTTTATTTGCTGAGCAGCTAGTACATTAAGAAGAGCTTGCAGCAGTGAGTCAGGAAGCCTAAGGCCTAGCCCTGTTCACCTTGCTGTGTGACCTTGGGCAATGTGTTGACTTCACTGAGCCTCAGTTTCCCTCATCTGTAAAGTGGGGCTCAATAAGCCTGGCGCCTTCCTCAGGGCTGTCCTAAGAACAGTGGAAACCATTTCAGAGGAACCAGGTGCCCCGGGGAAGAGGATCCTTGGGGGAACCAGCTTGGGGGGGGGGTGCTTGCTGAGCATGGGGGAGTTGCTCAGCCTGGGGTGGGCTTTGCTGTGGGGCCCCAAGGAAATGCGGCTGAGACCCGCCCCTGGGAGCGCACACTCTGCTTCAGTGACTGGCAAACCTTTTATAGCCTCATTTTGATAAACAAAGAGCTGCTGTCTTTAATGTTTAACTGAGGTTACCTTCAAGTTTACAGGGTTTTGTTTTTTCTTCTTTTAAGAAGAAACAAATATCTATAAACCACTGGTGACTCCACCCTTCCCTCCAGATTGGGGATGCACGTCCCTAGCCCCCCTTCTTGGGCATCTGACTGGGGAGATAAGACATTTCCAGGTGCAGCGTAAGTTAGGATACCGGCCCTTGAACGTCCCCCACCTGCTCTCATTCGCTCTTCAGCGCCTTGGTGGCAGCACGTGACCTGGTGCCGGGATAAAGCAGCAGCTCCGGCCTCACGCGCTCGCAGGGTGGGGGAGACAGGCAGCAGAGCGCCCACAGCAGTGGGGTGGGTGAGGAGGGCCTAGGGTGGGGGGAGGGGGCTCAGGCTGGGCTGGGGGTTCAGGGAAGGCTTCCAGGAGGAGGACCTGCGAGTAGGAGGGGACTGGGGGGGTAGGGGCACGAGGAGATTGAGGGGCAGAGGAGAGAACAGGGCATTCTGGGAGGGGGGCCTTGGCTTGCACAAAACAGCAGAGGGGCCTGAGCTGGGGTCTGAGGATCCCTGCCTGGGGCTGGGCTGCCAGGCCATCCTCCTGCCCACCTGACCCCCTTCTCTGCTTCTACCTTCCCAGGGGCTGGTGCCTGCAGCTGGACGTGCCCATGACTGAGCTGGCCTCCTCCGGGGGCGGGTCCCCCGCGGGGGACGGAGAGGAGGGCCTGGGGGACGAGCGAGGCCTGGTCATCCACCACCCCGAGGAGCAGCCCCACCGCTGCCCGCTGTGCGGCCAGACCTTCTCGCAGCAGCCCAGCCTGGTGCGGCACCAGAAGGCGCACGCCGGGGCCAGCCGCGCGGCCGCCTTCGTGTGCCCGGAGTGCGGCAAGGCCTTCAGCGTGAAGCACAACCTGGAGGTGCACCAGCGCACCCACACGGGCGAGCGGCCCTTCCCCTGCCCCGAGTGCGGCCGCTGCTTCAGCCTCAAGCAGAACCTGCTCACGCACCAGCGCATCCACAGCGGGGAGAAGCCGCACCAGTGCGCGCAGTGCGGCCGCTGCTTTCGCGAGCCGCGCTTCCTCCTGAACCACCAGCGCACGCACGCGCGCATGCCCGCGCCCCACCCGCGCCGCCCCGGCGTCTTCGGGGAGCGGCGCCCCTACTTCTGCGCCCGTTGCGGCAAGAGCTTCGCGCGCGAGGGCTCGCTCAAGACGCACCAGCGCAGCCACGGCCACGGGCCCGAGGCCCCGGCGGCCCATCTAGGCCGCGTGCTATGAGGGCGCCGGACCTGCCGCCGCGCGCGGCCTCCTGCCCCGGAGCCGTGCCCCTGGCCCCCGGAGACGGCGCCGAGCGGCGGCCCCCTCTCGGGATGGCGGCCCTGGAGACCGCGAGGGCTGGCTTGGGGGCTTTAAGGAGCGGGCCGCTGCCTGGCTTGGGCTGCCTCCTTCCGTTTTCACCCCAGGACCCTCCGGCCGGCTGCGCACAGCTGCTTTGGGCCCGCGCCTTGGTTCTCCTGGGGCTCATCAGGCCTGGAGCAGGTGAGACCCTAGGCTGGCCTGAGCCCCACCCAGGCTCGGAGAGGAGGTGGGCACAGGGGGACATCCTGGGCACCTGTGGGTTCTTACTCGAGCTGCATTCCTACAATGCCATTGTTGAAAGTGCCCTGGACGGGACCACTCTCCACGACCCCAGGCCCACCCGCACCCCCAAGGCCTGGGCTCCAGCTGGGTCTCGCTGATGTCCTTGAGGACGATTCCAGTTCATGACTCACTCACTCACTGGAGTATTTCTGTCCATGACTCAGTTTGCTTCTCTGTGAGTGGTGCATCAAGATGAGGATCCAGGAGATGTGTGAGGGGTGTAATTGCCTCGGCCAGATAAGAGGGGGTGATGCCACTGGTGCAGAAACTGTGATTGACCCTCTGCCCCTACCCTGGGCCAGGCCTGGGCTGGGCTCTGGGAGGAGGCCATGAGCTGTGCAGGAGGTGTGACCAAGGTGGTGTCCACAGGGGTGTGGGGGGCTGGTGAGTGTGTCTGCGCGCGCAAGAGAGAGAGACCAGTATTCCCCGAGCAGCTTGATGGTTGAATGGTGTCCCGAGGTGAGCAAGGGTGTGGAACGGAGACCCCGATGTGTCCGTGAGGGCCCCGTGGTCAGGAGAGGGCGCCGATGCCCTGGTGAGAGAGCTCTTGGCCTCAGGGCAGCTCAGGGAGACCCAGAGGCCGCGTGTGGACCGCGGAGAGAGGGGGACTGCGGGGAGAGGGGGGAGCAGGCGCTTGAGGTCTCGGGGTCCTCTGAGCAAGAGAACATGAAGCCACCTGGGTGCACAGCAAGAAAGGGGGACCAGACCTTGCCTCGGCGCCTCTGCACCACTAGTGGGCGCTGACTCAAGGCCCTGCTGGCAGGGGCCCAGGGACGACCCTCCTGGCCCCAGGGGGTGGCTGGGGATGGCTGGTTTGGCCTGTCACCTCCCCACCCTTGACTCTGGTCTTTGTTTCTGTGAACAGATGCAGAGTGGGCAGGACCTCAGGGCCCAGGGGGAGCAGGGCACATCCGGGTGCAGAGTGGGCCCCCCGGCGCTCATGGGCACTGCTCCCGAGCATGAGGACCAGTCCCCTCGGAAGGACTAAGACCACCCGCCTCAGGAGGTGGGCTGCTGTGACAGAGGGGACTGCGCGGACCCAGGACTGGAGGCCGTTCGAGTGCCCCGGTATAAGATCTGGACGGCCGAGGCCCCGCGCCTGACCTGGCCCCCACCCTCCGTGGCCGCAGGGGCGGGGGCCGCCGGGACTGCGCCTGGGCAGAGCGCGGCTTCTCTGCTGCAGCCTGGAGCACCCGAGACGGGAAGTGAGTGGCCTGGAGAGCACAGTGTGGGCCAAGCAGCCCTGGCCCTGGCGGCCGGACGTCCCCAGCTGGGAGCCACGCGCGGGAGAACCACGGTTCCTGACACTGGGTGGTGGGGGGGTGTAAAGCCCTTGGAAAATCTGACCGAGGTCGTGGCTCTTCTCCCGGGAAGATGCGCGTACTCACGTGGACTCACGCGTACTCACGTGGACTCAAGGATCTCCCCGCGTCCAGGAGCTCCTGGACTCAGGCTGGGGGCCCCGGCCCGACGGCCCCTCTCCGCCCCGCCTGCGGAGCCTGGGGGGGCGCACACGTGGCTTCTCTCCCCACACTGCCCACCCCCTTCCCTTGTTCAGGAATAAAGAATTCCCAGGCGGCCCCCGCCGTCGCTCTCTTCTCCCAGACCTGAGAAACCGGGCACCCGGCTCCCGCAGCCTCAGGCCTGGGCTGCTGCTGGCCTCGGGCCGGGCTCACCTGCCGCCCCATGGGGCTGCCCCCCCAGCTTGCTCCGTGCGGGGCCTTGGGCTCTGGCTTCCCCTCGCAGGTGGGGAGGTGGGAGCTTGTGCAGCCCGGGAGAGGGGAGTCTGGGCTGAGTCTACTGGGCCGTGGCGCTGGCGTCCGGTGGAGCCTCCCTCGGCAGGAGCCCCGGGGAGCGGGGGGAGCAAGCAGAGCCTGGGGTGGGAGGGACAGAGAGGCTTCTGCATGTTCCCCGCACTCCCAAAGCACTAAGGGCACCAGGCCCGCTGGGGTGGGTGAGGACCCAGGTCTTGCTGGCCCCGCTGCTCAGCCTGGGCCCGAAGTGCACCCAGAATGAACTGCCTGTTGCAGAGGGGTGACCCACCAGGGCTGGGAGGGCCTTGATGCCAGCCAGCCCCCCTGCTGGTTATGTGCAGCAGCCTCTGCATGTCACTTCTGTGGGGCATGGTTTGCGGGGGCTGCCCCAGGCTGGAGCAGGGGGGCAGGTCGGGGTGGCGGGGAGGCCCCTGGGGGCCCCTGCCCTGGAGCCTTGCTGTCTTGTCTGTGACGCAGTTTGATGCATAACCTGGGACCCACTCGTCCCCTGAGATGTCAAATTCCACTCACTGGCCCTGCCCGCCCACAGGGACGGCCCCGCCCCCTCTTGGCCTCCTCCCTCCTAGGAACGGGGCCGTCCTCCAGCTCGGCTCTGGCCTGTGCCCCGCCCTCCTCGCCCCAGCGCCCTGGCCCCCAGGCTACGACCCTACTCCTGTGTTAACCCCCTTGCACACTCGGGTGTCATGTGTGTCTTATACTCCACTTCTTGTGTGTGTGTGCGTGTGTGCATGTGTGTGTGTGCGAGTGTGGTCTCCAGCTAGTGGCGGAGCTCCCCGACGGCAAGGGGCTGTGGGGCTGTGCCGTTCCTTCTGGAGCCCACAGGGTCTAGCTGGGCTCCGGACCACAGGGAGGATCTGTCTGCTGACTGGGGTCCGGTGCTGGACATCGGCGGGTGCTGGTGGCTGGCGAAGGGGGTGGGCAGGTGAGCTCACCAGTGGGTGCTGTCTCCCTTGGGGAAGCCTCAGGCCCCCCTACCTGGGTCTGTGGGACCAGCGGGACCCCTGTGGCCATCGAGGCGTCTGTGGGGTCCTGACGCCTGCGGCACAGCGGCTGGCTGAGGCGTGGTCGTTTGGGCCCCGCTGGGAGCAAGACGGTGGCCGTCAGCTTCTCCTCCTGGAAGGATGTAGGCTCCGGCTGAGACCAGATCCCTGATCCGTCCCCCAGCCTGGCCCTCCCCCTCCTCCAGAGTCCTCTCCCAGAGCACGTTTCCCCCCGACCCTCGTGCACATACAGAGACCCCAACCAGGGCCTCTATCTGTGAGGTGCTTGTTTGCCGGAGGTGGGGGGTCAGAGGCGGCCACCTCCCTGGTGAGGGGCCAGGGTGCCCTAGTGCTGGCGTGCAGCCCCTCACTTGCTGCCCTGAGGCCTCCCTCCACTGGACACAAGGCACAGGGTCAAGGTGGGGTCCGGTCTGCCCAGGTGGCTTTGGCCAAGCTCCTTTCTCTCTTGAGCCCGGGGTGCAGACTAGTCCTGGAGCTCCCAGGTGCGCAACGCTGCAGCTGCCGGGGCTGTGGAGGCCGCTCAGGACAGCTGAGGCGAGATGGAGCGGCCCCCATGTGCAGCGTGTCCCCAAGAGGCAGCCCTTCTCCCGTGTCCCCGGGACTCAGCCTCCTTCCTTCTGCTCCCAGAACTGGAACTGCATTTTTCCCCCTTCAGGCAAGAGAACTGCAGTTTCTCGCGGCCCAGACAGAAAATCACCTTGCTCGGCGCTTCCTGTCTCTGCAAGGTCGTCAGACCCTTTTAGCTCAACCCACGTGAAGCCAACACCACCGCTACGCTTGGACGCCCCGGGACTAGGAAGCGTTTCAAACACAAGGCTCTGCCGCCTGCGGCCTCCCTCGCCGCTGACCATCTCCATAAGGATCCTCTCCGTGCGGCTGTTTCTGGCAGCACCTGGGGACCGGCCTGGGTGTGGGGAAGGCCAGAATTCGCTCCTTGGTGCAGAGCTGGGCATCCATCCCCCGGCATGTGGAAACCAGCTGGGTGACAGGCAGTGTCCCCAAGACTGGACCCACAGCTGGTGGGCTCAAGAGCGCCTTTGTTGTCCAGAGCTGAGGAACTGCACCCTCATGAAGGGTGAGAGGATGCTGGAGATGGGTGGGGGAGTGTGATGGTGCCTGCCAGGTCCCAGAGGTGGTAGAGGCACCAGCTGAAGGACAGAGGGGACAAGCAGCTTCCAGTCCATGTCAGCACCCCCAGGAGTTATGGGCACGAGGTGTGGGGCTCCAAGAGACAGAATGGGCCGTATAGTTCTGGGGTTAGGGGAGGCTCAGCCTTGAAGGGAACATGAGAAGCAGCCTGTTCCCGGTGCCTTCGCTCACGTCTGCGGCCTCTAGCGAGCTTGTCCTCCTTTCTGTCATCCCCCTCCCACCCCCTGCATCTAGCCACCTGCTCTTTGTCTTGCACACAGGTGTGTGGTGTGATCTCACTGTGTGTGGCTTGAGGGCCCCCAGGGGCAGAGTCCATTCTCCTGGCACTGCCCATGTGCCTTTGATGGCGTCCCTGCGTGCAGGTGCACATCTGGTCCAGAGGCAGTGGCTGGGGTGACGGAGGCCCAAAGAACCAGTCCGGGAGCACACTCGTGAGGTCATCCTAGCCTTGTGCTCTCAGCAGGGAGGGAAACTGACGGGCCTGGGGGTTCTTGCTTGTCCAGCCGTGCTCCAGGGCTTCTCCCAGGCCTTTCCTGTGCCATCTCATATTTGGAATGTTGTGCTGTGTGCCTCATGGCCTCTTGCCTGCTGTTTCTTAAGATTTAAGTTCTCAGTTTTTGCTTGATCTGCAATGACAGGTTATGGAATAGATAATTTTTCAGAAAAAAAATTAAACAAGACTTAAATGATCTAAATTGAATCAATAGTCAAATATAACCCTCATTTCCCCAAACTCGGGAATGGGAGGCTCAGAGGGGCTTGTCCCCTTAGATGCAGAGAGATCCTCATCCAACAATTAGTTACAGAGAATGGGAGGGGCCTCCCAAAATTCATTAGTGAGTCCAGTAAAACCTCGAAATGAAACAGATAAGGACAGCACAATGAAGGGAAATTTTAGGCCAGTCTCACTTATGAATATAATTGCAGAAATCCAAAATAAAATATTAGCAAATTAGATCTAGAAATACATTTGAAAATGTCACAACCAAAAAGGTTTTCTTGAATAAGCATAAGGATAACTCAATATCAGAAAAATCTGTTAAAAAAATATACCACTTCAGCAGGTTAATGGAAGCAGAACACTTGATTTTCTCAATAGATGCAGAAAAAATATTTGTTACAATTCAATTTATTTGTGACCCCAAATAGGCAAACAAGACAGAACAAAACCCCAGACCAACTTCCCTGCCAAGTGTGCATCCCCTTCCGCACCTGCTCTTCTTGACTCTTTAAACACTCTCTGGCCCTTGTCCTGGAATATTCTGCTCCCAAATCTTCCCTGGGTGCTTTCTTGAGGTATCAGCTTAGATGCCTTCTCAGGGAGGGCTTGTCTGAAACCCTCTCTGCCAACTCCCCATCTATTCTTTTGCTTCCTCTTTAGCATTTGTCACGAACTTACCCTCGTTTAGTCATTTGGGGCTTGTTCAGGATCTCCCCTCTTTATTTATTTATTTATTTATTTAAAGGTTTATTTTTTTTTTTACTTTTTATTTATTTTTTTAAAAAGATTTATTTATTTATTTATACAAGCACTGGGTACAGTCAGAAGCGCGGGAGGGTGAGAGGATTCACCAGAGCCAGAGTGGGGAACAGAACAGGCAGACTGACAAAACACACAGCTGAGGGGAGCAGTGGGCAGAGCAGGAGAGGTCTGTGCGCCATGTGGGACCCTCACTGGTGGCCGGGGATCAAACCGGCGCTGCAGAGGCGGCCGGCAGCTTTGCAACCCAGCGCTCAACTGCTGCGCCACCGGCGAGGCCCAGGATCGCCCCTCTTTAAATGGGGGCCCCAGAAGTGGGGACTCTGTCCGTCCACAGCACAGACCTGGCACCCTTGGCTAAGTATGTGTTTGTTGTATGACCTGGCTCGATTGTTTGGGTCACTATTGGGACAGTTATAATATGGGAAAGCTTAATTCTTTGAAATGTAGTCAACCATTTCTGAGACTGCATTAAAAGCACAGTGGATCGGTTGCTCTTTCTAGACATTTGATAAGAGGTTTATTGATTTCAAATGTTTGTAGTTGGCATTCTGGAATGAGAGCGGTCCTGGACGTTTTCATAGCTGCACAAATCCGCAAGGCCTAGCGTTCCGCCTCGGGTGTCGAATGGCAGCGCGGTGATATCTCTTCCTTTGCTCCTGCATCCAAACAAGGGAACTTTTTTGTTTTGAAGATGCGAGTTGTGTAGACTCTTCATTCGGGGCCGTGCGGCTCAGTGTCAAGGGCCTCAACGGCCCCCTTCTGCCGCCGGCTCCCGCACACCTGCAGCCCGGCTCCCGCACACCTGCAGCCCGGCTCCCGCACACCTGCAGCCCGGCTCCTGCACACCTGCAGCCGAGCGCGGACTCTCCGGCGGGGGCGCGGCGCCCTCTAGCGCGCCCCCGCGGAACTGCTGCCGGGGATGGGGCTGGGAGGGCGGCGGCCCCTCCGCGCCCAAGCGGGTCGGGGCCTGGGAGGGTCAGAGAGCGTTTGTCGAATGAACAAATAGAATCTCGAGGCTTTTCAAAGTACCCGGGGCGGGTGGGGGGGGGAGTAAAAAGAAAAGCAGAGCTGGAGACGGACACCCGCCTCGGAGGTGGAGTGCGGGCGGCAGCGCGGACACATGACGGGCACATGACGGGCACATGACGGGCACATGACGGGGACATGACGGGGACATGATGGGGACATGCGCTTCTCCCCGGCCGAGGGGGACGCACGGGACGCGGACACGGTGTCCGTGAGGCAGCGAGAGCCCAGCAGCGAGCTCCCCGGAGCAGCCCAGCACCCGCGCGGACCCCGAGGCCTGGGGCGCGAGGCCCGGGCGCGACAGCGGGGGCTGAGGGGCTGTTTCTGTCGGTCGGTAAATCCTCAAAATGTACATTTTTTTTTAAAGTTTTTTAAATTTCATTCATTCATTCATTCATTCATTCATACAAGCACTGGGTACAGTCAGAAGCGCGGGAGGGTGAGAGAGTTCACCAGAGCCAGAGCGGGGAGCAGAGCGGGCAGCGGGCGGCAGGAGAGGTCTGCGCGCCATGTGGGACCCTCCTCCTGTGGCCGGGGAGCAGCCGGGGATCGAACCGGCGTCACAGAGGCCGCGGGCAGCTTCGCAACCCAGCACTCAACCGCTGCGCCACTGGGGAGGCCCCAAATGTACATGTTTTAAGGGAACTTCTAGCACTTTTGGAATATGTGATTGTGCGCAGCACTATCCGGTTTTCTTAGAAAAAAAAAAAGATTTGTGCGTACAAGTATTGGGGCGCAGGCCAGAGGTGGGGGGCTGAGAGGATGCACCAGAGACAGAGGGGGAGCAGAACAGGCAGATCTACTGAAATACACTGTGTTTCTTCTCTGGGTTTCGAGAGGAAAATAAGGAAACATGGAGACAGTGTCCATGAATTAGGCAAAACCCCAGCAATGAAACACATGTTCCCCTGGAGCTCGCTCTCCTCTACACCTGCCCTTCATCTCCAAGGGGCGCAGCGGGGAGCCAGGAGGGGTCTGCTGTGCCCTGTGGGTAGCTCCCTGGCCGGGGAGGGAGCTCAGGCCATCGTGGTGATAGCGCTGAGACCCACGCCCCAGGCCACCCGGGAGGCCCAAACCTCAGCTGTTGGGAGTGACCACATTCTCCCGACCCTTCGGGTGGGTGGCGTCCCTGCGTGGAATGCAAGATCCCTGAGTGCCACGTCCCCGAATAACCGTTCTGGTCCACGTGGTTCCGCTGCAGCAGCGGAGGAAAGAGCGGCCCCCGCTGGTGCTCGCTGCAACGTGACTTGACTCGTGTCCCTGTAAGTCGCTTTACTTGCAGCCACAGCGTCCTGAGGACAACGGTCAGCGTGGACCCCATGCACTGAGTTGGGGCACCCCCACGCCCACACCAAGACGTTGATGCACGACTGTAACAGAATCCTCTCAATTCAGGCTACGTGATTGTCCTCAGGAATTTTTGAAAGTAATTTCTGTATTTGCCTAAATTTAGGAAAATCGCGAGGTTCCCGGGCGGGTCTTCACTCTCTGGGACCAGACTGGAGGCGTTTCCCTCAGGGTGAGCCTGATCACGAACCCACTTGTTGGTGCCCTTCTAGCGAGTCTCCCCATGCAGAGAGTCCCGGCGGCCCCCTTGTGAGATGCCTGCTCTGCCCAGGCCTGGGCCATCCTCCTGTGGGGCATCAGTGGAGACGCAGAAGCCCACAGGCTGCGTTGGGCACTGAGTCTCCGGACGCAGGGGTGTGGCCGGGGTCCCACTGGGCTAGAGACCCTGCTCTGTGGTGAGTCTCCCGCCTCTCCTAGAGTCTAGAGAAAGCAACTTGAAAGCAAGTCTTTGAAAGCAACTTGCAGGATGTTTTTTTTCGGGGGTGCGAGGGGAGGAGGAGAGCTTGGGGTTCATGGTCTAGAATGAAACCGCGTGCAGGCCTGGTGTGGGGGAGAAGGTATGGGGTTGGGGGCGCGGAACTGGGCTCAGGGTTGACCTGGACCCCCAAAGGAGGGCGCCAGGGCGAGACTCTTGGCCTGGCCAGGGCCAGGGCCGGGTGTGGAGCCAGGCACGGCCAGACGCAGGGAGTCAGAGGAGCCAGGCGTGCCCTGGAAGTGCAGCAGGGGCCGGGCGCGGGCAGGTCACCAGGCACGGGCAGGTCACCGGGGCTGAGAGGGAGAAGCTGAGGCATCGGATGCAGGCGGGGAGAGGCCCGAGGCCGCAGTCGGCGCTGAGCACAGCTCCCGGGCTCCAGCTCCCCGGCGTCCCTGCGAAGCCATGGCCTCTAAGCACACTCACAGCGGCGGTTCTGGGGACCCCGTAGGGGAGGTCGGAGGGGTGCACACAGCAGCAGGGTGGGGTGTGGCGGCGCTGCGGGAGGCTGGGGTCAGCGGAGAGCGCCGCCTTGGGACGTGGGGCAGGGCTGGGGGGGCTCTGTGGTGGGGGGCGGCGGAGATCGGCTGCAGCGCGCACCGAGGCGCGAGGTGAGCCTGGGAAAGAGCGCGGTGGGGCGCCCGCACCCACGGCGCGCCTCGCTCAGGCGGGCATTTGCGGGCGAAGGTCTGGAAAACACCCCAGGCTCGGATCAGGCGTGGCCGAGCCCTCCCGGCCGACCGGGCCCGGGCTTCGCTGGTGGATCGGCCCGCGGTGGTGTGGGCACCACCGGATCCCCGCGGGGTTGGCACCTGGGGCGCGCGGGGTGCGTCCCATCCGTCTCCTGGCGCCGCGCCCGGAACCCCCGCCAGGCGGCGCCACAGGCCTCCCGAGGAACGCGCGCCTGGGGGAGACCGGGCGGGTCCGCTGTGCCCCCCGCCCCCCGCGGGCGTGTGCAGACTGATGGTCCCCCCGCGCCCCCACACCCCCGCGCAGGGCTCCTCGAGCTTGGGGCGACGAGTCACACTTGGAGAACAGAAACACGCAGCGCGAGAAGAGCTTCGGCACCGGAGTCGTCGCCGAGGCCCCAGGTCCGCGCGGCCACGCGCGGGGAGACGCCGTGACCCGCCGGGCTTCTCCCCGTCTCGGGCAACATCCTCGACCCGGCTCCGCGCGGGGAGGGAGGCCCCGGCCTGCAGCGGGCGGGCTCGGCGGGCCTCGGTGCCCCCTGGCCCGCGGCTCTCAGCCCGGCTCTGCGCCCCGCCCGCTCCGGCCTCCTGCGCCCCGAGCCTCCTGCTCCCCCGGGACGATGACATCTCACCCCCCCCCCCCGGGGCTCGGGGACAGCGGCTCAGCCCTCGCGCCCCGGCCATGGCCTCCGTGAGCCGGACTGTGCGGAGGCCGGGGAGAGTGTGCCCAGGGGAAATGGAAGGAGACTTTCTGGGGGACCCTAGGAGGAGACAGCTGGGGAGACTGCAGGGGGTGGCCCTCAACCACCTCCACAGTGAAAGGGGCCCCCATTCGGGGGTCAGCGCCCCCGAGATCCAGTTGGCAGTTTTTTGGTAGAAGTTTGTTTTCAGGCCAAGGCCAGCCCCTTTTACCCAGTTTCTGGGGTGTTAGGAGAGAGCCCAGGATTGGTCAAAGTCTTGCTCCCTGTCGAGAGAGAGGACGGGGTGCATTTCGGTATTTATTCTATTGATGTGTGTATTGTATTAAATTTTTAAAAAAAGATTATTTATACAAGAACCAGGGTACAGGCCAGACATGCGGGAGGGTGAGAGGATTCAGCAGAGACAGAGTGGGGAGCAGAACAGGAGGATTTACTGAAATCCACTGCTGAGGGGAGCAGCGGGGAGACAGGAGAGGTCTGCTGGGCCATGTGGGTAGCTCCCTGGCAGGCGGGGCTCAAACCTGAGCCGCAGAGGCTGCAGACAGCTTCACAGCCGTCGCTCAACAGTGCCACCAGGGAGGCCCTGCATTAAAAATTTTAAGGTGTTAAATCCACCCTGCATTCATTCCTGGGATGAATCCCGCTTTTTCATGGTGTAGATGGATCTGGTGTGCTCATATTTTGTTGAGGATTTATGCGTCCATATTCACAAGACATGTTGCTCTATAGGGGTTTATTTATTTATTTATGATTTGTGTGGGGGTGGAGGGGTGGGGTGGGGGAGATACCCCCTTAAATGCAACTGTCCTGGGAGCGGCTCTGTGGGGACTCCCTGAAGGCGCACTGAGGAGGGCCAGCAGGTGGCAGCCGAGAGCCTCCCCGACAGGCCCCAGAGCAGAAAGCAGGGGTGGGGGAAGCTCCCGAAGGGGACCCAGAGGGACCGATGGGATCTAGAGGCAGGCGGTGGCGAGAAAAGGGCAACTGGCGCTGGACCCACCTGCTCAGATGGTCAGGAGGTGGGAGGGGCTGGGGGGTCACCATCCTGCCTCCCTCCTGGGCTGGGTCCAGCTTTGTCTGCCCTGAGGCTCATGCCTTGTCCCCACCCGGCGCTGCCACTTGCACGGTCCCGACCTTATAACTCATCAGGCGTCTGGGGCCGCGTGTTACTAGATAACGTGCAGGGCCTGGCCAGGGGCCCTGGGTGCTTCACCTGGCGCTTAAATTCCGTTTTAAAATCGGAGGCTGACTTGACAACCTGCAGCTGCGCTGAGGCCGCATTCGCGTCTCAGCAGTGGGGAGGAGATGAGCACCCCCCACGACCCAGTGAGGCTCCTTACCCCCCAGGCCCACGCTTGTGCGTTAGTGGTGATAACACGTGTGGCCTCGTCTCTTAACTTCAGGTACCGGAGGAAGCTAATCGTGTTCTCTGCATCTCAGCAAGGATCAGCTGAGGGTCCCCCCGAGAGGCTTGTGGGGGGTCCGAAGGTCACCTTCTGCAGGCTAGGCCTTACCATGTTCCTCTGGGCCCCTCCCCACTTTGCTCCCCATCCCACTGCCCACTCTGGGGGCCTCAGTTCTGCCGTCACATTACGTGAGTCTGTGTGTTTCTCTGGAGAAGCCATTGGACTTTTTATCGGGCTGGGGTTGAAGATGCAGATTTAGGTTGGCCGTTTTGACAATGTCGATTCTTCAGTTCATGAGCAGGGACTAGCTTCCCACGTCTCCATTTCTTTGTGTCTTCTTCTATGTCTTTCAATGCTGTTTTATAAGTTTTCTTTGCAGCGGTCCATCACTTTCTTTGTTAGGTTTACTCCTGGTTTTTAATTTTTTTTTTTATTTTGGTGTGATTGTAAATGGGATCATTTTCTTAATTCCCCCTCTGCTAGCTCAGTGTCTGCATAGAGAAAGGCAATTATTTTTCTGCACTGATTTTGTAACCTGCCACTTATTTCTTTATTTTTTTAAAGATTCATTTATTTATGCATATAAGAACTGGGGTACAGGCCAGAGGTGTGTGTGTGGGGTGAGAGGATTCACCAGAGACAGAGTGGGGACAGAACAGGACGATCTACTAAAATCCACTGCTGAGGGGAGCTGCGGGGAGACAGGAGAGGTCTGCTGCGCCATGTGGATAGCTCCCTGGCCGGGGATCGAACTGGTGCTGCAGTGACTGCAGACAGCTTCATAGGTTGTGTCTTAACCCTTTGCACACCAGGGAGGCCCTGCCACTCATTATTTCAATGAGGTTTTCAGTAGACTCTTCAGGGCTTTGTGTGTATATTATCACATTGTTACAAATAATGATAGTTTTACTTTCTTTTTCCCAGTTTGGATTCCTTTTATCTCCCTCTCTTGCCTCATTGCTCTAGCTAGGACTTTTAACACCATGTTTGTCTTGCACCAGATCTTAGTGGAAAAGCTTCCAGCTTCTCACCATTAAGAGTGGTTAGCGTGGCCTGTCCTATATGGCTCTTGTTATGTTTAGATATATCACATTTCCCTCCAGTTTTCCAAGGTTTTTTTTTTTTATTATCATAAGTGCATGCTGAATCTTATCAAATGATGTCTCTGCATCTGTTGTCCTGATCCTATGGTTTGTATCTTTCTCTTTGTTGATGTGGTGAATTACATTCATGTTCAGATGCTGAGCCAACCTCGTGTCCTGGTGTGAATCCCACATGGTCAGAGCGGGTCGTCTGTGTGATGCTTTCTTTGGCTTGTCAAGATTTTATTGAGGATTTTTGCCTCTGTGTTCACTGGGGAGGCCGGTGTGTAGTTGAAGGGGTTTTCTGTGTTTGGTATCAGAGTAATTTGGCCTCCTAAAATGTTTTTGGAACATTTGTTTTCTCAATTTTCTGGAAGATGAGTTTTTTCTTAACTCCGTTCACTGTCTCCTTTATTTAGGGGAGATGATATCCCGCCCACCTGTAACTTGCCCTTGAGCTGACCTCCACTTCTGCCAGTGACACCCAGGATGAGCCACGCTGACTGGTGAAGGCTTGGTCTGGTCACTTGAAGAATTGATTTGATGGCGCAGGGGTGAAAGACAGCGCGATCAAGCTGCCGCCAGTCACGGCAGCACGAGTTCGAGCCCTGGCCAGGGAGCTACCCACGTGGCACAGCAGACCTCTCCTGTCTCCCCGCTGCTCCCCTCAGCAGTGGATTTCAGTGGATCTGCCTGTTCTGTTCCCCACTCTCTCTGGTGAATCCTCTCCCCTCCCGCACCTCTGGTCTACACCCCAGCATTTGTATGCATAAATAAATAAATCTAAAAAAAAAAAAGATTTGATGTGACTGGACCTAGTGCCCAAGGCGGGTGGGTCAGGATTCTTCCTGGAGTTCAGCCTTTTGGGGGGATGGCCACTAGAGTGGGGGATGGGAGCGGCTTTGTCAATTTTCCCACCAAGGTGTAGCCCCAAGCCCCTAAGCCCCCAGGGCTCCCTAGCCCCCCATTCCATCCTCCCAGCCCCAAGCCCTCGGGACCTCGGCCCTCCAGGCTCCCCGGCTTCCGCCCCCGCCCACCGTCCTCGTCAGCAGCCGCAGCCGGGCGGGGCGGGCTGAACCCCAGAGGGGCGGCGGCTCCCGCGGAAGGGCTGCGCGTCTCCACCAGCGCCCCCCGGGCCGGCGCTCCCGGAGCTGCCCCCCGCCAGCTCCCCCCAGGGCCTCGGAGCCGCCGTCGTCGCCGCAACGCCTCGGAGCCTCTTCCCGCGCAGACGGCCCGCCGGAGCCATCCCGCCGCCTCCCGCTCCCTCCGCGCGCCATGGAGCCCGGGGAGCCGGGGCCCCGCGGGGACACTGCGGCCGCCACAGCCCGGGCGCCCGCTCCCAGGTACGGCCAGCCCTGGGGGGGGGGGCTTGGCCCCCTGCAGGGCTGGACTCTGGGGCGTGGCGGGGCGCCCCGCTGGGGCGGCAGGTCTGAGGTGGGGTGCAGGGCGCACAGCCCTGGGGAGCCCCGCCAGCAGACTGCCCGGCCGGCGTGTCTGGAGGGCGCGACCCCCTCCCGGGCTGCGAGAGGAGGTGTGGACGGGCAGGAGGGGTCGGCTCCGGCCCGGAGCCCTGCGCCAGAGGGTCCTGGGGCAGCGAGGGGGGCTCAGGGGAGTCACTGGGCCTGGTGTGCTGGGGGGAGAGGGGGAGGGAGCAGTAAGAAGGGGGCAGGGACTGGCCTCTTGAGGTTGATTTCCAACACCCCGTTCCTGACAGTCCCTGCCTTCCCAACTGGGGTCCCCCAACCGGGCGCAGGTGCTGGGTATTTGCCAAGTCAAGCCTCCTTTACCCCGACCCGGCCCCCTGGGCGCTCCGCGCTCACTGTCCCCTCTCGCTGCTGCCGCCTCCCCTGCTGGGCAGGGGTGAACCTCCCCAGGCGGGGCAGAGAGAGAGAGGGGGAGAGGGAGAGAGAGCTAGCGAGCGCACACACGCGTGGAGGCTGCCTGTGGAGTCTCCACCCGCGTCTGCAGAGAAATCTCTCTCTGTCCCTCTGCCGTGTCTCTGGGGTGACCAAGGACGCGTCAGAGGGGCCTGGGGGTGTCAAGGAGAGAGGGAGGGAAGGGGCATTTGGGTTCCCTTTGGGCCTTAAAAAGTTTTTGCTCCATGCCTGGGAGAAGATGGTCCGTGGGCGATTGTGAGTGTGGGCGGGTGGGAGGCTCATTCAATACGGCGTCGTGGGCGGCAAGGGGTTCAGCAAAGACTCTTTCCTTTGGGGCCACTGTGATGGGGACCACGTGGAGCAGCCTCGCTTACTGGGAAGATAAATTCTCTCTCCTCAGACCCGCGCTCCCCTGCTCTGCTCCAGGGCCACGCTGGCCAGAGCTGCTCACCCCCCTTTCTTCAGCTGCTCCCTTCTCTGTCAGCCCCCTCCCCAGGCCCCACAGGCCCCTCCCCAGGCCCCCTCCCCAGGCCCCACAGGCTCTGTGGGGGATTTCCTAGGGAAAGTGACGGATTGTGAAAGTCCCAGAGAAGGTCAAGCAGCCGTGATGACAAGGCTGGCCCAGAGCCGGGGCCTGCTTGCTCGGATAACGCCATCGGATTTTCAAGTGCAGTAACCGAGCCGTGCTGGTGTTGGTGTGCGGGGACTGTGCTTCGGGAGCAGACTGAGTCAGATGGGCACACGGCGATGTGGGCACCAGGTCAGGCGGAGCTGGGGGGAGGGCCTGGGGGTCAGTGGTGCTGGAGACTTGGGCTCTTGTGTGGCTGAGCCAGTGAGGACCCAGTTTTTAGCTAAAGGTGTCGCCCACCAGCGCTTCTCCGCCTTCAACATTCAGGAGAATCTCCTGGAACTTGTAAACTACAGACGCTGACTCAGCAGGTCTGGCAGGGCCTGAGACTCTGCATTTCTCACACAGCCTCGGTTGCTGGCAACATCTCTGGTCTGTGAACCATGCTTTGAAGTGCAAGCACGTGAGACTATCCAGTGTTTATTTAACGGAGAGGTGTCTCGGGGTCACCTGGCAGCTCCCTTGTGTCCTTGTTGTTAGTCTCTTAGTCAGGGGACGAGAAGGATCCTGGGGCTGGGGGGAGAGACCGGCAGATGGTGGGCACTGACCTGGGGATTTTCCACTTCCCTGGAGCCTGGAGGGCTGCCTGTCAAAGGGGGCACCTTGTGAGGGTTTCATAAACTGGGCTGTGCTCCCACAGGTGCCGTGGAGCCTCCAGGTGAGGCATCTCAGTCTAGTCTGTGGCCCAGAAGCTCTGAAAGTTGAGCGTCTAAAGGCGGGCGGAGGTGTGAGGTGCAGCCAGCTCTGGGGAGAGGAACACATTTTATTTTGCTCCTGAGACAGTATCTCAGGGTTTCCTGTACACAGCTGCACAGATGTAGATTCCCAGTTTTGCGCTTTATAAGATAATATTTCCCAAATTTGTCCAACCATGACAGCTACTTGGGTAAAAAACAATTTCTAGGCGCCTCCCTTTGAGGTTCTGATTGGGCAGGTGTGGGCTGGGCCCAGAAATCTCTATTTAAAAAGTCTGACCAGGGCCAACCTGATGACCAAGGGATTAATTAAGTCTCAGCTGTATCCCGGCTAAGGCTCCACTCAGATCCCCGGCCAGGGAGATACCCACACGGCACAGCAGACCTCTCCTGTCTCACCGCTGCTCCCTTCAGCAGTGTGTTTCAGTAGATTTGCCTGTTCTGTTCCCCACTCTGTCTCTGGTGAGTCCTCTCTCTCTTGCATCTCTGGCCTACACCCAGTTCTATACAACAATTAAAAAAATCATTAATAAAAAAGTCTGACCATTATCTTAATGACCATCGTATCTTAGTTATGATATTTCTTTCAACGTTGAAAGTTGGAAGGCATCTTGGGCTGCAAGCCACAGATAAGACAGAGAAGGGCCTCCCTGGTGGCGCAAGGGGTTAAGCACCAGCACCATGAAGCAATCTGCAGCCTCTGCAGCATTATTTCGATCCCGGGCAGGCCAGGGAGCTACCCACATGGTGCGGCCGACCTCCCCTGTCTTGCCCGCTGCTCCCCTCAGCAGTGGATTTTGGTCAATCTGCCTGTTTTGTTCCCTGCTCTGTCTCCGGTGGATCCTCTCTCCCCCTGCATCTCTGGCCTGTGCCCCAGCTCTTGTATGCATAAATAAATAAATCTTTAAAAAAAGAAAAGACAGAGAAGACGGGGCGTTCCCAGCACTCACACACTGCTCTTGTTCCCGCAGCACCAGCCAGAGCACCCCAAGTCCCGAGAGTGGGAGCCCTGACAGCGCAAGCCCTGAGCGCGGCCCGGAGCCGGGGGCCGCCCCGCCGGAGCTGAGGCTGCTGCTCCTGGGGAAACGCGGCGCGGGGAAAAGCGCCACGGGAAACAGCCTTCTGGGCAAGGCCGTGTTCATGGCCAAGTTCAGCGCGCGGCAGGCGGTGACCCGGGCGTGCCAGCGCGAGAGCGGGGCCGCGGGAGGGAGGCGGCTGGCGGTCATCGACACCCCGGCCCTGTTCTCCCCGCTGTGGGACCCCCAAGACCGGCGCGGCCACCTGGAGCGCTGCGTGGAACTCTGTGCGGGCAGCGTCCACGCGCTGCTGCTGGTCATCCCCATCGGCCACTTCACGGCCGAGGACGCGGAGACGGCGCAGGGCATCTGGGAGGCGTTTGGGGCGGAGGTCAGGGAGCGCGCCCTGGTGGTCTTCACGCGCAAGGACGAGCTGGGGGAGGCCTCCCTGAAAGAGTACGCAGAGCTTGACGCCCCCGACGGTCTCAGAGAGCTGGTTAGAGGCTGCGGCCGCCGGTACTGTGCCTTCAACAACAAGGGCGGCGAGGAGGAGCGGGCCAGCCAGCTGCGGGAGCTCCTGAGCTTGGTGGACGACAGTGCGGACCCTTGTTGCCTGAAGGTCAGCACCGCCTGCAGTGGACCCCAGGTGAGGACCGTCAGGCCTCCCAGGCCTCTGCCCCACTCGCAGTGGCCAGAGGGGGCAGAAGCGGAGGCAGTGGGCACTGTGTGCTGTGCAGGTGCATCCTGGAGGGGACACGCACCACCATGGGGGGCAGATGGCAGGCTCTTGTGTCACCCTTTAATTCATGGATGCAGCTGAGTCCTTCTCTCATACCCTCCTGGCAGCGCATGGATGGGCTCCACCCTCTCTTTCTCTGGGTCAGTGAAATGGCCTCTTCTTGTTTCTCTCCCTCTTTCTGGCTGCCCTAGAAAGTCAGGGCCCCTCTAACACCCTCTGGACCTTGGCCTCTTGGGGCTTGTTCTAGCTCAGCCCCAAGGCCCCACACTCTCTCCTGGGGTGACCCCATGTTGGTATGTGTTAGAGCTCCCCCGTGGCCAACAGTGTCCTAACGTGACTGAGTTGAGGTCCACAGACGTCAGCTTCTCCTTCCAGGGAGTCCAGAAGCTCTCAGAACTCTGGCCATGGAGATGGTCGCTGTCACCATGATGCCCTTCTGGTGCTCTGAAAAGTTCCTGATAAATTCAAACTGGAAAAGCTTCCACATATCCCATGCTGCCAGCTGTCCCTCAAGCATAGACAGCTTCCGCACAAAAACTATAAAACTTTACCATTCCTGCTATTCAGGGCAGTCTTTTGGGAGCCTCCCACTGAGCCCACAGGGGAGACGACAAAATCTCCCCTCTCCACCTCTCTGAGTGCTGCCTGTTTCTCCAAGGAATTGCCGTAACGGTAGGAGTACAGTTAGAGAAGCTTCAGGAAAAATGCCTTGCATTGACAGCACATGTGGGGTCCCTCTGTGGTCTGAGAACAAGGTCCTTCTCACTTCTGGGGGGTCCCCCAAAGCAGCAGTGGGGTGATAGCACTGATTCTGGACAGGTCTACAAGGGCCATTGAAGACATGGCCAAGGCCTGGAGGCCTCATCCTGTCCCCCCTGTGGTGCACCCGTATCTGTGAGGCTCATTCTCTCCCTTCACTTCTAGGATCCTGTGGCTGAACCTGCACCCCAGAAAGGAGACAGTCCGCACGGTAGGAAGATCCTTTCTATGTTAGGCTCACATTCTGTATTCTTGCACCTGCATCGAAGTGAGGTGGGAAAATGAGCTTGATAAGTCAGAACAAAGCTGCACCCCAAGACCTGGCTGAGGCCCTGCCACAGCCTGTCCCCCAGGAAATGCCTCCCACATCGTAGGGGCAGCACAGGCAAAGGTCCTGGGGTGGGTGTCATGGAGCTGGAGCTGCCTTTCATGGTTTCTTTCCTGACTGAGCCTCTTCCTGAACCTGGTCCCAGGACCACCCAGGTTTGGCCTCCTGTGGGGAAAGCTGTGGTCACCCCTCCAGGGAGAGCCCTGGGCTAGGAGTCTCCAGGTGAGGGGTGCTAGTAAGGATACAGCCCCCCATGGCATAGTGTGGCATGGCCTTCCTCCTGTTTAGGGGTTTTAGGGAGTGTGATTCGGTCCATAGGAGGAGCACACGCAGCTAGCGCAGGCATCCTTTCCTGAGGAGCCTGCAGGCTGGTCTGGGCCAGCTCTGAGCCAAAAGTGAATCAGCATCTAATAAGACAGATGAGGTCTCTATCACATGGAATATTCCAGAATAATGATTAAAATTAAAGTTATAATAATTGCAACTGACATTATGTCCTGGGTGGGTGGGGGACGGTCCATAGTGTGGTTTGCACGGTCACCTGGAGGTGACACACAGGGGTGAGATGTGGACACTGTGACCCTGTGGCGCCAGGACCCTGATAAGTCTACATTTGGGACTGTAGAATTTCCAGACGTGGCATTTCCAGCCCTGGGGGTCCCGCTGGCCCTCCCCAGGGAGCCCTCTCTCCAGACTCCCCTCCCTGTAGATGCTGCACTGGCTGGTGACCCCCACGTGAGGAGCCCAGGTGTGCACTTGCGTCTGGTTCCTTCACTCGCGAGTTTTCCAGACCCACCGAGTTGCAAGTTGCAGCTGACGCTTTGTCCTGACTCGCTGTGTAGCAGCTGCCGCCTGAGCAGCCACCGCGAGCACCGTGAGCCCAGACTCACCCTGGCCCGTCTAGCCATGGACGTCCGCCCTCGGGTCCCCTCTGGCAGCCAGGGAGAGGGGCCCTGAGAAGGGTGAAGGCCAAGGCACACATTCTCGCGTTCCTGGGCAATCTCGAGGCTTGGCCCGCACGGTCCTTCCGCGGGGTCCACTGGGAATCATAACCCCGTCCTCGTCTCCAGGGTCCCGCGCAGGGACAGACTCTGAGCCCGTCCTTGTGTCCTCAGGGCTGCAGGCCGCGGGAGGCGAGCCGGGCGCCGAGCCGCCGGAGCTGAGGGTGCTGCTCGTGGGCAAGCGGGGCGCGGGGAAGAGCGCGGCGGGGAACCGCCTTCTGCGCAGGCACGCCTTCCCGGCCAGGCTGAGCTACGAGCCCGTGACCCGGAGCTGTGAGGCCGCGAGCAGGGTCTGGGGAGGCAGGAAACTCCTGATCATCGACACCCCAGACGTCTCCTCCTGCCCGGACATCAAGTCGCAGCTGCTGGGGCTCGCCTCCGAGGGCCCCCACGCCGTCCTGCTGGTGACCCCGCTGGGCTCCTTCTCCCGGCGCGACGAGGCGGTGCTCGCGGCCCTCCAGCGCTGCTTTGGGGACGAGGTCACGGAGCACATGACCGTCCTCTTCACCAGGGGAGAGGACCTCGGGCCGCAGGACGCAGCCACCGTCTTGGAGACCGCAGGCCGAGCGCTCCACGCGCTCCTCGACAAGTGTAGTGGCCGCTGGGTTGTCTCCGACTGCAGAGCCGCGGGCGCGGCCGAGGAGCGCCAGGTGGACGAGGTCCTGGGGCGCATCCTGGACTCGGTGGCGCAGCACCAAGGCCGGCCTTGCACCTTCACGGGGGAAGGTGAGCCCCGGGACAGGCTCGCGGGGGGTAGGCCCCGGAGCCCTTCCTGTCCCGGGGGGCAAGGAGAGGCTGGCGAGGACGGGAGGGGTCCTGTGGGGAACTTTCCAGGGTTTTCTCTCTCCTGCCCGGGGTTTCCCACGGCTCCGTGCCCTCCGGGGCGCCCCGACACCGGGTCCCGAGTCCTTCCCTTCATGCCCATCCCTCCTGGGTGGCGCGAGTCTCCAGCTGACTTTTTATTCATCTTCTCAAGTTTTCCTTGCGGTCCCTTGGCGTGGGGACTCGCAGAGGCTGCAGGGTGCGCGCGATCACCACCTGCAGGGGCGACATTCAGTTCTATGGCCAAATGGGTTAAAAATTCTAAACCCCTGTTAGAGGCCAGCACCCGGTCGTCACTGAGGAATGGCCAGAGAGCGCCTTCTCGATATCCAGCCTCCTCCTGACCACACGGAGACTCTTCGGGTCCAGGGCTAGGTGCCCTAAAATTTCCTCCTAATTTGCAGCGACCCCGAAAGCACTGATATTTGGGGCCATTAATTTTCAAATCAGTGCTTTGGCACTTGCTGTCCAGCAGCATTCCCACTGTGAGCACAGCCGAGGACCCCGGGGAGCCCCAGGGTGGTGCTTCCCGCCACCCACTCCTGCTCCCCCACGTGTAGGTGCTTCCGTCATCTGGAGGGGACCTTTCCCATCTCCTGTTTCCCCCACGGTGTCTCTCGCCCTCTCCTGACTCTGTCATTCTCGTGTTTCTCTCCTCTCTTCTCTGCTGGAGGGGGCCGTACTGATGGGACAAGGGCCGGAGCTGAGCCCCCCCATGGGGGCCCGGGGGGCTTTAGATGGAGTGGTCGCCAGTCACTGCCTAAGCGCAAGTGCCCAGCCCCGTGTGCTGCTTGTCCTCGTGCCCCCGCCGAGAGGCTCCCGCCCAGCCTCGCCCACCCGGTCCCTCCTGTTCCCAGTATCCCGCAGGGGAGACTGTCGAGGCCGGGGGGCAGGTGTGTATGAAGCTCTTGCACAGTGTGCATGGGGGGCGGGCAGGGCGCCTCTTACGGACATGTGTCCACGTGGGAAGCCGGTGGGGCTGAGTGGACATAGCCCGGGTGGAAATAGGCCTGGACAATGCATAGAGTTTGGACTTCTAGAAAGTACCTGCCGCTGAAAGCTGGGTAGGACTGAGCCTGCCCCTGGGGCAGGGGGGAGCAACAGGGCTGGTCTGGAGAAGGTGGGGGGTCACGCCTCCAGGTAACGGGGGCTGCGGGTCAGACCAGGCCCCAGGGAGCTTGAGAACAGCACCCTCGGGAGGGACGGAGGCCGCCGCTGAGATGTGTGGCATGTGGTGGTCAGCCGGCTCTGTGACCTGTCAGCCTGAGTCCGGAGATGCCTTCAGGGGAGCCGGTCACCGATGTCCCTTCAGGGAAGAGCCCGACGGGCTTTCCTCCCAGAGTGGAGACGGGAACAGTAACTTGGGGAAGATTCATGATCGAGATTCTCATCACAGAAGAGACTGAACGGAGAGAGAGGCCAGAGCAGACGTGCCAAGGCCTGAGGGACCCCAACAACCATGTTGTGAGAGCTCCGTGCCTCTGAAATGCCCTTTACAGGGGACTCCACAGTGTGAACCCACACAGGTGCCAGCTGTGCCCCTTGTTGTAGTCCCGGAGCGCCCGTGACTCGCTTCTGTTCAGTGTGGCCTCCGGGAGGGGCTTTCGGCAGGGCCTGCTCCGGGGGTGGTGACCCGGCCGCGGGTGTCTGGCTCTCCCCGGTCTCCCGGCCTGCGCAGTAACTCCCAGGGCCAGCCGCTTTGCTGTCCTGGGCAGCTGGCGACAGGGAGACGTGGTGGCGGCAGGGAAGGCGAGGGGGTGAGACGGGGCGGCAGAGTCAGGAGGAGGCGAGAAGCCGGTGGTTCTCACAGGAGTCGGTGAGGGACCAGGGAGGGGCCGGGCAGGGCCAGAGACAGGGGCGGTGGCGCGTCTGTGCACGAGCCCAGGAGAGACCAAGCCAGGCCCGGGCCAGGGACGAGCCCTCCTGCTCTGGATGAGCAGCAGCTGGGGCCATGCCCTCTGCGCGTCCTGCTGGAAGCCACGGCATCCCCGGGAACAGCAGGCCTGGCTCACCCACCTCACCCACCTCTCCCCTTTCCTCCCGCAGCAACCCTGAGCCTCCTCCTGGTGGGGCGCAGCGGGACCGGCAAGAGCGCAACGGGAAACAGCATCCTCGGGCGGCCCGACTTCCCCTCCCAGCTCCACGCGCAGCCCGTCACCACCACCTGCCGGCAGGGCACGCGGCTGTGGGAAGGGCAGAAGGTCGTGGTGGTGGACACCCCGGCCCTGGACCAGGTGCTGGGGGCTCAGGGGGATCCCCGACAGCTGCAGGGGGAGGTCGAGCGCTGGTTCACCTGCTGCGAGGGCGGGAAGAAGATTCTGGTGCTGGTGCTCCAGCTGGGACGGTTCACGCAGAGGGATGAACAGGCCCTGCAGGGTCTGGAGGCCATCTTCGGAGGGGAAGTGACACGTCACATGATCCTGCTGTTCACCCGGAAGGAGGACCTGGGGGACGGGACGATCGAGGAGTACACCAGGAACACGGACAACGAAGCTCTCAGGAAGATTGTGGACAAGTGTGGGGGGCGGGTGTGTGCTTTCAACAACAAGGACACTGGCCAAGCGGGGGACACCCAGGTGAGAGGCCTTTTGAACATGGCCAACGCGCTGGTGAGGGACCACGGGGGGTACCCGCATGAGTGGGAGAGCGTCAGCAGGAACATTCAAAAGGCTCTGGAGAAGCCCAAGCTCCCATCCTGGAAGACTTTCTGGAAACCTCAAGCCTCCAGAATGCCTGGCGGTCACTTTAAATCAGAGACAGTCTAGGGGACAGAGGATGGGGATTCGGTGAGGGCCCTTGACTCTTGGGGCTGGAGAAGCAAATGTCTCTCACCTATGATGCTTCAGGCAAAACACGCCAGATGGCAGGGGGTCAGAGAGGGAAGAAGGAATAAAATCAAGCCTCCGGAGAGGCTTCAGAGATGAGGCTGGTGGTGGGTCAGCTCCAAGCCACCAGCTTGCATCAGCTGTGTGGGTCGACTGGTGTCAGGACGGACAGGGCCCAGGCGGAGGTAGCTGAGGTCAGGGAACAGCCACACGAGAGCGGGGCCCCCAATATGGGTGGTTGTCACAGTGAGACAATCTTACCGAAATTTTTTATATTTCAGTTTTTAAAAAAGATTTATTTATTGATGTACACAAGAGCTGGGGTACAGGCCAGAGGTGTGGAGGGTGAGAGGACTCACCAGAGACAGAGTGGGGAACAGAACAGGCAGATTGAAGCACGCTGCTGAGGGGAGCAGCGGGGAGACAGGAGAGGTCTGTTGCATCATGTGGGTTTCTCCCTGGCTGGGAATCGAACTGGTGCTGCAGTGGCTGTGGACAGCTTCATAGATTGTGTCTTAACCCCTTGCGCCACCAGGGAGGCCCAAGTTCCAAAATTCTAATGTAATTCTAGATTTCCACCAGATCATTGAAAACACCTTTGTGCTTTTCTCTCTTTTAAAATCCTGGAAGCTGGGCCTCCCCTGGTGGTGCAGGCGGTTGAGCTTTGAAGCTGTCCATAGCCTCCGCAGCGCCAGTTTGATGCCGGCCGGCTGGGTGAGGGTCCCACATGGCGCAGCAGACCTGTCCTGTCTCGCCCGCTGCTCCCCTCAGCAGTGTATTTCAGTCAGTCTGCCTGTTCTGCTCCCTGCTCTGTCTCTGGTGAATCCTCTCACCCTCCCGTGCATCTGGCCTGTACCCCAGTTCTTGTATAAATAAATAAATAAATCTTAAAAAAAAAAGTCCCGGAAGCTGGGAATTAGGGTGAAACTCAAAGAACAATAAACTCCCCGCTCTGGGGAGTGAGGCGCCTCCCGTCTAACAGGCCGGGGGGCATTGACACCCTGGCCTCACCCCCTCTGTCTGGCTCCGGGGGCTCCTCCACACACAGGGTCAAGGTGGGCCCCACCCACAGCTGAGCACAGGATGCTGAGAGCTGCCGGGTGGGTGATGAGGAGCTGGAACCTTCTCCAGGAGCCGTGGGGTGGAGGGCGGCAGCGTCAACACTTTGCACGTGATGAGGGCGGGTCCCACGTGAGGTTTATCTGTGAAAGCGGCAGGTAAACAGGTAAACCTTCCAGATGAGCCCGTGTGGAAGACACAGCTGGTCACGTTGGTTCTCTTGTTCTCTACGCAACCCTCACTGCGACAGATCCTGGCAAGTGTCATGTTTTACCATAATGTTAAACATAATGTAGGTAAAAACATTCAGGTGAATGAAATAATAAAGACAAATTCTCCGTGAGCGCCTCCCCAGCCGGCGGGTCCGCGTCTCCGTCTGTGTGTGGGGGGAGGCCCTCGGGCTGCACTGGGCTCTCCCCCTGGGGGCCCAGAAGAGGAAGGTTCTGGGTGAACCCCGGCCATGGCGCCGCCTCGCTCCCGGCTGCCGCTGGTGCTCCCCGCCCGCCTCCCCCCTCAGCTCCTCCCCTTGGGCTCTTTCTGTCCAGCTCAGTCCCTCCCTGTTGGGGACCGGAACCCTCATGCCCGAGGGATCTGAGACCTGCTGAGCTCCCCCTCCTGAGACGGGGGTGGCTGCCCCCCACTCACAGCTGCCGTTGGGCAGGGGAGTCCCCAGAGGTGGCCGAGGGGGCTCCGTTCCCCTCTGGGCCCCTATTTGTGTCGCAGTCGCTTTTCCTCCTGCTGACCGGGGCTAATGACCGCCCCCCTCCCCGATGACCCTGCTTTTCTCTCCTGCTGACTGTCCCGGGGCGCCCAGGTGCCGGGGGAGGGTCACAGGTCATGACTCAACGGGACTTTCTCTTGCTTCTCCCACCTCGGGTTCCCAGCCCTTGTGTCCTTCGGCCCCGTCCCGGGGTGTGGGCGGCATCCTCACTGGGGCCCCTGTCCGGGCCGGGGCCCTGGGTTGAGCATCAGCCCTCGGGAGAGTGCGAGTCTGACCATGGCCACCAGCCCGCGGCCGCTCCTCCTCCTGTCCCGTGTGACAGCCCTGGCGCCAGGGGATGGGCCCCAGCTGGGGCGATGTTGCCCACAAGGGACAGGGCGACCCTGGAGACATGTTGGGCTGTCCCCACAGGGAGGGTGCGGCCCACAGGCGTGGGTAGAGGCCCGGGTCGGGCCGGGGCGGCCAGTCTGCATTGCCCAGGGAGCCTCCGCGCAGAGTAGCCCACGCCCAGAGTGTCCGCAGGGCCGAGCAGGGCGACCCGCGTGCCGTGCGCCTGTGCCAGGTGGGGTCCCCGGGGTCCCCACGTCCTCGGACGAGAGGGTGAGGCGCATGTCCAGGAGAGGCCTCTCCTTGCTCAGCATCTGATGGCTCCTGCATGAAGCTGGTGTCGCCTGCTCTCTCTGGGCCTCCCTCCAGCCTCGGCCTCTCCCCAGGCCCCTGCCTGCTCCCCCCTCCCTCTCCCTCCCTCTTCCCTCCCCCTGCGCTGAGGCCCACCTCGGGGACAGCGGCTTCTGCGGCCACATTAGCCTGACTGTGAAAATGAAAATTTCCTGACTACAAAGACGGAAAAATCCCAAAATCCCCCCACGGTCCGGCTGTCACGGCAACCGTTCATGCCACGGGCTGCGGGGCCTTCTCCGCGGTGCTGCGTCCTCCCCGTGGCGTGGGGTGTCCCCTCCTGCTCTCCCCGGGGGTGGAGTGGCCTCCAGACAGCCGGGGCCTGAGCGCCTTCCCAGAGCAGCCCCGGATGGCTCAGCCTGTAGGTGACAACAAGGTGGGTCCCGCAGCACGTCCTGCTCACCGTCCTCCCCAGGCCGCCCTCCCTGTGGGGGGCAGCGTGACCCCTTCCTGACCCGGGGGACACACAGCATGAGGCCCGATGACAACGACCCCTGCCGGCCCAAGTGGCGCCCCACAGCCCCTGCAGGGTGTTTTGTCTTTCAAGAGGCTGCGTCACCTGAAGCTGAAATCACCTGAGCACCCTGTTCCTTGGGGCTGGGTGAAATTGGGTCAAACAACAGGTCAGAGTGCAGAGCCCCCCCATCCCCCCTGGGTTCCAGGGTCCCCTTCTTTTCTTTTTTTTTTTTAAATTATCTCTCACTTTTTTAAAGATTTATTTATTTATTTATACAAGAACTGGGGTAGAGGCCAGAGGCGCAGGAGGGCGAGAGAATCCCCAGAGACAGAGAGGGGAGTAGAACAGCAGAACAATGGAAAACACTGCTGAGGGGAGCAGCGGGGAGACAGGAGGGGTCTGCTGCGCCATGTGGGTAGCTCCCTGGCCGCCGGGAATCCAACCCGCTCTGCGGAGGCTGCGGACAGCTTCACAGAGCTGCGCTCAACCCGCTGCGCCACCGGGGCGGCCCGTCCCCTTTGTTTCTTCCCCAGCGGGTTCTGTTTCCTCCTCCTCTGGAATCGCCTTCCTGCTTCAGCCTGTGACTCTGACAGCCCGACAGGCAGCTTTTGCTTTCATGTAAACCTGGCGTCCTCACGCGATGACTCGTGCTTGGTCTCTCCTTTCTTCCTCCCTCTCAGAAACTGTCCCGGGAGCTCCCGGGGCGCGGGGTCCGGGCCCTGCTCTGTGCGGGGCTGTCTCCCTCCCCTCACCTGGGGACACACTGGGGTCTGCCTGTCAGGTCCCGGCCCTCAGCAGCGATGGCGGCTCCCTCAGCCTCCGACTGTCCTCACATCCCGAATTATTTTCTTTTTTTTGGCTAAAACAAAAAACTTGTTTCCTGCCCCCCCGCCTTACTGAAGGTGGATTTATGTGACTTAAGAAACATTAAACATCTTGCCACAGGCCCAGAACTGTGGACACAGTAGAGGTGAGCCTCAAATGTGCACCCGAGATGCCCAGGGTCGGGCTGACCAGAAGGATCGTTTGGCTTCTCTCCGGCGCCGTCACCTGTCCCTGTTTAGAAGGCCCAGCGCCGAGTCTCCTGGCGCCAGGCAGAGGCGTCTTTCTAGTGTTGTCCCACTGTGCCCGTCGTTTGTCAGCGTCTGCTGGTTATCTCAGTCCCCCGACTGCTTCCAGTTTCTCTGGTTCCCGATGTTTCCCGTCTCCGGATGTTGACTGAGAGAAGGTCTCTCATGCTGGCCTTCCTGTTTTGCAAACTTGGGCCTCATTTATTAATTTGTGGAGACTTGTTTTTGGCAAAGGTCTATCATCTGCCCTCCCATGTCACACTCTTGATGGCTTCTCCTGCAGCAGGGGGCAGCTGGCCTGTCTCTCACAGTGGGGTGCTGACGGGGCTCCCCGAGGCTCCTCACAGCTGGCCCACCCAGGACGGCTGCAGCAGTGGCAGATCCCATCAAACAGCGCATCTGAAAACCTGCCTCGAGTGGCCTGTTTCTGCCTCTCGTCACCCGCGGTCCTCGTGCCGGGAGAGGGACGCAGTGCAGAGTCCGTCCTCGTCGCTAACACCCACCCTGAGCTCCACGCCCCTTCCCCGGCAGCTGGTGTGGAAACATGTCTGGGTCGCGCCCCCCTCACCTGCACCTCCCTGACTCTGGGCCACAGGGCCCTGATGCCGTACGGGTGGCAGGAGCTGCCTCAGGAGAAGCGGCTCCAGGTGTCCCAGCCCCAGAGGCAGCAGCAGGCCCCGCAAAGTCACGGTGATGGGTCGTTGGGGGTCGCAGGCAGTTCGGCTCTTGCCTGGGCCCTGCAGCGGGGCTGTGCTCATTATGACCAAGTGTAGGGTAAGGAAAAATGTCAGGCTTTTCTGCCCTCCCGCCATCAGGCTAGATGATGGATCCTTGTCCTGAACGCATGCCTGATGGCGGCACCTGGAGTAGGGTGTGGGCATAGGGAGATGGGATTCACCTGGGCTAAAACTGTGCCTTTTAAGGGCGGTGTCACGGGGACGCCAGAAGAAGCCGAAAGAGAAGCCAAGAAAGAAGTAGCAGAAGCTGAGAGAGAAGCCGAGAAGGCTGGAGAGCCCAGATAGAGTGAAGACTTGCTGGGGGCTGGGAGGCCTGCCCGCCTCCCAGCCCCCCAGCACCCCTGCCTGCCATGTACCTGGTAATCCCAATAAAAGACCTGCAAAAAAACCACTGAGGACTCTGACTCCTCCTTTACCCGGTCTGCATGGGATCAGAAAACCTGCACCGTGTCCATTCCTGACCTTACACCAAGTCACCGGGAGAGCTTAGACCCCAGAGCTATTGTAGGGTAAGGTAAAAGGTATCAGGCTTTTCTGCCCTCCCGCCATCAGGATAGATGAGGGAACCCTGTGATCCTGAATGCATGCCTGATGGCGGGCACCTGAAGTGGGTACACCTGTGCTAAGACTGTGCTTTTAAGGGCGGCGTCACGGGGACGGCAGTAGAAGCCGAAGGAGAAGCCGAGAGAAGGCCAGAGAGCCCACAGAGTGAAGACCTGCTGGGGGCTGGGAGACCTGCCAGCCTCCCGGCCCACCAGCAACCCTGCCTGCCATATGCCTGGTGAACCCCAATAAAAGACCTGCAAAAATCCACCAAGGACTCTGACTCCTCCTTTACCCGGTCTGCATGGGATCAGAAAACCTGCACTGTGTCCAGTCCTGCCATTACAGCTGTGAATTCCAGCTGAAGGGGATTTATTCTAATAAAAGAGGGTGCACCCTTGCTTTCAGGAATCTTCCCAGCCACTCCCTGATGTGTCTGAGGTCCCGGGGATGATGCAAAACCTCGGTCTCTTGACAGTCAACGCATGTGTCATATGTGACCTAACGCAGCGCCACATGCTGCCACCTCCCAGCATCGTTACTCCTCAGGCAACTAAGGGGGCTCTGGGGGGCTGCCGGTGTGTCACCTGGAGCTGCAGACCCTGGGTCTCAACTGAGCTACGCCCACCAGAGGAGCCGGTCACGTCTGCTGCTGTCAGCTGTGGCTGGGCCGTGAGGGCCGCCCGGTGGGCATCCCCCCGCCTGCAGTTTGAGCTTCTCACCCTGGGGCTGTTTCTATCCACAGAGCCGCCTCCACGAGCCCCTACATTTTCAGAGAGCAGCTCTTGCTCCTCAGTTTCTAAAAGGAGAGGATATTTAAATTCCACTCCCTGGAAAGAGAATCATGTTCATTCTTTTTCATAGAAGGAGGAGGAATTTGGGGCAAAGGATTTGAGGGCGACTAGGACACTCACTTTTCCAGACAGTGGACCAGAGTGACTTGCTCACACCAGGAAGCATTTCCACGCCCCTGGCTGGCTTCTGGAGCCCCTGTGCCCGTGGCAGCCCCCCCTCACCCCATGATGCTAGAATCGTTGCTCCAAACTGAGTGGAGCTGCTTCTGGCAGCTCAGGCGTGTCCTCCACCTTTGGCTACTCTTCTCCGTCCACGTGGGATGGATGCTGCCGAGTCTCCCTCTGACCGGGCTCTTCTGTTCCAGAAGCTTTGGGAAGAATCCCCTTTAAAAAAAGATTTATTTATTTATGCATATAAGAGCTGGGGTGCAGGCCAGAGATGCAGGGGGTGAGAGGATTCACCAGAGACAGTGGGGAACAGAACAGGCAGACTGACTGAAATACACTGCTGAGGGGAGCAGAGGGCAAGTCAGGACAGGTCTACTGCGCCATGTGGGTAGCTCCCTGCCCAGGGATTGAACTCATGCTGCAGTGGCTGCGGACAGCTTCATAGTGCTGAGACTTTACCCTTTGTGCCACTAGGGAGGCCCTGGGAAGCCCCATTTTGACCTCTGATTCCTGCTGCTTTTCTTTACCCCAATTTACTAGGGCTCCATAGTTTGGCTGCAAAGGGGGCGGTTTGCCTGGTGGATATGGTGCTTGTGTGCACACGCTGTTACAGCGATGGAGGACAGAAGTGGCTCGAGGCTCCGAATCTGGACAGTGGTGCCTGGAATGTGAGCAGTAGCTCCAGGTCAGGGCCTGCTCTTCTGCCTCCCTAAGCACACGACCATGCCAGAGGCCCCGTCCGCGGGGAGATCAGATGTTTCCTTACAAGATAAATACAAAGAGAAAAACCACAGGACATTCAGATTCAAATATTTAAAAAAATGTTTTTGCGTAAAGCTGACAGCAGGGTTTGTCTCAACATCTCAAGCGTCATGTCTGGTGAGTGAGGCTCTCGGGAAACTTAGAAAAGAATTTGAATCACATCTGTCTTCTTAGAACAAGCATTGGAGGCATTAGTCATTTCTCTACAAAAAAAATTACAAATATTTTCTTGGTTATCATTCACATTTCATCTTGTTTTTGTTATGTGGCTGTGTATCACTGTTGTGTAAACAAATTTTTCGGTAATTTTTTTAAAGATTTATTTTATGTATTTATGCATACAAGAACTGGGGTCTAGGCCACAGACAGGGTGGGGAGCAGAACAGGCGAATCTACGGAAATCCGCTGCTGAGGCGAGCAGCAGGGAGACAGGAGAGGTCTGCTGCGCCTGTGGGTCACCTCCCTGGCTTTGGATCTCGGGCCGCAGGGGCTGGCTAGAGCTTGATAGGGCTGAGTCTTTAACCCATACGCCACCAGGGAGGCTCTAATCAGTAAATTCTTTTGAGTGTTCTGGTTTTGACTCCAGCTTAGACCTTCCATAGGCATGGATTGCAGTGTAATACTTTTGCTAATATTTACATATTTTGCTCACATGTAATTTATCTTGCTTTTCCTGCAGAAACTGTACCTTAGGTTACTAAATAAGTGAAGAGAGGAAAAGTGTCCTCATAGAATTATTCTAGCTACCTGATGAAAGATATCTCCGGTTTGCAATTCCTCATGAATGGTTTGATACCATGTCTGATCAAACAACCACAATTAATGCCTAGTTTAGAAAATGTCTGAGACAGAGGAACACAGGAAATAACATCATGAGGATGTAAGCAGCAAAAATCAGAGTAAAGGGAAGTCAGGAGCACAAATGTCATGTCCTTGATAAACACTTTGCAAGAAATATGGGTGTGGGGTTTTCTGTGTCTGGCCCTGATAGAATAACTATGATTGTTACTTACTCTTCTTCCAAAAAGAACAAAAAACCATGTATATATCTAAGCAGATAAAAAAGAAACCTCTTTCTAGACACCCACAGTAGATATATTTAAAAAAAAATATTTATTTATTTATGCATACAAGAACTGGGGTACAGGACAGAGATGTGGGGGGTGAGAGGATTCACCAGAGACAGTGGGGAACAGAACAGGCAGACTGACTAAAATACACTGCAGAGGGGAGCAGCGGGGAGACAGGAGAGGTCAGCTGCGCCATGTGGGTTAGCTCTCTGGGTGGGGATTGAACTCATGCTGCAGTGGCTGCAGACAGCTTCACAGGTTGCATCTTAACCCCTTGTGCCACCAGGGAAGCCCCAGTAGTTATATTAATAACAGACAAACTAGACTTCAGAACAACACCACGTCTACCCCAGGGATACAGATGGACCTCAACAGGCTATTGAGGAAGACACTATAATACTGAAGGTACATGAATCTCCTAAGTAAGAGACTTTCCAAAATAAGAGAGAACTTCAAAACGTAAGAAGTAACAAGTGACAGAAATGAAGGAATAGATAAATCTAGTTCTAGCTGGAGATGTCAACACTCCTTTCTCAATCATGTATGTTATTTTCCCCTGTTCTGAAGACTGAGCAGATAAGGAAGGAGACATTCTGGGTCATAGTTCAGGTTTCTTTCCCACCAAACTCTGGGGTTTTATTTCCACATTTCCCACAATTTTGTCTTTGAGTGAGTGGGGTGGGGTCTGAAGAAGGGAGGTGCAGAGAGAGGCTCTGGGTCCTGCACAGGGGGTACATGCCGTCTAAGCTTCCTGGGCCCCCTCTCCTCCCTCCTAGGAAAAGCCAGCCGTCTGTCTTCTGTCTGAACGGGAAGCTGGAGCCGCTGCTATTACTATGAATGGATGGGGAGGCATCTGCTCGCGGGGTGCCAGAAATATGACCTGTGGGGTTCCCTTTGTTCTGTGAGCTTGATTCTCAGCATCACCTGGAAGATGTCAACCCCCACCAAACAGCTGCTCTGAGTTCTCCGCCTGGGGACACAGACACCGGTCTCGGCCCATCGTGCCCACAGGGATAGCTGCGCCGTCACTGGTGAGCAGAGGCTGGTCAAGGGTGAGATGATATCGAATGTGTCCGTTCTCAGTAAACTCCTCTGCACTCAGAGCGGGACAGGACTGCGTGAGCGGTGGGAGCAGGAGACGTGCGGCAGGGAAAACAGCGCCCTCCCTTCTCCCAGGGACGGAGGATTGTGGCTTCAGTGAAGGGTCAAGAAAAGGGGAGACGGCCTTTCTCCCTCACTCCCCGGGCACAATGTCCTAAGTATTCCCCAAGCCCAGAAAGAATGCGCCCACTGTCAGAACGAGGACTCATCGCTGGGCCTGTCACAAGGACGTCTCTCCGATCCTGGAGATTGCTCTAGGAAGACGCAGCGCAGGTGACGTGGCAGAGGAGAGGAAGCCCCACGGGGCTGCTCAGCATAGGCCGGGGCAGGAGGGGGGCAGCCTCGAGTGAAGCTCCCAGTCCTTGGCTGAATTTTATCACCTTCATCTTTTAGGTGTTCTTTTAGGTTTCCGGGTGCAATTCAGGGCTCAGTCAATGTGCCCCACCCGCACCAATGCGCCCCGAGGTCACACCTCCTGTCACTGTGCCCACAAGGCCCCGTCAACCCCCTGACTTTTACAAGATCCGTATGTTAATCCCCCTGGATGTTAATCTACCCTCCTGAGCTCCGTCATGCATTTGCCAACAGGCCTTTGGGGGCTCTGGGGAGTGTGTGAGGCAGCACTGACTAGCCCACGCATATTCCCTGTGAGCTTCCTCAACTTTAGAAACTTTAAGGAGTTAAAATATGTATCTAAGCTGGAAAAATACTAACTCATTAGTGAGCAGTGGCACGCTCAGGAGGTGATGGGAGCAGCCTGCACCCCCCTTCCTGCCCTGCCTCCCCGCCCCTATGACCTGCCACTTCAGCTCCCCGAAGGTCACGACGCGTAATGACTTTACTACCGCATTCGCTAGAGGGGGTCACAGCCTGGAAGGTACCTTAGTCTCCCTGGACGGCTGTGACTACGCGCCCCAAGCCAGGGGCTTATAATAGAGTAACACAGAGTCCTTCTTTTATAGTTCTGGAGGCAAGAACCGAAGCCCAGGTGTTGGCAGGACCATGCGCCCTCTAGAGACTCTGGGGGATCCTTTCCTGCCTCTTGCAGCTTCTCGTGACCCAGAAGCTCCACGGCCTCCAGTGCCTGCCTCTCTGCTGCTCGCACTGGGCCTGGTCATCGCCCCTTTCTCAGGGGAGCACAAATGATAGTTTTCCCTCCTGCCCGCTGCCAGAGTAGGTTGAGAAGTGAGTCAGACCAAAGTCAAGCTTCTCTGTCGGAGCCGCTACTGGGCCGGTGCCCAGGTTCTCAAGCTCACACGCCTCCTTCCATGCAATATTGCCCCACTGTGCCCCAGCATTTAGAAGGACTATTCCAGTTTCCATGTAGAGCCCATTAAGTTTTTTGAGGAGAGGGGAGGTGGGGTGGTCCAGGTCTAGGTGCTGTCGGTACCAGCCAAGCAGGTGGATCACGTGCAGTTTTACCAGACAGCCGCCAGGGTGAGCGTCCTATATAACTTAAAAGGAGACAGAAGTTTGTAAGCCAGATAATCAGTTAGAATGCTGAGTATTTCATTTCAAATACTTTGTGCAATGGGACAACAAAGGAATAGAATCTGAGTGAGAGAGACTCAGGTGTTACCATAAACTTACTAAACCTGTGCATGAATCTAGGATGAGTTTCAAAATTTCAAGCCGGTGATGTGATGACCCTGACTACCAGATGGATAATGGCCTTTTCCAGGAACTAAACCAAGCAAGGTAAACATACACTTCACACCTCAGTTTTATTGTCTTAAAACAATAAATCTTTTATATGACATATGAAGAGTCAGGAAAATATAACTGATAAGATTAAACAGAATAAACAAAACCACAGATGACTTATTTAATGAAATTATCAAAGACTTTATAAAAATGCTATTTAAAATGTGCTAAAGAAATGACTGAGGGCCTTCCCGGTGGCGCAGCGGTAGAGCGCTGGGCTGCGAAGCTGCCCGCAGCCTCTGCAGTGCCGGTTCTATCCTCGGCCCCTGGTGAGGGTCCCACATGGCGCGCAGACCTCTACTGCCGCCCGCTGCTCCCCTCAGCAGTGTATTTCATCAGTCTGCCTATTCTGCTCCCCGCTCTGGCTCTGGTGAATTCTTTTTTTTTTTTTTTTTTTTTTATATAGAGGCATGCTTTATTTATTTGTTTGCTGGTTTCTTTGTTTGTTTTGTTTATACATGCACTGGGTACAGTCAGAAGCACGGGAGGGCGAGAGAATTCACCAGAGCCAGAGCGGGGAGCAGAGCAGGCAGAAGGACCGAAGTACACTGCTGAGGGGAGCAGCGGGCGGCAGGAGAGGTCTGCGCGCCATGTGGGACCCTCCTCCGGTGGCCGGGGAGCAGCCGGGGATCGAACCGGCGCCGCAGAGGCCGCGCGCAGCTTCGCAACCCAGCGCTCAACCGCTGCGCCACCGGGGAGGCCCTCTGGTGAATTCTTTCACCCTCCCGAGCTTCTGACTATACCCAGTGCTTGTGTAAATAAATAAATAAATCTTTAAAAAAAAAAAAAAAGAAATGACTGAACTGGGCAGAAAAATATTTGAGGATATAATAACTGAAAACTTTTAAATTGGTTGAAAACATTCAACTCATAAATCCAAAAACGTGTATCAAATTAAAGTAGAAAATACAAAGAAAAGCAAGCTCAGGCACTTTATAGTTAAACCACTGGAAAGCAAAGTAAAAGGGAAATGTTTAAAATCAACCAGAGGAGGAAAAAGAGACTCATACCCTGAGGAACAAGACAAGAATAATGGGGACTTCCTTATCAGACCAAATGTGACAAGAGGACACTGGAACATATTTCAAGTAGGAAGGAAAATAGTAAATAATTGCTTTAGTCCCTAGAGCAACCACTGGGAAAACAAAAAGCTAAAAGAGAAAGTAGGACAATTTTTAATACTCTCAGCAAAGAATGAAAAAGAGGAACAAATTAAAAATGGGGCAAATCGGAATCAGGTGCAAGATGGTGGACTTAAATCCAACCATAACTGTCGTTACACTAGATGGATCTGATCTTTGACAAAGGAGCAAAGATGGTTCAGTGGAGAAAGGTCTGTCTTCTCAAGAAATGATGCTGCAACATGATGCTGGACATCTGTGCAAAAACATCAATCTGGACAGAGATCTTATGCTTTGCACAAAAATTAGCTCAAAATAGATCACAGATATCAATGCAAATGAAAACCATAAAGCTCCAAAGATAACATTGGAGAAAATTTAGGTGACTTTGTGCTTGGGGATGAGTTTTTAGATATAACACCTGAAGTAGGATCTATCAAATAAAAATGGATGCTTGATTTCACGAACTGCTCTGGAAAAGACAAATCCTTCAGTGCATGCAATAAAATCAAGCACAGAAAATAGAGAAAAATCAAAGTTAGATTTTTATAAAGTTGAATAAATAACATTGATAACTTCTGGCCAGACCAGTCAAGCGAAAACAAATAATCCTAAATTGCTAATATCAGAATTCAAAGAGAAAAGATTAATATAGTTTCCATATAAGTTAAAGACATATAAAAATATTTGATGAATTTGTGCAAATAACTGAAACAGCCTTTCTATAGGCTCTTTGAAAAGCACAACTTACTAAAATGAAGTTAAAAATACGAAGCATCAGAACAGTCTTTATATTTGCTTAAAATGAATTTGTCATTTTAATTCCCTGGGATGACTGGATCTTCATGTCGGAGTCTCAGAAAATCGGCCTTTCAGCGTGGCTGACCAGCAGGGGCCGACTGTCCTGAGCTTGAGCCGGTGAGGGCAGCTCAGCCCTCCGCGCTGCACCTGCCGCGTGGCTGTAACTCGAGTAGCGCCACCTTCTTTTTCAGGATTGTTGGCTTCATGGCTGGAGTTTTCCTTATTTTTTAGTGAGCTCCATGTCCACGGGAGAGGCAGGAGACGCCAGGGGGCAGGTGTAGGTGAAGGGTGAGCCAAGAGGACAAGCACTGCTGCCGGCTGAACCCGCACCCCCAAACCAGAGCCCAGCCCCGGAGAAAGCGCCTGCAAAGAAGGGCAAGAAGGTGGCCCCGGGGAGACGGGGGGGGGAAAACGGGCACGGACGGGACAACCCCGCGAACAGCTGGGCCGTGTCCTTGGCCCTGCCGCAGAGAGAGGCCCCAGGGAGGGGGGGAGCGCGGAGAGGGGGGTTTTTGGTTATCCCTGGACCTCAAGCGCTGCTCCTTGGAAGAAATACCACTTTTTGCCTCAATTTTATAAAAATGCAGAAGTTTGGGTTTTGAATGTATTGCTGCACACGCGCCGCTGTGTGCTGGCGGAAGGACAGAGGCCACTGTGCGCGTCCCCAAGCAGCACCGAGACGGGAGTGGGAGCGTGTGGGGTTTGCTGATGCCCCTTGGTTCCCGGGACACTCTCGCTTTCACAGGCAGACACGGGGCTCGGAAGCTGTCAGCGTGGGGAAGCTAACGCTGTCTCCTCCCCTGAGGTCAGCAGCATGGACCTGGTCAGCATGGACCTGACTTCCTGAAACCGGGGTCATAGCGTGCCCTGCTCCCCTAAAATCAGCCGTGTGCCCTGCACCCCCAGAGTCAGCCGTGTCCCTCAGCCATCCTCGGGCTGCTTGGTGATCCCACCGAGACAGTGTTGCTCAAAGAGCCCCGATTCCTGATGGAGCATGAGGCTCACCCCCAGAATCCTGCAGCTTGGGGCTCCCCAAGTCAGGGCGCCCTGGGAGCAGCGCTTACATGCCTGTGATGTGTCCCAGTTCTGAGAGCGATTCCTGCTCAAGCAGCACCACAAGACTTGGTTGAGTTTTGGGGGGGGTGCTGGGAGCCGTAAAGTGTGAGGATTGTGGCCCATCCTGGTGACTGTACCGCTCCTCCTGCCTTCCTCAGCCCGCTCACGCTGAACCCTGTGATGTCAGCCCGGTGACTGTGACCCAAGAGGAGGCTGGTGCCCTGGGGGTGGGGGGAGGGGCAAGTAAAACTAGTGGCCCCCAGGAACGAGCCTGGGAAGGGGCGGAGTGACGGTGAGGAGGGGTTTGTGGCCGCAGGGAGCTCTCGGTGCTCCTGATGGCCGGCGGGAGCACCAGGAGGCGGAGGTCAGGCTGTGTAGACGAGGCTGGAGAGGGAGGCGGGTGAGCTGTCCAGGACCCTGCGTGACCAGTGCAAAGCTCCTACTGGCCACCCCACCGTTCCAGCTCACACAGGCTCCTTCCTTCAGCTCATGTCAGGCCCCAAAGCCCCGATGTGGCGTCAGCTCTGACTGCGCCCTGGCGGGTTTGTAGGGCAAAGGAAAAGTCTTCCTCTCCCTCCTCACCCGCTGGAGGAGGTCCTGAGGAACATCCCCAGCTGTCCAGTGTCCAGTGGCTCTGCCTGACAGGACTTCCTCCCCTGCAGCCCTGGGGGTCCTCCAGCCGATAGACATAGGGGCACAACCTGGGCCCTGCCTTTCCAGCTGCGCGAAGACCCCACATTCAGTGAAGAGTGAGACAGTATGTGGAGGGGCTGAGGCAGAAATGGCTGTGGCCAGGCCTCCCTGGTGGCGCAAGCGGTTAAGCACCGCACTGTGAAGCTATCCATAGCCTCTGCAGCACGAGTTCGATACCCGGCCCTCCAGGAAGCAACCCACATGGCTCAGCAGACCTCTCTTGTCTTGCCCGCTGCTCCCCTCAGCAGTGTGTTTCAGTCAGTCTGCCTGTTCTGCTCCCCGCTCTGTCTCTGGTGAATCCTCTCACCCCCCGCATCTCTGGCCTGTACCCCAGCTCTTGTGTGCATGAATAATAAATCTTAAAAAAAAAAAAAGAAAGAAAATGGCCGTGGCCACTGCAGGGGACAATTCTCAGCACAAGGGAACTTGCAGTCATACTGTTGCCCATTTCTTGAAAATAGAGGGGTTACGGGAAACAACAGAGTGTGCTCTGTGACCTGGTGACACCTGGCAGAGCCTTATCCTGTGTCGAAGCTTTATTTACAGCCTGTACCGAGTACAATAAGCCACCAGGAGCGTGTTCTGGGGAGGGTTGGCTGAAGCAACAACCAGGTCAGACTGAACCCCACGGGAGCACTGAGGACACTGGCAGACACGTGCAAAGCGTGGGCCCGGGTATCCTTCCCTGATGTCCACTCTCCTTGGCGCCCACTTCTACTGGCCATGGGGTGGGATGGGGCTCTCCAGGCAGAGGTTGTGGTTTGAGGGGAGGAGAAGGGAACTTTAGGGAGACACCGAGGGGAGACAGTGGGTGCGCTGACGGGAGCAGAGAACATGGAGAGCAGCTCCTGGTCCTCTGTCGTGTTCCTTGGCCATGGTGCCCATGAAACGTGTAGAGATTTGGGGCTCAGTGTGTGAGGGGCTTTCCCCAAAGGCACAGATCTGGGCGGTGGTGGATTCAGAGCCTCCCACTGCTGTCCTGACCAAACCTCACAGGGTGGGGGACAGCAGCGCTGAGATGCTGCTGGGAGGGGTCACTGGATTCCATGGGACAGACCAGTGTCTGTGGGGTAACAGGGGGGAACTGTTGCTAAATAACTTGAGGGAGCTGATAGTCCTGGGAAGCCGATGAACCCCTCACCCCCAGATGCCCGTCTAGGTAAAGGCATGGAAGATTGTTTTGTCTTATTTTCAAGGCCGTAGCCTCCTCCTATGAGGGGACACAGCCCTTTGTGTCGGCTGGGTCTGGGGGTGTGGGTGGCCCGTATGGTGGCCTTAGGCAGAGGTGGTCTCACACCCACTCTCAGGCCCCAGTGGGGTGCTTCCCTCAAGAGCTCAGGAGCCCTGACTGCATGCTGAGCTTTAATCTCCTGCATCTGCTTACAAGGAACACTTTCTGTTTTGTTTGGTGCTATATAAATTGTTGCTAGAAGCCACATTCTCTTGAGAATTTAGAAGAAATGATCACGAGCAGCCCCAACTCTCTTGTGCTGAGAGGACCAGGTCCACCTGGCAGGTGATGAATTAACACCGTCCTTTTAAAATCCTTCCAACAAGTACGGGAAGAGGCTGTGCTCCCAAGCACATTTTATGGGGTCCTCATGATTAGGGCTCCAGTCAGACTAGCCGGCAGCTCGCTTCCTCTCCACCAGCTGTTTTCACCGTGACACCCACAAGCCACGGAGCACCCTTGCTGGGGACCTGACACGCTGGCACCCCGAGCTTGGGCTTCTCAGCCTCCAGAACTGTGGGGTAAATTTCTGCTGACTCAGCCACCAACCTGTGGCACTGTGATGACAGCCTCGTTGGCTGAGGTGTCAGGTGAGCTGTTGGCGATCATCAAGCTGCGGGGATCCCTGGTAGATATCGGTGTCTGCATGGGGCTGGGTTCTGGTCTGAGGAGATTCTGGGCTCTTTGCCGGCAGCACAGCAGGGAGAGTGTACTCTGTGATGACAGCCTAGTGGGCTGAGGCGTCGGGGTCTCCTCCTCGTGCAGTGGCACCAAGGCTGTCCCTGTTCCAGACCCCAATTCTATCCTTCCAGCCTCCCTGCTGTCTATCCCGCCTACTTCCCTCTCCCCTCTAGGGCACATTCCAGTCCCTGGAGCATCAAACCCAGAGAAGCAATTAACTGATGGGAAAATCACCAAGGTAGCTTCTGTCAGAAAACTGTCTCCCTGGGCCCTTCCACACCAAGTCATTAACAACCATAGTTAGCTCAGTGTCCCTCCCGCTCTGGAAAGATGATCAGACACTGAGCCTGGCTTTCTGCGCAAGATTCAGATTCTTACGTCGCCCTCTGGGATCTACGCTATAACCCAAGACAGCGAAGATTGCTTTGGAAATGTTGGAGCACTAGCAGGAACATGGAGAAGAAGGTTCCTGGGTAGCAAAAGCGAAGCCCCCACTACATGATGGCACCATATTTTTGACTCTTGGAGGGAAACACTTCTTCCCCTGGCTCCACCCATTCTGAACTTCCTGTCTCAGAGACTTTAGAAGTTGCCAGTCCTTTTCTTTGCTCGGTTAGAGGAAGATCCCAGCTCAAACAGCTTTGTTGGAGTGAGCTTGAAAAACCATCAACTAGTTCAAAAGCAGGTGAGCGTGGCTGAGAAGGGGACCAGAGCGATCATGCTGTGGGGCTCCCTGGTAGATATCAGTGTCTGCATGGGGATGGGTTCTGGTCTGAGAAGATTCTGGGATCTTTGCTGGCAGCACAGCAGGGAGAGTGCTGCAGAGCGGTGGGGGTGCAGGGTCAGAGGAGCCGGGACTGACCAGCACCATGTCCCTGCACCTCCCACCTCACTGGCCAGGGTGGGGATGGGAGGGAGGGCTCCCGGGGCATCCCGGTCACCAGTGACGGGGGAAATGGAGAATCTTATTGCTGCGTCCTGCCAGCCTTTCCAGAGAGAAGCTGCGGCCCTGGCGTGAGGTGGGGTGAGGACGGGGTGCTCTGGTGAGGGTGGGCTCCCTAAGGAACAACGTAAGTGGAGCCTCCACCCTCTGCCCTGAGTCCCGGCTTGCTGCAGCTCCCCGTCAGGGAGAGAGTGGGCTCTGCCCCCCGCCCTGGCCTGTCTCTGCTGTGAGGCCACCCACATTTGGAATCCTGGGCCCGAGAAGCAGCCAGGGGGAGACGGGAGTGTGAGTGGTTCAGGGTGGATGTGGGGTCACGGGGACTGAAGTGACCCCCTCTGCCAGCCCCTGTAGCAGGAGACCTGGGCACTTTCCTCAGCGCTGTACGTCACCTCAGATTTCCAATGTTAGTAGCTGGAAAAACAGAATTAGCTTCCCCACGGGCTGCTCGTCGTGAGTGAATGAAACAAATGGCTCCAGAGCATCACCAGTTCCGCAGCCACCCGGGGGTCTCTGCCTGCACAGCTAGGGGTGCAGGAGTCTCCGCAGCTCCTGCAGGCCCAGGACCCACCGCCTCGTTTCATGTTCGTTTCTTCCTGGGACGTCTCCTCAGAAAGGGGCAGCTTTTGTCCAAGAGGACATTTGCTGTTACATCCTCGAGGTCACATGCGGCCCCCCTAGCCCAAGCTCTGTGTGGGTTTGTACTTGGGGCGCATGTGCCCAGCACCACCCCTGTCTGGGGGGACAGACCCGGGGCCTTGAGCAGACTGGCCGATGCGTCACTTTCTCCACCAAGTAGCTGGGGTGACCCTGAGAGGAGAGCCCGCCCCCCACGAGGCTGTGTTCCAGGCCTGCTAGGGAGGCGCGGGGACCTGGACGCCCCTTTCGTGGAGCTCAGTGTGACAGGCTCCGCCTCCGCCCCCGACCCGTGTTTTCGGGGATAATGTTGTCAGAAACAGAAGCCTCTGGACACTGGCGATGGCCCTGGAGCTGCTGACCCTGCGGGCTGGCGCGGCCGCGTCTCTGCCTGGGAGTCCCCCATGGCCCCCGTGGCCCTCGCCGCCACCCTCGCGCTCCAGGGTGACCAGTGCACTGGGGTGACCTGGACACCCCCTGGCCAGGCCTGGAACCAGCATTTTCACCTGCGAACCCTCATTTTGTTTTTTGTTTTTGTTTTCAAATATTTATTAGTTTATACAAGAACCGGGGTACAGGCCAGAGGTGCAGGAGGATGAGAGGATTCACCAGAGACAGAGTGGGGAGCAGAACAGGCGGATCTACTGAAACACACTGCTGAGGGGAGCACGGAGACGTGGGTTGCTCCCTTCCCGGCTGGGGATTGGACTGCAGAGGCTGCAGTTCTTGTGCTGCAGAGGCTTGGGATGGCTTCATAGTGTGGTGCTTAACCCCTTGGCCATCAGGGAGGCCCCAGAACCCTCATGTCGTGTGTGGGAACGGGATGTGAGGATACACTGGGCGCTGAGGGAGCTGTGGCTGCTGAGCTCGGATGGTTTCTGTGTCGTCACCGCCCTCAAAGTCACACTCGGTCTCTCACACACTCACACACACACACACACACACACACACACACACACACACAAGTAGAGTGGGGCTCCTGAAAGCTGCATAAGGGTTCTTTTGCAGTTTTCTTTGATGGAGCCCTAAGGTCTGTCCTCTGAGTGGACAGTGAAGTGGCTGCACCTCCTGGTCTCCTGCACCTGCTCCTTGTGCGGTTCTCCCGGGACACGGGTCAGGTTCACTCCTCATTTGTTTCTGGCTTTTCCTAGTCACCTTGTGGGACAGTTATGCAAACTACATGCATTGTCTTAAGATCAAATCTATAAAATCTAAATATATTGGAAAAAATCTAGTTTCCTGCTTTTATCCCTCTCCCTGCCATCCTATTCCCCAAGGAATAACTTTTGGTTTGTTTAGGTTTCAGGTCCTCTGCCATTGCTTTTTCCTATATGTAGTTACTGCCATTCCTCCGATAAGGAGGGTGGTGTAATCGTGTGTTATAATAGGGTGCGTGGGCTCCTCCTTACTGAAGAGTGACAGCACCTGTACATTATTTTCTTCCCCTGTTTTTTGCATGCTTGCTTGTTTGTTTGTTTTGCTTACAGAGTATCTAGAGATCTCTCATTACTGACAGATTTAAATATTTCTCATTTCCTTCACAGTGGTCATCCTTCCTGGGGTGAGTAGACCTTAGTTTACTCAGCCAGTCTCCCATGATGGACATTTGATGGGTTTGGTGGTTGCTATCGCACATGGTGTCCGTTGAATAGCCTCATGCGTATTTATTCTGTATGTTTTCCAGAACATCCAGCTTTGGGATAAATCCTAACACTGGGGCTGGTGACCAAAGGGTATAGGCGTATGCGCTTTGGGGAGACACTGCTGTTTGTCCCCGCGGGTAGGGGATATTCCCCACCCCCACTGGCCATGTTAGGGAGACGCTGTTTCCCTGTCTGTACTAACAGCCTGCGCGGCAAACCCCTGGATTTCTGCCAAAGTTGTAGGTGAGAAATAGCACCTCTGTGCCGTTTTAATTTAATTTATTGAGTTATTTTATTATGCTTTGATAATAGGTTATGAGTGAGCCTTAATATCTTTTATGTATTCTCAAGGGTCACTTACCCTTTTTGCATGAACTGCTTGGTCATACCTCTTGTTCCATTTTCTCTTATGTTGTGAGTCTTTTCTTTCTCTACTTTTGCAGTGTTTTGTATATGAGGGGGAACATTTTCCCCTTTTCTGACGTTTGTGTGTTCATTTGTATCTAGTTTTTTTTGACCTGGTGGTGGTGTGTAGGTTTTTATGGAATGAAAATTCTGAGTCTTCCACCTCCTGTATTTCAAATCTTAGATTTTCCTAACTCCTAGGTTACAAAGACTGCAGCCACGCTTCTCCTATTATTTAAATGGATTTTTTGCCATCTCAGTATCTAACCTGTTGGAATCGGCGTGGCACCAGAAAGAGGCGAGGTTCTCATTGTCTAATTGCTCATGGCATCACCTCCACATTGGTGATGAACACACTCTCTTTCCCATCCATGTGAGGTGCTGCCTTATTGAATATGAATATAACAAAAATAATTGAATTAAATATATGTGTTGTGAATAGAGTATGGCCAGTTTGAACTCTATCTGAATTTGCTGGTTTTGTTCTGGCTGTACTCACACACCCACCCAGTCTCTGGTGTTGCTATGCGGACAACCCCTCCTGACAACGGGAGCCCCTGGCAGGGTCACCCTCGTTCTCTGGCCGGTGTGCGCAGGTAACAGTTTCCTCCCGCTGAGATGATAAACTCCCCAGCTTGAGGGGCCGGGGAGGTGTGCCCTTCATAACAACTGCAGGCGACACAGAGTCGAGCTGGTGGGGTTTGCTCCTGGTCCTCTGCCCCCCTGAACACGCTGAGCACCCACTGCACCCACGGCTTCTGGAGGCAAGAGGCTCCGCAGGGGCTCCAGAGACTGTGGGGTCCTGAGCCGGCACAGGAGGCTCTGGAGATGCCGTCTCTCCCCCAGCGCTGTGCAGAGCCCAGAACAGCACGAGCTCGTGGGTTGGTCGTCGGTCAGCGCCTCCCTGCGCCTGAGAGCAGCCCTCGGCCCTGTTTACCCACAGCGTGGAGCCTGGACCCTGAGCAATGGCTCTGGAGTTCTTCCTCCTTCTTGTGAAAGGCATCTTCATCATCTAAGCCTTTTAAAAATTGCGGTGTCTTCTCTGGGATTGGGAGTCAACAAGTCTCTGAGTTGCCCACGTGGGTGGTGGGTGTGATGTCATCACCCTAGTGCCATCGTCGTCATCACTTCTCCGTCGTCACCATCTTCTGCTCCACCAGGTCTGCTGTGTCGGCCCTGAATGGATGCATCACACGTGCTCCCACCAGGGGACACTGGCCATGCGTGGCTGCCCGGGCTGGCGCCGGGCAGGGAGGGATTCGAAAGGTCTGAGGAGGCGGCTGCGGGCTGTGGCAAGGCCTCCAGGCTGTGTGGGGACCCGCATGCAGGCCAGACTTGTCTGGTAATACGTCGAAGTGTTTATTCATATTTTTTATCTATTTTTAAATTGGGCTTTTTGTCTTTTTATTAACGAAATCTGTTGTTCATAAATTCTGTTCTTTTTCTGCATTTTATCATATGTTTATTAAATAGATGTGAAGTTCTTCTTCAGATATATGATTTGCAAACAATCTCCCAGTTTGCAGCTCGCTATTTCCTTATTGCTTTTGATACATATTTGCTGCTATTTTTTATTCCTTGTGTTTATCTAATATGTACACTCAAAGCTAGAATTTAAGCTCTAATCACTGCTTTAGCTGAATTGCATGAACTGTGAAGCTCAGGGTTTTAATTACGCTCTAGTTCTAAATATTTATCAATTTCTATTATCTTATTTGATCTATGAGTCATAAAATCATGTTCTCCAATTGCCAACAACAAGGCAGTTTACATTTAATTTTAATATCAGAAAGGCCAGGAAATATGGTGGATGTTATTTCAAACCTGTGAGATCTCTAGGTCACTTAGTGCACCCCGGGGAGCACACCTGTAGAGGGAGGCCCTACATTTCCAAGGTTCTCGCAAGGATGTAAACCAACGGCACTTCAAAATAAATCAATTACGTAAAAAGCAGTTGGCAACTTAAAATAAAAGACCACTATTAATAAATGTTCCCTGTACTCTTGAGAAAAACTGACTCTGAAATGTTAAGAAATAGTTTACAGGTGCTCATCAGATTAGGTTTATTAAGCATGTTGTTTAAATCCTCTGTGTCCATTTAGATTTTTCCTGCTCACTTTAGCAATGAGTGAGATGTTAAATTTGTCATCATAGATGTGGATTTGCATTGTTTTATTGTGATTTAGCTATTCTTTCTAAACCATGATGCCTGTTACTATTATTTAAATTTTGAGGATTACATTTTTGCTGTGTCATATTATATATTCCACTCACCCTCAGCCAAACCACCAATGCCCTCACCCCCTTCTGCCTCCCTCCCTACCTCTGCCCATTTTCCCCTCCCCATCCCTCTGGTAATCATTAAATTCTTTCACTGAGTTCAAAATTTATTCCACTGTATTTTTTTGCCTGTGAATGTTTTGGGTTATTTACACATCTTTATGGTGAAAGTCCTGTATCGCGTCCCCTTTATTTTCTTTCAGGCAATTTACAATTTCATTTTTTTATATCCAGATCTTTAATCCACTTTGAATTAATTTCCGTATATGGAGTTAGGTATAGATCTGGTTTCATTTTCTTGTGAGGCCTCTCTGTGTTTCCCAACGCCATTTTTAAAAGATTTTTTTTTTTAGATTGATTTATTTATTAATATAAGCACTGGGTACAGTCAGAAGCGCAGGAGGGTGAGAGAATTCACCAGAGCCAGAATGGGAAACAGAACAGGCAGACGGATGGCAATACACCGCTGAGGGGAGCAGTGGGCGTGGCAGGAGAGGTCTGTCATGCCATGTGGGACCCTTGCCCGGCAGCTGGGGATCGAACCGGCACTGTAGAGGCTGCAGGCAGCTTCGCAACCCAGCGCTCAACCGCTGCGCCACCAGGGAGGCCCCCAACGCCATTTTTAAAGAGGCTGACTATTAATTGTGTGGTCACAGCTCCTTTGTCAAAGATTAACTCTCTGTATTGGGTGGGTTTATCTCGAGGCTTTCCGTTCTGTGTGGTTGGTCTCAGTTTGTGTTTTGTTCCAGCACCATACTGTTTTGATTACTGTTGCTATGTAATAAAGTATGAAGTCAGGAAGTGTGATAGCTCCATTTTTTTTTTTTCCTTTTCTTGCAGGATTTCTGTAGTTATTTGGGTTTGTGGTCCATAAAATTTCTGTGGTTCCGTATATATTTTGTGATTCCATATAAATTTTATAATTGCTTGTTCCATTTCCTTGAAAAAAGTCATTGGGGTTTTGATAGGTATTGCATTGAATCTTTAGATTGCTTTAAGTCATATGGCCATAAAAGATGTTTATTCTTCTAGTCCATGAGTATGGGATTTCACATTTCTTTGTGTCTTCTCCAGGGAGTGGCTGGAACAAAATTACCCCCTTTTCTGACCTGGAGAGAAAACACAGGACAGAAGCTAATCTCTGAATTCTCCTGCATGTGTCTGTGACTCATTTCCCTTATATGGAAGAGGGGTTCATAGGTCCCGCTTAGGTGGTGAGCTCCATCCCTCTTTGCCTGAACCTCCACTGCATGAGTATAACTACTAGTGCCTACAAGATGAAAGCTGGGCCATGTCATGTGACTTGGAGAAGTGACAGACAACAGACAACCATATAAATTTTTTTTCCATAAAATTCTATTGCTTTTTCAATATCTGAAGCTGATTAATAAAGTTTTTTCAATATTTTGAGAAGCTTTAGCACCCAACAGTGCCTCCAAAAGTCCCTTAAATACTGTCTCTGGCGGCGGGGGATGGGGAGCCCGAAGGTATGTGCTGCCACCAGGTTCCCAGGACCCGCTGACCCTCAGGGCTGCCCCGACTCTGAGACTCTGAGACTCTGAGACTCTGAGGGGGCTTTACAGGCCGGGACTCTGGGCCTCACACAGAACAAGAGAAACCACCTCATCATGCTGAAGGTAGGCGGGACCCCAAGGTAGGAATGTCTGGGCTGTCCAATCTCAGCTTCTCCCCTGACAGGCCTGGGCACCCGCCAGGCCACACCCATACTTCTGAGGAACCACTGAGCGAGTATCCCTGCAGCACTTGTTTGGGTTAATGGTCAGCCAGCGTGACATCTGCCCTTGTAACACTATCCTGCAGATTAATCTAATCTTGCGATTAGATTAGCGACAGTCTGGCCCTTGTGATAGTCTGGCCCTGCAACACTTATTCCTTAGGCCTATTTCAGGCCAAGTGTCAGAATCTGCCCTTGAGACACTAATTGTAGGTTAATCTTCAACTGGCTGCTCAACGCTCTTTCTGTCTTCAAGGGCCATAGCCTCCCTGGTGGCGGGAAAAGGGAGTGGAGGACAGAAGCCCCTGTAGGTGTTGGGGCCGGCTCTGGCAGAGGAGCGGAATTGCCGGTGCCAGGGCATAACAGCAGGAGAAACCACCTCATGAGGAGGTTTGGTAACTTCTCACGGGGTCACCGTTCTTACCAGAGGGCCCATCCATCATGACATGGTCCTGAGTGTCCAGAGACCCTGACTGAAGCCCCTTCTCAGTAAGAGGGTGGGGTGTGTGACTCAGGCACCATGTCTTCTCCAAGGGGACAGTCACACCACTCTCCTCAGCTTTTCCATTGGGAGGGTGGGCTGTGGGGGCTGCTCAGCAGACCCGTTGGGGTCACATTCCAGGTCACTTCCTTGGAGACGGGACTGAACTGTCTTGTTGTGTCGGCAACATCACACTGCTAAGCAGGAGTCATGGAGCAGGCCTCACAATGCAGGATGCTGCTGAACGAACAAGACCCTGGCCCTTTTATTGACAGACTAATCATACAGTGTCAGTTACATGGGGTCGGAGGACAAAGAGGGAAAGATGGGTGAGACTAAAGAACGTGAATTTTGTCATCTAGGGCTTCAGGGGGACGTGAGCCTGCTGACTAGATAATTCTCATCTGCTTGATGACCAAGTGTTGTCTTCAGAACCAGACCCCAGACCCCAGGCCATGGTTCCGATCTCATCAACAAGGTGTCCGCTGATCAGCTTCTGGGGTGACTTGTCATACATCGGTCCTCAGCCACCCGGGTGTTCCCAGTCATACCTCGTGATGCACACCCTTCCCAGGGTGAGCAAGCTTTCTTCTCCTGGTTGATTTGAAAGGGACCTTGTAAGGTTGGGCTCCTGTGACTGATTAACCAGGCAGCTCTGACCTTGTGCAGGGATGCATTACTGCAGGTGACAAAAATGGCGGCCAAACAGGCCACTTAGGATTAGCAGGCCAACACAGTCTCAATAGTCTAAGGTCAGCATTTTAGCAATGCCTGGGGTTGAGGGCAGAAAGGTCAGGCCTTTCTCCTGATCTCCAGGTGCCAGGACCGGAGCACAGTTAGAGGAGCCAGGTGGGGCTGGTCCAACCTGAGATATCTCAGAGAAGGGCCGGTGGCCTCTTGAGGTGGGACCAGCCTGTCTGCCTCTGAGTCTCCTCAGCACCCACATTTCCATCCTTGGCTGGTGACCCACTAGCCATTTCAGACTGCATGATCTGGCTCCCGTCAGTGTCCTCTGGGTGGCAGGAATGGAATTGGAGGGAAAGAGAGATTGAACACCATGGAAGCAGAATGTCCAGCTCTGCCCTCCTGACCAAGGCACAAACACACACATCAGCGTCCCCCATCCAGGAGCCGTAGCCAGCATCAAGGACTCTCCAGTGAAGTCCATCACTAGTGTTCTGGGGAAAATTTTAAAATAGTATATATTTTGATTTATGCCAGAAAGGGTGAATCAGGTTAACAAGCATATTGGTGTTTTTATGTAGTTGATCAATCTGGCTTCCCTGGCGGCTCAGGACTGGGAGTAGATAGTGTCCACATAGGGAATTACTACTGTGTTAACAAACGCCATGAATCACTTCACATTCTTCTGGCCAGGAGATTGATACATTTCCAGTATCCTCATTCTCTCCCTCTCGTTCAGTTGCAAAGTTGGCTCAATGAAAATTGAGCACCTGACCTGATACTTGAGCACTGGCGGTGCGGGGAGGGGGATCCCTAGAAGCAGAGTCCAGTCCTGAGCAGCCGCCAGCACATCCTGCTGCCCCCCTGGTGTCTGCAGCCCACCCAGGAGCTCACATCTGTCCCAGCCGATCTATTCCTCACGTATTCAATGAATTCAGCGCTGATTTCATTTTGCCCTGGAGTTTTTTCTGGGAATGACTTACATTTAATTTTTGGTTTGATATTGGCTTTCAAATCTGCTATTTCTTCTTGCATCAGCTTTTGCTAAATTGTGTCTGTAAAAATCTATTTCATTTAAATAATCAAATTCTTCTGCCATGAAGAAGAATTTCTATTTCAGTCTATCTCAGTCACTGTTGCTTTTAATGTGTGAGGTCTGCAGTGGTGTTCCCACTTCCACTCTTATGAGCGTAATCTGAGCATCTTTACACATTTTCTTTATTCACTTTGATAGGGATTTGTCCATTTTATTGACATCATCAACCATTTAGTTTTATTTTATTTTTATTTATTTATTTTTTAAAAGATTATCTATTTATGCATACAAGAGGTGGGGCACAGGCCAGAGGTGTGAGGGGTAAGAGGATTCACCAGAGACAAAGTGGGGAAGAGAACAGGTGGATTGACTGAAATCCACTGCTGAGGGGAGCAGTAGGCGATCCAGAAGAGGTCTGCTGTGCCATGTGGGTAGCTCCCTGGGCGGGAATCGAACTCAGGCTGTAGTGGCTGCGGACAGCTTCATAGGTTGCATCATAACCCCTTGCGCCCCTAAGGAGGCCCCATTTCGTTTTAGATTTCAATTTTTCTTTATTGTTCTTCTTTTTCTATTTCAATGATTTCTCTTTGTAGTGCTTCCCTCATTTTCTTGACCAGATTTTCATTTTGATGTTCCTTTTCCAATTTTTAAATGTATCACAGATGATGAATATTTTTGACTACTTGTTACTACTTATATGAGCCTTTAATGTACAAAAGTCCACTCTATCATGGCTCATGTGAAAGCACTTAACCCAGACCTGGGTGTCACCACTAATGTCAGCCAGAACAGGGGACTTTCCTACCAGCAGGGACCCCTGTATGCAAATGAAGAAACCTGAGGAATGAGTGAGTGCATTAGAACTTAACATAGTGACTATGTTTTACATCGACCTGCTCCCCACGGTGAATATGGACTCACACAAACCTCCTAGTGGGCTTAACTGAGACACAATGGAGCCGGGCCTTCCCTTTCTATCTCCCTCAGGACCACAGGAAACTTCTCTTCCTGCCTCCTCTCTGGCCTGGCTGCACTCGCCTGTCTCACTCAGGGGCTGAGCTGACCTTGTAACGTAGGTTCCTCTGTTCTGGAATATTGTTTTCCTCATCACTAGTGCATGATTGATGATACTGTATTTCCCCAGCACAGGGAGCTTAGCCTGTGCTTACATAACAAAACCGACCACACGCTACTCCAGAGAAATGGGCGTCTGCGCTTATCTAGCTTGAGAGCTGTTAGCAGTTTGCGTAATTACTACAGTGCTATAAAATTCCAGATTGAATTTTATTTCCAGATGAAGGGTCATAACGGTAAATCAGACCCTTTCATAATGAGACCCGAGTCTCCAGGGAACCGGGACCCCATGACAACATTCACAGAGCCCCTCCCCGTGGCAGGCGGTGTCACAGATCAGGGTCAACTATTCCTGATGCTCCTCATACCATCTGGTACCAGGTACCACCCAGTACCAAGTATCTCTTGGAGTGAGTTTGGACCCGTCCTAACTAACCTCATGCTTCCAACACATCATTCCAAAGATGCAAGCAGCCTGAAAGCAGCAGCCCTGTCTCTCCCACATCCCTCAAGGAAGGAGCAGGGAGGGACCGGCCTGCCCTGAAACCAGCCTGAAGCCCTGGGTGCAGGTGTGGGGCCAGACCTGAGAAGCATGTCCAGGGACCCATGGCCATCGATTAATTGGTGACTCTGGCACCGACCCGAAAGTTTCTTCCAGAATTTTCCAGCATGACCCACGCTTGGCTCCTTTCTGTAGTGTCCTTCGTGGTCTAGAACACTAGCTGCCAGGCTGAAGGGCGATTGCACTTTATCCTTAATCAGTGTTTCATTTCCCAGCCACTCTCGCCACTGCGGCGCTGCCCTGACCCGGTACAGCCCTTCCGTGCAGAGGCTCGGGCGGCGCTGCCGATGACCAGGGGCAGGTCTCCTCGGAGCGAGCTTTGACGGCTCCGCCCTCACTTCCACTTCCTCCACGTTCTTGACATCCTGGCTGAGCAGTGACCAGAAAATTGGTGAAAGAAGCTGGGCCCAGATTTTCCAGGTAGGGGTGTGGGGTGTTGATGGGGAGGAAGTGGGTGACTGTGAATTGGGTACTTCGCCCCGGTGGGTGTCGGCAACCTCCGGAGAAACCTGCTCTCAGGGTGTGCCCCTCCTTGGCTCTTGTTCCCTGTTGGGCTGAGTTTAAGCTGTCTCTCTTCCCAAGGACGAGCCCCATGAGTTACTGCCTCTTCCAGGGGTGACCGATCAGAGGAGACTCCTGAAAATGTACGGGCCAGTTCCTAACCCACAGAATTTATAAATAAACGAAGCTTGCAGGGAGAGATGGCCGAGTGGACACCATGAGCTCCGGGGGCGGGTGGGAGCTCACGCCAGAGGCGGAGCAGCACAGCCCAGCTCCAGTGCACCCCGGGAGCACAGGGTCAGGGCCAGAGCTGTGGCCCCCCTGTGCTGCCGGCCAGAGCTGCCCTTGGGAATCTGCCTCCTCAGGGACGGTTCCTTACTAGTGCATTGAGAATGGAGGAGGGGGACCACAGCAGTGGGAGGAGCGGGACCCCAGGAGCGGGAGGAGGGACCGCAGCCCTGTGACTGCAGCCAGGAGAGGCCGGGGCACAACCTGCTTGGTCTCCAGGCAGAGGGGAGGCTCGGCCTCCAGCGCAGGGGTCTCTGCCCAGCTCTGAGTGAGGGTGGACGGGCGGCGGGGAGACTGCAGAGAGAGCCCCGGGGCTGGAGAGAGCCCCAACCACCTGCGGCAGATTGTGCCAGAACTGATATTTTAGAGTCTGTGATTTCTCTCCTCTGTTCACAGGAAGCTGTTTCCTCCTCTCTCTCCTTGAGGGATAAAGAGAAAACCCTTTTTTCAAAAGCGCTTCTCGGCATCTGACAGCGTGTCAGGTTGGGCTCGGTGCTGCCATCACTGAGCCGCCCCTCCACGCCAGCACGCTCAGCCGGCCCTGGGCGGTCAGCTCAGCCAGGGTCCTTCTAAATGCTTTCAAAAGGTTGCGGGTAGCAAAAAAATGTGGTACCGTGTTTCTAGAACACTCTCTACTGGTGAATAAGGGAAGGGTCATTTTCTCCACAGGTCCCGCGTGGGCTGGGCAGAAGGCCCTTCAGAGGGAGGCAGAGTCAGGGGGACGATGCTTAAGCAGTTTGCTTACTTAGCAAGTGCTGACTGAGAACCGGTCTCTGTCCAGAGCGCACCTGTTCCTGGGGGGCACAGGAAATACCAGACCCAGGGGGTCCTGCAATCACAAATCATCACTCTAGGGGGAGACAGCGGGGCACAGACGAGGTCTCCCTGTTGTAAACCCCACTGCACCTGAGCCCTGAGCGAGCAGAGCAATTGGAGGTGACCTCACCTAAGCTGTGCTGTTGGGGGTGACCGGCTTGGGGAGAGGGGCTGAAGAACACTCTGTGGAGAAGTGGGAGCTGGGCTCTGGGCACTAGATGGCCTGGGATTTCCCAAGAAGAGGGCACGGGCCACAAAGGTGCCAGGTGGATGGAGGGTAGAGGACTCGGGAAGGTTGAGGGGGGCAGGATGGCTGAAGCCTCTTAAAGAGAGACACTGATGGCTCAGGAGGCTTTCTGGGCTATGCCAAGGATGGTAAATTAGTTGCAAAAACAGTAATAATTTTAAACAGGAAAAAACCCCAAGTATGACATGAAAAATGATCTGACTAAAGCAAAAAAAGTCAGCCATCAGCTCCATTGTTAACAAGTGACCACCCATTAGGTTAACACGAAGCTGCAGGGAACTGGATCATCTGCAGTACCTGCAAGTAGAATCAGCAGGATTTGCAGAGGGACTGGGGAGCAGCTGAGGAACAGGAGGTACAGAGGACCCCAGGTTCTGCAAAACCGCTGGCTGACTAGAGATGCCATTCACGGGAACCGGGACTCTGTGGCCACAGGCTGGGGGAGCTCGGGTGCAGCGTGGTCTGATTCTGTGGAGACGCCCACAAACGCCAAAATGCAGAACTGGGTGGGATGGAAAGTTTGGGGTCTGGGGAGGTGTCGGCTACTGACTGCCCGTGACACCCCGTCAGGACTCTGAATGCACAGAGGGGGGTGGGGGCAGCCCCAGAGCACGGGGCACTGGAGGCTTCATGTTTGTGTAAGAAAAAGGAACCCCCAGAAATGAGACGAGAATGGGGCGTGAGCAGCAGTTTAGAATTCCAGAGGAAGCGCCTGGGAAAACCAGCAGCTCTCGGCACCTGTGGAAGGTTCCAGAGACCCCACCGCCCGTGACACCTTCTCCTTCCTCTGCAGGACCCCGGCTGCCATGGCGGCCCCCCTCCACAGCGACCCCAGCGCCAGCGCAGGTGAGAGGGGCTCGGCTCCCCAGGCTGGCGGGGGGGTCCCCGAGGCGCCAGCCCTGCCCTCTGGGCCGGATCAGCCTCCCCCGGCCCCGCCCCCCTCCCCACCACTGTCCTGCTCCTCCCGCCCCTGACCCGCCACCCCCTCTCCTCCCCGGGGCGCGGCCCCTGCAGGGGGGCCATGGGGTTGGGGGGCTCCCTGCCTGCTCCTGTGTGTGGCCCTCAGCGGGAGGGGGGCGGGGGGCTCCCTGCAGCTGCCCAGCCCGTCCGCGGGCCGCAGAGGACGGAGGAGGCCCCGGGGGGACGGGACGGCCCCTCTGTCCGCCCCGCGCCCGCTCCCGGCCCCTCCAGCCCCGCAGACGCCCGGCCCGAGCCCTCGGCCTGTCCCGACCCGAGTCCGCCCCCGGGGCGGGCGTCCCGAGTCTCCCCCGGGGCCGCCCCCCTCCGCTGCGCTTCCCTCGGCGGCCAGTTCGCGGGCAGCGGGGCTCGGGCGGGGCCAGGGGTACCCCGTGGGCTGGCGCGGGGCGCGGGCGGGGCTCCGGGCCGGGATCCCAGGATCGGGGAGCCGGGGGCGCGGCTGGGGCTGGGCGGGGCGGCGGGGGGGGGGGGGCTGAGTCCTCCCTCCCGCGGCCGCGGCTCCTCAGGCGGGGCGGGGTCCGGGAGCCCCGGGAAGGCCGCGCGGGGGGGGGGGGGGCCGGGGACACCGTGTCACGGTCACGGGGAGCCCCACGTGCTGGTCACGGGCTCGCGCGGCTCCCGCCCTCCGGGGTCACCTGGAGCAGCTCAGCTTCCGCGGGGCTCAGGCCAACCCGCGGGGCTGCTGCGCAGAGCAGAGCCGGGGTGACGAGGGCTGCCCCAGGCGCACCCCGCGATGCCCCCTGGGCCAGGAGCCACGATGGCGCTGAGCCCTGGCCGGGTCTCCCCCCGACTCGCTCCCTCTCCAGGGCGGGCCTCGCCCCGCAGGGTCCGCTGCAGACGGCCTGTGAGGACAGAGGGGGGCTCTGAACCCACACCCCAGCCCCCGGAGGCCCTCTTAGCCCTGCGGGGTCGGGACCTCCTCTCCGGGAAACTGACCCCTCACCCCAGGACTCTGGGTGTCTAACTGGGGAGCACCAAGGGCGGTTTGTTCATCCCACAATTAGCAAAAGCGTCACCATCAAGTGTAGAGGAAGGGGATTAACTATAGGATTTTGCAGCCAGAGCAAATTCCACAATTTTTCCCCATGACTGATATTTGTAAAATTTTACCGCAAGCTACTGAGTAGACTAAAGGGACGGGTGGAAGCAGAGGCCGGTCAGGAGACTGGGGGCTTGGGGGGGAGCCTGGATTGGAATGAGGGTTTCAAGATGGAGAAAGTGAAATTTGCAGCTTTAGCCAAAAGAACCAGCCGACCAGGGAAACGAGGCGAGAAAAGGGAAGCGAAGAATCAAGTGTGACCCACATCTCTGGTCCGATGACCTGGACGACGTGACGGTGTCTCTAAGGCAAAGCGGAGCTGGTAGCGGGTCTATGGTGCTGGTGGCACGGGTGTGAGTGTGGGCGTCACCGTGGAGACAGCAGCTTCCACAGAGGAGCCTCGTGCAGGGCCCGTCTCGCTCAGGGGCGGCGCGGCCGGGGACACCCCCATACAGACCCGCGCATCTGGGTTGGCAGTGGCCTCGCGCGGGTGCTGTGTGCCCTGAGCAGTCCCGAGAGATTTCCACATCACACACACTTCACAGACTGAGAGGGTCACTGAGACGAGGAGGAGCTGGAGAGGGTCGGTTTTCAGTCTCAGGCCCTGTTCTCTGGACACGGGCTCAGCTGCTGACTCTGCAGCTCTGATGTGAACAGTCAATTTCCCAGGAAGGGGATGGATATTCCCCTGCGAACCAAAGAGGGGATAACGGTACTGATTCACATAATGTGAGTTCCCCCGCTTATCATGTGTCAAGGCACGTTATGCTAAACCCCACATTTGTCAGTATTTCATGACTATAATGTTTCAGCACGTACTTTAAAATAATAGATCTAGATATCCACTGATATTTCTAAAATCGCCTCTTCTTATTGCCACGATGTAGATCATTAACTCTAAACACAAGGAGTTTCATTGTCCTGTGGCTCATCATCCCTGAGGGCATGCATTGGGATGCAGTGTGTCTTCCCCGAGGGCATCCCCGTGCTGCTCGCAAGGGAGTGTGGGCCAGACTGATCTTGCCAGGAAGGACAGTTCCATGTTGACTATAAATGGGGCGGGGGAGGGAGGGAGTTGCAGGTGGAATCAATCCCAGGATGCCCTGAGTCAGCGCCTGTGCTGCTTCCTACATTCCCTATGTGAACAGCTGCACCCGCAGCACACAGGGCTCTTCTTAAACTGTTTTGTTTCCCTTATAAGCTCTTGATCAAACCCCTAGAGGAGCATCAGGGTGGGGCTGTGCATGGCCGCCTGTGCAGCAGAGGCCCCTGGGGCAGCACCTCGTGGGCAGTGGTGGGCGCCCAACAGGACTCTGTAGTGGAGACGCTCTGGCCTCCCCGACACTGTGGCTTTTGTCCCCTCCTGTCCCAGGCCTTGGACACCAAGACCCCAGAGAGTCACAGCTGAGACTGGTCTTACTGGGTAAGACTGGAGCAGGGAAAAGCGCCACAGGGAACAGCATCCTCGGGAGGAAGGCGTTTTATTCCAGCCTCGCTGCAAAATCCGTCACCACGTCCTGCCAGAGAGAGAGCAGCCCCTGGCATGGGGGAGAAGTGGTGGTGGTGGACACGCCTGGCATCTTTGACACGGAGGTGCTCGATGCTGACACCAGCAAGGAGATCACCCGCTGCCTCCTGCTGAGCTCCCCGGGGCCCCACGCGCTGCTCCTGGTGGTCCCGCTGGGCCGCTACACGCCTGAGGAGCACAAGGCCACGGAGAAGATGATGAGCATGTTTGGGGACACAGCGAGGAGACACATGATCCTCCTGTTCACCCGAAAAGACGACCTGGAGGACATTGAGTTCCGTGACTACTTAAAGGGAGCCACAGACATCATTCGGGAGCTGGTGGGCAGGTTCAGCGATCGCTACTGTCTGTTCAACAACAGGGCGACAGGGGCTGAGCTGGATGCCCAGAGGGTCCAGCTGCTGGCCCTGGTCCAGCACGTGGTGACGCAGAACGGAGGGGGTTACTACAGCAACGATCTATTCCAGAGGGCGGAGGAGGAGATTCAGAGGCAAACCCTGGTGAGGCAAGAGCACTACAGGGCCGAGATGGAGAGGGAGAAAGCGCAGATAAGGCAGGAGTATGAGGAGAGGATCAGGAAGCTGGAGGACCAGCTGGAGCAGCGAGAGAGCAGGGCGCAGATGGAGCGGAAGTTGGCAGAGAAGGAGTCTGTCTACCAGGCCAAGCAGCAAAATGCCAGGCGTGAAGTGGAGAATCAGAGAGGGATACTTGATGTGATCTTGAAAGCGCTGGATGTTGCATGTCTGGTTTTCTCACGTCTGTTCAAGTAACAGAAAGCGTGATGGAAATGTGTCTACTTTCTGGGTGACCGTGCCCCGTAGAATTCACTCCCCACAGTCACACACTCCCCGTTCTTCTGCTTGCAGCACCATGGGACACAGCCAAGCTCATGGTGGCAACTGGTAAATGTTTCACTGATTTGCAGGACATGCAAGTTCTCAGTTTGGGAAACTCGGAGCAGAAGGTATTGACGGTGCCGCCGTGCGATTTCTCCCTGAGACGCAGAGCAAAGGATGCAGGGACCAAAGGTGGTGACCCCGAGCTTTCTCTCCTTACCCCCAAACACACCTTTCTCCAGAGTCTTCTCATGGGGAGATGATCTTGCCAGGGTTTCTCCGCCCTTATTTGTACCTTCCAGACCCCGTCACCTCACCCATGTGGGTTATAGAAAGATTAAGCATTTGCAGAGTCAGTTTTATGGCTGAGGACTGTATAGATCTCTCTCTGAATGAACGTAAACATGTTTAGTTACATTTTACAGGGGAACTCAATCATTTCTCACCTCCTTCCCATTGGAGAACAAAGCTCTGTCTGGAAATTAGATTTTTTAGTACTTGATTACATGAAATGCCATGAAAAGAGAAGGGCAGAGATGCAGCAGATGACAGAACAATCATTGTAGATGTATTTGCGGACACACTTCACCCACTTCAGCAAAGCTCACTTGCTGAGCACCCAGCTCTCTGCTCTCTTTGTAACGGCCTCCCCTCCCGGTCCCCCCAGGACCCCATCCCTGGTTTCTGGCTGACCTGGGTCCTCGGCTCAGGCCTGCCTACCCATGAGTGTTTGTTAATAGCTATGATAATAAAGCTGTATTCTCCCATTTGGTGCACAGTGGCCGTCTGGTTTTCTTGGGAGTCGCCACGCTGTGTGTAAGAACACTGTGATGAGTTTCATGTTGTGCTAAAATCTCTAGTGTGGTGTGGACTGGACCTGCCCTCGTCTTTCCGGCTCCTCTTCCCCGGAGGGTTTGAGCCACTGTCACCTCCTCTGTCAGCAGGGACCCCACTCCCCTGGATTTCCTCACTGTGTTCTGATAGACATTATAGTTAACCAACATGCTGAGGATGCTGTGGTGTAGCAAATCCTTTCACATTCGGGGGACAGAACTGTAGCCCCTACTCCTTCCCTGTTGTTCCCCTGGGTGCTCCTAGGGCTTCCCCAGCTCACCCCATGTCCCCCCACGTGCTCTGGTGGCCCCCAGAGACCCTGTCAGCTCTCCCTGCTCTGCCATCTTGAAAATGGCTTCTCTGGGCCCCAAGCCAGGTTGCCCAAAATAAGGCCACACCTCTTCTGTATTTCCCCAAAACCCAAGTGATGGAGAATAGACAACCCATTCTGGGGAAATTCCCAGTCATACACAGTTGGCATCTTTTCACAAAAATTTTTTTTTTTTTTTTTAAACATTGGAGGCTGATGTTTGTTTCTCAGTATTCTCTGAGGCAGTAGCCATCAGAGCCACCAGGGAATCTTATTAAACTACAAAGTTTCGATGCAGTGGACACGTGCAACAGGAGATTCTGCTACCAGAGCAAGTTCCCGACTAGCTTGCCGCTGAACCAGCCCCTGCAGAGAGGCCTCCACAGAGCAAACCCTGCGCTGGAAGGAGAAAGGCGGAAATGCTCTCGTAATGGTCAAGGTGAGTCCACTGACCCTCGGGCTCCCAGCTGATCCAAAGGACGCTTTCCCCTCCTGGATCCTGACGGAAACTGCAGATCAAAAAACACATCAAATAAGATCTCGTCACACATGGGCGCCACACGTCGGGAGCCTCCTGATAAAGATGCGGTGGAGACCGTGTCAGGGGCCAGAGGCCAGGTCAGTGTCCTCGGCTTCTCCTTGCACTGAGCTTGGCGCAGACAGTCACAGCCTGAGGCCTGTGAGCTCTGTGGATGGACCCCGAGGCTGCTGCTGGCCGCCAGGGAGAGGACTCTGGCCGCCTGTGGAGGGAAACAAGGAACCAGGACAGGCCCTGCCTGGTCCCCGCAGGTCAGGGGAGAGGACACTGTCTTCAGTGTGTTTCCTGTTTTGAAATGTGGAAATAATAGCAGGAAGTGGTCTGATGGATGCCCGGCTCCCAGTGTCCTCACACCCGGCGGTCGACCCTCCGTGCTGGTGGCGAGGAGGCCTGGAGACGCCCTGACCTGCACTGAACAAGCACCCACCCCTCCTGCCCAGTCAGAGGGGACGGCCTGGGGCCCAGGAGCCAAGTCACAAGCTCAGATCTTATTCACCCTTGTTTAGAATATTTTGTTGGACCTTTAATTCTGGCTCCAGGTGATGAGGCTTGTCAGAGGTTTTCCTTGTTGAGAGGAAATGACATTGCAGACTCCCTGGGTTTGCTGTTGTGTCTCTACCAGCTCTTCTCTCTGTCTCCTGACCGCAGCAAACCCACTGCCTTTGTTGCTGTGATGCCTGCTCTTCCCGCCTCTCTCTGCCCGCCTCTCTTCCCTTGTGCAAACTACACCTCCAGTCACTTTCACATCAGTTATTGCCTTTGTCTTAAAGTTACAAATGGTCCATATTTCAGCTAAAATTAACGTAATTTTGTTATGAATAATTATCACTATTTACACTTAATTACTGATGTCAGTGTGGGGAGGGCCATTCTAACTCATGCTGTCTGTGCAAATAGTCACCTGAAAGCATTACATCCGCGTGTAAAACAGCTCCTTCAGCCTGAGGCAGCCCCGACCCTGCCCGCTCTCTGGCGTGTCGGTAGAAGAGTAGAAATTCAAAATACATTCTCCTCCTTTAATGCGGCAAATATGTGATACAGCAGGTAGTGTGTTTCTACCTAAACAGTAAAGCCGTGTTTTGAGGTAAAAAATCCTATGTTGCTTCCCATTTTTAATGGAAAACTAAAGCCAATTATAATGAACTAAAATTTAAAAATCAGTGTTTCAGGGCGCCAGCTGGATTTCCCACACTCAGCAGCCTCTGGGCAGGCGGCTCCCCCAGCACAAACTGCATTTCCTTGAAATTACTCAAGTATTTGGAAATTAAATACACACTTCTAATTCACAAGTAAACAAGGACATCACAAAGAAAACAAAGTATTTTAAATGGAATGATCATGAAAACAGATATACCAAAAATTGTGTAATAGAAACACACAGAGAGAAACTGCATGGCTTTGTAACCTTATTTAGAAGAATAAATAATAGTGCGCCGGGTACTGTCGAGACTCTGGATCCTGTTGTCTCCTGAAGAATGTTGAATTTGTTCTAGCAGCACTTCAGTTACTGGCAGAACACGATGACCTTGGGAAGGCCTGTAGTGACATGTCACTCGCAAGGCACTGCAAGTTTGCTCTTCCTTTAGCGCAAATTCCTTAGACCCCATGTGGTTCTGAGTCCTCAAGTGTGACCCCTTTGGTATTTCAGTCGAAATTTCCAAGTTTACCACCCTCTTATGTGCTGGAATGGAGTTTCTGTTGCTACTGTGGGCAACAGCTGACCTCTCTGACCTAAGAAAGCAGTTATTTCATCCTTCCAGAAAATTGTCTCCTGATCACTTTGGAGATCAGAGTTCATAGGTCAGTCTATGATTTAAAGTGTGGTTATACGCAGAATTTCCAATGGCCTTTCTCCCATTCTGTGGCTTTTTTCTTTCAAGAGTTCCCCATCATTTGCTAAATGTCCTGGCTGCCCCAGAACTCCGTCCTCTTACTCACGGGTCACTGTAAATTTCTGCTTGAGGGATGACTCTTGTGTCAGCAAATGGGAAACATCTTCAGTGGAAAAGACACACACATGACAGCAAGGTCCTCCCACCACCTCCAGAGTCAAGTTCCCTCTATATCTGCCTGTACTTGGTACTTCCCAGGACATTCAAAACAGTAGTTTTGAAATTACTACTTTGTGTTTTCTATGTCATTCATTAATGCTATTCCAGGGGGATTGGGAGTCAGAAACCTTCCTCTGACTGCTAAGAGTTGTTTTGACCCAGCAAGGAGCAAACAACACTGCACTCACTTGCTCTTAAAACACCCCAAATCCCTGGCTCTCCTGCTTTGCTCCAGAGTAGAGATGATTTTTCTAAAATAGACATTTTAAAGTTCACTAACAATAGATATTAAAAGTTCATCCATTTTAAAGTTCAGTAGAACTGTTGACAGCTTTGACCAAGACAACCCTCCCTCCTCACTGCACCTCAGTCCACCCTCCTACTGGCAGCACCCAGACTGTGGGGTTTCCGGAAGCCTGGAATGGGCCTTCCCCATTCTCCAGAGCCTGGGGCTGGTAGCAGCACCGATCTCTCCTCCTGAAATGTTGGGGGAAGTGACTTCTCTGAGTCTTATGGTAAGGACTGAAAGCACCATTTTGATATAAACACAGAAAATTCCTTTCAAATTTTTAATAAATGACATGTTTTGCGACTTGCCTTTAGAGTGATTGGATGGGTGTCATTGGTGAAATGCCTGTATGACCTATTTTGATATTAATTAACAACTAAAGCTAAAACAGTAACACCTGATGAAGGACACCTGTCTTCTTACCCTAATGGAAATGCAGATGATTTTAGCTTTATTTCACTAGCGCTGACCTTGAGTGCGTCCATTTAGACACAAGGTGACCTTGATTCACTTAACCTTGAAGTATTTGCCAATTCCTGATAAAATCATGTGTAAACGCTAGAGAATTCCAACTGCCAACACCAGTCAGATTCTTTTTTGAAAATGAAACGAGTGATTTACCTGTCACATAAACAGGAAAGGCCCAAGGGAAGCAAAGGGCATATGAGAGGAAGGCTGAGGGGGAATCAGCCAACCACAGCAGAGTCCACACGGCAGTCATCCCGTCACTGCTTTATTCACAGGAGCAGAACAGCAGAAGACAGGAACAAGAGTCAAACATCCTGACAAGGATTCGACAAGGATATGAAAACCGAATACAGTTCACTGGGAAGTGGCTTGCTGGTGAAATGCGTGGTTCTGGCTGTCGTGAGACGGCGGCTGTCTTAAGAATACACCAAGACAAGTCTGCGTGCTGCCTTCAGATTTTTTCGAGGCTTTTAGCAAAAGAAAAGTTTTCTTAGTCTTTTGTAGGAGTCCACTGCTCTGGGGCCTGAGGGTGGCCTGGCGGTCAGCTGGAGGCCTGAGGTGAGGGGTCTGAGGTGTAGGATCTCTGGTCAGCAGGCGAGGGTGGGCCAGGCCTGAGGCTATGTCCTGGGACTCCAGTTTATTCACCAGTCGTCACCCCACCTCCACTCTCCCCCCCAAAAAAACATGGCAAGAGAACTTGTGCTTGAAGAAAGCCAAGGAGGAGTGAGCGGGAAGCATGTTCCCCCCTTTCCTCTCATCATTGCACCCTGAAGGTCAGGCTCCCCATGCGCGTCTGGACCCCAGGAAACTGAGCTGCATCAGGGGTGGGTCAGCCTCCACCTGCAGTCCGAGGGCACTGGCAGACCAGAGCCCGAGCAGACCCTATCTGCTCCCTCCTGTTCCCTCCGCACCTCTGCTGAGTCCTGTCCACGGGAGCCTCCTCTGACAGACACCCACGCTGCAGGGTGCTCCCCATCAACCAGGCGGTGCTCCTCAGGATGTTCAGGTCATTCATCTGCTCCCCTTGCAGGCCCTCTCCTCTCTGCCTCCCTCCATACTCGCCCCCAGATACCTCCCTGGGGGACTCACACCTGAGACACTCACCCACTTGTGCCTTTTCCCCACCAGCAAGGGGGAAGGGAAGGGGCTGAGGCAGGGCTGAAAAGGTCTTTGTTTTCTAAGGCCGGAGGCAGGAGGCCTGAGGAGAGACAGGTGTCAGGCCTGAGTGTGTGGGCTCAGGGACGGGTCTTCTGCTCATGTCCCACTGGCAGCTCCAGGGCTTAGCCAGCTCCAGGTCCACCTTGTCGGGCACCCCTGCCCGATGTTGTTCCCCTCCCACCTGAAGAGTCTCGCGGGAAGGCTTGTTTGTGGCGATGGCCTCCTTCCCTCCTCACGCCCTGGCCCGGCCCAGCCTCCGTCCCTCCCACACATCTCCAAGCCCGTGCACACCCCGACCCCACACAGAGCAGGTATTTCCCGCTCGTTACGCTCCATCAGCATGAACAAGTGACTGCAGGGACCCCACGCTGGGGGTGCACAGGAACATGAGGCCCAGGCTGCCCAGAGGCAGCTTCGGGCCTATGGGCTAGAGATGAGCATCTCAGGAGGTGAAGGCCTGAGGGCAGAGGCTCTTTCTCTATAGGGGCACAGGGGAGGGAGCCGTGTGCCCTGGACAACCTGATGAAGGGCCTGACAGAGCCAGGACTGGAGCCCACACCCTGTCTCACCACACCAGACAGCGTGGCCTGACTGGGGTGGTCAGTCACCCCAGGAAAGAAGTGACCGAGTGATCTGCTGCAAGATGACCAGGGGTGAGGGAGGCTGCAGGATGTGACTGCCCTGGTGGAGTCCAGCAGAGGCTCAAATGGACACCCTGGGCAGGAGCCATCTGTGAGTCCCCTCGGCTTCCTTCTGGACCCTGCACAGGCCCTCTGGCCAGCGCTCCCCCGGAGGCCCTTCCTCGGCCACCTGACCCTCGTCCAGTGGCTCCTCGGGCATCTCCTGGGGCGGGGGGTGCTCCAGGCAGTACCGGTAGGCCGCGTTGCTGAAGTGGTGGTCCTCGCTTTCCCACAGCACGCCCTGGACCTGGAGCAGCAGCTCCTGCAGCTGGGCCTCCTGCTCGGCGCCCTCGGCCCGGTTGTCGAAGCCACAGTGGCGCCGTGAGCACAGCACGTCCAGCCGGGCCAGGTCGCGGTTGTCGGTGTCACGCAGGAACTCGTCCAGGGAGCCGTCACCCAGGTCCTCCCTGCGCGTGAACACCAGCACCGTGTGCGCCAGCACGGCCAGGCCGAAGAGCTCCTGCAGGCGCCGGGCTGCCGCGCGGTCCTGCTCGGTGAAGCGGCCCAGCTGCGTGACCAGCAGCACGGCATGCGGGCCCGGGGCCGACAGCCGGATGGCCTCGCAGGCGTCCTGCAGCGCTGTGTCAGCTGGGCCCCCGCTGGACAGCAGGTCGGGTGTGTCCAGCACCTCCAGCTCCAGGCCGGCCCGCCTACACTGTGCCTTCTGGAAGGTCTGGGTCACCGGCTGGGCGCTGAGCCGGGACTCGAACTCATGCCGGCCCAGGATGCTGTTGCCCGTGGCGCTCTTCCCGCTGCCGCTTTTGCCCACCAGAAGAAGCCTCAGTGTCGTGGGCTTTGGGATTGGCTGCCTCAGACCTGAGGAGGAGAGGGGAGGGTCTGGCCGGCCAGTCTGGGCACCCAGGGGCCCCTGGATGTGATCTGGGGGTAGAAGTGCTGGGTAACGACATGTGGTACCATGTTTCCAGGTTCACATTTAAACCTCATTTTAGGGTCAGTGTTCCACCAGAGGGCCCGTCCACCATGACGTGGGTCTGGGTGTCCAGGGACCCTGACTGAAGGTCCTTCTCAGTGAGAGGGGGGTGTGATTCAGGGACCACGTCTTCCCGAGGGGACAGTCACACCCCCTCCCCAGCTTTTCCCTTGGGCGGGTGGGCCGTGGGGGCTACTCAGCAGACCCGTCGGGGTCACATCCCAGGTCACTCCTTGGTGACTGGATTGAGCCTCTCACCAGCATGGAGCTGAGACATTCGGCTGAGCGGAGACGTGGACCAACAACGCGTCATATAGAGAAGCCCAGTGTCAGCATTTCAGCCATGCGGGGGCTGAGGGCGGAGAGGGCAGGCCCTTCTCCTGACCTCCAGGGCCAGGACCAGAGCACCATGAGAGGCGCCAGGTGGGGCTGGGCCAGGCCTGTCTCACACAACGTCCCTGAGGCGTCTCGGGGAAGGGCCCGCGGCCCCCTGAGGTGGCACCGGCCTGTCGGCCTCTGAGTCTCCTCAGCACCCACTTGCTTTATTGCTGCACCTGTGGCTGGCTGACCCACCAGCCTGTTCTGAGTGGATGATGTGGGGTCCTTGAGCACCCCCAAGTGACTTGAAAGGAACTTGAGTGAATGGGTGGGATTCCCACAGAAGCAGGGAAGATGAGAGTCTGTCCCTGCCCGCCCAGCGCAGCGCTGGACAGTCTCCTGTCAGAACCAGCCAGAGCCAGACCAGTCACTGGGCTCTAAGAAGAACACATCACCTGGGCCCTGAGGATTCTTAAGTAATAGTGAAGCTTGTTTATGGCTAAAAAGGGCAAATCAGGCCTCAGGACTCCTTGGTGTTTTAATGCCGCCTGTTAACACAGGTTTCTCCTAAAGGCTCAGGCCTTGAAGTTCGTCTAGTGAAACATCTTCAGTGTCATCAGTGTTTATGACACATTCTGCCCGGAGACGGATGGATTCCACGTCCGATCTGTCTCCCAAGTTAGTGCACAGTGAGCCTGAAAGTGGAGGCCCTGACCTGATGCCAGTATGAGCTTTGGGGGACCCTAGAATCGGTCCCCAGTCCTGAGCAGCTGCCAGCACATCCTCTACCCCCTGGAGTCTGCAGCCGGGCCGGGAGCTCCCATTTGATCGAGCCGACCGGCACGCGGGGCCTGCTGGCTCCAACCCACACTGTGCACAGTGGGGTCAGCCCCTCTTTCCTGAGCAGGGTCCCCAGGATGTAGACCGCAGCCTGGGGACAGGGAGGGGTCCAGTACAGGGTGAGGGGGTGCTGGAATTCCTTCCACACACTGCCTGTCATGGCCTTTCCCTCTCATCTGACGGGGGCAGGGGGGAAAAGACCCCTCCCCAGAGGCCCTCTGATGCGGCTCTAATGTGGCCTCTCCACACACCACCTGCCCGTCACCCCCCTGCACCTTCTCACATTCAAGTCAGCTGGGACAGTAGGTTACCTGGCGACAGGTCCCCCGAATGATTCTGAGACCGCGCTTCTGGAATGTCTTCAGGCACTTGCTCTTCAGATTTTTTTCCTTCCTCCTTTTAGGGAGAAGATATGACATGTTTCTGATTTTTCTGAGTTTTAATTAAATGACTTTTGTGTCTGCTGGAGGATGTTTAATCATGGAGCTGGCTGAGTGAGGGCGGGAGCACGTCTCAGACACTTTAACTCTTTAGGGCCCTGCATCACCACCCACCCCCCCCAACACACACACACCTTCTCTCTCATGCATGGGCACACTTGTTCACACACACACACACACACACACACACACACAACCTCTGTGGTCTCCATGAGGACCTGAGGAGATGTCATGGAGGAAGGAACTGCACAATCTCCCTGCCCCTGAATGGATTGGATAAAGAGGGGCCCCGGGGTGCTCTGTGGGCAGGAGGGAGGGGCAGGGGCCCAGAGCAGTTGGGGTTGTAGCAGGAGACCTGGTGGCCAGTCTGTGTCCGAGGCCAGGAGCAGGTGTTGCTGGGAGGGGCCGTCTCTGGCCCCTCCCAGAACGTTGTCCAGGCTTCACCTTTGGGGAAGGCGTGGCAGTGAGCACTGAGCAGGCATGAGAGATGGGTCCAGGTGTGGGGGAGGACCACGCCATGCACAGCCTTCCTGCCGCCCCTGGACAGGGCAGTGTTCTGCCAAGAGCTAAGAGACCTGGGGTTCATCTGTATAGAGACAGTCTTAGTCCTCTTGGCAAAGTATGGCCATGTCACCCCTCCCAGGAACACATCACCCTGCTGGTGGAGAGCAGCGGGCGCCCAGCCAGCCTCCTCAGGAACTGACCTGGCTCCCTCTCTCAGGAGCCCTGGGGTCCTGTCTGCTGATGTTCTCTGGGGGCCTGGGCAGGATCCCAATGGCCCAGGAATGTTTCCAGAACATGCAGGACACCCGGAGCCATTCGCAGTCAGAGTCTCCAGGTGTGGGACCCAAGCACAGGGGCTGCATGGACAGTGCCCCCACCCCGTGGCTGGAGGTGCTGCTCTGGGTCATGGACGTGTGTCAGCCCCAGACCCGGAAGCCGGTGGGTGGGAGCGGCCCCTCGGGCTGTGGGGCGTAACGTCTGCTCAGGGTGGACTCCCCAGTCAGCCGTGACTCCCTACAGAAGATCAGGCCTGTGAGCAGCGTCTCCCAGACCAGACATCATCTCTCAGGGACACAGTGTCTACCCCCCAGGGGCTTCTGGAACAGTCTCTGCAAAGTGCAGACACTCAGCCCCTTGCCCTCGGCTTCCTGCATCTTTGCTGTGGCTGTGGCAGCGTCTCCCCCACGAGTCTCCTTCCTCCTCCCGGAGAGGGGCAGGCTGGGTTAGGGAGGGGCCCTGAGGCACCCGGGAGCCAGTGTCCTGCACCCCAGACCCCTGCGCGAGCCACACCCCAGCCCCTGCCTCTCCCTAGCCCTGCCCTGGACGGGGCCCCCAGGGGTGCCGCTCAGGGTATTCCGTCTCCAGACAGACACCTGCAGGCACCATTTCCCGGTGGGTTCTCAGGATGACGATACTTGGGACAGGTGCCCAGGATGGAGCAGCGAGTCTCCTCAGACAGGCAGGCAGGGCACCCTCTGTTCACCCAAATGCACCCACAGCGGTGACAACACACATACACAACACACAGACATTCACATGAACCTGCGTGCACAACATACACGTAGACACAACACACAGCATCACACTCACCACACACACACACAGGTATACTCACACCCACCACACATACATTCACACATGTGCACACATACACAACACACACGTATGTAACAGGCACAAAAACATCCGTGCACAGAAACACAAATACACACACACAAACACGCCACACACCTGACTCACACCAACCACTCCCTACACAACTCACACACATACACACACACTACACAAACTCAAACACACACCCTTCCCCGCCCCCACAGGGCACTTACCAGGCAGCCGGCCCCGGGTCCTGTGTCTCCACTCAGGTAGGAGACCATCCCCCACACGCCCTGACGGAGGGAGGTAACTGGTGTCCAGAGGGCTGAATACAGGGAAGACATGGCTTATTTTTGGAGCAAAATGTGGCGGAGAGCCCAGCTCAGTCTCTGCCTCCCCAGCGCGGGTGCTACGCGGCCTGGCAGCTGTGGGCTGCTGCTGGGAGGCGCCGGGAGTGGTCGGAACAGTCCGGGCCAGCCCGAGCGGAAGCCCTGCTGTCTGCGAGCGTCCACGGCCTGGGAATGCAAACAGGAAGGCAGAGCCCAGCGCTGTGGCTGCTTCCCCTGGACAGGGCGGCTGGACTCGGAGGCTTACATGGCGTGGGCCCTTCAGCAAACGTTGTGGAAGGGAGTGTATTTGTGCTGATCTCCCTTTTCTGGGACCTGCCCCTCCCCGCAGATCCCCTGCACCTTTTCTAAGCCAGTTGTCTCCTTGCTCCTCCAAGCCCTCCTTCCTGTAAACATTCTCTCAGGGCGGGTCTGCTGCTCCTCCTAGCCATGAGCCACCCACTGACCTGAGCTGCCCTGCGGCAGCCTCTGCCGCTGAACGCATGTGAACTTACTGGAAAAAGGGAGGCTTTTACTCAGACACAGAGTAAGTCAGAGTAAATAAGACCCCCTTCCCCTGTGCGCTGGACTGGACAGTCAATGACGGGTAAGATCGGGGGCAGACGAGCTATGGCACTGGCTAGCCGCATGTCTGCGACTCCTGACCACCTAAGACAGGCGCAGTCCCCGAGGGGTTTCATCTTTTGTTCTTTTGCTATCGCAATGAAATTCTTTGGCGTTCATTCAGGCAAATGCCTGTAAGCCCAATCTAGGCACTAAGCCCGCAGTAAAAAACCCCTCCTTTACTTGAAAACATGGTTGCTGCAGAGCGTCATCAAGAAATCAGCCTGATGGACTTACCTACAAAGCAGTTTAACTATTAACCAGTTGGCCATTGTTCCTACATAAGAAGCAACCTAGTAACCACTCTATAATTATACTATTTTCTCGACTACTTTACCTTTTTTATACTGATGAAATCTTTTTCCTGGAAATGCATGACAAAGAAAGTAATTTGTGCTAATGTTAATTTTTAAAGTAATCATAATACTTCTCATATGAGATAACACTACAAATATTAAAATGCTTACATATATAAAAAATTGCTTGTGCTTAGTGTTGGGTGCAAAAATGTAATGTAAAATGTAAAATGTAAAATGTAAAATGTAAAACTAGTTGGATATTATAAAATCTGATAGGTTGTAGCCTTGGAAACAAAACAAGTTATATTAGCTTAAAGAATGTTGGTCTGTGTCCAATGGAATCGAATAGAAAATCCAGAAATAAACCCACGGATTTATGGTCAACTAATCTTTGACAAAGGAGCAAAGACTATGCACTGGAGCAAAGAAAGTTTGTTCAATAAATGGTGCTGGGAAAACTGGGTCGCTACATGCAAAAGAATGAAGCTTGACCACTACCTCACACCATACACAAAAATCAACTCAAAATGGATTAAAGAACTAGACATAAGACCTGAAACCATAAAATATATAGAAGGAAATATAGGCGAAACACTACGGGATTTGCACATCAAAGACATCTTTACAGACACATCACCCAAAGCAGTGATAGTGAAGGCAAAGATAAACAGCTGGGACTACATCAAATTAAAGAGCTTCTCCACAGCAAAAGAGACAATAACAAAAACAAAGAGAAACCCCACCGACTGGGAGAACATTTTTGCACCCAACACTAATGATAAAGGACTGATCACAAAAATCTGCAAAGGGCTGATGAGACTCAACAACAACAAAGAAAATTATCCAGTCAAAAAATGGGCAGAAGAGCTAAAAAGAAACTTCTCTGAAGAGGAAATGCAAATGGCCAACAGGCATATGAAAAAATGTTCAACATCACTTGCCATCAGGGAAATGCAAATCAAAACTACCATGAGATACCATCTCACACCAGTGAGAATGGCACATATTAAAAAAACTAGCAACAGCAAATGTTGGCGAGGATGTGGAGAAAAAGGAACTCTTGTGCACTGTTGGTGGGAGTGCAAACTGGTCCAACCACTATGGAGAGCTGTGTGGAGATTTCTGGACCTACTAAACATAGAGCTCCCATAGGATCCAGAAATTCCACTCCTAGGTATTTACCCAAAGGACACAGAAACATCCATTCCAAAGAGCACCTGCACCCCTATGTTTATAGCAGCACTGTTTACAATAGCTAAGCTTTGGAAACAACCCAAATGCCCAAAAATAGATGACTGGATCAAGAAGATGTGGTCCATATACACCATGGAATATTACTCAGCATTCAAAAAAGATAAACACATGCCATTTGCAGCAACATGGATGGCGCTGGAAGGGATCATGCTCAGCGACATAAGCCAGAAAGAAAAAGAAAAATACCGGATGGTCTCACTCATAGCAGGAATCTAGAAAATTTAAATAAGGGACCAGGAAAATGAATAACTATAAGAAAGTGAAAATCAAAATCAACAAAAAACTATGAACCAGAGACACTCTATGGGGGGTAGGGGGCGGGAGGGGAGGGATTGGGGTCAAAATAAGAGGGTTGCAATTGTATGGGGAATATAAAAATAAAATTTATTATTAAAAAAGAAAAAATAAATGCAATTTTAAAAAAAAGAATGTTGGTCTGTGTAATCATTATTTGCAGATTGCTTTTTGTACTTTAGTATGGAACACTGCACACGTCTACATGAAAAATGAAATAGAATAGCTTGTATTAAGTAATCATACATCACTAAGTAATAATTAACTTTGATGAAATATTGTATTGTTAAAAAAGTATAAAAATGTATAATGATTTTGAGCACATTACATTCAGATCTTCACTCTTGAAGTGTGTCTGTCTGTCATTTATGCGCCGAATCCTTGACCACCCTGCACAGTTTCTCATCCCTGGGACGGCCTTGCCAGTCTACCGCTGCGCTGGTCCGCGCCACTGCCCCCTCTCCCAGAGGACGTCCCCTCCCGCAGAGGGCACGTGCGGACTCTAACACAGACACTGTCTGGGGGGAGCCGTGTTTGAAAGGGAGACGAGAGGAGGGAAAACCTCAGCTTCCGCAAAGATGCGTTTGCTGGGACGTTACCAGTAGCTCTGACACGTGATGTTAAAGTGTTAAGATACACTCAAAAGTCCCTCTCACCTGGCACAGTCGTTCTAATTTCCTCCTGTTCTAGTGGATAGCTGTGGAGTATTTACTCCCGTTCTCATACTGTGTGTGTGTGTGTGTGTGTGTGCACCTTCTCATGTTTGACATTAAATTATTCTCTAAGACCTGAACATCATTAGTTCTTAGACGCCATGGCTCGCTTGTACCACTCCTTCCACTGCATAAATAATTAGAGCATGACGGCCCCGCCCGGAAATGCCGTCACCTGTGCAGCATCTGGATGAGGCCCTGTGGCCGCCCCTGGGTGGCTGCAGCAGGCGGGAGACCAGCTTAGATGTTATTGCAGCAAAATCTGCAGCGTCAGTCTCATGCTTGTTTCTTCCGGACTCTCACTTTTGATGATTCCTTTGCTGGGGAAATCTGCGAGTGTGAACTCAGTCTCTGCTTGTGAACGCCTTTGGTTGTGGACTCGGGTGTGGACATCCTAGGACGACATGTTTTTTATTATTATCGGGAACTGAGAAGTGGGTGTTATTGCCACCATGTTAGCCCTCCCTGGGGCCTCTGGTTTAACCCAGCACCCCCAATCTACAGCTCCCTTTCAAATAGGTCCAAGTTTACGCTCTGGGTAGGCGGCTGCTTCACTTCCCTCAGAGCATCCAGATGTCTCCTTGGATTTAGGGATCCCAGCTCCCACTTCACCTGGAGTTTTTCATTGTTGTTTTTTTTTAAAGGTGTATTTATTTGTGTATACAAGAACTGGGGTATAGGCCAGAGGTGCAGGGTTGGGGGTAAGAGGACTCACCAGAGACAGAATAGGGAGCAGAATAGGCGGATCTACTGAAATACACTGCTGAGGGGAACAGCGGGTGAGACAGGAGGCATAACAGGAGAGGTCCGTTGTGCCATGTGGGTAGATCCCTGGCAGGTGGGGGATCGAACTCGCGCTACAGTGGCTGCAGACAGCTTCACAGTGCTGTGCTTAACCCTGTGTGCCATCAGGGAGGCCCGAGTTTTTCATTGTTATTTACTTGGCTTTCCCCACACAGGATAGTCCCTCACTTTCTGCCTGACTGTATGAGTCAGGGTTCTCCGGAGAACGAGGACCTATAGGATGCGGGTCTGTCTCTCAACAGGTAGGTGGGTAGGGAGGTGGACAGGTATTACAAAGAATTGGCTCATAGGAGTTGTTATAAGGAGTTGCCTCACTGGCTTATGGCCCTGGGAACCCCCTAGCTGCAGTCAGCGGAGACCCTGAGCCAGTGGCGCAGCCCAGTCCCCGTCCACAGCCTGAGAAGCAGGAGGAGCGACGGGGAAGCTCTGGACTGAAGACACGCAGGCTCAAGACCCGGGAAGAGCCCATGTTCCAGTTTAATTCAAAACCAGAAAAAAAAAAAAGCAAAAACCCTCAAAAGTAGTCAGGCAAAAGGAATTCACTTTCAATCAGCCATTTTGTTCCATTTGGGCCTTCAACTGATATGATGAGACCCACCCACGTGGAGGAGGGCAATTTCTCTGCATCTCCTCTGCTGCTGGTGCTTCTCTCAGTGGGAAACATCCTCACAGACACATCTAGAAGGTTTGACCAACATCCGGGCACCCCATCAAATTGACACACACATTAGCCATCCTGTTGATGGTGCAGGACCTTGAGCTCTCACAGGGTTACTCCTACCACCTGCGGTGTCTGTGACTTATCACGGTCTGAAACGCAGGGGACACTTCTTGCTCATGGAACCAAATGTCTGTGCTGTACTTAGAATGTCAATTGCACTTTTTTTTAAATAAAAAAAATTAGTGGTTACTCTAGAGTTTGCAATACACATTTACAAATAATTCATGGCCATTTCAAATGATGTTCTACTGCTTCCCGGATCAGCCAGGTACTTTATAACAGAGTATTCCCAGCTCCTGCCTCCCGTCTGCCGTAACGCTGCTGTCATTCACTTCAGTTACCCACGTGCTGGCATCGTGTGATGCGAAGCTCCTTTCATCGCTGTGAACAAAACATCACCTAGTAGGCCAGGTCAGAATAAGGAACATGAAAGATTTCCTACACAAATGCTCTTACTTTCCTTATGTAGAGCTGATTCCTGACCTGTGTTACTTTCCTTCCTCCTAATGAATGATTGTTTGTTGTTGGGCCAGTTTGCTGGTGATAGAATCCCTGACTCTTGTTTGCATGAGAGAGTCTTTATTCACCCTAAAAGCTATTTTTGTAACAGAATTTTAGTTGGTGGCTTCCTACGTTCATCACTTTAAATATTTTACTCCACTCTATTCTTGCTTGCATGGTTTCTTTTCTTTTTTTTTTTAATATTAATTATTTATGCATTAAGAGCTGGGGTACAGGCCAGAGGTATGGGGGGGGGTGAGAGGATTCACCAGAGACGGAGTGGGGAGCAGAACAGGCAGACTGACTGAAATACACTCCTGAGGGGAGCAGCGGGGAGACAGGAGAGGTTTGCTGCGCCATGTGGGTCAGCTCCCTGACAGGCCGGGAATCAAACTCATGCTGCAGAGGCTGTGGATTGTTTCATATGTGATGCTCAACCCCTTGCACTACCAGAGGCCCTTTTTTACATAATTTTATTTTATTTTATTTTATTTTTTTTTTTAATGATTTTTTTTTTTTTTAATAGAGGCATGTTTTATTTATTTATTTGTTTGTTTGTTTTTTGTTTATACATGCACTGGGTACAGTCTCTTGATTTTCCCAGATAGAAGATCACAGCTTTGACAAATAACAATTTTACAACCATCTTTTCATTTTTCATATATGCAATTCACTTCTTGGTGCTGATCACGATCCTGAAAACACAATCCCAAACACCAGATCCTGAATGTCAAGTCCTGAAATCTATATTTCTGGAGGAGAGAGGGCAAGAACGAGAGCAGATTGCTCATCAGAAACCATGCAAGCGGGGCCTCCCTGGTGGTGCAAGGGGTTAAGACACAGCCTATGAAGCAATCCGCAGCCTCTGCAGCACGAGTTTGATCCCCAGCAAGGGAGCTACCTACACGGCACAGCAGACCTCTCCTGACGCTCCCACTGCTCCCCTCAGCAGTGTGTTTCAGTTAATCTGCCTGTTCTATTCCCCACTCTATCTCTGGTGAATCCTCTCACCCCCACACCCTGGCCTGCACCCCAGTTCTTGTATGCATAAATAAATAAATCTTTTAAAAAAATCAAGAGAGTTTGGGTTATACTCCAGAAAGACACAATCCTGAATGCTAGAATGCCAAAGCAAAAATTCCAAAAATAAAATGATAGAGAACAGAACATCAACAATTCTTCCAGACATTTCTGGGCCTTTTGAAAAGGGCTTGCTCTGTGTGAGAGAGACTTGAGCACCAGCTGTGCCTGCGTCTGGGCGAGCTGGCCATCCACAGCGTAGTCAGCAGGATGTAGGCACCATCTGCTCCACAGTCTGTGATCATGCTGCTGTGGACACCAAGCCAGGTTCACTTTTGACGGCACCAGGGAGGACGATCTTCCCAGCTCTTCCCTTTCCCTGTGAGGTGGTCGCATGTGCCAACTCTGTGAGGGGACACGGCACAGTCCTTTCCCATCAACCAGCTGGAGTACCCGCCTATGACCAGTCCAGCTCTCATCCCCCTTATATTTCATGGCCTGCCTCCTCTTTTTCCCACATGATGGAGGCCTTCAGGATTCAACATTTTGATCACTCAGGACTATGATCTCCAGAAATTTAGATTTCAGGATTTGACCTTCTGGGTCTGGTGTTTGGGATTGTGTCTTTCAGGATCGTGGTCAGCACCAAGAAGTAAATTGCATATGTGAAAAGTGAAAAGATGTTTGTAAAATTATTATTTGTCGATTCTGATCTTCTATCTGGGAAAAGCAAGAGAACACACTGATAAATTACTCTAAACAGTGAAATCATTTCCAAGTGGATGGATGCAAAATTAAATAAAAACTGTAAAAATTGACAAACATAAAACAGTAGCCAAGTAGATACAAATTGTGGTTTTTAAAATATAAAAAATAAAATACCTAAGAGTAACCTTTAAAATTATGTGAAAAAAAAAATCTACCTGAAGAAAACTTTAACAAGATTGTCAGGATGTGGAGCAAACAGAAGTTTCACATGATACTTAGTGAAAATGTAAGCGGGTCAAACCACCTTGGACAATCCTGGTCGTGTCTAGGAAGCTCCTAGCTCAATAGTCAGTGTCCAGCTACTGTACCCCAAAGGGGGCCCAACAGAAGCAGGTGCATGTGTTCATCAAAAGGAATGCCTGCGACATTTGCAGTAGTGCTGCTCAGAACAACAAGCACTAGTAAATATCCATAAAATAGAAGTGCTCTCCCCACAAACAAGGAGAGAAAAGAAATTAGCTAGTATGTGAGATCACAGACATGTAATGAGCTTGGTTGTGGTAAATACGACCCAGTGTATGCCCATCTCAAGTCATCAAGTTGTGTACCTTTAGAATGCATAATTTTTACTTAGCAATTATATGGATAAAGCTGAAAAATAAAATTAATATAAAATTTTATAAATTATTTAAATAAATAAATAATAGAAAACTGGAAAATGTTTTAAACTGAAAGCAACATAGTTCAGATTAATTGAGTCTATTTTATAACATATACTCATAAGTTATACACATCAATTGGGTTATAGTCACACAATGAAATAGTATATTGCCATGAGAATGAAGAATTGATTGCCACATCTAATATGAATAAATTTCAAAACAGAATGGTAAAAAAAAAAGCCAGTTATGAAAGAATTTATTTTCTATGATTCTATCAATATAAAAAAACAAAAAAAACTAAAACCAATCTACGCCACTGGCCTCAGCTAGAGGTCACCCTGGAGGGCATGGGGTTTTGGGGTGCTGGCGAGGCGCCCTGTGTCAAGGTGCCAGTGACAGTGCAGAGAGTGTGAACACAGATGGCCCCTTTTCTCCATGCAGGTTATATTTTGACCAAAAAACCCGGAGCTGGAAAGGAAAACTCCAGATTTGAAAGTCTGGTGGGCCTATGAATTTCCTCTAATGAGGATTTTCCACAAGGCCCCTACATTATTTCCTTTTATTCTGGAGGGGGATGTTTGCTCTGACACACAGCTGTAAACACGGCTGTAAGGACAGAGGCTTCAGGAGGACTGACCATCCCAGGACACCACCACCAGGAAGCCCCCAGCCCCGCAGCCCACACCTCACTGCAGCTGCCGCTGCACCCCTCCTCGCAGGGACCCCTGGCTTCCCTTCTTCTCATGCAGGAAGGTCAGATGTGCTTCAGGGGGTCACCCAGGGCTCCCCAGGAGGCAGGATCACCTGGTGCAAGGACGAGTTTAGGAAGTTTTGGCTGAAGCCTGTGGGAAGAGGAGGGAGAGGCTTGGGCAGAAGGACTCCCTGGGCTGCGATGAGCCCTGGTCACACTCTTGTCACTCAGCACAAGCTGGGGACTAATAGAGGCTCTACAGACATCCCAGAGGTCAGGGGCAGTGGTCAAGTGTTACCCCCACAGCAATCGGGCATGGGATGTGGGTGTCGGGGGTGGGTTGATCTTGGTGGAGTTGAATGTCTATGGCACAGAATCACCCTAGGGGACTCCTGAAGTTTGGGGGCTGAGCTGGCAGCCCTCAAACTGGGTGGGCCCTGAGCTGGCAGTCATGGACATTCCATCTGCTGGGAGCCCAGGGCCTCAGCCCGGAATGGTCGGGGGTCACCGGGCAGAGGCTCCACACTCTGGTCTGGGCACGTGGGCTGGGGTCACAGGCCAAGGCCGCTGGCGGGAACCAGCAGCAGGACAGGTGCAGGAGGGCAAGGTGTGAGCCGGGCCTCCTGCAGCCAGGCCTCCTGCAGCCCCAGTCCAGTGACAGGGAAAGGTTTCCTTTTTCTCCACAAAGGCAAACCCCATCACTGGCTCCGCCCACCTGAGCTTCCTGTGCTTGTGGCCCAGGGCTCAGGGCTCCACAAGGAGGAACACACTTGTCCTCACTCGCAGCAGAGGCAGCAGCTCAGGGCTCTCCCCGAGAACTCGAGACTCATCATCTGCAGAGAAGGTGAGGCCAGGAGGGCCGTGGGTGTGGTGATGCGCCTCGAGAGTGTGAGTGTGTGTGTGAGTGTGGGGGGACCATGGAGGAGAGCGCCGGCGGGGGCTGGCGTGAGGGGAGATGTGTCAGGAAACCAAGAGATTTACTGGAGTGATGTCCACACGTCAGTTTAGATTTAATTGCTCGTCTCATGCTTCATTGACTGTTTATTTCATTTGAATCAAGAAGCCAAAAAAATCTAGTAAAATGATCCCAGGTCATCACTTTGTACCTTTCCTGTCTTGGGCTGTCAGTCAGGCATTCCTGGAAGAACCCCAAGTTCCTCTTGCTGGAAGATGGCCGTGGAGGCTGGAATCTATCTAAGCAATAAAGGGTGTGTCCTATTCTAGATCTTTCCAGTACCCTGTGTGTGTGTGTGTGTGTGTGTGTGTGTGTGTGTGCGTGTACGTGTGTTCAGTGTGTGCAGAGACAGTCCACACAACTTCAGGATCACATCGACAGTACTAGTGGTAAATTATAAAAAAAGCTTAAAGGTGATTTGGTTCTTTTCCACAATTGCTGGAGGTTTTCCTGCAATTCATGTGTTTTGAATCACTTGGAGTTTCTCTTGTCTCTACGCTCTGTGATGTTCTCAGGCACAGGGTTCTGTTCCTTGTTTCCTTTCATTTTTAAGAGGGAATTTGCAATATAATTTTGTTGTAATGTACAATATTTACATCATTCTAAAATCAAAATACGAAATACAGTGACTCTAAAGAAACCCGGGTTCTGCCTCCCTCCCCCTGCCCAGCCCCCCAACCTGTCTTCCCCTGAGAGAGAGAGAGAGAGAGAGAGAGAGAGAGAGAGAGAGAGAGAGAGAAAATGCGCGTCCTGCTGGGTCTAAACTCGCGTTTTCTTGCTCACCATCCGCCACCAGCCCTTGGCTGCGGGAATGAGTGGCGGTTTCTGGGCGCGAGGCCTCTGTCACCCTGAAATGCGAGGACCTGCCGGTGTGGCCCCGGGGCCTGGAGCGGATCCTGCACCTGCTGGACACTGTTTGCCGGAGGACGCGGGGTTTGTCCGGAGATCCTTCCTCTGGCCCCACAGTCCTGGGGGGGCGGGCGTGTTTGGGGAGACTCGTTGTTGGTAGCTTTCCCCCTGCATTAGGGTCCCCTTCCAACCCGGGGCTCGGGCCTGGGGGGCTCGCCCTGGCACCCCCTCCCCAACATGACCTCTGTGTCCTGATGGCAGGGTGGCACTTGTCTCTTGTCCCCCAGGGTCTCGGGGGCCCCAAAAGCGCTGCCGAGTCCCCCTCTCTCCAGCTGTTGCCCGCTGTCAGGAAAGCGGGGTGCAGCCCTGGCGCCTCAATGTCTGAGCTGCAAGCCTCAAGTTCAGGTGTCCCCCTTGGGCCTGGTTCACGTCTGTGTTTTGGGGTAATTTAGGAAAGTCCCCCATGCTCAGGCTTGGGAGGCGCGGGCCTGTCTCCTGTGGCGTCGCAGGTGAGGGTCGCTTCTGGGGGTGAAATCTGGACCTTCCTGTTGTTCCTGGGGAGCGTGAGGGCTGCGGGGTCTGCCCTCCCAGCCAGCCGGACCTTCCCGCTGGGCCCCATCCCCACAGGGGAGCCCCCAATAGGGCCTATGCGGCTGGGGGTGCAGTCTCCTGCCCGGTCTCCCTGTGTGCAGCACCCTGTGAGGCTCCCCGGATGAGTCACCACCGCCCCGTGTTTTGTCCCCTCCTGTCCCTGTCCTGGCCGCTTCTCCCCCGTGGACGAGGCCGCGCCGGGACAGACGCGGTCTGGGAGTGGGAGCGTGTCCAGCTGCGGGAGCTGCTGTTTCTGGTGTAGATGGACAGACAAATAGGTCATGAAGGGTGTTGCGATTCATATTTTGGGGGATGTTCTAACAATGAGCGGCTATGAAAGGATCATATGGACAAATTTCTCCCATTGAGCTCCCCCAGCCCCACCTCCCCACTAGGTTCCTAGAGTAAACCCCGCTAGTCAGGACGCGCCGTGGCTTCCAACGCTGCTGATTCTCTTTCCTGACACGTTCCCCGAGGGCTGTGCTGGGGTCACGGGGGGAGGCACGGGGCACGGTCGTTTCTGCCACCGCCCGGGTCAGGCAGCTCAGGGGATGCTCCCCTCCCAGGACGAACTGTCAGGTTTCCTCTCGCCCGTCTGGGGGTTCAGTGAGGAGGGCGGGAGTCTGCAGCCGAGGGCTGGTGGGATGGTCCAGGGACAGCTCCAGGCTGAGGCTCCCTGTGGCCGCTCCTCGAGGACTTTCTCTGTGGAGTCTTCACAGTCACGGCCCTTTCCCGGGGCCCACACGGATCCCCTGCCTTTAGCTGTGACGCACACAGGCAATTTCAGAAAGAGATGACTTGATCTGCTAGCAGCCAGCGTAGGAACAGCTTTTCAACTTCTGAGTCCGATGCCAGAAGCTCACCTCAAACACTTGGTCATTATAGATCACAACACACCCCAGACTGGTCTTTCTAAACATCAGAGTATTTTTAAAACAATGACATCAAATTTATCTTTTTCTGGGTATCTTGAGAAAATGAGACGCGCTCACCGTGTACCCAGAGCAACACAAACACCAGGCAGTGCTCCCATCCCGCCCCAAGGGGTTATCCCCTCAGGCTGAGCCCCCTGACCCAGCTGCTCACACCCAGGTGGCACCCCAAGAACCCCCAGCCCACACTCTGAGTGTCGGATGCTCCTGCTCTTTAACCAGCTCTTCCCTAGACGGAACACTACCTGCTCCCACCAGCTCCCTCAGGTTTCAGATCAAAAGCAAATACCCGAGTCTGTCCGAGATCAGAAAATGTGCGACTCACAAGGAAAACGAAGGAACAGATTTAACACTGTGGGCGCTGCTTTCCTCACAGGACAGAGGGCCCCGTCAGCAGACACCAGAGCAGTAAGACGACCCCAGAGAGTGACTTCAGTGAGCCCCTGCCTTAGGAGACGGGCGCCATTTACACAACCAGGAGGGTGTGCACAGAGAAAATGGAGACTGGGATATTTATTTGAATCTTTTTTTTTTTTATTTCTTCTTAAAATTATAAAGGTGCCCGCACTTCAGACCTCCTGGTTGACCATGGCTGACCTTCTGAGGATCGTGCTCGTGGGGAGAACCAGAAGTGGGAAAAGCGCCTCAGGAAACACCCTCCTGGGGAAAAAAGCATTTGAATCTAAACTTGGTCCCCACACTGTTACCAAGCACTGCCAGGCAGCAGCCCGGGAATGGCGGGGGAGGAAGCTTCTAGTGGTCGACACCCCTGGGCTCTTTGACACCAAGGGGAGCCTGGACACCACCTGTTTGGAGATCAGCCGGTGCGTCCTGGCCTCGGCCCCGGGGCCCCACGCCATCGTCATGGTGATGCGGCTGGACCACTACACGGAGGGGGAGCTGCAAACCCTCACGTTGATCAAGAACATCTTCGGGGATTCTGCCATGAAGCACATGATCATCCTCTTCACGGGCAAGGATGATTTGGAGAATCACAGCCTAGATGAGTTTATAGAACAACAAGAGGTGTCTCTAAGAAGCATCATCAGGGGGGCTGGGGGCCGCTGCTGCGCCTTCAACAACAGAGCAGGGGCGGCCGAGAAGGAGGCTCAGGTGCAGGAGCTGGTGGGGCTGATAGAGAAGATGGTGCAGAGCAATGGAGGGGCCTACGTCTCTGACGCCATCTACAAGGACATGGAGAAAAAGCTGAAACAACAGGCAGAGAATTTGATGAAAATCGAAACGGATAAATTAAATAATGAAATTAAACTGGTAGAAGAGGAAGATGCCGATCAAGCCCAGGACAAAAGGGAAAGGAAAATCTCAGATCTGCCGAGGTAATGTGAAGAGCAAATAAGAAATACATGGTAAGGGCCTCCCCGGTGGGGCAGCTGGTTGAGCGCAGTGCTATGAAGCTGTCCGCAGCCTCTGCAGCGCTGGTTCGAATCCTGGTCGGCCAGGGAGATTCCCACGTAGCGCGGCAGACCTCTCCTATCTCACTCACTGCTCCCCTCAGCAGTGTGCTTTTGTCCTTCTGCTTTTTCTGCTCCTTGCTCTGTCTCTGGTGAATTCTCTCACCCTCCTGTGCCTCTGGCCTGTACCCCAGTGCTTGTATAAATAAATAAATCTTTTAAAAAAAAAGATACAAGGTAAGAAGTGAGAACACTACATTTGAAAAGGGAGGGAAGGGGGTCAAAAAGATGCTCTGGAATACATAGGAGATGTTTGGCATGTCATGTTAATTTCAGGTTTTCTTCATCTGCCGCGATGACGCGCTGAGGTGGGGCATGCATCTATCCATAAGGCGTGACAGTACCTTCTGCCTTTTTCTTCTTACAATCTGACCTTGTTACTCCCTCAGTAAGTTGTGGAGTCCGTGTCCCCCGCTTGAAGTGGATGGACCTTGTGGCTGCTTTGATAAGAGGCAGGTGGCTGATGCAGCCCTGGGGACTGCTCAGGTAGAGAGGGAACCTGCCCCCTGCTCCCTTGGGTGCCCCCTGGACTTGGCCACAATGAACCCGGGAGGAGGGGCCCATCCCCAGGGGGATTGTCCATGTGCTGACCACACTGACTGGACAGAGCAGTGAGGCTTCAGGGTCAGAGGAGCCGGGACTGACCAGCACCATGTCCCTGCACCTCCCACCTCACTGGCCAGGGTGGGGATGGGGAGGGAGGGCTCCCGGGGCATCCCGGTCACCGGTGACGGGGGACATGGAGAATCTGGTTGCTGCGTCCTGCCAGCCTTTCCCAGAGAGAAGCTGCAGCCCTGGCATGAGGTGGGGGAGAACGGGGTGCTCTGGTGAGGGTGGGCTCCCTAAGGAACAACGTAAGTGGAGCCTCCACCCTCTGCCCTGAGTCCCGGCTTGCTGCAGCTCCCCGTCAGGGAGAGAGTGGGCTCTGCCCCCCGCCCTGGCCTGTCTCTGCTGTGAGGCCACCCACATTTGGAATCCTGGGCCCGAGAAGCAGCCAGGGGGAGACGGGAGTGTGAGTTGTTCAGGGTGGATGTGGGGTCACGGGGACTGAAGTGACCCCCTCTGCCAGCCCCTGTAGCAGGCGACCTGGGCACTTTCCTCAGCGCTGTACGTCACCTCAGATTTCCAATGTTAAATAATAGCTGGAAAAACAGAATTAGCTTCCCCACGGGCTGCTTGTCGTGAGTGAATGAAACAAATGACTCCTGCAGAACATCACTGGTTCTGCGAGATGCCTGGGTGTCGCCTCGGCTCCCATATCTGGGGGTGCAGGTGTGGAGGCTGTGGCCGATCTGCTGAGTCTCCGCACTCCCTGCAGGCCCAGGACCCACCCTCCTGGTTTCCTCTGTTGCTCTGTACTCAGCTCCCGCCCCCTCGCTGGTGCCTTAACCCTGGAGCCACAGAGGCCACTGCCCGGGAGAGCCGGCTCCCTCGTGGCTCTTGGTCTTGCTTGTCCAGGCCAGTTTGTTCCTCTTTACCCAACTGAATTTTATGATGGACTGAGGTAGCTGCAGGGGGTAAGAGTGAGGACAAACTTTTCCAATATAAATTTTACAATTATGCTAAAGAAGTGTCTGCTAATTCCAATCTTACACCTGGGTCAGAGTCGAATTTGCTCCATTGTCTCTATTTGCTCAGTAGTCTGCGTTTCGCCTAAATCATCATACGAAGTATTGTGGTAAAAATCAATTTTCTCAGATCCTGCTGTGTTACTGTCGAGTGTAATAAGTTACTTATGATTCTCGCATCAATATTTACCAGTGACCCACATGGGCAGGATTATTGACTTGTGGCATTTTAGTCAGGCTCAGAGAAACATGATAAAGCCTGACGGGGAGCTGGAGGGTCCCCCTCAGTTTTCTGTGAATAGGTCGCAGAGCACGGAGATGATCAGGTCAGTCTCTAGAAACTTAAACGAGTCCCCTGGGAAAGCAGCTGGGCCGGGTGCTCCTCCGAGGGAACCCTCTGGAAGGACTGTATTATTCCCTCCACGGTGAGGGGCGGTTTCCTCTTCCAGCCTCTCCTGGCATCAGGGAGGACACAGAGTAGACTTTCAGGGGGAACAAAAGAGAAAAGCAGCTGGGCGGGTTCCAGGGCCTGGACTGATCCTTCCCTCTTCTTGTCCTTCAGGCCTGTGAGGAGCCTGCCCGCCGGAACCTCCTGGGTGACCACAGAACACAGCAAGGACAACACTCTGAGGATCGTGCTCGTGGGGAAAACCGGAAGTGGGAAAAGTGCCACAGCAAATACCCTCCTTGGGGAAAAAGTATTTGAATCTAAACTTGTTCCCCATGCTATTACCCAACACTGCCAGGCAGCAGCCCGGGAATGGCGGGGGAGGAGGCTTCTTGTGGTCGACACCCCGGGGCTCTTTGACACCAAGGAGAGCCTGGACACCACCTGTAGGGAGATCAGCCAGTGCGTCCTGGCCTCGGCCCCGGGGCCCCACGCCGTCGTCATGGTGATGCGGCTGTCCAGCCGCTACACGGAGGAGGAGCAGCAAACCGTGGCGTTGATCAAGAACGTCTTCGGGAAATCTGTCATGAAGCACATGATCATCTTGTTCACTGGCAAGGAAGATTTGGGGAATAGCAGCCTGAGTGAATTTATAGCACAGGCAGGTGTGAATCTCAGAAGCCTGGTCAGGGAGGCTGGGGGCCGCTGCTGCGCCTTCAACAACAGAGCAGGGGAGGCCGAGAAGGAGGCTCAGGTGCAGGAGCTGGTGGGGCTGATAGAGAAGATGGTGCAGAGAAACGGAGGGGCCTGCTTCTCTGACGCCATCTACAAGGACATAGAGAAAAAGCTCAAAGAAAAGGTGGAGAACTTGAAGAAAATCTACACAGAGCAATTCCATAATGCAATTAAACTGGTGGAAGTGGAAGATGCTGATAAACCCCAGGGAGAAAGGGAAAGAAAAATCGCAGAGCTGTGGAGGAAATATGAAGAGCGAATAAAAAATGTAGAGGGAGAAGCTAGTCAGGGTGTGCTTGATGACATTGTGAATGCGGTCAAGAAGATACTGACAGGAATAAAGGACTTCTTTACTAAGTAATGTCAGCCTTAGCTTTCCTTCCCAGTCTGCGGTGACACGCTAATGCAGTATGTGCATCCCCACATAAGGCCGTGGCCGTATCTCCTGTCTTCCTTATCCCTGTACCCTGACCTTGTTCCCCGCCATTGAGCTGTTGGGTCTGTGTCCCCTGCCTGATGTGGATGAACAGCAGGTGGCTGACGTAGCCCCAGGGACTTCTCAGGTGGAGCTGGAACCTGTCCCCTGCTCCCTTGGGTGCTCGCCCTTGGACTTGGCCCCTGAGAACCCCTGGAGAGGATCAAGTCGCTGGCCCACCAGGGTGACCCTCCATCTGCAGAGCAGGTGAGGCAACATGGAAGTGGACACTCCAGCTGCTTGTGGGGCCCTCCCATGAGGCTGAGAGCAATGAGGAGCCCCTCGCCCACCCCCCATCTAAATATGGATTCTTTGTTTAAAAAAAAATAGATGATTATTAATTTAAAACCCTAGGGTTTGAAATGGTTTGTTATGTGGCTCTATTTTCAACTATGAACATTTTACCATCTCATTCCACACAGCCCAGGCCCGCCTTGTTCCTCCTCACAGACACACATAACCAGTTGCAGAAGAGGCAATAATCTGTCCGAGTACAAAGTTTGTTTAGGAAAATGGAAATTAGATCTTTTTTGACACTACCTGTGAGCACCGCTGGTGATGTGGGGTGTTCTCCATGACACCCCTACACCCAGCTGCACGGCCGGGGCCCATGTCCACGCCCAGACGCTGTGTCTCTTGCTCTCTGTCTTCTGCTTGGATTCCCAAGGGCCATCCACTCGGGGATCCCCTGGGGGTAGGAGATCGCGGCCTGAAGACCTGCTCCCTCCTCCCTGCAGTGTCATCTGACCACCCGCACCCCTAACCCGGGGCACACTCCTCCCCGCTGGCCTCTCTACCTGCCGCCTGAATGGCTCTATTATCACTCACCCCACGGGGTTCCCAGCCTAGTGCTTTCCAAACCCTCTGTCCACCCTCTGTCCTCCGAGCCCCTCCCGACTCTCGTCGTGTGCTAATAGCAGTGGCTGCCAGTGCTCACCGGGATCTGACTAATAAATCTCAGGACACCTGGTTTTGTGTGTGTTTGTTACGTTATTCTCTGTCAGGCCTTCCCTGACTCCGCCGTGGGGTTTCCATCCCCTGGTGCTGCTGCCGGGACACCCTCCCTGACAGCGCCCCAGGCGGGGTCACTGGGCTGCGGGCAGGGAGAGGCTCCCTCTGGCCAAGATAACCGCGGGGCTCCCAGTGGGGCCAGCGCTGTGTGTCACCCCCGCAGGTGATGCGGTGGAGTTGGCGGGGGCGGCCTGGACCTCCACGGCCTGAATGTGCAGGGAACGGGCTGGGGGTGGCGGGAGCCGCGCTGCAGGACACGCGGTCGCCACGGAGCTGTGGGGTGAGCAGCGCGAGGGGAGCACTGTAGGGAGCACTCCCGGCACTGAGGGGGCTGCTCGCCCCCACCCTGCGGCCTGGGTGCACAGGGGGTTCCTGGGGAGGACTAGGGCTCGGCCCCGCCCTTGCTCCTTGGGGAGCCATTCCCGAAGTTTCCCAAGACTGGGGGCGCTTTATTAATCCACAGGACCCGGGGGCCCTACTGTAGACCGGGGGGCCCTTGTTCCTTTCTCGGTCTCATACTCTGTTGTGGGCGTAAGGTGACCCCGAAGAATCCAGCGTCCCTGGAATCATCTCAGAGCTCCCGCCCCCAGGCAGAGGTGCCCGCGCGGGCCTGGGGTCTCCAGAGGCGCCGGCCAGAGGGGCTTTCAGGAGCTGCGCCCCGTCCAGCAGATCCCCATGATGAGACCCCCGTCCCGCCAGCTCTGGCCCCGCGTGCAGCCGGCCGGGCCCACCTGCTCCCCGGGAAGGATGGGTGCAGAGGTGAGGCTGAGGCCCGGCGGGACAGTCCTGCTCGGCTCGCGGGGCGCTCTGGGGCCGTCTGACGCCCCTGTCACCCACACCCGGGGACCGGCCAAGAGCAGTGAGCACAAGCCCGCATCCCCGGCGCCAGAACCGAACCTGCCTGACCCAGGACCCGAGTCCCTACCCGAGTCCCATGCCGACCTCAGGGCCGCATGGCTCCTTCCCGCTGGCCTGACCCGGGGCGTCCAGCCTCCTCTCTGGGGGTCATAAAGACAGGGCAGCGGGTCCCAGGGTGGGGGGGGGTGGGCACACTCACCAACCCTCTCATCAGGAGGAGCCGATGCCCTCGCCGGTCTGGAAGGAGGAGCAGCCCTGCGTGTCTTCACAGCTGCGTGGCCGTTGTGGAGCCTGAGCAGAGACCTGCCCTGACCACGGCCACTGTGTCCCCGGGCTTTGGTCTGCTGCTTCCGGCGGTGCACAAGACCCCCTGGTCAGGGCACTGGCTGTGGCCACCGCTGTAAAGAAAAGGGGTTCAACTGCAGGAAGGCGACAGGAAGAGAGTGGAAGACACTGTCCTGGGGGCCAGGGAGGGGCGTGGGATGTGGACCCCTTTCTTCCTGACCAGCCCCCCAGGTGACTTTGCACCTCCACTGACCCCAGGTGTGAATGCAGGGTGGAGTCTGGTCTGTGGGGAGGTGAGGAGGGAACCCGGAACTCCAGAAAGGGCTGTGGCCACCCTGACCCCTGGTTATTTGGGCCAGGAGGGAGCAAAAGCACTGGGGTTGCCCTTCAGTGTCCCACCAGCCTTCTCTGCCCACCCTGGGCCGGACCCGGGGCCAGAGGCTTTTAGTGACTGTGGCCTCTCAGGGGTCCTTGCTGTCAGCCCCGGGTTCGGTCACCACCACCCCCTGTCTGCTCACCACCCGTGGTCTCCTCCGGAGCAGCCTGCAGGTCCCCTGGTCCCCCCAGCTGTCTGACAGCGGGTGGGTGGGCCTGGCAGCGCTGACCCGGGTGGATGCACTGATCTCGCTGCCCAGACTGGACACTCAGGCCATCCACCACGGCCCTCATTCCACCCCAGGTCAACGGGGTTCGGAGCCCGGTGAGTCCTGGTGGCAGCTCACGCCCCCTCCTACTCTGTGTACACAGGCTTGGCCTCCTCTTCTGTGTGCACATTGGGTGCAGCCTGAGGTGTGGCGATGGGCGCCTGACAGAACAGCCCAGTCACCAGCCCCTCTGGGAGGGCGAGACAGATGGACAGATGCCGGATGGAGGGGCAGAGGTGATCTGGGGGAGGCTCTGGCAGAGGCCTTGGCTGTGCAGTGGAGCAAGGCTAGGAGCTAGTGGCCCCTGTTGCAGGGACGCTGCTCTGGGGGAAGCTCAGATCCTGTCACCACGTGAGGACTCTCAGGACAGAGGTTCCGTTGGGAGGACAGGGGCCTGGCGACCCTCTCTGACCACTGTGGCCTGACCTTGCCTGCTCCCTGACGTTCCCCCACCCCCCAGGAAAGAACTTCCTTGCTTTGTCTCTGACAAATTCCTCCTCGGGGTGCTCAAGCTAAGACCTGAAATAGGAGACATCGTGAATGGGGGTGGGTGGTCAGCCCAGGTGTGAGTGTGAGTGTGTGTGTGTGCTGTGAGTTGTGACTGACTGTGTGATTGAGGGTGTATGGGTTCATGAGTGTGAGTGTGTGTGCGTGAGTATGTGAGTGTGTGACTGTAAACAACTGCATGCGTGTGATTGTGTGACTATGTGTGGGTGAGTGTGATCAGATGTGTGTGTGTGTGGGTTTGTGTATGACTATGTCGACTGAGTATGGGTGGAGGGTGAGTGTGTGTGGCCAGGTGTGTGTGTGAGTGTGAGTATACGTGTGTGTGAGTATACATGTGTGAGTGTGAATATACGTGTATGAGTGTGAGTATACATGTGTGAGTGTGAATGTGTGTGAGTATACGTGTGTGAGTGAGTACACGTGTACACGTGTGTGAGTGAGCTCACTTGCATGGCAGCTCTCCGAGGAGCAGCCTGGGCACAGGGGTCAGCCTGTCCGGGGCGCCAGGGGCTCTGCTCTCCCTTGGGGGTGTCAGGATTGGAGCCTCCGGGGACTGCCGGGAGCCCAGGCCGGGACTGAGGGGGAGTGTCCAGGCAGTTGCTGCCCCAGTCCCCGCGCACAGTGAGGACGGGCCCAGGACGCTCCTGACCATGTGCGAGGAGGGGAGAGGGATCGGGGAGGAGGAGGCCCAGACCCGCCGCGGGGACCACAAGGTTCCTCGAATTGGGGGGAGGGGGACGGGGGGAAGGGGTGTATGGGGGTGAAAGGTAACGTCTCTCTGGCCCCAGTTCCGCGTCTCTACTCATCTCTGCAGCCACTGAGATTAGGGAGCTGAGACTCATCACGTCGGCGGCTCAGGAGACCCTCCCCGCGGTCCTGGGTTGGGCTCTGGGGCCCTCGGGTGCGCATCAGGCTCAGGGTTTCGGCCCAGCCCGGCTCCCGCAATTTTGCCGCCTCTGAGAGACGCAGCAGCGGCCGTGGGGTCCGGAGAGGAGGCGCAGGCCTGGCCCCACCTCAGCCCCTGAGCAACACTGGCCTAACTCTCCCTCTCTCGGCGTCTTTGTGCTGATACGGAAGCAGGAGTCACGCCGACCTCCATGCTGCTGACGGCGCCCCGTGAGCGGAGCTGAAGCACGGGGCTTGCCTGGATGACCAAACAGGGGCTGCGCCTCCTTCTCCGGGCGACCTGCCTGCTCTCCCCGCCGGGTCATGCTCTCTGCCTCCAAGTCATCCTCCTGTGCCGTGTGCCCCACCCGTCTGCCTGTCTGTCCCCAAAGCCCCGCACGTCTCCAAACCGCCCCCTTTGGGGGCAGCCCCTGAGTGACGTCCTCACCCCAGCCCGAGGGCACAGGCCCCTCCTCCCCGCCTGTCCACCAGGCCCTGGACTCCGTCCGTCTCTCCTCGGGTGTTGGTTTTGTCCTCTCGGCCATGTGTGAAGACACCAGGCGAAGCCAGAGTGGGGTTTTCTTGCCTGCTGGCCGCCTCCCCTGGCCCATGGGGCACAGCAGACACCTCTGACTCTACTTGGGGTTACGCCAAGGGCCCACATCCTCCTGGGGCCCCGTGGGCTCCTTGGCCCACCTGCTGTGTCCACATCCCCGCCATCAGTTGTGGCCACCGACCAGCATCGGCTGGACCTGGACACCGGGAGAGGCAACGTCCTGACCCTCCACCCCGACCCCCACTCAGGGAAGCAGACTCTGGAGCGGAGGCCAGCACGTGTGTGGGAACAGAGCCTCCCGCGGGTGATGGAGGGGAAGCGTGACAGCCGCTGTGCTCAGGCGCGTGGAGGAGCCCGGCCTCGGATCAGGCCAGCTGTGGCGCTCCTTAGAGAGGGAGGGAGGGAGGGCACCAGAAATGCAACGCCCTCAGGGGTCCTCTCACCGGGCCTCATGGGTGAGGAGAAGCGACCTGAAAAGCCTGTGTGAAGAGCAGAGCCAGGAGTGGAGGGGCCTCGGGGAGAACCTCCTACTTGCATTGGTTGTTGGTGCAGCCCCAGCTCCCAGCTGGGACCCCGTGGGTGGGGACCCGCCTGGACATGCAGATGCCAGAGCGCCCAGGTCAGCAGCGACTCTCAAAGCCAAGCCCTTGGCCGCCCACCAGTGGCACCGCGTGGGTGACCCTAGACATCCACTGTTCAGGCTCCACCGACTCCTTCTGACTGAGAACCCCAGCAAGGCCCCTGCGTGTGCGCCTCGGCGCTCCGGGTGCTTCTGCACAAGCTGCGGCCCTGAACCCCGGGCTCCTGCTTCCGAGCTGGCAGTGCCGACTGTCTCCGGAGTGTGGGAGCTTTTCCTGTTTTAAGATGAAATCAGGCTCTGACGCGCCTGAGGGCAGAGAGCCGGGTCCGTGGCCCCAAGGCAGCTAAATCCCTGCTGGGAACGTGGGGGTGTCAGGATGGGGTCAGGAAACAGTGGCCTGTCAAGGTCACGGCCAGGGCTCCGGGACCACAGCGCTGCTTCCTGCATGGAGGGGCCGGGGCGGGGTGTGTAGGGGCAGCAGCAGGCCTGGGGAGCTGCTCCCTGCAGAGCATGAAGTGGGAGGGGGACAGGGCTCCCCAACCCCCACCCCTGCTTGTCGGTAACACGGGAACAGTCAGCCCCGGGCGGCTCCCACTTTCCTCAGGACACACGCGGGTCCTGGACAGCTCTCCTGCCTCCCGCTCCAGCCTCGAGTCTACACAGCCTGACCTCCGCCTCCTGGGGCTCCCCCCCCCAGCTCCCTGCGGCCCCAGCCCCGTCCTCACCTTCACTCCACCCCTCACCAGGGGGCCCGGTGCAACCCCCCTCCCTGGGGTGTCCTCTGTCCCCTCAGCCAGCAAGGCCTGCGCAGTGTCGCCCCGCAGAGAAGGAGAGGAGTGACGGGGGTCGGGGGGGGATGGCAAAACCTTATTTTTTAAAACCATTTTTGAAATTGAGGGATCACGTAATTAATTCATTAAAATTTATTTTCTTTCTCATAAAAAACAGGGGCGGGCGCAGCTCCGGGGGGGCTGGCAGCACCAGTCAGGGCCTCGGCGTGGAGCTCACGGGACCCGCGTCCTCTGTGGCGGGAGGCCCAGCGCCCCGAGACCTCAGGGGGGCCCGACGCCCCCACGCGCCCCGCGCCCGCCCCGCGCCCGCCAGCGCCGCCCCGGCCCGAGGGCTCCGTCTCCCGGGGTCCCTCCCCCCGCGCGGGCGGCGGAGCCGCAGCCGCGGACCCTACCCGGGCCCGGGGCGCCGCCGTGGCCGGAGGAGACCCCCCCCCCCCCCCCCCGCGCCCTCTCTGCGGGCCGGACCCTGAGGCCCGTCGCCGTTCCGGGCCCACCCGGTGTCGGCGCCCGCGGGGCCGCCCGTGACCCCACCTTGACCCGGGTCCCACCTGAGGCTCCACCTGCGCCCCTCCCGCCCCGGCCCCCGACAGCCCCGATGCCCTCCCTGTAAGGCCGAGCTCCATCCCTGCCCCTAGAGGACACGCGTCCTTCTTCCCAGGACTGAGGGAGACCCCGTCTGTGCCCTGCTGCGTCCCCAGAGCCCCCGCCGCGGGGGGTGCGTGACCCGAGTCCACCCCCGGGGTGAGGAGTCCCGAGTCTCCCCCGGGGCCGCCCCCCTCCGCTGCGCTCCCCTCGGGCGCCGGCGGCCAGTTTGCGGGCAGCGGGGCTCGGGGCGGTGCCAGGGGTACCCCGTGGGCTGGCTGCGGGGGTGCGGGGTCGGGGCTCTGGGGCCAGGACCCGGGGAGCCGGGGGCGCGGCTGGGGCTGGGCCGGGGCGGCCAGGCGGGCGGGGGCGGGTTCCGGGGGCCCCCGGGAAGGCCGCGCTGGGGGCCCCGAGGACGCCGCGTCACGGTCACGGGGGAGCCCCCGGGATGCCGCGTAACGGTCATGGGGGCCCCGGAGACGCCCCGTCACGGGTTTGCGCCCACCGGGGTCGCCTGGAGCAGCTCAGCTCCCTTGGGGCTCAGGCCCCGCCGCAGGGCCGCTGCACAGAGCCGGGGTGACGAGGGCTGCGCATGACCCGCGGCCCCAGGCGCACCCCGCGCTGCCCCCTGGGCCAGGAGCCTCGATGGCGCTGAGCCGGGGCCGGGTCTCCCCCCGACTCGCTCCCTCTCCAGGGCGGCCTCGCCCCGCAGGGTCCCCTGCAGACGGCCTGTGAGGACACTCGTGGGGTCTGAGCCCACACCCCAGCCTCCCCAGACCCTCGTAGCCGGCTGGGGTCGTGTCCTCCTCTCTGGGAAATTGACTCCTCACCCCAGGACTCTGGGTGTCTAACTGGGAAAAAGGAGCCTCCCTGCTGGCACAAGGGCTTAGGTCTGGGCACTATGAAGCTATCTGTAGCCCCTGAGCAAGAGTTCAATCCCCGGCCAGGGAGCTACCCACATGGCACAGCAGACCTCTCCTGCCTCCCCGCTGCTCCCCTCAGCAGTGGATTTCAGTGGATCCACCTGTTCTGCTCCCCACTCTGTCTCTGGTGATTCCTCTCACCCCCCACACCTCTGGCCTGTACCCCAGCTCTTGTATGCATAAATAAATTAAAAAAAAATCTAACAAATTGGGAAATACCACCAAGGGCGGTTTGTTTCCCTCGATTAGCAAAAATTTCACCACAAAGTGTAGAAGAAGGGGATTAACTACAGAATTTTGCAGCCAGAGAAAGATCCACTACAATTTTTCCCCATGATGGATATTTTTAAAATATTTCTCCAGGCTTCTGAGTGGACTGAAGGGACAGGTGGAAGCAGAGAGGCCAGTCAGGAGACTGCTGAGACGTGGGGTGGGGGGGTTGTGGGGGGAGCCTGGATTAGAATGAGGGTCTTCAAGATGGAGAAAGTGAAATTTGCAGCTTTAGCCAAAAGAACCAGCCGACCAGGGAAACGTGGAGAGAAAAGGGAAGCGAAGAATCAAGTGTGACCCACATCTTTGGTCCGATGACCTGGACGACGTGACGGTGTCTCTAAGGCAAAGCGGAGCTGGTAGCGGGTCTGTCGTGCTGGTGGCACGGGTGTGAGTGTGGACGTCACTGTGGAGACAGCAGTTTCCACAGAGGAGCCTCGTGCAGGGCCCGTCTCGCTCAGGGGCGGCGCGGCCGGGGACACCCCCATACAGACCCGCGCATCTGGGTTGGCAGTGGCCTCGCGCGGGTGCTGTGTGCCCTGAGCAGTCCCGAGAGATTTCCACATCACACACACTTCACAGAGACTGAGAGGGTCACTGAGACGAGGAGGAGCTGGAGAGGGTCGGTTTTCAGTCTCAGGCCCCGTTCTCTGGACACGGGCTCAGCTGCTGACTCTGCAGCTCTGATGTGAACATTCAATTTCCCAGGAAGGGGATGGATATTCCCCTGCGAACCAAAGACAGAATAACTGCAGTGTAAGGTTTCAATGCAGTGGACACGTGGAACAGGAGATTCCGCATCCCTAGAGTTGCTGGCCACAGAACCAGCCCCTGCTGAGAGGCCTCCACAGAGCTAAGCCCTGCGCTGGGAGGAGAAAAGTGGAAATGCCTTTGTAATGGCCCAGGTGGGTCTGCTGACCCTCAGGCTCCAGCTGATCCAGGGCTCAAGGATGCTTTCCCGTCAGGGTCGTGACGGAAACTGCAGATAAACATCAAATAAGATCTCGTCACGTGTGGGCGCCACACGTCGGGAGCCTCCCAGAAAAGATGCGGTGGAGACTGTGTTAGGGGCCAGAGGCCAGAGTCTTCGCCTTCTCCTTACCCTGAGTTTGGGGCATATTGTCGTAGCCTGAGGCCTGTGAGCTCTGTGGATGGACCCCGAGGCTGCTGCTGGCCGCCAGGGAGAGGACTCTGGCCGCCTGTGGAGGGAAACAAGGAACCAGGACAGGCCCTGCTTGGTCCCCGCAGGTCAGGGGAGGGGACACTGTCTTCAGTGTGTTTCCTGTTTTGAAATGTGGAAATAATAGCAGGAAGTGGTCTGATGGATGCCCGGCTCCCAGTGTCCTCACACCCGGGCGGTTGACCCTCCATGCTGGTGGCGAGGAGGCCTGGAGACACCCTGACCTGCACTGAACAAGCACCCACCCCTCCTGTCCAGTCAGAGGGGACGGCCTGGGGCCCAGGGGCTGGATCCGCACAGGCTGGCATCAGCTGTTGCCTTTCCAGTGTGCCCATAGCGGGGCAGACCAGGCCAGAGCACAGTGGCCATGACGGAGACAGCAGGGGGACGCTTGAGGAAATGAGCTCAGAAAATTCCCCCAAAGAGCAAAAGGGGCTGTGGACTCTGGGCTTCAGGAATGGGGCTTGAGCCAGTTGACCAGGTCTCGGGAGCAGGACATCCCGTGCTCAGCAGCCTCTGGGCAGGCGGCTCCCCCAGCACAAACTGCATTTCCTCGAAATTACTCAAGTATTTGGAAATTAAATACACACTTCTAATTCACAAGTAAACAAGGATGTCACAAAGAAAACAAAGTATTTTAAACGGAATGATCATGAAAACAGATAGACCAAAAATTGTGTAATAGAAACACACAGAGAGAAACTGCATGGCTTTGTATCCTTACTTAGAGAAGAATAAATAATAGTGCGCCGGGTACTGTCGAGACTCTGGATCCTGTTATCGCCTGAAGAATGTTGAATTTGTTCCAGCAGCACTTCAGTTACTGGCAGAACACAATGACCTTGGGAAGGCCTGTAGTGACACGTCACTCGCAAGCATCCTTCCTCTATATCTGCCACGATATTCAAAATGGTACTTCCCACGACATTCAAAATGGTAGTTTTGAAATTATTGCTTTGTGTTTTCTACATCATTCACTAATGCCATTCCAGGGGGACTGGGAGTCAGAAACCATCCTTTGACTTCTAACAGTTGCTTTGACCCAGCAAGGTGCAAACAACCCTGCACTCACTCGCTCCTCAAGCACCCCAAATCCCTGGCTTTCCTGCTTTGCTCCAGAGTAGAGATGATTTTTCTAAAAGAATACATTCTATAGTTCACCAACAGTAGATATTAAAGTTCATCCATTTTAAAGTTCACTAGAACAGTTGACAGCTTTGACCAAGACAACCCTCCCTCCTCACTGCACCTCAGTCCACCCTCGGACTGGCACCCAGACTGTGGGGTTCCTGGAAGTCTGGAAAGGGCCTTCCCCATTCTCGAGAGCTGGGGTGGTAGCAGCACTGATCTCTCCTCCTGAAATGTTGGGGGAAGCAGCTTCTCTGACTCTTATAGTAAGGACAGAAGCACCATTTTGGTATAAACACAGAAAATTCCTTTCAAATTTTTAATAAATGACATGTTTTGATTGGCTTGTGTCTAGAGTGGATGGGTGTCACTGGTTAAATGCCCGTATGACCTACTTTGATATTAACAAATAAAGCTAAAACAGTAACACCTGAAGGACACCTGTTCTCTTATCCTAATGGAAATGCAAAGGATTTAGCTTTACTTCACCATCGCTGACCTTGAGTTTGTCCGTTTAGGCACAAGGTGACCTTGATTCACTTAACCTTGAAGTATTTGCCAATTCCCAAAAAATTCATGTGTTAATGTAGGAGAATTCCAACAGCCAACACCAGTCAGGTTGTTTTTTGAAAATGAAACAAGTGATTTTACCTTTCACACAACGAGGAAAGGCCTGAGGGAAGGCTGAGGGGGAATCAGCTTGCCACAGCTTAGTCCACACGGCAGTCACCCCATCACTGCTTTATTCACAGGAGCAGAACAGCAGAGACAGGAACAGAATCCAAAATCCTGACAAGGAATGACAAGGATATGAAAACTGAATACAGTTTAGTGGGAAGTGGGTTGCTGATGAAGTCCATGTCCGTTCCTCCCACGTGTCTCCAAGCCCGTGCACATCCTGCCCCCACAAGAGCAGGTATTTCCTGTTCGTTACCCTCCATCAGTATGAACGAGTGACTGCAGGGACCCCACGCTGGGGTGCACAGGAACATGAGGTCCAGGCTGCCCGAGGCAGCTTCAGGTCCATAGGGTAGAGACGAGCATCTCAAGAGGTGAAGGCCTAAGGGGAAAGGCTCTTTCTCTATAGATGCACAGGGAAGGGAGCCGTGTGCCCTGGACAACCTGATGACGGGCCTGACGGAGCCGGGACTGGGGCCCACACCCCTGTCTCACCACACCAGACAGCGTGGCCTGAGGCCTGGGCTGGTCAGTCACCCTGGAAGTAAGCGAGTGACCTGCTGCAAGATGACCAGGGGCGAGGGAGGCTGGCAGGACATGATTGCCCTGGTGGAGTCCAGCAGAGGTTCCAATGGATACCCTGGGCAGAAGCCATCCTGTGTGAGTCCCCTCAGCTTCCTTCTGGACCCCGTGCAGGCCCTCCTGCTAGTGCTCCCCGGGGGGCCCTTCCTCGGTAGCCTGACCCTGGCCCAGCAGCTCCCAGAGCACGTTCTGGGGCGGGGGGTGCTCCTGGCAGTATTGGTAGGCCACGTTGCTGAAGGGGTGGCCCTTAATTTCCCACAGCACGCCCTGGACCTGGAGCAGCAGCTCCTGCAGCTGGGCCTCCTGCTCGGCTCCCTTGGCCCGGTTGTCGAAGCTGCAGCGGCTCCGTGAACACAGCACGTCCAGCCGGGCCAGGTCGCGGCTGTGGGTGTCATGCAGGAACTCGTCCAGGGACCGCTGCCCAGGTCCTCCCTGCCCGTGAACACCAGCACCATGCGCACCAGCATGGCCAGGCCGAAGATCTCCTGCAGGCGCCGGGTCGCTGTGCGGTCCTGCTCGGTGAAGCGGCCCAGCTGCGTGACCAGCAGCACGGCGTGCAGGCCCGGGGCCGACAGCCGGATGGCCTCGCAGGTATCCCTCAGGCCACATTGGCCGGCCCCCCGCTGGACAGCAGGTCGGGCGCGTCCAGCACCTCCAGCTCCAGTCTGGCCCACCTGCGCCGCGCCTTCTGGAAGGCCTGGGTCCACCGGCTGGGCGCTGAGCCGAGACTCGAACTCGCGCTGGCCCAGGATGATGTCGCCGGTGGCGCTCTTCCCGCTGCTGCTTTTGCCCATCAGGAGCAGCCTCAGCGTCCTGGGCATCAGCGCCGGCTCCCTCGGACCTGGGGAGGAGAGGAGAGGGTCTGGCCGGCCAGTCCACGCACCCGGGGCCTCCTGGGATGTGATCTGGGGGTGGACGTGCTGGGTAACCACACACGATACCACATTTCCAGGTTCAAGTTTAAACCTCATCTTAAGGTCAGCGTTCTCACCAGAGGGGCCCGTCCACCATGACCTGGGTCTGGGTGTCCAGGGACCCTGACAGAATGTGGGAGGATCATGAATAGGTGACATAGTACTGAGAGGGTCAGATCTTTCAAGGATGAAATGAGTCCCCTTGAAAGTAACTGTCTTTCTTTGTGGGAAAACTCTGCAGCCTGTTCCCTGCGCAGTAGGTGGACTGTTGCATCTTTCAGAGTCTCCGGGGAGCAGCAGGACACAGATGACACTTTCAGGGGGACAAGAGAGAAAAGCAGGCGGGGGCGGAGGGTGGTTCCAGGACTCACACTGACCCTTTGCCTCTTCTTGTCCTTAAAACCTGAACCTGCCGGCCCTCCAGACCCTCCTGTGTGAACACAGCAGACAGTGAGGACAACGCTCTGAGGATCCTGCTCGTGGGGAAAACCGGCAGTGGGAAAAGTGCCAAGGGAAACACCCCTCATTTGAAAAGAAATATTTGCTTCTAAACTTGCAGCGGCTGCTGTTACCCAGCATTGCCAGGGAGCATCCCGGGAATGGCGGGGGAGGAGGCTTCTAGTGGTTGACACCCCAGGGCTCTTTGACACCAAGGAGAGCCTGGACACCACCTGCAGGGAGATCAGCAGTGCGTCCTGTCCTTGGCCCCGGGGCCCCACACCGTCGTCATGTTGATGCAGTTGGACCACTACACGGAGGAGGAGCTGAAAAACATCGCGCTGATCAAGAACCTCTTTGGAAAGTCAGTCATGAAGAACATGATCATCTTGTTCACACGCAAGGAAGATTTGGGAAATGGTAACATAAGTGAGTTTATAGCACAGGCACATGTGAATCTCAGAAGCATGGTCGAGGAGTGTGGGGGCCGCTGCTGCGCCTTCAACAACAGGGCTGAGGAGGCCGAGAAGGAGGCTCAGGTGCAGGAGCTGGTGGGGCTGATAGAGAAGATGGTGCAGAGCAACGGAGGGGCCTGCTTCTCTGACAACATCTACGAGGACATAGAGAAAAATATTAATGAAAAAAAAGAGAACTTGAAGAAAATCTGCACAGATCAATTAAATAATGAAATGAAACTGGTAGAAGAGGAAGATGCTGATAAATCCCCGGAAGAAAGGGAAAGAAAAATCTCAGAGCTGCGGAGGCGATATGAAGACCGAATGAAAAACGTAGAGGAAGAAGCCAGGCGCGGTGTGTTTGACGACATTGTGAATATGATCAAGAAGATGCTGTCAGGAATACGGCACATGTTTGAGAAGTGATGTCAGCCTCAGCTTCCTTCCCAGTCTGCGGTGACGCTAATGGGGTACGTGCGTCCCCACGTGAGGCCGTGGCAGTGTCTCCTGTCTTCCTTGTCCCTGCACCCTGACCTTGTTTCCTGCCGTTGAGCAGTGGGGTCTGTGTCCCTCCCTGACGTGGGTGAACAGCAGGTGGCTGACGCAGCCCCAGGGACTTCTCAGGTGGAGACAGAACCTGCCCCCTGCTCCCTTGGGTGCTCGCCCTTGGACTTGGCCCCTGAAAGCCCCCGAGAGGACTCCAAGTCTCTGGCCCACTGGGGCTGACCCTCCATCTGTAGAGCAGGCGAGGCGACATGGACTTGGACGCCCCCACTGCCCGGGACCTCCCATGTGCCTGAGAGCAGCGGTGAGCCCCTCCCCCACCCACCCCCATTCATGAGAAAAATAAATGGTTGTTCTTTTAAACCACTGGGGCTGGTTTGTTGTGTCTCCATGAACCAGAATCAACATCTTCCTGCTCTTCCCGCTCAGAGCCCACACCCCACCCCTCCTGCCCCCTCACGCGCCAACAAACTTAACCAGCAGCACAACTGGCGAAGACGCTATTAGGAAAATTGAAATAAACCCCAGGACACTAAGTGTTGGCACCGCTGACGACCTGCGCTGTCCCATGCAGGCCCTGGGCATGGCCCCCCCCGATACCTGAGGCCGAGCACCCTGTGAAGGCTCCCGTAGCTGAAGTGGCCTCCAGGGAAGAGACTCAACCCTGTTTCCACTTCTCACCACAGGGAGAAAATCCCCTTTGATTCTCCTTCGGTTGCCCCCAAACAGGTACGAGCACAAGTTCTTACATGAACGTAAAGGGCACGACAGGCTTGTGGACAGTGGGGCGCGGGGGGTACCTGGGCTTCCTTAGTGAAGCACGAGGCTCTCTGGCTGGAAGCTCGTGGCGGGGCGGACCTCAGATGATGCCGCCTCGGGTTGTTCTCTCTCTTCTTTCTCAGGCGCCATCCTGCACGCAGTGCCCCGCCGTGACAGAACCACCTCTCTGGCAGATGGTCCCCACTTTACCTCTTTCTCTTTCTCCTTCAGATCTTCCCTGATCTTCACTGCAGGTTTTTTCTTAAGTTTTTAAATTTTTTTTATTTATTTATGCAATCAAGAACTGGGGGGCGGGCCAGAGGTGTGGGGGGTAAGAGAACTCACCAGAGACAGAGTGGGGAGCAGAACAGGCAGATCCACTGAAATCCACTGCTGAGGGGAGCAGCGGGGAGACAGGCGAGGTCTGCTGTGCCCTGTGGGTAGCTCCCTGGCTGGGCCCGAACTCAGGCGGCAGTGGCAATATCGAGACAGCTTGATAGAGCTGAGCCCTAAGCCCTGCGCCACCAGGGAGGCCCTGTGCTGTTTCAGTCTCTGGTGTTGCTGTGCGGACAACCCCTCCTGACAACGGGAGCCCCTGGCAGGGTCACCCTCATTCTCCGGCCGGTGTGCGCAGGTAACAGTTTCCTCCCGCTGAGATAATAAACTCCCCAGCTTGAGGGGCCGGGGAGGTGTGCCCTTCATAACAACTGCAGGCGACACAGAGTCGAGCTGGTGGGGTTTGCTCCTGGTCCTCTGCCCCCCTGAACACGCTGAGCACCCACTGCACCCACGGCTTCTGGTGGCAAGAGGCTCCGCAGGGGCTGCAGACACTGTGGGGTCCTGAGCCGGCACAGGAGGCTCTGGAGGCGCCGTCTCTCCCCCAGCGCTGTGCAGAGCCCAGAACAGCGCGAGCTCGTGGGGCTGGTCACAGGTCAGCGCCTCCCTGCGCCTGAGAGCAGCCCTCGGCCCTGTTTACCCACAACGTGGAGCCTGGACCCTGAGCAATGGCTCTGGAGTTCTTCCTCCCTCTTGTGAAAGGCATCTTCATCATCTAAGCCTTTTTAAAATTGCGGTGCCTTCTCTGGGATTGGGAGTCAACAAGTCTCCAAGTTGCCCACGTGGGTGGTGGGTGTGACGTCATCACCCTAGTGCCGACATCACCATCTTCTGCTCCACCAGGTCTGCTGTGTCGGCCCTGAATGGATGCATCACACACGCTCCCACCAGGGGACACTGGCCATGCATGGCTGCCCGGGCTGGCACCGAGCAGGGAGGGATTCGAAAGGCCTGAGGAGGCGGCTGTGGGCTGTGGCAAGGCCTCCAGGCTGTGTGGCGACCCGCATGCAGGCCAGACTCGTCTTGTAATATGTCAAAATGTTTATTCATATTTTTGTCTATTTTTATTTTTATTATATATTTTTAAAGATTTATTTATTCATTTACACAAGAACTGGGGTACAGGACAGATGTGCGGTAGGGGAGAGGATTCACCAGAGACAGAGCGGGGAACAGAACAGGCAGACTGACGAAATACACTGCTGAGAGGAGCAGCGGGCATGACAGAAGAGGTCTGCCGCACCATATGGGACCCTCGGTAGTTGGCCAGGATCGAACCGTTGCTGCAGAGGCTGCGGACAGCTTCACAGCGAAGAGCTCAACTGCCTGTGCCACCAGGGAGGCCCTTTTTGTCTATTTTTAAATGGGGCTTTTTGTCTTTTTTATTAATGAAATCTGCATCCTGACGGTGGGGTGGTGCTTGTCTCTCCTCCTCTGGGGTCTCGGGTCCCCTTCTCTCCAGCTATTGCCTGCTGTCAGGAAAGCAGGGTGCAGCCCAGTGCCTCAAGTTCAGAGCCGCAAACCCCAAGTCCCTTGGGCTCGGTTTGTGTCTGTGTTTTGGGGTAAATTTAGGAAAGTCCACCATGCTAGGCTTGGGGGGCGTGGGCCTTCTCTTGTGGCATCGTGGGCCATTGCTTCTGGGGGTGAAATCTGGACCCTCCTGCTGGCTCCAAGGAGTGTGAGGGGCACAGGGCCTGCCCTCCCGGCCAGCTAGGCCTTCCCGCTGGGCCCCACCCCTGCAGGGGTGCCCCCCCTGGGGCCTGTGTGGCTGGGGGTGCAGTTTCCTGCCCAGTCCCCTGCCCAGTCCCCCAGCACCTGCCGAGGACCAGCCTCCGGCAAAATGTCATGTCAGGGGTTCCTGAAAGGATGAGACGGCGTCGGCGAAAACGAAAGGGCTGAGGGGAAGGGAATGAGGAGACACCGACACTTGGTGAGGTGCTAGTATCTTCTGCTGAAAGACTCAGCAGGTCTTTATTTATTCATTATTAGTAATAATAATAACAAAATACATTATCATGTGTAAAGCAAAAACAATTAGTGTATTATGTTTTCCATAGACTACTGGCTCCTACAGGTCTCAGCTAGACAGCAGCTTTCAAGGTTAATAGATAATAAACCAGACCTAACGTTAAAACTACTTATTTTTTCATTTAGACAATTATTTAAAACAGTGAATAACCGCCAGTGCATCCCTATCAGCTAAAGCCTAAGCATCAAAGGACTATTCTATTCACATGGCCTTCAGCCGGAGACCAGCTGCTGCTCAGCTATCAGAACTTTTTCTACCTAGAAATTCCTTAACTCAAATAGCTTCATATTAAAAACTTTCCCAAGAAACTTCAAGAGAAAATAAAATAGAAGGACCTGCTATGATTATTGTATTGTAATGCTTGTCAGGCATGCTCAATAAGTTGTCTTCCATTGTCAAGTAGGCCAAATCATTTAATAATTAGTTTCTAATTTTCCATGCCGTTTATTTGCAATATACTGATGCAAATAATATAGTGCCTAATGTACTTTTTTGGGAAATTTTTTTCTTATTTATGACCAAGAACAAAAAGTGAAGGAATGTTAGATCTTCAACCTCACGGTGTGAGGCACAAGGAATCTTCAGCCCCACAGTGTGAGGCCCTTTAGCTTCGGCCCCACGGTGTGAGGCCCTTTGGGCTTCGCTGCTTGCCAGTATCTTATCTGGCTGGGGCATCAAGGCCTCCTGCAGCACACCCTGCAAAGCTCCCTTGGGTGAGTCACCGCCACCCTGTGTTTTGTCCCCTCCTGTCCCTGTCCTTGTTACTTCTCCCCGCGCTGACCAGGGGTCTGCCCCCCAAAAAAGCAGTCTGGGAGTGAGAGCGTGTCCAGCTAAGGCAGCTGCTGTCTCTGGTGCAAGATGTATATGTTATAGAGCAGCCCCGATATTGAACGGGTTACTGGCTGTGGGTCCTCACCCGCGCGCTTAAAAGGGACTTATGAATACTCCACTGCAGGCACACGCAAAAGGGTTAATAAAAGGTTTATTTACAAGGGAAAAGGAAATAAGGAAAATGTACCACTCAGGGAGAAAATAGGGAAATAAAGTCTTTAATGCGTCCTACCTGATCCGCCGACCTGGAAACCCAAAGGCACTCTCAGAGCTGGCCAGACGCTGCGAGCTGGCGGAGAGCCCAAATGGGGGACCCCCCAAAGCCCACGTGTCTGCCTTTTATATCAACCTGGCTGCTGAACCCCACCCTCAGTTCCCAGCCATCTTCCCTTGGGTGGGGATGGGATGTGGAGTTCCCAGTGTCTTTGGCTTTGGCCTGGGGTGGGGGTGGAGTCCACAAAGCCTGTATGGAATTAGCTTTAGGACAGCCTTTTCCCCCTAACAGATAGACAAATAGATAATTAAGGATGTTGCAATTCATATTTTGGGGAATGTTCTAAAAATGAATGGCTATTAATGGATTATATGGGCAAATTTCCCTTACTGAGTTTTCGTCAGCACCACCTCACCATTCGGTTCTTAGAACAAACCCCACGAGTCAGGATGCGCCATTGCTTACAATGCTGCTGATTCTCTTTCCTGACACGTTACCGGAGGGCTGTGCTGGGGTCGCAGGGGGAGGCATGGGGCACGGTCTTTGCTGCTGCAGCCCGGGTCAGGCAGCTCAGGGGATGCTCACCTCCTAGGAGGCATCGTAAGGTTTTCTTTTGCCCGTCCCGGGTTAACGTGAGTAGGGCGGGGAGTCTGGACCCGAGGGTTGGTGGGATGGTCCTGGGCGAGCTCCAGGCTCAGGCTCCCTGTGGCAGCTCCTCGAGTACTTTCTCTGGGGAGTCTTCACAGTCACAGTCATTTTCCAGGGCCCACAAGGATCCCCTGCATTTAGCAACACACACAGGCAATTTTAAAGAGATGATTTGATCTCTGTTAGCAGCCAGCGTAGGAACAGCTTTTAAACTTCTGTGTCAGATGCCAGAAGCTCACCTCAAATACTTGGTCACTATAGATCACAAGACATCCCAGACTGGTCTTTCTAAACATCAGAGTATTTTTAAAACAATGACATCAAATTTATCTTTTTCTGGGTATCTTGAGAAAATGAGACGCGCTCACCGTGTACCCAGAGCAACACAAACACCAGGCAGTGCTCCCATCCCTCCCCAAGAGGTTATCCCCTTGGGCTGAGTCCCCTGGCCCAGCTGCCCACAGCCAGGTGGCACCCCAAGGCCCCCCCGCCCCAGTCCACACTCTGAGTGTCCGATGCTCCTGCTTTTTAACCAGCTCTTCCCTAGAGGGAACACTACGTGCTCCCACCAGCTCCCTCAGGTTTCAGATCAAAAGCAAATACCCGAGTCTGTCCGAGATCAGAAAATGTGTGACTCACAAGGAAAAAGGAGGAACAGATGTAACACTGTGGGCGCTGCTTTCCTCACAGGACAGAGGGCCCCGTCAGCAGACACCAGAGCAGTAAGAGGACACCAGAGAGTGAATTCAGTGAGCCCCTGCCTTAGGAGACGGGCACCATTTACACAGCCAGGAGGGTTTGAAAAAAGAAAATGAAGATTTGGATATTTATCTGAATCTTTTTTTTTAAAATTTCTTATTAAAATCTTAAAAGTACCTGCCCTTCAGACCTCCTGGTGGACCATGGCTGACCTTCTGAAGATTGTGCTTGTGGGGACACCAGAAGGGGGAAAAGTGCCACAAGAAGCACCATCCTTGGGAAAAAGTATTTGAATCTAAATTTGGTCCCTACGCTGTTACCAAGCACTGCCAGGCCGCAGCCCGGGAATGGTAGGGGAGGAGGCTTCTTGTGGTCGACACCCCGGGGCTCTTTAACACCAGGGAGAGCCTGGACACCACCTGTAGGGAGATCAGCCGGTGAGTCCTGGTCTCGGCCCCAGGGCCCCACGCCATAGTCATGGTGATGCGGCTGTCCAACCCCTACACGGAGGAGAAGCAGGAAACAATGGTGTTTATCAAGAACCTCTTCAGGGATTCCATCGGGAAGCGCATGATCTTGTTCACGGGCAAGGAAGATTTGGAGAATCGCAGCCGGAGCGAGTTTATAGCACAGGCAGGTGTGAAGCCAAGAAGCATCATCAGGGAGACTGGGGGCTGCTGCGCCTTCAACAACAGGGCTGAGGAGGCCGAGAAGGAGGCTCAGGTGCAGGAGCTGGTGGAGCTGATAGAGAAGATGGTGCAGAGTAATGGAGGGGCCTGCTTCTCTGATGCCATCTACAAGGACATAGAGAAAAGCTCAAAGAAAATGTGGGGAACTTGAAGAAAATCTACATGAATCAATTGAATAATGAAATTAAACTGGTGGCAGAGGAAGATGCTGATAAACCCCAGGGAGAAAGGGAAAGAAAAATCGCTGTGGAGGCAATGTGAAGTGCAAATAAAAAATGTAGAGGAGGAAGCTAGGTGCAGTGTTTGACGACATTGTGAATGTATTCAAGGAGATGCTGTCAGGAATATGGCACTTGTTTTGGGAGTAATGTCAACCTCAGCTTCCTTCCCAGTCTGCTGTGACGCTAATGGGGTACGTGCGTCTCCAAGTAAGGCGTAGCAGTGTGTCCTGTCTTCCTTGTCCCTGCACCCTGACCTTGTTCCCCGCTGTTGAGCTGTGGGGTGTGTCCCTGCCTGACGTGCATGAACAGCAGGCGGCTGACGCAGCCCCAGGGACTTCTCAGGTGGAGCCAGAATCGGCCCCTACGTCCACTGAGTATGGGTGGAGGGTGAGTGTGTGTGGTCAGGTGTGTGAGTGTGAGTATACGTGTGTGTGAGTGAGTATACATGTGGGAGTGTGAATATACGTGTGTGAGTGTGAGTACACGTGTGTGAGTGAGCTCACTTCCGTGGCAGCTCTCCGAGGAGCAGCCTGGGCACAGGGGTCAGCCTGTCCGGGGTGTCAGGGGCTCTGCTCTGCCCTTGGGGGTCTCAGGACTGGAGGCCTCCAGGGCCTGTCGGGAGCCCAGGCCGGGACTGAGGGGGAGTGTCCAGTCAGCTGCTGCCCCAGGCCCCGCGCACAGTGAGGACGGGCCCAGGACGCTCCTGACAGGGTGCGAGGAGGAGAGAGGGATCAGGGAGGAGGAGGCCCAGACTGTCTGTGGGGACCGCAGGGCTCTGGAAGTTGGGGGAGGGGAAGTGAAAGGGGGTGTATGGGGTGAAAGGTAACGTCCCTCCGGCCCCAGTTCCGCGTCTCTACTCATCTCTGCAGCCACTGAGATTAGGGAGCTGAGACTCATCACGTCTGCTGCTCAGGAGACGCCTCCCCGCGGTCCTGGGTTGGGCTCTGGGGCCCTCGGGTGCGCATCAGGCTCAGGGTTTCGGCCCAGCCCAGCTCCCGCCATTTTGCCGCCTCTGAGAGACGCAGCAGCGGCCGTGGGGTCCGGAGAGGAGGCGCAGGCCTGGCCCCACCTCAGTCCCTGAGCAACACTGGCCTAACTATCCCTCTCTCCAGAGCTGCTGACGGTGCCCAGTGAGCAGAGCTAAAACACGGGGCTCTCCTGGATGACCAAACAGCACCTGTGCCTCCTTCTCCGGGCGACCTGCCTGCTCTCCCCGCCAGGTCATGCTCTCTGCCTCCAAGTCATCCTCCTGTGCCGTGTCCCCCCACCCGTCTGCCTATCTGTCCCCAAAGCCCCGCACATCTCCAAACCCCCCCCTTTGGGGGCAGCCCCTGAGTGACGTCCTCACCCCAGCCCGAGGGCACAGGCCCCTCCTCCCCGCCTGTCCACCGGGCCCTGGACTCCGTCCGTCTCTCCTCGGGTGTTGGTTTTGTCCTCTCGGCCATGTGTGAAGACACCAGGTGAAACCAGAGTGGGGTTTTCTTGCCCCCCTGACCGCCTCCCCTGGCCCATGGGGCACAGCAGACACCTCTGAATCTACTTGGGGTTACACCAAGGGCCCACTTCCTCCCGGGGCCCCGTGGGCTCCTTGGCCCACCTGCTTGTGTCCACAAGCAGCATCGGCTGGACCTGGACACCTGGGGAGAGGCAACGTCCTGACCCTCCACCCCCCACCCCCACTCAGGGAAGCAGACTCTGGAGCGGAGGCCAGCACGTGTGTGGGAACAGAGCCTCCCTCGGGTGATGGTGGGGAAGCGTGACAGCCGTTGTGCTCAGGTGCGTGGAGGAGCCCGGCCTCGGATCAGGCCAGCTGAGGCGCTCCTTAGAGAGGGAGGGAGGGAGGGCACCAGAAATGCAGCGGCCTCAGGGGAGAAAGCCAAATTGGGGTCCTCTCACTGGGCCTCGTGGGTGAGGAGGAGTGGCCTGAAAGGCCTGTGTGAAGAGCAGAGCCAGGAGTGGAGGGGTCTCGGGGAGAACCTCCTACTTGTATTGGTTGTTGGTGCAGCCCCAGCTCCCAGCTGGGACCCAGTGGGGAGGGGACCCGCCTGGACATGCAGATGCCAGAGCGCCCAGGTCAGCAGCGACTCTCAAAGCCAGGCCCTTGGCCGCACGCCAGTGGCACCACGTGGGTGACCCTAGACATCCACTGTTCAGGCTCCACCGACTCCTGACTGAGAACCCCAGCAAGGCCCCTGCGTGTGCGCCTCGGCGCTCCGGGTGCTTCTGCACAAGCTGCGGCCCTGAACCCCGGGCTCCTGCTTCCGAGCAGGCAGTGCCGACTGTCTCTGGAGTGTGTGAGCTTTTCCTGTTTTAAGATGAAATCAGGCTCTGACGTGCCTGAGGGCAGAGAGCCGGTCCGTGGCCCCAAGGCAGCTAAATCCCTGCTGGGAATGTGGGGGTGTCAGGATGGTGTCAGGAAGCAGGGGACCCTCAAAGGTCACGACCAGGGCTCCGGTGACCACAGCGCTGCTTCCTGCACGGAGGAGGCCGGGGCGGGGTGTGTAGGGGCAGCAGCAGGCCTGGGGAGCTGCTCCCTGCACAGCCTGAAGAGGGAGGAGGGACAGGGCTCCCCAACCCCCCCACCCCTGCTTGTGGGTCACACGGGAACAGTCAGCCCCGGGCGGCTCCCACTTTCCTCAGGAAACACGCCGCGGGTCCTGGACAGCTCACCCGCCTCCCGCTCCAGCCCGCGTCCACACAGCCTGACCTCCGCCTCCTGGTGCTCCCCCCACCCCCCGGAGCACCGAGAGCTCCCTGCGGCCCCAGCCCCCTCCTCACCTTCACTCCACCCCTTCCCAGGTTCTTCTTGGGGGCCACTAGTGCAGCCCCCCCTCCCTGTGGTGTCCTCTGTCCCCTTGTTGTAGAGCAGCCCCGATACAAAACGGGGTGCCTGACTGTGGGTCCTCACCCGCGCACTTAAAAGGACTTATCCATGCTCCACTGCAGGCACACGTGAAAGGTTCATAAAAGGTTTATTGACAAGGGAAAGGGAGATGAGGAAATGGACAGCTCTGGGAGAAAAGCGGGAGACAAAGTTTTAAATGAGTCCTACCCGATCCGCCGATCAGGAATCCCAAAATGGCGCTCTCAGAGCTGCCGCCAGCCAGGAGCCGTGAAGCCAGAAGGTGAGCGATCGCGAGCCAGAGAGACCCCAAGGCCCATGTGTTTGGTTTTTATCTCCAACCTGGCTGCCCAACTCCACGCTCAGGTCCCAGCCACCCTCCCTTGGTGGTGATGGGATTTGTCTTTCCCAATGTCCTGAGGGCTTTGGTCTGGAGTTGGGGTGGGGTCCACAAAGCCTGCATGGGATTAGCTCAGGACATCCTCTCCCCCTAACACCCTCAGCCAGCAAGGTCTGCTCAGTGTCGCCCAGCAGAGAAAGAAAGTAGTGGCCAGGGCACAGGGAGATGGCAGAAACCTTATTTGCTTGCAACCATTTTTGAAATTGAGTGATCATATAATTTATTAAAATTTATTTTCTTTCTCCATAAAACATTGAAGCCCTCTAGACAGCAGGGGAGGACGCAGCTCTGGTTAGACTAGCCACGCACCCAGTCAAGTCCTCGACAGCGAGTTCATAGGACCCGCGTCCTCTGGGGTGGGAGGCCCAGCGCCCCGAGAGCTCAGAGCGGCCCGACGCCCCCCGCGCCCCGCGCCCACCCCGCGCCCCCGCCCCGCGCCCGCCCGCGCCCGCCCCGCGCCCGCCCGCCAGCGCCGCCGCGGCCCGAGGGCTCCGTCTCCTGGGGTCCCTCCCCCCCCCCCCCCCCCCCGCGGCGGCGGAGCGGCAGCCGCGGACCCTGCCCGGGCCCGGGGCGCGGCCGTGGCCGGAGGAGACGCCCCCCGCCGCGCCCTCTCTGCGGGCCGGACCCCGAGGCCCGTCGGCAGCCCCGGGCCCACCTGGTGTCGGTGTCGGCGGGGCCGCCCGTGACCCCACCTTGACCCGGGTCCCACCTGAGGCTTCACCTGCGCCCCTCCCGCCCCGGCCCCGACAGCCCGCGGCTCCGGGGGGCTCGGCCTGGGCGCGGCCGTGCGCGTCCTTCTCCGCGGGCCTCGCCCTCCCGAGCCCGCCTCGGCCCCGCCCGGAGGACACGGCCCGGCCGCGGGATGAGGAGACCCCGGCCCTCCTCGCCGGCCCGAGCCCCCGCCGCGGGGGACCCCGAGCGCGGCCTGGGGTCTGGTCCTGGCGTTGCAGGGCTCCCCCGCCCCCCGCGGCCCCGCCCTCGGCCTCCGTGACCCGCTGGACACGCGGTGGCGGCCCGTCCCCAACCGGGGCTCCCTCGCCCGCGCCCCCGGGGCTCCTCCCTCCCCCCCGCAGAGCCCGCGGGTCCCCGCCTCCCCGGACCCCGTCGTGTGTCCAGCCCCCTGGTGCGGGGCGCGTCCTGGCGGGTCCCGGGGAGCGGGGCCGGCGCCCCCCGCTGCGGCGCCTCGGGGGAGCAGCCTTTACGGGGTCACTGCGGCCCGTGTTCCAGCAGCAGCAGCAGCAGCAGCAGCTTCTCCCCCCAGAGCCCCGCGCGCCGCGCTCGGACACCCTGGAAGGGGCGTCCAGCGGGTCTTTCCCCGCAGACGGTGTCGGGCCGGACGCGACCCCAGCAGCGGCCTGGCCGGGGGGTGGCGCGGCCGCGGCTGCTCCGCTGAGGGAGGGACCCCGAGGCCAGGCCGGCTGGGGTGCGGCAGCTCTGGGCCCGCGGAGGCCGCCCGGGAGCCCCGCGGAGACCGCACAGAGCGGGTGGGGGATCAGGTCCCGCACCCCCTGGCGACTCCGCGGCGGAACCCCACAGCCGGGAGAGCCGGGCACGTCTCCCAGGAGGAGAGCCCCTCCAAACCCCGCGCCCCCGGGGATCCTTTTTCAAGGACCCAGGGGGCGCTCCTGCAGGCCCAGCACTCCCGGGCCCTGGAAACCCTGAGACGCCCAGGTTGGGGGCGTCGTGTCCATTTTAGCCCCGGGTGACCCGCCCGCTTGACCCCGCAGGTCCCCAGAGGGGACGCGCCGGAGCACCCCGCTGGGAGTCGTCCTGGGGGGCAAGACCGGGACCCGCAGAAGCGCCACGGGGAGCGCCTCCTGGGGCCGCGCTGGAGGCCAGGCTGGCGCCCAGGCCTACCCGGGACTGGCCAGCAAAGCCGGGGAAGCCGGGGCGCGAGAGCTGGTGGGGATACACACCCAGACGTGTTTCCGGGGGGCCCGCCCCGACGCCCTGTGCCGGGAGGGGGCGCTGCTCTCGCTCTCGGCCCGGCCCCGTGCGCTGCTGCTGGGGGCGCAGCGGGGCCGCTTCACCGCCAGGACGCGCGGGGTGAGGGGGGCTTCGGGGAGCCGCGCTGGCCCCACCGGGCTCCCCTTCCCCGCCAGGAGGACCTGCAGGGGGGCCCTGACGGAGGCTGCAGGGCCGGACAACAGGGCCCTGGGGAGCTGCTGGCCGCTGTGGGGCCGCGTCTGCGCCTTCACCACCCGCCCGAAGGCCGCGAGCCGAAGAGCAGGTCCCGGAGCTCGTGGCCCCAATCCGGGCCTGGGGCTGGAGAACCGGGGGGCGCACGACACCCACGAGCTGCAGGGCCTGGTCACCGGGCCAGGGGGAGGTCGGAGCCCTTCGTGGGGAGCCCGACCAAGGCCATGGGGTCCAGAGAGGGGCCCCGCCGTGGCCGGGGAGAACCCCCTGGCGAGAGCCCCGAGCAGGACGCTGCTGCTTGTTTTATTCTGTCTTCCGTTGTTGGGTAAATTTCTATTCCTGCTGCTCCATGGATTGTACAAAATATGCGGTTTGCCTTCCTACTTATTCTGTGCTCTGCCCACTTTGCGCTGTGGCTTGTCGATGTGGCCAGCTGCTCCCCAAAAGGCAGTGATGATTTTGGGAAAGACCGCGGCCCTGAGAGGCAGGACTCCTCGGCCATAGGCCAGACCCGTGTTTGCTAACGTCGGGGTGGAGGAGGGTCCCCGGGGCCTCAGTATGTGAGGGTCTGTGAGTGTTTACATCTTTACGTCTCTTTCTTGATCAATGAACCCGGTGATTTTAAGTTACTGTCTATTTTGAAATATAGCGACAGGACCTTTGAAAACTGTAAATATAAAATTCTTCTCATTTGCAAATCTCTAAGGTCAATGTACGCTCCTGGAAACTTTTTCTTCTTTAAAATACTACTGCTACTGAATAGAATAAAATAAAAGCTACACTTTAACGGAATAGAACAAAATTATAGTGATAAGTCAGCTGTGAAGGTCCTGAGAGCATACTTGATTCTGTCCTGTGGTTTTGTCCCCATGGTGGGTGGACACATGGTAGTTTATTCTATAATGGAGCCCACTTGAGGCCCACAGCCACGCGCAGACCCGCTCACGCCCCAACAGTCTGTTTCACACACATCACAGGTGCTTAGCATTGTCGGAGGCTCAGCCAGATTCCATCCTGACCCCGAGCCCAGGGAGCCCTGAAACATACAGGCCAACTCCCAGACAAGGGTGGGTGGGTGGGGGGGTGGACCTTCTGAAGCCTCGTCCTGTTCAGTGCAGATAGAAGACAGGCTTAGCAGAATAAACAGAATCCTTATGACCGATGAGCTCGCTGGGAAATAAGGAGAACTCCCAGCGAAGCACACAATATTAAAAAAGAGTGTGCTGCTAACCCCGGAGTTGCAGGCCCCTGGGAGGAGCAGACAGGGAAGGCTGAGCTGACCTCGCCAGCCCGAGCTCTAGGCCGCCAGCCCCGGCTGATCGGCCAGGTTGAAGGGCTGATTCTGGAACAACTATTTTAAAGTTCGTGACTGAAAATTCCAATGAATACATCATCTGGGATTCTGCTTCTATGAACTATCTCAGCAGCCGCATTTTCCTGATTCCTCGTATGTCATATAAACCGCCTTTAGGGGAGCGGACAAGACAGGAAGGGCATCCCCAGAGCTGAGCGGGGAAATGAGAATTTCATTCCCAAGGAAGCCGGCATTTCAGAGCCAGTTTTAATGACACGGGAGCTTGGAACACTGCTCAGTTTCACACAGGCTCCGGCTCACTTCTTAAGTTTTCAAGTTCCCCTTTGACTGTCTGTCCACAGTCTGAAAATAAATGTGTCTAACTTTGAAGCATCCTTTGGGTGTTTCAGTAGTCTGTGTGCAGCTAATAGAAACGACCAGTCATGTTTTAGTAGAAAATGGACTCATGGCAAAGAGAAAAGGATTTTTATTTTGAGCATTAAAAAAAATTTAGACCCTGGCTGAGCCCATCAGGGCTGATATTAATAAATACCACCCACTGAAAAACAACAAGGATGTTCTGTCTTCCTCTCTTGCTTCCTTTCCTTCTGCTGTTTCTCTTTCATTGCAGAGCCATTGCTTGACATCCTTGCTAGGGTTTTGATGGTAGAGGATGTCCCTGCTCAGGTGCAGTAGCACTCCCGTCACTGAGCCACCATGGCCCTTCCCCAGCGTCCACTGTGTCCTGCCCCTGCCCTCCTCTCCCTCCCTCTGCCCCTCTAGATGCTCCAGATCTTTGGTCAGCTTTCAAGAATTGGTTTTCATGTTTGTCTTTGTCTGACCCTTTGTTTGGTTTCTTTAGATTCCACACACCAGTGACACCCTCTGGTATTTATCTTCTCCTCCTGGCTCCCTTACCATCATCCCTTCCAGCGCCACCCACGTGGCACAGATGTCACGAGTTTATCTTTTTGATGGCTGAGTAGTGCTCCACTGTGTTACAGACCACGTCTTCTCGACTTGCTCCTCTGCTGGGGGTGCTTAGGTTGTATCCATGTCTTGGCGATTGTGTGTGGAGCTGCAATGAACTAAAAATCTTCTCCTTAATGGTTTACAGGAATTCTCTGTAGGAGAGGCATGTGAATGCTTTATTGGCAGAGCAAGCAAATTCTGTTTGACAGATTTCTATAGACAATAAAGAAATCTTTCAAACAGGAAGGTAAAATAAAGACTAGCTCACTAATAACAACTGAGATAATTCTTTGCCAGCTTACCTGGACTGCAAGAAAAATTAGAAGTTCTTTAGCCAAAAGTAATAAATGATACCAAACATAAATTTATCTTACATAAGGAAAGTAAAAGCTCCAGAGATGCCAAAAAGAAGATAAAATATAAAAGACATTTTTCTAACATTTTGTTGTTCAGAATTAATTGACTGTATAAAGTGAAAATAGTAATAATGCATTGGGGAATTTACAACATACCTAAAAGTCAAACAATATATGGGAGAAGTCACAAGTATATTATGTTTCTTAAACTACACATGAAGTGGTCTAATATTTTTTACAGGTAGACTGTGATAAATGGTTAAATGCCCCAGAATAAAAAGCAGAGACCATAACACTGGATGAAAGAAACCAGTTATATGCTATTTACAAGAAACTCATTGTAAATACTACAAATGTATTTATTTTCTGTTGCTGCCTAGCCAATCAGCCAGGCTCTGTAAAATAAGGACACACACAGACCTGGGAGCATAAGGAAACCTACATTTATTATCGCACAGTGTCTGTGGGCCAGGTCCGAGGCTTATGCGAGCCCTCTGCTCAGTTTCCACCAAGTGCTGCCGTGCTGTGTTCTCACCAGGAGCTCCAGGCCCTTCCCTAAATGTACTCAGGTTGTTGGCAGAATTGAGCTGCTTGCAGTTACAGGACTGCAGTCCTTCTAGAATCTCCTGGAGGCTGATTCTCCTCACAGGCAGTTCACAACATAGACATTTGCTTTCCTCCAAGCTGGCAGGATTATCCTTTTCTTAGTGAGGCCAGACCCATCCAGCACAAGCCTCCCTTGGACTAAGCCAAAACCAACTGATTAGGAAGCTTAATTATGTGTACAGATGTTATTAAGAGTCTCTTTTTCTTTGCTATGTAACCAAGACAGTAACATCCACCTTATTCACACTTTTGCCCACATGCAAGGGGAGGGGGTGAGCCAGGGTTGTACACAGCTGGAGGGGGGAGGGCATGATCTTGGGCCCCATCCTAGAATTCTGCCTAGCATAAAAACACAGTGTAAAGGTAAAAGAATGGGGAAAGGAATATCATAAACACAGTTATGAAAAGAAAATTACTATATGAATTACTATATGAGTAGAAAGTTCATCCATAGAACAAGGACTATTAAACAATAAAGACAGACGTTACTAAGGCTGATGTGTGGACTCTCCAGGAAGACCCAGCAGTCCCAAACATGATCCACCCCCAGCAGCTTCCAAATACAGGAAGAAAAAACGAAACAAATCAAAAGGCTAAATAGACAAATGCAAAGTTATACGGGGAGACTTTAGATCTCTTAGTCATCAGTAAAGCACAGAGGCTGAAAGTGAGTAAGAAAAGAAGGTGTAAGACGATGATTCTCCCTCAAGGTCAGCTTCATCCTCCCTCCTGTTCAGCATCAGAATGGACGTCCAGCCAGCGACACAAGGCCGCAAAGAAAAGACAGAAAAATCACGCAGATTGGAAGGGACATAGTCAAGTCTTTACTCCGAGGTGATGTGATTGTCTGTGTAGAACAAGGACGGGAGAGGCATCTCTGTGAAGGTGAGCCTGAAGGCAGGGAGCAACCACTCGGGCTCGGAGCGAAGGGAGGAGCCTGACTTCAAGACGCCCAGCTCCCTGCAGCCCCAACTCTCGTCATGAAGAGATGAGAAGTTGACTTTTCCTTTGAATAAAGGCAATCAGGGAACACAGGCGCCCCCTCCCCATCACCGTGTGAGTGTGAGATGAACTGTGGTAACAGCTAGTGGGCTGGCTGACCCTCCGTGTGAGGACCAGCGTGATTGATCCTGAGACCATGGATGCGGGGGGGTTTCACAGAAGGGTTCCTGGGCTGGGCCGTCTCTGGGGTTTGCCTGTGCTGCGCCTCACGGCCGCCGAGCTCAATGCTCACTTGATAGTAAAATCGCTCTTTCTCTTCATTTTAGGGGAGAGTCTTTCTGGGTTGGCAAGTGATTGTTTTGTTTCCCCCGATTGTTCTTACTTCAGAAGTGGAGGGAGACATGCACAGACTTCGGGAGAGGCCCCTGGCCGCGCGCACTGTGCTCTCCGGCTCACTGTGCAGCTCGGTGGTTTCACGCTCATGACGCTCTCGGGGAGCCCTGGGTAGACAAACGGCGCGGCCAGGGGTCCCCCCTTGAATACACGCCCTTAAGCTCCAGCCCCTGAGCACGGGCTGGTCTGACCAGTGGGAGCGCAGAGCCGCCCTGCAGCGCATGGAGAGCTGGTCAGAGGCGCCTCCTGGGAGCGGCTCTCCCCGCCCCCTGGGGACGGCAGCCCTCTCTGTCCCTGGTCAGCAGGAGCCTTCTGGGGGCTGCAGCTTGAGGAGGCAGGGCCGGAGAGTCGCCAGAGTAGGTACTCCCGGGATGGGGGCCGAGGGGGGCGACGGCCACCCCACAAGGGATGTTCTGGGTGGAGGGGAGGCCTTTCTGCATCTGGAGCCCCGTCTGCCTTCTTCATTTTTTCCCTCCAAATTTTCTCCCTCCTTATTTTAACAAGTTCTGAAAAGGAAATGGGGGTGGGGGGCTGACTAGGGCAGGTTTAGCAGGAAGCTCTGGTTAAGGGGAGCTGAGTCTCCTAGGACTGGGTCCTGTTTGTGACAGTTTGTGACCCCGGGAAGAGATTCCCTTCTGCTGGGGGGCTGGGGATCCACTCCTCAATCTTTCTGTTTTCTTTTCCCTGCAGCTGTGCTCTGCGCCATTCAGCCACACGCAGGCTCCTCCTTAACTGCATCCGCCAGGCTTCCTGCTGCGCCCTCACTGAGCACCACTGGCTCCCGGGTCTGTCCCTTGGCAGACAGGACTCTTCCCAAGGACCGCCCTGTCCCGCTGCCCACAGCCTCGGAGCAGCTAGCCCGCAGCACTGCGCCTGGTAAGGGGAGCCAGGGAGGGTCCCCACATCTATGGGGACCCAGAGAGCACAGCTTAGTTCTTGCCTCTGGTTTCTGGTGGGGTCTCACACAGGTTACCCCACCTCCAGGCGATGGTGGGCGCATTCTGGGCAAGAGCAGGTCTAGGTGGGTGGAAAACCAGTGTGGGAAGCAGCACCCCACAGTCCCACTCAGCCACGGCCACCGCGCCGGCCTGGGCCAGCAGATCCTCTACTTCTTAGCCCAGGGGGTCTCGGGGCCACGCAGGATTCCATAAAGCTGGACCAATATTTTCAACCCGGTTGTCAGATGGGAAAAGGGAACCCCCAGCACTCCCTGCTGCGGGAACCAGGCCAGGACACACACCTCATCTTACCCTCCTCACTTCTCATTTCCCTCCCCGCAGCCCGTCCTGGAGTGTCCGTGGCCCAGTGACCCTGGGGGAGGGGAGCAGATCCTTGAGGTCCCGTAGGGCAGATGTGGCCTCAGTATCTCCCACCCCACGAGCTACAAGTTCCCTCGTCGCCTCTGCCCCCTTCTCCCCAATACACACTCATGGTGACAAGATGAGGGACTCAGCCTGAGGCCCACCCGAGTTCAGGGGAGTGGATGGAAGAAATCCATCCCTTTATCGGCCGAGCCTGTGGGGGAAAGTGTCACAGACTCACACTCACGGAACTAGAGCCGTGACCTGGGTCCCGGAAAACACAGGGATGGGCCAGAGGAGTGGAGGAGACTCTTAGGGCGCTTGGCCACTGTCCCCCCAGGGGAATGCGTTCTTCACTTCATGCTTTCTCAAGGGGAGAGGAGACCCTCCGTGGATTTGTTTAAAAACAGTTTCTGCTTTCTCGTAAGGAGTGAGAAGAGGGGAGAGAGACGCTCCAGTCCAGGGTGTGACACAGCCTCCCCCCCGGCTGCTGAGTGATTTACAGATGCTTGAAAATACAATAGAAATAAAATAGAAAATGGCCCAAGGAGATAGTTCCCCGAGGATAACGATGCTCAGGTGTCTGAATGTGAGGTGTTCTCAGACCTTCTCGACTTTTCATTTCTGTTTTTATTCCAGAAGGGAATGGAAGGCCTTCAGAAGAGCAGCTACGGGACTATGGCTGAAGGTGAGAAAGCCCCAAAGCACTGGAGACCTCCGGCCCTGGGGGTGTGGGGGGCTCACTATCTCCCCCACATGCCCCTGCCCCTCCCTTAAACACGGCAGCAGAAGCCAGTGGTTTAACCTGAAGGCGAGAGAGGCAGCTGCTCTTTGTCCCCCGCCTGCCTCCACCATCACATGCCCTGGGGGGGGGGGCGCCCGGCGCGGCCTGTGGGAAACATGGAGATGAAACTTCTGGCCACAGGGTGGAGGATTTGGAACTGAATTGTGAGACAATGATTTCTGCTGCTGCTTCTGCTCCTGCTCTCAGCTGAAGAGAGGAAACCTTCCCCTCGGAGGTTTAGTTATCATTTTGCTCCTGAAGGACAGGAAAACCACTGCAGCAGGAGGAATAAACCAGGGCCCTGAGGAGCCTGAGGAACTAAATTCATCTGGGCTCCCCAAACGCAGCAATCCTTGGGTTCTCATCTCTTCAGACCTTCAACGTGCTAGTTCTTGGTTCCAGGTCACCCTCTCCAGCTCCACTTTTGTTATAATTTCCCGGATTCCCATCAGCCCAGTAGATGATCCTCCCAGCACGTGTCCTGGAACATCTTCCCCACCCACCCGAGGTCACTGCCAGGCTCTCCTTGACATCAACTCAGACCCTTCAGGCTTCCCCATTTCAACACCCAACTCCCCACCCAAAGGGCACACCCCCCCAATTGACCCTGGGTGGAGGTCACGAGGCCGCGACCTTGGAGACTTCCTTTCTCCCCAGGCTGAGCTGTGGGTGCTTCCACCCGAGCACACCTGGGGGTTTTCTCACTCGTGACTTCTAATTCACGTTATTCAGCCTGAAGCTGGTAAGAACCATCCATGGAAGCCCTTTTTCTGCAGGCCCGGGGGCTGCTCTGGAGGACGGGCATGGGGCCCCCTCCTTGGAGTAGCAGGACTCACTCTGGGCTGTGGGTATGTTACAGGGCAGAGAGGGGGCAGCCCAGTCCCGGAAAATCTGCCTGCTCTAAATAGGTTCTGCCATCTGCTGCATCAACAGAAAACATATGAGACTTTAATAGGAAGAAACTTTATCACAATTAGTGAACAAGACAGGAAAGGCAAAGAATCTTGTTTTTAAATCAAGCACCCAAAGTGACCTGTCCCCTCGTGGGTAAAAGTCCACCCAAGCAGGATTGGCCCAGAGCAAGGCCCCAAAGCCTGTCCCAAGTCTAAGGCACCTTCCAGTGGGGACCCACAGAAAAGGGTCAGAAACAACCAGACACGTCTGGAGGGAAAAGAGCAAAATCAAAGTCAAGACGAAAACTGCCATTGTCACCTCCCCACGGGTCTCCCCCACATCTGAGTCACCCAGTCCACGACCAAAACACAAGCGCAGTTTCTTCACGTGTCTCTGCTCCATGTGCCTCCTCCAGGGCTCCTTCTGGCTCCATCCTGCTTCCTTCCATCCTCAGTCTCCTCTGCAGCTTCTTCTCTCTCTGCTCAGTCCACCCTCCTTGGGGTGGCGCAGGAAACCTGGAACCTCCCCGTTTCCTGGGGACCCCCCTGTTACTGGTACAGCCGGGGCTTGCCCTGGGGGTCCCCTTCTGCCCAAGAGCCTCCTACGTTGCCTACAAAACTTGGCACGTGTTCCAATAGGACTGTCCATCTGGGAAAGAGGCCCAGGGCGTCCATGAGGAGCTGTGACCAGAATCCTCAGAATTACTCAGTAGGGCACAGAAAGCTCCCTCTTTCTTTCACACACAGGCTGGGCAGGAGATGACAGGATCACAGCTTCGTCCTCACTGAGGCTCGTGCTGGTGGGCAAGACGGGCTGTGGGAAAAGCGCCACCGGGAACAGCATCCTCCGCCGGCAGGTGTTCGAGTCCCGGCTGGGGGCCCAGGCCGTGACCAGGAGGTGCCAGAGGGAGGCGGGCACCTGGAACGGGAGGAGCCTCCTGGTGGTCGACACGCCCCCCATCTTTGAGGCAGAGGCTCGGACAAGGGAGATAGCCCAGGACGTCGGGGACTGCTACCTGCTGTCCGCCCCCGGGCCCCACGCGCTGCTGCTGGTGACCCAGCTGGGCCGCTTCACGGAGCAGGACACGCAGGCCGCGAGGAAGGTGAAGGAGGTCTTCGGGGCAGAAGCCATGAGACACGCGATCGTCCTGTTCACCCACAAGGAGGACCTGGGGGACGGGTCCCTGCACGATTACGTGGCCGATACAGACAACCAGAGCCTGCGGGCGCTGGTCCGGGAGTGCGGGAGGCGCTACTGTGGCTTCAACAACCGGGCCACGGGGGAGGAGCAGAGGGTGCAGCTGGGGGAGCTGATGGCCCTGGTGGAGCAGCTGGAGAGGGAGCTGCAGGGCGCCCACCTCAGAAACAGCCTCTTCTCGGAGGCTGAGCTGCTGCTGCTGCGGGGCAGGGGCGGGGCCTGCGGGCAGGAGCTCAGGGCCTTCCTGGCCAAGGTGCAGGCACAGGTGGAAAAGCAGAAGGAAGAGCTGAGAGAGACCCAGAGCTCAGGGGTGATGAGGGGGTTCCTCAGAGTCTGGAGCTGGGTGATGTCTCACCCCGGAACTTCTGCCTTCCTTGGCGTGTGCGTGTTGGTTTCTGTTGCCCTTTTAATTTACTTTGGGGCTGGTGGCCACTGAGCACAGGGGACACGCTCTGCGCGCCTTCCCTTCAGAGCCGCCCGCTGCCCGTCGGGGCTTCCCTTCCCTTCGTGAGGGCACTTTCAGCCCCTCCCCCGGCAGGATCGCAGCCCTTTTCAGTAAATAAAGCCTAGAGGAAAAGCTGGCGTCTCTGGTTGTTGTTAAAAAGTCTGAGGGTGAACCCCAGGGACCTGGCCACAGCCCTGGAGCCTGGCTGCAGGAAGGGCGCGGGCCGAGGGGCTGAGGGGCCTAGGCAGGAGGGGAGGGGAGGGGAGGGGGGGAGGGGGCGCAGGCACAGGGCTGGTTCTGTGAGCTCTGTCCATCGTCCTCCGTGGGCAGTAAAGCTGCTGTGTTACTCTCCAGGGCTGCAAGTAAGTGATTCACAGCCTGCGCAAGGGCCCAGATGTAACCTCCTCAAACCCTTGAAGAGTTCTCAGGCCAAGGACCACCCCCTCCATGCAGCCTTCCCAGACTGCCCAACCTAATTTGTCCATCCCTCCTGGCTCCACTTGGTCCTGCTACACAGACACTAAGACAGGACCATGAGTGCCCAGCTCTCTGCTGGGAGCAAGGAACATAAGGTAGATAACACAAGGTTCCTGCTTGGAAGAAGTCACTGGGGATGAAGTCATAGAAAAATGGGGTAAACGTGATGTTGCTTGGAAGTGGGGTGTCAGCCAACAAAAGGTTATACTTGGCCCTTCAGAGGCTCCCTGGACAGGGTGGTGCTGGCCTCTCCCAGGAGTCACTTCAGGCTGAGGCAGGCCACAGCCCAGGAAGGGAGTGGGATCAGCCATGGAGAGAGGGTGCAGGGAGAGATGGCACTGGCAGGGCCTGGGCTACCAGGGCCAAGGGCTATGTCACAGGGCAAGGGTTGGTGTACTGGGAAGATTGCACATGGTGGTTGGAAATACAAGGCAAGCCTGGGGACTGGGGGAGTATTGGGGAGAAAGAATCCCATCTGGGGGGTCAGAACCAGGGCTGTGTGGATGGGAGCGGAGCAGGGAGGGGAGGATGGGCCTGAGGCACAGAGGAGGTGGAGGGACAGCAGTCGGGGAGGCAGCCAGTGTCATCCTGGGCATCTGGTGACTGTGCTCCCGTCACCCCCAGGGCCTGCGGAGGGAGAGCAGAAAGGTGAAGACTTCAGATCTGGATGTGTGGCCGTGAAGGCCTCTGGGGCATGTCCAGTCTGGGAGACAATCGCGGGGGGATCCCATCCTCCCTGTAGGAAAGACCCTTGATGCGTGATCCAGGCCTGAGGAAGTGTCAAGGGCAGGGCTATAGGAGGGTGGCTCCCGCCAGGGTGCCAATGGTCATTCCCAGGCTCCCATGGGGAACAGAGCACCCACACTTTGCCCACAAGCAGCGCTGCCTGTGACCCAGAGGGCCCCCGCCTTTGTGGATGTGGGAGGAGCAGAGGTTGGAGCGTGACCTGGAGATAAGCAGCCGTGGAGGAGAAGGGTTGGCCAGCCCTTTACTCAGGGGGAATGTTCAGGAAAAAAATTCCTTGGGAGTGAGCTCCTGAGCTGTGTGTTCCTGCTCCGTACCCCCCCCCACCCCACCACCCGGCCCTGCCTCCTCCCCCATATTCTCCCAAACAGTCCTGCTCTGAGTATCTGTCACTTCATTCAGAGTCTGTGAGCAGTTACTTGACCAGGCCCCTGAGCAGGCCCCGGGTCCCACCGAAATCTAAGAACAAGAGAAATCTGGTCCCTTGTCCCCAGGCCATGTCCTCCACCCTGACGCGTGTTCTCATATTTCAGAGGAACCGTGAGAGGCTTAAGGATTTAAAAAAAAAAAAATATGGAGTCGGGCCTCCCTGGTGGCACAATGGTTGAGCGCTGTGTTGCGAAGCTGCCCGCAGCCTCTGCAGCGCCGGTTCCATCCTCGGCCACCGGGGAGGGTCCCACATGGCGTGCAGACCTCTCCTGCTGCCCACTGCTCCCCTCAGCAGTGTATTTCGTCTGTCTGCCTGTTCTGTCCCCCACACTGGCTCTGGTGAATTCTCTCACCCTCCTGCGCTTCTGACTATACGCAGTGCTTGTATAAATAAATAAATAAATCTTAAAAAAAAATCATTAAAAAAAAAGAAATATGGAGTCAAATGCTTTCAAATGTAGGTAAGAAAAAGACCAAAACTCAAATAGCTTAATCAATAAGGGAATTTATTCTGAAATAATGGGGAATTCAGAGGTAAGTTGGGCTTCGGGAGCAGTGACTCAGGGGTTCAGGTCTGTGTCATCTCTGTTCTACTCTCAAGCATTGACTTCACCCCACCCTAGTGGCAAGATGCCGGCTGGCGCTCCAGACATCACCCTCAGATCCAAGAAGGATCTGAGACAGAGACTGTCTTTCTGAGGGACTCGTTGGCCTAAAACGAGGCATCACACCCATCCATGAGCTCGTCGGGGCAAAGAGACTAAGGTTGGCGCCTGCAGGCCACCAGGCGGCCCGGGGCTGGGCTGTTGTCCTCTGCTGGAGCACAGGGCTCGGTGCCAGCCAGGCAGAGTCCAGGCCCCCCAGGAGTGTCCGAGGCAGAAGGGAGGGACCTGCAGGGACAGCAGCCTGTTCTCTGTGGACAGGACATTCATTCCAGAATCGGTGACTCGAGGACCGTGAACCCACGGGGTGTTGTTTAGAACATGCTCTGACGTGCAGATGCCAGCTGGAGTGAAAGAGGGTGGAAGATGGCAAGAGAAACAGGAACAGGTCAGCAGAACAAACAAGACAAACACCCCCTTTTTTGCAGAGTGTCTGGTCCTTGGAGGGCTCAGAGCCCTTGAGGAAGGAGGCGCCCTGCAGCTCCCTCTCCAGCTGCGCCACCAGGACCATCAGCTCCCCCAGCTGCACCCTCTGCTCCTCCCCCGTGCCCAGTTGTTGAAGCCACAGTAGCGCCTCCCGCACTCCCGGACCAGCGCCCGCAGGCTCTGGTTGTCTGTATCGGCCACGTAATCGTGCAGGGACCCGTCGCCAAGGTCCTCCTTGTGGGTGAACAGGACAATCGCGTGTCTCATGGCTTCTGCCCCGAAGACCTCCTTCACCTTCCTCGCGGCCTGCGTGTCCTGCTCCGTGAAGCGGCCCAGCTGGGTCACCAGCAGCTGCGCGTGGGGCCCGGGGATGGACAGCAGGTAGCAGTCCCCGACGTCCTGGGCTATCTCCCTTGTCTGAGCCTCTGCCTCAAAGATGGGGGGCGTGTCGACCACCAGGAGGCTCCTCCCGTTCCAGGTGCCCGCCTCCCTCTGGCACCTCCTGGTCACGGCCTGGGCCCCCAGCCGGGACTCGAACACCTGCCAGTGGAGGATGCTGTTCCCGGTGGCGCTTTTCCCGCAGCCCGTCTTGCCCACCAGCACGATCCTCAGCGGGGCCTGCCCTGGCCCTGAGCACTCTCCTCCTCCTGTGGGGGCATGAAAGCAGGTTTGCCTCCCTCTGGGTTCCTCAGCTGAAACCCGTCCCCAGCATGAGGGCCTCTGGAAGGAGGTTTGGTTTCCATGGGGTCGTGAGGGTGGAGCCCCCGTGATTAGGGGATAGTGTCCCTGTAAGTAGAGGAGTCCAGGGGCCTCTCTCCACCAGGTGAGGACACAGCCCCAGGAGTGGGTCCTCCCCAGACGCAAATCCACCAGCACCTTGACCTTGGACCTCCCGGCCTCCAGACTGAGAGAGATTTGCTGCTTCCCACCCAGGCTGCGGCGCCAAGGAGGCCTCATGCCCTCCTGCCGTCACGGGGCTGCACCGAGAACCCCAACTGCCCCTCAACAAAAGCAAGAAAGGAACTCAGGCAGGGCTGGGAGGCCACATCACCCCAGCTGGGCAGAGCCCCTGGGCTCTTTCCTCCACGACTGCCGCCGCCCTTCTAGAACCTTCTCTCTATTTTGTTCCCACCCAAAGTGATGCTCAGGGCCTCCCACAACCAGGAGTTGATTGGCCCCTACTTTCCACTCCTGTCCTTCCTGCCTGATCTCTGTCTTACAAAATGACAGGGTTTTACTAGAAAAATGTAACCTCACTACGGAGAACATCAAAGCAAATAGCCCACCACGTGACATTTCCTGGGGAGATGCATGTCCTGCGTTGCTGATAAGTTGAGTCACCCCAAGGAGGGGAGTTTGCTCCCCGATGCTCAGGTCCTGGCCCCCAAGTTCATAAAAAGCTCGCAAGACCCTTGCCTTGTCTGGAGGCACCTTCTCCGTCCTGAAGCCCTTCTTCCATGATGCCCTAGAAGGACACGCAGGGACGGCCCACACTGGAGTGGCTGGGCATGCCCCACAAATCCCCACATTTATAGAGGAAACAGGGGTGGGAAGAAACAGCCACTGAAGGTGGGACATGCAGGAGGGACACCAGACCAGGTCTGCGGGGACCCGGCCCCACCCCACAGCCTGGGCTCCCGGGAGGTTCACGCACAGCCCAGCATGGATGCAGCCGCAAGGGCTTCCTGTCGCCGTGAGTAGCTCACGGGGGGGCACTGAAAATGCAGCGTCCACCCTGAACACCTAACCAGTGAGAGCACCGCTGCCTGCCAGCTCCAGGCCTCTGGGCTCCCGTCACTTTACGGTCAGTCCTGCCAGACTCACGGCTGCCTGCAAGCGTGCCCTTGCGTGCTGCAGACGGGCCCCTCCCTAAGCGTCTGCATGACGGGAGCACCTCACTTGTGCTGCAGATGGAAGGTCAGCCTGGATGGGCCAGTGAGTGGACCTCTTGTCCATGGAGGGTTCTCGGTGGTCCCGTGGGCTTGCTCACCACATGGTGGCCGGTCCAAGGGTGAGCACCCAAGGGAGCAGGGGGCAGGTTCCGGCTCCACCTGAGAAGTCCTGGGGCTGCGTCAGCCACCTGCTGTTCACCCACGTCAGGGAGGGACACAGACCCCTCTGCTCAACGGCGGGAGCAAGGTCAGGGTGCAGGGACAAGGAAGACAGGAGACACTGCCACGGCCTCACGTGGGGACGCACGTACCGCATTAGCGTCACCGCAGACTGGGAAGGAAGCTGAGGCTGACATTACTCCCAAAACCCGTCCCATACTCCTGACAGTTTATCCTTGACCCAATTTACAAAATTCACAATGTCGTCAAGCACACCGCCCTTAGCTTCATCCCTTGCATTTTTGCTCTGCTCTTCCCATTGCCTCTGCAGCGCTTCGATTTTCCTTTCCCTGTCTTCCCTTGGTTTATCAGCATCTTCCTTTTCTACCTGTTTAATTTTTTCATGTAATTGCTCCATGTACTTTTGCTTCAACTTCTCCTCCTTTTCTTTGAGCTTTTTCTCCATGTCCTCGTAGATGTTGTTAGAGAAGCAGGCCCCTCCGTTGCTCTGCACCATCTTCACCCACCAGCTCCTGCACCTGAGCCTCCTTCTCGGCCTCCCCCGCCCTGTTGTTGAAGGCGCAGCAGCGGCCCCCACACTCCCTGACCATGCTTCTTAGCGGCTCGGGTCCTTGTGCTATAAACTCACTCAGGCTATCGTCCCCCAAATCATCCTTGTGCGTGAACAAGAAGATCATGTGCTTCATGGCAGAATCCCCAAAGACGTTCTTGATCAACTTGATAGTTTTCTGCTCTTCCTCTGTGCAGCAGCCCAGCTGCATCACCATGACTACGGCGTGGGGCCCCGGGGCCGAGTGCAGGACGCACCGGCTGATCTCCAAGCAGGTGGTGTCCAGGGTGTCCTTGGTGTCAAAGAGCCCCGGGGTGTCGACAAGTAGAGGGCTCCTCCCCAGCCATACCTGGGATTCTACCTGGCACGTCTTGGTAACAGCGTGGGTGCCATTTTAGATTCAAAAACATTCTTCCCCAGGAGAGTGGTCGCTGTGGCACTTTTCCCACTTCCGGTTTTCCCCACGAGCACGATCCTCAGAGTGTTGTCCTCGCTGTCAGCCATGGACACCGGGTTGGACCTAGAGGGCAATGTGAGGAAAGAGAATCACTGTAAGCAATGGCGCGTCCTGACTAAGTGGGGTTTATCCTAAGAACCGAGGGGTGAGGTGGGGCTGGGGGAGCTCAAGGGAGAAACATGGTTCATATAAGAAATCTCAATAAGAAATGGAAGAAAAGGGCCTCCCCTGGTGGCGCAGCAGTTGAGCGCTGGGTTGCAAGGCTGCCCACAGCCTCTGCAGCGCTGGTTCGATCCCCAGCCACCGGCGAGGGTCCCACCAAAAAAACAAAAAAAAGAAATGGAAGAAAAACAAAAGACTGGAGAACTAGCCCAGCCTCTCCTCCTCTCATGCCCTCCGGACACACCCGCGCTGCAGGCTCCTGGGGCCGCTGCTTCACTCCCTTCCTCTCACTCTCTCATTTCCACCCACGCCCTCCTTGCTCTGCAGGAAAGCAGTGTCTACAGCGCTAGACGTCACTGTCTTCTCCTTTGGTGTCACGCGCGTTCTGATCCGGAACAGGCTCAGGTGTCTTCGTGACGACCGATCTGAGGACGCTGGTGGGAGCAGCTCGCGTTCCGTGCAGGGGAGACAGCGTCCTTACCCCAAAGCAGGCGCATCGGGCACTCAGAGTGTGGACTCGAGGGGGGAGTGGGTGCTGCCACTGGGCTGTGGGCAGCTGGGCCGCGGGGCTCAGCCGAGGGGATAACCCCTTGGGGCGGGATGTGAGCACTGCCTGGGGTTTGTGCTTGCTCTGTGTAGGCGGTGGGCGCATCTCATTTTCTCAGGTTACCCAGATAAAGAGAAATTTGACGTCATTGTTTAAAAATACTCCAATATTTACGAGAGCATGACGGAGTTACTTGTGACCTAGTGTGGGTCTGCTAATCCTAAGCGGCCTGTTTGGCCGCCATTTTGTTGCCTACGGTTCTGAATCCTAAGCAAGGTCAGAAGGGCCTGGTCAGTTAGGTCCAGGAGCCCCGCAAGGTGCCCTTGAGATCCATCAAGAGCACAAAGCTGGATCACGCTGGGAAGGGTGTGCTTCACGAGTATGACCGGGAACACCGGGGTAGATGTATAACAAGGGACCCCAGAAGCTGATCAGTGGAACGCCTTGTTGATAAGAATAAAACCAGGGTGGGGGGATTAGGGTGTGATCTCCATGACAACACCGAGTCATCAAGCAGATGAGAAGCACCTGGAGGGCAGATTCACAACCCCTGATCTTCTATATTCCTCCCCTTTCCTTAATCTCCTTCCCCTTCATCTCCTTCCTCTTTCCTTTTGCTCTGCCCCCTTACACCGATGCTGTGAATCAATAAAAAGGCCAGGATCTTGCTCTTCAGCAGCATCCCGCATCATGTAGCCTGCTCCACCACTCCCGTCTCTTTATCAGTGTGGTGTTGCCTGACAGAGCAATCTATCATGACAAAGTGTTTGAAGTGAGCTTTGGCATCTGACTCCGAATTCTAGAAGCTGTTCCTTTGCTGAGTGGTAACATAAACCAAATCACAGTCTTTATGAATTTCATGTGTGGGTTACAGCTAAATGCCCGTGACCATCATGGGCCCGGAGAGGCATCAGATAGAGAGTGACCCTGATGGTGAAGACTCCACAGTTGAGGAGCTGGAAGATCTGGTGGCCAGTCTGTGCCCGAGGCCAGGAGCAGGTGTTGCTGGGAGGGTCATCTCAGGCACTTGGTGCAGAAGGCTGTCCAGGCTTCACCTTTGGGGAAGGTGTGGCAGTGAGCACTAAGATGGGTCCAGGTGTGGGGGAGGACCACGCCATGCACAGCCTTCCTGCATACAAGCACTGGGTACAGTCAGAAGCACGGGAGGGTGAGAGAATTCACCAGAGCCAGAGCAGGGAGCAGAGCAGGCAGAAGGACCGAAGTACACTGCTGAGGGGAGCAGCGGGCGGCAGGAGAGGTCTGCGCGCCATGCGGGACCCTCCTCCGGTGGCCGGGGAGCAGCCGGGGATCGAAACAGCGCCGCGGAGGCTACAGGCAGCTTCGCAACCCAGCGCTCAACCGCTGCGCCACCGGGGAGGCCCCTGGAATTCACTTTCAATCAACCATTTTGTTCCATTTGGGCCTTGAGCTGATTGCATGAGACCCACCCACGTGGAGGAAGGCAAATTTCTGTGCATCTCCTCCACTGCTGGTGCTTCTCTCAGTGGGAAACATCCTCACAGACACATCCAGAAGGTTTGACCAAACATCCGGTCACCCCATCAATTGACAGACAAATTAGCCATCATGTTGGTGGTGCAGGACCTTGAGCTCTCACAGGGTTACTCCTACCACCTGTGGGGTCTGTGACTTATCACGGTCTGAAACGCAGGGGACACTTCTTGCTCCTGGAGCCAAATGTCTGTGCTGTACTTAGAATGTCAAGTGTTCTTCCTTTTATAAAAAAATTAGTGGTTACTCTAGAGTTTGCAATACACATTTACAAATAATTCATGCCAATTTCAAATGATGTTCTACTGCTTCCCGGATCAGCCAGGTACTTTATAACAGAGTATTCCCAGCTCCTGCCTCCCGTCTGCCGTAACGCTGCTGTCATTCACTTCAGTTACCCACGTGCTGGCATCGTGTGATGCGAAGCTCCTTTCATCGCTGTGAACAAAACATCACCTAGTAGGCCAGGTCAGAATAAGAGACATGAAAGATTTCCTACACAAATGCTCTTACTTTCCTCATGTAGAGCTGATTCCTGACCTGTGTTACTTTCCTTCCTCCTAAAAAACTTCTGTTTGTTGTGGGGCCGGTTTGCTGGTGATAGAATCCCTGACTCTTGTTTGCGTGAGAGAGTCTTTACGATTCACTCCTGAAGGCTGTTTTTGATACAGAGTCTACTTGGTGGTTTCCTACTTTCAGCACATTCAATATTTTACTCCTCTCTATGCCCCTTGCACGGCTTCTGACGAGCAGTCTGCTCCTGTTCTTACCCTCTCTCCTCCGTAAGTAAAGTGTTTGATCTTTGGGGCTCTTTCCAAAATTTTCTCTTTGTCTTTGTCTTTCTGCAGCTTAAATACTCTACGCCAAGTGTGGATGTTTTGGTATTTATCCCAGTTTCTCTTAGATCACGGCATCTGTGGCTTGGGGGGTGTCATTAACTTCGTCTGCCATTGTTCCTGAAGATGGATTTATTATGTTTTATTCTCTCTTTCTCTCTTTCTTGTATTCCAGTTATGCTCCTCTGGAAATTGTCACACAATTCTTGAATATTCTGTTCTATCTTTTCTATTATTTTATCATTTCAATTTGGGGAATTTGTATTATCTTCAAGCTCATTAATTCTTTCCACGGTTGTGTCCACTTGTCAATGAACGCCAGAAGGTCATTTCTCATTTCTCTATGGCACTTTTGATTTTTAGAATTTCCTTTTGAGACTGTCATGCTGTTTCCCTATCTCTGTTTACATTTTCATCTGTTTTTGCATGTTAGATACCCTTTCAGGCAAACCCTTTAACATTTCAACCACTCATTTTATTTAAAAAATTATTTACTTATGCGTACAATAACTGGGGTACAGGCCAGAGTTGTGGGGGGTGTGAGAGGATTCTCCAGAGACAGAGTGGGGAGAAGAACAGGCAGATAGACTGAAATCCACTGCTGAGGGGAGCAGTAGGAGACAGGAGAGGTCTGCTGCGCCATGTGGGCCCCTCCCTGGCCAGGCATCCAACTTGTGCTGCAGTGGTTGCGGACAGCTTCATAGGTTGTGCCTAAACTTCTTGCGTGACCAGGGAGGCCCCAGAGTGTATTCTCTTAATTAAAATATATTTGATGTACAATTTAGAGTTTTAATATAATCTTAGAGATTTAGATTGTTTCCTATTATCCCTACTTAAATGTTTTTCTATAGGAGGTATGTGTTGAAATCATGAAAGTCAAAAGGGTTTGGGTTACACTCCAAGGACACAATCCCGAATGCTGGAATTCCAAAGCCAAAATTCGAAAAATAAAATGATAGAGAACATCAACAATCCTTCCAGACATTTCTTGGCCTTTTGGAAAGGGCTTGCTCTGTGTGAGGGAGAAGTGAGCACCTGCTGTCCCTGCGTCTGGAGCGAGCTGGCCATCCACAGCGTTGTCAGCAGGATGTAGGCGCCGCTTGGTGATCGCGCTGCTGTGTCTCCCACCCTCTCTAGCCACCCTGGGGTGCAGGCTGGAGCCTGGGCCCATCTAACTCCCCCATGGGAAGGAGTGGGTGCAGGAGGCGAGACCGAGGACTGGGCGGAGACCGTCCTGCTCTGCTTGCGGGAGGCAGCTCTGAGACGCAGCTCTGAGACGCGTCTGCCACCCAGCATCGCCCCTTCCTGAGGGCTGGCTGAGGCGCAGCGAACACGAGCCCACATCCCATCAGCATCAGAACTGGAACCTGCCTGACCCAGCGACCTGGAATCCCAAGCCCAATCCTCGAGGGCCCACGGGCTTCCCTCCTGCTGGTCTGACCCGGTCAAGTCTAATCTGCCACACTGGGAGTCGTAAGGACACGTCAGCGGGTCCCGGGAGGGCACCCTCGTCAGCCCTCATCAGGAGGAGCCGATTCTGTCGCCCGTCAGGGCTGCGTGGCCGTCACGGAGTCTGTGCAGAGACCTGCCCTGACCACGGCCACCGTGTCCAGGGGCTTTGCCCCTGCTACTTCCGGCTGGTCCACAAGACCCCGCTGGTCCGGGCACCGGCTGCGGCCACCGCTGTGAGGAAAAGAGATTCAACTGTAGGAAGGAGATGGGAAGAGAGTGGAAGACACTGTCCTGGAGGGCCTGAGGGAAGGGATGTAGGGATGTGGACCCCTTTCTTCCTGACCAGCCCCCCAGGTGACTTTACACCCCCACTGACCCCAGGTGCAAAGTCAGGGCGGTTACTGGTCTGTGGAGAGGTGGGAAGAGGACCCGGAACTCCAGAAAGGGCTGTGGCCACCCTGGCCCCTGGTTATTTGGGCCAGGAGGGAGCAAAAGCACTGGGTTGCCCTTCAGTCTCCCACCAGCCTTCTCTGCCCACCCTGGGCCGGACACGGGACCAGAGGTTTTTGGTGACTGTGGCCTGTCAGGGTCCTTGCTGTCAGCCCCGGGATCGGTCACCACCACCCCCTGTCTGCTCACCACCTGTGGTCTCCTCTGGAGCAGCCTGCAGCCCCCCACCTGTCTGACCGGTGGGGACGTTGCGGGTAGGTGGGCCCTGGCCCTGCTGACCTGGGCAGAGGCTCTGAACTCGCTGCCCAGACTGGACACTCGGGCCATCCACCACGGCCCTCATTCCACCCCAAGTCAACAGGGGTCAGAGCCCGGTGGGTCCTGCCCGTGGCCATGGACCTGGTGGCAGCTCACGCCCCTCCTTCTGTGAGACGCAGGCCAGTTTCCCCTTTACAGGTGCGTGTTGGGGCGCGGGCTGAGGTGTGGGGAGTGCACACGGACAGAACAGCCCTGTTGCCAGCCGCTTTGGGAGGGCGAGACAGTCAGACACCAGATGGAGGGACAGACGCCGGATGTGTAACCTGTGGCTAAAGCCATAGACTGTTACAGGTGGCGGTGCCTGGAAGGTGGTTGGTGAGGACAGACATCTCTGGGAAAATGCTAAAAAGTATTGCATTTGGGGTGGGGCAACTGATAATAATATAAGGGGCGCAGATTCATTCAGTCTTCGAATTCAGGTGTTTGGATCTTCAGCATTTGGGTTGTGGATTCCGGCCCCCACCACGCCAATCTTCCAGAAAGCTCTTGCTGGCCTCTGAAGGTGGAGGCCTCCAGCAGCCAACCTCAGAGAGGAGAAGTTCAGAGGCTTTGCAGGTGCTGAGCAAATGAAACTGTTCCTGGTTTTGCTGTGGTTACAGCCTGGCAGGGAAGGCGAACACCTGGAGCTGGTGCTGGGTGCCCCGCTGAGCTATGAGTGGGGCCGTTTGGCGGTCTTTTAGCTGCTGCAGCTGCTGTCTGAGTGTCCCTTGTCTGGTGCTGCGCTGGGGGTCCCGGCAGCTCCGGGAGCATCTCCTGTTGTGTCTCCTGTTGTCTTCGTGAGGCTGAGCCTGGCCTCAAGTCTGGATCCTGCATGCTCCAGGTCAACAGAGGCGGGAAGACAGCATCTTGGGCACATGGCCTATTGTTCATGAGAGGAGCCCCGTGTCCTCAGTGGCAGGAAGACGCCATCTTAGCTGCTTTGTTTAGGACTGAGAAGCACTGGACACAGCTTCGGGTGAGGTAAAGGCCATTTTTGGCCTCAGTGACTCTTTGTTTATCCATGATTTGTTAAATAAATCCCATTGTTGTGGTTCCCTGAGCCTGAGTAGTCTTGTAATTGTGCGTGTGGGTGAAGAACTCAGACAGTGACTGGTAAACTATTGGGCAGTATCCTTAGCCAGTTCTGGTGCCCCTCGCTGCCCTGTGTCAGATGGAGGGGCAGAGGTGATCTAGGGGAGGCTCAGGCAGAGGCCCCAGCTGCGCAGTGGAGCAAGGCCAGGAGCTAGTGGCCCCTGTTGCAGGGACGCTGCTCTGGTGGAAATTCAGACCCTGTTGCTGTGTGAGGACTCTCAGGACAGAATCCCGTCAGTGGACAGGGGCCGGGCGACCCATCTGACCACTGTAGCCTGACCTCGCCTGCTCCCTGACATTCCCCCCACCTGTCAGGAAAGAACGTCCTTGCCTGGTCTCCAGCTCACCCGAGCTCTGACAAATTCCTCCTCAGAGGGCCTCAAGCTATGACCTGAAGTAGGAGACACTGTGAACGGGGGCTGGATGGTCAGCCCGGGTGTGAGTGTGAGTGTGTGTGTGTGAGTGTGGTTGAGTATTGTGAGTGGGTGAGTGTGTGATGACTGTATGGGTGTCACTGTGACTGTGTGTGGGTGAGTGTGTGTGTGATCAGGTGTGTGAGTGTGAGTACACGTGTGTGAGTGAGTACACGTGTGTGAGTGAGTGTACGTGTGTGAGTGTGCTCACTTGTGTGGCAGCTCCCCGAGGAGCAGCCTGGGCACAGGGGTCAGCCTGTCCGGGGCGCCAGGGGCTCTGCTCTCCCTTGGGGGTCTCAGGCCTGGAGCCTCCGGGGCCTGTCGGGAGCCCAGGCCGGGACTGAGGGGGAGTGTCCAGGCAGTTGCTGCCCCAGGCCCCGCGCACAGTGAGGACGGGCCCAGGACGCTCCTGACAGTGTGCGAGGAGGCGGGAAGGAACAGGGAGGGGAGGAATAGGCGCAGACTCCCCGTGGGGAACATGGGGTTCCGGGAGTGGGGGGGAGAGAGGGGTGGTATGGGGTGAAAGGTAACGTCCCTCCGGCCCCAGTTCTGCTTCTCCACTTATCCCTGCAGCCACCGAGATTATGGAGCTGAGACTCATCACGTCTGCGGCTCAGGAGACCCTCCCCGCGGTCTCGGGTCTGGCTCTGGGGAACCTCGGGTGCGCGTCAAGCTCAGGCTTTTGCCCCAGCCCGGCTCCCGCCATTTTGCCGCCTCTGAGAGACGCAGCCGCGGCCGTGGGGTTGGGGCCAGGCCCAGGCCTGGCCCCTCCTCAGCCCCTGAGCAGCACTGGTCTGCTCCTCACCTGAGCGGCTCTGCCTCCTGCTCAGCGCCTCCCGCCCCTTTTCTGTCTCCCCGTCGCTCCCTTTGCCAACCAGCCTCCTGGGGAGACCATCACTCAGGAGGGGCCCAGCTCAGGGCAGGGGGGCTGGTGCGCCTGGGCAGAGGGAGGCCGGTCCCTCTGGGTCCCCCAGGCGAGCTCGGGGCTGGGGTGAGGGGGTCGAGCTCCCTCCCCGCGGCCTGGGCTGTGGTGTGTGTTCACACGCTGAGGCAGACACGGTTGTTTTCACACTTGGGAAGCGCCCAGTAGCCGCGTCTCCTGGGGCAGAGCTGAGCTCACAGAGAAGTGACATGGACAGGTCTTGTGCCCGGGCCTGGCGGGAGCGGGGCTGAGCTCTGAGCCCCGGGGGTGTCAGGACGGGGTCAGGAAGCAGCGGCCTGTCAAGGTCACGGCCAGGTCTCCGGGGAACACAGTGCTGCTTCCTGCACGGAGGGGCCGAGGGGCCGGGGCGGGGTGTGAGGGGGCAGCAGCAGGCCTGGGGAGCTGCTCCCTGCCCAGCCTGAAGCGGGAGGGGGGACAGGGCTCCCCAACCCCCACCCGCCCGCGGGTCACACAGGAACAGTCAGCCCCTGGCGGCTCCCACTTCCCTCAGGACACACGTGGGTCCTGGACAGCTCACCCGCCTCCCGCTCCAGCCTCGTCTACACAGCCTGACCTCCCCCTCCTGGGGCTCCCCGCACCTCCCGGGAGCACCGAGAGCTCCCTGCGGCCCCAGCCCCGTCCTCACCTTCACTCCCCCCCTCCCCAGGCTCTTCCTGGGGCCCCGGTGCAACCCCCCTCCCTGGGGTGTCCTCTGTCCCCTCAGCCAGCAAGGCCTGCGCAGTGTCGCCCCGCAGAGAAGGAGAGGAGTGACGGGGGGTCGGGGGGAGATGGAGAAACCTTATTTTTTAAAACTATTTTTGAAACTGAATGATGACATAATTAATTCATTAAAATTTATTTTCTTTCTCATAAAAAGCAGGGGCGGGCGCAGCTCCGGGGGGGCCGGCAGCACCAGTCGGGGCCTCGGCGTGGGGCTCACGGGACCCGCGTCCTCTGGGGCGGGAGGCCCAGCGCCCCGAGAGCTCAGGGGGGCCCGACGCCCCCCGCCAGGCCCCGCGCCCGCCCCGCCGCCCCGGCCCGAGGGCTCCGTCTCCCGGGGTCCCTCCCCCCCGCGCGGGCGGCGGAGCGGCAGCCGCGGACCCTGCCCGGGCCCGGGGGCGGCCGTGGCAGAGGAGACCCCCCCCCCCCCCCCCCCCCCGCGCCCTCTCTGCGGGCCGGACCCCGAGGCCAGTGGGCCGTTCCGGGCCCACCCGGTGTCGGTGTTGGCGCCGCGGGGCCGCCCGTGACCCCACCTTGACCCGGGTCCCACCTGAGGCTCCACCTGCGCCCCTCCCGCCCCGGCCCCCGACAGCCCGCGGCTCCGGAGGACACGGCCCGGGCCTCGGGGTCCGGCCCCGCAGCCACCGAGATTAGGGAGCTGAGACTCATCGCGTCTGCTGCTCAGGAGACCCTCCCCGCGGTCCTGGGTTGGGCTCTGGGGCCCTCGGGTGCGCATCAGGCTCAGGCTTCGGCCCAGCCCAGCACCCGCCATTTTGCCGCCTCTGAGAGACGGAGCCGCGGCCGTGGGGTCCGGAGAGGAGGCGCAGGCCTGGCCCCACCTCAGTCCCTGAGCAACACTGGCCTGACTCTCCCTCTCTTTGCGTCTTTGTGCTGATACGGAAGCAGGAGTCACGCCGACCTCCATGCTGCTGACGGCGCCCCGTGAGCGGAGCTAAAACACGGGGCTCACCTGGATGACCAAACAGGGGCTGCGCCTCCTTCTCCGGGCGACCTGCCTGCTCTCCCCGCCAGGTCATGCTCTCTGCCTCCAAGTCATCCTCCTGTGCCGTGTCCCCCACCCGTCTGCCTGTCTGTCCCCAAAGCCCCGCATATTTCCAAACCCCTCCTTCGGGGGAAGCCCCCAAGTGACGTCCTCACCCCAGGCCGAGGGCACAGACCCCTACCCCGCCTGTCCACCGGGCCCTGTACTTCAAGGCGCCCAGCTCCCTGCAGCCCCAGCTCTCGTCATGAAGAGATGAGAAGTTGACTTTTCCTTTGAATAAAGGCAATCAGGGAACACAGGCGCCCCCTCCCCATCACCGTGTGAGTGTGAGATGAACTGTGGGAACAACTGCTGGGCTGGCTGACCCTCCGTGTGAGGACCAGCGTGATTGACCCTGAGACCATGGATGCGGGGGTTTCACAGAAGGGTTCCTGGGCTGGGCCGTCTCTGGGGATTGCCTGTGCTGCGCCTCATGGCCACCGACTCAATGCTCAAGCAATCATAAAATTGCTCTCTTCTTTGTGAATGGAGAGACTTTCTGGGTTGTTTTAAATTGTTTCCCCCGACTGTTCTTCAGATGTGGAGGGAGACACGCACAGACTCTTCGGGAGAGGCCCCTGTCTGAAGCTACACTGTGCTCTCCGGCTCACTGTGCAACTCAATCGTTTTATGCTCATTGCTCTCATGTTCGGGGATCCTTCAACAGGCAAGTAGCGGGGCGATGGGTCCCCACTTGAACACACCGCCCTTAAGCTCCAGCCCCTGAGCACGGGCTGGTCTGACCAGTGGGAGCGCAGAGCCGCCCTGCAGTGCATGGAGAGCTGGTCAGAGGCGCCTCCTGGGAGCGGCTCTCCCCTGCCCCTGAGGACTACAGCACCTTTCCCTCCCTGGTAGAAGAACCTTCTGGTGGCTGCAGCTTGAGAAGGCAGGGCCCGGAGAGTCGGCCAGAGCAGGGACTCCCAGGATGGGGGCCGAGGGGGCTGACGGGGACCCCACAGCAATGTTCTGGGTGGAGGGGAGGCCTTTCTGCACCTGGAGCCCCGTCATTGCCTTCTTCATTTTTTCCCTCCAAATTTGGCTTATTTGAACAAGTTGTGAAAAGGAAATGGGGGGCCTGGCTAGGGCAGGTTTAGCAGGAAGCTCTGGTTAAGGGGAGCTGAGTCTCCTAGGACCGGGTCCTGTTTGTGACAATTTGTGACCCCGGGAGCAGATTCCCTTCTGCTGGGGGGCTGGGGATCCGCTCCTCAATCTCCCCATTTTTCTTTTCCCTGCAGCTGTGCTCTGCGCCTTTCAGCCACACGCAGGCTCCTCCTTAACTGCATCCGCCAGGCTTCCTGCTGCGCCCTCACTGAGCACCACTGGCTCCCGGGTCTGTCCCACCCTTCGCATACAGGAGTCTTCCAGAGGGCCATGCTGTCCCGTGCACAGCCTCGGAGCAGCTAGCCCGCAGCACTGCGCCTGGTAAGGGGAGCCGGGGAGGGTGCCTGCGACTAGGGGGACCCAGAGTGCACAACTTAATTCTTGCCTCTGATTTCTGGTGGGGTCTCACACAGGTTACCCCACCTCTGGGCGATGGTGAGAGCATCTGGGCAAGAGCAGATCTAGGTGGGTGGAAAACCAGTTTGGGAAGCAGCACCCCCCAGTCCCACTCAGCCACGGCCACTGCGCCGGCCTTGGCCAGCACATGGCCTGCTTCTTAGCCCAGGGGGTCTCGGGGCCACGCAGGATTCCATAAAGCTGGACCAATATTTTCAACCCGGTTGTCAGATAGGAAATGGGAACCCCCAGCACTCCCTGCTGCGGGAACCAGGCCAGGACACACACCTCATCTTACCCTCCTCACTTCTCATTTCCCTCCCTGCAACCTGTCCCGGCATATCCGTGGAGCAGTGACCCTGGGGAGGGGAGCAGGTCCTTGAGCCCCCATAGGGCATATGTGGCATCAGTATCTTCCACCCCATGAGCTACATGTTCCCTCGTCCCCTCTGCCCCCTTCTCCCCAAATACACACTCATGGTGACAAGATGAGGGACTCAGCCTGAGGCCCACCCGAGTTCAGGGGAGTGGATGGAAGAAATCCATCCCTTTATCGGCCGAGCCTGTGGGGGAAAGTGTCACAGACTCACACTCACGGAACTAGAGCCGTGACCTGGGTCCCGGAAAACACAGGGATGGGCCAGAGGAGTGGAGGAGACTCTTAGGGCGCTTGGCCACTGTCCCCCCAGGGGAATGCGTTCTTCACTTCATGCTTTCTCAAGGGGAGAGGAGACCCTCCGTGGATTTGTTTAAAAACAGTTTCTGCTTTCTCATAAACAGTGAGAAGAGGGGAGAGAGACGCTCCAGTCCAGGGTGTTACACAGCCGCCCCCCACCCCCCCCAGTGATTTACAGATGCTTGAAAATACAATAGGATCAGAAAATGGCCCAAGGAGATAGTTCCCCGAGGATAACGATGCTCAGGTGTCTGAATGTGAGGTGTTCTCAGACCTTCTCAACTTTTCATCTCTGTTTTTATTCCAGAAGGGAATGGAAGGCCTTCAGAAGAGCAGCTACGGGACTATGGCTGAAGGTGAGGAAGCCCCAAAGCACTGGAGACCTCCGGCCCTGGGGGTGTGGGGGGCTCACTACTTCCCCACATGCCCCTGCCCCTCCCTTAAACACGGCAGCAGAAGCCAGTGGTTTTAACCTGAAGGCGAGAGAGGCAGCTGCCCTTTGTCCCCCTCCTGCCTCCACCATCACACGCCCTGCGAGGCCTGTGGGAAACGTGGAGATGAAACTTCTGGCCACAGGGTGGAGGGTTTGGAACTGAATTGTGAGAATGATTTCTGCTGCTGCTTCTGCTCTCACTGAAGAGAGGAAACCTCCCCCTCGGAGGTTTAGTTATCATTTTTGCTACAAAGCATCCGGGCTCCTGAAGGACAGGAAAACCACTGCAGCAGGAGGAATAAACCAGGGCCCTGAGGAGCCTGAAATGAACTAAATTCATCGGGGCTCCCCAAACGCAGGAATCCTTGGGTTCTCATCCTCTTCAGCCCTTCAACATGCTAGTTCTTGGTTCCACGTCACCCTCTCCAGCTCCACTTGTTTTACAATTTCCCGATTCCTGTCATCCCAGTAGATGATCCTCCCAGCATGTGTCCTGGAACATCTTCTCCACCCCTCTGAGGTCACTGCCAGGGTCAACTCAGACCCTTCAGGCTTCTCCATTTCAAACACCCAACTCCCCACCCAAAGGGCACACACCCCCAACTGACCCTGGGTGGAGGTCATGAGGCCCCGACCTTGAGACTCCCTTTCTCCCAGGCTGAGCTGTGGGTGCTTCCACCCGAGCACACCAGGGGGTTTTCTCACTCCTGACTTCTAATCCACATTATTCAGCCTGAAGCTGGTAAGAACCATCCATGGAAGCCCTTTTCCTGCAGGCCCGTGGGCTGGTCTGGAGGACGGGCATGGGGCCCCTCCTTGGAGCAGCAAGATTTATTCTGGGCTGTGGGTACAACCCGGGCTTGCCCTGGGGGTCCCCTTCTGCCCACGAGCCTCCTACGTTGCCTACAAACCTTGACACGTGTTCCAATAGGACTGTCCATCTGGGAAAGAGGCCCAGGGCGTCCATGAGGAGCTGTGACCAGAATCCTCAGAATTACTCAGTAGGGCACAAAAAGCTCCCTCTTTCTTTCACACACAGACTGTGCAGAAGATGACAGGTCCACAGCTTCGTCCTCACTGAGGCTCGTGCTGGTGGGCAGGACGGGCTGCGGGAAAAGCGCCACCGGGAACAGCATCCTCCGCCGGCAGGTGTTCGAGTCCCGGCTGGGGGCCCAGGCCGTGACCAGGAGGTGCCAGAGGGAGGCGGGCACCTGGAACGGGAGGAGCCTCCTGGTGGTCGACACGCCCCCCATCTTTGAGGCAGAGGCTCAGACAAGGGAGATAGCCCAGGACATCGGGGACTGCTACCTGTTGTCCGCCCCGGGGCCCCACGCGCTGCTGCTGGTGACCCAGCTGGGCCGCTTCACGGAGCAGGACACGCAGGCCGCGAGGAAGGTGAAGGAGGTGTTCGGGGCAGAAGCCATGAGACACGTGATCGTCCTGTTCACCCACAAGGAGGACCTTGGCGACGGGTCCCTGCACGATTACGTGGCCGATACAGACAACCAGAGCCTGCGGGCGCTGGTCCGGGAGTGCGGGGGGCGCTACTGTGGCTTCAACAACCGGGCTGCGGGGGAGGAGCAGAGGGCGCAGCTGGGGGAGCTGATGGCCCTGGTGGAGCAGCTGGAGAGGGAGCTGCAGGGCGCCTACCTCAGGAACGACCTCTTCTCGGAGGCGGAGCTGCTGTCGGGTACGGGCGAGGCCTGGGAGCAGGAGTCCAGTGCCTTCCTGGCCAGCGTGCAGGCGCAGGTGAAAAAGCAGAAGCAAGAGCTGACAGAGACCCAGAGCTCGGGGGTGATGAGGGGGTTCCTCAGAGTCCGGAGCTGGGTGTTGTCTCACCCCAGAACTTTTGCCTTCATTGGCGTCTACGTGTTGATTTTTGTTGCCCTTTTAATTTACCTTGGGGCTGGTGGCCACTGAGCACGCGTGGCCTGGCTCTGCACACGCCTTCCCTTCAGAGCAGCTGAGTCTGCCCCTTGGAGCTTCCCTTCCCTTTGTGACTGCACTTTCTGCCCCTCCTCCGGCAGGATCACAGCCCTTTTCAGTAAATAAAATCTAGAGGAAAAGCTGGCGTCTCTGGTTGTTGTTAAAAATTCTGAGGGTGACCCCAATGACCTGGCCACAGCCCTGGAGCGCGGGGTCTGCAAGAAGGCGGGGCCCTGAGATGCTGTGTGCACCTGTGCCCCGCGCCCCACTCTCTGTCCTGCTGCGGAGGGAGGGGAGGCCTCAGGGACCTTTATTTATGGGCAACGGGCTGGTTCCCCAGGCTGGCGGTGATGGAATGCACCTGTCCCCGCGCCCAGGAGACAGCGAAGGGACTGGAGGGAGAATCAGGCCATGGGGAGGCCAGAGGGGCTGAGGGGCTGTGGCCACGGAGGGAGGGGAGTGGGGGCAGCCACAGGCCAGAAGGGCTGAGCCGGTGAAATGCCAGGATCGAGCAGAGCTCATGGAACTCCCCAAGGCCATGAATCCTTGTTTGTCTTGGGTGACGTCAGCGTTAAACACCCGAGGACCTTCTGAGGTCACTGACCCAGCCCACAAGCGCAGGCAGGGCGGCTCCCATCTTCTGGGAGTAAATGGCCCTGGTTGAGCTTCGTTGTAGGTGACACCGTTTATCCCGGTCTAGGCCCAGCCGTGTGTCACGTGAGGGCCCCAGAGCAAGGGTGGGGCACCCCATTTGAGGGATGAGATCCGGGCCTCGGCCAGGCACCCAGTGGAGATAGGAAATCAGAGGCTCCCCCACCCTCCCCCTCTGGGTACCCGCTCCACACCCACCCTCTCTGCCCCCTGCACCCTGTGAGGGAGGCCCACAGACACCCCAGACAGCCTGCGAGGGTGGGGCGGGGTGGGCACAGGGCTGGTTCAGTGACCCCTGTCCATTGCCCTCCGTGGGCAGTAAAGCTGCTGTGTTACTCTCCAGGGCTGCAAGTAAGTGATTCACAGCCTGCGCAAGGGGCTCAGGTGTAACTTCCTCAAACCCTTGAAGAGTTCTCAGGCCAAGGGCCACCTCCTCCATGCAGCCTTCCCAGACTGCCCAACCTAATTTGTCTATCCCTCCTGGCTCCACTTGGTCCTGCTCCACGGACACTAAGACATGACCATGAGTGTCCAGCTCTCTGCTGGGCGCCAGGAACATAAGGTAGATAACACAAGTTTCCTGCTTGGAAGAAGTCACTGTGTGGTTGGGGATGAAGGCATAGAAAAATGGGGTAAACGTGATTTTGCTTGGAAGTGGGGTGTCAGCCAACAAGAGGTTATACTGGGCCCTTCAGAGGCTCCCTGGACAGGGTGGTGCTGGCCTCTCCCGGGAGTCACTTCAGGCTGAGGCAGGCCACAGCCCAGGAAGGGAGTGGGATCAGCCCATGGAGAGAGGGCGCAGGGAGGGATGGCACTGGCAGGGCCTGTGCTACCAGGGCAAGGACTATGTCACAGGGCAAGGGTTGGTGTACTGGGAAGATTACACGTGGTGGTTGGAAATACAAGACAAGCCTGGGGATGGGGGAGTATTGGGGAGAAAGAATTCCCTCTGGGGGATCAGAACCAGGGCTGTGTGGATGGGAGCGGAGCAGGGAGGGGAGGATGGGTCTGAGGCACAGAGGAGGTGGAGCGACAGCAGTCGGGGAGGCAGCCAGTGTCATCCTGGGCATCTGGTGACTGTGCTCCCGTCACTCCCAGGGCCTGCGGAGGGAGAGCAGAAAGGTGAAGACTTCAGATCTGGATGTGTGGCCGTGAAGGCCTCTGGGGCATGTCCAGTCTGGGAGACAATCGCGGGGGGTCCCATCCTTCCTCCAGGAAAGGCCCTTGATGCGTGATCCAGGCCTGAGGAAGTGTCAGGGGCAGGGCTAGAGGAGGGCGGCTCCCGCCAGGGTGCCGATGGTCATTCCCAGGCTCCCACGGGGAACAGAGCACCCACACTTTGCCCACAAGCAGCGCTGCCTGTGACCCAGAGGGCCCCCACCTTTGTGGACATCCGAGGAGGGTGAGGTTGGAGCGTGACCTGGAAATAAGCGGCCGTGGAGAAGGGTTGGGCAGCCCTTTACTCAGGGGGAATGTTCAAGGAAGAAATTCCTGGGGAGTGCGCTCCTGAGCTGTGTGTCCTGGCTCCGGCCACGCCCTCCTCGCGCCGCCTCCTCCCCCCTCACCCATCCTCCCAAACAGTCCTGTCTGGGCATCTGTCACTTCATTCAGAGTCTGTGAGCAGTTACCTGGCCAGGCCCCGGGTCCCACCTAAATCTAAGAACGAGAAATCTGGTCACTTGTCCCCAGGCCATGTCCTCCACCCTGACGCGTGTTCTCATATTTCAGAGGAAGCGTGAGAGGCTTAAGGATTTTTAAAAAAGAAATATGGAGTCAAATGCTTTCAAATGTAGGTAGGAAAAAGACCAAAACTCAAACAGCTTAATCAATAAGGGAATTTATTCTGAAATAATGGGAAATTCAGAGGTAAGTTGGGCTTCAGGAGCAGTGACTCGGGGGTTCAGGTCTGTGTCATCTCTGTTCTACTCTCAAGCACTGACTTCACCCCACCCTAGTGTAACAGGGTGGTCCCCAGGAAAGGGGGAGATTCCCTGCCCCACCCAAGGGAGGGTGGAGCTGAGCAGGAAGAGGAGAAGCTGCAGAAGAGACTGAGGAAGGAAGCAGGATGGAGCCAGGAGACCTGGAGGAGGCGCATGGAGCCTAGAGACACGTGAAGAAACTGCGCTTGTCTTTTGGTCGTGGACGGGGTGACACAGATGTGGGTGAGACCCGTGGGGAGGTGACCATGGCAGTTTTTATCTTGATGTTGATTTTGCTCTTTTCCTTCCGGGCTTGTCTGGTTATTTCTGACCCTTTGCTGTGGGTCCCCACTGGAAGATGCTTTAGACTTGTGGCAGGCTTTGGGGCTTTGCTCTGGGCCAATCCCATTTGGATGGAGTTTTACCCACGAGGGGACGGGTAACTTTGGGTGCTTCATTTAGAAACTAGACTCTTTGCCTTACCTGTATTGTTTCCTAGTTTTATTAAAGTTCCTTCCCATTAAAGTCTCCTATGTTTTGTGTTGATGCGGCGGATGGCAGAACCCATTTAGAATAGGCAGGTTTGCGGGGTTTGGGCTGCCCCTCTCCCTGTCCTATAACAGATTTCTTCCAGTGGGGACCCACAGAAAAGGATCAGAAACTACCAGACAAGCACGGAAGGAAAAGAGCAAAATCAACATCAAGATAAAAGCTGCCATGGTCACCTCCCCACGGGTCTCACCCACATCTGTGTCACCCAGTCCACGACCAAAAGACAAGCTCAGTTTCTTCACGTGTCTCTGGGCTCCATGCCCCTCCTCCAGGTCTCCTGGCTCCATCCAGCTTCCTTCCTCAGTCTCTTCTGCAGCTTCTCCTCTCCCTGCTCAGCTCCACCCTCCCTTGGGTGGGGCAGGGAACCTCCCCCTTTCCTGGGGACCACCCTGTTACAATAGTGGCAAGATGCCGGCTGGCGCTCCAGACATCACCCTCAGATCCAAGAAGGATCTGAGACAGAGATTGTCTTTCTGAGGGACTCGTTGGCCTAAAACGAGGCATCACGCCCATCCATGAGCTCGTCGGGGCAAAGAGACTAAGGTTGGCGCCTGCAGGCCACCAGGCGGCCCGGGGCTGGGCTGTTGTCCTCTGCTGGAGCACAGGGCTCGGTGCCAGCCAGGCAGAGTCCAGGCCCCCCAGGAGTGTCCGAGGCAGAAGGGAGGGACCTGCAGGGACAGCAGCCTGTTCTCTGTGGACAGGACATTCATTCCAGAGTCGGTGACTCGGAGGACCGTGAACCCACAGGGTGTTGTTTAGAACATGCTCTGATGTGCAGATGCCAGCTTGAGTGAAAGAGGGTGGAAGATGGCGAGAGAAACAGGAACAGGTCAGCAGAGCAAACAAGACAAACACCCCCTTTTTCTCAGAGTGTCTGGTCCTTGGAGGGCCCAGAGCCCTTGAGGAAGGAGGCGCCCTGCAGCTCCCTCTCCAGCTGCGCCACCAGGGCCATCAGCTCCCCCAGCTGTGCCCCCTGCTCCTCCCCCACGGCCCTGTTGTTGAAACCTCAGTAGCGCCTCCCGCACTCCCGGACCAGCCCCTGCAGGCTCTGGTTGTCCGTCTGGGCCCCGTAATCGTGCAGGGACCCGTCGTCCACGTCCTCCTTGTGGGTGAACAGGACAATTGCGTGTCTCATGGCTTCTGCCCCGAAGACCTCCTTCACCTTCCTCGCGGCCTGCGTGTCCTGCTCCGTGAAGCGGCCCAGCTGGGTCACCAGCAGCAGCGCGTGGGAACCGGGGGCTGAGAGCCAGCAGCATTTTCTGATGTCCTTAGCCTTGGTTTGAGCCTTTGCCTCAAAGATGGGGGGCGTGTCGACCACCCGGATGCTCCTCCCGGTCCAGGTCCTTGTCCCCTGCTGGTAGGTGCTGGTCACAGGCTGGGCCCCCAGCCAGGACTCGAACACCTGCCGGTGGAGGATGCTATTCCCGGTGGCGCTTTTCCTGCAGCTTGTCTTGCCCACTAGCAAGATCTTTAGCGGGGCCTGCCCTGGCCCTGAGCGCTCTCCTCGTGTGGGGGCATGAAAGCAGGTTTGCCTCCCTCTGGGTTCCTCAGCTGAAACCCGTCCCCAGCATGAGGGCCTCTGGGAGGAGGTTTGGTTTCCATGGGGTCGTGAGGGTGGAGCCCCCGTGATTAGGGGATAGTGTCCCTGTAAGTAGAGGAGTCCAGGGGCCTCTCTCCACCAGGTGAGGACACAGCCCAGGAATGGGGTCCTCCCCAGACGCAAATCCGCCAGCACCTTGACCTTGGACCTCCCGGCCTCCAGACTGAGAGAGATTTGCTGCTTCCCACCCAGGCTGCGGCATCAAGGAGGCCTCATGCCTTCCTGCCATCATGGGGCTGCACCGAGAACTCCAACTGCCCCTCAACATAAACTAGAAGGCAAGTCAGGCAGGGCTGGGAGGACACATCACCCCAGCTGGGCAGAGCCCCCGGGCTCTTTCCTCCACAACTGCCGCCGTCCTTCCTAGAACCTTCTCTCTATTCCGTTCCCACCCAAAGTGATGCTCAGGGCCTCCCACAACCAGGAGTTGATTGGCCCCTACTTTCCACTCCTGTCCTTCCTGCCTGATCTCTGCCTTACAAAATGACCCTAAACCTCCAGAGAGAAAAATTAACTTTCTCTTTGACGGCTGCTTTGTCAGACATGGCAGCGCCTGGGCCGGACAAGCAGGTGACCCGCCTGAGCACGGAGAGGGACCGACCCTGAGCTGAGCTCCAAGCCTGGCTGGAGCCAGGAGTGACGAAGGCAGACGAGGGGCTACCGGGGCGCCGGCCCCCACGGGAACTCAGGCACCAGAACTAAGAAAAGCTTCCTCCTGAGTCCCCATGGGGGAGCCGTCCTGGGCCAGCCAAAGAGCTTCAGCCACGCCCACCTCCAAGGGCCCCTTGCCCACTCTTCAGACAAGAACATTTAGCTCCTTTGTCCTCACCTCTGGTCCCCAAACCCGCATAACCTCATTTCCTTTATTCATCAGGGAGGCTGACTTGAAGGCATCTCCCCCTCCTCGCCAGTCCATCCACAGCAAGCTGATGTCTCCCGGGCCTGCTGCCCTGACCTGACCGGGCACCCAGGCAGGGACCCTGCTGGGTGACGGGACCACCTCGCTGGCGTGGACGAAAGTAATGAGGGCAGCCAGCCCAGCGGTGCCCAGGAGGGTTCGGGCAGGCGAGAAACTCGCTTTATTAAGGGAGACGAGGCCCCTAGGGCCCCCCTGGAGCCACGCCCTCCTGCTGTGGCTCCATCCTGGCTCAGGGGAGGGTTAAACCAGTCTTTAAACAATAAGCTGTGTTTCTCTATGAGAGTAAAATAAACACTTTACCTGAGCAGGTCACCTTGAGTCCCGCTCCTGAGTCTCTCTCGTCTCTGAAACGGGAACGTGTGTGCGGCGCTGAGAGGAGGCGACGAGGCGGGAGGATATCAGCAGAGCGGAGCAGGCCTGGTCGTGAAGTCAGGTGGAAAGCGAAAGGCAGTTCGCAGCCCACTGGGCCAGGGCGGCCTGTGACTCTGGGGAGGGGGAGGGAGGGAGGTGCCACCGGCCCCTGCCCAGGAGCCTCCAGGCGCCCAGGCCCAGGTAGCAACACTGGGCACACGTGAGAGCATTTTGCATAAACACGAGAAAGAGGCTCGTCACTATCACCAGAGGGCGCCACCTCGGCTACTTTTGCTCAAAAATTAACCTTCTGGAAGGTGTTCTATCAGTCATCTTTCAATGTGCAGTTATTTAGGCCTTTAAAGTCTGTAACTCTGGACCACAGTCATTCGGGAATAAATGGGCCTGGAAAGCCCAAGTGTCGGCGCCGACAGTGTCACTGGCAGGCCCGGAGGGAGAGACGGAGACGGGGTCACAGAGGGTGCAACGAGCCTTTACCTGGCAGGGCCTCCACTCTCGTGGGGCGACCCACCCTCCCTCCCAGGCTGCTTCCTGCCCTGGCTGCCGGTCTCCCCAGAGAGCACCAGGGCAGTGACAGATGGACACACGGCCCAGGCCGAGCTGCCAAGGAGGGCGGGTTTCGGGGTCAGGAACAGAGCCGTGGGCGTGCTTCCTCCCCAGCAGCTTCAGGGGAGCCCGGGGGACCTGGGAGAAGCCGGGGAAGAAGGATGTCTTGTGTTCGTTTTGTTTTTAATAACAGCTCCGGTTCCTCCTCCCCCCACGTCTGCAATGCTTTTGTGCAAACCAGATCTCCAGCAGAATCAGCCCAGAGACACCCAGGAAACCTGGGCCCAGCTGCGCCCCCCGCCACGCCCTCAGCCGCCGCTACCACCCCGGGGGCCAGCGTGCCCCACACGGCTCCCTCTCCCCGAGACAGGGTCTTTTGTTTGTTGTTCTTTTTACTAAGGAACTGCTGGTTGGTAACTCTGAGAATGATTTAGGGGCAGGTTTGCACCTCTGCAGGTGTCTGTCACCCCTCCCAACCCACCCCACAGCCCCCACAGATTCTACCGGGTCCACTGCCCCCCTGGCCCAGGGAGCCTCAATTCTACGGTCAGATTTCTAGAATTTTTTTGCTTTCGTTTTCTCTGTCGTTTTGTTCTTTATATTCCACAGAGAAAAACAACCCGGGGTGCCCTTCTCCTTCCCACTTCTCCTGGCTGCTGTGAGGGCTGAGCTCGGGGCTGGGTGGCTCTGTCCTCCCTGCTATTTCTCATCCATGCCCTCGGGTCCCCCACGCACCCTCTGAGGCGGCCAAAGGGCAGGACTTCCCTGCATGGAGGTGAACCCTCATTTCCCTGGAGACAGTAGCGCCCACCATGGGGTGACTGGGCCAGAGTGAGGCCTTTAAGGGGGGCTGTGCTCCTCCATAGCCTCCAGGCCCTGGGGGTGGGGGCCCTGGGGGTGGGGGCCCTGGTGGGGGAGGATGGGGCGAGCTCTGAAGCCCCTCTCCAGACCCAGCCCCAAGATGAGCGGTAAGTCTGCTCGCTCCTCTGGCGTGTGAGCTCACGGTTGTTCCCGGAAAACAACTCGAAGCGGAGGTGAGACCAGGTAACCCTCGGTCCTCTGCTGAGTGTGGCGCGAAGCCAGTTCTCTGCAGGAGCCGCACAGGCCTCCTGTCCTGGAGCAGGCCGGGCTCACAGGACCCCCTCCCAGCCAGCGCCGGGGCTTCAGCTTCTCAGGTAACACCCGCTGTCATCCTGAACCAGTGGGCAGAGGGCGTGCTTTGGCATGTGCAGCACGTTGTTCCTCTTCACCCTCTATCATTCCTCTGGTGTCTCATTTTTGTCAGAAAAAAAGATCTAAAGGTCAACTGCTCCAAACCTCAATGACTGTGTTGGGGACACGCGTCAGCTCCAAGCTGGTTTGCCGTGACTATGTCTACGCCTGAAGTCGCCCCACCCAGGCGCGGCTCACGTCTTGCACCCACTCGGGGAAGGGCACGTTCAGAGGCGCCTGCAGCCACCTGCCTGCGCCAGCGGCCAGCGTCCCACCCGTGGGCCTGCCCCGGCCACGCGTCACCATGGAGACCAGGCCCAGCTCCTGACCAGCTGCTGTCTGCCGGCCAGAGAAGCCGATCACTGCCACAAGAACCTTGGTTCTGTCTCCAGGACTTCCTGAGGGGCCGAGCCTGAGTCGGGGTGTCTCTCCTTGGGTCGCCCCAGGGCTTCCCTTCAAATTACTGGTTCTTCCACTTGGTGGCTTTTTCTGTAAATCCTAGGTAATTTTGTTGCCGATTCAAGAAAGGCCTTTGAAGGAAAGAAAGGAAACCTGAGCTCCTCCGCCCACACCCGCGCTGCCCTCTGTGGTCACCTCCAGGTCCCTTACGATGCCTCGCCTTGGAGACCCCTCATCCCGGCTGACTGTTCGCCCGCAGGTGCTCCTCGTGCTGGCGAAAGAAGCATCAGCAGTAAAGGGGGTGCTGTTCTCTGCCCTGTCGCTGCAGGGAAAACAGCAAATACCCCTGGAAGAAGCCCGTGTGACGTCGTGCTCAACAATCGCCGATTTGTCACACAAAAATAACCTCCATGTGTGAGGCCCTGCAGGTGGGTGATGCCCTTATTTACCAAAGCACCCCATGTTGGGAAGGAACTGAAACCCGGTGACCCCCAAGGCCCAGGGCTTGTCAGGGTGCTTGGGCAGACCCCACGGAGATCAGTAACAGTTCCTCCTCCCCCACAGACGCGGGTGATAAAATGAAACAAAACAGCCAGAGTCTGGGAAGATCCTCTCATTTAAAATCACACGACACGCAGAAAATCCCCCGCGGCTGTGTCACGAGCAGGCGAGCGGCGCCCCTGCTGTCTGCCGTCAGGTGGTCGTGAATGTCACCAAATGTCTCCTTTAAGGTGCCCGGCCTTAGACAGCTCCTTCCTGTCCTGTTACCCGAACATGTGTTACTCGTGCCCACACGGCAGTACCCGGCTCTCGCGATGCTTCACAGCAGCTTTGTTCATCCCCAAACTGGGAGGCGAGTGGAGAAGTGAGCGGTGCTCCCTGAGCGGTGGGTGCTGTGCAGCCCCAAGGAGAAATGAGCTGCCGCCTCAGAAAGATGGAGAAATCGCCAATGTCATGACGAAGGGAAAGACACTGGCCTGGAAATCCTGCCTCCTGCATAAGGGCAGGGTAAAGGAGTGTCAGGCTTCCTGCCCTCCCGCCATCAGGATGGATGATGGATCCTGCGGTCCTGAATGCCTGCCTGATGGTGGCACCCGGAGTGGGGTGTGGGCATGTGCTGGTGGGCACACCTGGGCTGGGTACACCTGGGCTGAGAGACTGGGCTTATAAGGGCGGCATCAGGGGGACGCCAGGAGCAGAGCAGAACCACGAGAAGAGAGAGAAGCAGAGGCCATGAGAGAACGCCAGGGAGCCCTGGAAGAGTGGAGACTTGCTGGGGGCTGGGAGGCCTGCCCGTCTCCTGACACCACCCCCGCCCCCCGCACCCCTGCCTGCCATGTACCTGGTAAATCCCAATAAAAGCCCACAAAAGCCACCAAGAGCTCCAGGACTCTCTCCTTTACCCCGCCTGCATGGGATCATAGAAAACCTGCGCTGTCCCTTCCTGCCCCTACAACAAGCCGCTGTGGGCACTCTGGAAAGGCAGGGGGAGGAGACACTCAGCGATTAGTGGCTGCAGGTGGGGGAAGGGGATGCACAGGTGGAGCACAGGGGGCATCTGGGCAGGGGAGACTAATGGTGTCACTCCACATCCGATCCCCATCCGACGGGAACCCCCTGAAAACTATGGGCTTTAGTTAATAATACTGTGTCAGCTTATCAACTGCAACAATTATACCTCATTGATACGAGGTGTTCATGACAGGGGAACCGTGAGCAACTTGACTTTTCTACAAGCCTAAAACCCCTCCCCCAAATTAAAGTCTATTTAATTTTTTAAAGGCCGGACGAGAGGAGGCGAAGATCAGGAAGGGGCTGAGGAAAGGGGGGATTGAGAGAGAAGGTGGGATGGGGATGGGGTGGGGTCCAGGAGGGGGTATCAAAGGTGAGAAAGGGTAAGAGGAAGGGGGTGGGGGAGCAGAGGGAGCAGAGGGAGAAAGGACAAGTCATTTGCATGTCGCAACCCCCTGCCTGTGGGGACTTACACATGGGAGAGGCAGCCAGGAACACTCAGCTGTGATTTGCTATAAGTAATATGAATAATATGAAGATAAGGATGTTTCAATAATTGTTAAGTTTTGTACTGACTCAAGGAGCTGCTCCCCCTCCCCACCACCCTTCCAGGTGACTGACAGCCCGGAGTGGAGACTTCATCCTCCCTGGCGCACACACAGTGTCTGCTTCACTGGGTTGCTTTGTTGTCGTTGTTTTGTTTTCGGCCTGCGGCGCCACCGTGAGCCACTGTCCAGTGATCGACAGTAGAGAGGATGCAAAGATGTCCTCGAATATAGGTATATACAAAATATGTGGGCCTCCCTGATGGCGCAAGGGGGTGGGCACCACACTATGAGGCAATCCACAGCCTCTACAGCACGAGTTCGATCCCTGGTCAGCCAGGGAGCACCCCACAGGGCGCAACAGACCTCTCCTGTCTCCCCGCTGCTCCCCTCTGCAGTGTGTTTCAGTCAGTCTACCTGTTCTACTCCCCACTCTGTCTCTGGTGAATCCTCTCAACCCCCACACCTCTGTCCTGTACCCCAGTTCTTGTATTAAAAAAAAGCTAATATGTAGACATACAAAATAGTAGAGACATAAGCTATGCTATTTTGAAGTCTTAAATGATGTGTGAATTGGTATAAAGAGGTATAAATAATAAGTTAACTGATTCTTTGTCGCAAGGGGTCAAGATGCAACCTATGAAGCTCTCCACAGCCACTGCAGCACGGAGTTCCATTCCCAGCTACCCACATGGCGCAGCAGACCTCTCCTGTCTCCCCACTGCTCCCCTCAGCAGTGTACTTCGGTCAATCTGCCTGTTCTGTTCCCCACTCTGTCTCTCATGATTCCTCTCACCCCCCACCTCGGCCTATACCCCAGTTCTTCTATGCATAAACAAATAAATCTTTAAAAAAACCCCACAATTTTAAAACCTCTAAAAGATTTACCAAGAAAAACTAGAAAACACAAAGTCCATCAAAATTAAGAATTTTTGTACATCAAAAATCACGATCAATAGAGCGGAAAGGCAGCTCACAAGGGGGGGCGGGGTCTGCTGGTCACGTCTCTTACGGGGCTGATGTCCAGACCACGTCCATCCCACAGCTGAAAAGATGACCTGGTGTAAAATGGGCGCGGGGTCACGGGGGTCACAGGGGTCCGGGGTGCGCACAGCACAGTATCTGCTTCACTGGGTTGCTTTGTTGTCGGTGTTTTATTTTAGGCCTGCGGTGCCACCGTGAGCCACGGTCCAGTGACAGACGGTAGAGATGATGCAAAGATGACCGAGAATGTAGGTGTATACAAAATATGCTAATGTGTAGTCATACAAAATAGTGAAGACTTAAAGCTATTTTGAAGTCTTAAATGATGTGTGAATTGGTACAAAGAGGCATCAATAATAAGTCAGTCAACGATTCTTTGAAACATCAACACAAGTTGAGGCCTCCCTGGTGGCACAAGGGGTAACGATGAAGCTGCCCACAGCCACTGCTACACAAGTTTGGTCCCCGGCCAGGGAGCTACCCACATGGCGCAGCAGACCTCTCCTGACTCACCTGCTGCTCCCCTCAGCAGTGCACTTTGGTCAGTCTGCCTGTTTTGTTCCCCACTTTGTCTCTGGGGAATCCTCTCACTCTCCCCCATATGTCTGGCCTGTACCCCACTCTTGTATCCATAAATAAATAAATCTTTTTTCAAAAAAGTTTGAAAACAAAAAAAAAAACCTAGTGGTTCAAAGGAAGAATCATTTATTTTAATGAATCCCATGTGGACGGGTCTGGGGGAGGGAGGGCTCATTGCTGCTCTCTCAGCCTCATGGGCCCTTGGGCAGCTGGAGCGTCCCCTGTCCCTGTTCCTCACTTATGCTGCAGATGGAAGGTCAGCCTGGATGGGTCAGTGAGTGGACCTCCTGTCCATGGGGGGCTCTCGGTGGTCCCGTGGGCTTGCTCACCACATGGTGGCCAGTCCAAGGGCGAGCACCCAAGGGAGCAGGGGGCAGGTTCGGGCTCCACCTGAGAAGTCCCTGGGGCTGCGTCAGCCACCTGCTGTTCACCCACGTCAGGCAGGGAACACAGACCCCACCACTCAACAGCGGGAGCAAGGTCAGGGTGCAGGGACAAGGAAGACAGGAGACACTGCCATGGACTCACGTGGGGACGCACGTACCCCATTAACGTCACCGCAGGCTGGGAAGGAAGCTGAGGCTGACATTACTCCCAAAACATCTGCCATATTCCTGACAGTGTATCCTTGACCCAATTCACAGTGTCGTCAAGCACACCGCCCTTAGCTTCATTCCTTGCATTTTTGCTCTGCTCTTCCCATTGCCTCTGCAGCGCTTCGATTTTCCTTTCCCTGTCTTCCCTTGGCTTATCAGCATCTTCCTTTTCTACCTGTTTAATTTTTTTTATCTCTGTGCTCTGTGTCCTTTTGCTTCAACTTCTCCTTTTCTTTGAGCTTTTTCTCCATCTCCTCGTAGATGTTGTCAGAGAAGCAGGCCCCTCCGTTGCTCTGCACCATCTTCTCTATCAGCCCCACCAGCTCCTGCACCTGAGCCTCCTTCTCGGCCTCCCCCTCCCTGTTGTTGAAGGCGCAGCAGCGGCCCCCACACTCCTCGACCATGCTTCTTAGCGGCTTGGGTCCCTGTGCTATAAACTCACTCAGGCTATCGTCCCCCAAATCATCCTCGCGCGTGAACAGGAAGATCATGTGCTTCATGGCGGATTCCCAGAAGATGCTCTTGATCAACTTGATAGTTTTCTGCTCCTCCTCTGTGCAGTGGGTGAGCTGCATCACCATGACGACGGCGTGGGGCCCCGGGGCCGAGGCCAGGATGCACTGGCTGATCTCCAAGCAGGTGGTGTCCAGGCTCTCCTTGGTGTCAAAGAGCCCTGGGGTGTCGACCACATGAAGCCTCCTCCCCTGCCAGACCCGGGATTCTGCCTGGCACGTGCTGGTAACAGCGTGGGCTGCAAGTTTAGATTCAAATGCTCTTCTCCCCAGGAGGGTGATCACTGTGGCACTTTTCCCACTGCCGGTTTTCCCCACGAGCACAATCCTCAGCGCGTTGTCCTCACTGTGAGCCATGGTCACCGGGTGGGTCCTGGAGGGAAATGTCAGGAAAGAGAATCAGCAGCGTTGGAAGCCATGGCGCGTCCTGACTAGTGGGGTTTACTCTAGGAACCGAGTGGGGAGGTGGGGCTGGGGAAGCTCAATGGGAGAAACATGGTTCATAGAACCTGCGAGGAGCCATTCTCTCCCAGTCACCCCGCAGGAGAGCAGCGGGACATGCTTCTGATCTTTCTCCATCTATCCAGCACCAGAGGCGGTGGACACGCTCTCACTCCCAGACCACGTTGGCGAGGGTGGAGGGGGTACGGTCAGCACGGGGAGAAGCAGTCAGGACAGGCCGGGAGGGGAGAAGACACGGGGTGGCAGTGACTCACCTGGGGGGGCTTCGCAGGGTGCTGCCGACGGGGGGACCGGGCAGGAGGCAGCACCCCCAGCCGAACTGGCCTGAGGGTAGGCGCCCCTGGAGGGGTGGGGTCGGGGGGAAGGCTGGGCTGGCCGGGAGGGCAGCCCCCTCCCCTCATGCTCCCTGGGACCTGCCGGAGGGTCCAGATGTCACCCCCAGAAGCGACGCCCCGCGACACCACAGGAGACAGGCCCGCACCCCCCAAGCCTGAGCTGGGGAGACTTCCCCAAACTTTCCCCAAAACACGACGCAAACCGGGCCCGAGGGGGACACCTGGACTTGGGGTGTGCGGCTCTGACCATGAGGCCCTGGGCCGCACCCCGCCTTCCTGACAGCGGGCAACAGCTGGGGAGAGGGGGACCCCGCGGTGCTTCTGGGGTCCCCGAGACCCCGGGGGATGAGAGACAAGTGCCACCCCGCAGTCAGGACGTGAGGGCATGTTGGAGAGGGGGCGCCAGGGCGAGACCCCAGGCCGCGGGGTCCCCCAAACATGTCCCCCGTGACTGTGGGCCCAGAGGAAGGGTCTCCGGGCAAACCCCGCGTTCCCCCGCAGACAGTGTCCGGCAGGTGCGGGCTCCGCTCCGGCCCCGGGGGCCTCACGGGCAGGTCCTGGCATTTCAGGGTGACAGAGGCCTCGTGCCCTGAAACCACGGCTCATTTGGAGGGGGCGCCCAGGGCGCGTGGCAGAGGGTAAGCAAGAGAACGAGAGGGTAAGGGGGGGTGGAAGGAAGAGGGCATTTTGTGTTTTGATTTTAGCACCATGTAAATACTGTACATCACAACAAGGTCATATTGAAAATTCCTTCTTAAAAATGAAAGGAAACAAGGGAACAGACCCGTGTGCCTGAGAACATCACAGGAAGAACTACACACAGGAGACACTCCAAGTGATTCAAAACACATTAATTGCATGAAAACCTCCAGCAAATGCATCCCAAGGTGGAAAAGAACCAAACCACTTTTAAGCTCTTCTTATAATTCACCACGAGTAACGTCGGTGTGATCCTGAAGTTGTGTGGATCTGTCTCTGCACACACTGAACACACACACACACTCTATTCGAAAGATCTAGACTAGGACACACCCTTTATTGCTTAGAGTCCAGCTTCTGGGACCATCTTCCAGGAAGAGGAACTTGGGGTTCTCCCAGGAATGCCTGACTGACAGCCCGAGACAGGAAAGGCACAAAGTGATGAAGCATGAGATGAGAATGAAATCTAAACATTGACCTGTGGAGGTCACTCCAGTAAATCTCTTGGTTTCCTGACACATCTCCCCTCACGCCAGCCCCCGCCGGCGCTCTCCTCCATGTCCCCCCAACACTCACACTCACACTCTTGAGGCGCATCACCACACCCACGGCCCTCTTGGCCTCACCTTCTCTGCAGACGATGAGTCTCGAGTTCTCTGGGAGAGCCCTGAGCTGCTGCCTCTGCTGCGAGTGAGGACAAGTGTGTTCCTCCTTCTGGAGCCCTGAGCCCTGGGCCACAAGCATAGGAAGCTCAGGTGAGCGGAGCCAGCGATGTGCATTTGCATTTACAGAGAAAAGGGAAATGTTTCCCTGTTGCTGGACTGGCCCTGCAGGTGGCTCAGCTCACACCTTTCCCTCCTTGCACCTGTCCCGTTGCTGGTTTTCAGCCAGGGGCCTTAGGTCACAGCCAGCCCAGGGGGCCCATGGCCTCCACCCATGTGCCCAGTACAGGGTGTGCTGGCCTCTGCCCTGAGACCACAGACCATTCCAGGATGAGCCCTGGGCTCCCCGCAGATGGAGTTTCCATGGCTGCCAGCTCAAGGTCCACCCAGTCCCCAAACTTAAGTTATTCCCTGGGTGACTCTGGGTTGTATTTACCACAACCAAACTAAGTACATGTCTGTGATCTCATGGAGTTACCATGTTCTTTTCTCTCCTTGTTTGTGGGGAGAACACTCCTATTTTATGGCTATTTACTAGTGCCTGTTGTTCTGGGCAGCACCACTGCCAATGTCGCAGGCACTCCTTTTGGTGAACACACGCACCTGCTTCTGCTGGGCTCCCCTTGGGGTACAGTAGCTGCACCCTGACTATTGAGGTAGGAGGTTCCCTAGCCACTACCAGGATTGTCCAGGGTGGTTTGACCCGCTTACATTTTCCCTCAATACCCTGTGAGAGTTCTGCTTGCTCCACATCCTGACAATCTTGTTCAAGTTTTCTTCAGGTCGATTTTTTTTTTTTTACATAATTTTAAAGGTTATTCTTCAGTATTTTATTTTTGGTTATTTTAAAAATGACAATTTGTATCTATTGGGCTACTGTTTCATGTTAGTCAATTTTTAGAGTTTTTATTTCATCTTGCATCCTCCACTTGGAATTGGTCTCATTGTTTACAGGAGTTTATCAGTGTATTCCCTTGATTTCCCCAGATATATGATCATAGCATCCACAAATAATGATAATTTTGCAACATCTTTTCATTTTTCATAGATGCAATTTACTTCTTGGTGCTGATCACGATCCTGAAAGACACAATCACAAACCCCAGATCCAGGAGGTCAAATCCTGAAATCTAAAATCTCGGAGCTCATGGTCCTGCGTGATCAAAATGTTGAAATCCTGAAGGCCTCCATCTCCGTGGCAATAAAGAGAAGAAAGTCTACTAAATCTAAGGGGTGTGAGAGCTGGGCTGGTCGCAGGCGGGTACTCCAGCAGGTGGATGGGAAGGAGTGCGCGTGTCCCCTCGCAGAGCTGGCACATGCGACCACCGCACAGGGAAAGGCAGAGCCGGGAAGATCATTCTCCCTGGTGCCGAGAAAAGAGGACCTGGCTCGGTGTCCACAGCAGCGCCATCACCAAGCGGCGCCTACGTCCTGCTGACAGCGCTGTGGACAGCCGGTTCGCTCCAGACGCAGGCGTAGCAGGTGCTCACGTCTCTCACACAGAGCAAGCCCTTTCCAAAAGCCAAGAAATTTTGCTTCAAAATTAAGCCATGTCTCCTCTGTGTTCAGCCCTCTGGACACCCTCCATTAATTCCCTCCTCAGGAAGTGGGGGTGATCGTCTCGGCCCCAGGGGACACACAGTACCTGCTGCCAGCTGCCTGGTGAGTGCCCGTGTGGGGGTGAGGGGTGTGTGAGGGATGGGCGTGTCTTTGAGTTTGTGTGTGCTGTGTGTGTGGGGGGTGACGGTTGTGTGGGAATGCTTGGTGTGAGTCAGTTGTGTGGCGTGTTTGTGCATGTGTATTTGTGTTTCTGTGCACGATATGTTTGTTCCTGTTACAGATGTGTGTGTATGTGCGCGCACATGTGCGTGTATGTGTGGTGGGTGAGTGTAACTGTGTTGTGTTGTGTGTGTGTGTGATGAGTGTGATGCTGTGTGTTGTGTCTACGCGTCATATTTAGGTGTTATGTTGTGTACGTAGGTTCGTGTGAGTGTCTGTGTGTTGTGTGAGTGTGTGTTGTCACCTGCTGTGCATGTGTTTGGGTGAACAGAGGGTGCCCTGGCCGCCTGTCTGAGGGGAGTTGCTGCTCCTTCCCGGGGACGTGTCCCGAGTTCGCCGTCATCCTGAGAACCCACCGGGGAGCGGTGCCTGCGGGTGTCTGTCTGGAGACAGAACTACCCCAAGCAGCACCCCTGGGGGCCCGGTCCGGGGCAGGGCTGGGGAGAGGCAGTGGCTGGGGTGTGGCTCACAAGGGGCCTGGGGTGCAGGATCCTGGTTCCCAGGTGCCTCAGGGCCCCGCCCTAGCCCAGCCTGCCCCTCTCTGGGAGGAGGAAGGAGACTCATGGGGGAGGCGCTGCCGCAGCCACAGCAAAAATGCAGGAAACCGAGGGCAAGGGGCTGAGTGTCTGCACTTTGCAGAGACTGTTCCAGAAGCCCCTGGGGGTTAGACGCCATGTCCCTGAGAGAGTGTCCGGTCTGGGAGACACTGCTCATAGGCCTGGAGTTCTGCAGAGAGTCACAGCTGACTGGGGAGTCGCCATGAGCGGCATTACACCCCACAGCCCTGGGCAGCTGCTCCCACCCACTGGCTCCTGGGGCTGGGGGTTGCAGCGCGTCCATGACCCAGAGCAGCACCTCTGGCCGCAGGGTGGGGGCACTGTCCATGTAGGCCCCTGAAGTTGGGTCCCACACCTGGAGACTCTGTCTGACTGCAAAGGTCTCTGGGTGTCCTGGATGTTCTGGAAACAGTCCTGGGCCGTGGGGATCCTGTCCAGGCTCCCAGAGAACATCAGCAGACCGGACCCCAGGGCTCCTGAGAGAGGGAGCCGGGTCAGTCCCCGAGGAGCCTGGCCGGGCGCCCACTGCTCTCCACCAGCAGGGTGACGGGTTGCTGGGAGGGGTGACACGGCCCTACATTTCCAAGAGGACTAAGACTTGATCTGAAAAGTGTCATGAATGTGCTGGAATCTTACTGGGGAAGAGAATCTGGTTCCACCAAGTACTGACACTCTGGGGACACCGAGGCCCAGGCAGCAGGCACCCCCTGACTGTGACTGTACAGATGAGCCCCAGGTCTCCCACTGTCCTGCCTGGGGGTGGGGGTGCTGTGCGTGCTGTGTTCTTCCCCCAGACCTGGACCCCCCGCTCTCATGCCCACATAGTGCTCACTGCCAAGTCTCCCCCATAGGTGAAGCCTGGACAACCTTCTGCCCCAAGAGCCAGATACAGCTCCTCCCAGCAACACCTGCTCCTGGCCTCGGGCACAGACTGGCCACCAGGTCTCCCACTATAACCCCAACTGCTCTGGGCCCCTGTTCCTCCGTCCTGCCCACAGAGCACCCCGGGGCCCCTCTTTATTCAAGTGCCACCCATTCAGGGGCAGGGAGATTGTGCAGGACCTTCCTCCATGACACCTCCTCGGTCCTGATGGACACCACAGAGGGTGTGTGTGTGTGTATGTGTGTGAACAAGTGTGCTCAAGCGTGAGAGAAAAGGTGTGGGGGGGGACGCAGGGTCCTGAAGAGGTAAAGTATCTCCCGCCCTCCCTCAGCAAGCTCCATGATTAAACATCCTCCGGCAAACACAAGTCATTTGATTAAAACTCAGAAAAATCAGAAACATGTCATATCTTCTCCCTAAAAGGAGGAAGGAAAAAAATCTGAAGAGCAAGTGCCTGAAGACATTCCAGAAGCGCGGTCTCAGAATCATTCGGGGGACCCATCGCCAGGTAACCCACTGTCCCAGCTGACTTGAATGTGAGAAGGTGCAGGGGGGTGACGGGCAGGTGGTGTGTGGAGAGGCCGCATCAGAGCCCCATCAGAGGGCCTCTGGGGAGGGGTTTTTCCCTCCTGCCCCCGTCAGATGAGAGGGAAAGGCCATGACAGGCAGTGTGTGGAAGGAATTCCAGCGCCCCTCACCCTGTACTGGACCCCTCCCTGTCCCCAGGCTGGGGTCTACATCCTGGGGTCCCTGCTCAGGAAAGAGGGGCTGACCCCACTGTACACAGTGGGTTGGGGCCAGCAGGCCCCGCGTGCCGGTCGGCTGGATCAGATGGGAGCTCCCGGCCAGGCTGCAGACTCCAGGTGGGCAGAGGATGTGCTGGCAGCTGCTCAGGACTGGGGACAGCTCTAGGGTACCCCAAAGCTCATACTGACATCAGGGCAGGTGCTCCACTTTCATGGCTCATTGTGCACTAACTTGGGAGACAGATCGGATGTGGAATCCATCCGTCTCCGGCCAGGATGTGTCATAAACACTGATGACACTGAAGATGTTTCACTAGACGAACTTCAAGGCCTGAGCCTTTAGGAGAAACCTGTGTTAACAGGCGGCATTAAAACACCAAGGAGTCCTGAGGCCTGATTTGCCCTTTTTAGCCATAAACAAGCTTCACTATTACTTAAGAATCCTCAGGGCCCAGGTGATGTGTTCTTCTTAGAGCCCAGTGACCGGTCTGGCTCTGGCTGGTTCTGACAGGAGACTGTCCAGCGCTGCGCTGGGTGGGCAGGGACGGGCTTCTGTGGGAATCCTGCCCATTCACTCAAGTTCCTTTCAAGTCACTTGGGGGTGCTCAAGGACCCCAAGTCATCTCATCAGAACTGGCTGGTGGGTCAGCCAGCCACAGGTGCAGCAATGGAAAAAGTGGGGTGCTGAGGAGACTCAGAGGCCGACAGGCCGGTCCCCCTCAGGGGCCGTGGACCCTTCCCGTAGACGCCTCAGGGACGTCGTGTGGGACAGGCCTGGCCCAGCCCCACCTGGCGCCTCTCATGGTGCTCTGGTCCTGGCCCTGGAGGTCAGGAGACGGGCCTGCCCTCTCCGCCCTCAGTCCAGGCATCACTGACATGCTGACACTGGGCTTCTCTATATGCCCCGTTATTGGTCCACGTCTCCGCTCAGCCGAATGTCTCAGCTCCATGCTGGTGAGAGGCTCAATCCAGTCACCAAGGAGTGACCTGGGATGTGACCCCGACGGGTCTGCTGAGTAGCCCCCACGGCCCACCCGCCCGAGGGAAAAGCTGGGGAGGAGGGTGTGACTGTCCCCTCGGAAGACGTGGTCCCTGAGTCACACCCCCCTCTCACTGAGAAGGGCCTTCAGTCAGGGTCCCTGGACACCCAGGCCCACGTCATGGTGGACGGGCCCCCTGGTGAGAACGCTGACCCTAAAATGAGGTTTAAACGTGAACCTGGGAACATGGTATCCATGTGGTTTCCCAGCATGTGCACCCCTAGAGCACATCGGACCAGGCCCTCTGGTGGCTGGCCAGACCCACCCCCTCTCCTCCCCAGGTCTGAGGGAGCTGACCCCGAAGCCCACAACGCTGAGGCTGCTCCTGGTGGGCAAAAGCGGCAGCGGGAAGAGCGCCACGGGCAACAGCATCCTGGGCCGGTGCGAGTTCGAGTCCCGGCTCAGCTCCCAGCCGGTGTGACCCAGGCCTTCCAGAAGGCGCGGCGCAGGCGGGCCGGCCTGGAGCTGGAGGTGCTGGACACGCCCGACCTGCTGTCCAGTGGGGGCCCGGCCGATGCGGCTCTGCGGGACGCCTGCGAGGCCATCTGGCTGTCGGCCCCGGGCCTGCACGCCGTGTTGCTGGTCACGAGCTGGTCCGCTTTACTGAGCAGGACCGCACGGCAGCCTGGCGCCTGCAGGAGCTCTTCGGCCTGGCCGTGCTGGCACACACAGTGCGGGTGTTCACGCGCAGGGAGGACCTGGGCGACGGCTCCCTGGACGAGTTCCTGCGCGACACCGACAACCACGACCTGGCCTGGCTGGCCATGCTGTGTTCGCGGAGCCACTGTGGCTTTGACAACGGGGCCAAGGGCGCCGAGCAGGAGGCCCAGCTGCAGGAGCTGCTGCTCCAGGTCCAGGGCATGCTGTGGAAAAGTGAGGGCCGCCACTTCAGCAACGCGGCCTACCGGTACTGCTAGGACCACCCTGGGCCCCAGGAGGTGCCCGGGGAGCCGCTGGGCCAGGGCCAGGCCACCAAGGAAGGGCCCCTGGGGGAGTGCTGGCCAGAGGGCCTGCGCAGGGTCCAGAAGGAAGTTGAGGGAACTCACAGACGGCTGCTGCCCAGGGCGTCCATTTAAGCCTCTGCTGGACTCCACCAGGGCCGTCACGTCCTGCAGCCTCCCTTGCTCATGGTCACCTTGCCCAGGGTGACTCGGTCACTTCCTGCCCAGGGTGACTGACCAGCCCAGGCCTCAGGCCACGCTGTCTGGTGTGGTGAGACAGGGTGTGGGCTCCAGTCCCGGCTCTGTCAGGCCCTTCATCAGGTTGTCCAGGGCACACGGCTCCCTCCCCTGTGCCCCTGTAGAGAAGGAGCCTCTCCCCTCAGGCCTTCACCTCTTGAGATGCTCGTCTCTAGCCCATAGACACGAAGCTGCCTCTGGGCAGCCTGGGCCTCATGTTCCTGTGCACCCCAGCGTGGGGTCCCTGCAGTCACTTGTTCATGCTGATGTAGCGTAACGAGCGGGAAATACCTGCGCTGTGTGGGCTCGGGGTGTGCATGGGCTTGGAGACACGTGGGAGGGACGGAGGCTGGGCCGGGCCAGGGAGTGAGGTGGGAAAGAGGCCATCGCCACAAACAAGCCTTCCCGCGAGACTCTTCAGGTGGGAGGGAATAACGTAGGGCAGGGCTGCCCGAGAAGGTGGACCCAGAGCTGGCTAAACCCTGGGGCCGCCAGGGGGACATGAGCAGAGAACCCGTCCCTGAGCCCACACACTCAGGCCTGACACCTGTCACTCCTCAGGCCTCCTGCCTCCCGGCCTTAGAAAATAAAGACCTTTTAAGCCCTGCCTCAGCCCCTTCCCTTCCCCCTTGCTGGTGGGAGAAGGCTTGGGTGGATGAGTGTCTGCCGTTTGAGTCCCCCAGGGAGATATCTGGGGGCGAGTATGGAGGGAGGCAGAGAGGAGAGGGCCCGCAAGGGGAGCAGATGAATGACTTGAACATCCTGGAGCACCGCCTGGTTGATGGGGAGCACCCTGCAGCGTGGGTGTCTGTCAGAGGAGGCTCCCGTGGACAGGACTCAGCAGAGGTGGGGTGGGAACAGGAGGGAGCAGATAGGGTCTGCTCGGGCTCTGGTCTGCCAGTGCCCTCGGACTGCAGGTGGAGGCTGACCCACCCCTGATGCAGCTCAGTTTCCTGGGGTCCAGACGCGCATGGGGAGCCTGACCTTCAGGGTGCAATGATGAGAGAAAAGGGGGGAACATGCTTCCCGCTCGCTCCTCCTTGGCTTTCTTCAAGCACAAGTTCTCTTGCCATGTTTTCGGTGGTGGGAGGGAGTGGAGGTGGGGTGACGACTGGTGAATAAACTGGAGTCCCAGGACACAGCCTCAGGCCTGGCCCACCCTCGCCTGCTGACCAGAGATCCTACACCTCAGACCCCTCACCTCAGGCCTCCAGCTGACCGCCAGGCCACCCTCAGGCCCCAGAGCAGTGGACTCCTACAAAAGGCTTAAGAAAACTTTTCTTTTGCTAAAAGCCTCGGAAAAATCTGAAGGCCGCACACAGACTTGTCTTGGTGTATTCTTAAGAAAGCCGCCTTCTCACGACAGCCAGAACCATGGACTTCATCAGCAACCCACTTCCCAGTGAACTGTATTCGGTTTTCATATCTTTGTCAAATCCTTGTCAGGATGTTTGACTCTTGTTCCTGTCTTCTGCTGTTCTGCTCCTGTGAATAAAGCAGTGATGGGATGACTGCCGTGTGGACTCTGCTGTGGTTGGCTGATTCCCCCTCAACCTTCCTCTCATATGCCCTTTGCTTCCCTTGGGCCTTTCCTATTTATGTGACAGGTAAATCACTCATTTCATTTTCAAAAAAGAATCTGACTGGTGTTGGCAGTTGGAATTCTCTAGTGTTTACACATGATTTTATCAGGAATTGGCAAATACTTCAAGGTTAAGTGAATCAAGGTCATCCACAAGGTCAGCGCTAGTAAAGTAAAGATAAAATCATCTGCATTTCCATTAGGGTAAGAAGACAGGTGTCCTTCATCAGGTGTTACTGTTTAAGCTTAGGTGTTAATTAATATCAAAATAGGTCATATGGGCATTTCACCAATGACACCCATCCAATCACTCTAAAGGCAAGTCAGAAAACATGTCATTTATTAAAAATTTGAAAGGAATTTTCTGTGTTTATATCAAAATGATGCTTTCTGTCCTTACTATAAGAATCAGGGAAGCCGCTTCCCCAACATTTCAGGAGGAGAGATCGGTGCTGCCACCACCCCCTGGCTCCAGAGAATGGGGAAGGCCCATTCCAGGCTTCCGGAAACCCCACAGTCTGGGTGCTGCCAGTAGGAGGGTGGACTGAGGTGCAGTGAGGAGGGAGGGTTGTCTTGGTCAAAGCTGTCAACAGTTCTACTGAACTTTAACATGGATGAACTTTTAATATCTATTGTTAGTGAACTTTAAAATGTCTATTTTAGAAAAATCATCTTACTCCGGAGCAAAGCAGGAGAGCCAGGGATTTGGGGTGTTTGAAGAGCGAGTGAGTGCAGGGTTGTTTGCTCCTTGTTGGGTCAAAGAAACTGTTAGAAGTCACAGGACAGTTTCTGACTCCCAACCCTCCTGAATAGCATTAATGAATGACGTAGAAAACACAAAAGAAATTTGAAAACTACCATTTTGAACGTCCTGGGAAGTACTAAGTATGGGCAGATATAGAGGGAACTTGACCCTGAATTGGGGGGAGTACCCTGCTGTCACGTGTGAGTCTTTTCCCCTGAAGATGCTTCCCATTTGCTGACACCGAGTAATCCCTCAAGCAGAAATTTACAGTGACCCGTGAATAAGAGGACGGAGTTCTGGGGCAGCCAGGACATTTAGCAAATGATGGGGAACTCTTGAAAGAAAAAAGCCACAGAATGGGAGAAAGGCCATTGGAAATTCTGCGTATAACCACACTTTAAATCACAGACTGACCTATGAACTCTGATCTCCAAAGTGATCAGGGGAGAATTTTCTGGAAGGATGAAATAACTGCTTTCTTGGTCAGAGAGGTCAGCTGTTGCCCACAGCAGCAATGGAAGCTCCATTCCAGCACATAAGAGGGTGGTAAACTTGGAAATTTCGACTGAAATACCAAAGGGGTCACACTTGAGGACTCAGAACCACATGAGGTCTAAGGAATTTGCGCTAAAGGAAGAGCAAACTTGTAGTGCCTTGTGAGTGACATGTCAATACAGGCCTTCCCAAGGTCATCGTGTTCTGCCAGTAACTGAAGTGCTGCTGGAACAAATTCATCATTCTTCAGAAGGAGATAACAGGATCCAGAGTCTCGACAGTACCCTGCGCACTATTATTTATTCTTCTAAATAAGGATACAAAGCCATGCAGTTTCTCTCTGTGTGTTTCTATTACACAATTTTTGGTATATCTGTTTTCATGATCATTCAGTTTAAAATACTTCGTTTTCTTTGTGACGTCCTTGTTTACTTGTGAATTAGAAGGGTGTATTTAATTTCCAAATACTTGAGTAATTTCAAGGAAATGCAGTTTGCGCTGGGGGAGCCGCCTGCCCAGAGGCTGCTGAGTGTGTGAAATCCAGCTGGAGCCCTGAAACACTGATTTTTAAATTTTAGTTCATTATAATTGGCTTTAGTTTTCCATTAAAAATTGGAAGCAACATAGGATTTTTTACCTCAAAACACTGCTTTACTGTTTAATAGAAACACACTACCTGCTGTATCACATATTTGCCGCATTAAAGGAGAAGAACGTATTTTGAATTTCTACTCTTCTACTGACACGCCAGAGAGCAGGCAGCATCCGGGCTGCCTCAGGCTGAAGGAGCTGTTTTACACGCGGATGTAATACTTTCATGTGACTATTTGCACAGACAGCACGCTAGAATGGCCCTCCCTACATTGACATCAGTAATTAAGTGTAAATAGTGATAATTATAACAAAATTACATTAATTTCAGCTGAAATATGGACACATTGTAACTTTAAGACAAAGGCAATAACTGATGTGAAAGTGACTGGAGGTGTAGTTTGCGCAAGGGAAGAGAGACGGGCAGAGAGAGGCGGGAAGAGCAGGCATCACAGCAACAAAGGCAGTGGGTTTGCTGCAGTCAGGAGACAGAGAGAAGAGCTGGTGAAGACCCGACAGCAAATACCCAGGGAGTCTGCAATGTCATTTCCTCTCAACAAGCAAAACCTCTGACAAGCCTGGTCACCTGAAGCCAGAATTAAAGGTCCAACAAAATATTCTAAACAAGGGTGAATAAGATCTGAGCTTGTGACTCGGCCCCTGGGCCCCAGGCCGTCCCCTCTGACTGGCAGGAGGGGTGGGTGCTTGTTCAGTGCAGGTCAGGGCATCTCCAGGCCTCCTCGCCACCAGCACGGAGGGTCGACCGCCGGGTGTGAGGACACTGGGAGCCGGGCATCCATCAGACCACTTCCTGCTATTATTTCCACATTTCAAAACAGGAAACACACTGAAGAGAGTGTCCTCTCCCCTGACCTGCGGGGACCAGGCAGGGCCTGTCCTGGTTCCTTGTTTCATTCCACAGGCGGCCAGAGTCCTCTCCCTGGCGGCCAGCAGGCCTGGGTCCACAGGCCTCAGGCTGTGACTGTCTACGCCAAGCTCAGTGCAAGGAGAAGCCAAAGACTCTGGCCTTTGGCCCCTGACATGGTCTCCACCGCATCTTTACCGGGAGGCTCCCGAGGTGTGGCGCCCACACATGACATGAGCTTATTCGATGTTTCCTTTTTTTTTTTAAGATTTGTTTGTTTGTTTATACAAGCACTGGGTACAGTCAGAAGCGCAGGAGGGTGAGAGAATTCACCAGAGCCAGAGCGGGGAGCAGAGCAGGCAGAAGGACTGAAGGACACTGCTGAGGGGAGCAGCGGGCGGCAGGAGAGGTCTGCGCGCCATGTGGGACCCTCACCGACGACCAGGGATAGAACTGGCGCTGCAGAGGCTGCGGGCAGCTTCACAACGCAGCGCTCAACTGCTGCGCCACCGGGGAGGCCCATTATTTGATGTTTCTTTATCTGCAGTTTCCGTCAGGATCCAGCAGGGGAAAGCATCCTTGTAGCCCTGCATCAGCTGGAAGCCCGAGGGTCAGGGGACTCGCCTCGGCCATTACGAAGGCATTTCCACTTTTTTCCTTCCAGCGCAGGGGTTCTCTCTGTGGAGGCCTCTCTGCAGGGGCTGGTTCTGTGGCAAGCCAGTCGGGAACCTGCTCTGGTAGCAGAATCTCCTGTTGCACGTGTCCACTGCATCGAAACTTTGTAGTTTAATAAGATTCCCAGGTGGCTCTGATGGCTACTGCCTCAGAGAATACTGAGAAACACTTAAACATCAGCCTCTAATATTAAAAAAAAAAAATTGTGAAAAATGCCAACTGTGTATGACTGGGAATTTCCCCAGAATGGGTTGTCTATTCTCCATCACTTGGGTTTTGGGGAAATACAGAAGAGGTGTGGCCTTATTTGGGCAACCTGGCTTGGGGTCCAGAGAAGCCAGTTTCAAGATGGCAGAGCAGGGAGAGCTGACAGGGTCTCCTGGGGCCACCAGAGCACGTAGGGGGACATGGGGTGAGCTGGAGAAGCCCCAGGAGCACCCAGGGGAAGGAGAACAGGAAAGGAGTAGGGGCTACAGTTCTGTCCCCCAAATTTGAAAGGATTTGTTACACCACAGCATCCTCAGAATGTTGGTTAACTATGATGTCTATCAGAACACAGTGAGGAGTGGAAATCCAGGGGAGTGGGGTCCCTGCTGACAGAGGAGGTGACAGCGGCTCAAACCCTCCGGGGAAGAGGAGCTGGAGAGACGAGGGCAGGTCCAGTCCACACCACCCTAGAGATTTTACCACACGTGAAACTCATCACCGTGTTCTCACACGCAGCGTGGCGACTCCCAAGAAAACCAGACGGCAACTGTGCACCATATGGAGAATAAAGCTTTAGTATCATAGTGATAAACAGCGACTCACCAGGTAGGCAGGCCTGAGCTGAGGACCCAGGTCAGCCAGAAGCCAGCTATGGGGTCCTGAGAGGGGGTGCGGGGGGGGGGGGGCGGTTACAAAGAGAGCAGAGAGCCGGGTGCTCAGCAAGTGGGTGATGCTGCGGTGGGTGAAGTGTGTCCGCAAATATATCTACAACGATTGTTCTGTCATCTGCTGCATCTCTGCCCTTCTCTTTTCATGGCATTTCATGTAATCAAGTACTAAAAAATCTAATTTCCAGACAGAGCTTTGTTCTCCAATGGGAAGGAGGTGAGAAATGATTGAGTCCTCCTGTAAAATGTAACTAAACATGTTTACGTTCATTCAGAGAGAGATCTATACAGTCCTCAGCCATAAAACTGACTCTGCAAATGCTTAACCTTTCTATAACCCACATGGGTGAGGTGACGGGGTCTGGAAGGTACAAATAAGGGCGGAGAAACCCTGGCAAGATCATCTCCCCGTGAGAAGACTCTGGAGAAAGGTGTGTTTGGGGGTAAGGAGAGAAAGCTCGGGGTCACCACCTTTGGTCCCTGCATCCTTTGCTCTGCGTCTCAGGGAGAAATCGCACGGCGGCACCGTCAATACCTTCTGCTCCGAGTTTCCCAAACTGAGAACTTGCGTGTCCTGCAAATCAGTGAAACATTTACCAGTTGCCACCATGAGCTTGGCTGTGTCCCATGGTGCTGCGAGCAGAGGAACGGGGAGTGTGTGACTGTGGGGAGTGAATTCTACGGGGCACGGTCTCCCAGAAAGTAGACACATTTCCATCACGCTTTCTCGTCCTTGAACAGACGTGAGAAAACCAGAAACGTCATCTCCAGCGCTTCCAGGATCACATCAAGTGTCCCTCTCTGATTCTCCTGTTGCGAGCCAGCCGCAGCAGTCTGGGTGTCAGGGGTTCCTGAAGGATGGGAAGGCGTCGGCGCAATTGTAGAGAAATGGTAAGGGAAGGGGAAGGGGAATGAAGAGACGCAGACACTTGATCAGGTGCTGACATCATCCTGCTGAGGGGCTCAGCAGCCCTTTATTTATACTAAGCAAATCGTGAGTGCACAAGCATAAGGTAGGAAGGTAATAATCATCACATGTCCTTTTTCAGGAGCCGCCAAGGGTCTGTTTGCCTTCCGGCAGAGGTGTCACATTTATTATTCTTTGTCTTAAAGAAGGCACAGTTGCTAAACAAATGTTTTCAAAGTCGTTATTTACAATCCAACAGTTATTGTATCACTAGCAAAAAAACCTGTGTGTCTGCAACTAACATTTCTAAGTTTGCCATGGTGAAGGATTAACTAAGGGCTGAGGGAAACAAAGGGCGGGGAGTTACCTGGGGGAAGGGAGACAAAGAGATGATTTCTAACTAACCTATAAAGTTTAGACTAACTTATAACTAATTGATTCAAGTAAAAAAACAGAAGGCTTTTATATAGAAATCATCATCTATAGTATATTGTTTTAATACTGATTTGATATTAAGGAGCCAAGGGCCTGGAGGGCGTTCATGCCAGGCAAGCCGCACTGACTCTTCCCTAGGCCCCAGCTCTCAATGAAGGGAGGAAGTCTCCTAATCTAAACAAAGAGTTTTCTACCTATCACTCCTCGACTATCTAGTCAGCCTAGTTTCAGTATTTAACTATAAGATCAAGGGGCAATCTCTCCTTCCATAAGGTTGCTGGTTGTTGTTTTAAGGAACTACAAATATTTCATCAGGGGCAGGAGCGGAGATGGTTATAGCCTTTGATTCTCAAAAATGGTCCATATGTGACATAGCAGTAGTTGTAACATTGACCATTTCCGAGTGCGTTATTTGTGCTGCCGTGATTACTAGCTCAACCAGTCACAAATTGCTGTTGACTTATTCTTGAATGCACACTCTAACAGCTACCATCCCAATTGTCACATCCAGGGGAATTAGCCCTAAACAAACAGGAAGAATTTAGCAGTAGTCAGCTATGGCGTCTCCTGGTTTATCAGGAATCTTCTTATACTTGGAGCATGGCTCGCCTCTGCCACCCAACTGTTATCTTTAACTTTAAAGTAAAGGAATTTCTTTCTCCAATTAGCTCTTGCCTCAAGACACCACATCTCTATATCAAAGACTTGGCTGATAGAAGTTTACAACCTTTTGGTTCCAGAAGTTTTTTCACTGGTTAATGTAAAGCCAAATGTTGCATTGCTGCCTTTTTGGCAGGGGACTACTAATTTTATGAAAAATGTAATATTTGTATCATGCAGTGCCATTTGCCATCAAATTGGTTATTCAGTGATTGATCAGTGTTTGCAGTTTTACTTTTAAGTGCGTATTTTTAGCAATGGTAGAAACTAGCCATAAACAAATGAGGAGACTCTTGGAGTCAGCTAACGAGATTCCTGATTTTTCAGAAATCTGCCCCATGCCCGGACTTTTGTCAGACGACATGAGTAGCGCGGCTCCCCATAATCTCCTTGCTGGTGTCAGCATCGGGTTTCTCCGTATCGAAGATGCCAGGCGTGTCCACCACCACCACTTCTCCCCCGTGCCAGGGGCTGCTCTCTCTCTGGCAGGACTTGGTGACGGATTGTGCAGCGAGGCTGGAATGAAACGCCTTCCTCCCGAGGATGCTGTTCCCCATGGCGCTTTTCCCTGCTCCAGTCTTACCCAGTAAGACCAGTCTCAGCTGTGACCCTCTGGGGTCTCGGTGTCCAAGGCCTGGGATGAGCTGGGGGGGCAGACAAAAGCCGCGGTGTCAGGGAGTCCACCTCCACCGCAGAGCCCCACCTGGTGCCCCCGCCCTGCCCACGGGGTGCTGCCCCTGAGGCCTCTGCTCCACAGGCAGCCATGCACAGCCCCACCTGATGCCCCTCTTGCAGCACTGGGGGAACAAACTCGTGCTTTCAGGGTTCCTTGAACTTCTTATTCTGATGACTCGAAGCAGAGAAGCCCACGGTGTTGTAAACAAAATGATCAACAAGTAAGCGCTGAGCAGCTTCAGTTCCTCACGAAAGAATGCAGGAAGCTAGAAAATACCAGACCTCAGGATCCCTCGCCCACTCCGATTTGTATTTAGATGGAACTTTGCTTCTTCCCATCACGGAGCCAGACAGGTGGTTATGCAACGCCTCCCCTCCCTGCCTTGCGGAGCACCTCGGTGGTGCCAGCGCAGAGACAGTGCCCCTTACGCCACAAACACGCATCCCTCCCCAGGGAGTACCGCCCAAGGAGAGCGAAATACCTGTTACTTCGGGTTAGCAAATAGAGATGGGACTAATACCCCCCCAGCAGTGGGGGGCCGTGACCTCTTCCCTGTCGGTGAGGTGGACCATGCTTCTGGCACGTGGGATGTGCTCCCTAAATTCCTGTGCACTCTAGTCCTTGGAGACATTGCAAAACGCATCTGGAAGCAGAGGGCCCCTGATCCTTTTGCTTGTTTGGGAACTTTCCGAGTCACTTCCTCAGGTTTCCCTTTACTCTCCCAGTTCTCTTCCACCGCACCCTGCCCATTTTACGCATTATAAGTAGACTTGAACCCCAACAACGTTTGCGGAACATTTAGTAGCATCTGGCCTCTGCGCCAGCGGTTTGGAGAGTCACAGGGAGGAGTTCCCCGGGCCGCCCTGGGCAGCTGTTCACCACACTGACCGTCTTCCCGCTGATTCACAAATGGAGGTGTTTCCCCCCATGTCCAGCAGGGAGAATCTCTGGGGTGACCCTTATAGAGCATCTCTTTCTCACCAAACACAAGGGGTTGGTCTGCCTCAGGATTTTAGCACATTAGGGGAGCCTGACATCCATCACACTCCGTCCTGCTGGGATTTTTTCTTTTCGAAAACTGGAAACACACCGAAGAGAATGTCCTCTCCCCTTGGGACCTGTTGGGACCACACGCGACCCGCACCTTTGGCTCCTTGTTTCAAGGTACAGGCAGACCAGGGAGTCCTCTGTGGTGGGTCCAGCTCAGTCTTACTCTTCAGGTTTCAGCTCTCAGGCCCCTTGGCTGTCGGATGACCACATTATGTGCAAATCAGTCTCTTTTTCAGGGAGAAGCAAGAAGACACTACCTGTGGCCTCGGGCCCCTGACATGGTTTCCAACCGCATCTTCACCGGGAGACCCCAGACTCGTGGTATCATGTGTGATTGGCCTCATTTGACTCAGCTCTGTGTGTACATTCCCCTTCAGAGTGCTGGAGGTGACAAGTGTCTTTGCAGCCCTGGTTCAGTCTGGTGAAATGCATTTTTACTGGCTCAGTCTCATCCCCTCTAGACACAGGAGGGACGTCTAGTCCCTCAGCCAAGACTCAGCAACATGAGTGAGTTAGCCCGCGTGAGCAGCCGTGGCCCACTGCGTCTCTACTGGGAGCCAGGTGCTGTGAGCTAAGGCGTGCACGCACAGACAGCACAGCGGCCAGTCAGGTTCCCGTGGACCCAGACACAAATGGAGTGAGTGCTTGAGATGCACATCCAGAGAATAGGGTGCCAAGGTCTATTGTGGGCAACAGAGCAAGAGGAGGAGCTGCAGGGAGACCTCCTTTAGCAAAGAGGCTCTCTCGTGGAGGCAGCTTTTGGGATACCTGGGGTTCTGTGGACTTTGGGTCCATTTCGCTGATGCCATCTAGGTGGTTTCTGGTCTTCAATTTCCCTTCTCCAACCACAAGGCACACTGTGGACTGTGAAGATAGCCGGGAGGTTGAAAAGATGGTTTAAGATTCAAGTAAAGATGAAGTGCTGCAAGGGCAGAGTGTAACAGTCTGAGATTAAAGAGAAACTTGTTCAGGGTCATAAACTAACAAGATGGTTTAATTGAGCGCTGCAGAGTCACCTGAGTCAATGGATCCCTAGAACTGTGGGGTGGGGTGTGACGGGGCACCCTGAAACTGTTGGGGTACAAGGTTGAATGCACTAAGTTGCTAGAGCCCAGCCTTCCCAACATGGCGGGCCCTGGCTGCCCTTCACCGTGATGACATAATCTCCTTCCTTCCAGTCCACGCACGGGGTATTTGCCTGCAACGTCCCTCTCTAGTGTGGCCCTGGCCCTGCCGCATCAGCCCCTCCTGGGAACTCGCTAGCAGTGCAGACCCTCTGGCTCCACCCTTCTCCCACCAAACCAGAATCTCTGTATTAACGAACCTCCCCGATGGTGTCGATCGGTGCTAGTGTGTCCCCGGACACTGGGGCGACTTGAAACCCAGGCTCGAATGAAAACAACAACAGCATTTCATGAAAACACATCTCCGTGTGTGCCCGGTAAGTCCTCTAGAGGGATTGTGTACTTCTGTCACCTTTCCAACGGGCATGTCCAGGCCCACCCAGCTTTCAGCGTCCAGGCACTAACCCTCTGCACAGGGGAGGTGCAGACTGAAGAGACGGCAGGCATCACTGCCTGCGCGGGACTGGTGACCTCCCCTCGCCCTCTCTCGGGGAAAGGAGAGAGAGAAGCGCAGAAGGACAAAACAGCTGTACGGGCAATGTGTGCTCACTGGGCGGCAGGGATTTACTAGATAACCGGGTTGGGTTCAGGCACTCCCTGGCTGTGAGTCACGGTCGGAGGAGGTCCTCGGAGGACGGCCATCGACACAGGATGCCGCCCTGTGCAGTTCTTGTGTCAAGGGTCTGGGGACAGGCCGGGGACCGCGCTGGGCAATAATAACAGACAAGACACCCTTTTGCAGACACACTCGAGTCAGTGACTCGAGCTGATCGTGTATTAATAACGACGCCACCTTCCGCGAGACCCTTAAGTAGAAGAACTGCTTTTGTGTAAAAAGTCTTTCCATCCGCAAATTATACTGCCCTCTATGAAACCCCTCTTCTTGGAAGGAAACAGGAAAACTGAGGTGCAAGTTCTTAAGATCATGATAACAACATGACCGCCCGTCGTGCTGAATGTCAGCGTCTCGGTGTATTCGAATGTCAATAATGTCTCAGATACTCTAATGTCAGGACACCGGCAGCGCCGGGGTTCATTGAAAGAAGTGATGGGAGGAAAACGCATGGCCGCCAAGAGTCTCAAACACAAAAGAGGAAGAGGAATGGATTAATGCTCACTTAAAAAAAAAAACAAACCTAGAAAATACAGCAAAATAAAGCAAAACAAAGCACAAGCGTGGTGACAATAGAAATAAAACAGGAATGTTTGAAGTGTGGAGGAGAAAATGTCAGATCTCGTTGGTAAACCAAATCGTGTTTCACTGGGAAAAGTTAACACAGACGATCAGTGATTCAGCATGATCACGCGCAGCCCCGCTCACACATGTGCATCACACGGCACCCGGTCAGCGTCTGGCCACCTGGCGAGCCCTGAGCACAGGTCAGGACGGAGCACGTGCCCACCTTGGCTAACCAGCGTCGTCGCGGGGGCGGCGGCCAGAGAGGTAGACGGGACGGCGGGCAGCGGCGCGGGAGCAGCGGAGGAGCGACCACTGCGGCACAGGTAGGAGGCAGAACATCCCCGGCGGGGAGAGGACAGGTACGCAGACACCCCACGTGGGTGAGCGCCAAGCCACCTGCTCAGCGGAGGGGCCCCTGTGCCAAGGCGGTTGTCTTACTTCTCACCGGGTTCCCCGCGTCAGGTGTAAACGCTGCCACGGATTGCCATCAATGGACGATAGGAACAAACCCCCGACATTTGAGAGCGGGGGACACGCCTCAGTTTCTCGTTGTGTCCATCACAACACGTGTCCTCTCTCATGGGCCTTCCGCCTGCTCTCTGCCCTGGGAGGCAAGTGGGCACCGGGCGCCAGGCTCTCCCCGACCTCACCCCGCAGGCTTCTCAGCAATTAGCTGCCCTGGAGAGCAGACGTGTTTTCTTTGCCTCATCGACAGCACGAACCTGGTGCAAAGGCGGGAATAAACGAAGGTGTCCATTTTGAGGAAAATGACCACGGCTGTCCAGAGCATCCGTCGCCCGCATTGTAGGGTATTTCCTTTCTCCTTGGGGGTACGTGCGGCTCTTTGCTTCAGCACTGGCTTGGGAAGGCTATAATGCAACAGAGCGTACGATGCGAGTCTTAGAATTTTCCCTAAAACTTCAATGACGAAAACAGCAGACAGACATACACCCAGATTCTGCACGGTGAATAGCTATTTTTTATTAAATGTACACTTTAGACTCATTTTTGTCTGGGGCGAAGGAGGGAGCTGCAGACGTCCTGCTTTGGATAAAATTGCTTGGGATGTGGAGAAGCCAGTTTCAAGATGGCAGAGCAGGGCGAGCTGACGGGCTCCCCTATGACCACCAGGACACGTGGTGGGACATGGAGGTGAGTTGGGGAGGCCCTAGAGGTGATTAGAGTTGGGAACTAGAAAAGGGATAGTAACTGCAGCCTCTTTTTCTGTAAACAAAAGAGCGTTTCTGCACCAGCAGAGCCAGAATGATCTAGAAACCGTGGTTAAACATAATTCTATCTGCATATAGAAATGAATCCAAGGAGAACATGGCCTTTGATCAGCACAGAGGGAGCAAGTGCTGCCCCTGGCTCGCTTTCCCCACCACTCACAGAAATACCCATCACTCCAGTTACAGGAGCGAGGGTGGGTGAGCTCTAGAGTTGTCCCTGGAGCTGTCTCCTCCCGAGCACAGTGGGACTAGGTGGATATAAATTATAAATTTATAATTCTCTTTTTCTCTGTATATCATTTACTTTCAACAACACTGAAAGATCTAGAAAGGTGAGTGTGTTCCCCTGTTCTCATTTGCTGATGCCTCCAGCTGGTAGGGCAGTGACTGGTCCTTAAAAGGCTGTCAATGAACTTGGCCTGAAAAATCAGTTGCTTAATGTTTTTTCCTATTCATAATTTGATTATTTGCTTTTACTCCTGCTTTTAAAGAATTAGTGAATAAAGAGCTGTGCAGATGATCTGGTGGTTAACTTACTCTCAGCTGACACGCTGCTGCTCTGATATTAACATTCATCTTTCCTAGGTGGGAAAGTTAGAAGTGCGGGAGCATGAGAGAATTCACCAGGGCCAGAGCGGAGAGTAGAACAGGCAGACTCATGAAGTACACTGCTGAGGGGAGCAGCGGGCGTGGCAGGAGAGGTCTGCGCGCCATGTGGGACCCTCGCCAGCGGCCGGGGATCGAACCGGCGCTACAGAGGCTGCAGGCAGCTTCACAGCCCAGTGCTCAACTGCTGCACCACCATGGGAGGCCCTAAATTTATAATTATTTATAAAATACTTGAGATGTTCACTGTGTACATAAGAAAATCATAACTTCCTGAAGTTAGGGTTGAGAGTGGAGAAGGCAGGTCAAACAACAGCAGTGTGGCCAGAGCTTCCCTCCCACAAAGTCCTAGTCATCACGACAAAAAATGGTTTTGTTTTTATACGCACCACATAAAGAGGCATATGGCTTAAAGGGACAGTTAAATCACAAGAGAAGCAAAGTAATTAACATCTGTGATGACATATTTAACACATATCTCTCAGACATTGCTAAAATGGCAGAGAAAATTTCTAAAGGACACAGAGGATTTAAACATGATCAAGGAACTTAAGCTAATGAACTCATATGAACTATTTCTTAAATGTTCAGAGTCAGTTGTTTTCAAGTATACAAGGGAATATTTATTAATTCTGGTCTTATTTTATCCTTAAAGAAATGCTCTACAAGTTTCACGGGTCTGAACTCACATAGCCCATATTTTCTGATCACAGTGTAATTAAATGTAAATAATCAAGTCAAAATCCCGTGTGTTTGGCAATTGGAGAACAGTTTCATATAACTCATGGCTCAAATGAGATACAACAGAAATTGATATTTACCATTAAAGCATAACTAAACTTCTTAATCTCCTGTATTTCAACATTCATGAGATACAGCACAGCTAGGACAGTGATGAGATTAAATTTTAACTTTAAGCATACATTTTAGATAAGAAACAAGGAATAAAAAATAATCAGCAGGGCCTCCCCAGTGGCACAGCGGTTGAGCGCTGGGTTGCAAAGCTGCCCGCAGCCTCTGCAGCGCCGGTTCGATCCCCGGCTGCTCCCCGGCCACCGGAGGAGGGTCCCGCATGGTGCGCAGACCTCTCCTGCCGCCCGCTGCTCCCCTCAGCAGTGTGCTTCGGTCCTTCGGCCTGCTCTGCTCCCCGCTCTGGCTCTGGTGAATTCTCTCACCCTCCCGCGCTTCTGACTGTACCCAGTGCTTGTATAAATAAAAATAAATAAATCTTTAAAAAAAATAATAATCAGCAAACTATGTATGAGAAGCAATAGGAAATAATAACTGGAGAAAATTTTGCAAAAGTCCAGTTTAAAATAGGCAAAATCATGAATAAGCACTTTGACATATTACAAGATGAGATGAGTGTCTGGATTGACGACACTTCACACACACAGCACCTGATGGCGTCACCACGAGTGTCACGAGTGTCACGGAGCCTCCTCAGTCTCGTTGGAGGCCCTCCCTTGCCGCTCTAAACTGCGCACAGATGCATGGCTGATGCCCCTGACAGGAGCGTGTGCGTGAAAGAGACCCACTACAGAGGGGTGATGCTATACCTTCGTGGAGGACATGGTGGTGATGCAATGGGGATGATGGCGACGATGACAATGATGTCATACCTACCGTCTCCCTCCACAAGGGGTTGTTGATGCCAACCCCAGAGAAAGCACTGCAGCTTAGAGGGGTTTAGATCATCAAGATGCTTTCAACAAGGAGGAAGGAGGAACTGAAAAACCATCACTTAGAGTCCATCTTATTTGCTTGTGAGCACAGAGGCCTGCTTTCTACAGACACACACAAAACAGTGCGATTTTGCACTCATGTTCAACAAGTGACTGTTCCCACAAGCTGGCTTGTTCTGGGCTTTTGCACAGCACACAGCGAGTGACTGCTCTCTCCCCAAAGCCTTCTGTGCCTGAGGGCTGTGGACTTGCTAAGTCTCTGGAGTCCCTCTGAATTGTCTGTGGAAGGAGAACCCACAGTGGGAAGGGTCTAAGTCCAGCTGCTTCTGCCCTCCCCAGAGTCAGTGGGGCTTCACTGGCCCCCAGACTGAGATGCTGTCAAGTGAAATCTGTTTCCAAAGACCTGGCTGTGCCCTCTCAGAGGGGCCAGTCTTGCACTCTCACCCCATGAGCTCAGCATCGGGTGTTCCAGGCAGAGGGGAGGTCACACCCGCTCTCCAAGTCTCTGTCCTCCTGTCCTGTCCACCAGGACAAGGTGACCCCTGAACATAGATTGTGAGCGCCCAGGGCTGGATGCCAAATGATCTGGAGAACAAGGCCCAGGGCCCCTGGGGACATGTAGTCCTGCTCCCTGTTGAATCTCTGGCTCTGGGCCTTCAGTGAAATCCTCTCCAGGTGTGGACACTGGATCCCCCAGGAATTTGGGGGTGCCCCTGTCCCTGTTACAGGGCAGGGAGGGGCAGCCCAGACCCCGCAAACCTGCCTGCTCTAAATAGGCTCTTCCAGCCACCACATCAACACAAAACACGAGACTTTCATGGGAAGGAACTTTAATACAATTAGGAAACAAGACAGGAAAGGCAAAGAATTTAGTTTCTAAATCGAGCACCCAAAGTGACCCGTCCCCTCGTGGGGAAAAGTCCACTCAAGCAGGATTGGCCCAGAGCAAGGCCCGAAAGCTGCGCCTTTTACTGGGGACCCACAGAAAAGGATCAGAAACAACCAAACAAGTCTGAAAGGAAAAGGGCAAAATTAAAATCAAGATAAAAGCTGCCATTGCTATCCTCCCCACGGGTCTCACCCACATCTGTGTCACCCAGTCCACGACCAAAGGGCTTCAAGTGCAGCTTCTTCACGTGTCTCTTGGCTCCATGCGCCTCCTCCAGGTCTCCTTCTGGCTCCATCCTGCTTCCTTCCTTCCTCAGCCTCCTCTGCAGCCTCTTATCTCCCCGCCCAGTTCCACCCTCCTTTGGGCAGGGCAGGGAACCTGGAACGTCCCCCTTTCCTGGGGACCACCCTGTTACATCCTCACCACTCACATGAACTCCCAGTTACAGGGACAAGGGGGATGAGCCCTGGGTCCCTGCCTGCAGCCTCCCTTCCTGGGCACAGCAGATCACCCACACATCACTATGTGACTAAGCCAGGGGGACCCAAGGGACCAGGAAGGGAGACACGTGCTTTCTTCTCCCCTGACACTCGAATGCGCCTCCTGGGGCTTCGAGAAGAAGCCTAGGCAGGCTCCACCCCAAGGACAAACCCTCCTTCCCTGCTGGTCACACTTCATCAGGGCCCCCCACAGCAGACTCTGCATTCCCTGAGGATGAAGCACCCCTCCTGGGCCGCACCTGCACAGACAAAGGACCCACGTGTGGGCCGGGCTGCCGCCTAGGTCTGGCCCCACAGCCGGCTCCTCCTGCAGACACTCACCTTGGTTCTGAATCTGGAGGGTGGGGGAGGAGGACACACTGAACTGGGATGTAGCCTCTGGGGAAGGGGTCCCAGTGCAGCCCTTGTCCTCATGGGGCCCCCCTGCTGAGTCTGCAGAGACCCCAGATCTGGGATACCAGTTCCAGGAGGCCAATCTCGCTCCAGCTGGTCAGCTCCACTTCAGCCCTGGGGTCTGGGCGCCCACAGCCCCGGCTCCTACCCCGCTGTTGAGGTCCCTATGGCCTCCTAGTGGCTTTGGCTTCTCCCTCCTGATTGGCCACATTGCTTTATGGGAACACACACTCATCCACAGGCGTGGACACCGGGTCCTTCATCAGCCTCCTGCATCTTTGCTGTGCCCGCTGTGACTAGCAGCCCCCGCTCATGTTCTCGAGTGTAGGAGAGCACAGGCGCCAACCAAACTCTAGAGAAGAGGGGTCACCTCTGCCTAGGACCCCCTGAGGACACCAGCCTCGTCCTCTGGCAGCACCAAGACCAACAGGCTGCCTGCCTTGGCCTGGGGTAAGAGGGAATCCCATCCCTTCAGGGGGGCACAGCGAGGGGTCCACATGGAGTCTCCCCTGTCTGATCACACAGGCCTCTTTCCTGGGAGCTGGGGCTCTAGAGATGGACCCCAGACCTGCCTGCCCCAAGGGCCATGTCCTGGTCACCAAATGTCCCCTTTTCAAAAGTCCTTTCCTCCTGAGCTGTCCAACCAACTGTGGAATTAATTTTATTACTATACATCACAAAACTGGTTTCTTCTAGATCATTCCTGTGCTAGCCCCACATAGATCTTCCAGGCCAGAGCTGTGGAATGTGGGCATATGGTGATTATTGAGGACGCAGCGGGAATGTTTACATTAAGACCTTCCTCGCTAACCCCAGGCCTTTCACATAATCCCCAGCCCGGTACTTAAGGTTAACCCAGGGAACCAGCACAGAACCCTCCCTTTGACATCTGATACTCACTTTGTCATACACCTCATGCAGCCACTGCTCCTGGCTCTACCCATCGCCTCACATCGGAGCTGCGGTCCCTAGCTCCCTTTTTACTGAAGAGAAGTGTGATCCTCATTCTCACCCCCACGGTCATGGACACAAACCTAGCAGTAGACTGAGTGCTGGATTCGCCTCCAGTCCTCTCTTATGACCCCTGCATGAACTGCCCACAGCAGGTCGGGGCTGCCGCAGCTTTCGTAAGAGGGACAAAGCGACTTTCATTGCTGGCACTTCCAGGGACCTCAGCCCTCAATTCTCAGACCTCAGAAGGACCCTCAGAGCAACTGGATATGAGGAAGGTTAAGGTCATTCGGTGGGGAGTGTATTTATTTCAGTTGCCTCAGAAGAGATAAAGTCAATATGATTGATTTCATTGTCTCATTTTCTCTCCCGAGGATGTCTTACTTTCCAAAACAGACTGGAAGTTGGGAGAAAAGAAATGAATGACTCGATTACATCTTCAGTGGGTACGAACACCCATCTGGATGCACACGAGTCAGGTGAGTTAAGATACTTCGGCAAGAAGTGTTTTCACCTGACAGAAAAAATCCTTCATATGGTCCTTAAAGGACTTCAGTCGCTAGAGATGCTGCTGTGCTGGTGAGACACTCACAAGGAGCCGCCTGGAAAGTAAGATGCCCAGGGTGGCAACGAGCGGTTGGGTGGAGCGGTCTGACCTCGCATGTGTGAGGAATGTGCTCTCTCACGTCAGGCTCTCTCCTCCATGTTGCCTTTACGGCATCCAGAAGAATCCTGACGGTCTCATCTTCTGCGGAGCTGATCTCTAGTCCCTGCCCCCACCAGCTTCATAGATGCAGTAATGCTCTGTGGTGCCCCGGGAGGAAACAAAGGACAGTGTATGAACCCCAACAACTGGAGTCTGGGTCGCCTCTGCAGTCATTATGTTGGAGGTAAGTCCCCCTTTAGCCGGAAAGTTCCTCAATTATTCTTGCAAGAGAGACAGATTCACCTGCTCACTGCTGGGCCCGTGAGTGAGGGTGAGCCTGCCCAGGAGTCCGGCTGTCAGGAGAGGTGTTCCTGGCAGCAACACGAAGGGATTAAAAATGACACAGGGAAGTCAGGGAAGGTCTGGAGGAGAAAACGAAGCAGGTATTGTGAGATTTATCAATCAGACTCCAGTGACAACTGGTGACCCGCTGTAATTCGGAAACAACTAGGTGTGAACCCTGTGGGGTGAGTGAAAACGGAGCCTATCGGGGGACTATGTAGAGAGACACCCCACCCCCGGGGAGGAGTAGGCCCTTGGCTCAGGGGTGCGGGTGGCCAGGTGACCCCGTAGGGAGGAGGGAGCACGTCTCCTGGCCTCGCCCTCCTACCCCCAGGTGATCCCCCGAGTGGAGGGCCCATGGGAATCCAAGCAGAAGTCAGAGAGCAAGAGACACGGGGTCTGGGCGTGGACAGGGGCCCCCGGGAGGGGTGTGGGGTCTGCAGAGACCAGTGAGGATGTGGCCCAGAGAGATTGCTGTGTGGCAGTAGGGACATTGTACGTGGGGTGGTTCCTTACAAAGGACAAGCAAGAAAATCAACAGGAGACTTTCTCACCTGAGATGCACCGGCCATGAGCGTCCAGCCAGAGAACCTCAGTGTCCGCCGCCCCCACCCTGACTTTTCAGGGGTTTATATTATGTCACTTTACTTCATGAGAGACCTCCATTGGACCCTGTTCTTGGTAAGCAAAAGAAATAGAAAGAGGATTTTTGCTTCGGTGGCAAAAGTGAAAGTAGTGCTGGGTTTTCACTTGAGGCCATTTAGCTCACACAGGATTCACAGGGATGTTGGGCTTTTGGGTCATAGATGCAGGGGGAACAAACCACATGGCCATTGACAACATGTCATGTCCAGTTCTGATTTGAATTTTCCTAAATGGACGTAGTACCCAGTGACAGATTATTGCCTCTAATGCCAATTTCTAACTTGTTCACTTGTTTGTGAGGAGGAATAAGGGGTGCAGGGAAAATGTTTAATGCTGGTTAGTAGAGCTGCACAAAAGACCATCCCAACGCCTACTGGTTGAAAAGAAGAATCATTTATTTTCTCATGAATCTGCATTTGGATGGGACTCAGGGTGGGTGGCTCGTCTTTGCTCTCTCCAGCTTCATGGGAGGGGGCTCAAAGGGCAGCTGGGGAATCCACTTCAATGTCCATCTCTTGTGCTGCAGATGATCATCAGCACTGGACTGGACAGTGACTTCAAGTCCTCTCCACGGGGGCTCTTGCTGTCCCCTAGGCTTGCTCAAAACATGGTGGCCAGTCCAAGGGCGAGCACCCAAGGGAGCAGGGGGTATGTTCTGGCTTACCCGAGAAGACCCCGGGGTTGCTTCAGACACCTGCTGTTCGTCAAAGCGGCCTGGAAGTCCATCCACTTCAAGGCAGGGGACACAGACCCCGCAACTTAATAGAAGGAGAAACAAGGTCAGACTGCAGGAATTAGTAAGACAGAAGGCATTTTTATAGCCATATTTGGGAAATACAATCTACCACATTAATAAATCCACTAAATTAAGTAGAAAACCTGAAATGTTTTTACTTGAAAAACTTATTCCACATTTTTGAAAGCATCTTCTTAAACCCACTCACAACATAATCAAATATATTCTTCTTAGCTTCTTCATTTATAATTTTCATTCTCTCTTCATGTTTCCTCCTCAGCTGTTGGATTTCTCTTTCCCTTTCTCCCTGGGGTTTATCAGCATCTTCCTCTTCTACGAGTTTAATCTCATTATTTAATTGCTCTGTGTAGATTTTCTTCAAGTTCTCCACCTTTTCTTTGAGCTTTTCCTCTATGTCCTTGTAGATGGCGTCAGAGAAGTGGGCCCCTCCGTTGCTCTGCACCATCTTCTCTATCAGCCCCACCAGCTCCTGCACCTGATCCTCCCTCTCGGCCTCCCCTGCTCTGTTGTTGAAGGCGCAGCAGCGGCCCCCAGCCTCCTTGACGATGCTTCTGAGATTCACGTGAGCTTCCTTTATAAACTCACTCAGGCTGCGGTTCCCCAACTCTTCCTTGCGCGTGAACAAGAAGATCATGTGCTTCATGACGGATTCCCCAAAGACGTTCTTGATCAATGCCATGGTTCTCTGCTCCTCCTCCGTGTAGCGGGTGAGCTGCACCACCATGAGGATGGCGTGGGGCCCCGGGGTCGAGGCCAGGATGCACCGGCTGATCTCCCTACAGGTGGTGTCCAGGCTCTCCTTGGTGTCAAAGAGCCCCGGGGTGTCGACCACTAGAAGGCTTCTCCCGTGCCATACCCGGGATTCTCCGCTGCATGTCTTGGTAACAGCGTGGGCAGCAACCCTTGAATCAAACACTTTCTCCCCAAGGATGGTGTTTCCTGTGGCGCTTTTCCCATTTCCAGTTTTCCCCACGAGCACGATCCTCAGAGGCTTGAAGCTTACAGAAGGGAAGAAGAGGGAAAAGGTAAAAATTACATGGAATTCATTCTCTTATCTCTCCCTCCCTGAAAACTGGGAGCCATCTACTATTCACCTTGCTCCTGGCAGAGACTGGAAGACGCAGCAGTTACGCTGCGACGATACAGAGTTTTCCTGCAAGAGCGCCAGGCCCAGGTCTTTCCCGGGGAGCCCTTGCAGGCCCGAAGATCTCATCGGATCCTCTCAGGGCTGCTTAACTTGCTTCTGATGATGCAGAAAAGAAGGAATCTTCCTTTCGTTCTACAAAACTGTGCCATTTTGGTCCCCAAGCTAAGATTTCACCAATAAACAAAGCTACAGCTATGTCTCAGCATGAAGGTTGATTCCCAAATCCTAAATGAATCACTAGACGAGGCATCAGGACAGCGTGACTAAGTGTGATCTATTGCAGCAATGCTGGGGTGGTCTCCTGTGAGAAAACTGATGCCTACACCATCGAATATCCCATGAAGAAATTGGAGGTGAACTACCCCATGCAGAAAAGACGCTCAGCACATTACACACTGACTCAAACACTACACAGTTGGGATTGAGAGACACTTTTCACTGTAATTGTATAGATCATACAATTTCAAGGGCTTGCCCTCCCTACTTCCCCCTGCGGCTGAAACAATCAAATATAAAGTTTTGTGAATGAAGAAAAAAGCAAATAAGCTTGAAAAATCAAGAAATCAGTCTACCAGATAGGAAACGGTCTGTAATGAGGGCAGTGAGCCGTTGGCGCATAAATGGGAGCCAGAGCAGAATCCTGGGCCTGCGGGAGCTGCAGAGACTCGGCAGCGCCGCCTGTGGCCTCCGTGCCTTCCCCCAAGCTGTGCGAGCAGAGAGACACCCGGGGCGGCTGGGTCGAGTTGGTGATGCTCTATGGGAGTCTTGCTCCTGGAGCCTGATTCCGTCTATTTCTAAGACAGCCTTTCCCTGGGGACTCCCCTGTGGCACAGCGGTTGGGCGCGGGGCTGCGAAGCTGCCCGCAGCCTCTGCAGCGCCGGTTTGACCCCCAGCCGCCGGGTGAGGGTCCCACATGGCGCTCAGACCTCCCTGCCGCCCCCTGCTCCCCTCACCAGTGCACTTCGTCAGTCTGCCTGCTCTGCTCCCCGCTCTGGCTCCGGTAAATCCTCTCACCCTCCCGCGCTTCTGACTGTACCCAGTGCTTGTGTAAATAAATAAATAAATCTTAAAAAAAAAAAAAAGACACCCTTTCCCTCCCCACTGTCACTCCCGCATATTCACAGAGAAAGGCCCACGTGTTGGACATTTGCTTCCAAACCTGCAGCACCTGTTGTTGAAGGCGCAGCCGCGGCCCCCAGCCCCCCGACGATGTTTCTGAGATTCACGTGAGCCTGTGCTGTAAACTCGCTCAGGCGGGTGACACAGGTGACACGAGATTGATGTATTGATAATTGTCTGCGGTGGAGCCACATGGATTTCCTGATATCGGGCTCCTTGTCTGTGATGGGATTAAAGCTCCCACTGTGAGACCTGCCCGTGTGCCGTGTCCACGCCAGCGCCCTGAGCCCCCCACGCTACGTGCTTCATTATCTCAGCGCCAGCAGCCGGGGAAGCTGACTCCATCCATCCAGCTTTTCAAATAAGTGATGTAATGGGACTTACAATGCTGAGGAAAGTGCCCCAGGTGGCCCTGCTACCGGGGTTGGCAGAGGGGCCCACTTAGTGACCCCACATCCACCCTGAGCCACTCACACTCCCGCCTCCCCCTGGCTGCTTCTCAGGCCCAGGATTCCAAATGTGGGTGACCTCACAGCAGAGACAGGCCAGGGCGGGGGGCAGAGCCCACTCTCTCCCTGACGGGGAGCTGCAGCAAGCCGGGACTCAGGGCAGAGGGAGGAGACTCCACTTATGTCGTCCCTTAGGGGGCCCACCCTCACCAGAGCACCCCGTCCTCACCCCACCTCATGCTCAGGGCCGCGGCTTCTCTCTGGGAAAGGCTGGCAGGATGCAGCAACCAGATTCTTCATTTCCCCCGTCACCGGTGACCTGGATGCCCCGGGAGCCCTCCCTCCCATCCCCACCCTGGCCAGTGAGGTGCAGGGCTGTGGTGCTGGTCAGACCCGGCTCCTCTGACCCCTGCACCCCCACTGCTCTGTCCAGTCAGTGTGGTCAGCAGATGGAAGATGGACCAGGTGATGGGCCAGCAGACATGGGGCCTCTGCACCACAGTCTCTTGAGGGCCCCTTGTGCTTGCTCACAACATGGTGTCAAGTCCAGGGGTGACCACCTGAGGGAGCAGGGGGCACGTGCCTTCTCTACCTGAGGGTCACATAGGGTTGCTTCAGCCACCTGCTGTTTACAAAGCAGCTGCAAGGTCCATCCATTTCAAGGCAGGGGACAGAGATGCCGCGACTTAATGGAAGGAGTAACCAGGTCAGATTGTGGGAAGAATTAGGAACCCAAGATAGATACTGTTAGGGGCATATTTAGAAAATACAACCGACCATCTTGGCACATCGTAGTAGATTAAGAAGAAAAGCCGAAATTCACATCACACCCAAACCATGTCCAGCGCTTTGACAGCGTCTTCTAAGCACACTCTCAGCAGCTCCAAGGGCATTGCTCTGCTTACCTTGTCACTTGTTTTCGGTCCTCACATTGCCTCTTCAGAAGTGCAATGTTTCTTTCCCTTTCGTGGGGTTTATCAGCATATTCCTCTTCCACCAGTTTCATTTCATTGCATAATTGATTATCGTAGATATTCTTCAGGTTCTCATCCTGCTGTATCAGCTTTTCCTCTATGTCCTTGTAGATGTTGTCAGAGAAGCAGGCCCCTCCGTTGCTCTGCACCATCTTCTCTATCAGCCCCACCAGCTCCTGCACCTGAGCCTCCTTCTCGGCCGCCCCCGCCCTGTTGTTGAAGGCGCAGCAGCGGCCCCCGGCCTCCCTGACGATGCTTCGTAGAGACACCTGTGCCTGTGCTATAAACTGACTCAGGCTGCTGTCCTCCATTTCATCCTTTCGAGTGAACAGGAAGATCATGTGCTTCATGACAGATTCCCCAAAGACGTTCTTGATCAGCGCGATGGTTTTCAGCTCCTCCTCCGTGTAGCGACAATCCAGCCGCATCACCATGACGACGGCGTGGGGCCCCGGGGCCGAGGCCGGGATGCACTGGCTGAGCTCCCTGCAGGTGGTGTCCAGGGTCTCCGTGTCAAATTGTCCTGGGGTGTCGACCACAAGGAGCCTCCTCCCCTGCCATTCCTGGGACGCTGCCTGGCACTTCTTGGTAACCGCTTTGGCAGCAGGTCTTGAATCAAACTTTTCTGTCCCCAGGAGGGTGTTTCCTGTGGCACTTTTCCCACAGCCGGTTCTCCCCACGAGCACGATCCTCAGAGTGTTGTCCTCACTGTCAGCCATGGTCACCCAGAAGGTTTCGGAGGGTGTTCACTTTAATATTTTAATGAGGCAGAAAAAAATGGATGTAGATAAATATCCCAACCTTTCTTTTCTTTATTTTATGCCCCCCTGATTATTCAAATCATGCCCGTCTCCTAAGACAAGTGTTTCACTAAGTTACTCTCCATTTCTTTTATGCCCCGTCCTATGTTCTGTGAGGAGAGCGGTGTTAACAATTTTAAATCTTACTACTTTTTCCTTTGTCTCCTACATATTTGATCCAGAACAGATTAGCTTATTTTCCTAAGAGCTGAAACCCGAGGGAGCTGGTGGGAGCACGTAGTGTTCCCTCTAGGAAAGTGCCGGTTAAAAAGCAGGAGCATCGGACACTCAGAGTGTGGGCTGGGGGTGAGGGGTGCCACCTGGTTGTGGGCAGCTGGGCTGCAGGGCTCAGCCCAAGGGAATGACCCCGTGGGGCGGGATGTGAGCACTGCCTGGTGTTTGTGTTGCTCTGGGTACACAGTGAGCAAGTCTCATTTTCTCAAGATACCCAGAAAAAATAAAGATAAATTTGACGTCATTATTTTAAAATAATATTTACAAAGAGAGATGCGATGTTTCATGCGATCTATAGTGACAAAGTGTTTGAAGTGAGTGTTTGGCATCTGACTCAAGAATTCTGAAAGCTGTTCCTACACTGGTGGTAACAGAGACCAAATCATCTTTTAAAATCGCATGTGTGGGTTACGGTTAAGCAGGTGATCATTGTGGGCCCCTGTAGAGGCATCAAACTGAAAATGGCCATGACAGTGAAGACCCCACAGAGAAGTACTTGAGGAGCTGCTACAAGGAGCCTGCCCCCGGAGCTGTCCCAGGACCATCCCATCCAGCCCTCAGCTCCAGACTCCCGGCCCTACTCACATTAACCTGAGAAGGGCGAGAGGAAACCTTAGGAGTCCTCCCAGGAGTCCTCCCAGGAGGTGAGCATCGCCTGAACTGCCTGACCCAGAAAATGACCCAGATTCTCATCCGTGATAAATACCCAACATTCTGACAAAATGTTAGAGAAAGAGGCTTCAGGAGCATTGTAAGAAATGGCTCGTCCCAACTAGTGGGATTTATTTTAAAAACCAAGGGGTGAGGTGGGGCTGGGGGGAGGGCGCAATAGGAGGAAAATTAGTCATGTAACATACCAGCAGCTATTCATTTAACACATTGCACCACGTATGAATTGCAGCATGCTTTCTTACCTGTTTTTCTATCTATTTAGCACCAAAGACAGCAAATTGGTTAATGTGCGAGCACTGCTCACTAAACCATACCTCGCTCGTCCGCGGGAGTTGGGAGTTGAGGAAGTCGCATGCAAGCGGAAGAAGCACTTACAGGAACAAGAAGGAAAGTAAGGAGTCGGGCGACCAGTGGTGACTAGTGCAGGAAGGTGCCTTGCAGGACTGGTGCACAGACAGGAGCTCAGGAGGCAGGAGGCAGCATCTGCAGCCACACAGGGCAGTTAGTTCCTGGCCTGTGAGCCCCACTCAGTGGAGAGAAGTGGGCATTGAACTGGTGTGGGGGATTCCTGGGAGTCGTTTGGGAACTAGATCTGGACTCATTCCTCAGGCTTACCCGGAAATATGGATCCAAAAACTAGTTGTTACAAAGTGCGATCATACAACGCTAGAAGAAAACAGGCCAGTTCTTTCAAAACAGAGGGTGAGGAAAACTTTCCTAAAATTATCCCAAAACACAGATGCAAAATGGACCCAAGGGGACAGCTGGTCTTCTGGCTTGCAGCTCTGACCATCAGCAGCCTGGATGGCACCCGCCTTCCCACCAAAAGCTGAAAAGAGGGGGACTTGGCAGCATTCTGGGGTCCCTGAGGCCCCGGAGGACACAGGACAAGTCGCCACACTGCAGTCAGGATGCAAAGGGCGTGTCGGGAAGGGGGCGTCCAGGGTGAGACTCCCCCAGGCCAAAGCTTCTAGGCAGGGATAGGGCCCTGATGGAGGGGCCGCTAGGGGCTCAGTGGGGACACTCTGAGCTCAAGTCTCCAGGGCGCCCAGGCACAGGGAGCCGCCCAGGCTTTTGTGAGCCTCACTGCTGGGAGCTGGGCCAGGTTCCCGCATGGTATCAGGGAAACCATACACACCCTCAGACGAAGGGCCGTGGTTCTCGCCGTGCAGGGGGTGAGACTAGGGAGACAGGTGCCCAGATGGAAGCTGGGCTTCTTTGAATTGACTGCGCTCTGCAGATTTGATTATAGAATGATAAATACTGCACTTGATTTTACAACAAAATTATATTGAAAATTCATTGAAATGAAAGGAAACAAGGAACGGAACCATGTGTGCTAAAGAACATCATAGAAAGAACTACAGACGAGAAAAATTCCAAGTGTTTTAGAAACACATTAATTTCATGATAAGCTCTAGCCATGTATCCTAAAGTGAGAAAGCATTAAAATCTCCTTTAAGCTCTTTTAATAGGGGGCTCCGCACTCTGTCTCTGGCGAATCCCTTCACCAACCCCTCTCCCCGCACCTCTGGCCCATACCCCGGTTGTTCTACGCCAAAAAAAACTTTTTATAATTTACCATTAGTATTACTGGTAATGTTAGCTGGAATTATGTGTGTATATGTGTGCATCTGCGGATTGTCTATGTAGACACAGAGACACATGCACACAGACACTCTATTGAAAGATCTAGAAACAGAAACATACCCAGCAGCTATGGACACCTTTAATGTTCATATTGTAGCTTTCAGTACCATTTTCAGAAAAGCAAACAAACAAATAAAACCCCTCAGGATTCTTGGCAAAATGATGGGAAGAGAGGCAGGAGACGAATAAAATTATCTGGGACTACCTCATTAGATGTTTTTTCTGCTTCTTGATTCAAACAAAACAAACTGTCAATGAGTTACGAGATAATCCATGAAATATGAATTCTGATGTGCGGACATCACTCTAATAAATGTCTTACTTCTCGTACTAGCTATCCCTTTCTCCCACCCTGAAGCGCTCCTCTATTACGCCTCCATTAAACACTCTCACGGGGTACTCACCACGCCCACGGCCCTCTTGGCCTCACCTTCGGCCCTCTTGTCCTCACCTTCTCTGCAGATGATGAGTCTCGAGTTCTCCGGAGAGCCCTGAGCTGCTGCCTCTGCTGCGAGTGAGGACAAGTGTGTTCCTCCTTCTGGAGCCCTGAGCCCTGGGCCACAAGCACGGGAACCTCAGGTGGGCGGAGCCAGCGACGGGGGTTTGCATGGACAGAGAAAAAGGAAACTTTTCCCTGTCACTGGACTGGGGCTGCAGCTGGCCTTGCTGACACCAGTCCCTCCTTGTACCTGTCCTGCCGCTGGTTCCCAGGCCTTGGGTCATAGCCCGTGTGCCTAGTCCAGGGTGTGCTGGCCTCTGCCCTGAGACCACAGACATTTGGGGCTGAGCCCCGGCTCCCCGCAGATGGAGTGTCCATGGCCTCCAGCTTGGAGCAACCCAGACCCCAAACTTCAGCCGTCCCCTGGGGTGACTCTGCTGAAGAGACTCACCTCCTCTGAGGTCATCCCCATCCCCCTATCCTATGCCCGCTTGATGTGGCAGTAACAGGCCTGGCTGTGCCCCAGTTGGGGTGTCTCTGGGCCTCTCTTAGCCCTGAGCTCCTGCTGGGGTGACAAGCGTGTGACCGGGGCTCGTCACAGCCCAGGGTGTCCTTCTGCCCAGCCAATTCCTCCCTGTCCCACAGGCTTCAGCCAAAGTGCCTCCTAAACTGGTCCTTGTTCTGGGGGAACCTGCTTCCTGGGGAGCCCTGGGTGACCCTCTGAAGCACATGTGACTTTCCTGATTGAGTGGAGGGAAAGCCGGGGATCTGCAGGAGGAGGGCTGTGGGGGTGACGGCTGCAGTGAGGTGTGGGCTGAGGGGCTGGGGCTTCCTGGTGGCGGTGTGGTGGAATGGTCAGTCCCCCCAGAGCCGCTGTCCTTACCAGTGTGTTTACAGCTGTGTTTCAGAGCAAACGTTCCTCTCCAGGATAGAAGGAAAAATTCCAGGGACCTGGTTAAAAAATCGACATAAGCCCATTTGCTGACATTTATGTGAATAGAGTTTCCCTTCCCAGGTGCATTGCACACCTTGCATTTTATTTGTCCTTGTACTTGTGCCCATTAGTCACGTCCTTATTTTTTTCAATTTTAAGTTTTTGTTGAACTATCATAGACGTAGAGAAAACCAGACATCAGTGTTCACACTCACTGGATTGTCTCCCTCTGTGTCCGCTTACTTCACAGGTGGATCTACCGCCTTCAACGTGACATGTACGCCTACCAACTCCGTTCCAAAAAACAAAGGAGGACCTGGGCCTCCCCCGTGGCGCAGTGGTTGAGCGCTGGGTTGCGAAGCTGCCCGCTACCTCTGTGTCGCCGGTTCGATCCCCGGCTGTTCTCCGGCCACCGGAGGAGGGTCCCACATGGCGCGCAGACCTCTCCTGCCGCCCGCTGCTCCCCTCAGCAGTGTACTTCGGTCCTTCTGCCTGCTCTGCTCCCCGCTCTGGCTCTGGTGAATTCTCTCGCCCTCCCGCGCTTCTGACTGTACCCAGTGCATGTATAAACAAAACAAACAAGCAAATAAATAAATAAATAAATAAAAACATGCCTTTAAAAAAAAAAACAAAAACAAAGGAGGACCTGCTGCACCTCCCCCTGCAGTGACCCTTAGGGCTAATGGCTTTGGTCCCTAGGTCCCGCTGGGCAAGGAACCAGCACGCAGGGGGAGAACAGCAAAACTCCCTGAAGCAGGGGGAGAACAGCAAACCCCCCAAAGGCATAGATAAGACGGAAGCCTGTTGAAAGATAACGACCCCCAGGAGCCACTACAGGAATGCTGTCCGCATGGAAACCTTATCTCGCCTTCTCAAGGCCCACAAACTTTATTCTAATACAACTGTCTCTCTAAAATCTTTTCTCTTTCTAAAATCTTTTCTCTTTCTCTGTCTAAAAAGGTCATTGGTTTGCTGATTAAAAAAACATACAAAATCTAATAACTAGGCTAATTCAAATGAAACGTTACTAAACTCTGTGTATTAATAGAACTGTTAACTTAATTTCTCTGTTGTATGCTTAGCCTTGTTAGCATTAATCTTAATGATACAAATATTACATTGTGAAAAGTAAAATTCACCCGTATTAATTAATAGTAATTTAGTGGTAGTGCGTAGTTTAAACAAAAAGTAATCACATAAAATAAAAAGAAAAATGAATAGCCTAACTACTTAGGAACGCGCCTGGGTCCAGATGTAAATCACGGCCCTGTCAATGATAAGCTAAACCTATAAGCAAGCTGATTTCTTCACCGATGTTCGCCATTCCTATGCCTTTAGAAAACACATATATATTGGTCACCAACTCAAAGAAAATGACACTCAGATTTTCACTCTCTTGAAGTGTGTCTGTTTGTCATTTCTTTCGCCGACGCCCTGACCACCCTGCACGCTTCTCTCAACCCTGAGGCGGCCTCATCGTCTACTGCTGTGCTGGCCCGCGGCAGTAACCCAAGCCTCCAGCTCCCTGAACCCCGGCTTCTCATCAGACCCCATCATCTGGCACCCAATGTGGGGCCTCACAGCACCAGTAAGGTGTCTTCCTCTCCCTCTTTCTCGCTCACCTTCTCTCTCTCTAAGCAGGTTAGTGTTGGGTGAGTGTTGGCTGCACTCCGCACACTGACGGTCCCTGGCTGAAGGGAAAATGCAGTTACTCGGGCTTTCTTCCGCCTCCTGCCGCTTGCCTCTCTGGCCCCCAGCTGCAGCCTTGCTGTCCGGCCAGGTTCCATGCCCACACGTCACATCACGATGGTGCAAGAAGTACTTGGGAGCGGGAGCATGGGCACCCATGGGCGCCCAAGGCTGAGGGGCATGAGCACGGGGCGAACGCGCCTATGATTATGGACGTCTGTGCCAAGAAGCGGATGAGCACGGGGCACGCACACCTGTAACTAGGATGCCCGGCCCAGGAGAAAGAGGGAGACCGGGAGAGAACACCAGAGGGAAGCGAGAGTGGGAGGGCGGAGATGGCAGGCGCTGGGTGGCTCATTTGCTGCCAGCCCCCAGCCCCCTCACCTGCCTGCCCAGCTGCCTCCCTGCCGGCTGGTGGGCCTGAGTGCCGGGTTCTCTGCTTCAGCATGAAAGGCCCGTCAAATTTACCGGAGGCTCTGAAATTCCCTTTTGGTCGGCCCGAATCAGCAATGAACCTCCCAGCCGATGGTTGCACAACGCTGGCCAAAGCTACTGTTTGGTGGGTGGCAAAGCAGGCGGGAACGGCCTTCCACTTCCCCTCAGCCTGAAAACGCAAACACTTGGCTTCCCTTTTCTCTCACTCGAATCTCTTCTCCTATCTCGTGGTAAGACCTGCGCTGTGCAACTGTCCCAGGCCTGGCAGGTTCACCAGTGATTCAGGCGAAGAGAGAAAGAACCTTGGCGCCTCAGGTAAATCTGACATGCTTTTAACGCTGAAGCAGGGACTGGATTCCCCGGGCAGGCAAGGCGGCAGGCAGGCAGCAGCCGAGCCAACTGCTTCCCATGAGGTCTGGCTTCTCGGCCCAGTTGTCTGCATTTTTGGTGCACGTACCCTGTGCTCTGCAGCTCCTCAGCCCGTGTGGCCGTAATCACAGGTGGGCATGCCCCATGCTCGTGCGCCAAAGTGCTTTTTGCAGTGACACGATATCACACATGGGCAATGAAACCTGGGAGGCAAAGCTGAGGGTGGCCCCCACAGAGGCGGCCACTGGGAGGCAGAAAAAAAGCCTAGAATCCATGTTCTTTACAAGCTGCCGTCCCCTTTCTCCCTTTGCTTTGGCAAAAGCGCTGGCTTCCAAGCTCTTCTGTTTTCAGACCAGGTCTCTGTGGGCACTTGAAATAATGGGCATAGGACCTGCAGTTAAGAGCTTTAGGCTGGCTGCCACTCTCGAGAACACTGCCATGACAGGATTTAGGCGGGACCTGGCTTTTACAACTCTGTCCTCCATTGCGGATTGTCCTGCTTGTCTGCATCCTCTGCGCCCTCACGCTTTCCCTTGCCGCTGTGAACAGACTCACTCCTGAAAAGGCTCCCTTTGTCCGCGTTGGTGCTGACCAGTAGCTGACCCAGACTTCCTGCCGCGAAGGTCGTGTTTCCTCCCTGCTGTGTCACTGCCTTTCGAGCACCTTCCTGCATCCTTAGAACTCTCATACCAACCTTCCCTTGCTTCGGGGACATGATTTTCCCTCCTTGGCTGGTGAGTGGGCTCTAGTCCTTAGCTCAGGGTTCAAACCTGCCTTAGCTTTAAAATTCTAGAAGAACAGAAGCAATTCCTGTCAAATCCTCAACCCTGAAGTGGCAGAATCTTATAAATCTGCTTATAAATCATCTCATCAGATGCCACAGGGTCTACATGGTAGCCCGGACTAAGACCAGGCACAACATGGACTAAGTGTACATCCAATAGGACCCAAACACATCCAGAGTGTAGGGGACAGCGACAGCAGTCAGGAGACCTCACCCCACCCCCGCTGTTCAGCTTTCTACAAACTGGCCCTTACAATTATCCACTGGGGTGGGGTGGGGGGATAATCACACAATCCCCCTCTCCCCAGAGAAGAGAGAAGTGGAAGGAGCAGTTATGGAGTGAAGGCTCGGGGATGCCCACAATAACAGGATTACTCCCCGTTTAGGGCATGCCCGTGGCTACCCCCCAACTCTGTGACAGACATACACAAGCTGTCCATCTGTGGAGGTGCTTGCCCAGTCGTTTAACTGCTCCCCTGGAGGGTGCACCCATGGGTGTCTGCAGACACTCATCCATGATGGGGTCTGCTCTGCCAGCCCTATGGGGTCTCCTCTGGGTTGTCTCTGGAGGAACTAGGTGCTTTTATTATAACAAAGCCTAGGTTCTTTACAAATAAGAGAACCAAGAGGCATGGCCTCCCTCAGCTCTACCTTTCCCAATTAGACCTCGTTCCCCGTGACTGAGGCAAAAGGCACAAATGCAATTAGTTCCAGCTGACTGGTGCAGGGGCTGCCTTCCTTGTCAAAAGCCTGCTGTGGGGCCTTACTCCAGCACTGAGATCAGCTGCCTCCCACCTGCAGGGAGCTGAACTCTCCTTCTGTCCACCTTGAGGGGCGGTTTTGGTCTGTCCCATGGCTAGGAAGTCGTATTTTCCCCATGCTTTCCTCCTCCTCTTCAAAAGGCCACTCTCAGGCTCTGTTTAACTGTGATTAAATTACGGTGGGCTACGAGACCATACAGGATGCTTATTGGTTGGTTGGAAAACTTCCAATGTGCTTATTGAGCCTGAAAAAATTTCAGTTTATTATTTAATAGTTTGATAAAATACAAATATTGAGACAAAAATGTGTCTTTTGGGGAGCCAAACTCCAAACCTCAGAATCCTGACAAGGATCTGAGAGCTGGCAAACTGCAAGATAAGAGATGTCAATCTATCCCCTCTCCTGTGCCCCTCATGATCTGTGAACGTGTTCTTTTGTCTTAGACTATGGGGTTGGTTATCAGTGAAGGTCCAGCAGCAAAAAGGACTTTGGGAAACAATCTGACTTCTCTCCTTTTACCTTTAAAGTGGTCCAGGCTTGAAACTTACTGGTTTTGTAATAATTAGAATGGGACAACCCATATTCTAAATGAAAGGATTTTAGCTTCTGCCTCATGCTGGAAACTTCCTTGATGGAAAAGCACATTGGAGGAGAACTTAGCTAAATAGGCATTTCCAACTCAAAAGCTAACCCCTAAGTTATTTCGGAAATCAGGTTATTAGACATGGGGCATAAATGAAATCTTTTTTTATCCAAAATATTCTCAAAGTTTTTAAGAGGAAAATTTCTGGCCTTAAGAAACTAGCTGAAGCTAGTTCTTTGGACCAAATAGCCATTTGTTCCTATAAATGCAAACATAAGGAGCGATTTCTTATCTGAAAGAGAAAAGAACTTTTCAAGAAACATTAAATCAATAAAAGTATTCAGTGTCTTCACAAATATTGGTGAAATAACTATTTTTTTTTAATCAGCGAACATGGACAAAATGTTAAGGAAATAGTGTCTACCACCTCTGGAGGGATATTATATTAGAATTAATTTAAATGGTGCCTATATAAGTTCTGATATAATAAAAATTGAATCAAAATTTTGAGATTGTGATCTAGAATTTTTGGCAAACAAGAAGTAGTTCAAAATCAAATGGCAACCAAATAATTACAAGGAAAAATTACAAACAATTCTCAAACCCAAACTTGATAACTTGGTTAAAATGGACCAACTCACAAACTACCACAGCTGGCTGAAGAAGAAATAGAAAATCTGAATAGACCCATAACTAATAAAGAGATTCAATAGCAATGAAAAATTACTTTACAACGAAAATCCCAGGACCATTTGGCTTCGCTGGTGACATCTAACAAATATTTAAGAGGAATTAATACCAACTTATAACAAACTCTTCCAAAAATAGAAGAGGGAGCCCACGTCCCAACTAATTCTAGGATGCCAGCATTATCCTGATACCAAACCAGGAAAAGATATCACAATAAATAAAAATGACTTATCCTATGACTATAAATGCAAAAATTCTCAACAAAATACCACTAAAAAGAATCCAGCAATATAGAAAAAGAATATACACCATGACCTAGTGAATTTATGCCAGGAATGCAATGAGATATATACCACATTAACAAAAGGAAAGATGAAAGTCACATAATAAAGACCACATTTGACAAGCCACACTGACATCATGCTCAACAGTGAAAAATGGAAAGCTTTTCCTTGAAGGTCAAGAAAAAGAAAGGAATGTCCAGCCTCGCCACTGCTGTTCAATATTGTATGGGCCCTAGCCAGTACAGGGCAATTTGCTTTATAAAAGAGAGAAAGGCATTCGTATCAGAAAGGATGAAGTAAAATGTCTCTATTTGCTGATGAGTTGATCTTATATGTAGAACCTCCCAAAGACAACACCTAAAGGACAGTTGGAAGTCATAAGCAAATTCAGTGAAGTTTCAGTATACAAAATCAAATTACAAGCGTCAGCTGTGTTTCTACCCAGTAAAAACAAAATATCTTAAAAAGAAAGAGAGAAAAAATCCCATCTACGATAGCATCAAAAACAATAAAATACTTAGGAATTGTTTTAACTGAGGAGGTGAAAGATTTACAAGCTAAAAAATCTGAGATTTTGATGAATGAAAATGAGACACAAATAAACGGGCAGATAGTCTATGGTCATGAATCAGAAGAAACATTATTGTTAAAATGTCCTTACTACCCAAAACCGTCTCTAGAGTCAATGCAATCTCTATCAAAATAGCAATGGCAGTTTTCGTGTGTGTGTTGTTTTGTTTTGTTTTTAACAGAAAGGGGCATTTAAACAAACAAACAAACAAACAAACAAACTTTGTATGACTCCACAAAACACCTTAAGCAGACAAAGCAATCCTGGGAAGTGAGACAAAGGTGAAGGCATCACACTTCCTGATTTCAAACCCTATTACAAAGCTATGTGTTCCCAAACAGTATGGTACTGGCATACAAATGAGCACGTAGACCTAGAAGACCTAGAAGACCTATGGAACACAATCAAAACCAGAGAAATGAAGCCGTCACATGGGGTCACCTAATCAAAGGCCAGGGAACCAAGCACGCTCAGTGGAGAAGGGGAAGCCTCTTCAATAAACAGTGTGGGGAAAACTGAACAAAACGAACAAGAATGAAATTGGTCCCTCTACTGCATCATTCAGAAAACTTAACTCATATCGGAGTAGAGACTTAAACATAAGATCTGAAATGCAAAAGCTCCGGGAAGGAAGCATAGGGTAAAATCTCCCTGATGTTGTTCTTGCTTAGACTGGAAGAGTCAGCTGAAGGAGGAAGACACTCCTGAGTCTCCAGAAACACCTTCTCTTCTAGGCTTGGGGGGTTAAATGAGGCAGCAGCAGCCGTGGGCACAAGAGCTCCAGGGGTATGGAAATGCACCCTGGTTTGAAGAAAGTCACTCTGATCCCATATCTGGAAACAGTGAGTCTCCCCCAAGTGCTTCCCCAAATTGCTCCTTCTTCTATGAGAAAGAGTGAACATGATTCACTTTCCAGGGAGTGGAATTTAAATATTCCCCCCCATTTAGAAACTCAGGAGCAAGAGCCACACTCTAGAAAGTGTAGGAGCACATGGAATGGTGCCCTGTGGGTAGAACCCGCTCAAGCTTCAGAAGACACGTGTGGGCACGGGGGTTGGCATTCCGGCCGAGCTCCCGCTGACAGCAGCAGGAGTGAAGGAGCCTGTTGGGGGACACGGCTCAGCTGGGACCCCAGCCAACACCACAGGGAGCAGCCCAGGCCCCCGTAGATGCCTGAGAAGTAGTCCTGTGGGGAAGGCATCAGTATATGGTGCCTCTCTCAAGAAGAGAGCGAGGCTTTGTGTTCTCTCCAGGACCTCGAACACAGAACCGACGGGAAGGTCCCTGAAAACAAGGGTGCACCCTCTTTTAGTAGACTACATCCACTTTGGTGGATATCAAGAAACGTTACCTTCAAAAGCGTCTGAGGCCAGTGAAATGCACAGTTATGGGATGGAAGCGCTGCTGGAGACCTGATAATAATGAGCACAGATGCTGACAGATTCCCAGAAGATCCCCCGCAGGGCTCAGGCGTGCTCTGCACGGTACCAGGGGAGGGACGTGCTACGAGTAGCTACCCCAATGACCCACTCACCATACTTTGGCTTCTAACCAAACTGCAGTCAGAGCCACGTGGGCTGTTGCTACTACTCTGGGGTTGCGATTTTCTCCTCGGAGCCAGTTCTCCTGAGGCGGCTCCTCCCGCCCGCACCACATCAGTGTCGTGTGGCCTGGAGGCAGGAGATGCAGGATGGGGTGGCCAGTCCCAGACGTGTTTCCACACCAGTGGCCCCTGCCTTCGCGCTACCAGAGAGAGTTAAAAACGGACCGGAGGTATTGAAACGGACTCTGCACTGTGTCCCTCTCCCTGCATAGGGACCGAGGGTGACGACAGGCAGAAACAGGCCGCTCTGGGCAGGTTTTTGGTTGTGCTGTTTCTCGGGATCGGCCACTGCCGAAGCCACCATGGGCAAGCCGGCTGAGAGGAGCCTCAGGGGAGCCCCGTTAGGACCCCACTGGGAGAGACATGCCAGCCGCCTCCTGCTGCAGGAGAAGCCACCCAGGATGTGACACTGCGGGGCACACTGCAGGGCGGAATGATAGAGCTCTGTCAAAGACAGTCTCCACAAATTCAACCAAGAATGAGGCCCAAGGTTGCCAAGCAGGAAACCCACAAACCTCAAAACATCCTGAGCCCGGAAGACAGAAGCCCAGGGAGAAACCCCAAGCACCTGAGGACAGGTCATAGCAGAACTGGAAGAACACGGCTGGAGGAAGTTCAAAGAGACACAGACTTTTGCCTGCATCCAGGAGATTTATAATTGGTTCTTTTTTTTTTTTTTTTAAGATTTATTTATTTATTTATACAAGCACTGGGTACAGTCAGAAGCCCGGGGGTGGGGGGGTGGGGGTGGTAAGAGGACTCACCAGAGCCAGATCGGGGAGCAGAACAGGCAGAAGGACCGAAGGACACTGCTGAGGGGAGCAGCGGGCGGCAGGAGAGGTCTGCGCGCCATGTGGGACCCTCGCCCAGCGGCCGGGGATCGAACAGATGCTGCAGAGGCTGCGGGCAGCTTCGCAGCCCAGGGCTCAACCGCCGCGCCGCCAGGGAGGCCCCTATAACTGGTTCTTTTAAATACGTTCGCAGAGGTAAGTCCACACATACCGTGGTCAGCCTGACGTGCGCCCTGGCTATTCCTTGGCCCACATTTGACGTTCATCTGTAACGTGGCCAAAATTCTGAACATGTGGGAAATGTAATGTTTCCTGAGTGGCCTGCTCACGCCTTTCTGAATCATGTAGAGAGGGGGTGGGTAGGCTTTTCTCACCAAAGTTTCACAGACGGAGGCAGCCGCCATCCCCGCCTGAGGGGCAGGACCTGACAGCAGTCCCCGAGCACATAGGTGTGTGAGGAGGGAGGGGAAGGGAGGACAGCCCCGCACAGAGCAGGGCCCCCTGACCACGCCCCCCGCCCCCCCAGAACTCCTAGTACAGTTTCTGTAAGTAAAAAGGAAGGAAAGGCAGAACACGAACAACTGTGTGAAATGAAATCAAAAGTTGCCTGTCAGTTGTGCGATTACAGTTTGGACCAAATGTCACCAAGCCCCAAGGATCAGGGTGCTCAGGCCACTTGGCAGTGACAGGCTGTCCACTGAAGGCCTGGACGTATCAGATTTGGGACAACATTTAGCAGTGGGCCTCTGTCTCCCAGAACTTTACGGTACTGGTGCTGGTGCTGGCAGGAAGGGCGGGCGCTCGGCCTGGGTGTGCAGGCTCCCAAACAGGGGAGCCCTCCACTCAGCTCTGGGGAGTCAGGGAGCGACCTCAAGAACATGAGGTTAAAGATGAATCCTTCAACCTGAACGATGAAGTGGAGCCGTCATCCAAGCCCGCAGATGGGGGTGGGGGGTCACTGTGCGGGTGAGGAGCCCACAGGGGGCAGCCCTGCGGGCAGGAGGGTCAAGAGTGGTGGGTTAGAGGGGGGTTCAGCGGAGGCCTCACATGAAGGGCTCGGCTGCAAACACCAAGGAGCCCAGACTCGCGGGGCTACTGAGAAGCCGAAAAGCCCGAGAACATCGCGGGTGTTCCTGGCTCATCCAGGGTTTTGACCTAAACGGGTGATGGGTTTTGTCAAATGTTCTTCCTGCAGCTGCTGAGACGATCCTGTGACTTTGGCCCTTTGTTCTATTAAGGGCTGCGGTGCACCGATGGATACTCATACCCTGGCCCAACCTTGCGCTCTGGCCAGTGCTCGCTCCTCCAGGCATCTCCTCCTCCCGCAAGCGGCTGTCTTGTTTGTTCGTGTTCTGTGGGGTGTTTTTAGTCTCTGTCCTTAGGGATATCAGTCTTTCATTTCCTTCCCTTATCCTGTTTTTGTCTGGCTAGTACTGACCTCACAGGATAAGTTGTGGAGTGCTTCCTCCCGTCTTACTTGCTGAAACTGCTTGCAACGTCTCCGTGTTCATTCTTTCAGCGTTTAGTAGAACTCACAAGGGAAGTCATCTGGTACCGAGTTTTCCCTGGGGGCAGCTTCTGAAATTACTCATCTAATCTCTTAACTTGTAGGTGTACTCAGATTGTGCTCCCGGAGTCGCCTTTAATAGTTTGTGTCTTTCTAGCATTTTGTCTGTGTCACCCGGGTTGGCAGACTGTTGTTCTTAGCATTTCCCTGCAGCCCTTTATATGTCTCTGTAAGCTCAGTAGCTCTGCTCCCTCTGTCATTCCCCACGTCAGTAACTTCAGCGTGTATTTCCTAGGCTGGCTGAAGACCTGCCAGCTGTGTTGGCTTTTTTTTTTTTTTTTTTTTGACTTACCACTTTGTATTTCCATTCATTTTTTTCTTGCCTCCCTCTTGTATTTTATTTACTTCTGTTCTAGCCTTTATTGCTTCCTCCCACTTTTTCTTCTGTTGAGTTGCTTTTCTTTTTCTAGTTTCTTAAGAAATGAAAGCTGACATTATCAACATGCAAATTTCCTCCTTTTTTAAAATAAAGGCAATTGTAGCTTTAAATTTTCCTCTAAGCCCTGCGTTAGCTGCAACTGATAAGTTTTATTGCGCTTGATTTTCACTGTAATTCATCTCAAATGTTTTCTAACTTCTCTGTGATTTATTTTTTGCCACAGTGGTTATTTGGAAAGGTGTTGTTAAATTTCCACTTATTTGGAAATTGTAAGATTTCTTCTGGTAGTGTTCTCTAATTTCATCCCACAGTGGTCAAACATGTATTATTTGTATTATTTCAATTCTTTTAAATTTTTGAGGCACACTTTATGACCAAGCGCATGGCCTGTCCTGGATGTAACTCCACGGGCTCTTGAGAAGCATGTGGGTCTGCTCTTATGGGTGCAAGTCCTCCAGATGTTTGTTAGCTGGAGTGGGTTTAGAAAACAGACTGTTTTCTTCCATGATCTTTCTAGTTGTATGTCCATTTGTGAGAGTGGGATATTATTGTCTCTATGTATTGCTGAACGGCCTATTTCTCCCCCAATTTTGTCAGAGTTTGCTTGATGTATTTCAGCATTCAGATGTCAGGTGCATACATATTCGTAATTGTTCTATCTTCTTGGTAGATTGAGACTTTTATTATTGAAAAATGCCCCTGTTTGTCACAAGTAAGGATTTCTGTATGAACTCTACATAGGCTGACGTTTAATAGCCACTATGGCTCTCTTACTTAAGATTTACATGATATCTTTTCCCTTTAGCTTTCAACCTGCTCGTGCTGCTGAAACTAAAGTGTGTCTCCTCGAGACAGTACACAGTTTCAAAATGCACTCTGCCAACTGCTTCCTTTTATTGGCATGCTTACTCACTTACATTTAATTAGCAGTAAGATGGATCTATGCCCACCATTTTGCCATTTGTTTTCTATATATCTTCTGTCTCTTTTATTCTTTTGAACCTACATTACTACCTTTTTTTATGTTAAATAGGTATTTTCATTTGCAGGCAAATACCCTGTGCTCCCAATGGAAGGAAGGCGATTATGTCATCACGGTGAAGGCCAGGCAGGGCCCGCCATGTTGGGAAGGCTGGGCTCTAGCAACTTAGTGCATTTAACCTTGTACCCCAACAGTTTCAGGGTGCCCCGTCACACCCCACCCCACAGTTCTAGGGATCCATTGACTCAGGTGACCCTGCAGCACTTAATCTTTAGGTTAATATTAAACCATCTTGTTACCTTATGGCCCCAAACCAGTTACTCTTCAATCTCAGACCACTTTGTTACATTCTGCCCTTGCAACACTTCATCTTTACTTGAATCTTAAACCATCTTTTTCAACCTCCTGGCTATCTTTACAGTCCATAAGTTGCCTTGTGGTTGGAGAAGGGAAATTGAAGACCAGAAACCACCTAGATGGCATCAGCGAAATGGACCCAAAGTCCACAGAACCCTAGGTATCCCAAAAGCTGTCTCCACGGGGGAGACTCTTTGCTAAAGGAGGTCTCCCTGCAGCTCCTCCTCTTGCTCTGTTGCCCACAATAGACCTTGGCACCCTATTCTCCACGTGTGCATGTCAAGCACTCACTCCATTTGTGTTTGGGTCCACGGGAACCTGACTGGCCGCTGTGCTGTCTGTGCATGCATGCCTTAGCTCACAGCACCTGGCTCCCAGTGAGAGATGCGGTGGGCCACAGCTGCTCACGCGGGCTAACTCACTCATGTTGCCAAGTCTTGGCTGAGGGACTAGACGTCCCTCCTATGTCTAGAGGGGATGAGACTGAGACAGTAAAAATGCATTTCACCAGTCTGAACCAGGGCTGCAAAGACCCTTCTCACCTCCAGCACTCTGAAGGGGAATGTACACACACTGTTGAGTCAAATGAGGCCAATCACACATGATACTGTTATAGGACAGGGAGAGGGTCAGCCCAAGCCCCGCAAACCTGCCTATTCTAAATGGGTTCTGCCATCCGCCGCATCAACACAAAACATAGGAGACTTTAATGGGAAGGAACTTTAATAAAACTAGGAAACAATACAGGTAAGGCAAAGAGTCTAGTTTCTAAATGAAGCACCCAAAGTTACCCGTCCCCTCGTGGGTAAAAGTCCATCCAAATGGGATTGGCCCAGAACAAGGCCCCAAAGCCTGCTACAAGTCTAAAGCATCTTCCAGTGGGGACCCACAGAAAAGGGTCACAAACAACTGGACAAGCCCGGAAGGAAAAGAGCAAAATCAACATCCAGATAAAAGCTGCCATTGTCACCTCCCCACGGGTCTCACCCACATCTGTGTCACCCAGTCCACGACCAAAAGACAAGCGCAGTTTCTTCACGTGTCTCTAGGCTCCATGCGCCTCTTCCAGGTCTCCTGGCTCCATCCTGCTTCCTTCCTTCCTCAGTCTCTTCTCCAGCTTCTCCTCTTCCTGCTCAGCTCCACCCTCCCTTGGGTGGGGCAGGGAACCTCCCCCTTTCCTGGGGACCACCCTGTTGCAATACCATGAGTCTGGGGTCTCCCGGTGAAGACGCGGTGAGGACCCACAGCCAGGAACCCGTTTAATATCGGGGTTGCTCTATAACACTTCCAGATGTGTTTTGCGGCATCTCCAAGGACTAGAGTGCACAGGAATTTAGGGAGCACAGCCCAGGTGCCAGGAACGTGATCCACCTCACCGACAGGGATGAGGTCATGGCCACCCACTGCTGGGGGTGTATTAGTCTCATCTCTATTTGCTAACCCGAAGTATCAGTTATTACTTTCTCCTTGGGTGGTACGCCCTGCGGGAGGGATGCGTGTGTGCCGCATAAGGGGCACTGTCTCCATGCGGGCATCCCTGTGGTGTTCCACAAGGTGGGGAGGGGAGGTGTTCCATAACCACCTGTCTGGCTCTGTGACGGGAAGAAGGAAAGTTCCATTTGAACACAAATTAGAGTGGGCCAGGGATCCTGAGGTCTGGTATTTTCTTGCTTCCTGAATTCTTTCATGAGGAACTGAAAGCTGCTCAGCACTCTCCTGTTATTCATTTTGTTTACTACTGGGAGCCATGCTACTCATGTCCTCTGACAAAGGTCCAGGCATGGGGCAGATTCCTGAAAAGTCAGAAATCTCGTTAGCTGTCTCCTAGATTCTCCTCATTTATTTATGGCTAGTTTCTACCATTGTCAAAATACGCATTTAAAAGTAAAACTGCAAATGCTTTTTGATCAATTTCTGAATAACCAATTTGATGGCAAATGGCACTGCATGATACAAATATTACATTTTTGATAAAATTAGTAATTCTCTGCCAAAAGGCAGTAATTCAACATTGGGCCTTACATTACATTAACAAGTGAAAAAACTTCTGGGAACAAAAGGCTGTAAACATTCCTTAGCCAAGTCTTTAACATGGAGATGTGGGCTTTTAAGGCAAGGGCTAATTGGAGAAGGAAATTCTTTTAAAGTTAAAGATAGCAGTTGGGTGGCAGACACAAGCCATGCTCCCAGTGTGAGAAAATTCCTAATAAGCCAGGAGGTGCCATAGCTGGTTCCTGCTAAATTCCTCCTGTTTGTTTAAGGCTAATTCCCCTGGAGGTGACAATGGGTATGGTAGCTGTGAGAGTGTGCATTCAAAAATAAGTCAACAATTTTGTGACTGGTTGAGCTAATAACCATGGCAGCTCAAATAATGCACTTGGAAACAGTTAATGTTACAAGTACTAATATGCCGTGTATTAACCATTTGAGAACCAAAAGCTATAACCATCTCTGGCCCAGCCTCTGATGAAATATTTGTAGTTCCTTAAAACAACAATCAGCAATCTTAGAGAGAAAAGAAATTTTCCCTTGATCTTAAAGTTAGATACAGAAACTAGGCTGATTAGATAAGTAGAGGAGTAATAGGTAGAAAACTCTTTTGTTAGAGTAGGAGACTTCCTCCCTTAATTGAGAGCTGGGAGCTAGAGAAGAGTCAGTGCGGCTTGCCTGGCATTATCACCCTCCAGGCCCTTAGTTCCTTAATATCGAATCAATATGAAAACAATATACTATAGATGATAATTTCTATATAAAAGCCTTCTGTTTTTTGCTTTAATCATTTCGTTATATGTTAGTCTAAACTTTATAGGTTAGTTAGAAAAAATCCCTTTGTCTCCCATCCCCCCAGGTGACTTCCTGCCCTTTGTTTCCCCTAGCTCTTAGTTAATCCTTCACTGTGGCAAACATAGAAATGTTTGATGCAGTTGCATAAGCTTTTTGCTAGTAATAAAATGACTGTTTGGTTATTTAAGGTAAATGACTACTCTAAGAACACTTTTGTTTAGCAACTGTGCCTTCTTTAAATCAAAAAATAATAAATGTCACGACCTCTACAGGTGGGCAAATAGACGCTTGACTGCTCTTGAGAAAGATGTGACGATTGTTATCTTCCTGCCTTAATGCATGTGCTTATGCACTCTCACGGTTTCCTGGAAATGCATAAATAAAGAGCTGCTGAGACCCTCGGGAGAATGATGTCTGCACCCTGATCAAGTGTCTGTGTCTCCTCATTCTCCATCCCCCTCATTTTCTACAATTGCGCTGACATCATCCCATCCTTCAGGAACCCCTGCCCTGACACCTAGGCTGCTGTGGCTGGCTCGCGGTAGGGGCGCCCGAACAGGGACCTGACAGGTAAGTCATTTTGTGCTCAGTTTTCAGGGAACAGCTAGGACCTGCTCAAGGGTACTGGGACCCCTCCATAGAGGTAGGCAGAGTAAGGAGGAGCAGAAGTTGAGAACTAATTGAGAAGCTATGAGCCATATTGAGTCTAAAGAAAGAAGACTCTTTGTAGACATTATTAAGCACATGCTAAGTAAAAGATGCATAAAAACCTCCCATGCTCACTTGACATCCTTTTTAAATTTACTGAAAACATACTGTCCGTGGTTCCCGAGGGACAGTGCAGACATGGAGAAGGGTAGGAGAGGAAATGTCCACATATTACTCGATCTTTGTGTCTGAAAATGTCCCTGTGGATGCCTTTTCTCTGTGGGGACTGCTACAAGACATGCTAGATCAAAGGTCTGAATTTAAAAAGATAAATAAAAAACTCAGAGTCAAGGCTGTCCGAGTCCTGAGCTGACAGCCTCATGTTAACAAAACAATTACCTAAACAAATAGGTCGCTTTAACCTGGCTAGAGGCAAAACTAGAAATGCAAAACCAAAAGTAAAAAAAAAAAAACCAAGCTAGCCTACAGTATTAGGAAAGGTGATCAAAATTCTTCAGATGACAAGATTGTTTTTTAAAGACTCTTTACAGATATTATTAAGCATATGCTTGTTAAAAGAGAAATAAAAACCTCATATGTGCAATTGGCTACTTTTCTAAATTTTGTAGAAATGTGTTGTCTTTGGTTTCCCAGGGATGGGAGTTTAAATAAAATGACAGGGAGCAAGGTGGGGGACTGCCTCTGGTCTCAGCAAGCAGCTGCCTGGATTTTTTCTCCAGTGTTGAGATCACTGGCAGGTCCCTACTGCCTTCTTGCTGTGGGGGACTGGACTCTTCTATTGTCCACCTTAAAAAACTATATTGGTTCATTCTAGAAAAAAAGTTCTAGTTCCCTGTGTTTTTCTGATTTTAAAGTCTAGTTTGTCTAAGGTAAAAACTGCTGAGTTACTTTGGACTTGCTAACAAACTGTACAAAATGCTTATTGGTTAAATAAAAGCTTTTAAATTTACTTAATAGACCTGTAAAAGGTTAAGTTTCTTGTTAAAACTAATTAACCTGGCAAAATATAAAGTGATAATACAGACATTTTTGAGCTAATTTCTAAACCTCAAATTTTAATAAACCCTAGAAACAGGCAGACCGTGAAAATCTACCTCTTCTCTTGTCCTGCCCATACATGGTTTTGAAAAGAAAAAAATGTCTTTTGTCTTAAAAATGTACTTGGTCTCAGTGAGGCAGAACTAAAACAATGTAACGCCAAATAATAACTACTTAAAAATACAAACTCAAAATGTTTTTCTTATCTAAGAAAGTTAGTACAAACTGCTTGACTTTGAAATTGTTGTGGTCTTAGACCCTAAATTTTAAGTAAGGGTTAAAATTAAATAGCTGTTCTATGCAAGAATTCTAGTTTCTATCTTATTAGCAAACTGCTTAATATAAAAAAAATTAAAAACTTCACTAAATGCATGTGTCAAACTTAAATTGTTACTAAAGAACTAAAATTTACTAAATTATAGTTTTCAGTGTCTTTGTTATAGGACAGGGAGAGGGGCAGCCCAAACCCCGCAAACCTACCTATTCTAAATGGGTTCTGCCATCCGCCACATCAACACAAAACATAGGAGACTTTAATGGGAAGGAACTTTAATAAAACTAGGAAACAATACAGGTAAGGCAAAGAGTCTAGTTTCTAAATGAAGCACCCAAAGTTACCCGTCCCCTCGTGGGTAAAAGTCCTTCCATATGGGATCGGCCCAGAACAAGGCCCCAAAGCCTGCCACAAGTCTAAAGCATCTTCCAGTGGGGACCCACAGAAAAGGGCCAAAAACAACCAGACAAGCCCAGAAGGAAAAGAGCAAAATCAACATCAAGATAAAAGCTGCCATGGTCACCTCCCCACGGGTCTCACCCACATCTGTGTCACCCAGTCCACGACCAAAAGACTAGTGCAGTTTCTTCATATGTCTCTAGGCTCCATGCGCCTCCTCCAGGTCTCCTGGCTCCATCCTGCTTCCTTCCTCAGTCTCTTCTGCAGCTTCTCCTCTTCCTGCTCAGCTCCACCCTCCCTTGGGTGGGGCAGGGAACCTCCCCCTTTCCTGGGGACCACCCTGTTACATCTTCACAAATATTAATAAAATAACTATTTCCAAAATTTTAAATGTATATCAAAAGATCTCTGTCTGTTTGTGTCTGTCCTTGTGTTGTGTTGTGTTTTGTTTTGTTTTTTCTCCAGAGGATTAATTATAAATGGCACCTAAATATATAAAAAAAAATCCTAAATTTTGAGATTGCCATCTAAAATTGTGGTAAAAAAAAAAGCTAATTCAAAATTTAACGGTTTAAAACATACATGCCTTAAGGTTTTAGTGTTGAATATTAATACATTACTCTGTTTAAATGTGTTTATTCATGCTATACAAAGGAAATGATAATTAACCTGGCCTATGCTAACAAACTTACTTCCAGGCTTTTATCTAAACTTCTCTTGATAAGGTCTCTTTCCAGGAAGACTGATCTATTTATCTTTTCCCGTTGGAGAAAACAATATTTTTCTCCCAGTAAATGACTAGAATTCTTTACAAAATTCAAGGTAACATGTAAATCCCTATGAACAAGTTACTGAAAAATGTATATAATATTAGATGTCTAATTTTTTTCCTTACTTTTGTCAATCTATCTAGTGCTTGCCTCATAAAAACTTGGTATATAGGGCCTCCCCGGTGGCGCAGCGGTTGAGCGCTGGGTTGCGTGCGAAGCTGCCCGCAGCCTCTGTAGCACCGGTTCGATCCCCGGCTGCTCCCTGGCCACCGGAGGAGGGTCCCACATGGCGCGCAGACCTCTCCTGCCGCCCGCTGCTCCCCTCAGCAGTGTCCTTCGGTCCTTTTGCCTGCTCTGCTCCCCGCTCTGGCTCTGGTGAATTCTCTCACCCTCCCGCGCTTCGGACTGTACCCAGTGCTTGTATAAATAAATAAATAAATCTTTAAAAAAAAAAAAAAGAACTTGGCATATGAAACTGTTACCATGGCAACTCTGCAGTTGATTTAAAATTCCAGTTCTAAGAAGAACTAAAACTAAACTAAGATTTTTCTAAGTTTAGTAATAAAAATTTGTTAACCATTTACTGAACTTTGAGGTTCACGTTTTGCTCCTTATTGTAAGGAAACTAAAGTTTAATGTCATCTCAACTAAAAAGGTTGAAAAATGTGTTTGTCTAAGTTGTGTAGTCTAAAGTGATGATAGTATAACAGCTGTTATGGTGTCTTACAGTGCAGAGATTGGAAACTAGGTTGTGATAATTCTGGATACAAGTGAGGTGTGTATGTGTGTTTAAAAAGAAAGAAATGTATTAAAAATGGATATTTTAAAGGTCCTTAAAATAATTTAAAGTAAGATGGGTATCTTTGAAATGAAATGGTATTAAAAAGAAAGAAAGCAAAAGAAAGTGTTAAAGGTCTGAGACAGAGATTTTTGACAGAAAATGTTGTGTCCTCAAATGACTTGCCATGGAATATTTTGGTTAACTTGAAGGTCCCTGGTGCACCTGTGCGGCACCAGGCTTTAGTTCTTTTGATATATAAAATTGTTTCATGTTGTGAATACAAACTGAGTCAATTTGGGTATATTGATACCTCATAGACAGTTTCTCATAGGATTGTTTCACCTTTTCAACATAAACGTAAACAAATGAGATTATTCTAAAACACATAAGACTTCTTAAAATCTAATATGCCAGTCAGTTATAAAAGGGCTAAAGAAAAACGTTACTCAAAAGTCCAAAAATTCCACGTCATTTCAGACTAAATTTGCTGAGGCTATAAAAAGGTATACTAATCTCGACCCTGAAAAGGACAGACAATTTTACAGTCTCAGTTCCCTTCATTAGTCAACCTTGCTCTGACATCAGGTGCAGGCTCCAGAGACTAAATCAAGGGCCTAAAATCCTTTTAACACTTTGGGCATGGCCTTCAAGGCCTACAGTAATGTGGAGGGGACTAGCTACACTAAAAAGAAAGGGAAAAAGGCAAGAGAAGGGCCCAGTAGATGGCAGTTGCCATTGTCAGTGCCCTGCTACCTCATACTCACTCAAGACCCAATGTGCCCTAGGGTACTCGGGACCTCAACCTCTTCTTAATGGGCTGCCAGCTTGCTTCAACTGCCAGCAACCTGGACACCTCAGCTGCAAGAAGTTGTCCCCAGGGTCATGCCTTTGTAACAGGGTGGTCCCAGGAAAGGGGGAGGTTCCCTGCCCCACCCAAGGGAGGGTGGAGCTGAGGAGGAAGAGGAGAAGCTGCAGAAGAGACTGAGGAAGGAAGGAAGCAGGATGGAGCCTAGAGACACGTGAAGAAACTGTGCTTGTCTTTTGGTCGTGGACTGGGTGACACAGATGTGGGTGAGACCCGTGGGGAGGTGACAATGGCAGCTTTTATCTTGATGTTGATTTTGCTCTTTTCCTTCCGGGCTTGTCTGGTTGTTTGTGACCCTTTTCTGTGGGTCCCCACTGGAAGATGTTTTAGACTTGTGGCAGGCTTTGGGGCCTTGCTTTGGGCCGACCCCATATGGATGGAGTTTTACCCACGAGGGGACGGGTAACTTTGGGTGCTTCATTTAGAAACTAGACTCTTTGCCTTACCTGTATTGTTTTCTAGTTTTTATTAAAGTTCCTTCCCATTAAAGTGTCATATGTTTTGTGTTGATGCGGCGGATGGCAGAACCCATTTAGAATAGGCAGGTTTGTGGGGGTCTGGGGTGCCCCTCTCCCTGTCCTATAACACCTTCAGTGCCATCATGCAGGGCGCAGAAAAGAGAGACTGTCTCACTCTCCAGAAAGGGATGGCCACCACAAACCATGGGCCAGGAGGGAGGACAGGCTTGACCATCAGCTGCCTCTGACTGTGAAGAACCGGGTGCAGGAGAAGACCTTCTCTGAAGAAGCCCAGAGGTGGGACAAACTCCCTTGTTTACCATTTATATAAATAAGCCTAAAAGTGGCAAACAAAAAATCACCTTTTTGTAAATAAGGGGCCACTTACTCGTTGTTAACACATTGTCAGTGTCGCCTCAACATGTACAACTGAGGACTAATTCTTTGTGTACATTAAATAATTTTCAGAAATTGCTCGGCCATATTAACTGGGTTCGACCCTATGTAAAGCTCACTACCAAAATCTCCATCCCCTTTTTAATGTTCCATGAGACAATTCTAATCCTAAATCACCTAGGCAATTGGCCCCAAAGAAAAAGAGGCTCACTCTAAAGTTAAGTCAGCTATGAATAAACAGCAGCTTCAAAAATTGGATTACACACAGCACTGGAAATATATAGTTTTACCGACTCCTCACACCCCAACTGGAGTGCTGTGGCAGGATGGCTCTCTTAAATGAATTCATTTGCCTGTCACCATAAAAAAAAAAATTGTTTGTGCTTACACTTCATTAGTGGCCTTACTGATAATTTAAGGCAGAATGCAGAGCACTGAGCTTTTTGGGCATAAATTTCAAATCTTAATTATTCCTTATAAAAAGGAGCAGCTTGACCCTTCATTCCAATTTAATAATAACTGACAAATAGCTATCCAATCTTTTAAGGGGGACATCAAGTTTCATTTGTCTTCCAACCCTTTGCTGCATTTCTTAAAGGGGCAGCACCTCATTTTTCCTCACGGTGTCAGTTCCTCACCGCTGCCCCCTCCGGCAGCTCTTGTATTTACAGATGGCTCCTCTGCTGAAAAAACGGCTTATATTGCTTATGCAGGGGAACCTAAGGCTGTTAAAAAAGACAATGCCCCTCTGCATATACTTCTGCCACCTTTAAAAAATTTTGTGCCTCATTTAAAATTTCTCATGCTACTGGCTACCTTATAATCCTCAAGGACAAGCTATAGTTAAAGGAGACCATCAAACCTTGAAGGGCCAAATTTCCAAATTGCAGCATTCTGGGCATAAATATAGCTCTGCACATCATATTTTAAACCATGCTTTGTTTGTTATTAAATTACAATTCACACTATGTTTCTCCAGCTACTAAACATTGCAATCCTGATAATTCTAACCCAAAGACACTGGTTATGTGGAAAGAGATGTTATCAGGTTCCTGAAAAGGGCCCAACACTCTGCTAACCTACAGGCGAGGCTATGCTTGTGTTTTTCTACAGGACGCTAATGCACCCATCTGGATCCCCAAGAGACTAATTCAGCACCTTGGTTCCTCCTCTTCACCGATTGTGACTTGAGGAGTCACAGACCTTAGTCCTACTTCGTCATCAACCTCTGCTACGCTGTGCAGTAACCCTCATCCCTCTATTCCCTTGTGTGAAATTTTGCTTTCTAATTTAAATAGTGCTTAAGATAATGTACACAAACTGTTTTTGTGATAGTTTATCAACCTCCGTATGTTATATTGTTGCAGAAATAAATTCTAGCCTTTACCCAAGCAGGGGAAGAACAAGCCATACTTTAGGAATGGGGAGGTCAGGAAAGCTTTATTACTCATGCATGAGGACTCAGACCTGGGTAGCCCCCTAAGGTCTGAGCACTGGTCTAGAGACTAAGAATTTCTTTTATACACAACCACTTTACATTGATAAAGCTGGTGAGTTAGCATACAAATTCTTAACAAAGGAAAAGGGGAAGGACACAGATCATCCAGGATGGCCTGGGAGGTCAATCAGCCTAGCAGGCTGCCAGACCTTGTTTAGATATGCTTATTAAGGAAGCAAATTTGTTATTTACTTTACATTTCCAGGTCTAGAACTATTTAACAGGGAAAGATTTCTTTTTTCTTAGCAATTCCCTTTCAATATTGCCTGTAAATTTAGAGAAATATTGGTATAATAATTTGGGTATTTATGCTCTTCAACTTGAAGAGCAGACTTTACATTGTCCTAAAAGATTTGTTGTTGCTTTAATTTTAGGCATTACTGCTCTTATAACAATCTTTGTTTCATTTGCTATGTCTACAACTGCTTTAGTGCAAAAAATATATATTACAAATTAAGTAGACATTTTATTATGTAATATTTCTACTGCCCTGTATTTGCAAAATCAAATAGACAAAAATTTAAAGCTCGGTTAAATGTTCTAAAAAACAAAAAAACCTGTTTTATATGTAGTCCTCATCCAATTCTTCAGCAGAGCCATCAAACAAACCCACGTCAAATTAAAAACGTTACAACTTCTGACCAAAAATCAAAAGGGTGAAATGCTTGGAGCCATGCTACTCATATCATCTGACAAAGGTCCGGGCAAGGGGCAGATTCCTGAAAAATCAGGAATCTCATTAGCTGACTCCTGCTAGTGGTGTTAAGGGGAAAGGGCTGTCTGTCCTAAAGCAAATTCCATACAGGCTTTGTGGACTCCACCCCCACCCCAGGCCAAAGCCAAAGACACTGGGAACTCCAAATCCCATCCCCACCCAAGGGAAGGTGGCTGGGACCTGAGGGTGGGGTTAAGCAGCCAGGGGGATACAAAAGGCAGACACCGCCAGCTCGCAGCATCAGGCCAGCTCGGAGAGTGCCTTTGGGTTTCCAGGTCGGCGGATCGGGTAGGACACATTAAAGACTTTATTTCCCTATTTTCTCCCTGAGTTGTATATTTTCCTTATTTCCTTTTCCCTTGTAAATAAACCTTTTATGAACCTTTTGCGTGTGCCTGTAGTGGAGTATTAATAAGTCCCTTGTAAGCGCGCGGGTGAGGACCCACAGCCAGGAACCCGTTCAATATCGGGGCTGCTCTATAACAGTGGGAGTTTCTCCTCATTTGTTTATGGCTAGCTTCTACCATTGCTAAAATATGCATTTAAAAGTAAAACTGCGAATGCTTTCTGATCAAGTACTGAATAACCAATTTGATGGCAAATGGCACTGCATGATACAAATATTACATTTTTTTTATGTAATTAATTCTCTGCCAAAGGCAGTAATTCAACATTTGGCCTTACATTAACAAGTGAAAAAATTCTGGGAACAAAAGGCTGTAAACATTCAAGAATAAGTAAACATTCAAAAAAAGCATTCAAGAATAAGTCAACAGCAATTCTGTGACTGGTCCAGCTAATGACCATGGCAGCACAAATACTGCACTTGGAAATAGTCAATGTGACAACTACTGATATGTCACATGTTAACCATTCTGGGAACCAAAAGCTATAACCACCCCCCGGCCCTGCCTCCCATGAAATGTTTGTAGTTTCTTAAAACAACAACCAGCAATCTTACAGAAAAAGGAATGTTCCTTGATCTTAAAGTTAGATACAGAAACTAGATTGAGGAGATTGTTGTGCCCAACGCTGACCAGTGCAGCCCCCAAGGACACAGACAACCGATGCAAGGGCACAAAGGAGTTTATTACGGGCTCGAGTCCGGGCCCTCGACACGCACCGATGCAACGGCAGAGGTCGAGAGCCCCGAACAGAGGAAGCTGGGGTATCTTATAGGGTCATGAGTGGCGCGAATTTTGAAAGAAGCTGGCAATTACTCACTGGCTACTACAAAGGCATTTTGGCGCGCACAGTTATAGTTTGAAACTGATTGGGCGGTTAGAGATGCTGTCCCATTTATGGACAGGACTGCCCTCATTGGCGGCTGGGGTGGTCTGCTTTTTCGTCACCAAGTGGAGTGAGGGTTGTGACTGCTGAAACTATCTCCGGAATGCGGCTGGACAAGGACTAACATATCAAGGTGGAGGATATACAAAATGGCAAAACCTCAGCTAAGCTTGGTTCCACAGAGATAAGTAGAGGAGTAATAGGTAGAAAACTCTGTTGTTAGATTAGGAAAATGCCTCCCTTAATTGAGAGCTTGGGGCTAGGAAGAGTCAATGTGTTATAGGACAGGGAGAGGGGCAGCCCAAACCCCGCAAACCTGCCTATTCTACATGGGTTCTGCCATCCGCCGCATCAACACAAAACATATGAGACTTTAATGGGAAGAAACTTTAATAAAACTAGGAAACAATACAGGTAAGGCAAAGAGTCTAGTTTCTAAATGAAGCACCCAAAGTTACCCATCCCCTCGTGGGTAAAACTCCATCCAAATGGGATCGGCCCAGAATGAGGCCCCAAAGCCTGCCACAAGTCTAAAGCATCTTCCAGTGGGGACCCACAGAAAAGGGTCACAAACAACTGGACAAGCCCGGAAGGAAAAGAGCAAAATCAACATCAAGATTAAAAACTGCCATGGTCACCTCCCCACGGGTCTCACCCACATCTTGTCACCTAGTCCACGACCAAAAGACAAGCGCAGTTTCTTCACGTGTCTCTAGGCTCCATGCGCCTCCTCCAGGTCTCCTGGCTCCATCCTGCTTCCTTCCTTCCTCAGCCTCTTCTCCAGCTTCTCCTCTTCCTGCTCAGCTCCACCCCCCCTTGGGTGGGGCAGGGAACCTCCCCCTTTCCTGGGGACCACCCTGTTACAAATGCAGCTTCCTTCCCCCAGGTAACTTCCTGCCCTTTGTTTCCCTTAGCCCTTAGTTCATCCTTCACTATGGCTGAAAGGTACAGCACAGTAAAGAATAGCCAGGCCAAGCTTCCTTGGGGGAAGGGAAAGTTTATTGCTACCGGGTGGACCTCAAAGACCCAAAACAGGGGTGAGTGGAGTCCCACACGTTGTTAGGGGGAAGCAGAATTTTATAAGGTAAGGAGGGGTCAGGTGGGAAGTTGGGTTCCTATGGTAGGAAAAGTTTGTAGGGCACAAAAAGGTTCTTGGGGCAGGTAGAAGTTCTTTGTCTGAGAAGAGACTCCTAGGGGGAGGGGGGGAGGCTCATTGTCTGAATCCTCCAGGCAGGTATCCACATTCCTGCCCCCAGGTGGGCTTCCTGGTTGGCTTTTGCATTCCAGCCTGCTGCATGGACCTTTCAATGGCAAACATAGAAATGTTAGTTTCAGTCACATAAGTTTTTTGCTAGTAATAAAATGACTGTTTGGTTGTTTAAGGTAAATGACTATTCTAAGAACACTTTTGTTTAGCAACTGTGACTTCTTTAAAACGAAGAATAATAAATGTCACGACCTCTGCAGGAGGGCAAATAGACACTTGGCTGTTCTTGAGAAAGATGTGATGATGTTATCTTCCTGTCTTAATGCATATGCTTATGCACTCTCCCAGTGTGCTTGAAATGTATAAATAAAGGGCTGCTGAGACCCTCATCAGGATGATGTCTGCACCCTGATCAGGTGTCTGCATCTCCTCACTTGCCCTCCCCCTCATTTACACAATTGCACCAAAGCCATCCCATCTTTCAGGAACCCCTGACACCCAGACTGTTGCTGCTGGCTCATGGCAGTAAAGAGCCTAGGCTTAGTTACAGTAATGGCACCTAGCTCCTTCTAGTTCCTCCAAGAAAACCCAGAGGAGACTCCATAGGGCTGGCAGAGCAGACCCCATCATGGATGAGTGTCTGCAGACACCCATGGGTGCACCCTCCAGGGGAGCAGTTAAATGACTGGCCAGGCACCTCCACAGATGGACAGCTTGTGTATGTCTGTCACAGAGTCGGGGGGTAGCCACGGGCATGCCCTCCACGGGGAGTAATCCTGTTATTGTGGGCATCCCCGAGCCTTCACTTCATAACTGCTCCTTCCACTTCTCTCTTCTCTGGGGAGAGGGGGATTGTGTGATTATCCCCCCACCCCCACCCCAGTGGATGATTGTGAGGGCCAGTTTGTGGAAAGCTGAACAGCGGGGGTGGGGTGAGGTCTCCTGACTGCTGTCGCTGTCCCCTACACTCTGGATGTGTTTGGGTCCTATTGGATGTACACTTAGTCCATGTTGTGCCTGGTCTTAGTCCGGGCTACCATGTAGACCCTGTGGCATCTGATGCGATGATTTATAAGTAGATTTATAAGATTCTGCCACTTCAGGGTTGAGGGTTTGACAGGAATTGCTTCTGTTCTTCTAGAATTTTAAAGCTAAGGCAGGTTTGGACCCTGGGCTAAGGACTAGAGCCCACTCACCAGCCAAGAAGGAAAATCATGCCCCCGAAGCAAGGGAAGGTTGGTATGAGAGTTCTAAGGATGCAGGAAGGTGCTCGAAAGGCAGTGACACAGCAGGGAGGAAACACGACCTTCGCAGCAGGAAGTCTGGGTCAGCTACTGGTCAGCACCAACGCGGACAAAGGGAGCCTTTTCAGGAGTGAGTCTGTTCACAGCGGCAAGGGAAAGCGTGAGGGCGCAGAGGATGCAGACAAGCAGGACAATCCGCAATGGAGGACAGAGTTGTAAAAGCCAGGTCCCGCCTAAATCCTGTCATGGAGTGTTCTCGAGAGTGGCAGCCAGCCTAAGGCTCTTAACTGCAGGTCCTATGCCCATTATTTCAAGTGCCCACAGAGACCTGGTCTGAAAACAGAAGAGCTTGGAAGCCAGCGCTTTTGCCAAAGCAAAGGGAGAAAGGGGACGGCAGCTTGTAAAGAACATGGATTCTAGGCTTTTTTTCTGCCTCCCAGTGCCCGCCTCTGTGGGGGCCACCCTCAGCTTTGCCTCCCAGGCTTCATTGCCCATGTGTGATATCGTGTCACTGCAAAAAGCGCTTTGGCGCACGAGCATGGGGCACGCCCACCTGTGATTACGGCCACACGGGCTGAGGAGCTGCAGAGCACAGGGTACGTGCACCAAAAATGCAGTCAACTGGGCCGAGAAGCTAGACCTCATGGGAAGCAGTTGGCTCGGCTGCTGCCTGCCTGCCGCCTTGCCTGCCCGGGTGTCCAGTCCCTGCTTCAGCGTTAAAAGCATGTCAGATTTACCTGAGGCTCCAAGGTTCTTTCTCTCTTCGCCTGAATCACTGGTGAACCTGCCAGGCCTGGGACAGTTGCACAACGCCGGTCTTACCACGAGATAGGAGAAGAGATTCGAGTGAGAGAAAAGGGAAGCCAAGTGTTTGCGTTTTCAGGCTGAGGGCAAGTGGAAGGCCGTTCCCGCCTGCTTTGCCACCCACCAAACGGTAGCTTTGGCCAGCGTTGTGCAACCATCGGCTGGGAGGTTCATTGCTGATTCGGGCCGACCAAAGGGGAATTTCGAGCCTCCGGTAAATTTGACGGGTCTTTCATGCTGAAGCAGGGAACCCAGTACACAGGCCCACCAGCCGGCAGGGAGGCAGCTGGGCAGGCAGGTGAGGGGCCTGGGGGCTGGCAGCAAATGAGCCACCCAGCGCCTGCCATCTCCACACTCCCGCTCTCGCTTCCCTCTGGTGTTCTTGTTATAGAGCAGCCCCGATATTGAACGGGTTCCTGGCTGTGGGGCCTCACCCACGCGCTTTAAAGGGACTTATGAATACTCTACTACAGACACACACAAAAGGGTTAATAAAAGGTTTATTTACAAGAGAAAAAGAAATAAGGAAAATGGACAACTCAGGGAGAAAATAGGGAAATAAAGTCTTTAATGCGTCCTACCCGATCCAATGACCTGGAAACCCAAAGTCACCCTCAGGGCTGGCCGGACGCTCCGAGCTGGCGGAGAGCCCAAAAATGGAGACCCCCAAAGCCCACGTGTCTGCCTTTTGTATCCACCTGGCTGCTTAACCCCACCCTCAGGTCCCAGCCACCTTCCCTTTGGTGGTGATGGGATTTGGAGTTCCCAGTGTCTTTGGCTTTGACCTGGGGTGGGGGTGGAGTCCACAAAGCCTGTATGGAATTTGCTTTGGGACATCCTTTTCCCCCTAACAATTCCCCCCTTTCACTTGTTGCCACCATTTCCATGGTGATGAAGATCGAATATATGGAGGTTGGGATGCAGTCTTAGATGAACATTTTGTCAGGGTCCAGTGTGAAAGAAAACCAGTCTCTCCAGGTATTTGTCCATTGTGAAAGCAAAAAGTCCTCCACTCCAGGAAAAATAGTTCATCAGTTTAAGCCAAAACAAAAAATCTGGAGGCATTAGCCAAAACAAGACAGCAGATATGTAAAAATTACAGGAAAAAAAAAATCTTAAAATGGTTCAACTGATGTAAAAAAAAAAAAAAACACAAATTTTCTCAACCTTGATCCCAAACTTTTAACAGCATAGCAAAAGTTTGCAAACTAAATCTACTTTTAAACCATTCTTCCTATTTTTGCATAAAATCACAGGGTATAAAGTTGGTCTCATCAGACTCCACCTGGGCTTTCCTCTTCTCGAGGGTACCAGGGCATTTTCGTTGGCCGGGTTGTCCAGTCCTGCCAATGGAGGCAAGCTTCCTCACCTTCTTTGGAGGTCTCTGGAACCCTACAAACAAGGCAAACAGGTTAAGTCTTTAATGCGTCCTACCCAATCCGACGACCTAAAAACCCAAAGTCACCCTCAAAACTGGCCGGACGCTCCAAACTGGCTGAGAGCCAAAAAATGAAAAGCCCCCAAAGCCTACGTGTCTGCCTTTTGTATCCACCTGGCTGCTTAACCCCACCCTCAGGTCCCAGCCACCTTCCCTTTGGTGGGGATGGGATTTGGAGTTCCCAGTGTCTTTGGCTTTGACCTGCGGTGGGGGTGGAGTCCACAAAGCCTATATGGAATTTGCTTTGGGACATCCTTTTCCCCGTAACATTCTCTCCTGGTCTCCCTCTTTCTCTTGGGCTGGGCATCCTAGTTACAGGTATGCGTGCCCCGTGCTCATCCACTTCTTGGCCCAGACGTCCATAATCATAGGCGCGTTCGCCCCGTGCTCATGCCCCTCAGCCTTGGGCGCCCATGGGAGCCCATGCTCCTGCTCCCAAGTACTTCTTGCACCATCGTGATGTGACGTGTGGGCATGGAACCTGGCCGGACAGCAAGGCTGCAGCTGGTGGCCAGAGAGGCTAGAGGCAGGAGGCGGAAGAAAGCCCGAGTAACTGCATTTTCCCTTCAGCCAGGGACCATCAGTTGGCGGAGTGCAGCCAACACTCACCCAACACTAACCTGCTTAGAGAGAGAGAAGGTGGCGAGAAAGAGGGAGAGGAAGACACCTTACTGGTGCAAGGAGGCCCCACATTGGATGCCAGATGATGGGGTCTGATGAGAAGCCGGGGTTCAGGGAGCTGGAGCCTCGGGTTACCTCTTGGGAAAGCTTCAGCAGAGCTCCCCTTTCAGCAGAGATGAAGATGCTGCACAACCACAGGGTGGTGAAGGAAGCATTTTAGAAGGACAGATTATAGGGAAAGGAGAAAGGAAGAGAAAGAAGAGGCACCTGCATAGACGCAGGTGGGCAGAGAGCTGCTGCTGCTACTACTGCTGCTTTTCACAGGAAAGGCTTGTGATGAGAGAAGCACCACAGACACAGCAGGCACTCCAGGAAACACATTTAACTACAAAAGATAAATATAGACTGAAAGTAAAAGGTTGGAAAACAATCCTACAAGTAAATGAACCAAAAAAGAAGGCAGGAACAGCTATACTCATATGAGATGAAATAGACTTCAAACTAAAAAAGATAAAAAGAGATATAGATGTGGTAGAGGGCAGGAAGAGGGGCACCCTCAGGGAGGAAAAGAGCAAAACCAAGATAATAGCTGCCATTGTCACCTCCGCATGGGTCTCTCACCCAGTCTGTTCCAACCAGCCCATGACCAAGAAGTAAGCCAAGTTTATTCACCTGTCTCAGCTCCACATGCCTCCTCCAGTGCCACGAGCCAGTCACAGCAGCCTGGGTGTCAGGGGTTCCTGAAGGATGGGAAGGTGACAGTGCAATTCTGGAAAATGCGGGGGAGGAGGAATAAGGAGACACTGACACTTGATCAGGGTGCAGACATCATCCTGCTGAGGGTTTCAGCAGCCCTTTATACATTTCAAGCAAACCATGAGAGTGCATCAGCATATGCATTAAGGCAGGAAGATAACAATCATGACATCTTCCTCAAGAACAACCAAGGGTCTATTTGCCCTCCTGCAGAGGTCGTGACATTTATTATTCTTTGTTTTAAAGAAGGCACAGTCGCTAAACAAAAGTGTTCTTAGAATAGTCATTTACCTTAAACAGTCATTTTATTACTAGCAAAAAACTTATGTGACTGCAACTAACATTTCTATGTTTGCCATGGTGAAGGATGAACTAAGGACTCAGGGAAACAAAGGGCAGGAAGTTGCCTGGAGGAAGGAAGGTGCTCTCAATTAAGGGAGGACTTTTCCTAATCTAACAAAAGTGTTTTCTACCTGTTACTCTGTAACAGGGTGGTCCCCAGGAAAGGGGGAGGTTCCCTGCCCCACCCAAGGGAGGGTGGAGCTGAGCAGGAAGAGGAGAAGCTGCAGAAGAGACTGAGGAAGGAGCAGGATGGAGCCAGGAGACCTGGAGGAGGCACATGGAGCCTAGAGACATGTGAAGAAACTGCGCTTGTCTTTTGGTCGTGGACTGGGTGACACAGATGTGGGTGAGACCCGTGGGGAGGTGACAATGGCAGCTTTTATCTTGATGTTGATTTTGCTCTTTTCCTTCTGGGCTTGTCTGGTTGTTTCTTTTCTGTGGGTCCCCACTGGAAGATGCTTTAGACTTGCGGCAGGCTTTGGGGCCTTGCTCTGGGCCAATCCCATATGGATGGACTTTTACCCACGAGGGGACGGGTCACTTTGGGTGCTTCATTTAGAAACTAGACTCTTTGCCTTACCTGTATTGTTTCCTAGTTGCATTAAAGTTCCTTCCCATTAAAGTCTCCTATGTTTTGTGTTGATGCGGCGGATGGCAGAACCCATTTAGAATAGGCAGGTTTGCGGGGCTTGGGCTGCCCCTCTCCCTGTCCTATAACTCCACTTATCTCCTCAGCCTGATTTTCATATCTAACTTTAAGATCAAGGAAAATTCCTTTTTCTGTAAGATTGCTGATTGTTGTTTTAAGGAACTACAGACATTTCATCGGAGTAAGACACAGGGCAAGCTAGGGTTATTAGGCAGTTTTAGGGACAGTGCAGGAGGGGACCTCTGAAGAATTTAGGGAGGCTTCAGAGATAAGGACAGCCAAGGAAATGTAACCAATTCCACTGGGAAAAACAAACATCCCAGGACCATTGTTAACAATAGGGGAAAAACAAACATCCTAGGACCAGGGACAATATTGTTAAGGATGGTCCTGGTTTTCTTCAGGTGATAAGATAAAATGTAGAGATGCTCACCTGGAGGACTAGACCATAAAGATAAAGCGATAAGCATAACAAATGGGGAAAGAAAAAGAACTGTTAGATAAGGAATGTGAAATTCCCCCACTTAATACCCTCTGGGAGTTAGCCAATCAGGAAGAGAGACTGAAATTTTAACATAATGAGAGAGAGAAAGTATATATTCCTAAAGTAATATCCCGTACCAGCTCATCTCGGCCCCTCCCAGGTACCTTATACCTGGGAGTCTTTCTTCTTTGTCTCTTTTCTTCCTAAATAAAACTCTTCTTTCAAAGACAAGATTTGTCTCTCTCTGCTTACTTACTCCAAAAAGTCTGTAAATTCCTTTCTACGGTTTCACGAGACAAGAACTCTTGGTAAAGCGGCAGGGCCGGCATCAGGAGGCAGGGCCGGGGGTGGTTATAGCTTTTGGTTCCCAGAATGGTTAATACGTGACATATCAGTAGTTGTCACATTGACTATTTCCAACTGCATTATTTGTGCTGCCATGGTTATTAGCTGGACCAGTCACAAAATTGCTGTTGACTTATTCTTGAAAGCACACTCTAACAGCTACCATACCACTGTCACCTCCAGGGGAGTCAGCCCTAAACAAACAGGAAGAATTTAGCAGGAGCCAGCTATGGCGCCTCCTGGCTTATTAGGAATTTTCTTACACTTGGAGCATGGCTAGCTTCTGCCACCCAACTGCTATCTTTAACTTTAAGTAAAAGAATTTCCTTCTCCATTTGTTATAGAGCAGCCCCGATATTAAACGGGTTCCTGGCTGTGGGTCCTCACCCGCGCGCTTTAAAGAGACTTATGAATACTCCACTACAGACACACGCAAAAGGGTTAATAAAAGGTTTATTTACAAGAGAAAAAAAATAAGGAAAATATACAACTCAGGGAGAAAATAGGGAAATAAAGTCTTTAATGCGTCCTACCCGATCCAACGACCTGGAAACCCAAAGTCACCCTCAGAGCTTGCCGGAAGGACGCTGCGAGCTGGCGGAGAGCCAAAAATGGAGGACCCCAAAGCCCACGTGTCTGCCTTTTGTATCCACCTGGCTGCTTAACCCCACCCTCAGGTCCCAGCCACCTTCCCTTGGGTGGTGATGGGATTTGGAGTTCCCAGTGTCTTTGGCTTTGACCTGGGGTGGGGGTGGAGTCCACAAAGCCTGTATGGAATTTGCTTTGGGACATCCTTTTCCCCCTAACAATTCTCCCCTTTCGCTTTTTGCCATCATTTCCATGGTGATGAAGATCGAATATGTGGAGGTTGGGATGCAGTCTCAGATGAACATTTTGTCAGGTTCCAGTGTAAAAGAAAACCAGTCTTTCCAGGTATTTGTCCATTGTGGAAAGCAAAAGTCCTACACTCCAGGAAAAAAGTTCGTCAGTTTAAGCCAAAAAAAATCTGGAGGCGTTAGCCAAAACAAGACAGCAGATATGTAAAAATTACAGGAAAAAAAAATCTTAAAATGGTTCAACTGATGTAAAAACACAAATTTTCTCAACCTTGATCTGCTGCTGACTAATTGTTGCTTCTCTTACACACGTTGTAACCCTGAAAAAAAGACTGTCTGCTAAGATTACACCATGAGATCTGTGCCACCATAGATATGGTGGAATAAAAATTAAAAGGGGGGATTGTAACAGGGTGGTCCCCAGGAAAGGGGGAAGTTCCAGGTTCCCTGCCCCACCCAAGGGAGGGTGGAGCTGAGCAGGAGGAGGAGAAGCTGCAGAAGAGACTGAGGAAGGAAGCAGGATGGAGCCAGGAGACCTGGAGGAGGCGCATGGAGCCTAGAGACACGTGAAGAAGCTGCGCTTGTCTTTTGGTCGTGGACTGGGTGACACAGATGTGGGTGAGACCCGTGGGGAGGTGACCATGGCAGCTTTTATCTTGATGTTGATTTTGCTCTTTTCCTTCCGGGCTTGTCTGGTTATTTCTGACCCTTTGCTGTGGGTCCCCACTGGAAGATGCTTTAGACTTGTGGCAGGCTTTGGGGCCTTGTTCTGGGCCAATCCCATTTGGATGGACTTTTACCCACGAGGGGACGGGTAACTTTGGGTTCTTGATTTAGAAACTAGACTCTTTGCCTTACCTGTATTGTTTCCTAGTTTTATTAAAGTTCCTTCCCATTAAAGTCTCATATGTTTTGTGTTGATGTGGCGGATGGCAGAACCCATTTAGAATAGGCAGGTTTGCGGGGTTTGGGCTGCCCCTGTCCCTGTCCTATAACACATTTAGCCCTGGCCTCAAAAGCCCACATCTCCATATTAAAGACTTGGCCAAGGGATGTTTCTAGCCTTTTGTTCCCAGAAGTTTTTTCACTTGTTAATGTAAGGCCCAATGTTGAATTGCTGCCTTTTGGCAGAGAATTACTAATTTTATAAAAAATGTAATATTTGTACCACGCAGTGCCATTTGCCATCAAATTGGTTATTCAGTAATTGATCAAAAAGCATTCGCAGTTTTACGTTTAAAGGCGTATTTTAACAATGGTAGAAACTAGCCATAAACAAATGAGAATCTAGCAGGAGTCAGCTAAAGAGATTCCTGACTTTTCAGGAATCTGCACCATGCCTGGACCTTTGTCATGACCTTTGTCATGGCTCCCAGCACTCCAAGGCTCCTTCTGGCTCTCCATCCTGCTTCCTTCCTTCTCCATCTCTTCTCCAGCTTTTTCTCCTCTTTAGCTCCACCCTCCGTTGGGTGGGGCAGGAAAACTGGAACATCCCCTTTTCCTGGGGACCCCCAATTACAGATGGACACTACGTTATGATTAAGGGGACAGTACCTCAAGAAGACATAACATTCATCAACATATAGTCACCAAATGAAGGAGCACACAATATAAAAAACAATTATTATCAGCTCTGAAAACAGACATTAGAGAAAATACATATATAACAGGAGACTTCAACACCCCACTCTCACCAATGGACAGATCAACAAGACAAAAAATAAACAAGGACACTAGAGCCCTAAATAAAAACCTAGACCTCATGGGCTTACCATCTATAGGACACTACACCCCAAAAAATCTGAGTCACATTTTTCTCAAGTGCGCACAGTTCATTCTCCAGAATCAATCACATACTGGGCCGCAAGACGAACATCGACAGATATATTAAGATCAAAATCATTCCAACTATCTTCTCTGATCATAAAGGCATCAAACTAGAAATAAACCATGAAAAGAAAGCAAGGGACCCTCCCACTTCATGGAGATTGAAACCCACAGCTGGAAGACCATTGAATTAAAGAGGAGATCAAAGAAGAAATTAAAAATACTTTGAGTTGGGGCCTCCCCGGTGGCACAGCGGTTGAGAGCTGGGCTGCGAAGCTGCCAGCAGCCTCTGCAGCACCCCCAGGCCCCCGGCAAGCATCCCACATGGCGTTCAGACCTCTCCTGCCACGCCCACTGCTCCCCTCAGCAGTGTACTTCATCAGTCTGCCTGTTCTGCTTGCCGCTCTGGCTCTGGTGAAGTCTCTCACCCTCCTGCACTTCTAACTGTACCCAGTGCTCATATAACTAAATAAATCTTTTAAAAAAAATACTTTGAGGTGAACAACAATGAGGACACAACATTCCAGAATGTATGGGACACAACAAAAGCAGTAATAAGAGGAAAATATATAGCAATACACGCTCACAGTAAGAAACAAGAAAGAACTCAAAGAAACAATCTAATCTCCCATCTCAAAGAACTAGAAAATGAAAAACAAAACAAAAAACCCCAAAAACAAGTAGAAGAAAGGAAATAATAAAAACCAAAGCAGAAATAAAGGAAATAGAAAAATTTTTTAAAGATTTATTTATTCATACATACAAGAACCAGGATACAGGTCAGATGTGCGGGAGGGTAAAAGGATTCACCAGAGACAGAGCGGGGAGCAGAACAGGCAGACTGATGAAATGCACTGCTGAGGGGAGTAGCGGGGAGACAGGAGAGGTCTGCTTCACAATTTGGGATTCTCACCGGCCGGCTGGAATCGAACCCACGCTGCAGAGGCTGCAAACAGCTTCACAGCACAGCGCTCAACCACTTGCACCACCAGAGGAGGCCCAGGAAATAGAAATTTTAAAAGATCAACTAAACCAAAAGTTGTTTGTATGAGAAAATAAACAAAATAGACACACCTCTAGCCAGGCTCACAAAGAAAAAAATGGAAGAAAACACAAATAAATAGGATCATAAACAAAAGAGGAGAAGTTGGAACAGACTCAGTAGAAATCAAAAGAATAATCAGCGATTACTATGAACATTTATATGCAAACAAGTTCAACCATCTAAAAGAGAGGGGCAATTTCCTAGAATGATACAATCATCCAAAGCTAGCTAAAGAGGAAATAGAACACCTAAACAGACCAATTACATGCAACGAAATTGAAACTGTAATCAAAACTCTTCCCCAAAACAAAAGCCCAGGACCAGATGGCTTCACAAATTAATTCTACCAAACATTGAGAAATGAACTAGTGCCTATCCTACAAAAACTCTTCCCAGAATTTGAGAAAGAAGGACTACTACCAAACACGTTTTATGAAGCCAACATTACACCAACACCAAAATCACAACGACAACACAAAAAAAGAAACTGCAGGCCAATCTCCCTAATGAACACTGATGCAAAAATCCTCAGTAAAATCCTAGCCAACAGAATCCAACAATGCACCAAAAGGATAATACACCACAACCAAGTGGGATTTATTCTTGGGGCACAAGAATGGTTCAAATAAAAAAATCAATTAATGTAATCTAACACATCAACAAAAAGAAATATAAAAACCATATGATCATATCAATAAATGGTGAGAAAGCATTTGTCAAAATTCAACATCCATTTATGATGAAGGCACTTGAAAGTCTCAGGATAGAAGGAAAATACCTTAACATGATAAAAGCCATATATGACAAACCCGCAGACAATATTACTCTTGATGGTGAAAAGCTGAAAGACTTTCCTTTAAGACAGTAACAAGACAAGGATGTCCACTCCCATCACTGCTTTTTCAATATAATACTGGAGGTCCTAGCCACAGCAATAAGACAAGAGAAAGACATACAAGGAATCCAAATAGGGAAAGAAGAAGTAAAATGACACTATTTGTGAACAATATGATACCATACATAGAGAACCCTAAAAACTCCATAGAAAAACTAATCAAAATAATCAACCAGTTTAGTAAAGTAGTAGGATACAAAATCAACACACAAAAATCAGTAACCTTCCAATGTGCAAACAATCTGAAAAAGATGAAATCAAGAAAACCATCCCTTTTATAATTGAAACAAAAAAAGTCAAATACTTGGCAATAACCCTATCAAATGAGGTGAAGGACCTATACAAAGAAAATTATAAGAACTTGTTAAACAAAAAATAGAAGAACACACAAAGAAATGGAAAGAAATCCCCTGCTCATGGATTGGAAGAATTAACATTATCAAAATGGCCATCCTACCAAAAACAATGAACAAATTCAATGCTATTCCAATAAAAATTTCAATGACATTCTTCAAAGAAATAGAACAAATATTGATGGAATTCATATGGAGCCACAGAAGAACCTCGAATAGCCAAAGCTTTCCTGACTAAAATGAAGCAGAATGGAGGTACCAGACTTCAAACTATACTACAAAGCCATCATAATTAAAACAGTATGATACTGGAACAAAAACAAACACAGACCATTGGAACCAAACAGAAAGTCCAGAAATAAAGTCCCATATATATGGACAACTATCTTTGAGAAAGAAGCAAAAATATGCGATGGAACAAGGACAGTTTGTTCAATAAATGGTGCTGGGAAATCTGGACCACCACAAGCAAAAGAAAGAAACTAGACTACTACCTAACACCATGCACAAAAATTAACTCAAAATGAATTAAAGACTTGAATGTAAGACCTGTAACCATAAAATATATAGGAGAACATATAGGTAAAACACTACATGACATACATCTCAGTATCATCTTTACTTATCCCCCAAAGCAAAGAAAGTGATGGAAAAGATGAACAGCTGGGATTACATCAAACTGAAAATCTTCTATACAGGAAAGAGACATTGACCAAAACAAAAAGCCACCCTACTGATTGGGAGAAAATCTTAGTACTCCATACAACTGAAAAGGGACTGGTCACAAAGATCTACAAAGAGCTCACAGGACCCCCATAAAACAAAGTTAAAAAAATCAAAAAAGTGGGCATTAGAGTAAAAAGACACTTCTCCGAAGAGGAAATACAAATGGCCAACAGGCATATGAAAAAATGTTCAACATCACTTGTCATCAGGGAAATGCAAATCAAAACTACCATGAGATACCATCTTATACCCAGTGAGAATGGCACATATTAAAAAAACTAGCAACAACAAATACTGGCCAGGATGTGGAGAATAAGGAACTCTCCTGCACTGCTGGTAGGAGTACAACCTGGTCCAACTACTATGGAAAGCTGTGTGGAGTTTCCTCAGTTTACTCAAATGGAGCTACCAAGTGACCCAAAAATTCTACTCCTGGGGATCTACCCAGAGGACACAAAAGCATTGATTCATAAGGACACCTGCACCCCTATGTTTATTGCAGCATTATTTAAAATAGGTAAGACTTGGAAACAATCCAAATGCCCAAAAACTGATGACTGGGTCAAGAAATGTAGTCTCTATCCTATTCAGCAATCAGAAAAGATAAACTCATGCCAACACAGCAACATGGATGAAGCTAGAAGGAATGATGCTCAGTGAGAAAAGTCATAAGGAAAAAGAAAAATACCAGTTGGTTTCACTTATAGGAGGAATGTAGGGGAACCAAATAAGACAACGGGGGGGGGGAAATAATAAGAATAAAAAACAAAACAAAATTCAAGAGGCAGCTATAAATCAGAGACCTGCAGGGGAAGAGAAGGGAGAAGGATCAGAATAAGGAAGGGAAGAGAACAAGGGACGATAGTGATGGTGCAGGGTGACCTGGTGGTGGGAATTCTCTGGGGACTACACCTGAGAGAAGAAAGCACACATTGCACAAACATGAACACTGATGTAAAATACATATAAATAAATGAATCATAAAAAAGTACAAGTCATGTAGAAAACAGGGCAAAGGGAAAACTTCTGATTTAGAATAGCCGAACACCAATAATACATTTAATAAGAAATATCCTCTGCGTGAAGGAGGCCCAGTGCCCGGTGGAGTACAGAGGTCCCAGACATCCCCCCAGTGCCCAGTCACCCTGCTCAGCTCAGCACCTGCCCAGCTCTGCCTCCCACGTCCTCATTTGTTTCTCTCTCTTGAATGTCCCTCCTGACTGGGAGCCAGGCTACTCATGTCGTCTGACAAAGGTTCAGGCATGGGGCAGATTCCTGAAAAGTCAGGAATCTCGTTAGCTGACTCCTCATTTGTTCATGGCTAGTTTCTACCATTGTTAAAATACGCCTTTAAAAGTAAAACTGCAAACACTGATCAATCACTGAATAACCAATTTGATGGCAAATGGCACTGCGTGATAGAAATATTACATTTTTTATAAAATTAGTAATTCTCTGCCAAAAGGCAGCAATTCAACATTTGGCCTTACATTAACAAGTGAAAAAACTTCTGGGAACAAAAGGCTAGAAACATCCCTTGGCCAAAGATGTGGGCTTTTGAGGCCAGGGCTAAATGGAGAAGGAAATTCTCTTAAAGTTAAAGATAGCAGGTGGGTGGCAGACCGGAGCCATGCTCCAGGTGTAAGAAAATTTCTGATGAGCCAGGAGGCGCCATAGCTGGCTCCTGCTAAATTCTTCCTGTTTGTTTAGGGCTGATTTCCTTGGAGGTGGCAGTGGTGTGGTAGCTGTTAGAGTGTGCATTCAAGAATAAGTCAACAGCAATTTTGTGACTGGTCCAGCTAATGACCATGGCAGCACAAATACTGCACTTGGAAATAGCCAATGTGACAACTACTGATATGTCACATGTTAACCATTCTGGGAACCAAAAGCTATAACCACCCCCGGCCCTGCCTCCCATGAAATGTTTGTAGTTCCTTAAAACAACAACCAGCAATCTTACAGAAAAAGGAATGTTCCTTGATCTTAAAGTTAGATATGGAAACTAGACTGACTGGATAAGTAGAGGAGTAATAGGTAGAAAAATCTTTTGTTAGATTAGGAGAATCCCTCCCTTAATTGAGAGCTGAGGGCTAGGGAAGAGTCAGTGGGGCTTGCCTGGCATTAATGCCCTCCAGGCCCTAAGTTCCTTAATATCGAATCAATATGAAAACAATATACTGTGGCACCAAGCATAAGTATTCTTAGCCATTGCTTTGTCATTTTGTGTGTAACTGCCATTTTAGAATTTTAGGTTTTGCTGTCCCAGGAAAGACGACTGCATTCCAGAGATAGTTTCCACAGTTTCGACCCTCACTCCACCCTCGCCCTCCTGTCACCAATGAGGGCGAACCTGCTGTCATTGGAGTTGCAGGCTGGAGCTGCATCTCTACAGGGCCAGTCAGCTTAGAATGATAGCCAGGCAAAGTTGGAGAACGCATTCTTGTAGCCAATGAGTAACTGCCAGCTTGATTTGACCTTATAAAAGACCCCTGCTGCCTTTGTTCCAGGCTCTCGGTATCTGCCACTGCCTTGGTAGGTGCCGTGATCCCGGACTCGAGTTGGTAATAAACTCCCTTTTGTGTTTGCATGGGCTGTCTTTGGGTTCTTGGAGGCTATGCTCGCCGAGTCTGCTGGCCTTGGGCACAACAATACTATAGATGATGATTTCTATATGAAAGCCTTCTGGTTTTTGCTTTAATCATTTTGTTATGTTATAGAGCAACCCCGATATAAAACAGGTTGCCTGGCTGTGGGTCCTCACCCGCGCGCTTTAAAAGGGACTTATGAATACTCCACTACAGACGCACACAAAAGGTTAATAAAAAGTTTATTTACAAGAGAAAAAGAAATAAGGAAAAATGTACAACTCAGGGAGAAAATAGGGAAATAAAGTCTTTAATGCGTCCTACCCGATCCGACGACCTGGAAACCCAAAGGCACTCTCAGAGATGGCCAGACACTGGAGCTGGTGGAGAGCCAAAAATAGGAACCCCCAAAGCCCACGTGTCTGCCTTTTATATCCCCCTGGCTGCTGAACCCCACCCTCAGGTCCCAGCCACCTTCCCTTGGGTGGTGATGGGATTTGGAGTTCCCAGTGTCTTTGGCTTTGACCTGGGGTGGGGGTGGAGTCCACAAAGCCTATATGGAATTAGCTTTGGGACAGCCTTTTCCCCCTAACAGTTATATGTTATTCTAAACTTTATAGGCTAGTTAGAAAAGATCCCTTTATCTCCCTTCCCCCAGGTAACATCCTGTCCTTTGTTTCCCCAGCCCCTTAGCTCATCCTTCACCACAGCAAACATAGAAATGTTAGTTGCAGACACATAAGCATTTTGCTAGTAATAAAATGACTGTTTAAGGTAAATGACTACTCTGAGAACACTTTTGTTTAGCAACTGTGCCTTCTTTAAAGCAAAAAATAATAAATGTCACGACCTCTGCAGGAGGGCAAATAGGCCCTTGGCTGCTCTTGAGAAACATGTGGTGAGTGTTCTCTTCCTGCCTTAATGCATGTGCTGACGCACTCTCCCGGTTTGCTTGAAATGTATAAATAAAGGGCTGCTGAGGCCCTCAGCAGGGTGATGTCTGCACCCTGACCGAGTGTCTAGGTCTCCTCAATTTCCCCTCCCCCGCATTCTCTACAATTGCGCTGAAGCTGTCCCATCCTTCAGGATCCCCTGACACCGGCGGAGCAGCAGCCCCGGCCCCGCCCGGAGGACACGGCCCGGCCCCGGGATGAGGAGACCCGGCCCGCCCCGCCTGCCCGAGCCCCAGCCGCGGGGGCCCCGAGCGCGGCCTGGGGTCTGGTCCCAGCGCTGCAGGGGCTCCCCCGCCCCCCGCGGCCCCGCCCTCGGCCTCCGTGACCCGCTGGACACGCGGTGGCCGCCCGTCCCCGCCCGGGGCTCCCTCGCCCGCGCCCCCCGGGGCTCCTCCCTCCCCCCCCCCCGCAGAGCCCGCGGGTCCCCGCCTCCCCGGACCCCGTCGTGTGTCCAGCCCCCTGGTGCGGGGCGCGTCCTGGCGGGTCCCGGGGAAGCAGCCTGGAAGGGGTCACTGCGGCCCGTGTTCCAGCAGCAGCAGCAGCAGCAGCTTCTCCCCCAGAGCCCCGCGCGCCGCGCTCGGACACCCGCGCCTGGGGGGGGCGTCCAGCGGGTCTTTTCCCGCAGACGGTGTCCGGCCGGACGCGACCCCAGCAGCGCGCCCTGGCCGGGGGGTGGCGCGGCCGCGGCTTCTCCCCGGGGCGAGGGGGCCGCGGGGCCGCGGGGCTGCAGCTCTGGGCCCGGAGGCCGCCCGGGCGCCCCGCGGAGCCCGCGCAGGGGGTCGGGGGGTCGGGGCAAGGGAGGCGGGCACGGTGGTCCGGCTGTGCTGCGCGCCCCGCGCCCCCAGCCGCGGCTGTGCCCGCCCGGCGGGTGGGCAGAGACCCACACGTGCTGATACTCGGGGGGGGGGCGGGGGGGGTTTGCAGGCAGCACCAAGCCGGGTCCTCCCCCCACCCCGCGGCGGTGCCGGGTCTCCGAGGCCCCAGGAAAGGGGGTTTGAGTGATCGGCACGTGGAGCCCGAGGCATCTGCTTTCACTGTGGGGACACAGCGGGGGGGGGGGGCGGGGAGAAACAAACCCACGACACCCCCCCCCTCCTCCCCAGCCCCGGCACCCCTGCCTGGCTTTTCCCTCCAAGTGAAATCCTTAAAGCTGCTTTTTCACTATTGATGGGAAAAGTCAGCAAAGAACTTTAAGACGCTTCCCAGGAGAGGAGAGGCCCCTGCCTGAGCCACACTGCGCTCGCCTCGCGGCTGTTTCGGGCGTGTTGCTCTGTGTTCGGGACCTCCGAACAGAAGAGCCGCACCCGTGAGTCCCCCCTGGACGTGACACACTCAAGCTCCAGCCCCGGAGCGCCTGGCAGGCCTGACCAATGGGAGCGCGGGAGGTGGCCAAGCTGGTCAGAGGCGCCTCCTGGGAGCGGCTCTCCCCGCCCCTGGGGACGGACAGCACATTCTGTGCCTGGTAGGAAGAGCCTTCTGGGGGCTGCAGCTTGAGGAGGCAGGGCCGGAGAGTCGCCAGAGCAGGGACTCCCCGGATGGGGGCCGAGTGGGGCTGTGGCCACCCCACAAGGGCTGTTCTGGGTGGAGGGGAGGCCTTTCTGCACCTGGGGCCCCGTCCTTGCCTTCTTCATTTTTTTCCTCCAAATTTGGCTCATTTTAAAAAGTTGTAGGAAAGAAATGGGAGGAGTAACAGGAAGCTCTGGTTAAGGGGGCAGCACCTGCTTCCTCCCTCGTACCTGAGCTCTGTTTGCCACAGTTTAACTGCAAAGCACCAAGTGGATTCCCTTCTGCTGGGGGCTGGAGACCCAATCCACCATCCCCCCATTTTTCTTTCCCCTGCAGCTCTGTACAATTCAGCCACACGCAGTCTCCTCCTTAACACATCCTCCAGGCTTCCTGCTGCGCCCTCACTGTGCACCAAGGCTCCCCGGGTGTGTCCTCCCAGCCTGAGCTCCTTCATGGACACAAGTCTTCCCGAGGGCCGCCCATGCCCCGCCACCCAGCACAGCCGCCATGCAGCTAGCCCGCTGCTTGCTAAGGGGAGCCGGGGAGGGTCCCCGCGTTTGAGGGGACCCAGAGCATAGGCTTAGTTCCTGCTCCTGGTTTCTGGTGGGGTCTCACACATGTTACCCCACCTCCGGGCGATGGTGGGCGCATTCTGGGCAAGAGCAGATCTATGTGGGTGGAAAACCAGTGTGGGAAGCAGCACCCCACAGTCCCACCCAGCCACAGCCACTGCGCCTGCCTTGGCCAGGAGATCATACTTCTTAGCTCAGGGGGTCTCAGGGCCACGCAAGGTTCCATAAAGCTGGACCAATATTCTCAACCCAGTTGTCAGATAGGAAAAGGGAACCCCCAGCACTCCCTGCTGCGGGAACCAGGCCAGGACACACACCTCATCTTACCCTCCTCACTTCTCATTTCCCTCCTTGCAACCTGTCCTGGGGCGCAGTGACCCTGGGGGAGGGGAGCAGGTCCTTGAGGTCCCTTAGGGCAGATGTGTCCTCAGTATCTCCCACCCCATGAGCTGCATGTTCCCTCGTCCCCTCTACCCTCTTCTCCCCAAATACACACTCATGGTGACAAGATGAGGGACTCAGCCTGAGGCCCACCCGAGTTCAGGGGAGTGGATGGAAGAAATCCATCCCTTTCTTGGCCGAGCCTGTGGGGGAAAGTGTCACAGACTCACACTCACGGAACTAGAGCCGTGACCTGGATCCCGGAAAACACAGGGATGGGCCAGAGGAGTGGAGGAGACTCTTAGGGCGCTTGGCCCCTGTCCCCCAGGGGAATGCCTTCTTTATTTCATGCCCTTTCAAGGGGAGAGGAGACCCTCCATGGATTTGTTTAAAAACAGTTTCTGCTTTCTCGTAAGGAGTGAGAAGAGGGGAGAGAGACGCTCCAGTCCAGGGTGTTACACAGCCTCCCCCAGCTGCTGAGTAATTTACAGATGCTTGAAAATAAATTAGGATCAGAAAATGGCCCAAGGAGATAGTTCCCTGAGGATGACTATGCTCAGGTGTCTGAATGTGAGGTGTTCTCAGACCTTCTCAACTTTTCATTTCTGTTTTTATTCCAGAAGGGAATGGAAGGCCTCAGAAGAGCAGCTACGGGACTATGGCTGAAGGTGAGAAAGCCCCAAAGCACTGGAGACCTCCGGCCCTGGGGGCGTGGGGGGCTCACTATTTCCCCCACATGCCCCTGCCCCTCCCTTAGGCAGCAGAAGCCAGTGGTTTTAACCTGAAGGCGAGAGAGGCAGCTGCCCTTTGTCCCCAGCCTGCCCTCCACCATCACATGCCCTGGGGGGGGTGGCGCCCTGCGCTGTCTGTGGGAAACGTTGAGATGAAACTTCAGGGCAAGGAGGGTTTGGAACTGAATTGTGTGACAATTATTTCTGCTGCGTCTTCTGCTCTCAGCTGAAGAGAGGAAACCTCCCCCGTGGAGGTTTAATTATCATTTTTGCTACAGCGCATCGGGCTCCTGAAGGAAAAGAAAAACCACTGCAGCAGGAGGAATAAACCACGGACCTGAGGAGGCCGATGAACTAAATTCATCTGGGTTCCCCAAACGCGGGAATCCTTGGGTTCTCACCCTCTTCAGCCCTTCAACATGCTAGTTCTTGGTTCCATGGCACCCTGTCCAGCTCCACTTTTCTTATAATTTCCCGATTCCCGTCAGCCCAGTAGATGATCCTCCCAGCACGTGTCCTGCAACCGTCTCCTCCACCCACCCGAGGCCACTGCCAGGCTCTCCCTGACATCAACTCAGACCCTTCAAGCTTCTCCATTTCAAACACCCAACTCCCCACCCAACGGGCACATCCCCCCAACTGGAGGTCATGAGGCGGCGACCTCGGAGACTTCCTTTCTCCCCAGGCTGAGATGTGGGTGCTTCCACCAGAGCACACCTGGGGGTTTCCTCACTCACGACTTCTAATCCACATTATTTAGCCTGAAGCTGGTAAGAACCATCCATGGAAGCACAGGAAGCTCTTTTCCTGCAGGCCTGGGGGCTGCTCTGGAGGATGGGCATTGGGTCCCCTCCTTGGAGTAGCAGGATTTACTCTGGGCTGTGGATATAGCCAGGGCTTGCCCTGGGGGTCCCCTTCTGCCCAAGAGCCTCCTACGTTGCCTACAAACCTTGACACGTGTTCCAATAGGACTGTCCATCTGGGAAAGAGGCCCAGGGCGTCCATGACGAACTGTGACCAGAATCCTCAGAATTACTCAGTAGGGCACAGAAAACTCCCTCTTTCTTTCACACACAGGCTGTGCAGGATATGACAGGATCACAGCTTCGTCCTCTTCGTCACTGAGGCTCGTGCTGGTGGGCAGGACGGGCTGCGGGAAAAGCGCCACCGGGAACAGCATCCTCCACCGGCAGGTGTTCGAGTCCCGGCTGGGGGCCCAGGCCGTGACCAGGAGGTGCCAGAGGGAGGCGGGCACCTGGAGCGGGAGGAGCCTCTGGTGGTCGACACCCCCCCCATCTTTGAAGCAGAGGCTGGGACAAGGGAGATAGCCCAGGACGTCGGGGACTGCTACCTGCTGTCCGCCCCCGGGCCCCACGTGCTGCTGCTGGTGACCCAGCTGGGCCGCTTCACGGAGCAGGACACGCAGGCCACGAGGAAGGTGCAGGAGGTCTTCGGGGCAGAAGCCATGAGACACGTGATCATCCTGTTCACCCACAAGGAGGACCTGGGCGACGGGTCCCTGCACGATTACGTGGCCGATACAGACAACCAGAGCCTGCGGGCGCTGGTCCGGGAGTGCGGGAGGCGCTACTGTGGCTTCAACAACCGGGCCACGGGGAGGAGCAGAGGGCGCAGCTGGGGGAGCTGATGACTCTGGTGGCACATCTGGAGAGGGAGCTGCAGGGCGCCTACCTCAGAAACGCCCTCTTCTCGGAGGCTGAGCTGCTGCTGCTGCGGGGCAGGGACCAGGCCTGCGGGCAGTTGCCCACGGCCTTCCTGGCCAGGGTGCAGGCACAGGTGGAAAGGCAGAAGCAAGAGCTGAATGAGCTCGAGAGCTCGGGGTTAGTGAGGAGGTTCCTCAGAGTCCGGAGCTGGGTGCTGTCTCGCCCCAGAACTTCGGCCTTCCTTGGCATGTGCTTGTTGGTTTCTGTTGCCCTTTTAATTCACTTTGGGGCTGGCGGCCACTGAGCACAGGGGACACGCTCTGCAGGCGCCTTCCCTTCAGAGCTGCCTGCTGCCCGTTGGGGCTTCCCTTCCCTTCATGAGGGCACTTTCAGCCCCTCCCCCGGCAGGATGGCAGCCCTTTTCTGCTCAGCAATTTTAGGTAAATAAAACCTAGAGGAAAAGCTGGTATCTCTGGTTTTTGTTGTTAAAAATTCTGAGGGTGAACCCCAGTGACCTGGCCACAGCCTTGGGGCGGGGCTGCAGGAGGGCGCGGGCCTGAGATGCTGTGTGCAGCTGTCCCCGCTCCCCCACGCCCCGAAGCCCCACTCTCTGTCCTGCTGCGGAGTGCGGGGCGGCACCGGGCCCCTTGTTTATCGGAAACATGTTGGTTGCCCAGGCTAGTGGTAAAGGAAGACTCCCCGTTCCCTTGCTGCCGGGATGAGGAAGTGCGAGGAGCTCATGGAACTCCCCAAGGCCATGAATCCTGGTTCTTGGATGACATCAGCCATTCAATGCCTGAGGACCTTCTGAGGTCACTTACCCAGCCCACAAGTGAGGGCGGGGAGGCTCCCACCTTCTTGTAGTAAATGGCCCTGATTGAGCTTCATTGTAGGCGACACTGTTTATCCCGTCTTGGCCCAGCCATGTGTCATGTGAGGGCCCCTGTGCAATGGTGGGGCGCCCCATTTCAGAGCTGAGATCCAGGCCTCAGTCAGGCACCCAGTGGAGACAGGGAATCAGAGGAGGCCACCACCCTTTCCTGGGGGTACCCGCCCCTCCCCCACCCTCTCTGCCCCCTGCCCCCTGTGAGGGAGGCCTGCAGACACCCCAGACAGCCTGTGAGGGTGGGGCGGGGTGGGCGCAGGGCTGGTTCTGTGACCCCTGTCCATCGCCCTCCGTGGGCAGTAAAGCTGCTGTGTTACTCTCCAGAGCTGCAAGTAACTGATTCCCAGCCTGCTCAAGAGGCTCAGGTGTAACCTCCTCAAACCCTTGAAGAGTTCTCAGGCAGAGGACCACCTCCTCCATGCAGCCTTCCCAGACTGCCCAACCTAATTTGTCCATCCCTTCCTGGCTCCACCTGTTCCAGCTCCACAGACACCAGACATGACCATGAGTGTCCAGCTCTCTGCTGGGCACCAGGAACATAAGATAAATAGCACAAGGTTCCTGCTTGGCAGAAGTGACTGCATGGTTAGGGATGACGGCATTTAAAATGGGGTAGAGGGAAATTTTCTTGGAAGTGGGTGTCAGCCAACAGGAGGGCACTGCAGAGTATACTCCAGGCTCTTCAGAGGCTCCCCGGACAGGGTGGTGCTGGCCTCTCCCGGGAGTCATTTCAGGCGGAGGCAGCCCACAGCCCGGGAAGGGAGTGGGATCAGCCCATGGAGAGAGGGTGCAGGGAGAGATGGCACTGGCAGGGCCTGTGCTACCAGGGCCAAGGACTATGTCATGGGGCAAGGGTTTGTGTATTACATGTGGTGGTTGGAAATACAAGGCAAGCCTGGGGACAGGGATAGTATTTGGGAGAAAGAATTCCATCTGGGCTGTCAGAGCCTGGGCTGTGCAGGTGGGGATGGGGGTGGGGGGGGAAGATGGGTCAGAGACACAGAGTAGGTGGAGCGATAGCACATGGCAGGGAGAGGGGCAGCCAGGTGTGGTCGTGAGCTCCTGGTGATTGTGCCAGGGCCTGCGGAGGGAGAGCAGAAAGGTGAAGACTTCAGATCTGGAAGTGTGGCCGTGAAGGCCTCTGGGGCATGTCCAGTCTGGGAGACAATCGCGGGGGGATCCCATCCTTCCTCCAGGAAAGGCCCTTGATGCGTGACCCAGGCCTGAGGAAGCGTCAGGGGCAGGACTACAGGAGAGTGACTCCCACCAGGGTGCTGATGGTCACTCCCAGGCTCCCACAGGGAACAGAGCACCCACATGTTGCCCACAAGCAGCGCTGCCTGTGACCCAGAGGGCCCCCACCTTTGTGGACGTCAGAGGAGGGTGAGGTTGGAGCGTGACCTGGAGATAAGCACTGGCTGTGGAGGGAAGGGCTTGGCCAGCCCTTTACCCAGATGCAAATGTTCATGAAAGAAATTCCTGGTAAGTGAGCTCCTGAGCTGTGTGTCCCAGCTCTGGTCCCCACCTTCTCCCCCTCATCCTCCCAAACAATCCTGCTCCAAGCATCTGTGACTTCATTTGGTGTCAGTGAGCAGTTCCCTGACCAGTCCCCTGGCCCCCCTAAATCTAAGAACAAGAGAAATCTGGTCACTTGTCCCTGAGGCCATGTCCTAGGCTCTGAAGCATGTTCTCAAATTTTGGAGGAAGCGTGAGAGGCTTAAGGGTTTTTTTAAAAAGAAATATGGAGTCAAATGCTTTCAAATGTAGGTAAGAAAAAGACCAAAACTCAAATAGCGTAAACTGTAAGAGAATTTATTCTGAAATAAGGAAATCCAGAGGGAAGATGGGCCCTGGGGCCAGTGGACTTGGGGCTCAGGTCTGTTCCATCTCTGTCCCTGCTTTGACACATGAACTTCACCCCCAGGATAGTGGCAAGATGGCTGCTGGTGCTCCAGACATCACCCTCAGATCCAATAATGGATATGTGACAGACTGTCTTTCTGAGGGTCTTGTTGACCCAAAAGGGGGTATCAAGCCTATCCATGAACCCCTCAGGATAAGAACAAGGTTGCATGCAGGCCGTGGGCTGCCCGGGGCTGGACTGTTGTCCCCTGCTGGGGCACAGGGCTCGGTGCCAGCCAGACAGAGTCCAGGCTCCCCAGGAGTGTCCGAGGCAGAAGGGAGGGACCTGCAGGGACAGCAGCCTGTTCTCTGTGGACAGGACATTCATTCCAGAATCGGTGACTCGGAGGACCATGAACCCACGGGGTGTTGTTCAGAACATGCTCTGATGTGCAGATGCCAGCTGGAGTGAAAGAGGGTGGAAGATGGCGAGAGAAACAGGAACAGGTCAGCGGAGCCAAAGACGAACACAGAACTCACGATGCGGAGTGAGCCCATTTGGGGCCCTAAAGGGCTCCTGCCTCCCCATGTTGCCCTCCATCTCTCTCAGGTTCTTCTTTTGGTTTTCTATCTGCCCTCGTTTTTTTTTAAATTCTTCAATTTTTTTAAGGGCTTGGAATCCCTGTGGAGGTGTTTGCCCTGCAGCTCCCCCACCAACCGCACCACCAGGGCCATCAGCTCCTCCAGCTGCGCCCTCTGCTCCTCCCCCGTGGCCCGGTTGTTGAAGCCGCAGTAGCGCTTCCCACACTTCTGGACCAGCTTCCGCAGGCTCTGGTTGTCCGTCTGGGCCACGTAATCGTGCAGGGACCCGCCCTCCAGGTCCTCCTTGTGGGTGAACAGGATGATCATGTGTCTCTTGGCTTCTGCCCCGAAGACCTTTTTCACCTTCTTTACTGCCTGCGTGTCCTGCTCCGTGAAGCGGCCCAGCTGGGTCACCAGCAGCAGCACATAGGGCCCAGGGTCCAAGTGCTTGTGGCAGTCCTCGATGTCCTGGGCTATCTCCTTTTTCATCTCCTTTGAGACCTTTGCCTCAAAGATGGGGGGCGTGTCGACCACCAGGAAGTCCCTCCCATTCCAAGTCAATGTCCCCTGCTGGTAGGTGCTGGTCACAGGCTGGGCCCCCAGCCGGGACTCGAACTCCTGCCGGCAGAGGATGCTGTTCCCGGTGGCGCTTTTCCCGCAGCCCGTCTTGCCCACCAGCACGATCCTCAGCGGGGCCTGGTCTGACCCTGAGCACTCTCCTCCTCCTGTGGGGGCATGAAAGCGGGTTTGCCTCCTTCTGGGTTCCTCAGCTGAAACCTGTCCCCATCATGAGGGCCTCTGGGAGGAGGTTTGGTTTCCATGGGGTCGTGAGGGTGGAGCCCCCGTGATTAGGGGATAGTGTCCCTGTAAGTAGAGGAGTCCAGGGGCCTCTCTCCACCAGGTGAGGACACAGCCCCAGGAGTGGGTCCTCCCCAGACGCAAATCCGCCAGCACCTTGACCTTGGACCTCCCGGCCTCCAGACCCAGAGAGAGATTTGCTGCTTCCCACCCAGGCTGCTGCGTCAAGGAGGCCTCATGCCCTCCTGCCATCACGGGGCTTCACCGAGAACCCCAACTTCCCTTCAACATAACAAGGAGGGAACTCAGGCAGGGCTGGGAGGACACATCACCCCAGCTGGGCAGAGCCCCTGGGCTCTTTCCTCCATGACTGCCGCTGCCCTTTCTAGAACCTTCTCTCTATTCCGTTCCCACCCAAAGTGATGCTCAGGGCCTCCCACAACCAGGAGTTGATTGGCCCCTACTTTCCACTCCTGTCCTTCCTGCCTGATCTCTGTCTTACAAAATGACAGGGTTTTGCTGGAAAAATGCAACCTCACTAAGAAGAACATCACAGCAAATAGCCCACCACGTTACATTTCCTGGGGAGGTGCATGTCCTGCGTTGCAGATAAGCTGAGTCACCCCAAGGAGAGGAGTTCACTCCCCAATGCTGTGCTCCTGGCCCCCAAGTACATGAAGAGCTCCCCCAAGATCCTTACCTTGTTTGGAGGCATCTTCTCCATCCTGAAGCCCTTTTTCCATGGTGCCCTAGAAGGGACACACAGGGTTGTCCACACTGGAGTGGCTGGGCATCCCCCACAAAACCCCACATTTATAGAGGAAACAGGGGTGGGAAGAAACAGCCACTGAAGGTGGGACGTGCAGGAGGGACACCAGACCAGGTCTGCAGGGCCATGGTCCCTCCCCGCAGCCTGGGCTCTCCAGGGGTTCACGCACAGACTAGCATGGATGCAGCTGCAAGGGCTTCCTATCGCTGTGTTTAGCTCACAGGAGGTGCTGAAAATGCAGCGTCCACCCCGAAGACCAAACCAGTGAGAGCACCGCTGCCCACCAGTTCCAGGCCTCTGGGGCTCCCGTCGTTTTACAGTCAGTCCTGCCAGACTCACGGCTGCCTGCAAGCGTAGTGCCCTTGCGTGCTACAGACGGGCTCCTCCCTAAGCGTCTGTGTGACGGGGGCATCGAAGACGATAGTCACCCTGTTTGCCCAGTACAGGGAGGACGCCTTATCAAGGGGCCCCAACCAGGCAAACCAGAGTGAGTCGGCCAGGCCAGGGGAGAAGCCTATTGTGAGCCAGGTGGGCAGGGGTGGAGGGCACAACCCTTCACCGAGTAAGACCCTCTAGTTAGAGACTCTCCATTAGAGGCCCGCTAGGCAGAGACTGGTAGGTAGAGGCCCGCTAGGCAGAGACTACAGACTGTGCTTCCCCGTCCCTGGCACAACTAGCCCGGGGTCAGTAGCCACCGCTGGGCACGCTCTCCTGCCCACCCTCCTCTCAGCGCCCTGGGCACACCTGTCCCTTGTTCCTCTCTTCTTGCCTCCTGCCCTTGCTCGGGCTGGGGTCCCTCAGGCCCCCCTCAGGGGCCCTCTCCCGCGTCACCGCCCTTTCTGCAGCTGTCAGCAGCTGCCCGTGAGCTACTTCCAGGGCGTCTCCCTGACAGGTTCGCAGCCCTGGAGCTCAGGATCTGTCTCCGGTTGTGGGATTTCAGGGTCTAGGGAAAACGAGCTGGAAAAAATCACTTTCTGTAATAAGTGGATTCTCCAGGCTCTCCTTGGGATCACATCTACTGGCTGTGCCCGGGCCCCACCTGTCAAAATGCCAGCGTTACCTTAGCAGGAGCAACAATTTAATAAATGTCAACAACTTTAATTTAAATATTCAGTATCAAAACCCAACTCTGCCAGCCCCCAGCAGGGTCTCCGTCACCCGTGCCAGCGCCGCTCAGGAGCCGGGAGCGCAGCAGTCAGAGCGGCCGCCCTGGACTCGCTCTGGTGTGGGCAAGCCCCACAGCAGCCCACCTACGCGCTGGCATCTGCAGCGTCTGTCCCGGCAGCTGCGCTCCCGGGTGAGAATCGCCCGCCGAGGACGCCCAGGGCAGGTGTCCCCCGGGGCCTGCACACCCTGGTGAGCAGCGGCCAGCGGCTGAGCCCATGTCAGCCCGGTGCCCACGGGCAACGCCACGAGTCCAGAGTCAAGGCGGGTCTCAGGTGCCAGCCTCGCTCAGCCACGGCGCCCAGGGACCTAGTCGGGCACTCTCCGGCGGCCGCTAGGGGGCTTTGCCAGCTGAGGGTGGGCGAGACTGGCCTCGCGGCGTGGGTGGGCCTGACCGATCAGGTGAAGGCCGCAAGAGTAAGACCTGCAGTTCCCAGAGAAGAGTCTGCTGGAGACGCCGAGGTCAGGCGCCTTTGGAGCAACACGGGTGGGTTCTGAGGTGACTATCCTCAGTGGAGTAAGTCAGAAAGTGAAGGCTGGACGCCCGGTGGCTTCGCTTGTTTGTAGAATATAAATGATTAAAGAAAGCAAAGGAGCAAAGCACAGCGAAGCAGCCCTCGTGCTCAGGAAAACATTCTGGTTTCCAAATGGGAAGGCGGGGAGAGGGGCCGTGCACCTGCGGTGTGGATGCGCCCCCAGAGGACATGGTGACAGGAATGTCTGACAAATGAGTAAGAATTGAGGGAAACAGGCCTCACACCAACTCCTGAGTCCCGGCCGGCGCCTGCCCCGGTGCACACACGCCAGCCCCAACGCCCGGGGTCGGCGCCTTAGAGGAAACTTCGCGCGCCTGCGGGTCCTGCTTCCCGGAGGGTCCTGGCACCCCGGCCAGCGCGTCCTCTCTGGGGTGACCTGGGGTGCCCGGAGAAGGCGCCCCCATGCGGGCCTCGCCTGGGCTGGTGCGTGCAGGGAGGTTGGGTGTGGGAGGTTGAGGTGAGCTCGCGGGGAGGGCAGTCCATGGAGCGCGAGCTTGCTAGACACCGGCCTGCTGCTGAAGACGCGCCATCCTGAAACCAGACTTTGTTTTCCCACGTTCTGCCTGTGACCGCCCCAATATGGTGCCCGGAGAGCCAGCAAGAAGGGCCCCGGGCGTCGGGGGACTCCTGGGTCACGGACGGGGCGGGGGGGGGGTGCTGGGGGCAGAGGTGAAGGGGGTGGGGAGAGGGCTGAGGGGCTGGCCCTGCACGCCCCGGGGAGAAGGGACCCTGGAAACCGGCTGACCGTCCCCCCAAGATATGAGGGTCGCTGGGCATCGGGTCTCCAAGAGAGACGAAGCGCTTGTTGGACGGTCATGAGGACGGGCGCCCGGAGTTGTGCTGTTGGGGAACTGCTCAGGACGCGGGTTTGGCTTTAGTCCCTGCAGGGAAGCGCAGGAGTCACTCAGGGCCAGAGGGTAATCATGGGGCCAGGAGGGGCTCCCTGCGCTCAGCTGCGCAGCCCCAGAGCCTTGCTGGGGGAGCCCGCGGGGTCTAAGCTCCTCCCTGGGCTGCTCAGGAGCGACCTCAGCTGCTCACGGGAGGTGTCGGGTCACGCCAAGGGCTTTGGGCTGTTCCTTCCAAGGAGGTGACGCTTAAACCGCTGCTCTCAGAGTCCAGCCTGGGCAGGAGACGTGCGAGCTCCTGCTGGTCCAGCTGCCGGGCTCCGTCCTCGCAAGTGCTTTGTGAGGATGTTTTCCCTCGCGGTCGCAGTGCCCTTCTCTGCCCAAGCTGCCACAGCTCGGGCCACACGCTGCCCTGGGGTCCCTGCCCACCTGGCCTCTGCCAGTCCTTCTCCCACTCACTGCTCAATGAAACCACGTCCTCTGCTGCCAGACACCAACCGCCCTGCCCTTGGGGGCACAGGACCAGCCTTCGGGACAGCTCCCCCACCAGGAAACATCAGCTCAGGGTGCAGGGCGAGCCCCTTGCCTCACCCGCGAGCCTGATTCCTGCACATCTCTACCAGGGAGCGGAGGGGAAGCCCCACCTCGCCCCCTCCCTGCCCCTGGACTGGGGCGTCTCCTCCTGCAGCACTGAGATGGGCGCGTGCGGGGAACCACAATCCAAAGCAGCACGAGCTGACCTGAAACTCGGAGACTGAGCCCGGCTCACCTGGGAAACTGGCTTCAGAGCCTAAAGCTCCAGAGAGAAAAACTAACTTTCTCTTGACGGCTGCTTTGGCAGACACGGCAGCGCCTGGGCCGGACGAGCAGGCGACCCGCCTGAGCGCGGAGAGTAACGGATCCTGAGCTGAGCTCCAAGCCTGGCTGGAGCCAGTGGCGAAGGCAGAAGAAAGGCTGGGGGTGGGGGCAGTGCGGGCGGGGAGGGGGGGTGCGAGCCCCCACACCAGGGTCTGAAGAAAAGCCTCCTCCTATGTCCCCACGGGTGAGGCGCCCAGGCCGGTGGAAGACCTTCAGCCACGCCCACCTCCAAGCGCCCCTCGCCCACTCTTCAGACAAGAACATTTAGCTCCTTTGTTTTCACTTCTGGTCCCCAAAACCCACATAACCTCGTTTCCTTTATTCATCAGGGAGGCCGACTTGAAGGCATCGCCCCCCTCCTTGCCAGTCTGTCCACAGCAAGCTAATGTCTGCCGGGACCTGCTGCCCTGACATGACCGGGCACCCAGGCAGGGACCCTGCTGGGTGATGGGACCACCTCGCTGGCATGGACCAAAGTAATGAGGGCAGCCAGCCCAGCGGTGCCCAGGAGGGTGCGGGCAGGCGAGAAACTTGCTTTGTTCTGCTGTGGCTCCATCCAACCCTCTCAGGAGGGTTAAACCATTCTTTAAACAATAAGTTGTGTTTCTCCATCAGAGTAAAATAAACACTTTACCTGAGCAGGTCACCTTGACTCCCGCTCCTGAGTCTCTCTCGTCTCTCTGAAATGGGAAGGTCTGTGCAGCGCTGAGAGGAGGCTATGAGATGGGAGGAGCAGGCCTGGAGGAGAAGTCCGATGGAAAGTTCCCAGCCTGCTGGGCCAGGCCACCAGTGACTCTGGGGGCGGGGGAGGGAGGGAGGAAGGACGGGAGGGAGGAGTTGCCACCCGCCCCTTCCCAGGAGCCTCAGGGCGCCCAGGCCCTGTCAGCGCCACTGGGCACACATGAGAGCACTTTTGCACCAGCACGAGAAAGAGGCTCATCACCATCACCAGAGGGCGCCACCTCGGCTCGTTTTGCTCAAAAATTCACCTCTGGATGATGTTCTATCAGTCATCTTTCAATTGGCAGTTATTTAGGCCTTTAAAGTCTATAATTCTTTTTTTTTTTTTAAGATTTATTTATTTATGCACACAAGAGCTGGGGTACAGGCCAGAGATGTTGAGGGTGAGAGGATTCGCCAGAGACAGAGTGGGGAGCAGAACAGGCAGATGGACCGAAGACACTGCTGAGGGGAGCAGCAGGAGAGACAGGAGAGGTCTGCTGCACCATGTGGATTTCTCTGGCCTGCTGGGGATTGAACTCATGCTGCAGAGGCCGCAGATTGCTTCATAGTGCGGTGCTTAACCCCTTGTACCACCAGGGAGGCCCAAAGTCTATAATTCTGGACCATAGTTACTTAGGAATAAATGGGCTTGGAAAGCCCAAGTGTCCGCACTGAGAGAGAGTGTCACTGGCAGGCCCGGAGGGAGAGACAGACACAGAGAACAGAGGGTGCAATGAGCCTTTACCTGGCAGGGCCTCGACTCTCTTGGGGCGACCCTCCCTCCTCTCCCAGGCCGCTTCCCTCCCTGGCTGCCGGTCTCCCCAGAGAACACCAGGGCAGTGACAGATGGACACACGGCCCAGGCCGAGCTGCCAGGGAGGACGTGCCGGGGTCAGGAACAGAGCCGTGGGCGTGCTTCCTCCCCAGCAGCTTCAGGGGGGTCCGGGGACCTGTGAGGAAGAAGGATGTTTTGAGTTTGTTTTGTTTTTAATAACAGCTCGGGTTCCTTCCCCCCACCCGCCACGTCTGCAGTGCTTTTGTGCAAACCAGATTCCCAGCAGAATCAGCCCAGAGACACCCAGGAAACCTGGGGCTGGCTACGCCCCCCAGCCACGCCCTCAGCCCCTGCTGCCACCCTGGGGACCAGCGTGCCCCACATGGCTCCCTCTCCCCGAGACGGGGTCTTTCATTTGTTGTTATTTTTACTAAGATACTGCTGGTTGGTAACTCTGAGAATGATTTAGGGGCAGGTTTGCACCTCTGCAGGTGCCTGTCACCCCACCCACCCACCCCAAAGCCCCCACAGACTCCACTGGGTCCACTGCCCTCTGCCCCAGCCTCAATTCTACGGTCAGATTTCTAGGATTTTTTGGGTTTTGTTCTCTCTGTTGTTTTGTTCTTTATATTCCACATATAAAATAACCCGGGGTGTCCTTCTCCTTCCCACTTCTCCTGGCTGCTCTGAGGGCTGAGCTCAGGGCTCCAGCCTCCCTCCTATTTCTCATCCATGCCCTCGGGTCTCCCACACCCCCACTGAGGGGGGCCAAGGGGCAGGACTTCCCCGCATGGAGGTGAACCACACTTCCCAGGAGACACCACAGCCCACCACGGTGTGACTTGACCAGATTGGAGCCTTTATGGGGGGGCCAGGGCCTCACCTTGCTTGGCTGTGCTCCCCCGCAGCCTCTTTGCCTTGCGGGTAGGAGGCCCTGATGGGGGAGGATGAAGCCCCTCTCTGAACACAGTCCCCAGATGAGCGGTAAGTCTGCTCATGCCTCTCACGTGTGAGCTGGAAACCAAATCTAAGCGGGAAGTGAGACCAGGTAGCCCTCGGTCCTCTGCTGGGTGTGGAGTGACACCAGCTCCCCACAGGAACCACACAGGCCTCCTGCCTTGGAGAGGCCAGGCTCATAAGACACCCTCCCAGCCAGCACCGGAGCTTCAGCTTTTCAGGTAACACCTGCCATCATCCCGAACATGAGGGGCTAGGGGCAGAGGGCGTGCTTTGGCATGTGCAACATGTTATTCTTCTTCACCCTCTAAAATTCCTCCGGCGTCTCCTTTTTGCCAGGAAAAAGAGATCTAAAGAGCAACGGCTCCAAATCTCAATGACTGTGTTGGGGACACGCGTCAGCTCCAAGCTGGTTTGCCGTGACTATGTCTACGCCTGAAGTCGCCCCACCCAGGCGCGGCTCACGTCTTGCACCCACTCGGGGAAGGGCACGACGTTCAGAGGCGCCTGCAGCCACCTGCCTGCGCCAGCGGCCAGCGTCCCACCCGTGGGCCTGCCCCGGCCACGCGTCACCATGGGGACCAGGCCCAGCTCCTGACCAGCTGCTGTCTGCCGGCCAGAGAAGCTGATCACTGCCATAAGAACCTTGGTTCTGTCTCCAGGACTTCCTGACGGGCCGAGCCTGAGTTGGGGTGTCTCTCCTTGGGACGCCCCAGGCCTTCCCTTCAAGCCGCCAGTTGTTTCACTTGGTGGCTTTTTCTGTAAATCCTAGGTAATTTTGTTGCAGATTCAAGAAAGGCCTTTGAAGGAAAGAAAGGAAACCTGAGCTCCTCGGCCCACACCTGCCCTGCCCTCTGTGGTCACCTCCACCACCCTCAAGATGCCTCCCCCTGGTGACCTCCCAGATGCTCCTCAGTGCTGGCTAAAAGAAGCATCAGCTGTAAGGGGAGGGGGGGAAGGGGTGCTGTTCTCTGCCCTGTCACTACAGGGAAAACAGCAAATACCCTGGAAGAAGCCCATGTGACATCCCCGCAGCTGTGCCATGAGCCGGCGAGCGGCGCCCCCTGCTGTCTGTCGTCAGGTGGTCGTGAATGTTGCCAAATGTCTCCTTTAAGGTGCCCGGCCTTAGACAGCTCCTTCCTGTCCCGTTACCTAAATATGGGTTACTCGTGCCCACACAGCAGTACCAGGCTGCTCGCGATGCTTCACAGCAGCTTTGTTCATCCCCAAACTGGGAGGTAGTGGAGAAGTGAGTGGTGGTACCTGGGTGGTGGGTGTTGTGCAGCCCCAAGAAGAAACAAGCTGCTGTGCCTCGGAAAGGTGGGGAAATGGTAAATGTCCATGACGAAGTGAAAGATACTGGCCTGGAAATCCTGCCTCCTGCATAAGGGCAGGGTAAATGAGTGTCAGGCTTTCCTGCCCTCCCGCCATCAGGATGGATGATGGATCCCTTCGATCCTGAATGCCTGCCTGATGGTGGCACCTGGAGTGGGGTGTGGGCGTGCGTAGGTGGGCACACCTGGGCTTATAAGGGTGGTGTCACGGGGATGCCAGCAGGAGACAGCAGAAGCAGAAGAGAGAGAAGTAAGGCCACGAGAGAATGCTGGGGAGCCCAGAGAGAGTGAAGACTTGCTAGGGGCTGGGAGGCCTGCCTGCCTCCCAAGTACCCCCACCCCGCACCCCTACCTGCCATGTACCTGGTTAAATCCCAGTAAAAGCCTGCAAAAGCCACCGAGGGCTCCAGGACTATCCTTTACCCCGTCTGCATGGAATCATAGAAAACCTGTGCTGTCCCCTCCTGCCCCTACAACAAACCAACTGTGGGCACTCTGGAAAAGTCAGGGTGAGGAGACACTCAGGGGTTAGTGGCTGCAGGTGAGGGGAGGGGGATGAGCAGGTGGAGCACAGAGGGCTTCTGGGCAGCAGAACTGTCCTGGGAGACTCTGATGCCACTCCACATCCGAACCCCATCCAACGTGAGCCTCCTGCAAACTATGGGCTTTAGTTAATAATGCTGTAGCTGTATCAGCTTATCAACTGCAGCAATTATACCTCATTAATATGAGGTGTTCATGATAGGGAATTGTGAGTGTAGGGTAAGGAAAAAATATCAGGCTTTTCTGCCCTCCTGCCATCAGGACAGATGAGGGAACCCTTTGATCCTGAATGCATGCCTGATGGCGGTCATCTGAAGTGGGTACACCTGCGCTAAGACTGTGCTTTTAAGGGCGGCATCACGGGGATGCCAATAGAAGCCAAGGAGAAGCTGAAAGAGAAGCCGAAAGAGAAACCAAGAATGAGCAGAAGCCAAGAGAGAAGCAGAGAATGCCGGAGAGCCCAGATAGAGCAAAGACTTGCTGGGGGCTGGAAGGCCTGCCAGCCTCCCACCCTCCACACCCCTGCCTGCCGTGTACCTGGTAATCCCAATAAAAGACCTGCAAAAAACCACTGAGGACTCTGACTCCTCATTTACCCGGTCTGCATGGGATCAGAAAACCTGCACTGTGTCCCTTCCTGCCTTTACAATTGGCGTAGTTGGCAGGATGATCCATGCAGATGGGTATGGAGCCCTCTGAAGACCTGGAGGGACTAAGGAGTAAAAGACTGCCTGTGATGACACTGGAGGCGTCATGGCGACCCAGGAGATGGACAAGGTCCAGGATCTACAGGACAAGATCACACCTGGAGGAGGAGACGCCCGAGAGGACCAGCCAATGACACCCGAAAGGACCAGCCAACGACCCCCGAGGCAGCAAGAATCATTGGGAAGACAGGGCCACGATTCGGAGCGCACCAGTGCTGATAGCAGGGAGAGGCCTAATGGACTCGGACTAATGGAGTTGGACTGACAATCCCGCCAGAAGGCGGAGGACCTTGCAGGTTGTTATGTTTTGGGACCCTGGGGGTGGAACAATTTCATTTGTAAACCCCAGGATATGGGAATCTGGGGGTGGCCAGTGGGCCTTGATGGCCAAAAGCAGCCTGTGTATGCCCAGCAGCCAGGCAGAGGAGAAAAGCTGACTGAAAAGGCAAAAGCTGGTGCTGATGCTAAGTTGTGAAGCCCTGAGCAGCTGTTAAGCAGCCTGAGTATGCTGAAGACCTGTGAGTCTGGTAAAATCACCTGTGGGTGATGCCCTGCTCATTCTTGAGTGAGGGTGAGGAGCTGAGGAACCCTTCCTTGGGGGACGGGTGGGGAACGTGGCTTGGGGTGGAGCCCAAGCCAAATGTAGAGTTTGGATCCCCGACCCATGTGCTTGTGCAGTGGGTTGGCCTGATTGCAGGGGTCTGCGAGTCGCATGGGTGGCTATGAAAGCCGAGTGTTGGAGCAACTGCAGACAGAAACCCTGAGGGTTGGCGATCACCCCCAACAGAATAGAATCGCCAATCCCAGAGCGAGTGCATCCTGGGGGTGGATGCTGTGTGTGGCTTGTAGCTGAGACTACAGCCAGAGAAGGCCGGGAAGCCTGACGGCTCCTGGTGTGTTACAGGAGATGCCGTGAGTGGTTCCCCTCCCTCATATGAGCAGTGCCTTTGGCAGCAGATTTGGTGGCTCATCTGCTGGTACCAATAATTGTCCTTTGCACTAGGTTTGTGCCCTGCCTGGATTTATTTGTGTTCTGTTGTATTTTGTTATATTGTGATGTATTTGCTTTTGTGGGCCATGGCTACATTGCTTATGTTTAAGGAAAATTGTATATATAAAGACTATGTGGCAGAAAACCCTGAGGGGGTGGACTGTAGGGTAAGGAAAAAATATCAGGCTTTTCTGCCCTCCCGCCATCAGGACAGATGAGGGAACCCTGTGATCCTGAATGCATGCCTGATGGCGGTCATCTGAAGTGGGTACACCTGCGCTAAGACTGTGCTTTTAAGGGCGGCATCACAGGGATGCCAACAGAAGCCAAGGAGAAGCTGAAAGAGAAGCCGAAAGAGAAGCCAAGAATGAGCAGAAGCCGAGAGAGAAGCAGAGAACGCCGGAGAGCCCAGATAGAGTGAAAACTTGCTGGGGGCTGGGAGGCCTGCCAGCCTCTCGGCCCTCCAGCACCCCGTCTGCCGTGTACCTGGTAATCCCAATAAAAGCCTGCAAAAAACCACTGAGGACTCTGACGCCTCCTTTACCTGGTCTGCATGGGATCAGAAAACCTGCGCTGTGTCCCTTCCTGCCTTTACAGTGAGGAACTTAATTTTTCTACAAGCCTAAAACCCCTCCCCCAAATGAAAGTCTATCTATTTTTTTAAAGGCCGGATGAGAGGAGGCAAAGATCAGGAAGGGACTGAGGAAAGGGGGGATTGAGAGAGAAGGTGGGATGGGGAGGGGGTGGGGTCCAGGAGGGGGTATCGAAGGTGAGAAAGGATAAGAGGAAGGGGGTGGGGGGAGCAGAGGGAGCAGAGGGAGAAAGGACAAGTTATCTGCATGTCGCAACCCCCTGCCTGTGGGGACTTACACATGGGAGAGGCAGCCAGGAACACTCACTTGTGATTTGACATAAATAATATGACTGATATAAAGATAAGGATGTTTCAATAATTGTTAAGTTTTATACTGACTCAAGGAGCTGCTCCCCCTACCCCACACCACCCTTCCAGGTGACTGACAGCCCGGAGTGGAGACGCCCGTCCTCTGTGGCGCACACACAGTGTCTGCTTTACAGGGTTACTTTGTTGTTGTTTTGTTTTAGGCCTGTGGCGCCACCGTGAGCCACGGTCCAGTGACAGACGGTAGAGATGATGCAAAGATGACCGAGAATATAGGTGTATACAAAATATGCTAATGTGTAGTCATACAAAATAGTGGAGACATAAAGCTGTGCTCTTTTGAAGTCTTAAATGATGTGTGAGTCGGTACAAAGAGGCATCGATAATAAGTCAGTCAACGACTTAGTAAGTCAATCAACAGAACTTGAGGCCACCCTGGTGGCACAAGGGGTTAAGCACGATGAAGGTGTCCGCAGCCACTGCAGCACAGGTTTGATCCCAGGCCAAGGAGCTACCCACATGGTGCAGCAGACCTCTCCTGTCTCCCCGCTGCTCCCCTCAGCAGTGTGTTTCAGTCAGTCCGCCTGTTCTGCTCCCCACTCTGTCTCTGGTGAATCCTCTCACCCCCCTACATCTCTGGCCTGTACCCCAGTTCGTGTATGCGTAAGTAAATAAATCTTTTTTTAAAAATCAACGTAATTTAAAAAGCATCTAAAAGATTTATCTAGAAAACACAAAGTCCATCAAAATTTTAAATTTGGGGGGCGGGGTCTGCTGGTCACGTCTCTGACGGAGCTGATGTCCAGACCGCGTCCATCCCGCAGCTGAAAAGACGACCTGGTGTAAAATGGGGGGGTCGCGGGGGTCGGGGGTGCGCGGGCTGTGGCAGCCGCCGGCCGCGGGGCGCGCCCTGGACACTCCCGCCTGCAGGGTCAGCGCCCCGGGACACCCGCAGCCGGCGAGGCCAGGCCCGCGGCGGGCAGCTGACCGCAGCCCCGGGATCGCCCCGCGCACCCGCCGGCCGGCTGCCCGCAGGGCCCCCCCCCCGCCCCCCGCCCCTCAACTGCGGAGCCGGGTGGCATCGGGGGGCCTCGAGCTCGGCGGTGGGACCCGGTGGCCGAGCGGCCTGGCCCAGGCGGGGGCGGGAGGGCTCGGCCAGCCGGGAAACGCGCCCCCCACCCGGGGACCCCAGAGCCCCCAGAAGAGGAGGCGACAGCGCCCCGGTCAGAGCAGGCGCCTGGGGGTGCAGAGCCAGGAGTGGGCTTGGGGGAGAGGGGAGGAGAGCCAGACCCCCACCCTCGGCGCCGGGGAGTCCCCCGCCCCCTATCATCAGGGAGGCCGCAGCGCCCGCCACGCATCGGCGGGGTGAGAGCAGGGTGGGGGACCCCAGCACTTGAAATACGAGAGAGCCGGGAGCACAGCTCGAGGCGCGGGAGTCTCGCGGGGAGCACAGGCCGCGGCGGCGCTGAGTGTGGCCCTGACCACGACGCGTGGACCCGCCCGCGGCCGCAGGAGGACGCGCCCCGCCCGCCGCCCCCGCAGCCCCCCGCAGCCCCCCGCGGCCCCCCACGGCCGCCACGCCCGGAGACCAGCCCTCTGCGGGCACAGGCAGGGGACCCCCGCAAGGCCCAGGCCCGGGAGGGCTGCGGGGAGGGGGGGGAGGTCGCGCTGAATCAGGGTCAACCCTCGGGAGGGGCCGCTGCTCGGGGCAGGTATTACCTGTCGGGAAGCTCATTGCCTCGAGGGGTGACCGGGCGGATTGGGGATTCCCCACGAGGGCCTCCTCTCCACGCCCCCCCGCCCGTGGTCAGCGTCTCCCTTTCTCTGCAGCAGCGGAGCCCAAGGATGTCCATGTCCACAGCTGCCCTGACCACCGAGGTGACCCTACGGCTGCTCTGACGGCTGCGCCGCCTCCAGGTTCCGGGCGTGTGATGCCTCTACACTTGAGGTCCTCCCTCGGCCTCCAGCGCGGCCACCTGCAGCAGCAGCACGGGTGACCCCAGGACAGCGCGCTAGGGGCGTCAGCGGGGACAGCAAACACCTGTATGAGTCCACAAGCTGTGGCACATGAAGAAACGGAGCAGACTAAGGAGCAGAATAAAACAAAAATAAGCTTTTACACTAAAGTCAAAGTCGTGGTGACCAGCGAGGGGGGGCACGTAAATCATGTCAAAGGGGCCGACTATTGGTGAAGGATGGAACAATCCAGGTAGGTCCCCACAGACAGTCTCACTTTTAAAGCCAAAAAACAGTTTGGTTACTTACAAGACCTGGAAAGGACACAGCACACCTGGGCAGCACACCTGGGCCGCAGTGAGCTCACCCGATCCGGAACGCCGGCCTCAGGTTCCCTCAGCCAATAAAAGGAAACATTGCTCTGTATGCAGACAGCTCCCCTCAAAATTTTTTTGAAAAATGTTGACAAAAGGTTTATCAGGTTTCACTATTTCTATTTTTTCCAAATATTTCAGATACATGGGGTTAAGCAGGACACCCCCCAGCCTCTCCGGGAAAGGATGAGGCGTGATTTGTTGTTCGACAGGCAGCGTGTGATGGACTTTGCAGTCATCAGAGGCCCACGGCCTTCGATGCGTGGCTAGAAAGTCCTTTTGCAAGTCAAGCAGTTTCTGCTCTTGTTTTCAACAAAAAGGCAGGCAGATGTACCCACTAATAGGCAATTAAAAATTAACCATGGATCGCTATGGCATTGCGGCTCTGGGCATTTATCTTGGAAGGAGGTCAAAGAGTTGAGCGCCACCGTCACAAGGAAATTGTTTCCATTTCCATTTATTATGTATGTGGACAAGGCTTCTCAGGGCTGGCCCCGGCTAACGCCAAAAAAGAGGAATGAATTGATCTGAACGTCACCTCGTTGTACCTTCAAGTGATGGTCAGAGCTTCATGTCGGATAATGGGGAAAGTTGCACACATGCCCCTGAAAGATGCATTTTCCAAATAAAAGCTACTGTTAAATAATTATTTTACAAATATCGTGACATTGTTATGTTGTACTGATTAATTGTGGAATGATGACACTGTAATAATTACTAAATACAAAAGAAATATTTCCCTCTTAAAGCTTTATGGTCTCAGATCTTTTTTCAGTTTTCAGACATTTTTGCAACAGAAAAACGTGAAGGGGATCAGGATCTTCCAGCATAAATATTCACTACAGTGAGACACAATTCTGCGGGGTAGATGAGTCAAGGAGGATGACACGGTGCAAAATATTGCTCACTGGCTGTGAGAAGGAGCGTGTGCATTTTTTTAGGCAGTGTATGGTGGGATCCAACGTCCATGTGATTTATATTGATTTTTAAAGAAGCTATAAACCAGAGACACACTACGGGGTGGGGGGGGGCGGAGAAGGGAGTAGGATCAAAACAAGGGGAATGGGAATTATATGGGGACTCTGTTAGGGGGAAAGGATGTCCTGAGCAAACTTCATACAGGCTTTGTGGACGCCACCCCCACTCCAGACCAAAGCCGTCAGGACACTGGGAATGACAAATCCCATCACCACCAAAGGGAGGGCTGCTGGGACGTGAGCGTGGAGTTGAGCAGCCAGGGTTGGTGTAAAACCAGACACGTGGGCCTTGGGTCTCTCTCTTGGCCTTGTGGCTCTTGGCTCTTCGCCAGCTCTCAGGGTGCCATTGGGATTGCAGGTGGGCGGAACGGGTAGGACACATTCATGAGTTTATCTCCGTCTTTCTCCCTGAGTTATTCATTTCTTCATTTCCCCCTCCTTTGTAAATAAACCTTTTATGAACCTTGTGTGTTGCCTGCAGTGGAGTATTCATAAGTCCCTTTTCAGCACAGGTGGGGACCCACAGTCAGGCCACCCGTTTTATATCAGGGTTGCCCCGTAACACAATTGTGACTGTTCTTCACTTGGTCTGGGCCTCCGGCCTGCACCTGATTCTCCCCCATGACAAAGGTTCAGAATGCAAAGCCCAAGGATCAGAAAGGGAGAGTAAGCCAGCGTGAAACTTCGGAAGATTTGCCAAACAATCAGTGATGCCTGGAGTATCAACAGAGCTTTGGGGCCCTTAGGAAGATTAGGGCAGAAAGTTTGGCTGACCTGCTCAAAGGGGAAGGGTCCTGCAGGAGAAACAAGTTGATAATTGTATCATTTGTAGGTGTAGGTATAGAAATTGTGAGGTAACAAACTTAATGAGAATGTTGAAGAGGGGAGGTATAGGGTAGGTCAAAGATATCAGGCTTTTCTGCCCTCCCGCCATCAGGATGGATGATGGATCCCTGCGGTCCTGAATGCCTGCCTGATGGCGGGCACATGGAGTGGGGTGTGGGCGTGCGTAGGTGGGTACACCTGGGCTGAGAGACTGGTTTATAAGGGTGACGCAGCAGAGTGCGGAGGGGCGGTGCGGTGTCGAGGGTGGAGGAGTGCAGTGGAGTGTCCCGAGGAGGACGGCAACTACAAACACCAGCGAAGAGCATGTGGCTGCTAGAACCATTCATAAACCTACCCGGAATGGGTTGGTTGCGTTACGCTGGGTAAAGGAGGAGTCAGAGTCCTCAGTGGCTTGTGCAGGTCTTTTATTTACATTAACCAGCACATGGCAGGTGGGGTGCTGGGGGGCCGGGAGGCTGGCAGGCCTCCCAGCCCCCAGCCAATCCTCACTCTATCTGGGCTCTCTGGCCTTCTCTCTGCTTCTCTTCTTCTCTCAGCTTCTGTTCATTCTTGGCTTCTGCTTCTCTGCTTCTCTCTTGGCTTCTGCTGGGGTCCCCGCGATGCCACCCCTAAAAACCCAGTCTAAGCCCAGGTGAATCCCACCTACGCATGCCCATACCCTGCTCCGGTGCCCGCCATCAGGCATGTATTCAGGACCACAGGGTTCCGTCATCTATCCTGATGGCGGGAGGGCAGAAAAGCCTGATACTGTTACCATACCTTACACAGGGGCATTTACACAAGGGGGAGATGTGCAGGGGTCCTCATGGAGACAAGTGGGTGCCAGCTCAACACGGACATGGATGAGTGCCAGCTGGTTTTATCAAGGGGCAGGGGGAAGTGTCAGCACAGAGATGGTGAAGGGAAAGGGTCTTCACAGAGATTGATGGTGTCAGGGAAGGGGAAGGGTCAGCGCAGAGACGGTGATCGCCAGCTTGTTCTTCTTCCCAAGGGGAGGGGAAGCTGCAACAAATGGGAAAGACAAGCTATTCATCCTGTTAATGCCAGATAAGGGGAATTGCAGGAAACGGGGAAAAGACAAACTTGTTAACTGTATCGCTGTCGCTACAGGGAAAACAGCAAATACCCTGGAAGAAGCCCGTGTGACGTTGTGCTCAACAATTGCTGCTTTCTCCGCGAAAATAACCTCCATGTCCGAGGCCCTGCAGGTGGGTGACGCCCTTATTTACCAAAGTACCCCACTGTGGGAAGGAACCAAAACCCGGGGACCCCCAAGGCCTGGGACTTGTCAGGGTGCTTGGAGAGACCCTACGGAGATCAGCAATAGTTCCTCCTCCCCCACCGACGCGGGTGATAAAGTGAAACAAAACAGCCAGAGTCTGGAAAGATCGTCCCATTTGAAGTCACTGATGAGCAGAAAATTCCCCACGGCTATGTCACGAGCAGGCGAGCGGCGCCCCTGCTGCCTGTTGTCAGGTTGTCGTGAATGTCGCCATGTGTCTCCTTTAAGGTGCCTGGCCTTAGACAGCTCCATCCTGTCCTGTAACCTAAACATGTGTTACTCGTGCCCACACAGCAGTACCGGGCTGCTCATGCTACCTCACAGCAGCTTTGTTCATCCCCAAACTGGGAGGCGAGTGGAGAAGTGAGCAGTGCTCCCTGGGTGATGGGTGCTGTGCAGCCCCAAGAAGAAATGAGCTGCCGCCTCAGAAAGATGGAGAAATCGCAAATGCCCATGACGAAGGGAAAGACACTGGCCTGGAAACCCTGCCTCCTGCATAAGTGAAGGGCAAAGGAGTGTCAGGCTTCCTGCCCTCCCGCCATCAGGATGGATGATGGACCCTGCGGTCCTGAATGCCTGCCTGATGGTGGCACCTGGAGTGGGGTGTGGGCATGTGCAGGTGGGCACACCTGGGCTGAGAAACTGGGCTTATACGGGCGGCGTCACCGGGATGCCAGGAGCAGAGCAGAACCATGAGAAGAGAGAGAAGAAGAGGCCAGGAGAGACCACCAGGGAGCCCTGGAAGAATGAAGGCTTGCTGGAGGCTGGGAGGCCTGCCCACCTCCTGGCACTACCCCAGCCCCCCCACCCCTCCCTGCCATGTACCTGGTAAATCCCAATAAAAGCCCACAAAAGCCACCGAGGGCTCCAGGACTCTCTCTTTTACCCCGTCTGCATGGGATCATAGAAAACCTGCGCTGTCCCTTCCTGCCCCTACAACAAGCCAACTGTGGGGCACTCTGGAAAAGGCAGGGGGAGGAGACACTCAGGGGTTAGTGGCTACAGGTGGGGGGAGGGGGTTGAGCAGGTGGAGCACAGAAGCCTTCTGGGCAGGGGAGACTAATGGTGTCACTCCACATCCCATCCCTATCCGACGGGAGCCTCTTGCAAACTATGGGCTTGAGTTAATAATGCTGTGGCTGTATCAGCTTATCAACTGCAGCAATTACACCTCATTAATACGAGGTGTTCATGACAGGGGAACCATGAGGAACTTGACTTTTCTACAAGCCTAAAACCCCTCCCCCAAATTAAAGTCTATTTATTTTTTTAAAGGCCGGATGAGAGGAGCCGAAGATCAGGAAGGGGCTGAGGAAAGGGGGGATTGAGAGAGAAGGTGGGATGGGGAGGGGGTGGGGTCCAGGAGGGGGTATGGAAGGTGAGAAAGGGTAAGAGGAAGGGGGTGGGGGAGCAGAGGGAGCAGAGGGAGCAAGGACAAGTTATCTGCATGTCGCAACCCCCTGCCTGTGGGGACTTACACATGGGAGAGGCAGCCAGGAACACTCAGTTGTGATTTGCTATAAATAATATGACTGATATAAAGATAAGGATGTTTCAATAAGTGTTAAGTTTTATACTGACTCAAGGAGCTGCTCCCCCTCCCCACCACACTTCCAGGTGACTGACAGCCCAGAGTGGAGACTCCATCCTCCCTGGCGCACAGCACAGTGTCTGCTTTACAGGGTTGCTTTGTCGTCGGTGTTTTGTTTTAGGCCTGTGGCGCCACCGTGAGCCACGGTCCAGTGACAGACGGTAGAGATGATGCAAAGATGACCGAGAATGTAGGTGTATACAAAATATGCTAATGTGTAGTTATACAAAATAGTGGAGACATAAAGCTGCGCTATTTTGAAGTCTTAAATGATGTGTGAATTGGTATAAAGAGGCATCAATAATAAGTCACTAACGATTCTTTAAAACATCAACACAAGTTGAGGCCTCCCTCGTGGCACAAGGTGTTATTATGAAGCTGCCCACAGCCACTGCAACACAAGTTTGGTCCCCAGCCAGGGAGCTACCCACATGGCGCAGCAGACCTCTCCTGACTCACCTGCTGCTCCCCCCAGCAGCGTACTTTGGTCAGTCTGCCTGTTCTGTTCCCCACTCTGCCTCTGGGAAATACTCTCACCCCCACATACACACCTCTGGCCTGTACCCCAGCTCTTGTGTGCATAAATAAATCTTTTTTCAAAAAAGTTTGAAAACAAAAAACCAAAACCTAGTGGTTCAAAGGAAGAATCACTTATTTTAATGAATCCCATGTGGACGGGTCTGGGGCAGGGAGGGCTCATCGTTGCTCTCTCAGCCTCATGGGCCCTCGGGCAGCTAGAACGTCCACGTCCCTGTTCCTCACTTGTGCTGCAGATGGAAGGTCAGCCTGGATGGGCCAGTGGGTGGACCTCCTGTCCATGGAGGGCTCTCGGTGGTGCTGTGCGCTTGCTCACCACATGGTGGCCAGTCCAAGGGCGAGCACCCAAGGGAGCAGGGGGCAGGTTCTGGCTCCACTTGGGAAGTCCCTGGGGCTGCGTCAGCCACCTGCTGTCCATCCACGTCAGGCAGGGAACACAGACCCCACCGCTCAATGGCAGGGAACAAGGTCAGGGTGCAGGGACAAGGAAGACAGGACACACTGCCACGGCCTCACGTGGGGACGCACGTACCGCATTAGCGTCACCACAGACTGGGAAGGAAGCTGAGGCTGACATTACTCCCAAAACCCGTCCCATACTCCTGACAGTTTATCCTTGACCCAATTGACAAAATTCACAATGTCGTCCAGCACACCGTCCTTAGCTTCATCCCTTGCATGTTTGCTCTGCTCTTCCCATTGCCTCTGCAGCGCTTCGATTTTCCTTTCCCTGTCTTCCCTTGGTTTATCAGCATCTTCCTTTTCTACCTGTTTAATTTTTTTATCTCTGTGCTCTGTGTACTTTTGCTTCAACTTCTCCTCCTTTTCTTTGAGCTTTTTCTCCATCTCCTCATAGATGTTGTTAGAGAAGTACAGCCCTCCGTTGCTCTGCACCATCTTCTCTATCAGCCCCACCAGCTCCTGCACCTGAGCCTCCTTCTCGGCCGCCCCAGCGCTGTTGTTGAAGGCGCAGCAGCGGCCCCCACACTCGAAGACCATGCTTTTTTAGCAGCACTGGTGCCTCTGCTACAAACTCACTCAGGCTACTGTCCCCCAAATCTTCCTTGCGCGTGAACAAGAGGATCATGTGCTTCATGGCGGTATCCCCGAAGACGCTCTTGATCAACTTGATGGTTTTCTGCTCCTCCTCCGTCTGGCGGATGAGCGGCACCACCATGAGGATGGCGTGGGGCCCTGGGGCCGAGTGCAGGACGCACTTGCTGATCTCCAGACAGGTGGTGTCCAGGGTCTCCTTGGTGTCAAAGAGCCCCGGGGTGTCCACCACATGAAGGCTCCTCCCCTGCCATCCCCGGGATTCTGCCTGGCACGTCTTGGTAACAGCGTGGGCTGCAATTTTAGATTTAAAAGCATTCTTCCCCAGGAGGGTGTTTCCTGTGGCACTTTTCCCACTGCCGGTTTTCCCCACGAGCACGATCCTCAGCGCGTTGTCCTCACTGTGAGCCATGGACACGGGGTCGGTCCTGGAGGGAAATGTCAGGAGAGAGTCAGGGGCTCTGTAAGAAAGGGCGCGTCCTGACTAGTGGGGTTTATCCTAAGAACCGAAGGGTGAGGTGGGGCTGGGGGAGCTCAAGTGAGAAACATGGTTCATGGAACCTGGGAAGAGCCATTCTCTCCCAGTCACCCGCAGGAGAGCAGCAGAACATGCTTCTGGTCTTTCTCCCTCTACCCAGCACCAGAGCCGGTGGACACGCTCTCACTCCCAGACCGCGTTGTGGGGGGGGGCGCGGTCAGCGCCGGGAGAAGCAGCCAGGACAGGCCGGGGAGGGGACAACACAGGGGGCGGCGGCGACTCACCCGGGGGGCTCCGCAGGGGGCTGCACACAGGGGCGGGGAGACCGGGCAGGACACTGCACCCCAAGCCGCACAGGCCCGAGGGGGGCGCCCCTGCAGGGGTGGGGCCCACGGGGAGGCCAGGCTGGCAGGGAGGGCAGCCCCCGCCCCTCACGCTCCCCGGGACCCCGCGGGAGGGTCCACATGTCACCCCTAGAAGCGACGCCCCGCGATGCCGCAGGAGACAGGCCCGTGCCCCCCAAGCCTGAGCTGGGGGGACTTTCCCAAATTTACCCCAAAACACAGATGCGACCCGGGCCCGAGGGGGACACCTGGACTTGGGGTTTGCGGCTCAGACCGTGAGGCGCCGGGGCCGCACCCCGCCTTCCTGACAGCGGCCACAGCTGGAGAGAGGGAACCCCGCGGCATTTCTGGGGTTCCGGAGATCCCAAAAGAAGACGCAGGACAAGCGCCACCGCGCGGTCAGGACGTGAAGACGCGTCAGGGAGGGGGCGCCAGGGGGGGACCTCCGGGCTGCGGGCCCCCCACTTGCTCCCCCCGAGGACCGTGGCCCAGAGGAAGGGTCTCCGGGCAAACCCCGCGTCCCCCGCAGACAGTGCCCGGCAGGTGCGGGCTCCGCCCGGGCCCGGGGCCCCCCCCCGCAGGTCCTCGCATTTCAGGGGGACAGAGGCCTCGCGCCCCGAAACCGCGGCTCCTTCCCGCAGCCCAGGGCGGAGGTGGGGCCCAGGGCTTGTGGGGGAGGGTGAGAGAGAGAACGAGGGGTCAGACCCCGCAGCAAGGGCGTTTCCTCTCCCTCTCTCTCCCTCTCCCTGTCTCTGAGGAGGACAGGCTGGGGGTGGGTGGGGGGCAGAACCCGGGTTTCTTTAGAGTCACTGTATTTCGTATTTTGATTTTAGAATGATGTAAATATTGTACATTACAACAAGATTATATTGAAAATTCCTTCTTAAAAATGAAAGGAAACAAGGAACAGAACCGTGTGCCTGAGAACATCACAGAAAGAACAGACGAGAGAAACTCCAAGTGATTCAAAACACATGAATTGCATGAAAACCTCCAGCAATTGTGGAAAAGAACCAAATCACCTTTAAGCTCTTTTTATAATTCACCACTAGTACTGTCGGTGTGATCCTGAAGTTGTGTGTATCCGTGACTGTGCACACCACACACACACACACACACACACACACACACAATCTATTGGAAAGGTCTAGAACAGGACACACCCCACAGCTGGGCACCCTTTATTGCTTAGAGTCCAGCCTCCGGGGCCATCTTCCAGCAAGAGGAACTTGGGGTTCTCCCAGGAATGCCTGACTGACAGCCGGGTAAGGAAAGGCACAAAGTGATGACCTGGGATCGTCTTACTAGATTTTTTTGGCCTCTTGATTCAAATGAAATAAACTGTAAATGAACGATGAGATGAACAATTAAATCTAAACTGACGTGTGGCCTCGCTCCAGGAAATCTCTTAGTTTCCTGACAAATCTCCCCCCCAGCCCAGCCCCCGCCGGTGCTCTCCTCCATGGTCCCCCCACAACACTCATACTCTGGAGGCGCATCACCACACCCACGGCCCTTTTGGCCTCACCTTCTCTGCAGACGGATGAGTCTCGAGTTCTCCGGAGAGCCCTGAGCTGCTGCTTCTGCTGCCAGTGGGGACAAGTGTGTCCTCCTTGTGGAGCCCTGAGCCCTGGGCCACAAGCACAGGAAGCTCAGGTGGGCGGAGCCAGCGATGGGGGTTTGCCTTTGCAGAGAAAAAGGAAACTTTTCCCTGTCACTGGACTGGCCCTGCAGATAGCCCGGCTCACACCTGTCCCTCCATGCACCTGTTCTGCTGCTGGTTCCCAGACCCTGGGTCATACAGCCAGGATGCCCGTGGTCGTGGCCCATGTGCCCAGTCCAGGCTGTGCTGGCCTCTGCCCTGAGACATCAGACCGTTCCTGGTTGAGGCCTGGGCTCCAGCAGATGGAGTGTCCATGGCTGCCAGCTCAGGACTCACCCAGCCCCCAAACTTCAGCCATCCCATGGGGTGACTCTGTGCCATAGACACTCACCTCCTCCAAGATCACCCCACCCCCAACACCCACATCCCATGCCCGATTGCTGTGGGGGTAACAGGCCTGACCTCTGCCCCATTTGGGCCCCTCTTAGTCCCCAGCTCATGCTCGGGTGACAAGTGTGTCACTGTGGTTTGTTACCTGGGGAGCCCTGGGTGACCCCCTGAAGCACATCTGACCTTCCTACCCGAGCGGAGGGGACGCCGGGGGTCCGCGGGAGGAGGGCTGCAGAAGCGGCTGCAATGAGGTGTGGGGCGTGGGGCTGGGGACTCCCTGGTGGCGGTGTCCTGGGATGGTCAGTCCCCCCGGAGTCGCTGTCCTTACAGTTGTAAATGCAAACGTCCCTCTCCAGGATAGAAGGAAATAATGCAGGGGCCTTGTCGAAAATCCTCATTAGAGGAAATTCAAAGGCCCACTTAGGACTTTTTCAAATATGGAGTTTTCCTTTCCAGCTCTGGGTTTTTTGATCGAAATATAATCTACATGGAGAAAGGGGGCATCTGTGTTCACAGTCACTGCACTGGCACTGGCACTCGGACACAGGGAGCCTTGCCAGCACCCCGGAAGTCCCTGTGCCCTCCAGGGTGACCTCTAGCTGAGGCTTGTGGCGTAGATTACTTTGTTGTTTTTGATTTTTATATTGATAGAATCATACAACATATATTCTATCATAACTGCCTTTTTTCTTACCATTTGCTTTGAGATTTATCCATATTACAACTATGGCCATAAATTATTCATTCTCATTGCAATAGACTACTTCACTGTGTGACTGTGACCCGATTTATAACTTATAAAACCAACTCATTTGTTCTGAACTATGTTGCTTTCATTTGAAAACATTTTCCAGTTATTTTATTACTTATTTATTTAAAATAATCAATACAACTCTTTGTTGATTTTGTTTTCCAGCTTTATCAATATAATTGGTAAGTAAAAATTACACATACTAAAGGTACACAATTTGATGACTTGGTAAGGGCGTACATTGGGTGGTATTTACTACAACCAAGCTAATTACATATCTATTACCTCACGTAGTCACCATTTTCTTTTCTCTGCTTGTTTGTGGGGAGAACACTGCTATTTTATGGATATTTACTAGTGCTTGTTGTTCTAAGCAGCACTACTGCAAATGTCGCAGGCATTTCTTTCAGTGAACACGTGCACCAGCTTCTGTTGGGCTCCCCCTCGCGGTGCAGTAGCTGGACACTGACTATTGAGATGGGAGCTTTCCTAGCCACTACCAGGATTGTCCCAGGTGGTTTGACCTGCTTTTATTTTCCCTTAGTACCATGTGAAAGTTCTGCTTGTTCCACATCCTGACAATCTTGTTCAAATTTTCTTCAGGTGGATTTTTTTTTCCACATAATTTTTAAAAGATTTATTTATTTGTGCATACAAGAACTGGAGGTGTAAGCCAGAGGTGCACAGGGTGAGAGGATTCACCAGAGACAGAGTGGGGAGCAGAACAGGCTGATCTACTGAAATCCACTGCTGAGGGGAGCAGCAGGGAGGCAGGAGAGGTCTGCTGCACCATGTGGGTAGCTCCCTGGCTGGCTGGGGATCAAATACAGTGCGGCAGTGGCCAGTGATAGCTTGATAGTGTTGTCTTTAGCCCCTGTGCCACCAGGGAGGCCCATTTTTTACATAATGTTAAAGGTTATTCTTAGGTATTTTATTTCTGGTTATTTAAAAAAGTACAATTTGTATCTACTTGGCTACTGTTTTGTTAGTCAATTATTGTACTTTTTATTTAATTTTGCATTCATCAACTTGGAAATGATCTCGTTTTATAGTAGTTTATCAGTGCATTCTCTTTATTTCCCCAGATATAAGATCATAGCATCTACCAATAATGATAATCTGACAACCACCTTTTCATTTTTCATATGTGCACTTTACTTCTTGGTGCTGATCACGATCCTGAAAGACACAATCCCAAACCCCTGATCCCGAAGGTCAAATCCTAAAATCCAAAATCCCAGAGATCATAGTCCTGAGAGATCAAAATGTTGAATCCTGACGGCCTCCATCAGACGCCGCTCCAGACGCAGGCGCAGCAGGTGTTCGCTCAGATCAAGCCCTTTCCAAAAGGCCAAAATATTTTGCTTCAAAATTAAGCCATGTCTCCTCTGCGTTCAGCCCTCTGGACACCCTCCATTAATTCCCTCCTCAGGGCGTGGGGGTGATAGTCTCGGCCCCAGTGGACACACAGTACCCAGTGCCAGCTGCCTGGTGAGTGCCCGTGTGGGGGTGAGAGGTGTGTGTTTGTGTGTTGTGTGTGTGAGTTGCGTTGGGAGTGGTTGATGTGAGTCGGGTGTACGGCATGTTTGTATTTGTGTATTTGTGTTTCTGTGCACGGATGTGTTTGTGCCTGTTACATGTGTGTGTTTGTGTGTTGCGTATGTGTGTGCGCATGTGAATGCGTGTGTGGTGGGTGTGAGTGTACCTGTGTGTTTGGTGAGTGTGATGCTGTATGTTGCGTCTATGTGTCATATTTATGTGTTAGTTGTGCTCATAGGTTCATGTGTGTGTCTGTGTGAGTGTGTGTTGTCACCCGCTGTGTATGTGTTAGGGTGAACAGAGGGTGCCCTGCCCACCTGTCTGAGGGGAGTCGCTGCTCCATCCTGGGGACGTGATGGGCAGGTGGGACGTGACGGGCAGGTGGGACAAGAAATTAGAAATCCTGGCCTTGCTAAAGGCAGTAGCTCTACCATCAGCTGTTGCCGTGATGCATTGTCCTGGCCACCAGAAGGGTGGGTCTGACATGGCAAAGGGCAACAGGGCAGCTGATCGACTGGCTAAGGCCGCTGCCCGTTCTGCTCTCCAGGGTGCACTCATCCCTCTTGTGGACCTGACTCAGGATGCTCCTGAATACACCGAGCGGGATGAGGAGAGAGCTCGTGCATGGGGATTTACAGAGTTTGACCCCAGCTCCACTTGGAGAGTAAACTCCCATGGGACGATACTCCTCCCGGAGGCCCTGGTGTATCCAGTGCCAAAACACCTGCATGAAGGATCTCACTATGGGAGAGATGACCCGTTAGAAACTGTGCCCATATTTGAAGGGCCCATATTTACATAAAACAGCACAATGGATCACCCAAGGTTGTAAAATATGTGCCAGAAATAACCCCAAGACCCACCCTAAGGCCATTGGGGTTCAATATCAGGGCAAGCACCTTTTTGAGGACTGGCAGATGACTTTACGCAAATGCCTAGGACAACAGGCAATTTCAAATACCTGCTGGTTTTGTGGACACGTTCTCGGGATGGGTGGAAGCATTTCCCACAAAGACAGAAGAGGCTTCCAAGGTGGCAAAACAGCTGCTGAAGGAGAGAATCCCTCACTTTGGGCTGCCCTACTCCATCCAGAGTAACTATGGGCCAGCATTCGCCTCTGATGTTACTCACGCAGTGAGCAGTGTGTTACAGATCAGCTGGAAGTTGCACGCTGCTTGGAGGCCACAGTCCTCTGGACAAATGGAAAAAATGAACCACACCTTTAAAGAAAACCTTGGCAAAACTGTGCCAAGAAACACAACTTCGTTGGGACCAAGCACCATCCCTTGCCCCTCCTCCGGGTAAGAGTGGCACCTAGAAGTGGGCTGTAATTAAGCCTCTTTGAAATTGTGTTCGGAAGACCCTTCCAGGCCTCCGTTCTGAAAGCCACTCTGGAAACAGAACAAGGTTGCCGGATCACACAATATGTGAAATATCCAGGAGGTTCTGGCAGTGATCCACAGCTTTGCAGTCTCAAGGATCTCTGTGTCTCCTAATTGACCATTACATCCCTGCAGACCTGGAGATCAGGTCTCACTCGAGACTTGGCAGAGTGGGGATGCCCCAAAATCAGCTGTCAGGAAAATGGACCTGTCCATATGACGTTTTGCTAAGTACACATACTTCTTTAAAACTTGCAGGCATAGGGGTCTCCCAGGTGGCACAGCGGGTTGAGCGCAGTGCTGTGAAGCTGTCCCCAGCCTCTGCAGCGCGGGTTCGATCCCTGGCCGGCCAGCGAGGTACCCCCTGCCCCTCCACTGCCCTTCTTTGTCTCCTTGGCCTCTTCTTCACACCCAGAGGTGTGAGGCGACCACGAGCGCTGTTCTTTCCCGCCCCTCTCTGGTGGTTGCAGCTCACGCCTGCCAGCTCCAGAGCTGAGCTCATGCCTGCCAGCTCTGTGGCTGTCAGCTTTTGCCCGTCAGCTTTACCCACAAGCCCCCACTCCCTCACAACTAGGTCTCTTTTCTTCAGAGAGAAGTATGAAGGCAGTAACTTTGGCCTCTTATCCTTGATTTGGTCTCCACTGCTTTACTGAGGGTCCCAGACTTAAGGTAAACATGTGTAATTTGGTCTTATTTGGACGAGATCGGGCCCGTTCAGGGTGGTATGGCCGTAGACAATTTGGTCTTATTGGAAAGGTTTATTTGTATATTTTTTTCATTCAGAATCCTGGAGAGGAAAAAGGTCTTTGCAACCTTGGATACAGCTGCTAACACTTAGGTCAGACATTACCAGGTCTTTCTTGGTGGCCCTCCAGATTTAGGGGAGTCATCCAAATTTGGCAGGGTTTCTAGACCTTCCCCCAAGCCTCTGGCAATGTGAGTGAGTTAGGCTGAACAAGCTGCCTCTGCTCACTGCTCCCTGCCTCACTTGCTGGGGGTCAGAGGTTATGGGTGAAGGTGGCTTTACCTGACACCAGACCAGCCTGTGGGGCTCTCGACAACCCCTGTCAAGAATGACAAGAGGACTCAGATGATGATCAGAAGGCCAAGGTGTCAGATATACTGTCAAAGACAGGGCAAGAGACAGAGAGCCAGGAGGACCCCCTCAAAGAGGCTCCCGCTGGAGATGGGGTCTGGAGTACAGAGGGTTTGGGTGCTCGGGGTCCATTGCACTGACGTCATCTAATCTGGCTTCGGGTCTAGTGTCTGGGCTTCAGTTCCCCTTTTTCCAACCCCCAGGCAACCTATGGGCTGAAAGATGCACAGGGAACACAGTGAGGGAACATGTCAATTAACCCTCAGTGAGGTTCCTTGGGGATCCCAGAAACGCAGAGTCCGCATCCATGATGGACTAGCTCGGGCCTGGTTGGAGGGGGTGAGCCCCGAGGAAGTTATGAACCCAGCCGTGAGTGACCCTGCTGTACAGAACCACCCAGTCACTCCCTCCCTCCCCCTGGGCTCACTGACACCAGCCAGGCGGTTCCTGGTCCTCAATTTCCTTGTCCCGCCACCGTGCGCCCCACAACTGTGAAGATAGCTCAGAGGACGCCATAACCTGGTTAACGATTAAAGCAAAGATGAAAAGCTGCAGGGGCACAGTGTAACAGTCGGCTCAATATTGAGCCGAAGATTGAGGGGCTCAGGGTCGCCTGAGCCTCAACACCTGGGGGTGAAGGTTGAGCGGCTGTGTCCGGGCCCGGCCTTCCCGGCACGCGGGTCCTGCCTCCCTTCAGGGCTCCGAGGGGGTCTCCCGGGGCCGGCTCAGTGTTTGCCCGTCAGGTCCCTCTCCGGCGAGGGCCTGGCCCTGCGGCACCCCCAGCCCGGAGCTTGGGGGAGCGCAGCCCCCCGCGCCACCTGCTCCCGCACGTCAGAAACTGTCTCCTGACGGCCCTGCCGGGCCCAGCCCCCGAGCAAAACCTGCGAAGGCGGCGCTGGTGACACCCCAAGGGCACGCGGAGAAGCGCGTAGGCCGTGGGGCCAGGGAGGCTGGCGGCCCTGCCCTCCCGCCCCCTGCAGGAGGCTCGCGGGCCCAGAGGCAAGGAGTGCGGCCGCCGGTAGAGACGAGCGGACCCCAGAAGCCCTCCTGGCCCCCGGCGAGAGGCCGCCTGCGGCTACACAGTCACCCCCGCACCACGTCTCCTCCCGCAGCCGCCTGGAGACCAGCTGCGCTGCGGGGCTCGGGGCGGCGCGTGAGCAGGACCCCACGCGGCCTGTCTCCTGGAGGCGAACCCCCCGGGTTCTGGGGGGGCCTCTGCGGCACTGGGCCCCGAAGCGCCGTCCCAGAGTCCAGGGCATTTGCTGCGCCCCCAGGCCCTGTGTCCCCACGGGGCCAGCTCGATCCCCAGCTGCTCCCCGGCCACCGGAGGAGGGTCCCACATGGCGCGCAGACCTCTCCTGCCGCCCGCTGCTCCCCTCAGCAGTGTCCTTCGGTCCTTCTGCCTGCTCTGCTCCCCGCTCTGGCTCTGGTGGATTCTCTCACCCTCTTGCGCTTCTGACTGTACCCAGTTCATGTATAAACAAAACAAACAAACAAATAAATAAATAACACATGCCTCTATTAAAAAAAAAAAATAAAAGGTTGGAAACACCCCAGGAAGGAGGCGGCTGCCAGGGGGACCAACCCTGTGCTTAAGGGTTGGAACTTCCGGTCCCACCTGTGACCCCTGGGAAGGCGCAGGGGCTGGAAGTCGCATCAATTGTCCGTGGCCAGGGAGTGGGTGAGTCGTGCCTATGAGGTGAGGCCTCCAGGAAAACGCAGAAGAGGCTTCCGAGAGCTTCAGGGTAGGTGAACACGTTGGAGGTTGTGGAGAGTGGCGTGTCTGCAGAGGACGGGGGAGCTGCACGCCTTTCCCCTGCCTTGCGCTACACATCTCGCCCTACCCTGCTCCTGAGTAGCATAAACTTGTGGTCTAGTGAAAATGGGGCTTGTGACTCCTGTGCTGCTGTCCCAACAAAGTGATGAAGGGAGGAGGGTGTCCTGGGAGCCTCTGCTCTGCAGCAGTTGACGGGAAGCACAGCGATCATCAGGGCTTGGGTGGGCACCTGAAGTCCCGGGGGAGGGAGCTGTGGGGACCGCCTGTGCAGCCCGTTGTCAGGAGGCCCGGTGGTAACTGGGACTTGTGGCCAGTATTGAGGTGGACGGTGGGAGGCTGTGGGTGTAGCGTGCAAGGGTCCTTTCAAGTGAGACAAGAACAGGACGCTTGATGGTCCTGGGGCAGTGCCGATGGGCTTTGCGCCCTGGGGCTGATCAGTGGGCGCCTTGTTAATAAGATTAGAGCCAGGGGTGGGAGTCGGGTGTGTGCTCATCCTCCCTAAAGCCCTGAACCCAGTGCTCAGTTTGATCCACCCTTCTCTGTCAGCACAGAGGCAGGACCCTGCTCTTGGGGGGACCCAGCATCCTACAGCCTGCTCCACGACTCCTGTTTCTCTTCTTCGGTGCTGTTGGCCAGTGCCTCTCACGAATAGCAACACAAGAATAATAAATGAAATGTTAGCAAAGAGACGCTTTTGTGAAGAATAGGGGAATTGAAACAAGAAGGGAAATACGATTCAGTACTTAGCTAGCTATTAATTAACAACAGATTGTTTCCTAAAGTACCTTTACACAAAAATCAGTACCTTTTCATTGTGAAAACCCGGGAGGGATTAAGCCTGGGGGATAATTTTTATCAGTCTCTGTCTCTCTCTCTCTCTCTCTCTCTCTCTCTCTCTCACACACACACACACACACACACAAAGATACCTATTATACGTTAGCATAGCCCAGCACCTCACGTAGTCATGTAGAAACACCGAAGGCCTACCCAGCAACAAGACAAGTGTGCCCGTTTACTGCCAGTCGGTATTAAGGTGGAGGCCACGGCCAGTGCAACGAGACAAGAGAAAGTGTTCCAGGGCAACCACGTGTGAGATGGGGGGCCTGACTGTGGGTCCTCACCCGCGCACTGAAAAGTTTCTTGCAATGAGGCTCAGCTGCAGGCACACACGCCAAGGGTATAAAGGGTTTACTTATAGGAAGGGGCCGTGAAGAGAGGAATAACCCAGGGAGAAAGAGGGAGCGATAACTTAGTGAGCGCGTCCACCAGGTCCGCTGGGCTGGGTTCCCGACAGCACCCGAAGGCCGGCGGATAAACCAAGAACCCCCAACGCCCACAGTCTGGTTATACCAAGCCCGGCTGCTCAACTCCACCCTGAGATCCCAGCACCCTGCCCCCGGCGGCGATGACATGGGGGGACTTGCCGTCCTGGTGGCCTGGATCTCTCTGGGCTGGGGAGGGGGTGGGGCCCAGAAAACCTGCTTGTGGAGTTCGTTGCGGACATCCTCTCTGCTCAGCAAAAACCAGCAGGGGCATGAGGACAGAGAAGTGACAAATTGCGGTGCATGTGCAAGATGCGACATTACTCAGAACAAAGAGAAAAGTCTCCTGACACCCCCAGCTTGGGCGACTCCCCAGATTGTTGGGCCAAGTGCGTGAAGCCCGGCTCCCAGGGGCTTTGTTTAATCACCTCTAACTAGATTGCGCTCTCTGTGTGAAATCTGCCGCAAAGGGCCCTGACTGTGGATGCGAATGTGGGATGAACAAGTGACCCCCACGCAGGAGAGCAGGGCGCGTGCTCACTCGGCTGCTGTATTGATCACAGCGCACGTCACCCCCATGGCGCTTCTGTCTGCTCTGCACCCCGGAGGAGAACGGGCAGCACTGGTCTCGGCGCCTCTCCCGGGGTGGCTCAGCTCCTCGCTGCTCCCGAGAAGGAGCACTTTACTTTGCCTCTGCCACAGCACTAAGCGAGCACAAGTGATGAGGGTTTGAGAGTGCGGAGTCTTGGGGTCACTCCGGGAAAGGTGTCACCAGAGTTCCCGTTTCGGCGGCTCGCGGCAAGCTTCTCCACCAGGCAGAGGCGGTGGTGAAAGTCAAAGAGCAGGTTTATTAGCAAATAAGGGATAGGCCAGTAAGAGACACCTGCAGAGACACCAGGGGCAGGAAGACCCGCCCCGGAAGGGACAGGTTTGCTAAGAGAGGCCTACGTGGTCGCAGGCGGGCGGCCTTGGCAGGTCACGGCAGGCAGGAGGCCGCTGCCCTGGAGGGAGAGAGCTGGTGAAAAGAGGCACCTGCACAGGCACAGGCGGGCAGGGGTGGTGCTGCCCCGAGCCTGTGTGGAGACTGCAGGGATAGAGTCCCTTTCTCTTTGGGAGACACGGGCCTCCGTGGAGGGGCTGCTTGTTGCCGCTGTTGAGTACCAGGCAAAACTAGACAGGGACCAGAGATTCCAGGGTGGGCCCAATCTCCACATCTTTCCCCTCAGGCCTGTGCTCCACTCCCTGGCAGTCTGATCCCGCTCAGGTCCTGTGCCTTGTGGTAAAGGCACTGGCGCCTAAGGGGCTGACCTCTGTAGCCGGGTTAATGGTCATGGTGGTTTCCTCTGCCCCCGCCTCTTCGTGTGAGTCGCTTCTCGTCTTGGGGTACCCCCTTTCCTCTCTTTCTCTTCTTGTCCTCTGTCCAAGGGGAAGAAAAATTGAGCATATTGGAGAGACTCTTATGACCACAGCAGTTAAGGACGATGATTTCAGAGCAAGCGTGCATTTACTTTTCCCTGGGAACACTTGTGATTCTGTTATAGGGCAGCCCCAATGTTGAACGGGTTCCTGGCTGTGGGTCCTCACCCGCGCGCTTACAAGGGACTTATGAATACTCCACTGCAGGACACACAAAAGGTTAATACAAGGTTTATTTACAAGGGAAACGGAAATAAGGAAAATGCACAACTCAGGGAGAAAATAGGGAAATAAAGTCTTCAATGTGTCCTACCCGATCTGCCGACCTGGAAACCCAAAAAGCACTCTCAGAGCTGGCTAGATGCTGCAAGCTGGCGGAGAGCCAAAATGGGGGACCCCCAAAGCCCACGTGTCTGCCTTTATACCAACCTGGCTGCTGAACCCCACCCTCAGGTCCCAGCCACCTTCCCTTGGGTGGTGATGGGATTTGGAGTTCCCAGTGTCTTTGGCTTTGGCCTGGAGTGGGGGTGGAGTCCACAAAGCCTGTATGGAATTAGCTTTAGGACATCATTTTTCCCCCTAACAGTTCTTCGCTTCAACAATTGCCAACACAATGCTGGTATACCATACAATGCAAAATTCACCTCTAGAATCTGGGCAAAACTCCAGCGATGAGAACAGTGGGCACAGACAGGGTCTCACGTGACCCACTCTTTCTAAGGGAATCGTATGCTTCTTTGTGTGTTGGTTGGCTTATCCTTGAGCCACTAACAACCCTTATTAAAGGTACAGTTTAGACTCACTGGTGTTTTGTGGAAATCAGAGAGATGTAAATGTCCTGTTTTGTGTGAAAGGGCTTGGGGCCCAGAGAAGCCAGGTTCCACATGGCAGAGCAGGGAGAGCTGACACCAGTGACATGGTGGGACACGGGGTGAGCCTGGAGAAGCTCCAGGAGTGACTAGGCCAGGGGGAGACCTGGAACAGAAAAGTGGAACAGGGAAAAGAATAGGGATTGTAATTTTTGCTACCCAGACGTAAGTGGGGTTTGGGTCCTGGGAAAATCAGCATTTTTGGAAACATTTTTGGAAACATGGCTTAAATATAATTTCCATCAGAACATAATAAGCAAACCTAAGTGCCGGCAGCCAACTCCGGGCAAACTATCGTGTCAGGGGTTCCTGTAAGGACGAGACCGTGTGGACTAACTTGAGGGATTAAGGGGAAGGGGAGTGAGGAGTCACAAACACTTGATCAGGGTGCAGACATCCTCCTGCTGAGGGTCTCAGCAGCCCTTTATTTATACATTTCTAGCAAACCCGGAGAGTGCATCAGCACATGTATTAGAGCAGGAAGAGAACAATCATCACATCTTTCTCTAGAACAACCAGGGGTTCATTTGCCCTTCAGCAGAGGTCGTGACATTCTTTATTTTGAAGGAGGCACAGTTGCTAAACAAAGGTGTTCTTAGGATGGTCATCAATCTTAAACAATTATTTTGTTACTAGCTAAAACTTATGTTGTAACAGGGTGGTCCCCAGGAAAGGGGGAGGTTCCAGGTTCCCTGCCCCACCCAAGGGAGGGTGGAGCTGAGCAGGGAGAGAAGGGGATGTAGAAGAGATTGAGGAAGGAAGCAGGATGGAGCCAAAAGGAGACCTGGAGGAGGCTCATGGAGCTTAGAGACACGTGAAGAAACTGCGCTTGTCTTTTGGTCATGGACTGGGTGACACAGATGTGGGTGAGACCCGTGGGGAGGTGACAGTGGCAGCTTTTATCTTGATGTTGATTTTGCTCTTTTCCTTCTGGGCTTGTCTGGTTGTTTCTGACCCTTTTCTGTGGGTCCCCACTGGAAGATGCTTTAGACTTGGGGCAGGCTTTGGGGCCTTGCTCTGGGCCGATCCCATATGGATGGACTTTTACCCACGAGGGGACGGGTCACTTTGGGTGCTTCATTTAGAAACTAGATTCTTTGTCTTTCCTGTATTGTTTCCTAGTTGTATTAAAGTTCCTTCCCATTAAAGTCTCATATGTTTTGTGTTGATGCGGCCGATGGCAGAACCCATTTAGAATAGGCAGGTTTGCGGGGTTTGGGCTGCCTCTCTCCTTGTCCTATAACAGATTTGGCACCCCACATTGGGCGCCAGCTGTTATAGGGCAGCCCCGATATTGAATGGGTTGCCTGGCTGTGGGTCCTCACCCGCGCGCTTACAAGGGACTTATGAATACTCCACTGCAGGCACACACGAAAGGTTAATAAAAGGTTTATTCACAACGGAAAAGGAAAGACGGAAAATGTACAACTCAGGGAGAAAATAGGGAAATAAAGTCTTCAATGTGTCCTACCTGATCCGCGACCTGGAAACCCAGTCACTCTCAGAGCTGGCTGGATGCTGCGGGCTGGCGGAGAGCCAAAATGGGGGACCCCTCCAAAGCCCACGTGTCTGGCTTTATACCAACCTGGCTGCTTAACCCCACCCTCAGGTCCCAGCCACCTTCCCTTGGGTGGTGACGGGATTTGGAGTTCCCAGTGTCCTGATGGCTTTGGCCTGGGGTGGGGATGGAGTCCACAAAGCCTGCATGCAATCAGCTTTAGGACAGCCTTTTCCCCTAACAATGTCAGCATCGGGCACCTCCGTGTCGAAGATGCCAGGCGTGTCCACCACCACCACTTCGCCCCCGCGCCAGGGGCTGCTCTCTCTCTCCCCCCGGGGCCGCCCCACTCCGCTGCGCTCCCCTCGGGCGCTGGAGGCCAGTTCGCGGGCAGCTGCGGCTCAGGCCTGGGCCAGCGGGACCCCAGTCGTGGGCTGGCGCGGGGCGCGGGCCAGGGCTCCGGGGCTGGGATCGGGGAGCCGGGGGCGCGGCTGGGGCTGGGCGGGGCGGCCGGGCGGGGCTGAGTCCTCCCTCCCGCGGCCGCGGCTCCTCAGGCGGGGCGGGTCGGGGGCCCCTGGAAGGCCGCGCGGGGGGCCCCGGGGACACTGCGTCAAGGTCATGGGGGAGCCCCCATGTGCTGCGTCACGGGGTCGCGCGGCTCCCGCCCTCCGGGGTCGCCTGGAGCAGCTCAGCTCCCTTGGGGCTCAGGCCACCCTGCGGGGCTGCTGCGCAGAACCGGGGTGACGAGGGCTGCACATGACCCGCGGCCCCAGGCGCACCCCGCGTTGCCCCCTGGGCCAGGAGCCCCGACGGCGCTGAGCCGGGGCCTGGTCTCCCCCCGACTTGCTCCCTCTCCAGGGTGGGCCTCGCCCCACAGGGTCCCCTGCAGACGGCCTGTGAGGACAGACGGGGCGCTGAACCCACACCGCAGCCTCCCCAGACCCTCTTAGCCCTGCGGGGTCGGGACCTCCTCTTGGGAAACTGACTCCTCACCCCAGGACTCTGGGTGTCTAACTGGGAAAAAGGAGCCTCCCTGGTGGCACAAGTGGTTATGTCTGGGCACTATGAAGCTATCTGTGGCCCCTGAGCACGAGTTCGACCCCCGGCCAGGGAGCTACCCACATGGCACAGCAGACCTCTCCTGCCTCCCCGCTGCTCCCCTCAGCAGTGTACTTCAGTCAGTCTGCCTGTTCTGCTCCCCATTCTTTCTCTGGTGATTCCTCTCACCTCCCACACCTCTGGCCTATACCCCAGCTCTTGTATGCATAAATAAATCTTTTTTTAAAAAAGTCTAACAAATTGGGAAATACCACCAAGGGCAGTTTGTTCATCCCTCGATTAGCAAAACTTTCACCATGAAGTGTAGAAGAAGGGGATTAACTATAGAACTTTGCAGCCAGAGAAAGATCCACTACAATTTTTCCCCATGATTGATATTTTTAAAATATTTCTCCAGGCTATTGAGTGGACTGAAGGGACGGGTGGAAGCAGAGAGGCCAGTCAGGAGACTGCTGAGATGTGGGGTGGGGGGGCTGGGGGGGGGAGCCTGGATTAGAATGAGGGTCTTCAAGACGGAGAAAAATGAAATTTGCAGATTTAGCCAAAAGAACCAGCCGACCAGTGAAACGTGGAGAGAAAAGGGAAGCGAGGAATCAAGTGTGACCCACATCTTTGGTCCGATGACCTGGACGACGTGACGGTGTCTCTAAGGCAAAGCGGAGCTGGTAGCGGGTCTATGGTGCTGGTGGCACGGGTGTGAGTGTGGGCGTCACCGTGGAGACAGCAGCTTCCACAGAGGAGCCTCGTGCAGGGCCCGTCTCGCTCAGGGGCGGCGCGGCCGGGGGCACCCCCATACAGACCCGCGCATCTGGGTTGGCAGTGGCCTCGCGCGGGTGCTGTGTGCCCTGAGCAGTCCCGAGAGATTTCCACATCACACACACTTCACAGAGACTGAGAGGGTCACTGAGACGAGGAGGAGCTGGAGAGGGTCGTTTTTCAGTCTCAGGCCCCGTTCTCTGGACACGGGCTCAGCTGCTGACTCTGCAGCTCTGATGTGAACAGTCAATTTCCCAGGAAGGGGATGGATATTCCCCTGCGAACCAAAGACAGAATAACTGCAGTGTAAGGTTTCAATGCAGTGGACACGTGGAACAGGAGATTCCGCATCCCTAGAGTTGCTGGCCACAGAACCGGCCCCTGCTGAGAGGCCTCCACAGAGCTAACCCCTGCGCTGGGAAGAGAAAAGTGGAAATGCCTTTGTAATGGCTCAGGTGGGTCTGCTGACCCTCAGGCTCCAGCTGATCCAGGGCTCTAAGGATGCTTTCCCGTCAGGGTCGTGACGGAAACTGCAGATAAAGAAACATCAAATAAGATCTCATCACGTGTGGGTGCCACACATTGGGAGCCTCCCGGTAAAGATGCGGTGGAGACCATGTCATGGGCCAGAGGCCAGAGTCTTCGGCTTCTTCTTGCCCTGAGTTTTTTTTTTAAAGATTTATCTATTTATCCACACAAGCACTGAGTACAGTCTGAGGCGCTGGAGGGCGAGAGGATCCACCAAAGCCAGAGCGGGGAGCAGAACAGGCAGACTGACGAAGTACACTGCCGAGGGGAGCAGCAGGCGGCAGGAGAGGTCTGCGCGCCATGTGGGACCCTCGCCGGGTGGCCGGGGAATGGAACTGGTGCTGCAGAGGCTGCGGGCAGCTTCGCAACCCAACGCTCAACCACTGCGCCACCGGGGAGGCCCCTTGCCCTGAGTTTGGTGCAGATAGTCACAGCCTGAGGCCTGTGAGCTCTGTGAATGGACCCGGAGGCAGCTTCTGGCCACCAGGGAGAGGACTCTGGCCGCCTGTGGAATGAAAAAAGGAACCAGGACAGGCCCTGCCTGGTCCCCGCAGGTCAGGGGAGGGGACACTGTCTTCAGTGTGTTTCCTGTTTTGAAATGTGGAAATAATAGCAGGAAGTGGTCTGATGGATGCCGGGCTCCCAGTGTCCTCACACCCGGGCGGTCGACCCTCCATTCTGGTGGCGAGGAGGCCTGGAGACGCCCTGACCTGCATTGAACAAGCACCCACCCCTCCTGCCAGTCAGAGGGGACGGCTGGGGGCCCAGGGGCTGGATCTGCACAGGCTGGCATCTGCTGTTGCCTTTCCAGTGTGCCCATAGCGGGGCAGACCAGGGCAGAGCACAGTGGCCATGACGGAGACAGCAGGGGGACGCTTGAGGAAATGAGCTCAGAAAATTCCCCCAAATAGCAAAAGGGGCTGTGGACTCAGGGCTTCAGGAATGGGGCTTGAGCCAGTTGACCAGGTCTCGGGAGCAGGACATCCCGTGCTCAGCAGCCTCTGGGCAGGCGGCTCCCCCAGCACAAACTGCATTTCCTCGAAATTACTCAAGTATTTGGAAATTAAATACACACTTCTAATTCACAAGTAAACAAGGACGTCACAAAGAAAACAAAGTATTTTAAACGGAATGATCATGAAAACAGATAGACCAAAAATTGTGTAATAGAAACACACAGAGAAACTGCATGGCTTTGCATCCTTACTTAGAGAAGAATAAATAATAGTGCGCCGGGTACTGTCGAGACTCTGGATCCTGTTGTCTCCTGAAGAATGTTGAATTTGTTCCAGCAGCACTTCAGTTACTGGCAGAACACGATGACCTTGGGAAGGCCTGTAGTGACACGTCACTCGCAAGCATCCTTCCTCTATATCTGCCTGTGCTTGGTACTTCCCATGACATTCAAAATGGTAGTTTTGAAATTATTGCTTTGTGTTTTCTTCATCATTCACTAATGCCATTCCAGGGGGACTGGGAGTCAGAAACCATCCTTTGACTTCTAACAGTTGCTTTTGTTGTAGAGCAACCCCGATACAAAACGGGGTGCCTGACTGTGGGTCCTCACCCGCGCGCTTAAAAGGACTTCTCAATGCTCTACTGCAGGCACACGCGAAAGGTTAATAAAAGGTTTATTTACAAGGGAAGGGGAAATGAGGAAATGTACAGCTCTGGGAGAAAAGTGGGAGACAAAGTTTTAGATGAGTCCTGCCCGATCCGCCGATCTGGAATCCCAAAATGGCGCTCTCAGAGTTCGCCGCCAGCCAGGAGCGGTGAAGCCAGGAGGCGAGCGATCGCGAGCCAGAGAGAGCCCCAGGCCCACGTGTTTGGTTTTTTATATCCAACCTGGCTGCCCAACTCCACCCTCAGGTCCCAGCCACCCTCCCTTGGTGGTGATGGGATTTGTCTTTCCCAGAGTCTTGATGGCTTTAGTCTGGAGTGGGGGTGGAGTCCACAAAGCCTGTATGGGATTAGCTCAGGACATCCTTTCCCCCTAACAATTGGTTAGTTCTAGGCTGTCTCACTTAATTTGCTACTGAGTAGGGGATCTTCACATTCCTTATCTAACAGGTTTGTCTTTCCCCATTTGTTATGCTTATAGCTTTATCTTTATGGCCTAGTCCTCTGGGTGAGCATCTCTACATTGAAGTTAAACAGCTGCCCTTTTAAGTTGTCCATAAATTAAACCACTCTCCATTTCTCTAGTCTCTACCTCCCATTACCACCTGAAGGAAACCAGGACTAGCATTAACAATGTTGTCCTTGGTCCTGGGATGTTTGTTTTTCCTAGTGGAATTGGTTACTTTCCCTGGGTTGTCCTTATCTCTGAAGCCTCCCTAAATTCTTCAGAGGTCTCCTCCTGCACTGTCCCTAAAACTGCATAATTCCTAGCTTGCCCTGTGTCTCAGGATTAACTCAGGATATCACATCATTTCCCCCTAACACTTTGACCCAGCAAGGAGCAAACAACCCTGCACTCACTCGCTCCTCAAACACCCCAAATCCCTGGCTTTCCTGCTTTGCTCCAGAGTAGAGATGATTTTTCTAAAATAATACATTCTATAGTTCACCAACAGTAGATATTAAATTTCATCCATTTTGAAGTTCACTAGAATAGTTGACAGCTTTGATCAAGACAACCCTCCCTCCTCACTGCACCTCAGTCCACCATCCTATGGGCATACAGACTGTGGGGTTCCTGGAAGTCTGGAAAGGGCCTTCCCCATTCTCGAGAGCTGGGGTGGTAGCAGCACTGATCTCTCCTCCTGAAATGTTGGGGGAAGCAGCTTCTCTGACTCTTATAGTAAGGACAGAAGCACTATTTTGATATAAACACAGAAAATTTCTTTCAAATTTTTAATAAATGACATGTTTTGAGTGTCTTGTGTCTCGAGTGGATGGGTGTCACTGGTTAAATGCCCGTATGACCTATTTTGATATTAACAAGTAAAGCTGAAGCAGTAACACCTAAAGGACACCTGTCTTCTTATCCTAATGGAAATGCAAAGGATTTAGCTTTACTTCACCATCACAGACCTTGAGTTTGTCCACTTAGGCACAAGGTGACCTTGATTCACTTAACCTTGAAGTATTTGCCAATTCCCGAAAAATTCATGTGTAAATGTAGGAGAATTCCAACAGCCAACACCAGTCAGGTTGTTTTTTGAAAATGAAACAAGTGATTTTACCTTTCACACAAAGAGGAAAGACCTGAGGGAAGGCTGAGGGGGAATCAGCTTGCCACAGCTTAGTCCACACCACAGTCACCCCATCACTGCTTTATTCACAGGAGCAGAACAGCAGAGACAGGAACAGAATCCAAAATCCTGACAAGGAATGACAAGGACATGAAAATTGAATACAGTTTAGTGGGAAGTGGGTTGCTGATGAAGTCCATGGTTCAGGCTGTCCTGAGACGGCGGCTGTCTTAAGATCACACCGAGACAAGTCTGTGTGTTGCCTTCAGATTTTTTTTTCTGAGCTTTTTAGCAAAACAAATGTTTTCTTAAGTCTTTCGTAGAAGTCCACTGCTGTTGCGTCGGGCAACACCACACTGACAGACACGGGCGTCATGGAGCAGGCTACATGATGCAGGATGCTGCTGAGAACAAGATCCTGGCCGTTTTTATTAATAGAATGGTCACAGAGCATCAGCTACGTGTTAGGAGGACAAGGAGAAGAGGATGGTGACACTCAGGAATGTCATCTAGGGCTTGGGGGGACAGGAGTCTGCTGACCATGTTATCAGCTTGATGACCAAGTGTTGTCATCAAAACTAGACCCCAGACCCCTGGCCATGGTCCTAATCTTATCAACAAGGCACTCCATTGGTCAGCTTCTGGGGTCCCTTGTCATACATCAGTCCTTGGCCCCCCGGGTATTCCTGGTCATACCTCTTGATGCACACCCTTCCCAGAGTGACCAGCCTTCTGCTCTTGGTTGATATGAAAGGAGCCTTGTAAGGTTTGGCTCAAAGGACTGTGACTGGACAGTTCTGACCTTTGCACAGGAATGCAGAACTGCAGGTAACCATAATGGTCGCTGAAAAGGCCGCTTAACTCTAGCAGACTCACATACTGCCCTGGGGCCTGAGGGTGGCCTGGCCATCAGCTGGAGGCCTGAGGTGACAGGGTCTGAGGAGAAGGCTCTGCAGCCCACAGGTGAGCATGGGGCAGATCTGAGGCTGTGTCCTGGGGCTCCAGTTTATTCCCCAGACGTCACCCCACCTCCACTTCCCCCAGAAAACATGGCTCGAGACCTTGTGCTTGAAGAAACCAAGGAGAGCAAGCAGTAGGCATGTTCCCCATTTCCTCTCATCATTGCACCCTGAAGGTCAGGCTCCCCATGCGCATCTGGACCCCAGGAAACTGAGCTGCATCAGGGGTGGGTCAGCCTCCACCTGCAGTTGGAGGGCACTGGCAGACCAGAACCAGAGCAGGCCCTATCTGCTCCCTCCTGTTCCCTCCGCACCTCTGCTGAGTCCTGTCCACGGGAGCACCCTCTGACAGACACCCACGCTGCAGGGTGCTCCCCATTAACCAGGCGGTGCTCCAGGATGTTCAAGTCATTCATCTACCTCCCTTGCAGGCCTTCTCCTCTCTGCCTCCCTCCATACTCGCCCCCAGATAGCTCCCTGGGGGACTCACGCACCAGACACCCACCCAAGGCTTCTCCCACCAGCAAGGGGGAAGGGAAGGGGCTGAGGCAGGGCTAAAAAGGTCATTGTTTTCTAAGGCCGGGAGGCAGGAGGCCTGAGGAGAGACAGGTGTCAGGCCTGAGTGTATGGGCTCAGGGATGGGTCCTCTGCTCACATACACTCCCTGGCCCCACCCAGCCTCCGTTCCTCCCAACTGTCTCCAAGCCCACGCACACCCCACCCCCACAAGAGCAGGTATTTCCTGCTCGTTAAGCACCATCAGCATGAACAAGTGACTGCAGGGACCCCATACTGGAACATGAGGCCCAGGCTGCCCAGAGGCAGCTTCAGGTCCATGGGGTAGAGATGAGCATCTCAAGAGGTGAAGGCCTGAGGGGAGAGGCTCTTTCTCTATAGATGCACAGGGGAGGGAGCCGTGTGCCCTGGACAACCCGATGAAGGGCCTGACAGAGCCGGGACTGGGGCCCACATCCCTGTCTCACCACACCAGACAGCGTGGCCTGAGGCCTGGGCTGGTCAGTCACCCTGGGCAGGAAGTAAGCAAGTGACTTGCTGCAAGATGACCAGGGGTGAGGGAGGCTGGCAGGACATGACTGCCCTGGTGGAGTGCAGCAGAGGCTCAAATGGACGCCCTGGGCAGGACCCATCCTGTGTGATTCCCCTCAGCTTCCTTCTGGACCCCGCACAGGCCCTCTGGCCAGCGCTCCTTGCGGGGCCCTTCCTCGGCAGCCTGACCCTGGCCCAGCAGCTCCCAGAGCACGTTCTGGGGCGGGGGGTGCTCCTGGCAGTACCGGTAGGCCGCGTTGCTGAAGGGGCGACCCTCACTTTCCCACAGCACGCCCTGGACCTGGAGCAGCAGCTCCTGCAGCTGGGCCTCCTGCTCGGCTCCCTCGGCCCGGTTGTCGAAACCTCAGCGGCGCCGCGAACACAGCATGTCCAGCCGGGCCAGGTCGCAGTTGTCGGTGTCACGCAGGAACTCGTCCAGGGAGCCGTCACCCAGGTCCTCCCTGCGTGTGAACACCAGCACCGTGTGCGCCAGCACGGCCAGGCCGAAGAGCTCCTGCAGGTGCCGGGCCACTGTGCAGTCCTGCTCGGTGAAGCGGCCCAGCTGCGTGACCAGCAGCACGGCGTGCGGGCCCGGGGCCAACAGCGGATGGCTGTGCAGGCGTCCCTCAGGCCACATCGGCCAGGCCGCCACTGGACAGCATGTCGGGCATGTCCAGCACCTCCAGCTCCAGGCCGGCCCCGCCAGCAATGCGCCTGGTTCATAGGCTGGGCGCTGAGCCGGGACTTGAACTTGCGCTGGCCCAGGATGATGTCGCCGGTGGCGCTCTTCCTGCTGCCGCTTTTGCCCACCAGGAGCAGCCTCAGCTTCATGGGCATCAGCGCCGGCTCCCTTGGACCTGGGGAGGAGAGGAGAGGGTCTGGCAGACCAGTCCACGCACCCGGGACCTCCTGGGATGTGATCTGGGGGTGGACGTGCTGGGTAACCACACAGGATAGCGCGGTTCTGCAAGGTCCATGCAGGAGGCTGGAATGCAAAAACCCACCAGGTAGCCCACCTGGGGGCAGGAATGTGGAAAACCTGCCTGGAGGATTCAGACAATGAGCCTTCCCCCTCCCTCTACAGGTCTCTTCTCAGACAAAGAAACTACCCCTCCACCTACCCCCCTACCCACCCCCCACACACCCGCCCTGCGCCAACAAACTTTTTCAGGCTGTAGGAGCCCAGTTTCCCACCTGACCTCTCCTCACCCTATAAACCCTGCTTCCCCCTGACAACCTGGGCGGCTTCACTGACCCCCACCTTGGGTGCGTGAGGTCCGCCCGGGGCGCAATAAACTTTCCCTCCCTTTGAGAAATGTAGCCTGGCTCTCCTGTTCTTTACCGTGCCGAACCTTTCAGTTTCCAGGTTCAAGTTTAAACCTCATCTTAGGGTCAGCGTTCTCACCAGAGGGGCCCGTCCACCATGACCTGGGTCTGGGTGTCCAGACCCTGTGTTAGGAGACTGGCACCATTTATAAATTCAGGAGGGTTTGAAAAAAGAAAATGGAGATTGGGATATTTATCTGAATCTTTTTTTTTTTTATTTCTTATTAAAATTATAAAGGTACCTGCCCTTCAGACCTCCTGGTGGACCATGGCTGACCTTCTGAGGATTGTGCTTGTGGGGAGACCAGAGGTGGGAAAAGTGCCACAAGAAGCACCATCCTTGGGAAAAAGTATTTGAATCTAAACTTGGTCCCTACGCTGTTACCAAGCACTGCCAGGCAGCAGCCCGGGAATGGTAGGGGAGGAGGCTTCTTGTGGTCGACACCCTGGGGCTCTTTAACACCAGGGAGAGCCTGGACACCACCTGTAGGGAGATCAGCCAGTGTGTCCTGGTATCGGCCCTGGGGCCCCACGCCATCGTCATGGTGATGCGGCTGTCCAACCCCTACACGGAGGAGGAGCAGCAAACAGTGGTGTTTATCAAGAACCTCTTCAGGGATTCCATCGTGAAGCGCATGATCTTGTTCACGGGCAAGGAAGATTTGGAGAATCGCAACCTGAGCGAGTTTATAGCACAGGCGGGTGTGAAGCCAAGAAGCATCATCAGGGAGACTGGGGGCTGCTGCGCCTTCAACAACAGGGCAGGGGAGGCCTAGAAGGAGGCTCAGGTTCAGGAGCTGGTGGAGCTGATAGAGAACATCGTGCAGAGCAACAGAGGGGCCTACATCTCTGACGCCATCTACAAGACATGGAGAAAAAGCTCAAAGAAAAGGTGGGGAACTTGAAGAAAATCTACACGAATCAATTGAATAATGAAATTAAACGGGTGGAAGAAGAAGATGCTGACAAACCCCAGGGAGACAGGGAAAGAAAAATCGCAGTGCTGTGGAGGCAATATAAAGCGCAAATAAAAAATGTAGAGGACGAAGCTAGGTGCAGTGTTTGACGACATTGTGAACTGGGTCAAGGAGATGCTGTCAAGAATATGGCACATGTTTTGGGAGTAATGTCAACCTCAGCTTTCCTTCGCAGTCTGCGGTGACACTCATGTGATAAGTGCGTCCCCACATGAGGCTGTGGCAGTGTCTCATCTTCCTTGTCCCTGCACCCTGACCTTGTTCCCCGCCGTTGAGCTGTGGAGTCTGTGTCCCCTGCCTGATGTGGATGGACAGCAGGCGGCTGACGCAGCCCCAGGGACTTCTCAGGTGGAGACGGAATCTGCCCCTATGTCCACAGAATATGGGTGGAGAGTGAGTGTGTGTGGTCAGGTGTGTGAGTGTGAGTATACGTGTGTGAGTGAGTATACATGTGGGAGTGTGAATATACGTGTGTGAGTGTGAGTACACGTGTGTGAGTGTGCTCACTTGCGTGGCAGCTCTCCGAGGAGCCCCCTGGGCACAGGGGTCAGCCTGTCCGGGGCGCCAGGGGCTCTGCTCTCCCTTGGGGGTCTCAGGCCTGGAGCCTCCAGGGCCTGCCGGGAGCCCAGGCAGGGACTGAGGGGGAGTGTCCAGTCAGCTGCTGCCCCAGGCCCCGCGCACAGTGAGGATGGGCCCAGGACGCTCCTGACAGTGCGAGGAGGGGAGAGGGAACGGGGAGGAGGAGGCCAGACTCGCCATGGGGACGCAGGGCTCAGGGAGTCGGAGGGAGGGGGAGCGAAAGGGGGTGTCTGGGAGTGAAAGGTAACGTCCCTCTGGCCCCAGTTCCACTTCTCTACTTATCCTGCAGCCACCGAGACTACAGAGCTCAAACTTATCACATCTGCGGCTCAGGAGACCCTCCCCGCAGTCCCGGGTCGGGCTCTGGGGCCCTCGGGTGCGCATCAGGCTCAGGCTTCGGCCCAGCCCAGCTCCCGCCATTTTGCCGCCTCTGAGAGACGCAGCAGCGGCCGTGGGGTCCGGAGAGGAGGCGCAGGCCTGGCCCCACCTCAGTCCCTGAGCAACACTGGCCTGACTCTCCCTCTCTTTGCGTCTTTGTACTGATACGGAAGCAGGAGTCACGCCGACCTCCATGCTGCTGACGGCGCCCCGTGAGCGGAGCTAAAACACGGGGCTCGCCTGGATGACCAAACAGGGGCTGCGCCTCCTTCTCCGGGCGACCTGCCTGCTCTCCCCGCCAGGTCATGCTCTCTGCCTCCAAGTCATCCTCCTGTGCCGTGTCCCCCACCCGTCTGCCTGGCTGTCCCCAAAGCCCCGCATATTTCCAAACCCCTCCTTCGGGGGAAGCCCCCAAGTGACGTCCTCACCCCAGGCCGAGGGCACAGACCCCTACCCCGCCTGTCCACCAGGCCCTGGACTCCATCCGTCTCTCCTCGGGTGTTGGTTTTGTCCTCTTGGCCATGTGTGAAGATACCAGGCGAAGCCAGAGTGGGGTTTTCTTGCCCTGACCGCCTCCCCTGGCCCATGGGGCACAGCAGACACCTCTGACTCTACTTGGGGTTACACCAAGGGCCTGCTTCCTCTCGGGGCCCCGTGGGCTCCTTGGCCCACCTGCTGTGTCCACATCCCCGCCATCAGTTGTGGCCGCCGACCAGCATCGGCTGGACCTGGACACCTGGGGAGAGGCAACGTCCTGACCCTCCACCCCCCACCCCCACTCAGGGAAGCAGACTCTGGAGCGGAGGCCAGCACGTGTGCGGGAACAGAGCCTCCCGCGGGTGATGGAGGGGAAGCGTGACAGCCGCTGTGCTCAGGTGCGTGGAGGAGCCCGGCCTCGGATCAGGCCAGCTGTGGCACTCCTTAGAGAGGGAGGGAGGGAGGGCACCAGAAATGCAGCGGCCTCAGGGGTCCTCTCACTGGGCCTCGTGGGTGAGGAGGAGTGGCCTGAAAGGCCTGTGTGAAGAGCAGAGCCAGGAGTGGAGGGGCCTCAGGGAGAACCTCCTACTTGCATTGGTTGTTGGTGCAGCCCCAGCTCCCAGCTGGGACCCAGTGGGGAGGGGACCCGCCTGGACATGCAGATGCCAGAGCGCCCAGGTCAGCAGCGACTCTCAAAGCCAGGCCCTTGGCCGCACGCCAGTGGCACTGCGTGGGTGACCCTAGACATCCACTGTTCAGGCTCCACCGACTCCTTCTGACTGAGAACCCCAGCAAGGCCCCTGCGTGTGCGCCTCGGCGCTCCGGGTGCTTCTGCACAAGCTGCGGCCCTGAACCCCGGGCTCCTGCTTCCGAGCAGGCAGTGCCGACTGTTTCTGGAGTGTGTGAGCTTTTCCCAATTTAGGATGAAATCAGGCTCTGACGCGCCTGAGGGCAGAGAGCTGGGTCCGTGGCCCCAAGGCAGCTAAATCCCTGCTGGGAACGTGGGGGTGTCAGGATGGGGTCAGGAAGCAGGGGCCCCTCAAAGGTCACGGCCAGGGCTCTCGGGACCACAGTGCTGCTTCCTGCACTGGGGGGGCCGGGGCGGCGTGTGAAGGGGCAGCAGCAGGCCTGGGGAGCTGCTCCCTGCACAGCCTGAAGCCAGAGGGGGGACAGGGCTCCCCAACCCGCACCCTGACCCTGGTCACACGGGAACAGTCAGCCCCGGGCGGCTCCCACTTCCCTCAGGAAACTCGCAGGGTCCTGGACAGCTCACCAGCCTCCCGCTCCAGCCTGGTCTACACAGCCTGACCTCCGCCTCCTGGGGCTCCCCGCACCTCCCGGGAGCACCGAGAGCTCCCTGCGGCCCCAGCCCCGTCCTCACCTTCACTCCACCCCTTCCCAGGCTCTTCCTGGGGCCACCGGTGCAACCCCCCTCCCTGGGGTGTCCTCTGGCCCCTCAGCCAGCAAGGCCTGTGCAGTGTCGCCCAGCAGAGGAGGAGAGGAGTGACGGGGGTCGGGGGGAGATGGAGAAACCTTATTTTTTAAAACTATTTTTGAAATTGAGTGATCACGTAATTAATTCATTAAAATTTATTTTCTTTCTCATAAAAAGCAGGGGCGGGCGCAGCTCCGGGGGGGCTGGCAGCACCAGTCGGGATCTCGGCGTGGGGCTCACGGGACCCGCGTCCTCTGGGGCAGGAGGCCCAGCGCCCCGAGAGCTCAGGGGGGCCCGACCGTGCAGCTCGGTGGTTTCACGCTCATGACGCTCTCGGGGAGCCCTGGGTAGACAAACGGCGCGGCCAGGGGTCCCCACTTGAATACACGCCCTTAAGCTCCAGCCCCTGAACTCGGGCTGGTCTGACCAGTGGGAGCGCAGAGCCGCCCTGCAGTGCATGGAGAGCTGGTCAGAGGCGCCTCCTGGGAGCGGCTCTCCCCGCCCCCTGGGGACGGCAGCCCTCTCTGTCCCTGGTCAGCAGGAGCCTTCTGGTGGCTGCAGCCTGAGAAGGCAGAGCCGGAGAGTTGCCAGAGCAGGTTCTCCCAGGATGGGGGCCCCACAGGGATGTTCTGGGTGGAGGGGAGGCCTTTCTCCACCTGGGGACCCGTCATTGCCTTCTTCATTTTTTTCCTCCAAATTGGGCTTATTTTAGCAAGTTCTGAAAAGGAAATGGTGGGGGGGGCTGACTAGGGCAGGTTTAGCAGGAAGCTCTGGTTAAGGGGAGCTGAGTCTCCTAGGACCTGGTCCTGTTTGTGACAGTTTGTGACCCCGGAGCAGATTCCCTTCTGCTGGGGGGCTGGGGATCCACTCCTCAATCTTTCTGTTTTCTTTTCCCTGCAGCTGTGCTCTGCGCCATTCAGCCACACGCAGGCTCCTCCTTAACTGCATCCGCCAGGCTTCCTGCTGCGCCCTCACTGAGCACCACTGGCTCCAGGGTCTGTCCCTTGGCAGACAGGGACAGAGGCGGTCCTCTTCACAAGGACCGCCCTGTCCCGCTGCCCACAGCCTCGGAGCAGCTAGCCCGCAGCACTGAGCCTGGTAAGGGGAGCCGGGGAGGGTCCCTGCGACTAGGGGGACCAGAGCGCGCAGCTTAGTTCTTGCCTCTGGTTTCTGGTGGGGTCTCACACAGGTTACCCCACCTCCGGGCGATGGTGGGCGCATTCTGGGCAAGAGCAGGTCTAGGTGGGTGGAAAACCAGTGTGGGAAGCAGCACCCCACAGTCCCACTCAGCCACGGCCACCGCGCCGGCCTTGGCCAGCAGATCCTCTACTTCTTAGCCCAGGGGGTCTCGGGGCCACGCAGGGTTCCATAAAGCTGGAGCAATATTTTCAACCCGGTTGTCAGATAGGAAATGGGAACCCCCAGCACCCCCTGCTGCGGGAACCAGGCCAGGACACACACCTCATCTTACCCTCCTCACTTCTCATTTCCCTCCCCGCAGCCCGTCCTGGAGTGTCTGTGGCCCAGTGACCCTGGGGAGGGGAGCAGGTCCTTGAGGCCCCATAGGGCAGATGTGGCCTCAGTATCTCCCACCCCACGAGCTACAAGTTCCCTCGTCCCCTCTGCCCCCTTCTCCCCAATACACACTCATGGTGACAAGATGAGGGACTCAGCCTGAGGCCCACCCGAGTTCAGGGGAGTGGATGGAAGAAATCCATCCCTTTATCGGCCGAGCCTGTGGGGGAAAGTGTCACAGACTCACACTCACGGAACTAGAGCCGTGACCTGGATCCCGGAAAACACAGGGATGGGCCAGAGGAGTGGAGGAGACTCTTAGGGCGCTTGGCCACTGTCCCCCAGGGGAATGCGTTCTTTATTTCATGCTTTCTCAAGGGGAGAGGAGACCCTCCGTGGATTTGTTTAAAAACAGTTTCTGCTTTCTCGTAAGGAGTGAGAAGAGGGGAGAGAGACGCTCCAGTCCAGGGTGTGACACAGCCTCCCCCCGGCTGCTGAGTGATTTACAGATGCTTGAAAATAAAATAGGATCAGAAAATGGCCCAAGGAGATAGTTCCCTGAGGATGACTATGCTCAGGTGTCTGAATGTGAGGTGTTCTCAGACCTTCTCGACTTTTCATTTCTGTTTTTATTCCAGCAGGGAATGGAAGGCCTTCAGAAGAGCAGCTACGGGACTATGGCTGAAGGTGAGAAAGCCCCAAAGCACTGGAGACCTCCGGCCCTGGGGGTGTGGGGGGCTCACTATCTCCCCCACATGCCCCTGCCCCTCCCTTAAACACGGCAGCAGAAGCCAGTGGTTTTAACCTGAAGGCGAGAGAGGCAGCTGCCTTTTGTCCCCCGCCTGCCTCCACCATCACACGCCCTGGGGGGGGGGGCGCCCTGCGCCGCCTGTGGGAAACGTGGAGATGAAACTTCAGGCCACAGGGCGGAGGGTTTGGAACTGAATTGTGAGACAATGATTTCTGCTGCTGCTTCTGCTCTCAGCTGAAGAGAGGAAACCTCCCCCTCGGAGGTTTAGTTATCATTTTTGCTACAAAGCATCCAGGCTCCTGAAGGACAGGAAAACCACTGCAGCAGGAGGAATAAACCAGGGACCCTAGGAGCCTGAAATGAACTAAATTCATCGGGGCTCCCCAAAAGCGGGAATCCTTGGTTCTCACCCTCTTCACCCCTTCAACATGCTAGTTCTTGGTTCCATGGCACCCTCTCCAGCTCCACTTGTCTTATAATTTCCTGATCCCCGTCAGCCCAGAAGATGATCCTCCCAGCACATGTCCTGGAACCGTCTTCACCACCCACCCGAGGCCTCTGCCAGGCTCTCCTTCAGGCTTCTCCATTTCAACACCCAACTCCCCACCCAAAGGGCAGACACCCCAAACTGACCCTGGGTGGAGGTCACGAGGCCGCGACCCCTGAGACTTCCCTTCTCCCCAGGGTGAGTTGTGGGTGCTTCCACCCGAGCACACCAGGGGGTTTTCTCACTCATGACTTCTAACTCACGTTATTCAGCCTGAAGCTGGTAGGAACCATCCATGGAAGCCCTTTTCCTGCAGGCCTGGGAGCTGGTCTGGAGGAGGGCATGGGACCCCCTCCTTGGAGGAGCAGGACTTACTCTGGGCTGTGGGTATGTTACAGGGCAGGGAGAGGGGCAGCCTGGCCCCGCAAACCTGCCTGCTCTAAATGGGTTCTGCCATCCGCCACATCAACAGAAAACATATGAGACTTTAATGGGAAGGAACTTTAATACAATTAGTGAACAAGACAGGAAAGACAAAGAATCTTGTTTTTAAATCAAGCACCCAAAGTGACCCGTCCCCTCGTGGGTAAAAGTCTACCCAAGCAGGATTGGCCCAGAGCAAGGCCCCAAAGCCTGCCACAGTCTAAAGCATCTTCCAGTGGGACCCACAGAAAAGGATCAGAAACAACCAGACACGTCTGGAGGGAAAAGAGCAAAATCAAAATCAAGACAAAAACTGCCATTGTCACCTCCCCACGGGTCTCACCCACATCTGTGTCACCCCGTCCACGACCAAAAGGCAGGCGCAGTCTCATCACGTGTCTCCAGGCTCCATGTGCCTCCTCCAGGGCTCCTTCTGGCTCCATCCTGCTTCCTTCCATCCTCAGTCTCCTCTGCAGCTTCTTCTTTCTCTGCTCAGCTCCACCCTCCCTGGGATGGCACGGGAAACCTGGAACCTCCCCGTTTCCTGGGGACCCCCCTGTTACAGGTACAGCCCGGGCTTGCCCTGGGGGTCCCCTTCTGCCCACGAGCCTCCTACGTTGCCTACAAACCTTGACACATGTTCCAGTAGGACTGTCCATCTGGGAAGAGGCCCAGGGCGTCCATGAGGAGCTGTGACCAGAATCCTCAGAATTACTCAGTAGGGCACAGAAAGCTCCCTCTTTCTTTCACACACAGGCTGGGCAGGAGATGACAGGATCACAGCTTCGTCCTCACTGAGGCTCGTGCTGGTGGGCAAGACGGGCTGCGGGAAAAGCGCCACCGGGAACAGCATCCTCCACCGGCAGGTGTTCGAGTCCCGGCTGGGGGCCCAGGCCGTGACCAGGAGGTGCCAGAGGGAGGCGGGCACCTGGAATGGGAGGAGCCTCCTGGTGGTCGACACGCCCCCCATCTTTGAGGCAGAGGCTGGGACAAGGGAGATAGCCCAGGACGTCGGGGACTGCTACCTGCTGTCCGCCCCCGGGCCCCACGTGCTGCTGCTGGTGACCCAGCTGGGCCGCTTCACGGAGCAGGACACGCAGGCCGCGAGGAAGGTGAAGGAGGTCTTCGGGGCAGAAGCCATGAGACACGTGATCGTCCTGTTCACCCACAAGGAGGACCTGGGTGACGGGTCCCTGCATGATTACGTGGCCCAGACGGACAACCAGAGCCTGCGGGCGCTGGTCCGGGAGTGCGGGAGGCGCTATTGTGGCTTCAACAACCGGGCCACGGGGGAGGAGCAGAGGGCGCAGCTGGGGGAGCTGATGGCCCTGGTGGAGCAGCTGGAGAGGGAGCTGCAGGGCGCCCACCTCAGAAATGCCCTCTTCTGGGAGGCTGAGCTGCTGCTGCTGCGGGGCAGGGGCGGGGCCTGCGGGCAGGATCTCAGGGCCTTCCTGGCCAAGGTGCAGGCGCAGGTAGATAAGCAGAAGCAAGAGCTGAGAGAGACCCAGAGCTCAGGGGTCATGAGGGGGTTCATCAGAGTCTGTAGCTGGATGATGTCTCACCCCGGAACTTCTGCCTTCCTTGGCGTGTGCGTGTTGGTTTCCGTTGCCCTTTTAATTCACTTTGGGGCTGGTGGCCACTGAGCACAGGGGACACGCTCTGCACGCGCCTTCCCTGCAGAGCCCCTGCTGCCCGTCGGGGCTTCCTTTCCCTTCGTGATGGCACTTTCAGCCCCTCCCCGGCAGGATCGCAGCCCTTTTCAGTTAATAAAACCTAGAGGAAAAGCTGGCGTCTCTGGCTGTTGTTAAAAAGCCTGAGGGTGAACCCCAGGACCTGGCCATCACCCTGGAGCCGGGCTGCAGGAAGGGTGCAGGCCGAGGGGCTGAGGGGCCTAGGCGGGAGGGGAGGGGAGGGGAGGGGGGGAGGGGGCGCAGGCACGTGCCTGGTTCTGTGAGCTCTGTCCATCGTCCTTCCTGGGCAGTAAAGCTGCTGTGTTACTCTCCAGGGCTGCAAGTAAGTAATTCCCAGCCTGCGCAAGGGGCCCAGATGTAACCTCCTCAAACCCTTGAAGAGTTCTCAGGCCAAGGACCACCCCCTCCATGCAGCCTTCCCAGACTGCCCAACCTAATTTGTCCATCCCTCCTGGCTCCACTTGGTCCTGCTCCACAGACACTAACAGGACCATGAGTGCCCAGCTCCCTGCTGGGTGCCAGGAACATAAGGTAGATAACACAAGGTTCCTGCTTGGAAGAAGTCACTGGGGATGAAGTCATAGAAAAATGGGGTAAACGTGATGTTGCTTGGAAGTGGGGTGTCAGCCAACAAAAGGTTATCCTGGGCCTTTCAGAGGCTCCCTGGACAGGGTGGTGCTGGCCTCTCCCTGGAGTCACGTCAGGCTGAGGCAGGCCACAGCCCAGGAAGGGAGTGGGATCAGCCCATGGAGAGAGGGCGCAGGGGGGGATGGCACTGGCAGGGCCTGTGCTACCAGGGCCAAGGGCTATGTCACAGGGCAAGGGTTGGTGTACTGGGAAGATTGCACGTGGTGGTTGGAAATACAAGGCAAGCCTGGGGACGGGGGGGAGTATTGGGGAGAAAGAATTCCATCTGGGGGGTCAGAACCAGGGCTGTGTGGATGGGAGCGGAGCAGGGAGGAGAGGATGGGCCTGAGGCACAGAGGAGGTGGAGGGACAGCAGTCGGGGAGGCAGCCAGTGTCATCCTGGGCATCTGGTGACTGTGCTCCCGTCACTCCCAGGGCCTGCGGAGGGAGACCAGAAAGGTGAAGACTTCAGATCTGGATGTGTGGCCGTGAAGGCCTCTGGGGCATGTCCATTCTGGGAGACAATCGCGGGGGGTCCCATCCTTCCTCCAGGAAAAGCCTTTGATGCGTGATCCAGGCCTGAGGAAGTGTCAAGGGCAGGGCTAGAGGAGGGCGGCTCCCGCCAGGGTGCCGATGGTCATTCCCAGGCTCCCACGGGGAACAGAGCACCCACACTTTGCCCACAAGCAGCGCTGCCTGTGACCCAGAGGGCCCCCACCTTTGTGGACGTCCGAGGAGGGTGAGGTTGGAGCGTGACCTGGAGATAAGCACTGGCTGTGGAGGGAAGGGCTTGGCCAGCCCTTTACCCAGATGTGAATGTTCACAAAAGAAATTCCTGGGGAGTGAGCTCCTGAGCTGTGTGTCCTGGCTCCGGCCACGCCCTCCTCGCGCCGCCTCCTCCCCCCTCACCCATCCTCCCAAACAGTCCTGTCTGGGCATCTGTCACTTCATTCAGAGTCTGTGAGCAGTTACCTGGCCAGGCCCCGGGTCCCACCTAAATCTAAGAACGAGAAATCTGGTCACTTGTCCCCAGGCCATGTCCTCCACCCTGACGTGTGTTCTCATATTTCAGAGGAAGCGTGAGAGGCTTAAGGATTTTTAAAAAAGAAATATGGAGTCAAATGCTTTCAAATGTAGGTAGGAAAAAGACCAAAACTCAAACAGCTTAATCAATAAGGGAATTTATTCTGAAATAATGGGGAATTCAGAGGTCAGTTGGGCTTCGGGAGCAGTGACTCGGGGGTTCAGGTCTGTGTCATCTCCGTTCTACTCTCAAGCACTGACTTCACCCCACCCTAGTGGCAAGATGCCGGCTGGCGCTCCAGACATCACCCTCAGATCCAAGAAGGATCTGAGACAGAGACTGTCTTTCTGAGGGACTCGTTGGCCTAAAACGAGGCATCACGCCCATCCATGAGCTCGTCGGGGCAAAGAGACTAAGGTTGGCACCTGCAGGCCACCAGGCGGCCCGGGGCTGGGCTGTTGTCCTCTGCTGGGGCACAGGGCTCGGTGCCAGCCAGGCAGAGTCCAGGCCCCCAGGAGTGTCCGAGGCAGAAGGGAGGGACCTGCAGGGACAGCAGCCTGTTCTCTGTGGACAGGACATTCATTCCAGAATCGGTGACTCGAGGACCGTGAACCCACGGGGTGTTGTTTAGAACATGCTCTGATGTGCAGGTGCCAGCTGGAGTGAAAGAGGGTGGAAGATGGCGAGAGAAACAGGAACAGGTCAGCAGAGCAAACAAGAAAACACCCCCTTTTTCACAGAGTGTCTGGTCCTTGGAGGGCTCAGAGCCCTTGAGGAAGGAGGCGCCCTGCAGCTCCCTCTCCAGCTGCTCCACCAGGGCCATCAGCTCCCCCAGCTGTGCCCTCTGCTCCTCCCCCGTGGCCCGGTTGTTGAAGCCACAGTAGCGCCTCCCGCACTCCCGGACCAGCTCCCGCAGGCTCTGGTTGTCCGTCTGGGCCAGGTAATCGTGCAGGGACCCGTCGCCCAGGTCCTCCTTGTGGGTGAACAGGACGATCGCGTGTCTCATGGCTTCTGCCTCGAAGACCTCCTTCACCTTCCTCGCGGCCTGCGTGTCCTGCTCCGTGAAGCGGCCCAGCTGGGTCACCAGCAGCGGCGCGTGGGGCCCGGGGCCTGAGAGCCGGCAGCATTTTCTCATGTCCTTAGCCTTGGTCTGAGCCTTTGCCTCAAAGAGGGGGGGTCGTGTCGACCACCTGGATGCTCCTCCAGTTCCAGGTCCCTGTCCCCTGCTGGTAGGTGCTGGTCACAGGCTGGGCCCCCAGCCGGGACTCGAACACCTGCTGGTGGAGGATGCTGTTCCTGGTGGCGCTTTTCCCGCAGCCCGTCTTGCCCACCAGCACGATCCTCAGCGGGGCCTGCCGTGGCCCTGAGCACTCTCCTCCTCCTGTGGGGGCATGAAAGAGGGTTTGCCTCCCTCCGGGTTCCTCAGCTGAAACCCGTCCCCAGCATGAGGGCCTCTGGGAGGAGGTTTGGTTTCCATGGGGTCGTGAGGGTGGAGCCCCCTTGATTAGGGGATAGTGTCCCTGTAAGTAGAGGAGTCCAAGGGCCTCTCTCCACCAGGTGAGGGCACAGCCCCAGGAGTGGGTCCTCCCCATATGCAAATCCGCCAGCACCTTGACCTTGGACCTCCCGGCCTCCAGACCCAGAGAGATTTGCTGCTTCCCACCCAGGCTGCGGCGCCAAGGAGGCCTCATGCCCTCCTGCCGTCATGGGGCTGCACCGAGAACCCCAACTGCCCCTCAACATAAGCAAGAAGGGAACTCAGGCAGGGCTGGGAGGCCACATCACCCCAGTTGGCAGAGCCCCTGGGTTCTTTCCTCCACGACTGCTGCTGCCCTTTCTAGAACCTTCTCTCTATTCCGTTTCCACCCTAAGTGATGCTCAGGGCATCCCACAACCAGGAGTTGATTGGCCCCTACTTTCCACGCCTGTCCTTCCTGCCTGATCTCTGCCTTACAAAACGACAGACCCTAAAGCCCCAGAGAGAAAAACTAACTTTCTCTTTGACGGCTGCTTTGGCAGACACGGCAGTGCCTGGGCCGGACGAGCAGGTGACCCGCCTGAGCACGGAGAGGGACCGACCCTGAGCTGAGCTCCAAGCCTGGCTGGAGCCAGGAGTGACGAAGGCAGACGAGGGGCTACCGGGGCGTCGGCCCCCACGGGAACTCAGACGCCAGAACTGAAGAAAAGCTTCCTCCTGAGTCCCCATGGGGGAGCCGTCCTGGGCCAGCCAAAGAGCTTCAGCCACGCCCACCTCCAAGCGCCCCTCGCCCACTCTTCAGACAAGAACATTTAGCTCCTTTGTCCTCACCTCTGGTCCCCAAACCCGCATAACCTCGTTTCCGTTATTCATCAGGGAGGCTGACTTGAAGGCATCACCCCCTCCTTGCCGGTCCATCCACAGCAAGCTGATGTCTCCCGGGCCTGCTGTCCTGACCTGACCGGGCACCCAGGCAGGGACCCTGCTGGGTAACGAGACCACCTCGCTGGCGTGGACAAAGCAATGAGGGCAGCCAGCCCAGCGGTGCCCAGGAGGGTGCGGGAAGGTGAGAAACTCGCTTTGTGAAGGGGAACGAGGCCCCAAGGGGCCCCCCTGGAGCCACGCCCTCCTGCTGTGGCTCCATCCTGGCTCAGGAGGGTTAAACCAGTCTTTAAACAATAAGCTGTGTTTCTCTATGAGAGTAAAATAAACACTTTACCTGAGCAGGTCACCTTGAGTCCCGCTCCTGAGTCTCTCTCGTCTCTGAAACGGGAACGTGTGTGCGGCGCTGAGAGGAGGCGACGAGGCGGGAGGACGTCAGCAGAGCGGAGCAGGCCTGGACGCGAAGTCAGATGGAAAGTGACTGCTGGGCCAGGGTTGCCTGTGACTCTGGGGGCGGCGGAGGGAGGGAGGGAGGTGCCACGGGCCCCTGCCCAGGAGCCTCAGGGTGCCCAGGCCCAGTTAGCACCACTGGGCACACGTGAGAGCACTTTTGCACAAACACGAGAAAGAGGCTCGTCACTATCACCAGAGGGCGCCACCTCGGCTCGTTTTGCTCAAAAACTCACCTTCTGAGAGATGTTATATCAGTAATCTTTCAATTTGCAGTTATTTAGGCTTTAAAGTCTATAATTCTTTTTTTAATATTTATTTATTTATGCACACAAGAGCTGGGGAGCTGGGGTACAGGTCAAAGATGCAGGGGATGAGAGGATTCACCAGAGACAGAGCAGGGAACAGAACAGGCAGACTGACTGAAATGCACTGCTGAGGGGAGCAGCGGGTGAGACAGGAGAGGTCTGCTGCGCCATGTGGGTTTCTCTCTGGCCAGCCTGGATCGAAGTCGTGCTGCAGAGGCTGCAGATTGCTTCATAGTGCGGTGCTTAACCCCTTGTGCCACCAGGGAGGCCCAAAGTCTATAATTCTGGACCACGGTCATTCAGGAATAAATGGGCCTGGAAAGCCCAAGTGTCGGCACTGACAGTATCACTGGCAGGCCTGGGAGGGAGAGACAGAGACGGGGTCACAGAGGGTGCAATGAGCCTTTACCTGGCAGGGCCTCGACTCTCTTGGGGCGACCCTCCCTCCTCTCCCAGGCCGCTTCCCGCCCTGGCTGCCGGTCTCCCCAGAGAGCACCAGGGCAGTGACAGATGGACACACGGCCCAGGCCGAGCTGCCAGGGAGGACGTGCCGGGGTCAGGAACAGAGTTGTGGGCGTGCTTCCTCCCCAGCAGCTTCAGGGGGTCCCGGGGACCTGGGAGAAGCAGAGGAAGAAGTGTAACAGGGTGGTCCCCAGGAAAGGGGGAGGTTCCAGGTTCCCTGCCCCACCCAAGGGAGGGTGGACCTGAGCAGGGAGAGAAGAAACTGGAGAGGAGACTGAGGAAAGAAGCAGGATGGAGGCAGAAGGAGCCCTGGAGGAGGCACACGGAGCCGAGAGACACGTGAAGAAACTGCGCTTGTCTTTTGGTCGTGGACGGGGTGACACAGATGTGGGTGAGACCCGTGGGGAGGGGACAATGGCAGCTTTTATCTTGATGTTGATTTGCTCTTTTCCTTCCGGGCTTGTCTGGTTGTTTCTGACCCTTTGCTGTGGGTCCCCACGGGAAGATGCTTTAGACTTGGGGCAGGCCTTGGGGCCTTGCTCTGGGCCAATCCCATTTGGATGGAGTTTTACCCACGAGGGGACGGGTAACTTTGGGTGCTTCATTTAGAAACTAGACTCTTTGCCTTACCTGTATTGTTTCCTAGTTTTATTAAAGTTCCTTTCCATTAAAGTCTCCTATGTTTTGTGTTGATGCGGCGGATGGCAGAACCCATTTAGAACAGGCAGGTTTGCGGGGTTTGGGCTGCCCCTCTCCCTGTCCTATAACAGAAGGATGTCTTGTGTTCATTTTGTTTTTAACAACAGCTCTGGTTCCTCCTCCCCCCACGTCTGCAATGCTTTTATGCAAACCAGATTCCCAGCAGAATCAGCCCAGAGACACCCAGGAAACCTGGGCACGGCTGTGCCCCCGGCCACGCCCTCAGCCTCCGCCATCACCCCGGGGGCCAGCGTGCCCCACACGGCTCCCTCTCCCCGAGACAGGGTCTTTTGTTTGTTCTTTTTACTAAGGAACTGCTGGTTGGTAACTCTGAGAATGATTTAGGGGCAGGTTTGCACCTCTGCAGGTGACTGTCACCCCACCCAACCCACCCCAAAGCCCCCACAGACTCCACCAGGTCCACTGCCCACCCCGCCCACCCCCACCCCCGCCTCAATTCTACGGTCAGATTTCTAGAATTATTTTGGTTTCTTTTTCTCGTTTGTTTTGTTCTTTATATTCCACATAGAAAATGACCCGGGGTGTCCTTCTCCTTCCCACTTCTGCTGGCTGCTGCGAGGGCTGAGCTCGGGGCTGGGTGGCTCTGGCCTCTCTGCTATTTCTCATCAATGCCCTCGGGTCCCCCACGCACCCACTGAAGGGGCCAAGGGGCAGGACGTCCCCTATGGAGGTGAACCCACGTTTCCCTGGAGACAGCAGCGCCCACCACGGCGTGACTTGGTCAGCATGGATGGAACCTTTATGGGGATGCCGGGGCCTCACCTTGCCTGGCTGTGCTCCACTGCAGCCTCTGGGTCCTGGGGGTGGAGGCCCTGGTGGGGGAGGGTGGGGTGAGCTCTGAAGCCCCGCTCCGTACCCAGCCCCAAGATGAGCGGTAAGTCTGCTCGCCCCTCTGGCGTGTGAGCTCACGGTCGTTCTTGGAAAACAACTCGAAGCGGGAGGTGAGACCAGGTAACCCTCGGTCCTCTGCTGGGTGTGGCGCGAGGCCAGTTCTCTGCAGGAACCGCACAGGCCTCCTGCCCTGGAGCAGGCCGGGCTCACAGGACACCCTCCCAGCCAGCACCTGGGCTTCAGCTGAGGTGTGTTTTTGCATATGCAACACGTTACTCCTCTTCACCCTCTAAAATTCCTCGTTTTTGCCAGGAAAAATGATCTAAAGAGCAACGGCTCCAAACCTCAATGACTGTGTTGGGGGGACACACGTCAGCTCCAAGCTGGTTTGCCGTGACTATGTCTACGCCTGAAGTCGCCCCACCCAGGCGCGGCTCATGTCTTGCGCACACTCGGGGAAGGGCAAGTTCAGAGGCGCCTGCAGCCACCTGCCTGCGCCAGCGGCCAGCGTCCCACCCGTGGGCCTGCCCCGGCCACGCGTCACCATGGGGACCAGGCCCAGCTCCTGACCAGCTGCTGTCTGCCAGCCAGAGAAGCCGATCACTGCCACAAGAACCTTGGTTCTGTCTCCAGGACTTCCTGAGGGGCCGAGCCTGAGTCGGGGTGTCTCTCCTTGGGACACCCCTGGCCTTCCCGTCAAGCTTCCTGTTCTGTCACTTGGTGGCTTTTTCTGTAAATCCTAGGTAATTTTGTTGCTGATTCAAGAAAGGCCTTTGAAGGAAGGAAAGGAAACCTGAGCTCCTCCGCCCACACCCGCGCTGCCCTCTGTGGTCACCTCCACCACCCTCAGGATGCTGCCCCCTCATGACCTCCCATCCCTGACTGACTGTTCGCACCCAGGTGCTCCTCATGCTGGTGAAAGAAGCATCAGCAGTAAAGGAGGGCCCTGTTCTCTGCCCTGTCGCCACAGGGAAAACAGCAAATACCCCTGGAAGAAGCCCGTGTGACGTCGTGCTCAACAATCGCAGCTTTCTCCGCGAAAATAACCTCCACGTGTGAGGTCCTGCAGGTGGGTGACCCCCTTATTCACCAAAGCACCCCATGTTGGGAAGGAACTGAAACCCGGTAACCCCCAAGGCCCAGGGCTTGTCAGGGTGCTTGGGCAGACCCCACGGAGATCAGTAACAGTTCCTCCTCCCCCACAGACGCGGGTGATAAAGTAAAACAAAACAGCCAGAGTCTGGGAAGATCTTCTGGTTTGAAGTCACAGGACCCACAGAACGCCCCACAGCTGTGTCACGAGCAGGCAAGCGGCGCCCCCTGCTGTCTGCCGTCAGGTTGTCATAAATGTGCCAAATGTCTCCTTTAAGGTGTCAGGCCTAGACAGCTCCTTCCTGTCCTGTTACCTGAACATGTGTTACTCGTGCCCACACAGCAGTACCGGCTCTCGCGGTGCTTCACAGCAGCTTTGTTCATCCCCAAACTGGGAGGCAAGTGGAGAAGTGAGTGGTGGTCCCTGGGCGGTGGGTGTCGTGCAGCCCCAAGGAGAAATGAGTCGCCACACCTCGGAAAGGTGGAGAAATCGTCAATGCTCATGACGAAGTAAAGATACTGGCCTGGAAATCCTGCCTCCTGCATAAGTGCAGGGTAAATGAGTGTCAGGCTTTTCCGCCCTCCCAGGATGGATGATGGATCCCTGCGGTCCTGAATGCCTGCCGGATGGTGGCACCTGGAGTAAGTGTGGGCATGCATAGGTGGGCACACCTGGGCTGAGAGACTGGGCTTCTATGGGCGGCGTCAGGGAACGCCAGGAGCAGAGCAGAACCACGAGAAGATAGAGAAGCAGAGGCCACGAGAGAACACCCGGGAGCCCTGGAAGAGTGAGGACTTGCTGGGGGTTGGGAGGCCTGCCCACCTCCTGGCACACCCCCACCCTGCAGCCCTGTACCTGGTGAATCCCAATAAAAGCCTGAAAAGCCACCGAGGGCTCCAGGACTCTCTTCTTTACCCCGTCTGCATGGGATCATAGAAAACCTGCACTGTCCCTTCCTGCCCCTACAACAAGCCAACCGTGGGCACTCTGGAAAAGGCAGGGGGAGGAGACACTCAGGGGTTAGTGGCTGCAGGTGAGGGGAGGGGGATGAGCAGGTGGAGCACAGAGGGCTTCTGGGCAGCGGAACCGTCCTGGGAGACTCTGATGCCACTCCACATCCGAACCCCATCCGACGGGAGCCCCCTGCAAACTATGGGCTTTAGTTAATAATGCTGTGGCTGTATCAGCTTATCAACTGCAGCAATTACACCTCATTAATATGAGGTGTTCATGACAGGGGAACTGTGAGGAACTTGACTTTCCTACAAACCTAAAACACCTCCCCCAAATTAAAGTCTATTTTTTTTTAAAGATTTATTTATTTATTTATTTATTTATTTATTTATGCAAGCACTGGGTACAGTCAGAAGCGCGGGAGGGTGAGAGAATTCACCAGAGCCAGAGTGGGGAGCAGAGCAGGCAGAAGGACCGAAGGACACTGCTGAGGGGAGCAGCGGGCGGCAGGAGAGGTCTGCGCGCCATGTGGGACCCTCCTCCGGTGGCCGGGGAGTAGCCAGGGATTGAACGGGTGCTGCAGAGGCTGCGGGCAGCTTCGCAACCCAGCGCTCAACTGCTGCGCCACTGGGGAGGCCCTCTATTTATTTTTTTAAAGGCCGGACGAGAGGAGGTGAAGATCAGGAAGGGGCTGAGGAAAGGTGGGATTGAGAGAGAAGGTGGGATGGGGAGGTGGTGGGGTCCAGGAGGGGGTATCAAAGGTGAGAAAGGGTAAGAGGAAGGGGGTGGGGGGAGCAGAGGGAGCAGAGGGAGCAAGGACAAGTCATTTGCATGTCGCAACCCCCTGCCTGTGGGGACTTACACATGGGAGAGGCAGCCAGGAACACTCAGTTGTGATTAGACATAAATAATATGACTGATATAAAGATAAGGATGTTTCAATAATTGTTAAGTTTTATACTGACTCAAGGAGCTGCTGCCCCTCCCCACCACCCTTCCAGGTGACTGACAGCCCGGAGTGGAGACGCCTGTCCTCCCTGGCGCACAGCACAGTGTCTGCTTTACCGGGTTGCTTTGTCGTTTTTGTTTTGTTTTAGGCCTGCGGTGCCACCGTGAGCCACGGTCCAGTGACAGACGGTAGAGATGATGCAAAGATGACCGAGAATGTAGGTGTATACAAAATATGCTAATGTGTAGTCATACAAAATAGGAGAGACATAAAGCTGTGCTCTTTTGAAGTCTTAAATGATGTGTGAATGGGTACAAAGAGGCATCAATAATAAGTCAGTCAACGACTTAGCAAGTCAATCAACAGAACTTGAGGCCACCCTGGTGGCACAAGGGGTTAAGCACGATGAAGGTATCCGCAGCCACTGCAGCACAGGTTTGATCCCAGGCCAAGGAGCTACCCACATGGTGCAGCAGACCTCTCCTGTCTCCCCGCTGCTCCCCTCAGCTGAGTGTTTCAGTCAGTCTGTCACAGGGCAGGGAGGGGGGCACACCAGACCCCGCAAACCTGCCTGCTCTAAATAGGCTCTGCCATCCGCCGCATCAACACAAAACATAGGAGACTTTAATGAAAAAAGAACTTTAATACAACTAGGAAACAACACAGGAAAGGCAAAGAGTATAGTTTCCAAATCAAGCACCCAAAGTGACCCGTCCCCTCGTGGGTAAAAGTCCACCCAAGCAGGATTGGCCCAGAACAAGGCCCCAAAGCCTGCCTCAAGTCTAAAGCATCTTCCAGTGGGGACCCACAGAAAAGGATCAGAAACAACCAGACAAGTCAGGGAGGAAAAAAGCAAAATCAAGACAAAAACTGCCATTGTCACCTCCCCACGGGTCTCACCCACATTTCTGCCACCCAGTCCACGACCACAAGGCAAGCGCAGTTTCTTCACGTGTCTCTAGGCTCCATGCGCCTCCTCCAGGGCTCCTGGCTCCATCCTGCTTCCTTCCTTCCTCAGTCTCCTCTGCAGCTTCTTCTCTCCCTGCTCAGCTCCGCCCTCCTTTTGGGTGGGGCAGGAAACCTGGAACCCCCTTTTCCTGCTCCCCACTCTATCTCTGGTGAATCCTCTCACCCCCGGCACCTCTGGCCTGCACCCCAGTTCTTGCATGCATAAAGAAATAAATCTTTAAAAAAATCAACATAATTTAAAAACCTCTGAAAGATTTACCTAAAAAAAGTCCATCAAATTTTTAAATTTTTGTGTTGGGGGGCGGGGTCTGCTGGTCACGTCTCTGACGGGGCTGATGTCCAGACCGCGTCCATCCCGCAGCTGAAAAGACGACCTGGTGTAAAATGCGCGCGGGGTCGCGGGGGTCGGGGGTGCGCGGGCTGTGGCAGCCGCCGGCCGCGGGGCGCGCCCTGGACACTCCCGCCTGCAGGGTCAGCGCCCCGGGACACCCGCAGCCGGCGAGGCCAGGCCCGCGGCGGGCAGCTGACCGCAGCCCCGGGATCGCCCCGCGCACCCGCCGGCCGCCCGCAGGGCCCCCAGCCCCCCGCGACCGCGCCCCTCAGCTGCGGAGCCCCGGGGCCGCGTCGGGGGCCTCGAGCGCGGCGGTGGGACCCAGCGGCCGAGCGGCCTGGCCCAGGCGGGGGCGGGAGAGCTCGGCCAGCCGGGAAACGCGCCCCCACCCGGGACCCCAGAGCCCCCCAGAAGAGGAGGCGACAGCGCAGACCGCGGGCCTCCCTCCCGCACCCCGGTCAGAGCAGGCGCCTGGGGGTGCAGAGCCGAGAGTGGGCTTGGGGGAGAGGGGAGGTGAGCCAGACCCCCCACCCTCGGCGCTGGGGGTCCCCCCGCCCACCCCCCATCATCAGTGTGGCCGCAGCGCCCGCGGCAGTCCGTGGGGTGAGGAGGGGCGCCCCCTGCCAGGCCGGACAGGAGGGGCACGGGGTGGGGGGCAGGGGGAGGGGGAGACGGAAGGGGAGACGGGGAAGGGGGAGACGGGGGGGGAGACGGGGAAGGGGGGACGGGGCGGGGGGCGGGACCCTCGGCCACGGGGTGATTCCGCAGATCAAGCTAAAAGCACGAGGGGGGGACCCCCGAGCACTTAAAATATGAGAAAGCCCAGAAAACAGCTCAAGGGGCGGGAATAAAGCCGGTGAGCACAGGCCGCGGCGGAGCTGTGAGTGGGGCCTTGGCTCAAGCACCCGGGGTGAGGCAGACACTCTGGGGGCTCACAGTCCAGCTGATGTGCAGGGAGGGACGCCTGGAACCCATACAATGTAGTAAACCAACGTTACTTCAATCAGAAATACAGTAAAAACTTAAAAATGGTAAACTTTATGCTATGTCTATCTCATCACAATAAAAGTTAACACCATCAGTCACTAAAGAAATGCAAATTAAACCACACTGAGGTCTCCTCTCCTCCATGAGCTGGCTGAAATTAATGTTTAAAACAACCACCTGCTGCTCCAAGGGCCAGCAAGGACGAGAAAGCATCTGGAGTTCCCAGGCACTGCCAGTGGGGGTGGACAATTGCACCCCCACTTTGGAAAATAATGTTTGCAGTCTCTTGGAAAGTTAAGCGTAGTGACAGACTACTGAACAGTCTCTCGCCCAGGTATGTATCCAAGTTAACAGAAAACTCACACTGACAGAAAAACCTCATGTGAATGTGTGGAGCTGCTTTATACATAATTGAAAACTCGTTACAATAAATGAAGCATGTTTTCAGTAAGTAGAGAAATAAACGCAGCTATGTCTGTGTGCGCATGTTAATTATCAAACATGGGGATCCAGCTCTGACGCCTCCCATACCAGCAGTGACACCCCGTTAGCAGCGAGCACACCAGCGCCCAGCACTTGGTGTCTAAATGCCATTCTCCTTGGAGAAGCAGCTGGTTGCAGGACTGGGGGAGGGAAACGCAAGACAAGTCGGAGCATATTACAGCGCCGCAGAGGACGGGTGTGCAGGATCATGGGTAGGAGGCGTCAAAAGGACGGGGGCACCCTGAAAGAGGTGTCGGTGGGCAAAGTTTACCTTTCTAGAACTATCCCAGCTAGTAAACAGAACAACAATACCATGGGAGCATCATCATTTTGCAGCTGCTGATAATTACTGGGTCTAGCCCGTGCTCACCAAAGATGACCAGAAATCAGTGAGAGGAGCAGCGGGCGTCATGTCTCCAGAGGGAGGTGCAGCCACCAACTCTAAGTTGCCACATAAACAGCAAGTTCATATAAACAAATTGTAAAGAAAATTATGGCAAATGAGTAACTGAACACTGCCTGGATATTTAACACTGAATGTTCCTTTTTTAGACGTGATAATAAAAGGAAGAGTCCCACAGCTTTAGCGTTATGTGCTGGAATGTTTACAGATGAGACGATATATTTAGGATTGACTTTCAAATAATCAGGTGAGGAAGGAATGCGGGGTTGGATGGACAAGACGGTGCAATTGAGATCTTTGCTGGGGCCTAGTAACGGGTCCCTGGGCTCAGGGCACGACCGTTACACTTCTCTGTATGCAGACGGCTCCACTCAAAATTTTTTCCAAAAATGTTGACAAAATGTTTATCAGGTTTCACTATTTCTATTTTTTTCAAATATTTCAGATACATGGGGTTAAGCGGGACACCCCCCAGCCTCTCCGGGAAAGGATGAGGCGTGATTTGTTGTTCGACAGGCAGCGTGTGATGGACTTTCCAGTCATCAGAGGCCCACGGCCTTCGACGCTTGGCTAGAAAGTCCTTTTGCAAGTCAAGCAGTTTCCGCTCTTGTTTTCAACGAAAAGGAAGGCAGATGTACCCACTAATAGGCAATTAAAAATTAACCATGCATCGCTATGGCATTGCGGCTCTGGGCATTTATCTGGGAAGGAATTCAAAGAGTTGAGCGCCACCGTCACAACGAAATTGTTTCCATTTCCATTTATTATTTATGTGGACAAGGCTTCTCAGGGCTGGCCCCGGCTAACGCCAAAAAAGAGGAAGGAATTGAACATCACCTGAACATCACCTCATTCCACCTTCAAGTGATGGTCAGAGCTTCATGTCGGATAATGGGGAAAGTTGCACACATGCCCCTGAAAGATGTTTTTCCAAATAAAAGCTACTGTTAAATAATTATTTTACAAATATTGTGACATTGTTATGTCGTACTGATTAATTGTGGAATAATGACACTAATAATTACTAAATACAAAAGAAATGTTTCCCTCTTAAAGCTTTATGGTCTGAGATCTTTTTTCAGTTTTCAGACATTTTTGCAACAGAAAAATGTGAAGGGGATCAGGATCTTCCAGCATAAATATTCACTACAGTGAGACACAATTCTGTGGGGTAGATGCATCAAGGAGGATGAAATGGTGCAAAATATTGCTAACTGGCTGTGAGGAGGAGCGTGTGCATTTTTTACACAGTGTATGGTGGGATCCAACATCCATGTGATTTATATAGTTTTTTATTTAATTTTTTTAAAGCTATTAAGATTTTTTTTTTTTAAGATTTATTTATTTATTTATACAAGCACTGGGCACAGTCAGAAGCGCGGGAGGGTGAGAGAATTCACCAGAGCCAGAGCGGGGAGCAGAGCAGGCAGAAAGACCGAAGTACACTGCTGAGGGGAGCAGCGGGCGGCAGGAGAGGTCTGCGCGCCATGTGGGACCCTCCTCCATTGGCCGGGGAGCAGCCGGGGATCGAACCGGTGCTGCAGAGGCCAACGGCAGCTTCGCAACCCAGCGCTCAACCGCTGCGCCACCGGGGAGGCCCTTTATATTGTTTTTTAAAGAAGTAGTAATTTTATTTCAAAATGTTACTGTCTATAATATGCTAGAAATTGTAGTCTTTACAAACATTCAAGATGAAAAATGTTTGGAAGTTTGTTTCAAATGCTCGAGAAGACCGAGATTGTTCAAAACAACGTCGTGAATACACAAGTGCAAACAGCTGAATTCCACTGTCCCAGGGCCTCCGTCAGGCGTGCGTGAGGGTATTTCTTTTTTTTTTTCCCTCAGCATTTGGTCTTAAATAAACTTGTATTAAAATTGAACCGGGCTTCAATTCGTGAGGGTATTTCTATAAGGGAGATCACGACAGGAAAAGCTGGTAGTGACCCCAACATCCACCCACAGGAGGTTGGAGAAATCATCAAGTGCCCACTTGGCAGTCAAGATGGACAAAATACAGGTGACCACATCCACGTGGATAAATGTCGCATGCACTGAGGAGACGCAACTATCAGAGGAACCCAGAGCAGATCTCATGTGTGACAAGGTTGATAAGGGAGAAAACCAAAACACCAACAGACAGAAGTTATACAGAAAGGCAGGGGAAGGGTGACAGGAAGAGTGGGGAGGCGATGACGTCCTGGCGAGAGCGACGATGGGGGACTTCAGGGTGACGTGAGAGCTTCCGGGCCAAGCTGCTTAAGTTGAGTGTTCGCTGTATGAGGGGTACCTGGTCTGTGCCCTCTCATAGATGGCGGCTCAGCTACAAAATGTCACCACGTTGAAAAACATGATGCAAGATAGAAGCTTTTGTATGAAAATACTACTATAAACATGTATATTCTTGCAAAGTGGATATCTATTTCGTTTAATTCCAATTGAAATGTCAGCTTTTTGTGTGTGAAATTAAATATTACGTTCTTAAGGCTCCTACAGGCTGAAGATGCCTGAGTTTAATCAATGGACAAAGACCAGACAAGCAAATCAGGGGGACAACGTGTGTAGCACCCAGTGGGTCCAAATAAGAAAGGGATTTAAGGATGTGACGAAGGAAGTAAAACATTGCTTTGCTTAGTGAGTAGTGCAAACGCCAGTGGTTTCCCAACTAGAAGGAAATAACTGAGCTCCTTCCTCACACTCTATAAAAACTCACAGATTTCATTCTTGTCTGTAAACAAACAAAGCAATAAAAATCTGAAACCAAAATAGAGAAAACTCTACTCACTCTGCAGGTCTACGTCTTCATCAAGACACTCATCAGGTCAGAAGTTACCTAAGGAAAGACAGCTGTAAATATTTTATGACGGCACAGGCACCATATATAAAGTTAAAGATTAAAAATAGATTTGGAACAAAAGATAAGAATTTAAAATCTATATTGTGAAAAGAGCTCACAAAAATAAAGAGAAAATGTGCAACAAATATGTAGACTGCTCAGAGGTGAACCATACAGAGCAATACACAAGTGAAAGATGGGGAACATAAGACATACTCAGGTTAAAGTTAAAATAAAAATTTGCAAAAATTAGAAAGTACTGTCAAACTATGGTGGTCAGACTCGGGAGCAAGAAGACTTTAATGCGCTGATGGTGAAATGTAAATTATTACAGTCTTTTTGGAAAGCTCTAATAATATTTATTTCCTTTTAAAATATTGATGCCCTCCAGGGCAGCCACCCTACTCCAGACACTCCATCTTGCAGCAGCAAACTCTCCAGCACTGCAGCTCAGGCACCTCAGTCTCCAGAGACAAAAAGGCAGGAGACAATGTCCATCAGTAGAATCTTGTGGAAATATGGTGCGGTCACTAAAAAGGATTATTTGCACTAGAATTCGACAGACTCCCCACACCATGTGGTCGAGGATGTGCAGAAACTGGTGGGGATGGAAAAGGGCACCGTCCCTTTGGAAACTGTTGGTGAGTTTCTTAAAAACTAGACACAGTCCCCGATATATTCCAACCACCCCACCCCGAAGCATTGTCCACAGCAGGAGAATGTGCACGGTCATCAAGAACTTGATGTGGGGCCTCCCTGGTGCCTCAAGCAGCCTCTGCAGCACGAGTTCAATCCCTGGGCAGGGAGCTATCCACATGGCGCAGCAGACCTCTCCTGTCTCCCCGCTGCTCCCCTCAGCAGTGGATTGCAGTGGATGTGCCTGTTCTGCTCCCCACTCTGTCTCTGGTGGGTCCTCTCACCACCACCCCCCTGCCTGTACCTCTGGCCTATTCCCCAGCTCTCATATGCATAAATAAATAAATCTTTAAATAGATAAGAAGAACCTGATGGTTCACAGAAGCTTTATGTGCAAGAGCCAGAAATCGGGAACAACCCAAAACTCTGTGCACAGGGGAGTGGGAAGCCAAGGTTCACACGGTGGCGTCACCACGGCTCAGTGAGAAACGAACAGGATGCCTGCAGTGTAGACGGCCCTCAGGATGGTTGTGCTGAGGGAAAGAAGTCAGACTGAAAATAAATGAACACACACAATGTGACTCCACTTGCACAGTCTAGAAAACGCAATTCCAAGAAGGCCAGGAGCAGAGGGGCCGCCCTGGGCTGCCGAGTCCGTCCCCCTCCAGCAGGTGGACCTGCGGGTCCTGCCCCCAGCGTCCCGAGGCTGTGTTCACCGAGCCCTCCCGGGTCCCTCCCCTGCCCTCTCTGTCACAGGCCCCTGGGCAGTGTCCGTCCTCAGGACTGCACCTCGGGGGTCCCCGGGCTCCGCTCTCTCCTGTCTCCTGCCTTGTCATCCGCACCCCAGGCCTCTCTGTTTGTTTCCCCCGGATTTTCTCTGGCGTCTTTGTGAGCTCGCGCCCACCCGGCTACTCGGGCAGCTCCCGCCCCTCCCGGCCTGTGTGGACGCGCGTACCCCGCGGACCGGCTTCCCCGGCTGCCTGCGCGGGGGCCTAGGTGTCCCGGCTGCTCCCCGGGGTCTCTCTCCGGGGCGCCCAGCGTCTCCCCCTCCCGCAGCGGGTCGGGCCTTCGCGGTCACTCTCCAGTGCGGGCGCAGGCGGCCCGCGGCGTGTGCCCTTCGGGGGCTCCTCCCACGCTGCCTTCTGACTGAGGGGCCACCAGTCCCCAGACGTCTGGAAAAGGGACCCCGTCTTCAGGGCCCGCTGCCTTGGGGTCCCGGCTCTCCGGGGAGGGCGGGGCTCGCCCGAGAAGGCCCTGGTGGTGCAGAGGTTGAAGACAGCACTATCAAGCTATCACCAGCCTCTGCAGCACGAGTCCGACCCCTAGACCTTGCCAAGGAGCTACCCACATGGTGCAGCAGACCTCTCCTGTCTCCCCACTGCTCCCCTCAGCAGTGGATTTCAGTAGATCTGCCTGTTCTGCTCCCCCATCCCGCACCTCTGGCTTACACCCCAGTTCTTGTATGCATAAGTGTAAGGACAGGAACAGGGCACTGAGCAGGTTTTCTGATCCAGCAGACCAGGTAAAGGAGGAGTCAGAGTCCTCAGTGGCTTTTGCGGGTCTTTTATTTAGATTTACCAGGCACACAGCAGGCAGGGGTACTGGGGGCGGGAGGCTGGTTGTCCTCCCAGCCCCCAGCAAATCCTCACTCTATCTGGGCTCTCTGGTGTTCTCTCTGCTTCTCTTCTTCTTCTCTCGGCTTCCATTTGTACTTGGCTTCTGCTGCGTCCCCTTGACGCCGCCCTTATAAACTCAGTCTCTCAGCCCAGGTGCACCCACTGCAGGTGCCGCCATCAGGCATGCATTCAGGACCGCAGGGTTTCCTCATCTATCCTGATGGCGGGAGGGCAGAAAAGCCTGATACTTTTACCTTACCCTACAATAAGTAAATAAATTTTCAAAAAAAGGGCCTCCTCGGTGGCGCAGCGGTTGAGCGCTGGGTTGTGAAGCTGCCCGCAGCCTCTGCAGCGCCAGTTCCAACCCTGGCTGCTGCCCGGCCACCGGAGGAGGGTCCCGCATGGCGCGCAGACCTCTCCTGCCGCCCGCTGCTCCCCTCAGCAGTGTCCTTCGGTCCTTCTGCCTGCTCTGCTCCCCACTCTGGCTCTGGTGAATCCTCTCACCCTCCCGCGCTTCGGACTGTACCCAGTGCTTGTATAATATAAATAAATAAATCTTTAAGAAAAAAAAAATGACACCATGAGTTCCATAAAAAAATAAATCTTCAAAAAAAGAGAGAAATAATAAATGATCCCTTTCTTACCTAAGAACGGCAGGCAAATGGCACTCATAAATGTCATTTCCCCTTTCACTGTTCCCTAAATAAGATGTCACTCATGAGTTGGTAGCAAAAAATCACAACTACTTCTCAATTTGGCAGCTTTCCTACAGAAAATAAAATAAATAATGTAGTAAGTTTGAACAAATAAAATAGATCATCAGTGATATGACGGGAACAGGGAGTGTCCAAAACAAGAAAGAGGAGGAGCTGAAAAGGAAGCAAAGACAATGCCTAGAAAATTTTTAATGGAATTTTAAAATTTAATAGAGTGTTTAAAAGCAGATTGCACACAACTCAGGCAAAAATCAGGTTACTTGGTAAGTAATTAAGAAAATGTAGCCAGAACAAAGCAGGTGGAAAGAAAGCTTTAAAATGGAGGCTGAAAGGGGGGTAAAAGCTGAGGAAGCCGAGGGAGAAGGTCACAGGCGCATTGAGCACAAACCCCGGAGGAGACATGGACACAGCTCAGGACGGAACCATCCAAAGGCCTGATTCAGAGAGTTTTCCAGACTTTAGAAGGGAAAGCATGGATTCTGAAACTCAGAATGCTTTAAAAAGATTCGTCAGGAAGAATTTTCAAGGGAAATTAAATTCACTTTTTAAAAAAGATTTATTTATTTATGCATACAAAGTTGGAGTACAGGGTAGGGGGTGAGAGGACTCACCAGAGACAGAGGGGGGTGGGGGCTAGCTCCCTGGCCTGGATGAAACTCAGGCCGCAGTGGCTGGTGATCGCTTGATAGCACTGAGACTTTAACCCCTGCACCACCAGGGAGGCCCTAAACTCACATTTCAAAATAAATCTTCAAAACACCAAAGACAGGGAAATGATTTTAAAAGAATGCTTACTAAATATTTACGGAATGCTTAACTAAAGCTAGAATTGCATAGCCCGTGAGAACAGCCATCCTGAGCTGGATCTGATTAAAAAAAAAAAATCTGATAAATAAAACCCAGTTTACCACCAGGGTTTCATTTGAAATAAAATTTAAAAGGATGACTCTTAAGAGAAAAATGATATCACAAAGTAGGCAGGAGGCCTCCCCTGGTGGCGCAGATGGTTGAGCGCCGCTCTGTGAAGCTGTCTGCAGCCTCTGCAGTGTGGGTTTGATCCCAGACGACCGGCGAGGGTCCCACATGTCACGCCCGCTGCTCCCCTCAGCAGCGTGTTTCAGTCAGTCTGCCTGTTCTGTTCCCTGCTCTGGCTCTGGTGAATCCTCCCGCCCCCCCGCCCTGCGCATCTAGCCTGTACCCCAGTTCTTATATAAATAAATAAATAAATAAATCTTTAAAAATAAATAAATAAAAACTTTAAAAAAAAAAAAAAGAAGAAAAGAGCGTAGGCAGGGCCTGCAGGAAGAAAAGGAGCATTTTTTCAAAAAAATAAGTAAGTTGAAGCAAACATTGAACAAATGAGAAAACCAAAATCTCTCACTTGTGGGGTTAAAATAAATCAGCTAGAACTACAATTCCTGGCAGGCATATCCTCTCAAGAACCTTCTAGGGGCCTCCCCGGTGGCGCAGCGGTTGAGCGCTGGGTTGTGAAGCTGCCCACAGCCTCTGCGGCGCCGGTTCGATCCCCGGCTGCTCCCCGGCCACCGGAGGAGGATCCCACATGGTGCGCAGACCTCTCCTGCCGCCCGCTGCTCCCCTCAGCAGTGTACTTCAGCCCTTCTGCCTGCTCTGCTCCCCGCTCTGGCTCTGGTGAATTCTCTCACCCTCCCGCGCTTCTGACTGTACCCAGTGCATGTACGAACAAACAAATAAATAAATAAATAAAAAAAAAAAACATGCCTCTATAAAAAAAAAAAAAAATTATCTCATATCAAAATTGAAGATGTTTTTTAAAAAAAAAAAAAAAAAAAAAAAAAAGAACCTTCTAGAGGCATCACATTCTGCAGAGAGAGGCTCAAGGTATTGATTGTCTCTAGAATCTGTTCAACAAAATGCACACGCTTTTTAAAAAAGACTTCTAGGGAACTCACTAAAAAAATAGGCAGAAATCCAGCTGACTGAGGACTGGGATTGGGGGAAGACAGTAAATCATCAGCTGGACCAGTAAGTGAAGCCAGAGAAGTTTCCACCCGGTGCTGGAAACGAACATTGCTGTCTCCTTCCTACTTCAGAAGGGATTGTGTCAAGAAATATTTTCATAATTTTTTGAATCAAGTTTTTTCTAAAGCTAATTCCCCTTTCTTGTGAAAGCAGGTCTGGGTGAGGCCCAGGCTCCGTCTCTGCAGGGCGGGAGGCCTGGGGCCTGTTGGCCAAAACATCTCAGAAGAGTCTCTGGGCCTCGAAAGAGTCAATAAAATCCCCGCGGCAGGGAAAGCCGCCCCACCCCTTCCTGCCATGGCACGGGGCTCTCGCTGGGACACTTCCCCTCACTGACCCAGGCAGCCCACAGAGGACGCAGGGGAATTCCAGGGGCCTTCCAGATTGAGCAAGGAATAGACACCACCCACATGGCAGCAGCAAAATGCCCCCTCCATGGCCTTCTGAGCCCTCGCTTAGGAAAACCCGCCCTTTGTGCCCCTTCCCTGCCCCTGCGGGACCAGAGGGAGGAGCCATGGAGAGGCCTGGAGTAGCCCCTGTCCATGCCCCGCCTGTCCAAGCCCCCGGCCAGCTCTGGGAGGGGCCAGAGCCCATGACTGCAGTTCGAGAAATGAAGAGAACTGAGTCTTGAAGGTCAAGCACGCAGTCTGGAATGACCCTGGAGTGGAAGCTCAAGGAGCCAACGCGCAGGGGCCCTGGGGAGGTGACAACACCGTTAAGACTAATTGTAATAGAGTAAAAATCAAAATCAACAAGCAGCTACATACCACAGACACACTACGGGGTTGGGGGGGCGGAGAAGGGAGTAGGATCAAAACAAGGGGGGTGGGAATTGTCCGGGGACTCTAACCAAGATGAAAATGCACGCATTGTGCAAAAATGAAAAATGATGTAAAAAATATATACAAGAAAAGAAAAGAAAAAAATAAACTGTCCAACTGCACTGATTAAAAAAAAAAAGCAGTGGCTCGAAGAAACTAGAAGCACTTCCTGCTTGTACTCTGGTTTTACTCTTTCCAAAAATGCAAATAAATAGGCTCAGACTGTTGCCCGCCCCAGGTCAAGGTCTTGGGGTCATCCGTGACGGAATTGTGCAAACAGACGAACAACGGCTGGTTTTTCTAAATAAACAGAAGCCGGGGAGCGGGGCCTGGCATCTGCTCTCCTGCAGAAGAGAAAACAGAGATTCAGAAACCTCCAAGGGCCTGCGGGTGGGAGCGGAGCAGGACAGGCCGGGACGGAGGAGAGGGATGGGAGGCCGAGGGGTCAGAGGGGGGACATCTGTTCATAGAGACTCAGGAACTTGAGGGAAAGAGACGCGGCCGGCGCCGGCAGCAAGAGAGCGAGCGCTGCGTGCAGTGACCATGGAGAAAGGAAGAGGAAAAAGGCTGAACGGACATGTATTGACCAGACCTTTCTGTCCGAGGACCGGGCGGGACTGAACAGCTTCTCAGGCTGGGGAAGGAAGGGCCGCGTCCTGCTTGGGCCTGCGCGTGCTGCTCCTCGCTGGGGTTCTCGCCCCAGACTCCACGCCCAGAAAACAGCTAACCCCAGAGACAGAACTCGAGGCGGCTTGGCCAGCACCGCCATCTCCCCGCCCGGCCCCGACTCAGGCCCTGTGCCCCCTGCTGCTGCCCACCATGACCGGCACCCCCACCTCTGCTCCGTGAACCCGCCGTTCCTGATCCCGCAGGCCTGGGGGGTGGGGTGGGCCACATCTCCACCCCAAGCTCTCCAGGAGCCAGAGAAACTCCCGCGAGCTGCAGGACACGGTGGCAAGATGCTTCTGCCAGACAGGACAGCAGAGGGAAACCAGCCTCTCCCAGTCGCGAAAACACGCGTTTGCTTCTTGAGTGACTACTCATTGACGTCGCCCAGGAGTCTGGGGGCAAAGCAGCCCAGTTGCCCCCCTACCAAGGAAATGAGGGTGTGGGTCCGGAGCCCTGCTGGCCTCCCAGCCAGCCGCTCAGACTCCCCGCTCTTGGGCACCCAGGACCGTCTTCTCTCTGCAGAGAACCTGGCCCTGCCCCCAAAGCCTCCTAACTAAGGGGCAGGCGCTAGTCATCACCCCTCGGCCGCTCTCTCCCTCCTTGCCCCGGGGCTGCCCAGGAGCGGGCGTGGTCCGCTGAGGGAGGGCGGCTCCTGCGAAGCCCACGCTGGGGCACAGAGCCATCTGCCCCAAGAGGAAATAAAAGGGTGGGGTCTTGGGGCAGAGAGGAGGGTCCTGCTGGGGGAGAGGGCACCCACGAGGAATAGAGAACCCCGACACCCAAGGACAGTGGAACAGGAAAGCTGTGGGAGATGTAAACAGTCCCTGCTGTCACAGCTCCTCCTCTGCCTCAATGCAGAGGTGGTTCAGGAGAAAGTGGGCCTCTCGCAGGCGCACCAGAGTCTGCTCCTCCTGCCTCATCGGCATCTGAGTTCACGGAAGAGGTGGCGCTGGAAATGCTGTAAGCTGGTGCTAGGCCTCATGCCAGAGAGGTTGTGCTGGAAACACCGTGAGCTGGTGCTAGACCTCGTGCCAGAGAGGTTGTGCCGGGAACATCCGTGAAGAGAGAGAGAGATGCCTCCAAGGAGAACAAAAGGCTGGGAGGATTCTCTGAATGTCTACGGGCCAGCCTGAGTGGAGAGGCGCGAGGGGGGACTCATTGCCCTGTGTGACAGTGGCCTGAGGAGTCACGGGACGTGGGGGGAAGAGCAGGGTGTGAGGAGTCCCAACGACAGCCTCAGAGCGCCCCTCCCCCTGGGTTTCTTCTCCTTTGTCTCCGCCCTGTTAATATTCCTGCCCCCCTGCTCCTTCCATGGCTTAAAAATCACAAAACAACAAAATCGAGGCACCCGCTGTCTTTGTCACGGGCTGCGCACACCGCGCAGGCCCCGCCGCGTGCCATGTGTTGGAAGCCGCGCGCCAGCAGGGCCTGGTCCAGGACAGCCCGGCACGGGAGCCGGTCAGCGGCACGGTCCGTGGTGCCCGTAGGCGCCACAAACCCCAAGCGTGACCGGGGACGGCTGCTCTGCACAGCGGGGACGGGAGAGCGTGTCAGCGGAGCCCCCGAGCCCTGCCCACAGGGCGGGGAGGAGCGCCAGGGACACCCACTCACAATGTGGGGCCTATCCAGGGAGGACTGGAATCTTTTCTAATCGGCCATAGACCTCCTCACCGTCTGCTGAGGGACACACCCTCCCGCTGCGGGCTGGATGGACACCACCCGCAAGACAGTCGGGGAGCAGGGCAGTTGGGGAGCAGTGCAGTCGGGGAGGAGGGCGGTTGGGGAGCACAGCAGGGAAGTCAGGGACCAGGGCAATTGAGGAGCAGGACAGTCGGGGACCAGGACATTCAGGGACCAGGGTAGTCGGGGAACAGGGCATTTGGGGACCAGGGCAATTGGGGAGCAGGACAGTCGGGGAACAGGGCATTTGGGGACCAAGGCAGTCGGGGAGCAGGGCAACTGGGGACCAAGAAAGTCAGGGAGCTGGATAGTAGGGAGCAGAGCAGTCAGGGAACAGAGCAGTCGGGGAGCAGGGCAGCCGGGGAGCAGAGCAGCCGGGGAGCTGGATGGTTGGAGAGAAGAGCATTTGGGGCCAGGGCAGTCGGGGACCAGGGCAGTCAGGGAGCTAGATAGTCAGGGAGCAGGGCAGTCGGGGAACAGAGCAGCCAGGGAGCTGGATAGTCAGGGAGCAGGGCAGTAGGGGAGCAGGGCAGTTGGGGAGCTGGATAGTTGGGGAGCAGGGCAGCCAGGGACCAGGGCAGTCAGCCCCTCCCTGCAAGACACACAGACACACGCAGGACCAAGGAGAGGCACCGTGTCATTTCTCAGTGAGCTCATCTTGCTGGCGCCCGCGGGGGTGGTTTATCAGCCTCTGGGCTAATGGGTGTCCTTACACACTCCCCACCTTGCCCTTCTGGGCTCGTGGCCAGGCCGAGCTTTTGCATCCGCCTGTTCTTCAGAGAACTAGGCCCAGTCACCCCTGGGAACGTAGGGTTCTGGGCACAAGCTTTCCCAGCCAAAGGCTTATGGGCTGGGACGTGGGCTTGAAGGCCCAGGTGGCTTGGGAGGCTAACGAGAATGCGGTCCCTCCAGCGCGCAGAGTGCAGCTCCACATCTATTATTCATGCGTTAAGCTGCTGGGTGCGATATGCCATCCCCGACAGAGGAGAATAAAATCAGATTCCCTTTCCCTCCCACTCAGGCCAACCACTGGCCCAGCCCCGGCTGCGGGAGGAAGGCCAGATGCCTCGCTGGGCCTGCGGCCTCTGCACCCCTGCCCCTGCCCCAGCCACTGGGGCTGCTGCGCCTCACCTGCTCCTGGACACCCCTCAGGGCCCAAGTGTCTCCCCTGAATATGCCCCTACAGCTTCTCAGGCTTAAGATATCTGCTACCTCCCTGCCTGCCTCCCTCCCTCCTGCGACCATCCCAAAAATGGCATCTGCAGAGGCTTCTGGGCCCCCTTACACCCAGCCCTGCCCCTCCCTCCTCATGGACCCCAACCCCGCAGCTCATTCTCCATTACCACTCCTCAGCTGGGCCCTCTGGACTCAGCACACAAACTGAGCTGTCCCGGCAGACTGGATCCTGGGAAACAGGCGTCAAGGGGGGCGTGGAGCTCAGGCCGCACCTGCCGGGCCAGCCGCACCTACTGGGCCGGCAGCACTGCGTGGCTGGTCTCAGCGCTGACCTGCCCTCCCACCAGCTGATGAATTCACAGATCTCTAAGGGTGCAGCCATGAGGGCCCTGGGGAAGGCACGCAGGCCCCTCATTTCGGCAGCTCCCACCCGCTCAGCACAGCTTGGTGAGGGGCGCCGTGCAGTGGACAGAGGGGTGCTCTGAGCCGGGGTGCTTGGCTGTGCAGACCAGATCCTCCCAGTAACAAAACCGACCTCACGGACCTGGGTAAAGTCACTTGGAAACGCAGAACATCAGAAGAAGCCAGAACCACCCGGCTCTCAGCCCTGCAGACCAAGGCCTGTGCGCCTGTCTCCAGGAAGCTCAAGGGTGCATGCTTGTCTTACGTATTCATATGTGCACAGGGACAGCTTTAAATTGATGGCATCATTTGCAATTAATTGAAGAATAATAAGTGTGGTGGGGGGGTGGAAGCATCCTGTCCCTCACTTGCTTCACACAATCTGAAATCCCACAGGTGGGAGCTGTAGATGCTTAGAGGCCAACTCAGCAGGTCAAAGGCACCTGCCCCCTGAACCACAAATGGGGTGTTGCCACCTGGGCTGCAGAGCAGGAGGCGGTTGCATCTGGCTTCTTGGGCCCTCGTCTCCCCGGATGATCAGTCAGGTCCCTTCTAACCCCACTCCCGCAAACACAAAGGTCCAGCCCTTGTGCGTGAAGAAAGGGTCCGCGCCCTTCTCTGCAAGGTTGTTCTCATGATTGTTTCTCTTTATTCAGCAGGGGATGCAACCGTAGCTGTTCACTGCGTTCAAGGACCTGGAGTGAGGACGGTGGGCGGTGGGTGAGGGGGCTGCATGGTGGCCGGAGGGACGGCCAGGGGAGAGAGCCGCGGGAGGCGCTGGAAGGCAGCACGGTCCTTCCCACAGGCCCTGGCGGCACTGGCGGGGACATGAGGGCCCAGCGGGGTCTTCCCTGGGCTCTGCCCGGCGTGCAGGGAGGCAGGTGGGCGGGTCTCTGCCCCTTCACAGAACCAAGGGGACCTTCTCCTTGCAGGGGGAGGGAGGCACTGAGTTCTCTGCAAGCAGCTTCTTCTCTGTCTCTTCCTCGTCCTGGAAAAAACAGAGGATCAGTTATTAGAGGGAAAAGGTGGGGGCAAAGCCAGCTGTCTAGAACCTGAATTCAGGAAAGAGCGGACAGGATGGGGCCCGGGACAAAAGTCCTGGCCAGAAGGAGAGGGTGGTGGTGAGTAGGGAGCACGGGAGGGGGTAAGCGGCAGAGAATGGGTCCCCTTCCCCAGACTTGGAAGGAAAGGGCCAGCAAGTGCTGGAGGATTCCTGCCAGCAGAACTGTGGGGTCCCAGGAGCTCTGACAGCAGGGGCCCGCCTACTCCCCCCAGGCCCACCACCCCCAGCACCCCCCGGCCACTCACCAGGGGCAGAGGCCTCTGGCCACACACACTTCGAAAGCGCACGCCCAGGGAAGCCAAGGAGACGATGCCCTGCAGGAGCGAGACAACCAGCAGCAGGGCGCGGATGCCCAGGAACAGGTTCTGGGCGCGTGGAAGGAAAGCAGATGGTCAGGATCCGCGGCCGGGGTGCTGCTCACCCCCTCCCAGCTCGGCCAGACTGTCCAGCTGCCTGCCCCACAAAGCAGGCTGCCTGCACCAGCTCTGAGGGGGGTCACAGCGTCCCCCATTGTCTTGCGTGCAGGGAGACCTCACCTCTATGGAGAGCTGGGACCTATTTCTCCACCCCTGGCCAGGACCCGTGAAGGCCATTTCCAGGAAAATTCTTGGTGACGCCAAGGTCAAGGGAGCCTTTCCCAGGCCCTGCAGCTTCCTGAAATGCTCACAAGTGGGCTACACCCCTGGGGGACCCAGCTGGCCAGGTCGGAGAAGCCTGAGCCACGTGGAGAAGCCACACAGGCTCTGGCAGAGAGCCCCCCACCCCCAGCTGCAGTCCCCGCAGCGCCAGCCGTGTCGCAAACTGTCCTGGACGTCCAGCCCCGTCCAGCCTTCGGATGACGTCACCCCACTGACGTCTGACTAGGCTCGCTGAGAAAACCCAAGTGTGATCTGCCCTCTGAGCCCCCCACCCACAGAGGTGTCAGGAGCCCTAATAAATGGTGGCTTTAAGCCACGGCCTCCAGGACACCCCCAGATCCACTCTGAAACGTCTCCTCCTTGCTCCATCCTCTTTGATTAACGGATCTCTGAGCCATGAAGAAAGCCTCCCTCCCTGAAGCCGTGAAGAAACCTCCCCCCCAAGCAAAGACCTCGGGCCCCGCCCTGTGCCCGCCTGGCCCCACCTGGCCCCGCGGCCCGGCCGGCCCTCACCAGCAGCATCTGCATGTAGTCCCGGCACTGCTCCTCGCGCCAGCCCCAGCCCTGGAGGCCACACAGGGAGTCCATGAAGCCGTCGCTTTGCCAGGTGAAGCTCATGGCACAGAGGACGGCAGCAGCCAAGGCCGTGGCCACGGCCGCCATGGTGAGCAGGTCTGACGCGCAGCCCTGCGGGGGGACAGGCTCAGAGGCCGCTCTGAGAAAACCCAGGTGAGACCCCCTCTGAGCCCACACCCCCAGGATGGGCCGCTCTCCGACCCGCCCCCCACCCTGTGCTGGCCCCGGAAACCCTCCCCAGCCGCCAGGAAAGAGCTCACAGCATCAAGACCCAACAGCAAGACGGCAGAGGGAAAAGCGGAGCTGCGGAGGGCCCCGGGGAAGGCTGGGCAGGAGGCCGGACTCACGGTGCACTTGCGCCCCCGCTTCTCATGGACGATGGTCCCAGCTCCTGCTGCGAACGCCTGCGAGACAGACCCCAAGAGACCCCAGCTACTCTCCTGCAGGACGGCCCGACACCGCACCCACAGGCCCTGCACCGTCAGCTCAAGGGGGCCCCAGCGACAGACCACCTTGCCGGTGGACATGCCAGCGTGGCCGCCCACCTTTCCCAGCCTGGCCCTTTGTGGGGAGCACAGGGGGTGTGGGGTCCTGCCACCCCCTAAGGCAGCTTCCTGAAGGCAAAGGGCCTTTGGCCTCCAGGTCCTCAAACTCCTGACCCCAGCTGCGAGGAACCTCCCCTTGCCCGTCCCCACGCCCCCCTCAGCCCCGCCGGTCCTTACCACCGCCCCTGCCCAGAAGGCACAGCCCGTGGCGCGCAGCTGGATCCAGGGCCCGATGTAGAGGAAGCCCCCCAGGATGCAGCTCACCGCGCCCAGCAGCACCTGCGTCACCTGCAAGATGGAGGAAAAGTCAGATCCAGCTCTGAGCCCGGGGCCCCCAGCAGCCGCCCCACTCCCACCAAGTGGCGTTTTTCTTCCCCTTCATCTCTGATTCCGGAAGTTTCTCTCCCCTTTACACCCACGAAGCAGCAGGCCCTGGCTCCCGCCGTGCCCCGAGGTGGCTCACATCTGTCCTTCGTCACTTATTACACTTGGTCGTGCGCCTGCTGACCCCGCCTCCCCCTCGCTCACCCCAGGACGCGCCACAGAAGAGTGTGGTGGGTGACGGTCCCCAGAGGCCAGCCGTTCACGGTCCACTCACCTTTCAGGCCGAGAGCACACTTTTGGGGGGCATGGTGGTAGCACAGGGCTAGTTCCACATCCCATGCACCCCACAACGGGCACCTTAGCTGGACCGACAGCCCTTGGCAGCCAGCATCTGTCTGACAGGCCCCCAGCCAATCCTGCACCTCCTTTCCTTCTCAGAGTGTCCCCAATAAACTTCTGACACCCCGAACCCCGAGTCAGCACTGGCCTTCTGGAGAGCAAGACTGTCCCAGCCCCTCTGGCATCACAGCCTGCCTGTGCCGCCCACCTCAGATCATCACACCCGAGCTGCATACCCTGCACCCCGAGTCCACTCACCCCTGCGTCCTGGAGCCCCATCCAGAGGGTCTGGACTCCTCTGCTCAGCACCCCCGAGACCCCTCCCCCAGACCCACCGGGCTCTGAGGCAGCCTCCCGGGGCTGGGAGGCCAGGCCCAGCCCAGGATCCGCCTCCTGCCGGAGCTGACTCCAGCCTGGCCACTCGGGGCTCCCGGCCCCGGGGCCCGTCCAATCCCACCAGCCTGGGCCACGCTCCCTGCGCTGACCACTGGCCCTTGCTTCCCGCTTCTTTGCTGCCTCCCCCAGCCTCTCATCCTGCCGTCTTGTACTCCCTTTCACCTCATCTGTGTAAAGCCACCCCCTCCCCACCCCAGATGCAGAAGCTGTCACCTGCAGGACGCTGCGGGTCTGCCTGGGCCTCGATGTAGTGGCCCGGTCCCTCCGAAGGATGCCCAGGACTTTTAGGTTACGCCCCTGGGGTTTTCTCTGTGGTTTCCCCAAAAGTGCCTGTCACAGGCCCTGCAGACCCTCAGTACCCCCAACCTCCAGGGGACCTGCCACCCACCCCCTCCTCTGACCGGAACCCCTCCTTCCCCAAAGACGAGGCCCATGGCTGCTCCCCATCCTGGGGATGCGCTCCCCAAACCTTCTTTCAAAAACAAGTAGGGCTGTAAGTCGGGAGTCCTGAGGATTCCACCCACTACCCCTTTTTTGCCTCCGAGGGAAGGCGCGTCCCCACCGGCTATGTGCCCTCTGCTGCCCACTCTTACCCCCAGGGCCAGCTGCCTGGAGCGGATGCCGGCCTTGGAAGGGCCGCTGTCCGTGGGCCGAGAGAAGTACTCCTTCAGGGAGCTCCCCGCCTTCAGCAGCTGAGCCAGGGCCGACTCCTGGTGGATGTGGATGTTGATGTGGGTCGGCTGGGACAGCGTCGAGGTCACCTCCACCCCGTTCACGGTCACCGTGTTCTGCTCCATCCCGCCTGCTGGAGCGAGAGTGCACAGAGGTGAGGCCGGCAGGGCGGGCAGGGTGAAAGCACAGACACTGCAGGGCTGAGGGAGAGAGAGCAGTCTCCCCAGCACGCTGCTCAGGGCTGCCCGCACCGGCATCACGTGACTCGCCTGGGCTGGAATCCCGACCCCCTCGAGCATCTCCCTCCATATATCCCCTCAGGCTCCGCCCAGGAGGGCCTGACACCATCTGGACTCACATTGGACCAAGAAGGAGTCTGTTTTCAAATGCTCCCCAGAGCAAAAATGGAATTCTGGGAATTAGACGGCCCCTCCCCCGTGCTGCAGGTGGTTCTAGGGAGCCCCACCCGCCCCGCAGGTGTGAGAGGCTAGTCTAGACCCCAACATCTCCTCACTTCACCACCCCTTCGGTTATTTTTTTGCCTTCTCTCTGGCTGTAGCTGGACTACGTCTCCAGGGCACTTCAGCACCCCTGGCCTCGCACCAAAACAATCCCCTCCATGCGGTCCCTGTGGGTGGTGTCCCTGGAAGACCCTGAGGGAGCAGAGTCATCGTCCCAGTGCCTGTGTGCTCCCCGAGCTCTCGTGCTTCCTGCCTGGCCTCCTCTGAGGTGAGAAGGACAGACGTGCGTCCGGCATGGTGCTGAGCAGCGGCTTGCTCACTGCCACACACAAGCCCAGCTCCAGGCCATCTCCACCCCCTGCACCCAGATCAGAGCCGATGAAGACTCCGACTCCAGGCTCGGGGCCCATCCCGCTGGCCTGGACGCTGTCCCCTGCCCAGCTGCGCCCACTGTCCCTGGAGCTACAGATGGAGAATCCCCACCGCCCTGGCCCTGGGCCTCAGGCCAGGTCTGCTCGCACATCCTCCCTCCTGAGCCAGCCCTTGGGAATCAAGCAAGAGGGACGGGAGCCTGGAGGGCCAGTCCTGAGGAGGGAGAGCGCGCGAGCCTGTGCTGACCCCCTGGGAGGCACCACCTGGCCCGGCCCTGCTCACCTGCTGTCCCAGGGAGCCAGCGGCCAGGAGCGCAGGTCTGGGTCTGGGAGGAGCAGACCTGGAGCTGAGGACGCCCCCAGCTCCGGCTCTGGCAGTGGGAGGGAGCAGGGCAGAGGGGAGGGATGGAGGGAAGAGGCCCTGACCTGCAGTGTCAAAACTTCCCAGAAAATAGATGGAGCCAAGGGGCCCCATGTGGGGGGTTTGGTTTTGAGATGACCGAGGTGGTCAGGGAAGGCACAGGGCACACGGGCATCCACATGCACACTCACGCCCTGGCACACACTCTGCACACTCATGCCCTGGCACATACCCCGCACACTCACACCCTGGCACATACCCTGCACACTCACCTGCGCCCTGGCACACCCAGCAGAGGTGTGCTCAGAAACCAGGGGCCGGTGAGCAGGGGCGAGGGCAGCCTCAGGGTGTCCGGGGCTGGTCAGCGCAGTCCCCAGGCCGCCCGCCTCACCTCACGCCTGCCGTCTGGCAGGCCGCAGCCAGAGAGCCGCTGCCGCTGCCGCTGGAAAGCCCCTGCAGAGGCCCCTTGGCCTGTGGCCTGCTGTCTGCCGGGAAGCCTGCTGGAGCCAGACACTCCCCTTCCATCACTTCCTCCCTGCCTCCCCGCCAGCTCTGCTGCCCTCCTCCAGCCCAGCCCTCCCGGCCCTCCTGCCCTGCCCAGCCTGGCCAAGGAGAGCAGGGGAGACAAGCACTACCCAGAGCCCAGCACGGCACCACCCGAGCGGCCTCCTCACAGGTGTCTGCGTTTCTGCCTCTGCACTTGGGGGACCAGCGAGGCAGCGGGTCGGTGGGGGGGTCCCCTAGCACCACACAGACCTTGTTCTCTGGGAAGGTGGCGGCCAAGAAGCGGGTGCGTCCCTGCGTGATGCCCAGGGGCCTCCCCAGACCTCCACCTCCACCCAGCCCACCGGGGGGCGGGGGGCAGCTGGGCTGGGCAGTTCAGGGCGGGTGGTGGAGAGGACAGTATTTAGGGGCCGCGAGGTGTCTTGGGGTGCAGCAAGGGACTGTGGCCACTACAGAAGCTCAACGGGCAGTGCGTCGTGGGGGTGGGTCCTGGGGGGTGAGAGCCAGGGTGGGGTCTGGCCGCCCCATGGGCTGGAAGTGGGGTGTGTGGAGCGGTGGAGGTCGCAGGAGGAGCATGGGGTCAGCAGATCTGGGGGACGCCCCGAGAGCTGGCCGGGCAGCTGCTCTGTGACCAGGCGCCCAACCTGAGAGGCTCTGCCCGCATCGCCCCCGCCACTCCCCTCCTCAGGCCATGGCTTCAGACGCGGGCCCCACCGCAGGTGGCGAGGCAGCCCCCGTGGCCCCCCAGCCCACCCACATCGACGTGCACCTGCACCAGGAGTCGGGGGTGAAGCTCCTGCTGAGCAAGTGCTCCCTGCTGAGCCCCGGAGCCCCGGGCGCCCCCCGCCGCTCCCCGGCTGGCCGGCTGCTGGTGGCCTCATGGGTGAGTAGCCTCTGGGGCCCTGATGTCGGGGGGCGGGGCGGGGTCACCCTTCTCCTGCTCTCTGCACAGGACACTGAGCCAGATTTCTCTGCTTACGAGAAATCAAGCTCTCCCACCCCGTCCTGCCCCCTTCCTCACTTTCTCGGTCCCCAGTAACAGCCAGGAGGCAAGGCTGCGCAGAAGGGCTGCGGGGCGCAGGGGGCCATCTCCAGCTGGTGGAGACTGAGGCCCCCTCCACAGCCCCCATGTGGCTGGCTCTCCCCACCCCCGGCCCCTGCTCTCCCCTCCGGGGCCCCCTCCTCCCTGAGGCCCCCCCATTCCTGTCCCCCTCTAGTGTTCCTAGTCCCCCTCCCCTGCTGCTCCTCTCCTCCCCTCACCCTCCTCCCCTTCTCTCTCTCTCCTCCCTTCCCCTCCCCAAGCTCAGGACGCCCCCAGTGACCTCAAGGCCGGCAGGTCCTCTCGCCCCCTCCACCCGCTGCCCCTGGGCCCAGGATGGCGCCAACTCTGGAATCCTTCATCTTCCAGGTGGTGCAGATCGTGCTGGGGATCCTGAGCGGGGTCCTGGGGGGGCTCCTCTACCTCGGCCACTACTCCTCAGTGCGTGACTCGGGAGCTGCCATCTGGACAGGAGCCGTGGTGAGTGGGTCCCCCAAGGGGGCGGGTGGCCCCGGCTCCGTGACAGAGCATCCGCCAGCGAGCCGGAGTGGTGCGTTCGCGTTGGAAGGAGCCGGCCTCCTGCCCCGGGCTGACCTGCTTCTGCTCCCCCCAGGCCGTGCTGGCTGGAGCTGTCGCCTTCATTTATGAGAAACGGGGTGGCATCTGTTGGGTGAGTTTGGGGCAGGGCATCTGTTGGGTGAGTTGGGGGCAGGGCAGCGGTGGACCCCAGGCCCGGAAGCTGGAGGCCACCCCAAAGCCCCAGCACATCTCTGATCCCAGGCTGGGCTCCAGGAGAGTCTGAGCCCCAAGCTCCCTCCGCCCCTCTCCCCGCCAGGCCCTCCTGAGGACCCTGCTCGCCCTGGCGGCCTTCACCACGGCCATCACCGCCATTGCCATCGGCTCTGCGAATTTCCGAGACTACGTCTACTTCTACAGAGGGGACTTCTGCTACAGGGACTCCTGGAGGGGCTGGCCCACCGAGAGCCCCAGCACAGACAGCCCGGCGGAGGAGGAAAGGATGCAGCTGTGTCGCTACTACGTGGCCATGGGGAAGGTAGGGGCAGGCCGGGCCGGCCAGCTCGGTGCCAGGAGCCAGGCCATCCTCCCCAAACAGAGTTTGACCAGAGGAAACAGCTGGCGAGACACTGCAAAAATATTACTTTGACCCCGAAATCTATGCTGGTTGTTTGGGGCAGAGACTGGAGGGAGGTGTGGTGATGGGCCACTGGCACTGGGGTTTTGGGGGTGGACTGGTGTCCCCCCAATAAACAAACCAGAGGCACTGCCTGCAGTGGGTGTACAGACGGGGAGACACCAGCACTGAAAGGATGAGATGAGGCAGCATCACGGGGTGTACAGCTGAGAGGGGTAGAGTCCCCTCAACTTCTCAAGTGTGGCGGTTGTTGGGGAACCCAGCCCAGGCCCCACCCCTCCAGACGAGAGCGCTTTCTGCTGCACTCTGCACCTGGGCCTTGCCCGCCCCCATCAGGACTCCTTCCTCTGCCCTCTCCAGAAGCTAGAGGTGGGGTGATGAGTGGGAGGGACGCCCACGGGTGAAGGGCGTGGGACAGAGCACACTCAGCAAGTCACGCCGCCCCCTGCAGCTTTGGTCCCTTGTCCCAGGCCTTCTTCATAAGCCTCGAGTCCATGCTCTTGGGGGTGTGGGTTCTGCTGCTCCTGGCATCTCTGACGCCCCTGTATCTGCACTTCCAGAAGAGACGCTGCTCCATAAAGGTGAGGCCTTCACGCACATGTGCACATGTGTGGGGGGTGGGGTCGTCCAGGGGAGACAGGAATGGAAAGCTGGTGGTTTGGGGAGGAGAAAAGGACCGTTACAGTGAGTCCCAGGGGGTATGGCCCCTAGTCACAGCCCAGCCTAAAGCGCTCCTGTCTCTGACTGAGTGGCCTCTAGGCCAGACCCCAGAAGGCAGGGGAGTCCGCATCTATGGTGAGACTTTGGGGCTCTTGGCATCAGGTGCTGTAAGGATAATGTTGGGCCAGGTTGGCTCCAGAATTAAGCTGCTCTGGAGAAGAGAATTTCTTCTCCCCATTGGGGCTGTCTCTGTTCTCCCTCTCCCTTAGGAGAAAGACCAGAAGAAACTGGTAGGAGAGAGTGGAATCTAGCCTGCCTGTCCTGCAGGCCTGGCACGCCCTCTGCGCTGGGTGTCCCTGCATCTGGCACCTGGAAGAAGAGATGCTCCAATAGTGCCCACCCCACGGCCACAGCCATGGCCCAGCCCGCCCCCCCACCCTGGCACAGCAGCCGTGCCCACTTCTTGCTCACTGTCACCACCTGCTTGGGCTTCACGCCCCCTCTTGAGCGCCGATGATAATAAACTCACGTGTCATGGCTGGTCTTCCTGCTCAGTTATTCCAGGGCCGTCTCTTGGCTGGGGCAGCAGCCATGGGCCAATTCGGGCCTAAGATGCTGCCCCTGTGGCTTCCAATCTCCATCTGGGCCGGGAGTTGCTCATCTTTGATTCTTTGGCCTGGGACTGTCGTTCCAGACACCAGGGTTGGAAGAATAATGACGGCTAACACTCGGAGCCCGCTTCCTATAACTTAGATTTAAGAGGACAGATATTTTGACAATTGAATTGTTTTTTGGTTTGTCTATTTAATAGATAACATAATTCTAAGATGCAATCATCCTTTGAAAAGCAAGGTCTCTAACAATATACTGAAATAGAAACCCTGAGTAATTGTCTCATGAATAAAACACCTAAAACTTGTGAAGGTATGAAGCTGTACTCCCAAAATTGGTAAAATGTGAATCGTATTTTTTAATTCATGAGTAAACTGTCAAGAAAATGAGGGAAACCCTCAAATTAGGAGTAGGAATTCAGAGAGCTGAATCTTGGAAGGAGTATCTGGCTGTTGAGTCATCCCATGGCCACCCGGTGGTCACTGGCTCCACCGACCGGCCCACAGGACCCAGCATATCATTGGGCTGGCCGCTAAGTTTCATTACAGCAAAGGGGTATGTAGCAGAATCCACACATATCAGGTGGACTCTGGAGGAATCCGTGCCAACTTCCTGTTCTCCCACGAGGAAGGGCCACATGGTAACTGGTAACATGAGTGCAGTGTTTGGGGCCTGGGAAGTCCATTTAAGACTCAGAGCCCAGGGTTTTCAGGGGGGCTGGTCACGTGGGTGCCCCGTCTGCCTGAAGAATGGCAGCAAATCCAGAAGAAAAGCCGGCATCCACCCACGTTGTTTGCACAAACAGTCCAGGCAAGCTGATGCGGTGGAACTCATACTCCATGCGGATGAAACAAGCTTATCTGAGCAGGAATATTTCAAAAGCCTAACTCCAAGGAGACAGCCAAGGGCCTTGGAAAGGGCAGCAGACCTCTCCTGACTTACCCGCTGCTCCCCTCAGCAGTGTATTTCAGTCAGTCTGCCTGTTCTGTTCCCCACTCTGTCTCTGGTGAATCCTCTCACCCCCAACCTCTGGCCTGTACCCCAGCTCTTGTATGCATAAATAAATAAATCTTTTTTAAAAAAGGGCTATGAGAAACAATAAATGAACATAGCAAAGTGGCAGTTTACAAAACCAGCATTCAAAAATCCGCAGCATTTTTATATGCAAACAAGGAACAAGAAGCAAAAGAACTCTATTTATTACTGCTCCAAAAAGAATTAAATACCTCAGAATCAACCTAACAAAGAGGTAAAATACCTATACTATGAGAACTATAAGACGTCATGTTTTAAATGACTTAGATAGCGGCAGAGGAGATGGGAGATATCCCATGCTCATGGATAGAGAGAATCAATATAGTCAAAATGACTCTCCTGCCTAAAATAATAAACAAATTTAATGCAACGCCATCAAAACACCAGCAACATATTTCAAAGAAACTGAACAAAATATTAAAATTTATATGGAATCATGAAAGATCTGAAATTGCAAAAGCAACCCTAAAAAAAGGCTTTTAGCTCTATTTCAAATACACAATCATTCTTGAATATTACTTTATCAACAGAAGGTAGAGTTGGTGTGACATCTGATTTTCTGCAGAAGAGGAAAATGAAATCCAGAACTCTCTGAGGCTGTTGGGAAGGAGATAGGGCTGCAAAGAGTGACAGACACGGAGGAGGGGCTGCAGGAGGATGTGGAGGAGGGCTGTTTTCTCAAAGAAGCAGACCAGCCAGCTGCAACAAACAGAGGAGGTTGCCAGATTCTGATGCAAAAGACCACTTCTGAGCCCAAGGACAAACCAAGTTGACATTCATTTATCTGGATGACGAATGGAAAGAATTTTATATCCAGTCAGGCCATAAAAGGACTGATTTAGAGACACTGTGTAGAAGAGCAATTGATACCATCTTTAGCTTAAGGAAGAAACTAATTCACCAGAGTCGTTATTTACCCTGAAAATGACAATATGTTTTTAAATTTAATGCTTAACAAGCTCAAAGATAGAATTAAAACAAGACTGAATTTAAATTCAAATTCCGAGTTCCATGTCTCAATCCAGATGTGATTAGCCCTGCCACCTAGTGGTTACAAAAAAGTCTTCAAGAAAAAACAGAAAACAAATTTGTGCGTGTGCATTTTCACTTATTGGAATACAAGCCTCAATGATATTAAGCAAAGAATTTCTTAGATAATAAAAATGAACACTGGAACACCAGAAGCAGTGCAACAGTGTTTACTCCGAGAGAACTGTTCCAACAATCGCAAGTTTAACTTTAGTTTATGGTGGGAGGAACAGAGAGTCACTGACGTCAAAAATGTGATTATTCCCGACACAGGGGCTTCTGGCCTCAGTTGTTGTGAACTAAATATGAGAGATGCTCTGAAGCTGGGTGAGCAGAGAAGGTGGTGCTGGGTTATTCCCTTCCTTTCTGAAGAAAGCCCCGAGGAGGCACAGAGACCGGCCCCCGTGTTGCACCTCCTTGATCCTGCGCCTTGGTCCTTGGTGGGGGTTGGAAAGATGTTTCACAACCCGGCAGTAGATTTTACAAAGCTGTTTCAGACTTTGAGTCTACACCAACATCTTTACCCTCGGGTCGGCGAGAGTAGGGAGGGGCTCCCAGAACACTCTAGAGGCATTTCTTGGAAAATTATTAATTGACTGACATCTACCAACACCTCCCTGTGGTGAAGACTGTGGGTCCTGGCAATGGACCTGTGAACAGTGGCTGCCCCTGCCCGGCCTAGCCTGGGTGACAACAGGGAGTACAGGCCAAGGCTGCGTGTCGCCTCCCACCTCCGACAGGCGTCCACCTCACACAACCGGTGACAATCGTGCCAAGGGGCCAGCAGAATAGAGGGTGGGGCGGCGGGTGTCCCCACTGTTCTGGTCTCAGCCAGTTTTTCTCCCTGTGCCACCTCGTCTGTGCTGGGACACTCTTCAGGAAGCAGGTGCCCCAGTCCTGAGCGGGCAGCCCCTGTGGCAGCCCACAGAGAGGTCGGGTGGTCCTGCCCCAGCTGGGCCTGGTGGACACAGGGCTGCCCACCCAGGGCAAACACCCTCCACACACACTGGAGGGCGAGAACCGTCTCTGGGAACCGTCCGTCCTTGGAAACACGGACTCTATATTGGCAGAGCCCGGACAGAGTGGTGGCTGAGCACCCAGGGGCATCTGCCCGGTCCTCCGTGAGGACAGTGTGACCCCAAAGCATTCACCTGGCGACCCCCACCCACCTCCCGGCACCACCATCACCTTCCACACAGAAGACATGAAGGATTTATTAAACAGGACACACTGCATACATTGAGCAAAATATGCAAGACACCAAAAAATATGCCTTCAGCGAGATTCTATTTATATAAAATCCAAAACAGGCAAAATAATACCTACCCTTTCGGGGTGCGTGCAGAGATGGCAAAACGCTCGCCTGGAGAAAAGCCAAAAAATGATTTGCACAAGAGCGTTTCTGGGTCACTTGTGGAGCAAGGGACAAAAGGGGGTGGCTGGAGGGGGCTGGGGTGCTTGGGGGGCAGTGTCCTGTTTGCGATGTGGTGTAGAAATCCGCTTTATAACCGTTCATGCAGCTGAGTTCACACGTTAATGTCCACGTGTATCTATGTCATATCTTAGCATGCATGAGAATAATAAAGCAGTTCTATCGAGCTCAAAGATCTTCAGACAAACCTTCGGGACACGCGTGTCGGGGTTGGGGGGTTCACAGCCTGACGTGAACATTCGGGGCGACATGGCCCAGATCTACGAGACAGCCAAGCAGCCGCCTCCTTTAAGTAATAAAGTCCCTGTCTGAGACGAGAAGGGGGCGCGGGCGTCCCACGGCTGGGACAAACCTGGGGAGGCAGTAAGCCGAGCCGGGCCCCCAGGAAGGCAGAGGGAAGAATCGCCCCGCAGGTGCCGCCCCGATCCCCAGGGCGGCTCCAGCCCCGGCCACTGCAGGCCCGGGACGCCAGGGGGCGCTGTCCGCAGCCTCGGCGCCGGGAGGCGGGCCTAGAGCGCAGGCCCCACCCGCTCCTCGTATCCAGTGGACAGCCCGCCTGCCGCTCACAGCCTGACAGCCAATGAGGAGGAGCTGAGGCTACTGCCCCGGCGCGGGGCGGGAGGGGCGCCGCGGGGATCCCGGGCTGCGAAAGGGGAGCCAGGCCCCGGGCCCCGTCGGAGCCGAGGCTGGGTCAGGGCGGCTGACGGGCTGAGCAATGGCTCTTCGGCGGCGCGGAACGTGGTCCCAGGGGGCACCCCACCCCGTGCCCCCCCCCGCCTTGGCGCCCCGCACCCCACTGCGGCAGGACGTCCAAGGGCTTCCCTGGGAGCCCAGCCCCCCACTTCCTGGAGCACCTGGGGTCCGGTCGGAGAAGGGCCAGACACCCCTGTTCAGCCCAGAGGTGCAGTCACCTGCGCCCCACCTCCGTGGCACCCCGCGGCGACCAGGAGCCGCGTCCCCAGGTGGATCGACTCCCCGCAATCGGAGGCCCCGTCCTCAGCTCCCCAGCTGCCCCCCCTGCCCGCCCAGATGGCAGCCCAAGTCAGGACCGGCTCAGGGTGTCAGTCCCGCGCATGGTTCCCCTTCCCTCTTCGGAATAGCGTGTGGGTGTCCAGCTGATCACCCCCGTCCCCAGGGAAGGTGGGCACCACATTGCTTAGGGACCCCAAATCTCAGATTCCTCTTGCCCAGGACGCAGGCCTGAGCGGGGAGTTGAATTTGGGTGCTCAGAACAGAGACTGAGAAAACCAGTCTGGTTCCACCCTTGACACTTGTCTGCGGGCTTCTTCCTATAGAACAGGTACCAGACCAGAGGACAAAGAGACGGGGGCTGGAGGCGACTGTTGGGGCGCAAGCAACAGAGCCTGGTCTGCTTTCTACTCAGCACTGGGGAGCCCAGTGAGCAGCATGGAGGACAGCCAGGAATCATGCCTCTCAGCCTGGTGACTCTGCCCTCGGGCTGGTGACTCTGCTGTGCCAGGAGCAGCCAAAGGTCCGGACCTCTGCACCTGCCACAAAGGCTTCTCTGGTTGAGAAGGAAGGGGGGCGGAGTGCCTTTGCAGTCAGCCTTCAGGCCTCCTCAGAGCCCTGTGGGGGCTGGGCCACCTGCAGGGAACCTGGCCAGGAGTGACACCCAGGGATTGGCTTCCTTCAGACAACCGCAGCTGGGATGGCAGTGTTCTTCCAAGGTCACGACCTTGTCAGCTGCTTTGTCCCACAGTGTCCTCGGTAACCACCCGTCCCTTTGCCCTTTCATGTCCAGGGGTAAAAATGGTGTCCAGTGACTTGTGGCCTCGGTGCTTCCCACCCCCACCCTGCCTCACCTTTGTAAACGCGCCTCACTCCCCCTTGGAAACACGGAGAAGGCCCTGACTGACGTGCTGGGTTTCCTTTTTTTCAGCTTCACTCTGCTTTCACCCTGGAATCACCTTCATTCACTAAGCAAGCATAGCACCTGCAAGGCGCCAGGTGAGCGCTGGGATGCGGAGACGGGAGACAAAGGTCGCATCAGTCATCACACGAGAGGACTGTACTGGAGGTCAGCGCCAGGCGGGCACAGCCCGGGAAGGTCCAGGCACATCACAGCCAAAGGCCACAGGCCACAGGGCAGACGTGGGGAAAGGGATGAAGTGGTCCCGAAAGGGGGGTAGCATGCAGACGTGAGGGCGGGCGCTGGGCATTGTGGGAGCCCGGGCGTCAGGCCACACTGCTGACAGGAGCCAGCCCATGGGGGCTCAGGAGGTCTTGGCCTGTCCCCATTGCGAAAAGGCCATTTGGGGATGACAAATTGGTGGGGGTACGTGATGGAGCCAGGAGGCCAGCGAAAGTCCACTGCAGGAGTTAGGCTGACTCAGGACAATGGCAGGAAGGGGGGGCTGGATGCAGCAGGTCATGCAAACAGGTAGATGCCGCCGGGCGAAGCTGTGAGGATGCAGCCCCTTCGGGAGGCCTGGCTGGAGCATCTGGGTGGACAGAGGCGGCATTCCTAGGACGAAGAGCAGGGGGGCAGGGGGCAGGTATTCTGCTTGGAGTTTTTTGGGTTCCAGACACCTGTGGGTGAGCGAGTGAAGGTCGCTGGAGCTCGGGTTGGTCTACACCGAGGACAGGCCCCAACAGTCCTAAAGACACAGAGGAGTGACTGGACTGAGTGTCCTCCCCCGGGCCATCTGTCCAGGAGTAGATCATTGAACTGTGGACATTCTGTAAGTGTTGTGGGACACACGCACACACACACACACACACACATCCTGTCTAGCCGGCAGGAGACAAACCATCTGCATAGAGTTGTCGAAACAGGGTCCGCCCTGTTCTGTGAAGCCACTTGCCCAAATCTGCAGCCTGCAGGTAAACCAGCCTTTCACCCCCACCGATGACCGAGGAGCCTTCAGGAAGGTTCGCATGGTGGGCACCCAGCCTTTGAGCCTGCAGCACGAGTCTTTAGAAATCAGGAAAGCGACTAAACCCCAGCCTTGCTGCCTCTGTGCCTAGTAGTATCGACACATCTTTTCGCCAAGAAAACTTTGGAAATTGAAAGATCTGAGCCAACAGACAAAAAGCAGAAGTCCCCGCCCCGTCGAGAATGACGGCATTTGTTACATCAGCGACACTCTCTAAGCTCAGACGCGGCTGCTCGCTGCGCAGCTCCCACGCGTCAGCACCCTGCGCTGCTTCCCGGGCTGGGATCCTCGCCCTGTGTCTAGTAAACTCTTGTCTCAGGCTCCCCGAGACTTTATTCCAGCGAACAGACGAGGACGCTGACATGCGGGCCGCCGAGCCAGGTATCCATGAAGAACACCGTCGTCCTCCGGGTGTTTAATTCGACATGTAAGGCACTGACTGGTATCGACGTCGCTTTACGAATAGAAGACTAAGGCTCAGAGGAGTCACACCACTTGCCCAGGGCCCCACAGCTGGGAAGTGTCATTACTGATACTTGAATCCAGACAGTCCGACTCCTGAATAAACTGGGCTTTTGCTTCATCATTTCGCAGAATGAGCACTCGGTTACTCAATCGATAGCAGCCTTGAAGATTTTTTTCTTTATGTTGTTTACCTCCAAGAACAGGCAGGCCTTAGAGATAAGGGCAGGATTAACTGCCCTTTCTCTGCAAAGTGCCAGCTCTCGAGTCTGTATCTGTTCCTGAAAGCCTGGCGCTTGGCTCCCATCTTCTAGGAATGAAGCTGCAGAGTGAATGAAGCTGCAGGATTATCTGGGGGCCTCTTAGAGTGAAGGGGAGGGAAGGGAACTTTGACTGGGCTACCCCACCCCCACCCCGTCTCAGAGATCAGCGGTTCACATCAAGTAAACAGCTGCTCGGAAAATCCAGCCTGGTGCGGTCAGTTGCCCTGAGAGGAGAAAAGGCAAACCCGGTTCTGTTACTCCCAGTTGAAAACTGTCTTTCCTCTGGGATCCTCGCGAGGTCCGCACAGGCCCAGGCTCCCTCCTGGCTGCCTGGCCTACCCCCAGCCCCACCCAGCGCCCCCACTGCACACCGCTGCTCTTGGCTCCCACGCGCAGCCAGGGCCACGCCTCTGCCTTCCAGCACTTTACTATAAAAATGTGCAAACGTACAGAAAAGTTGGGGGGAATTTACAGCAAACGCCCACAAGTCCACCCAGACCCAATGATGGAGCTCGGCTGTATTTCCTTCATTGCCTGTCCGTCCACTTTGTCCCCATGCCTGCCGGGTAAGCTGTCCACGGCCTCTCGTGGCCCCCCGCGGCCCCAGGCACTTCTGACACGCGCGGTGAGCAGGAGTCGTCAGCGCTTGTCTCCCTTCAAGCAGAGTCAGCACGCAACACAGTGCTCACGCCTTCCGGACAGTGTTTGTTTTCTCGTTGCTGTGAGAAATCACCCCACGCTTAGCATCTGTAAACAGCAGGGACAGAGTCTCGGCTGGGGTTCAAAGTCCAAAATGGGTCTGAGCAACGGGCCAGCTGTGAGCGGAGTTTGCTCCTTCTGGAGGCTCTCGGAGCAACCGCGCCCTCGCCCGCTTCGTCTTCTGGATGTTCCTTGACTTATGACCCCTTGCTGGAGTCACCCCAACCGCTGGCTTTCACATCTCTTACGACTCATCCTGATCCCCAGCTTCTGAGAGGCCCCCAGATAATCCAGGAGAATCCCCCCATCTCACAGTCCTTAATTTATTCACATCTGTGTCGGCCCTTCATGACATAATTTATTTTTGGGTTTGGGGATGAGGACGGAGTCATCTTGGGGAGTTATAATTTAGCCCCCCGCTGCATGCACCATGGAATGGACTTTTACAGGGGCAGAGCGCTGGGTAACCTGAGCCCACAGAGTGGGAACGTTTCCAGCAGACCCAGAAATGCTCTCCTGCCCCTTCCCACTCAGCCACTCTGCCACCTGCCGGCTCCCCTGCCCAGAGGCAGCTACTGCTGTGAATTCTTGTCTCTTCTAGAACTTTCTATAAATGGAATAACACAGCACTTCATTTTGCACCTGGCTTCTCTCATTCCACACAATGACCTGAGACCCGCCCCTGCCCGGGTGCATGTGTGGGCTCCGCTCTTCCTCGTGCTCCTGGGCAGCAGCTCCTTGTCTGCATAACCACGACGGCGGCTCATCTGTCCACCTGTTCCTGGGTCCACACTCGCACAGCCCACCCCGTCACATGTTTCTATCTCTCTGCGCTCTGGGCCAGCTGCTGACATTGCCAAAGGTCTGGAATAACCTCCGCCACCCGCACGGGTCACGCACTCACCATCTCTGTGGGCTAAGTCCTCAGGCCCAGTGCAAAGGTCACCGCCTCGGGGAGCATTTCGTGAACTGCTGCCCCACCCTGGGCAGGGGGACTGCCCCCTCGGTGCAGCTCCAGACTTCAGTCCCCACGCCCGGCTGCTGTGTGGCCCTTGCTGTCTCAGGTCAGCCTCCTCCCTGGTATCACCCCCAGGATCAGGGGCCTCCACCCCCAGCCACAAGGTGCACCCAAGGCCAGTGCAGCCTGGGTGCAGACCCCAGCTCTGGCTTCCTTGGCTGCAATGTGGTGGTAATGGTTGGTCCAGCTACGGGGGGCCCTGTGGACAACATGAGGGGACCTTAGCACCGTGCCCCCACAAAGCCAATTTCCCCCAGCACAACCAGAGCTCCAGGTGCTGCCACCCAGCACCTCCCCTGGGCAGGATGCTGCGAGGCTCCTGGGTCCACCCAAATGTGGTGTCAGGAGCTGCATGACACCCTCGTCCACTGTCTCCCCAGAAACTGGAACCAGAGGACTTCCAGGCTATGACTGCCTTGCTTGCAACCCCAAGCCCTCAAGAGCAGATGCTGAGGACTCTGGAGGACAAAGCCCTGGGCCAGGCTCGCGGAGCCCAAGAGCAGCGAGGACCCCGAGTTGCTCTGAGCTTCCTGAATCACCTGTGGCTGGGGAGGGGGGACAGACCCCCTTCCCTGAGCCCCAACGAACTCCAAGATGAGAGAGTCGAGAGTTGGGAAGAGATTGCTGGCCCGAGAGCCCCCCTGGGGGAGCCCACCCGGGAACCACAGGCAGGTGCCGCCAAGACTTGGATGTGTGGGGCCCAGAGGCCTCTCCTGAGCGCTCACGAGTCTCCAGCCCAGGAGGCCCACGGAGGCCTGCAAAGTGTCCAAGGCTAAGGTAGCCCGCTCACCCCCCGAATGCCCACCGGGTCAGTGGGCATCCTGCTCGCCCCTGGGAGGCCAGCCCATCCCTCTAGGGAGTCCAGTAGCTCACACAATGGGAACCTTCTGGGTGTGCGGGGCAGCACAAACCCCGGCTGGCTGCCAGAGTGCCTCATCCAGCGCGGGGACCAGGAGCTTCCGCGCAGGGCCCCATTCCAGGAACCCGGGTTATTTCTCCAGAGGTTCCGATAGCTTAAAATCGGAGACTCAGCTCCTATTTAGGTGCAAAAAGGGACTACTCCCTACCCCCAAATGCTGCTTTCAGACTTGGCCCTGCTTTCCAGGACTCTAGATTGCTGCTGAAGCAGAGATGCTCGAGCTTTAATACGGATATCAATGTCAGCCGTACTTAAAGCTTCTCTAAAGCGTGAGCAAAGGCGCGTCCTTCCCAGCGCCCTGGGCCCCCTCTCACAGCCGGTTGCGCCCCCACACGGAGGGCTGCCCACGCCCCTCTGCAGGGCTCTGGGCAGGGCTCATGTTCCTGGGGCTCTGACACCTCCTTGCCCCAGAAGCCACAACCTGGAGGGCGGCTGTGGGTTTGGGAGCCAGAGAGACCCCGCTGCTGTCTGGGAGGCCTTTGAGGGGCCTGCGTGCGGGACGGCCCAAGGCTTCAGCAAGACCATGTGCATGGGGCCGCGGCACGGCGAACCCCAGCCCCCCAGAGCTGTGGGCAACACACAAAGCCAGAACCGCCCACCCATGTGAAAGGGTCCCTCCCAGCGTCGGGGAGACAGAGCTGACCTATGGTCTCGGCCTGTCCTCCTTGGGACCCCCCTCCTGTGCGCTCCCCCTCCCTTTAGGGAGGATGCTTCCCTTAGCACCACTCACTCGGCCTGAGCCTTGGGGAACTAGACTGCACCCACCCAGCAAGGAGCACAGCATGGGGGGTGCAGGCCAGGGAGCAGCCGAGCCGCAGTCACTGCCGGAGCCGCTTGGCTTATGTCCTTCAGCCCGGCCCAGCCCCTCCCTGCGAAGTCCTCGCTCTGCCTGTTCACCCGGCCACCTGCGGGGCCTTGCTCCCGCGCTGATGTGGGTGAAGCATGGTGTTACACGTATGTCTGTCTCATCGCTATTTATAGGCTCCCACAGGTTTTAGCAAATGGAAGACGAAGACATCCCAGCTGAAGAAGGGGCCCATGGGGCCCAGCCTCCACATCCGAGGGCTGTCCTTCACGGAGCAGGGTGCAGGGGGCGTGTGGCGCGGCCCAGCGGCGGCCTCCTCATGCCCACCGATGCCAGTGCCAAGCGGACCTGGTTCAAAACAGGACCCTCAGTCTTACTCCTGCAGCCCTGGACCTCCCTCCAGACCCAGCGCTGGCACATCACAAACAGGCATTCACTGTCTGAGAAATAAGCCCTTGTCCAGACTCCTCCCCCACAAGGGGCCTGTATCAGGAAGGCGCCAGGAGAGCAAATCAGAGAATTAAAGAATTGGAGCCGGCAAGGGTTAAGCTCAGAATCAGTCATCTGAGACTTTGACCTCAATTACCTGTTACCAATCCGCCCAGAGCCTCTTTCCGACACCTGGCCTGGTCCCCTGCAATTCAGCCTCACCCCTCTCTCTTATCAGCCCTGTTCATCTACCTTCATTCACTCCAGTGGGCTGCCTCCCTGCCCTGCCCCTCTTTGGCCTTAAAGCTAGGAGCGGCCTACATATTGCAGAGCCCAGTTTCAAATGAAGAGTGAGGCCCCTTGCTCAGAACTCAAGAACTTCAAGGCAGCCAGTGGTTAATAGAGCATTCAACAAAGGGTAGAGCTTTCTGCGGCCTGGACACTACCCAGAGTATACGCCCTCGAGGCCCAAACTGACTCAGACCCTCTCGGCTGTCTTTGCCCTCAGGAGCCCAAGATCTCTTATAAAGACTCCTCGGCAGCTGACCATTCACCCCCCAACAAAGTGGGGATCTTCATAGGAACCTGATGGAGGAACAACTTGAAACTGCCCAGCCAAAGAAATAGTCAACCAAGGGAAAAAGCAGCTCATAAAATGGGACAAGATATTTGCAAGTCATGCAGCTGATAAGGGGTTAGTTAATATCCAAGTAACAATAGCAAGAGCACAAACTGGCTAAAAACCAGCAGAGGCACTGAACAGACAATTTTTCAAAGCAGACACGTCGACACAGGAACATGGGAGATGCCCAGCGTCACTGATCATCAGGGAAATGCAAACCCAAACCACCTGAGGTACCCCGCACACCTGCTGGGACGGCCGTCACCCGGAAGATTCAAGAGCAAGTGTTGGGGAGGATGTGAAAGGTAAATCAGCTCAGCTGCCATGGAAACAGTCCAGAGGTGCCTCAAAAAATTGAAGATACGACAACCATATGATCCCGGCTTCCCACCTCTGAGAATAAATCCAAAGGAGATGAAAATAGGGTCTCAGAGAGGTATCTGCACGTCCAAGTTGACTGCAGCATGAGTCCCGAGAGCCAAGATAGGGAGACAATCTAAATGTTCATCAACAGGCAGATGGATAAAGATGTGGGCTCCATAGGCGGCGGAGTATTACTCAACCATGACAAAGGAAATCCTGCCGTGTGTGACGACATGGATGGACGTTGAGGGCCTTAACTGAGTGTGATAAGTCAGGTGGAGCCAGACACACACAGTACGGTCTCACTAACGGGGCACGATAACAGGAGAAAGGTAGTAGCAGGGGCTGGAGCTGGCGGCAGGGGAAGATCTTGGTTAAAGGGTGCCAACTTCCAGTGAGAGGGTGAATACGTTCTGAGGATTTAGTGCAAAGCCTGGTGATTACTTGAAGACACCAAGAATGTGCATTAAACATCTTGTCACCAAAAAGAAGTTGGGAGATGTAGGCCAAGGCCAGGGTGGCAGCCATATTACAACATACAAGTGTATCAAGTCTGCACCTTGTCTACCATGTGATGTGTCAATTATATCTCGATAAAGCTGGGCAATAGTAACCAGGCTGAACCTCAGGGGCCAGCTGTGTTCTGGCCACACTGGCATCCAGGTCTCTGCTGCAAGCTACAGGTGGCTTCAACAGGAGGACGGTGTTGTCAGCGCCCCAGGAGACAGCTGTCAATGTCTGAGGACATTCTGGCCGTCCCACTTGGGGAGTGAGGGAGCAGGTATTAGTGAGTCGAGCCCAGGGACGCTGCTAAACATCCCACAAAGCACAGACAGACCCTACCAAGGAGCATCGGGCTCAGCATAGCAGTCATGCTGGTGGCCCTGCTTTCGGAAAATGCTAGAACTTTTTCTTTGCAGACCAGTCTTCCCAAATCAGAGATGAGGCCTCTGGTGTTAGATTTCAGTAGCCAGAGACATGACCAGGTGAGGCCGCTGGCCCACTTTCAAGGCCTCCAGGGCAAGCATCTGGGGACCCTTTCTTTCCCGGGGTTCTAGGGAGATAATCTGCCCTTTGGGTCCTCTGAATCGTCTCTGAACTTCAAGATGTGGCCTGGGGCTCTCAGCATCTTCTGTCCTCACCCCCAGCCGCTGCCCCTTTAAGAGAAGTGGGCAGCCCAGAACTTAACAGGCACAATCTTTGCCCAAGTATTATCTGTCAATAATCATTAACCCACGACAGGAGGGACCACGCCTCAGAAATCAAGGTCCCCTACCTTGGGAAGGGACCAGTGCATGGAATGCAGAGCGTGATGAGCCGGGGAAGGGGCTCCAGTTCCGGAACGTCACACCTGTGTCCTCCCCGAGTCAGAACTCGGGCTCCCCCGCGCCTCTGCCCCAGGGCCCCGTTCACCCGTGTGAGCTGGGTCCTTTCTCAAAGGCGGCTCTTTCTCCACGTCTCCACGGCCCCTGAAGTCCCCCCGTACACGTGCAACCATCCCAGGTGTGACTGTACAACCTTCTGCCTGTGTCTGGGGTGGCGGCGGCTTGTGTGCAGGTGATTCCCCCAAGGAAGTGGGGCGTGCTCTCTCCCCACCCTGGTCTCTCCACCTTCCTCAGCACTGCTCGGGTGAGGTGCTGTGTGGGCATCTGCTCCTGGCGCCCAGCACAGCCCCCAGATTGCCTCAGCGCTGCATCCCCATAGCCTCGGGTGTGGGGAGCCACCAGGATCTGGGTGAGCATCAGGGACACCCAGAAGCAGGAGACCAGTCTGGGCTGCGCCCACCCCAGGAGCTCGTCAGCACCCCAACGAGCGGCACTCAGGGTCCTGGCCCCCATCTCTGCCAGCGATCGGCCCGTCCGGCTTCCTCACTTCAGCAGCACCGGGCATGAGGCCGCGGCTTCGCTGAGCAGCGTTGGTGGGTGACCGCTCGCCCCAGCCCGCGCGGCCTCCGTCTCCCCTGCTGCGAGACTGAGTCTTTACTTGCTTTTCCATGGGGAGGGCAACCTCGTCTGGCTCATTTGTGGGGGATCCTGTGCGCTGAGACACTAGCTCCTGTCCCCATCTAGAAAACAGCCTGTTGGGGCGTCGCTCACACGCCCTGACGCACATTTAAAGTGAACAACTGGGTGAGCGGAGCAGACCCGGCCCCCCCGCCACCCCAGCCCTAGGCAACCCCGAATCCACCTCCGCCCTGCGGCTCTGCCTGTCTGGACGGTCCTAGAAGGGCGTCAGGCAGCACGAGGGCCCCTTCCCTGCGGCTCCGCCGCGTGTGCAGGGCCGGAGCGTGACTCACCCGGCTCCTTGGGAGTAACCGCCCGCAGCGGGCACGCACCCTGGCTGCCCCCCGAAGCGGGGCACTTGCTGGGCACCGAGGGCTGCTTCCACCTTTGTCCTTGGGCAGCCGCGGCGCATATTCATGCCCTCCACGTCTCCCTTGTCTGGGCTGTTCACTCAGGCAGGGCCTCGCCGGCCACGAGGCAGCTCCCTGTTCAGTCGCCTGAGGCCCGTTTCCCCAGGCCGGCCCGCTCCGTCCCCACAGCAGCGCTCCGGGTTCCGGCCTCCCCAGCTCTGGTCCCGGAATCGCTGCCCTGGGCTCCCTTCGCCGGCAAGAACAGAGTTTGGAGGGGAAGGAAAGTGGCTTCATTTATCTGTCGGCCCGGCCCGGGTCTGAGGCCGCGGCCCACCCAGCAGAGAGCAGGGGGTTTAACCCGTGGCACCGCACCGGGAAGGGAGGGGGGCAGCGCCCCGTCCCGTGACGGGGGCCTGGTGACCCGGCTGGCATCAGCCGGCTTTCGTCACCGTCTGGCGGTCTCGGTTCTGTCTGTGCCAGGGCCTGCAGGGGCTTGGTCTTTGCAGGAGGCCCTTCGTCCTCGGAACAGGAGGAAAGAGCGAGACGCTCAGGTTCAGCGTCCGAGGCAAGGTCTGTGGGGCGCAGAGGCGGCGCGCGTCTCCCTCCCGGGCGGGCTGCGCCACCCCTGCTGGTTGTTATCTGGTGGGTCTCGCCCACCCAGTGCGTGTGGAAGGTGTCTCCTTGGGATTTCGATTTCCGTTTCCTTGACGACTGCCGATGTCAAGCACTTTTTCATGAGTTTATTGGCCATTTGTGTGTTTTCTGTGGAAAAACACATTTGCTCTTTTTTTTTTCAGGATCTTATTGGTTTTATTCAGTGGCTCGTGAAGCAGGCGGCTTCCCATCCAGCAGAGAGAAGATGCTCGGCGTTGCCCAGGACTGGACGTCTGTAGGCAGCGCGAGAGAGAGCAGGGTGAGGAGGCTGCACCACAGAGCGGGCTGCGGGGCGGTCAGACCACCTTGCTCGGGAGGGGCAGCGTCTACCTGGCAGGTCACCTCGCCATGTCAACCAGGTGACTCTGACTGACGGATCTAAGTCCCGTTCTGGGAAACTGCCATTCCGCTCAGCACTCGCTGTAGGTTTGCTGCGGGGGGCTTAGCATAAGTGGGGCCTGATGTTTTTCTCAAACAATGTAAGTGGCTTCAACTCACCCACATAAAGGGATCAAAATTAAACTTACTCCCCAGAATTGAGCCAGAGACAGTTCTTTTCAGAGGTGGGCCCAGCGCCCGGCCCGTCGTCATCACTCCAAGCTGGCTGACGTCTCCAGCCACCAGCCCCGGAGGCTTCCTGCAGCCTGGGCGCCACCTTCCAGGAGGGGCAGTTAACCAACTACAGCAAGATGCCCGCAGGTGAGATCACCCCTCAGCAGGTGTGGGTGCTGGGACCCCCCCCCTTCCTGGCCAGTCCCTCTCCTGGGAAGACCCAATTCATCTCCCACACCACACACGTGACCACCACCGGGGCCCTCTTGGAGAGGACTTCAAGGTGGTTAAACTCTGCCTGGTGCCTGTATCGAGAAGCTCTGGCAGATGCCAGGACATCAGGGGGGCCAGAGGGGCCCTCAGTGGTAGCCCGGGACTCTGCCCATATTTTTAATCAAATTGCCTTTTGATTACTGAGTTGCAAGAGCTCCTTATGTATCCTGTATCAGATCCACAATTTGCAAGTACACCCCCGGTTGTGGGCTTCTTCCTTTCTTGGTGGTGTATTTGAGGTGCACGAGTTTACAATGTTGAGGACACCAGCAACACTTTCTTTCCCTTTGGTTGCTTGTGCTTTGGGGTCACAGCTAAGAATCCCACGACGAACCCAAGGTTAAGAAACAGAATAAAACGCCTGTGTTTCCTTCCGGGTCATTTGCAGTTTGATGTTTCCCTCTAGGTCTGTCTTCCACTTTGAGCAGGTGCTTGTGGGGGTGTGAGCTAGGGGCAAGCTTCGCCCTTTTGTGTGTGGTCTTTGTCGCTCACCATGCCAAGTATCTTCTCCCAATCTGTGCTCACCCTGTTAACTCAGTTATGATGTCCTTTGCGGAACAGAACCAGACTGCCTTTCCCAATGCAGGTTGTTTCTAGAACTTTCTTTGACCCAAATTCTCAAGTTTCCACGGAGCCTGTGAGCCCATAAGAGAGACAGACTAATCGACGCTCAAAGCTTCAGGCCAGGGCCTCCCCGGTGGTGCAGCGAGTTGAGCACCACGCTGTGAAGCTGTCTGCAGCCTCTGCAGTGCAGGTTCGATTCCCAGCCAGGCAGGGAAAAACCCACATGGCATGGCAGGACTCTCCTGCCTCGCCCGCTGCTCCCCTCAGCAGTGTACTTCATCAGTCTGCCTGTTCTGCTCCCTGCTCTGTCTCTGGTGAATTCTCTCATCCTCTCACACCTCTGGCTGTACCCCAGCTCTTGTATAAATAAATAAATCTTTAAAAAAAAAAAAAAAAAAGCTTCAGGCCAGACAGGGTAAAGAATCAGGCAGTCATCTGTCAATCATTTAGCATTTAGAGCTAATCCCCTCGCTCCCAAAGGCCCTCCGGGGTTGCAGACAAGGTCAGGTTGACCAGACATTTTATCCTTCCTTTATCTAACTGCCCATAAACCCTGAAATGATGTGCAGGAAGTAGCAGGAAGATAATGACCAGAAGTACAGAAGTCACATCATAACAAGAGAGTAAACTATCACGACTTGGTGACGGGCATTAAGAACTTTCTGGTTCTTCGAAGCCACACACCCCGATCAGGAGCTCCTCCCGCGGCCCTGCTGCCCTTCCATCTGACCAAGGCACACTGGCAGCTCCCCGCACAGGTGCCCCCCACTCCCAGCTGCCTCTCCCCACCCCTTCCCTCAGCAGCCCCGAGGTTTCTCCCCTTCTCTCCTCCGAGTCCTCCCTCCTCTCTGACTCCTGGCCGGGTCTCCAGGACAGCTACTAAGACTTCTTCTAGAGTCTTAACTAGCGGGTGTCTCCCCAAACTCTTCTGCCTCAAGTTCCCTTCTCTCCATTCGGGGCAAACTCTGCCTTCGGCGTCTGTACCCCCCACCCTGCCTGGTCTGTGCATCCGCCCCGTGAGCTCCCGACTGCTCAGTGTCCCATCGGCCCATCGCAGCCTCTGAAAGTCCCCGCCCCTTCCACAGAGTGGCCCTGCAGCTCGCGTGGCGACACAGGGCAGCTCCGTGGCCCGCGCCTCTGCTGCAGGAGGCCACCAGGCCCCAGGACGGGGCATGTGCGCTGCTGGGCACGCAGGAGGGGCCGCGTGGAAGACGAGGGGAGTTGGGAGCGTGGGTCCTGAGCAGGAGGCTTCCAGGCGGGGCCACCAGAGTCCCCTGCACTGGCTCCAGCCACTGCCCTCCAGAGAAGCCCCTGAGCCCCAGGTCCCCACCTAGTGAGCCTCGCCCTGGCCCTGCCTTCGGGGCGGGGACTGTGCAGCCATAAAGCTGAAAGGGTGAGAGACAAAGGCTGACTGCGGAGGCGAACCCGGAGCAGAGCACACAGGTAGGTCCTGCGGGGACACTCGAGGCGGGCAGGCGGAGGACAGGAAACAGCCCCGGGGGAGCCGAGGGGCCCGGCCCAGAGGCGGTCCTTCCCGCCGCTTCCAGGCACAAGCTGCTGGGGCCAGAGGAGAACATGCAGGGTGCCCAGACCCGCAGGCGGCCCAGCACCAGAGTGACCGCGCATACACTCTGGACTTTTGGGATCGTGCCATGTCACCGGGGTTCAGGGTGTCGCGCGCACCGCTCAGGGCAGACGTCCGCAGCAGGGGCAGGCGGCGGCCACATTCATTTTTGCTGTGAATCTAAAACTGGTCAGAAAAGTATTTGCTTGCTTTTATTTTTTTTTTTTTTTTTTTTTAAATATTATTATTTATTTATTTATTTTTACAAGCACTGGGTACAGTCAGAAGAGCGGAGGGTGAGAGAATTCACCAGAGCCAGAGCGGGGAGCAGAGCAGGCAGAAGGACCGAAGTACACTGCTGGGGAGCAGCGGGCAGCAGAGAGGTCTGCGCACCATGTGGGACCCTCCCCGGTGGCCGGGGAGCAGCCGGGGATCGAACCGGCGCCGCAGAGGCTGCAGGCAGCTTCGCAACCCAGCGCTCAACCGCTGCACCACCGGAGGCCCAGTATTTGCTTGCTTTTAAAAAAAAAAAAGAGGTTTGGCCAGAAGGTGCTAGCAGAATAAGTGCTCATCCCAGAGTCTCCTGCTGGCTCTGGATCTGCCCCCCATCTCCTGCTCGAGTGCATGTGGGTGCCTGGGCCTCCCGCCAGAGCCAGGGAGACAGACAAGGCAGGCAGAGGGAGGGCCTGTGGCAGGCCATGTCCGTTTGTCCAGGGAACAAAGCCACCACTGCGGGAGCACCCTCAGGGGAGGAGGGAGAGCGGGGAGGATTCTAGATGCATCTCCACAGCCATCGCAGGGCAGAGACCCAGCAGAGAAGAGCTGAGTATCTCATGAGCTGACAGAGGGCACCCGGCAAACACCTCCCCCATGCACACGCCCAGAGCTGCCTGTCGGGGTGCAGGCTGGTATCCTAGCACCAGGGGCCCCCACATAGCTGTGACTGAGTTAGGCCAATGCAGACAGCACCTTGGAGAGGTCAAGTTCGACAGCTTTAAAGGGAGACCACGGTTCTGAGACAGGCACGGGGGCCGCAGGGAACCTCAAGCTGAGAGGCCCCCTGGTCCAAGACCAGCCGGTGGAAGCCCTTCTCCCCTAAACCAACTGACTTGGCATCTCTGCTGCATTCCAGAGCCATGGGGGAGAGCGCCCAGCACTGGGCTGGGCGGTGGCGGCCGTCTTGGCGCTGCAGATGCTGGCGGCAGCAGAGCGCCCTTCCCAGGCGGCGAGTGCCAGCAGCCAGGCCGCGGTGTTCGCAGACCTGAGCGCCCAGGAGCTGAAGGCCGTGCGCAGCTTCCTCTGGTCCCGGAAGGAGCTGCGGCTGGAGTCCTCCAAAGTGCAGACGGTGGCCAAGAACTCGGTGTTCCTCATCGAGATGCTGCTGCCCAAGAAGCAGCACGTGCTGGGGTTTCTGGATAAGGGGCAGAGGCCCCCCGTCCGGGAAGCGCGGGCCATCATCTTCTTCGGAGCGCAGGCGCACCCCAATGTCACCGAGTTTGCCGTGGGGCCCCTGCCCCATCCCTACTACCTGCGGGAGCTGCCGCCCAGGCCCGGGCACCGCGCGCACTGGGCAGGGAGGCCCCTGGGGGAGGTGGAGACCGAGCTCCTGTACGGCGTCCTGCAGGAGTCCACCAGGCCGCTGCACCAGTTCTTCCTGGACACCACGGGCTTCTCGCTGCTCAACTGCAGCTCCCGCTGCCTGACCTTCACCGACGTGGCGCCGCGCGGCCTGGCCTCCGGGGAGCGCCGCACCTGGTTCATCTTACAGCGCTACGTGGAGGGCTTCTTCCTGCACCCCACGGGGCTGGAGCTCCTGGTGGATCACAGGAGCACGGACGCCCGAGCCTGGGCGGTGGAGCAGGTCTGGTACAACGGCAAGTTCTACGGGAGCCCAGAAGAGCTGGCCCAGAAGTACCACGCTGGGCAGGTGGACGCCGTGGTCCTGGAGGACGTGAGCACCATGGGCCAGGTGGGAGAGACCCCCGAGGAGCCGCCCCTCTTCTCCTCCTACCAGGTGCGCGGGGACTTCCCCAGCCCCATCGCCGTGCCCGGCCCGCGCCAGGTCCAGCCCGAAGGGCCCCGCTACCGCCTGGAGGGCAACGTCGTGCTCTACGGGGGCTGGAGCTTCGCCTTCCGGCTGCGCTCCTCCTCGGGGCTGCAGGTCCTGAACGTGCGCTTCGGCGGCGAGCGCGTGGCCTACGAGGTGAGCGTGCAGGAGGCGGCGGCGCTGTACGGGGGGCACACGCCCGCGGGCATGCAGACCAAGTACATCGACGTGGGCTGGGGCCTGGGCAGCGTCACCCACGAGCTAGCCCCGGCATCGACTGCCCCGAGACGGCCACCTTCCGGGACGCGCTCCACCACTACGACTCCGACGGCCCCGTGCGCTACCCGCGGGCCCTCTGCATCTTCGAGATGCCCACCGGGGTGCCCATTCGGCGGCACTTCAACTCCAACTTCAGCGGGGGCTTCAACTTCTATGCTGGGCTCCCGGGCCGCGTGCTGGTGCTGCGCACCACCTCCACAGTCTACAACTACGACTACATCTGGGACTTCCTCTTCTACCCCAGCGGCGTGATGGAGGCCAAGATGCACGCCACGGGCTACGTCCACGCCACCTTCTACACCCCCGAGGGGCTGCGCCACGGCACCCGCCTGCACACGCACCTCATTGGCAACATGCACACCCACCTGGTGCATTACCGCGTGGACCTGGATGTGGCAGGTAGGACCCGAGGGGGGCGGGAACAGCCCTCCAGACAGACCTCCTTACTGAGCAGTAACGTCCCCTCCCCGGGACACTGCACTGAATCTCCCGGAGGGGCAGAACTCGCCTTCCGCACCACAGCTAGCTCTGTGGCCCCCGACAGCCCCACCGCGCCCCGTCTGCTCTGGGATGCTGTCTAGAGGGAGCCCGTCCAAGCAGGAGGCCCGGCTCTCATCGTCCTTCTCTCACGCACCTGCAGGCTCCAGGAACAGCTTCCAGACCCTGCAGATGAAGCTCGAAAACATCACCAACCCCTGGAGCCCCAGACACCGCCTGGTGCAGCCGACTCTGGAGCAGAGGGGCTACTCCCGGGAGCGCCAGGCGGCCTTCCGCTTCAGAAAGCCCCTGCCCAAGTACCTGCTCTTCACCAGCCCCCAGACGAACCGCTGGGGCCATAAGCGCAGCTACCGGCTGCAGATCCACTCGATGGCCGACCAGGTGCTGCCCCCGGGCTGGCAGGAGGAGCGAGCTGTCACCTGGGCCAGGTGAGGGGCACGGGAGGCTGGGGAGGGGCTCCTCCCGCGTCCCAGGGCTCCCGTGTGCGTGTGTCTGCGCTCCTGCCGGGAGGTTCTGCGCTGTGTGTCGGGGTGCCTGTGTGCGTGCGTGCCCGGGCGTGTGCCCCAGTGTCGGGGAGGTGTGCTGAGCCCCGGAGCCTCAGCTGCCAGTGGTCAGGGCTGCTGACTCGCAGGTGGCGCGCTCTCCTTTGGGGGAAGCGGTAACCTTCCCCGTCACCGACCCTGAAGACATTCCCAGGGGGCTGGGAGGACCCCGGGCCCAAGGCCACCTGCTCCTCTGCATGCAGGTACCCCCTGGCCGTGACCAAGTACCGGGAGTCTGAGCTGAGCAGCAGCAGCATCTACAACCAGAACGACCCCTGGGATCCCCCTGTGGTCTTTGAGGAGTTTCTTCAGAACAACGAGAACATTGAAGACGAGGTACGGCCCCACCTTCCTCCAGCCCCAGCCGCCCCCCACACGAGGGATCTGTGCCCTCCCACCCCCCGGGGGCAGGCTCCGCAGTCCCCAGAGCTGCCTTCCTTAAAGCGGGGGCCGAGGGGCTGCAGGAAGTTCCCAGACCCAGCCGGGAATGTCGGGGCCGCAGAGGCACCATCCAGCCCGCGGAAGCCACCGTCCCCCTGAGCCCCCGCCCTCTCTTCCGCAGGACCTGGTGGCCTGGGTGACGGTGGGCTTCCTGCACATCCCCCACTCCGAGGACATCCCCAACACCGCCACGCCCGGGAACTCCGTGGGCTTCCTGCTCCGGCCCTACAACTTCTTCCCAGAGGACCCGTCGGTGGCGTCCAGAGACACAGTGATCGTGTGGCCCCGGGACCACGGCCCCAACTTCGTCCAGCGCTGGATGCCCGAGGACCAGGACTGCCTGAAGCCCCCGCCTTTCAGTTACAATGGCACCTACAGGCCCGTGTGAGGGGCCCGCCCCCCCCAGGAGCCCCAGCACCCAGAGAGGGACAATAAAGGCCGCAGGGCTCGGCGCCGTGTGCTGCTTCTTGGGGGAGACACAGTGGCGGTGAGACCTGCACCAGCCGTGTGGGGGTGCACATGACCCGGGGCACCTGGAGCGGCCGCCACTCTCCTGGGCCGGCCGCACCCCGGAAAGGCGTGTCTGAGCACAGCGGCTCTGGCAGGGCAACGCCAGGCTGGCCCGCCCCCGCCCGTTGGTTAGAAGGAAGCTGGCAGCCCCCTCCCTCCCGGGGAGGCCGTGGGGACCAAGCCCGCGCCCCAGACCAGCCCCAGGGAGACAGAAGAGCCAGCAAAGCTGCGAGGCCTCCAGCCTCCGATGCCGACATGGCCCCGAGGGCTTCTGTGGAGCTGCCCCTGAACACGGGGCGGGCGTGCAGGGGGGCGGGGGGGCCTGCGGTGTCGCTTGTGATAGCAAAGGCCGGAGACGTCACACCTCCCGGGAGAGCGGGCAGGGCGGATCTCCCAGGCCCCGCCACGCCGGGCAGGCGCAGGGGTGAGGAGAGGGAGGGGAGAGGGCGTTGTCTGCGCGGGGCCGGCGGCGGGCACAGCGTGTGAGGGCGGAGGGGTGGGCACGGTGGACACAGCTGGGGCGGGAACCAGGCAGGCGGCGCCGAGGCAGCGGCTGCAGAGCCTGCGGGGACAGTCCGAGGGTCTGACGCGCCTGGTCAAGTTGAACGTGCCTGTCGCTCGGGACTCAGAAAGTCCATTCTGTGGCTTCCCCTCGGGAACCTTCTCCCCCAAGAGTAGGCGGAGGAGATGGGCACAGAAGCCCATCACGGCATTGCCGTGGGCGCGGGGAGCTGGGGCCAGTTCCACGCCCACCCCTGGGGTGGGTAAGTCCGCAGGGCCCGGCGCCGGCCACGCCAGCTGGGCTCCTGGGAAGCAGGTGCTAGGATGCTGAGATGGAGTGAGATTTTGGGGGGAATTTCATCATGGGGGGAAAGAAGGAAAGAGAATTGGGCACAAGGAGCCAACAGCCTCATCAGACCTTTTCTGTCATCCCGCGAAGAGCTCAGGAGCGAAGCCTGCCGGGCGGAGTCCCGCCGGGCCGGGAGGCCGCCCTCAGACGGCGACCTGCACCGTCATTGCCCCGGGACCTCCCACATTAGTGGGTGTCCTCGCTCGGAAGCTGAGCCTCAAGCAGCCGACAGCTGAGGCATCCGCTGGCCACACGCCCTCAGCTGGGCAGAGCCCCTTCCTCAAGAGGCCTGAGCGGTGCCACCTCCCCAGGCCCCCACAGGCGGAGGCAATGAACACAGGGGCAGAGAGCTACCTCCGGAGATGTTTAGAAGGAACGTTGGGGTGGGGGGTGTGAGCCAGAGAACCAGGAATGGCACAACATTACTTAGCAAGTTAAAACACAAGCCCTCAGGGAAATGCGAATTAAAGCCACGGCGGCATCGCAACCCGCCAGCCAGGAGAGCTGCGCTGGCTCGTGGTCATCATGCCCAGTGCTGGTGCAGACAGAGAAACAGGCTCCCGGCAAGAGGCGCAGCAGTTCCTCTGGAAGGAGCTGGAGTTTCTTATAACTCCGCGCCCTCGCCCCCGCACCCGCAGTCCCGCCGGTGGGCATCCCCGAGAGCGGAGACGTCTGTCCACACCAACGCCTGTTCACCGTGTCCGCGGCGCATCTCCTCCTCGACAGGAAGCAGCCCCGCGCCCTCGGTGGACAAAGAGCCGGGCCAAGCCTGGAGGGACAGAAACCACGAGCAGCAAGGGGGGTGAGGGCCGAGCCGCGCCGCGCACCCGCGTCTCCAGCAGAGGTCAGTCCCGGAGCGCTGCGGCCCCCACGGCTCCTGCGCTCCTGCGGGCCGCGCTCCAGCCAGAAGCCACCACGAGGGGAGGATGGACCGGGAGGGGGGGGGCGGGGATAAGAGGGTCTTTGTGTGATGGAGACTCTGCGCCTGGATTGTGGCGGCAGTTCCACAAATCCACACCTGAGATGAAACAGAATAGCCCCTGACACGCACCTGCGCGCACCTGACACGCACCTGACACACACCTGCGCGCACCTGACACGCACCTGCGCGCACGGTGGACGAGCACAGGCTCAGGCCCGGCCTCGCGGAGGGGCGCCGGGGGGTTTGCTCCTGAGTCACAGCCGCGGGAGGCGCTGCCCGGGGAGTCGGGGTGACGGGGTGTGGACTCGCTCTAGTATTTTTGCTGCCTCGCGTGAGTCTGTAGTTTCTCCAAGACAAGGTTACTTTTAAAAACACACGCAGCCCCCGAGCGGGGGGTGGTCGGGCGCGCGGCTCTCGGGTTCCTGCGCCTGGGGCGGCGCTGGCCGGGCCGGCAGGGACAAGTGTCACTCCGGGGGCGTCGCCCCCGCCAGCCCCCCACGGGCAGCCGTGGAGCAGGAGCCGCCTGCCCGGGCCGGACACCCCGCGGGGGAAGGGGCGCCGCGCGACCCCCGAGGCGGCGCGGGGGTCTCTGTGCCGCACCCTCGCCCGCGGCGCCAGGCGGCAGAAGGGGGCGCGCGGGAGCCCCCGCCCTGGTGCCCCCACCGCCCAGGGGCGCCCTGGCGCCGGAGCCCCGCCCCGAGCCCCGCCCCGAGCCCCGGCCCCGCGCCCTGGCCCTGCGCCCCTCTCTGCGCCCCCGGCCCTGCGCCCCCTCTCTGCGGGTTCGGGGCGCGGAGCGGCACCGGCGCGGCCCGGGCGCTAGATGGCGCCGCTGCGCTGCTGCGCCCCCGACCGCCCCGCGCGCCCGCGTTTGCCCCGCGGGCCCCGGCGCGGGTCCAGGCGGCGGGGGCCGAAGACGCAGCGCCAGGTTCCGCCCTCCCGCGGGGAGGGTCTCCCCGAAAGACCCGCGACTCGCGGGGTCTGTCCCTGAATCTCACCCCCCACCGCCCGGGAGGCCTCGGCGCCCCCTCCGGGGTCTGCACGAACATGCCCGCGGCTTCTTTCCCGGCCCCCGACCCGGCTCAGCCCGCGGGGTTTCCGTTCTGACCCGGGAGGGCGAGCAGCGGGCTTGCCAGAAGGCGCGCTCGGGACGGACAGAGCCGAGAACCCGGGGTCCCCTGGCTCCCCTCCCTCCAGCCCCCCGCAGAGCCCAGCCAAGAGCTACAGCAGCTCCCCAGCAGGGCCGGCCCCAGGGCTCCCCAGCCCCAAGCGCACCTGGGCCAGGTAAGGACAGCTGAGAGGATGGAGCTCCCGACTCTGCCCCCACCCACCGGGGAGGCTCCACCCCCCGCAGGGTGGCCAAGCCGCTGCCCACCGGGAGGTCTGGCGGGGCCCTGGGAGTCGTGCCAGATGCCATTTCCTTCACTCCCTGGAATCAAGTTAGTCTATCTGGAGCAAATTCTGATAAATTAAGATATATATAGTAAACCATAAAATATCTGGAAAGAAAATAACCAAGAAACCAGTTTCAAAAATCATTAAAAAGCTACCCTAGCAAATAGCCACTTAATGCAAAAAAAAAAAATCAGGAACGGAGGAACACGGGGTGGGGGGGCGCAAATAGCAACCAGCAGATGGGAGACCAACTATATCGATTGTAACATTAAATATGAATGATTAAGCCAATGAAAAGGCAGAGATTGTCAGGCTGGACTTTAAAAAAAGCAAGATACACAATACACTGTCTCTATGAGATGCATTTTAGATTCAAAGATACAAATAGGTTGAAAGTAAAGAATAGAACATGATCTCATTCAACAGCAGCCTCAAGAAAATCAGAGTAGCGATACTAACATCAGACAAAACAGACTTTTGTAAAGATTTATTTTATTTATTTATGCATACAAGAACCGGGGTACAGGCCAGAGGTGTGGGGGGTGAGAGGAATCACCAGAGACAGAGTGGGGAGCAGAACAGGTGGATCCACTGAAATCCACTGCTGAGGGGAGCAGCGGGGAGACAGGAGCGGTCTGCTGCGCCCTGTGGGTAGCTCCCTGGCCGAGGATCCAACTCATGCGGCAGTGACTGCGGACAGCTTTATAGTGCTGAGACTTGACTGCTTGCACCACCGGCGAGGTCCCCCAAAATATATTTTAAATCAAAAATGTTTTAGGCATGAAGAGATATTTTATAATGATAAAAGGACCAATCCATCAAGAAGTTATAATAATTATAAACGTATGTCCACCTAATAATAGAACCCAAAAATACATGATACTAAACTGAAAGAATTAAGGACAGAAATAAATAATGTAACAACAGAAGTGGGAGACTCCCGTAGCCCACCTTCAATAAGGACATAATGAGGCAGAAAGTAACCAGGCTCCAGAAGACTCTTTACTAAGCAACAAGACCTAACAGACATATCTAGAATCTTCCACCCAGCAGCAGCAGAGCCTGTATTCTCAATGCACATGGAACTCTCTCCAGGATAAACCATTCTCTAGGTCACAAAACAAGCCTCGATATAGCTCACAGGGTTCAAGTCAAACGAAGCATGTCCTCTGACCCCGTGAAATGAAATCAATAACAGACAGAAATTTGCAACATTCACAATATGTGGATATTAAAGAACCAGTGGGTCAAGGAAGAAGTCATGGGGCAATTGGAAATTCTCTAGAAAGAATGAAAATAAAGATGTGTTTACCGCAACTTACAGGGTGTCGCGAAAGCAGTGCTTCCACGAGGCTTGTGCTTATAATGCCTGAAGGAGAAATCCCCTGTCAGGAACCTAACCTTCCCAGCTGCGTCACTAGAAGAACAAAGTCACCCTAAAGCAAGCAAAGGCAGAGGGAAGAGAGACCTCCGCGCCCACCCTGGAGCTCCTGGCTCTGATGCGAGAGTGACCGATGTCCGCAGGAGGGAAGGAGGCTCAGCATGGGAGCCAAAGCCAGACGACCTGGCTGGACCCGGCGGCTGGCCTCCCCGCAGAGAGCGGCCGGCCGGCAGGAGGCTTCAGATGTGCATGTCAAGTCACTGCAGGAACAAGTTATAGCCAAGAAGTAATTGAGCAGATTCGGACTGACCATGCGCCTGAGCAGATGCCGGGCAGCTCGTTAAGAAGAAGGATGGAAAAGGCAACAGATTTCTTTCTGAACGAGACTCTCCCCATGCCTTTGTAAGGCCCAGAGCCAGAGTCACTGGACACACAGCACCCCTAAATTTCCATGTGCTGCCTTGACATCTGCAAGCTCACCCAGCCCCACAGGCTCAACCATGAGTTCCCCGCCCTCTCCAGATATATCCCCCACCGCCCGCCCGGAGCAGGAGAGGGCCCCTCACAGCTCCCTGAACTCCACCTGGTCCTCAGCCTAACAGGTTTCCTTCACCTGCCAAACTGCCAGCCCGGACACCAGGGCAGAAAGAGGGCCATGCCAGCAGGGCCAGCTTCCCCCAAGCCCCTACCAGCTCTGCCTGGCCCCAGAAGCAGCCCAGAAGAAGAGGGGGGGCTGGGGGAGCAGGAGGAGAAAGCAGAGGCTGCCCCTCCCCAGGGCAGGACCTTGGCCCTCAGGTCAGGCTGCACTGGGAGAAGGGAGACTGAGCTGATGTGGGATGAGATGAGGGCTTTAAATGAATTTAAGAGGACTGTTTAGCACCCAGACAGCACCAGAAGTGACAGGCCTCCACCCCCCCAACCCCCACCACCCCATCCCCACCACCCTGCCACTGAGGCTGGAGGGAAGGCCCAGCCAGACCTGGTGTCAGGACCCTGGGGTCCTTGCACAGAGACACGAATCCAGGCACCTGGAGGGTCAGGTGCTGGGGAGGGGAGGGTTGCTGGACGCCTGGGCCTACCTACAGCCGAAGAGGGTGGGAGAAGACCAGCCTCCTCCCTCCACCCCCAGGCCCGCCCCGGGGGAATCTGTGGTGTGCTGGACACAGCCTAAATGCTGTGGTGTGCTGGACACAGACTAAATCAGCGCTCCTGGTGTGCAGGCCCCAGAGACAGACAGCGAGGGGAGAGGGAGGACAGACCTCAGGACCCTCACGGCGAGGGGAGACAGCAAGGGCAGGGGGCGGGGTTCCACTTTGTGCCGCATCACGGATTGCTCGTCACGTTGACTCAAGGCACGTCGGCCCCCCGGAAACAGGAGCGGTGCTCAGACAGGCGACCGGGCGGTGGGGACCCGCGGCCCCGTCCAGTCACTGGAGGAGGATTCCTAACCAGACCCCACTGGGCAGACCACTCACCCGGGGCCGTGGCACGTCCAGCCCACGTGGCCAGGCTGGCCCGAAGTCCTCTGACAGCAAACAGACCCCAGGATACAGGGGCAGCGACAGGGCACTCCCGGCTGCCGGGGACGACTTTGTATATGTTTGTCTGGGGGGACAGACGTGCCGGAGGTAGAGCCTTGCTATCCCCACCCCCCACCTGCACTGGCCGGAGACTCGGGCCCTGGGATGGCGGGACTGGCCCCTGTGCATCCCCCCAGGACGGGACTGAAGTCCAGGCTCCAACCCTCCTATGCCAGACCTGGCCAGGCTGGGGGCGGTGGTCAGAGAAGTCAGAGCTGGGCCCACTGCCCCAGCCCCCAGGCCCTCACTGCAGAGGACCCCAGCGACCCCACCAAGAGATGTCAGAAGAGTGAAAAGGAGGATCCTCCCCCGCCCCCCACCTCCTGACCGGCCCAGCAGGCTCCAGAGGTGTTGAGGCCTCCCAGCAGGGACACGCAAAGGCAGGGCTGGATCCGGCTGCTTTACATAACAGGGAAGCGACATCCAGGGACACCAGAACCTGCTGCTTCCTGGGAGGGGCAGCCACACCCCGCAGGAACTTTGGGGAGACAGGGAGGTGGCATGAAGCCACCCCCTCATCTAGCCCTGGGGCTCTCTTCTTCACTCACACCTCTAAACCCTCTAAACCTGTCTCAGAGCCCGCAGGGATTCTGTAACAATGTTCTCATCTTGTCATTTTAAGTATAATGAGGATAAAGAATTAGGAGGCCAGGGGCCTGGCCTTCTGGATTCTGGGCTCCCAGCCCAGCCCCCTGCTCTTCCAGCCCCCTCCCCAGCCTGACATGAGCCCCACCCTCCCAGGCACCGTCCACTTCCCCCACACACTGGAGAGTCCTTTCTGCCCCCGCCGGGAGTGGACTTGGCGCTTCTGCTCCTTGACTGTGCGTCTCCCCCGCAGCCTACGCCCGCTTGCTGAGGACTTGGGGCCACGCTTACTGCAGAGGCCCCAGCAGAGACAACGTCGAGGCTGAGAGATGCTCGTGCCACAGGCAGCGGGCCCAGGGGGCGGCGGAGTACACAGTGACGGTACTTGGGGTGTCAGGCTCTGCCCCCAGGTTCTGGCCAGAGGACCTCTGTCATTTCTAACCCCTGAGACTGCTTCTTTGTCGTGTGAACTCGACTTTGGACATCTGGGGCCTCGGGGTGAGGGCCGCAGCGGGCAGGAGGAAGCCTCAGGAAGCCGACCCAGGCGGGCCACTGCGCCCGTGGCTCAAAGGTCCGCAGATGTCTGCCCGCTGCGCCAGGTGAGGCCCTAGTGATGAGTCCCGCTGGGCAGTGAGTCAGCTGCCTCCTCCTCGCCTGCTCCAAGGAGTGCTCTGAGACCGCGTCTGCAGAAGGAGGTCACGTGGAATCCTTTATTTAGTGCAGCCGCTCTGGGCCCCGGGGAGGAGGGGCGCGGCCGGCAGGACAGCTAGACACAGTCCCGGGGGCTCTGAGACACCCTGAGCTGCGGAGCAGTAGAAATCCCTGCCGCCCTGGGAGGCCCGCGGGCCCAGGCCTCCGGAGCACACCGGCTCACACATGATTCGGGTGTGAGGCCAGATGAGCAGGCCGGGGTGCGGGCGCCTGCAGAGAGGCGTCTGGGGGCTGGGCGGGTGGCCACAGCAACCCCAGGCCGGCTTGGCCCTCGGGGCAGGTGCGCTGTCAGCCGCGGGTCCAGCAGGTGGCGCCGCGCACCTGGGCCGTCGGCCCCCAAGGCGGAGGGTCTGTCCCTGTTCACCGGGGATGAACCAGCGGAGACTGGAAACGTGCCCAGGTCTGAACTAAAGCTCAACCAAATAGTGCAGAATCCTTCCTTCCTTTGCGCTCAGTTCAAATATAATAAATAATGTCATAACAATATAACACCAGTAGCTTCACAGGAGAAAAATGTTACTGGTTTCCACATGGCCGCAGCCCAGGACTGCAGGTGCAGCCTCCTTCCTCTGCATGCTGCCACCCAGGACGTGGCCCTCAGCCTCCTGGTCCACAGTGACTGCCCGAGCTCCAGTCGTCCCCTCTGCGTCCCAGCTGCAGGGCAGAGAAGAGGCAGGGAAAGGCAGGGAAGCCGGCACCTCCCCAGGGTTCTCCTGTGCGCAGCTCTTTGGCCAGACGGGGCGCCGGCATCTTTTCCTGGAGCATTACTACCCACAAATAATGGGGTACGAGGGTGGGACGGAGGGCCAAAGCTGGCATGACCACCACACACTGTCCTACGCCTCTGAAAATGCCCTCATGCTGCATGATTTCCAAAAGTGGGACTGGGTGCTGTGGACCCCTCATCTTTAGTGGATATGACCCCAAAATGATTCCATGTCAGGGTCTTCCCTTCAACTCCAAGACCTCCTGTCTGCCAGAGCTTCCCCCAAGCGTCTCCATCAACAAGTCGGGAGCTGCTCCCCCTCCCTTAGACCCCACCCACCTGCCCCCTGTGATTCCTGGCGGACACCCCAGGGAGAACCAAGAAGCCATCTCCTGGCCCCTCTCCCCCAACATCTGCCCCCGCTCCTCACCCCGCAGACTTCTGAGCCTTTCTTGAATCAGCCCCTTCCCTCCCCCCGGGCTTCCCGCCCACACATGCCCAGTCACCCCCCTCAGACCCCTTCCATGTGCCCCCAGAGCATCTCTCTAAGGGCCAGGTCACGCCACCACCCTCCAGCTTCAAGCTCCACGAGCTCCCGTTGTTCTTATTTTTAAAATTCCGAATTCTTCAGTATGGCTCGTGGAGACCTCCGGGGCGGGCTGCCCTGGCTGCCTGCTGTGCTGTGGGGCAGCCTTGGGGAGGCCCATGGAGCTCTTGGGGAGCCCGGTGGAGCCCCGCTTTCCCTGCCTCTCACAGGCTAACAGGCTAACTCCTCCCTCTCGCCCTAGGGCGAGTCAGGCTCGGGGAGCAGGTGACACCCGGTTATTGCTGAGCAGAGTAACGGTCCTCCAGGATGCGTCTCCCCACCCTCCACGCTGGCCTGACCTGCTGTGGCCAGTCTGCTGTGGCCAGCCGGGCGTTTGTGGACAGAGGTCAGCAGGAGGCGCCCAGCGCTGCTGGGGGCTTCTTGTTGCCTCCTGGAAACCCAGGGTAAGAAGAGCTTCCTCCTGGGCCCTGCAGCCTGCGCCCTAGGACGAGCCCACGTGCCCTCCCCCAACCCAAAAGCAGGCCGCCCGCAGCCAGGGCACGGGCGCCACCCGGAGACCCGAGGCGGGAGCGTGAGCGCGGAGCCGGCCCTGGGCCCCCCGCTGCGGCTGGGCTGGCTGACCCTGCAGGGAGCCGTGTCCACCCGGCCCTTCATCCCCGTTGCTTCCTTCTGAGCCGCCTCGCGCGCCTTCACAGCTGCCTCTGACCCGGGCTCTGGGCCTCAGTCCCCTGCCGCTTCCTCGAGGGAGCACCACACACCCCCACAGCTCACCATGCCCTCGGCTCGCCTCGTCCCTGCAGCCGTCCACGCCTCTCAGCCTGGACCTCAGGCTGAGAGGGGCCCCCTGCACCCCCGCACCTGCGCCAGCGGGGCTCACTGCGCCGCAGTCTCCGCCGCCCCTTCACCTGCCTGCCTTGCTAGACGGAAGCGGGGGCTCCTCTCTATGTCCAGGGCCCGCGCCAACGTGGCGAGACATGGGGACCTCGGCAAACTGAGTGGGGGCTCCGTGTCCCATGTCCTGCTGGGAAAGGCCCCCCTTGCTGTGCGAGGGAGCGTCTCACCTGCCTGGACTCCCAGGTGGGGCGGGAGGGGCGGGGCGCTTAGACCCTCACTTCCCTGGTCCCCTCCCCGCCCCAGCACCCAGAGGAGGCAGAAGCGCCCGGGTGTGGCCAGGGTGGCCCAGCCCCCTCCCCGGCTCCCCCCAGAAGCCCCCACACACCCAGCCCCGGCTCCTTGGACGTTTGCTGAGTATCTCTGGGCCACACCACAGAGGGGCAGCGGACACCCCCGCATGGCTCCGTGGGGCACTTGAAGTCCAAAAGAAACAACTAAGAAATGGTGGGAACGCGTGGGTGGGGCTGGGCGCAGAGGGCAGGACCCAGTGGGCTGGGGGTAGAGAGCCCCAGGCCTCCCCCTGCAGGGCTGAGTTACCCTGTGACCTGCTGAAGCAGAGGGAGGGGCCGGTGCCCCCCAAGTCCAGGAGGCCCCGCCCTCGGCCTTGGGAGTGACTGGGGCTGCCAGCTGGGCCGGGCTCCCCAGGGCCTCTGTGAGTGTCTGTTCGCCAGGAGCCGGCCAGGAGGGGGGGTTCGGCAAGGAGACCATCCCAAACACTCTGGAAATACTCGTGCAAGAGGAGATAAGAGACTAAATCAGGGCAGGGGTGGGAGGGTTAGCGAGGAGAGGCAGATTCCAGAATAATCCAGGAGATAAAGGCCCCTGTTGAGGAATGACTGTTACCGAGAAGGCAGGAGAGGGAGCAGCGCCGGGGCTTCCGGGCCAGGACTGACGGGGAGGCGGTGGGGCCACAGCGCTGGCGGAGTGGACGTGGGGCGCAGGCGAGCCGGGGGTGCATTCCTGACGACAGACCAAAGCCAGAGACTGTAGCTGAGAAAGTCAGACAGAGACACAGAGAGGCGGGGTCGAGACCAAGAGGGAAGGAAACAGCGAGAGACCGAGTCGGAGAGACGGGGCAGCCAGAGCCGCCGGGACGCGGGGGTGGGCGGGCGTCCCTCCGCGGGGACACGCCCTTTGCCTCCTTCCCGTCACCGTCGGAGCCTCTCGTCTCAGCTCTTCACCACCGAAGCGGCCCTTCGCGTTACTCGCAGGGACCAACCCTGGGCAGGACCAGCCGCCGGGGCTCGGGGGCAGCCGGACCAGGACCAGCTGCTGCCAGAGGCCAGCGCAGGGCCCTCGCCTGGGCCCTCGCCTGAGGCCTCTGAGGTCCAGTCCGTTGTCACCTGGAGGGAGGTCTCTCCATGCAGGAGAGACCACGGCAGCCCCTGGAGCCATTCTGCGCCCCGTGCCTGGTTGTAAAGGCCCAGAGCAGTCAGCGGCCCTCGGGGTGGCGGGCAGGAGCTGCAAGGGGAAGGGCAGGGCCCCCAAGAACACTCCAGGCAGCCCTGTCCCCCGCAGAAGCTTCACCCCAAGCTGGCATCCTCTCCCCTTTCTGTCTGTCTCCCTCCCTCCCTCTCTCTGTGCCTGACTCTCTCCCTCTCCCGTGCTGTCTCTGGCTTCCTCTCCTGGCCCCCAACCCCACCTGACTGGGAGGGGGGCCCTCTGCTTCTCCCGGCCGCTGACCCTCCTGCCGGCTTTCTCTGCCCCCGTCCGCCTCTAGGTTTTGAGGCCTCCACACGCTCGCCTCATTCCTGTCGGCTGTGACATTTAAGGTCCCCATGGTTACCGGCCGGAGCTAAACACAGGCTGCAGCCTCCCGGCCAGGCCCCAGCGCCTGCCCCGGTGTGGCCGGAGGCCGAGCTCCGGGCCACTGAGTCACCCTGGGCTTTGTTGGAATGACCATAAAAGGGACCGTGAGCTCATGGCAGAGGACGTCGGGAACCCCAGAAAATAAAGGGGTTCACTGACCGCCACCATGTCCCTCGTGGCAGCCCTGCTTCTCCAGCCTGCGGCTGAGGCAGAAGGAAGCCTGGGAGCACGGGCCTGTGTTCTCTGCCTCTCATCAAGAGCGTTTTGCAATCGGCAGAGTGTCTGCGAAATTACGGCTTTAATGTGTTCATGATACTCCCTTGGGGTCACTCGTGGGCCACTGACAGTTCCCGCTGCTAAGTGGGGGTGCAGCGAGTTGTGAGCACCCTGAGTGCGCCGCTGGCAAGGAGACGCGGGTATCTCCCCCCTGCGCAAGTGAGGAAGCTGAGGCCGAGAGAGGGTGCAGGGCCCGAGGGTGCAGCTGGGACGCCCTGGTCCAGGCCCCCTCCTGTCCCACAGGTGCGCCAGGGCGTCTGGGTGTGGGGCAGGAGACATCATCCCCTGGGCCACATCCCTCCACGGCGGCGACGAGGGTGCGTCCTGTGAGGGGGACATCCTGTCTGTAACAGGCCGTGTGACGTAAGACGCTTTCAGTCGGGAAGTGACGGCTGATGTCAACTATTAGGGTGTGGGGGCCCGGGGAAGGGTGGTCTGTCCCAGCTCAGACCCCAGGGGAACTCAGAAAACTCGCACTGGGAAAGAAGCGCCTCAGCTTTTAGGGGCTGTGTGTCAAAACCCCACAAATGCCGTGCCTCAAGGGGACACGGAAGAACGTCCTTCGTCAAGCAAGAGCCAGAAGTGAGAGGAGCAGGGCCGGAAGGGAAGAGACGGGATGCCCGGTCTGCAGAGAGGCTGACCGTCCACACGCAGGTGACCGGGACTCCGGACCGCGGGGCGCGCGGGAGACGGACTCGCGAAAATCAGGGCCTTTCCTCTCCGACCACCGAGACTGCGGAGCGGGACGTGGGCTGCCGCCTACAGGCGCGACGAGGGTCATCCAATACCTGAAAATGGAACGGAGGTGCCTCCTTCCCGGGGGGAGATTTCCGCCTTCTGGTAAACGAGATCTAATAATGCATCTTGCAGCGCGGGCAGCCCCGCGTGGACTGTGAGTCCGTCCGAGCTCTCCCACGGTTTCATGAATCCTAATGAAATTCGACTTACTTTTTTTTTGAAACTCCAATTTATTCTAAAATTCATAAAGGACGCCCCTTCAAAACTTGGATTGAGAACGAGGTCGTGGGGGGTGGGGGGTAACGTGCAGAGCTCCCGCTGCAGGTGGTGGCAGGGATGCCTGTGGGGACACCCCGTGGGGCGCCCGGGGTGGGGGGGGGTACACATGGGCCTGGCAGTGGCCTCCAGCGGCTTCTGGCGCTTCCTGCTCAGAGATCCTTTATGGAGGCCGCGATGGCAGCGTGACCCCAGAGTCGTCCTCAGAAGTTCGTTCCCGAGTCTGCTTCCTCCCAGCACCAGGAGTCCCTCATGTAGCTAATGGCCTCGGCAAATCTCTTCTTAAATCAGACCGATGGATTCCATCACTCGCCACCGATAACCCCAGTGACGCCCCCGCTCCTGCCCCCGACCGAGGCGCGCACCTCCTGGGCTACACCTGCTGCCCGCGCGTGGCGTGTCCCTGGAGCTTCTGCCTCAGTTCATAGAGAAAAATTAAAAGGAACGTGGTGGGGCTGCCACTTTACACAGGTGGGGAGTCCTCAACAGGGGCCTCTGAGCAGAGACCTGAAGAGGTGAGGAAAGGGGTCGTGGAGAGGCCTGGAGGGAGGAGCACCCGCAGACGCAGAAGTCTGGAGGTGAGGGGCTTGTCTTGCTCTTGGAATGGCGAGAAGCTGGAACAGAGTAGGCAAGAGTTGTGTGGCTCCATCCCAGGCAAACACACACACGTGTGCACGCGGGCTAGAGAACTGTGCTCACACTAATGCTTTCGGAAGATCTGCAAGTGACTGAGACCTTCCCGCGACATGAGGACACGAACCAACTCAAGACACAGACTAAGCCGCGGAGCAGCAGCAGCCCTTTCTGGAAGGAGGCCTGGGAAGCCAACGCAGGAGAGCCAGAAGAGTGGCCCGCGCGGAGGAAGGGGGGATGGCCATCGCCTCAGACGTCAAGGGGGTGTTCACTGCGACCTGGAGTCCGAGGGGCGGCAGCCGGCAGCGCTGGACGGGAGGGCAGGTGTGAGAAGAGCGTGTGTGAACTCCCTGTTGGAGAAGCCAGTGGAGAAAGCAGAGAGCAAGGCTGGGGACCAGGGCAGGCTTCTTGGGAGGGAGGAATTGTGGAGAGGGGCTTCATTATGGAGGAAAACAGAATGATGAGCAGAGGACAAAGCGCCACCTGCCAGAGACCTGGGGAGATCAGGAATCAAACGGCCCTTTCCTCAGAGAGGATTCTGGGCAGATGCAGGTCGGGGGCACCAAGAAGCGTCTCCACATCGACACGGCAGGGTCGGGGCTGCCTGAGGTCACGCCGCGAGCGCAGGGTCTGTCCGCGGTGTGCAGGGAAACTTGGAAAATGGTGGTTGAATCCATCCGTTCCAGCTCCTGCCACAGCGCACCTGTGCCCAGGCCCCCATCCTCCACCCTCGCCCCGGGGCAGGCAGCGGTGCCCACGTTCCTGGAGAGCTTGCACGCCGAGTGCAGGTGTCTGTGCCCTAACATTGGGGATCTGTGTCCTCACCACATCGGGGTGGGCCGGGGCCGGCGGCCATTATGGCTGTGCCTCCCCCACCTGTGAGGGTCCTCACCCCGATTTTAGCAACTCTCAGGGATTTTAAGGGCTGCCAACCCTTTCCTCTCACCTTTATTTTTCACCTTTTCCCCTTTCAGCAATCAGACATTAAAGACTCAGGCACTCGAAAACAGCGGCGTGTGCAGGGCAAGTTAGCAAGTGACCATTCGCGCCCACAGGAGGCTCAGGCGAGAAGCTAAGAGCGTCGCGGCTGCACTTCAGGGGGCTCTGGCACAGAGACGGCGATTTATCAAAATTTAACAGCAAAAATAACAAACAAGAGCAAACCTGGGGGAAAGGGAGAGTCCCAGAGTTACCACGTCGTTAGGTTTAATGCCCAGGATTCAAAAAAAGGAAGGAAGAAGCACAAGAAGCAAGAAGCAGGAGCATGTGGTCCCTTCAAAGGGAAAAATTATTGAGCAGAATCTGTTCCAGAAAAGACCTCACAGCAAACATTCCAGACCAAGACTTGAAACAACCGTCCTAACGGTGCTCAAAGAGGGGCCTCCCTGGAGCGCAAGGGGTTGGGTCCCAGCACCGTGAAGCTGTCCGCAGCCTCTGCAGCACGAATTCGATCCCCAGCCAGGGAGCAACCCACATGGCACAGCAGACCTCTCCTGTCTCCCCACTGCTCCCCCAGCAGTGGATTTCAGTCAGTCTGCCTGTTCTGCTCCCCACTGTCTCTCACCCCCCACCCCGTACCTCTGGTCTGCACCCCAGCTCTTGTATGCAAAAATAAAAAAATCTTTGAAAAAAAAATAAAGATGCTTGGAGAACTAGAGGAGGGTCTGGAGAAGGTGACGGAGACAGTGAGCAGCTTGGGGAGCCTTCGCCATCCGGCTGGCTGTGGCTTCTTGGCTATGACCCCGAGGTAAAAGGAACAACAGAAAAAAAACAGACAAGTTGGACTTCACAACAATTTTAAATTCTGTGCATCAAAAGACACTGAGACACCCACAGAATGGGAGGAAATTGTAAATAATAGATCTGATACACAACCAGCACCCAGAATATGGGAAGAATTCCTGAAACTAGAAACCCAAAAATCAAACAAACTGATTCGAAAATGGGTAAAGGACTTGGACAGACATCGGCCCAGGGAGACTCACACACGGACGACAGCACGTGTGTCACCAGCCGTCAGGCAAGAGCAGGTCCCAGCCCCTGTGAGAGGCCCCCTCACAGCCACCAGGAGAGAGCAAGTGTTGGGGGAAGAGGGGAAACTGGAAGCCTGGCACATTTTGGTGGGAGTGTGAAAAAGATGGGCCTGCTGTGGAGGACAGTTTCGTGTTTCCTCAGAAAGCTAAAAATAGAATTACTATGTGATCCAGTAACTTCACTCCTGGGTATATGCCTAGAGGAATTGCAAGCAGGATCTCAGAGACATTTGCACACCCGTGTTCGCAGCGTTATTATTCACAACAGCTAAAATGTGCAAGCAACCCCAAACCCATCAAGATGAATAGATAAGCAAAGTGTGGGACAGACATGCGATGGAATATTATTCAGCCTTGAAAAGGAAGGAAAGGCTGATGTGTGCTGCAACCAGGTGGACCTTGAGGACTTTATGCCAAGTGAAATGTCGGTCACCGAGAGACAAAGAGGTGTGTGTCCTTGCCTACAAGCTGCTTAGTGTCATCAGAACCATAAACCCCTAAAGCAGAACAGTTTCCCGGGGCGGGGGTGGGGAGTTATGGTCTAACAGCTGGGGTTTCAGTCTGACAGGGTGGAGAGAGTTCTGGGGTGGAGGGTGGTGATGGTTTGCAACAAACAAATGGACTGTCCCTGCTGTCCCTACGCTGCACACGTAGCATGTTCAAATGTTCACTCTTATGGCACGTGTGCTTACCACAATGCTTCAATAGAAAAAAATACAAAACTAAAAAAAATAAATAATCTCCCTTTCCCGTTACCCAGGAGGAAATGAAGCAAGCCGCTGTGCCAGGCACCTCCGGACCCTCGGGCAGAAGTGGAGGGCTGGGGGTGACCATGCCCCCTGCACCCGCGTGGGACGTGGAACGCGGCACTAACAGGACTGAGCCCTGAGGCCTAGGGTGTCCTGGCCCCCAAGGTACTTAATGCAGTTTGCAAGAGCACACGTGGAAGAGAGCACAGAATGTTCTCTGCTTTTTATGTCTTGTATTGTTTCGTAAGAGGGCTCGGCAGGACAGCCACTTTACAGCATCTCTGCGGAGAGCGGAGGAAGCCCTTTTCTCAGCGCCCCTAATGAGGACCTGGACGCCGAGGCCCATTTTCCTCACTGTCAGTCAGCTTGAGCAGAAAGGAGGGGCAGGCGGGAGGGGGTGGCAGTGATGTGGCTGGGCCATGCCTGGCTCGCTGGCCTCTTTCTGTCTGCTCCTGTCAGAGGGGGTGGGGGATGGAGTTCAGGGTCTTTTGGGATGACCACAGAGTTGGGGGGGCTGCCGGCTATGATTCCCGTTCTCTCTACTGGAAAAGGAAGGGGTCTTGTTAAGAAAGTCCACTCTGCCCCCCGCCTGGCTGAGAGAGCTGGGCCTACAAGGAAGGAGACGTCCCCCCAAGAGCTTCCAGAAGGTGCACCTGGGGCTCCAGGGGCCCCCTAGGACAGACTGGTGTTTATGGCCAGAATTTCTATTTCTTACACCCGGAAAAGTCCACAATTGGGGGGCAGGAGGGTCTTCGAGTCTCCCCTCCTTGGCATGGAGATGCCGCCGCCTCCCTGTGTCCTCGCAGGTCCGCCCTCTGCCGTCTGTGCCCTCATGTCTCCTGGCGAGGTCCCTGTCCCATTCGCTTGGGCAGTGGCGTGAGGCGGGAAGGTTGTTGTGAGGTTGCTGGGAGTTGATATGACGCCACAGGTGATGAACAGGAAGCTGTTGTGATGGTGGTAGGTGGCACAGGTAGACTGGGTGACAGTGACATTCAGAGAACAAACAGCTCATTGTCTCAATCCCCTCTCCAAAGCCTCTCCCTCCAAACACTGCCGCATTCTGAGTACCAGGCGCGCTTAGAAATTTAACAGTTAATGGCAGAGGGGGCGGGGCGGGGGGAGCACCATCCAGCCCGTAATAGGAGCTTAAAAATGGGGTGAGATTCCAAAGCCATCGTGGGGCGTGTATTCAAGCACAGAAGTGACCGAGACCCGGCACATTTGCAGCCCTGCTTCTAGGGACTTCTTAGGAGATGATCAAAAAAGTTCCAAGACCTTTCGCCTTAGCTCTGTCCACAGTAGCAGAAATTAGACACCAGCTGAGGGCTGGCCAGCTGTGTTATAGCACGCTTCATTAAATAATAATGTCTACATATTAAAATAGCTGAAGTTAGTTTGAAGGTAAGTCGTGTCCAGAGGGTCTATGTTTAATCAGACCGTAGAACGGACGTTCGCTTGTCCACATGGCGGCGTGGACGGCAGGGCACTACTCCCCTCGACCCTCAGCGCTGGGTGGTGGACTTTAGAGTAATTTTTTCTTTATTCTTCATGATTTCCTGCTTCATTTGAATCTTTTCAACATATAGGAGTTATGTTCACGATCAGGAAAAAAAGTGAGCGGGATCCCCGAGAGTGAGCCCCAAGCCTCACCTTGTGAATGAAACACACTCTCATGCCTTGTTCTCAGTTTGTTAGCGCTGAGATTCTACTTAGAACTTGTGTCAGAGAATAATTTGTGCTTCCGTGTAGAGTAGAAAGCCCTGCCAACCCTGGCTTAAACAGCGATGGCCTGAATGTCCTGACAATGTTCGGGGAAAGGCCATTTGGGGCAGGTGCTGCGGCTCAAGGATGTCATCAAGGAGCCAGAGGCCGCTCTCTTCTCTCTCTGACATTCCTGAGTGTGCCTTTTGGCCTCGTCACACAATGGCTGCTGTGCCTCCAGCCCTCACATCCAAGCTCCAGGTAGAAAGAAGGGGAAGGGAAAAACACTTCTTCCTAGTAGGGCTTTACCCTTGTTACCCAGAAAAAGAGCACATGCACCCGGCTGCCTTCTCCACGGCCCTGGCCAGACCATGGACATGGCTACTTTAGCTTAAAGAATTCTGGAAAAGTGCGTGTCCCTATGTGGACACGTGGGGTTCTGATAAGGAAGAATGGGCAGGAGCCAGGATGGCAGCTGTCACCACACAGCGACTCCCAGGATCATCCACAGGGAAGAGCTTTCCAGCTCACAACAGACTGAGAAATTCACCAGACACAAGAGCCATTCTCGGCGCACAGGACCCCATTCCAGTGCCCAGAATCCCTGTGTTTCCCACCAGAACATTCTCCTTCCCAGTACCAGGGACCCCAGAATAAAAGGCTTCCTCTGACCCGCTTGGTGAACGGGGAGTCATTCCCAGCAGACAGAGCCGTTAGAGGACGGGACCCAAGCTGTGACAAGGGGTGACAGCCCCCAGCAGCCCGGTCTCCGGGACCCCATCACTCACACCACCCAGAGGTGACATCCCCGCCCCAACCGCCCTGGATGGACCGGTCAGCTCCTGTCTCCAACTCCCCGAGTTGCAGTGCATGTGTGCCCCAACCCCCTTTCCTGTCACATCCTTCCTGGCCCCACTAACGACATCCTCAGGGGCGTTTGGCTAATGACCCCCGGGTTTGTGTCTGGCCAGAGGGGCTCTGTCTCTAACTATTTGCATTAATTTTATTGATCAAACTTTGAAATCTTGAGGTGCCCCTATTTCTCCCTCCAGGGCCAAGGACTGTGGCTCTGTAGTGACTTCTGGGCGACTGGGGAGGCTGCCATTCGCTGTCAGCCTCTCAAGGCTGCACCCCACAAGGAAGGGGTGAGGTACAGAGGCACTGTTTCACCTGGAGAAGAAAAGGGTGAGCGAAAGGCAGCAGCTGCATTTCTGCGTCACCACGGCGGGTGGGCCATGGGCAGCTGAAAGGAGAGCAGGCCAGTGGGTGGGAGCTGCCAGAAGGCAGGCTTGACCGGAGGCCCGACACCCTCTGGGGCAGAGGTCCAGCCACGGGGCTTCCTGGAGGGGATTTTTGTTTTGTACAAATCCAGTGGGAATCCAAGACTAAGGAATTTACATTTTCTTTTTTGCTGTTGCTTATATTTCTATTTTTCACATGACATAAAATAAAGATGACAGAGGGCCTGCCCTGGTGGCGCAGCAGTTGAGCACTGGGCTGCAAAGCTGCCTGCAGCCTCTGCAGCACCAGTTCGATCCCAGCCAGCCAGCTGAGGGTCCCACATGGTGCGCAGACCTCTCCTGCCATGCCCACTGCTCCCCTCAGCAGTGTATTTTGTCAGTCTGCCTGTTCTGTTCCCCACCCAGAACCCACTGGCTCTGGTGAATTCTCTCACCCTCCCATACTTCTGACTATACCCAGTGCTTGTATAAATAAATAAATCTTAAAAAAATAAAATAAAATAAAGATGACAGAATCTTGTGAGAAATGATGAAGAAATAGGAAGAACACTTAAAATGACTCATTAGTATTACCGAGGCGTGAACTGTGAGCATGGCTTTTGTGGGGTCATCCGTTACAAGACAGTTAAACTCAATACATATTTATTGTCTAATAATCATTCGTTGCTTGAAAAACTTGTTTTGCCCTCAAAACTGGGCGTTTTGATGTTACTTACGCTTGTTAACTAAGGAAACGGACAAGGTCAAGCAGCTTATCTGGAAACACAGGAAGCGAAGTCAATTCTATTGTCTTCCATGGGTGAGGAAACAGAAATCTCTGTTCTATTACAAGATAAGAACTCAATCTAACAAATGCCCATGGAATGGTCCACGTGTGCAAGGCAATTTTCTGGGTGTTATTCATGATGTGACTGGGTTTTTAAAACATGTGATCTTTTATTTTACTAAATTTACCAGGAGGAAATAAGTAGGCATGAGGAAGCCTGCCTACGGAGCTGGAAAAGACATGTAGCTAGTGTGTGTGTGTGTGTTTGTATGTGTGTATGTGTGCATGCACGTGTGTGTGCACACACACGCACACACACGCACAGACTCGTTTATGCTTATTTTATTGTATTTGCGATTTCATATTCCTTTTATAGTACTGTTTTTTATCCAGGCCGTGTCAGTTTACAACAGTGTATATGACTCAGAGGCGCAGGCTCACACCTCTCCAGATGCTGTCACCACATCACACCCAGGAAGTTGGATTTTCCACTACCTGGCTTCTTCCCCACAGAGTTTTCTCTGACCCTCTCTTATCCTTTCGTTTTTCTGAGATATTTAGGAATCTACTTCAGGATGTCACTTTCCCATCCGTCCCCAGGTGACCCTCCCCCAGTCCTGGCCAGAGTCTGAAGGTGTGAACACTTCCTTTCCCGAAATTAGAGCAGAGGCAATACTGTCTGCACTGAAGGAATTGTTCTGAGATAGTAATTCAAAGGCAAAAAGGCATCATGCGGATGGCCTAGAGAACCGAGATGTGTGAAAATAAACAGCTCCCCAAGGAGCTGTGTGCCCTCAGTTTCCCGCCTCCCCTGCACTGGGCCCAGCCACGCGACGGCTGCGTCCTCGCGCCAGGAGCAGGTGCATCTTCCAACTCCCTGGGCTGCCCTTGATCCCACTCACAGCGTGGAGCCGAGCCGCCGGCGGGAGCGCTAATGAGGAATAAACCGTGGTTACATTAAACCTCTGAGATTTTGAAGTTTGCCTGCTCTGGCAATTAGCATTGTCTAATTGTACTAATGATTTCCCAAGCCTTTTCCACATACGCTTTAAATTTTATAACCACCTCTGGGGAGGCGATATCACCCCCCCAATTTATAGATGTAGTGACTGAGATTCTGAGTCTGTAAGCAATGTCTCCAAGTTCACACAACCCCAATGTACTGGAATATGTACTTAAGCCCAAACCTGTGTGACTCCAAAGCAAATGTCTTCACCACTCACTTTCCTAAAAGAAGGCAGTTCTAAATCGACTGGGCTTGCTAGGGGATCCCGCTCCTCCCCTAAATCCAGCTCCACACCCTCCTTTCTCCATTGAGTGAGGAAAAGTAAAAGTTATAACAAATTCAAGACTTTTGAAAATTAATTTTTGCCAACCCGGAAAAGTCCTAGATGCTAACCCCCCACGAACCTCCTGGAAATATCTGGTCAGGAAGACTTGCTTGCTTCAAATAAGCGCAATATTTAGATCTCTATAAAACCTATACACAACACCACAGCATTAAAATGAAAGAATGACAGAGTGAAAAAGTCATCAAGGAATATACTACAATGAAAAGATGAAAAGCATATCTAAATATTTTGCCCTGAATTTTTTAAACTTAATGAAGCAACAGCTCAAGAAAGAGATGGTGAGAAAACAGAAGGATATGAAAAACAGGCTGGCAAAAATCAGGAAAGAGTAGAATCAAAAATAAAATCACCACAGAAATGAAGATAAAAATGGAAGCAGCAGAAGAGAGAATAGACATTGATGAATACAGAAAGGGACAAAGAGGACACAACTCAGCAAGGCAAGTCAAATGAACAACAAGTAAAGAGAGAAAACGGCAGATGTGACTGAAGGGGTAAGAGCGCCAACTGACGCATAATTGGAGTGTCTGAAGAAGAGGAAAGTAATGAAGCAAATATTTTTAAAAAATAATCCATTTGCATTCTCCTTATGAGATAAAACACTTCTTTTTTGGTCTCTTCTTTGGCCATTTGACTTTTCTCTTTTGTACTGAGCTTGTTCTGTTCTTTTGCCCATTTTTGTATTGGTTTGTCTGCCTTTTTCTCATTGATTTGTAAAGACTCTTTTTACATTCTAAATGTGAATCTTTTGTAGTTTATATACACTGCAAATATCTTCTTCCATTCTGTGGCTTAGTCTTTTACTCTTTTAAAAATGCATTTTAATAAACTTTTTATTTTGGAATAATCTTAGATTTTACAGAAAAATTGCAAAGACAATGCAGAGAGTCTCACCATTGTTCATCTGCACCCCTAATGCCAACATCCTAAGTGGCCATAGTGCATTTGTCAAAACCAAGAAATTGACATTGCTACCTCACCATCAATGGCACAGTAGATTTGATTCCAATTTCACCAGTTGTTCCACTAATACTCTTTTTCCATTCTGGAAACCCACCCAGAACCCACTGCTCGTGCAGGCATCATGTCTCCACTGCCTTCTCCAGGGGGTGACGGTTCCTCAGTCTTTCCTTCTTTTTCATGATCCTGACACTTTTGGAGAGCACCGGTAGGGTATGTGGTAGACTGTCCCTCCAACTGGGTTTGTTGGATGTCTCTGAATGACTAGATTTCAGATATCTCTTGGAGGGTATCACAGATGTGAATACCCTTCCCACATCCGTAGGCATAAAATCTCATGACTTAGCACCATATTATTAACCTTGAGCATCTGGTTAAGGTGCGATCTTTAAGGTTTCTCTGCTGTCGTGTTATTATTTTTCCCTTTCCATCTTCTGTTTTTGAGAACCAAGGCATTAAGCTGCAAATCTTCTCCAACTCATGTTTCTGGAGAGGGCAGTATTGGCCAACACTGGAATTCTTCATATGGAAAATGTGTCCCTTCTCCCCTTTTATTTATGGATCCAATCATTTATTTCAGATTCATGGATACACATCTTATTCTTTACATTATAATGCCATCCCGTCACCACTTCCTTGTCGACTCATTGGTTCCCACGAGAGCTGCTGGCGGCTCTGGCTGTGCCTTGTCACGACCCACCACTGAGGGGTGTTTTTAGTATTCCCGAAAGGTGGCTCTTGATAAACAGACGTTCTTGTTTCAGTGCAGGCGGGTACAGTCATCTTTTCCTGCAGAGTCAGTGCCTCCAGTTCCCCCCCCCACCCCCGCCCAACTTCAGGAAGCTTTTCTTGTTGGGTCTTTCACACACAGGCCATGACTAGGAAGCTTCCCACAGGACGCTCCTGGGAGCAGGCGAGTTCTACTTCTTGACCGTGGTTATTTGGGTAAAATCAGGACTAAAGGATATTTAACAGCAAGAACTATAACATGAGCAGCTAGAATCAGGCATCAGGTTAAAGAGGAAGAGGAACGCACTCAGGCCGTGAGACCTCGGGGTAAGGACGCGGCCAGGAGCCAATGTCCCTCACACTGTCTGCCTTGCTTCCCTTTTGGAAACTTTGCTCCACAACTTTGTGTGATTCATCGGGTACCTCTAACTCACCCACAGAGAACAATCACATGACTCACGGTGACCTAGATTACGTCAGAGCAGGCACGCAACTTCCATAGCATCATTTTTCCACTTGCTGCGTTTGATTGTTTCTACCTGGGAGCCAGGGCTGCTCTGGATTTGGAGCACACCTGAGCCTGCAGCCGGGGCAGCCTTAAAGCCTCGTATTGCCGCTGCAGAATAAGGGGAGCCACACTGGGCAAGCATGCCAGGTGGGGGAGCACGATCCAAAGGGCATCTGTTGAGTCCCTGCACATAGCCCCACCTGGAACTGGGGGGCCCTGGAGTTTTCTCACCAATTCCTTTTCTTTGCATGAGCTACTTTACGTCAGATTTCGGCCACTTGTGGCAGGAGGTGTCTCGTTTGGAAGGCAGAGAACGAAGCTCCCGTTTGCAAGCAGAGAAACTGAGGAGAGGAGCGTTACCTTGAAGTTACCGCCCCTCAAGCAGTAACTCAGGGGGCACTCTGGAAAGAGGAAAGTGTAGGAAGGAGGGTAGGAAGATGGGGGAACGGGCGGGGGTGTGACCAGAGCAGGAGGACAGCGTGGCCTGGACCCCTGTGGGTGGCGGGCGGCCAGTGGGTTGCCCACACTGTCCAGACAGCCACGCCAGGTGATAAGGTACATGTGGCCGCAGAAGCCCGCAGGCTCCACCCATGGTCCCCTTCCTTGCTTAGAAGTCATGATAAGATCAGAAGTCTTTGGGCTTGTTTGTTTTAAGATTTATTTTTATTTATGCATACAAGATCTGGGGTCCAGGCCAGAGGTGCGGGGGGTGAGAAGATTCACCAGTGACTGAGTGGGGAGAAGAACAGGCAGATTGACCGGAATCCACTGCTGAGGGGAGCAGCAGGTGAATGGGTGATTTCTGATAGAACAGAAGCTCCGGGAGAACTTCTTCAAATCCTTTCAAAATGATGCACAACAGCAAAGGCGCCCGCCAGGCCTGAGGCCATGCCCCTAGAGTAGTGACAGACTCTCCCCTCCTCCGTGAAGCAGATGCTAATGCTCTAGAGACAAAACACTGTCCTAGAATGGAGAGTGGGAGAGGGGCCGCCTTTGTTGTTAAAACAGAGGGACAGAGATGGGCTTCAAGGCAGAGCAAGAGGATGTGGTTGTCACGATGCTCCTTCTATGTCAGAAAAGCTCCTGGGGCTATTTCTGGACGACTGAGAGTCTGGACGACTGAGAGTTTGGAAGACACCCCAAGCCAGGGCTCGCGCCCTGAGCTCTGCACAGCCACCTGGCGGTGGACAGCCTTGATTTGCTCTGCACTGCCCTGTGAGCGCCTAGAGGCAACAGAATAACCCCCAGACACACAGAGAGGACTTAGAACTCCTGGCTCCTGTTCTGATGCCTTTTTTCCTTCCCTGCTATGTGAGGGTTTCAGACTTTTAAAAAGAAGTTCATTTATAGGGATTCAATGGTCAGAAGAGGGAGGACGAAACAGCCCTCTTTCCACGCCTGCTCCCCCCAGAGGTGTCTCCTTGACAGCTGCTCAGGCACAGGACAGGCGCCAGAGACTTCAGTTTCCTCTGGACCCAAATGGGCCAGCCTGGTACAAGGTCCATGCAGAGATTAGTCCAAAGGAGACCTCTGGGGCACAGTGGCAGCTCCTGGGGCCTCGGCTGGAGCGAGAGGGCTGGTCCCCGGCCCAGGCTAATCGGGCCCAGACGATCCAGGCACATGCCGCTTGCCTGATGCAGGAGTCGGGGAAAGCTGGGCTTAAATCTTCTGCCTCTCTTCTTCTGGAGATATTTCTATCCCCTTTCTCTGGGGACCCCCCCTAAGACCCTTGGACTGAGTTGAATAGCGGCCCACAAAAACCCATGTTTGCCCCATACCCGGGATTCTGGCTTTACTTGGAAATAGAGTCTTTGCAGATGTAACCAAGTTGCCTCGAGAGCAGCTTGGATTCGACCCCCATGACTGGTGTCCTTGAAAGAAGAAACGAGACACAGGCACGGTCACAGAGGGTGCCAGGTGGGGACAGAGGCTGGGGGTCAGGAGCACTCCAGGCCGCCTTCTCCCCAGGACAGCAAACTCAAACTCTCGCCACCCGAGCATGAGCCGCTGAAAAGAATTTCTCTCCAAGCGTGCGCTGGGATGACGGGGCTGAGGGGCCGGGGGAGGAGCACGTGAATGTGGCCAGAACACATGGGACAGATAGTCACTCCATCTTTCACAATGAGCTCAAATAAACAAAAGGATGGAGGCTGTGAGGGAGGGTCATGGGCCAGAATTAGAAAAGCCCAGAAAGGCAGAGGCTGAACAAAAGGACGGCGGGACCAGAGAGGCTGTTTCCTGGGAAGTAACGGTATTTTGGAACATCAGACTGGGCGAGAAGCTTCATGAAGTAAACAGCGCAGCAGACAAGGCCGTGAGTGTAAAGAAGGGGGAAAGGCAGGCCGGGTCAAAAGGCGTGACCAAGATGAAAGACTGCGAGGCGGTCACAGGAGCAGGCAGGGAGCCCCGGCGCTAGGGATCCGAGAAGAAAACCAAGGCTACAAAACAGCATTTGTTCTCGAAGCTGAAATCCAGTAACTTGTTTCCCAAAACCTTAAAACCCTGAGTCCAGGGAGCCCGCTGGGCACCCAGGTGAGCCACGTGCCAGCAGAACGAATGACCTTGAAGGAAGAATCTTCAGGCGTGGGTGCAACAGCCCCCTCCCGGGCACGGGAAAGCGTAGCAGGCTGTGCAGGTGCTTTCAGCCGTCAGAAGACGCGGAGGAAAATGAAGAAACTCAAGGAAGGAGCAAGCCCAGCCAGCGTCTGAGGGCACAGACCACAGAGGCTGCCGCAGACATTCAAGCACCCGGGAATCCACCAGAGAAGCAACTTCAAGCAGCAAAAGTGGCTGGAAAGGCATCGACGAGAACAGGCCGTGCGGGGGCCAAAAGCAAACGTCAGCTCCCGGGGACGCCGAAGGGTCGGCAGCGGGTGCTCTGGGGCTGTGGGGATGACTGCGAGCCAAACAGGAGCGGAGCTGGGGGTGCTTGGAAAGTACAGTCAGCTTGCGGGTGGCCTCCGAGGGGGAGACAGGACGCAAGAGATTATCACTCCAGGTGTAGGAAGGAGTGTGAACCTGCGAGTTCAGGTTAACACTGCTTGTAGCAGGGAACCAGGAGCGTCAGGCGTGGAAGGAACGTGCTCTGCGGGGCAGCGACGCCGACCTTCCCAAGCACCACAAGAGAACAAGGAGCACAGACCCCGTTGCGGTCCATACAGAAACAGACACGTGACTGACCAAGGTCAAGTGATCGTGTCGATAAATATAATTGGGCTTAAAATCAACCATTAAAAGAAAAAATATTCAGGCTGTCTGATTCTATGTTACCTATCAAGACACCCCCAAACAACGGGCTTCAGAAAGATTAAAAATGAAAAGACAGAAAAATTGTTTGAGATAATTAATGCAAAAAACAGGCAAATATAATAAAAAGAAATCACGGAGGGTCTCCCCAGTGGCGCAGTGGGTTGAGCTCAGCTGTCCACAGCCGCTGCAGTGCCGGTTTGATTCCCGGCCAGCCAGGGAGAGTCCCACATGGCGCAGCAGACCTCTCCTGTCTCCCCGCTGCTCCCCTCAGCAGTGGATTTCTTCAGTCTGCCTGTTTTGCTCCCCACTGTGTCTCTGGTGAATCCTCTCACCCTCCCGCACCTCTGGCCTGTACCCCAGCTCTTATATAAAAATAAATAAATCTTTAAAAAAAAAGAAAGAAAGAAATCACAGGCGCCATCTCGATTCAGGACAGAGAACCTGGAGACTGAGGGACACTGGGATTCTCAAGGCTGCCACTGGGGTGAGACCGAACAGCGGCGCTGTTTATGCAGTGACTTCACACAGCTGCCAGGCAGGAGATGGCAGGAGATGGCAGGAGAGATAGAGCACTTTTTAAGAAAACAAGAGCATTTAGCACACCCATCTTGAATCAAGATAGGCCAGCCTCTCTTGGAAGGGAAGAGGGAGGGAGGAAGAAGCTGCGCCTAGAAAGGTTATGTGCAAAATCATGAAGGTAGGTCTGAAAGCTACAGTAAGTGACAAAGTGTGTGCTGTGGTGGACACCGAGGTTCTCCGTCAGAAATGAATTAAGTCCCAACCTCAGCGGTCAGTCCTCTTGTGGGTTTGCCGCTGCGGAAGCAATCTGCCTCCCCACAGTCCCACGTCGCTCCCGGGAGGCACCCGCAGCAGGCTGAGGTGGGCAAGAGCAGCCCCGCAGACTCCGCGCCTCAGCGCCGCCCTCAGCCTCCAGCTCGCGCGCCCTCTTCCAGACGCCTCTTCCTCTGCTGAGACGGCCCCTTGCCCTCCGCCCGGTCCTGCCTCCCTGCCACCCCTCCCACAGCTGCTCACCCAAAGATCTTTGAAAGGCGCCGTGCCGCCTGTCGAGCTGGGCACGAAGCCGCCAGGTGAGGACCACTCTGCTGGCGAGGCCTCGGGGGAGCTCAGCCCCGCCAGGGGCCTTCAGTGATGTCTTAGAAAGTCAGACGCGTTCACCTGTGACCGGGTAAATCCGGGACTGTATCCCAAAGTGATGCCAGCAGGCAGATGGCAGGACGCGTGCACGAGGCTCTTTACTGTGACACAACCGTGTGACGGCAACAACGCACCGAAAACAAACCGCGAGCAACAGTAAACGGAGCACGGTGGACGTCGCTTAACAACCCGGACACGCGCTGCGCCCCCACCCCCGTCACCGAGCAGATGTCACAGAGTATAATGCCCAAAGCTCACCAGAGGGTCTCCTCCACACCTGGCTGGACGGCGCGGCCCCCGGAACCACCCTCGTACGTGCTGTCACCACTGATGGAAGCAGCTTTGCACAACGCATGCACAGCCACATGCCAGAGTACTATGCACCTCTGAAAAGAAACAGGAATATCTGCTCACACCACTGGAGTGCTCCCCAGGCAGGTAGCGAAGAAAGCGAGGGAGAGAAAAGTGTGCATGGATAGGTTGGTGGGTGAATGGATGGGCGGGTGGGTAGATGATTGATACACAGAGATGGTAGATAGATGATAGATGCCAAGTGGATGGATAGGTTTATTAATAGATAGATAGATAGACAGATAGACAGACAGGCAGGCAGGCAGACAGACAGACAGACAGACAGACAGATAGATAGACAGATAGATAGATAGATAGATAGATAGATAGATAGATAGATAGATAGAGTGGATGGATGGATAGATTGATAGATGGTGCATCAACAGATTTACTGATAGATAAAGGATGGATGGATGGCTGGATGGATGGATGGCTGGATGGATGGATAGATAGATTTGCCTACAAACATTTGCTTTTTTTTAAAACAATGGAAAGACAAACAAAAATACCCTCATGGTCCTCGATGGGGCAGGAAAGAATAGGACGAAAGCCTGAGGACAGAAACTAAGCATCTTTGTACCTTGTGCTGTAAATTCAACCTCAGAATTAAACTTAGAAGGCAAGCCCTAAAAATGAAAAGGGGAATTACACAAATGAACCGTAATTATGTGACATAACCACCAGTTGGTAATATAACCACCCAAGAAGGAATTATTCCAAGTGACTTAAACACAGTAATTTGACAATATGTCCCTAGAGGGATACACTGTAAGGACAAAAGGAACTTCAAAAATACCGCAAGCTGTTTCCTGTAATCATACTGTTAGCCGCGGTGGCTTGCATTGTTCTTCTGAGACTGTTGGGGGTGCTTGTCGTGGGATAAAGCCAGCAAGTAATTACAGGGGCACCGCGAGGAGTCACGGCTCCTGGGGAGGCGGGGGGTACACACGCAGGATCGATGAGTTAAATTAAAACTCCTCAATCTGAACTTGAATCCTAAATTTGAACACGGGCATGAACACACTGATGTCTCCTCTCTTGAAGGGGTTATTTCCCAGCACAGCCCCCTGAGGACCCAGAGCCGTGTCCAGACAGGTCACAACAAGCACCCCATCGACAAACACATTCCCACTAAAAGGAGACAGGACTTGGGGGCCTCCCTGGTGGTGCAAGGGTTAAGTCTCAGCACTCTCAAGCTACCACCAGTCACTGCAGCCTGAGTCCCATTCCTGGCCAGGGTTTTATTGGTTTTTTTTTAAGATTTATTTATTTATGCACACAAGACTGGGGTACAGGCCAGAGGTGCAGGAGGTGAGAAGGTTCACCAGACACAGACTGGGGAGCAGAACAGGTGGATCCACTGAAATCCACTGCTGAGGGGAGCAGCGGGCAAGTCTGGAGAGGTCTGCTGTGCCCTGTGGGTAGCTCCTGGCAGGGGATGGAACTTGTGCTGCAGGGGCTGCGGACAGCTTCATAGTGCTGCATCTTAATCCCTTGCGCCACCAGGGAGGGAACCGGGCACAAGGGACTTTCACTGCCCGCGTAATGGGGCCTGGGCCACAGCCAGGAGACAGATCTGCCCCCCTTCTTCCCAGCAAGTGCCTTTACAAAGCCCCCTTGACTAGCCCGCGTGGGGCCAGGGGGTCGCCCACATCTACAGCAGCCGGCCGGTGTGGCCTGGCTCCTCCGATCTGCCACATCCACTGGCCCCACGTCCAGGAGCCCCACGCTCCAGCCCCAGAGCACCCCCGCACGTGGCGCTGGTGGAACGGGCTCTAGTGAGCAGCAGGGAGCGATGCTGCCAGGGAGGAAACAGCCCAGCGCTCAAGGGCAACTGTCACTCCTCTGACACTCACCGCCACTTCTCTGCGCTTCAGACTGTCCCCGGGTCCCGGGGTCTCTTGGATCCTTCTCCCTCCTACCCTGGGGCCCCTCTCGCCCAGGGTGCCCATGAAGACTCCGAAATTACTTTGACGCTCCACCCCGCCCGGCACGGGGCTGAACAGGCCCCTTCTTGGAGACGGCGTCACGACCCCCACAGGCCCATCCAAGCGTGTCTTCAATAAGAAGCTGGCCCCTGCGAACAGGACGTTCGGCCCCAGCTGCAGCCCGCTTTTTAAAATATCTTTTCCTCTTCATGTAGAAGACAAAGGACTGTTTCTGCTTGCAGGGGGAAGACACAAAGCACCGCAGTCGGGAGCCAAACCAGGTCTGTCAGCCAGTCGCCACCTGACGGGGAAGAGGCCTCAGCCCCACAAGCTAGAACTGTGTTCTCATCCTCAGCGCGGCCATCACTTTAGGCTGGAAAATTCTGTCCTGGGGGCTCTCCTATGCCTGGCCTGGTGTGGCCCCCTCCCTGGCCTCTGTCCAAGAATGCCAGTAGCCACTGTCCTGCCCCCTCTCCTGTGGTGACACCCACAAAGGAATCCAGCTGTTGTCAAATATCCTGGAGGGTCACCCCACCCCCGCTGGACAGCCATGGGCCAGACACGCCCCTCAGTGCCTTCCTACTCTGTCCTTCTACGGCTCACACAAGGTGCATCCTAGGATCTGGACAGGCTGGCAAGAAGCCAGAAATGGACAGGTGGGTGGTGAAAGGATCAGGGAGGCCGTGGAGCTGGGGGACAGGCTGAGTGACCGTCCAAGCAGACAATGATTGAAACCCACTCCAGCGCCTCCACCCTGTCCTTAGAAATGCAGTAGGAGGACACAATAGGGGGTGCTGAATGTCCCCAGAGAAGGACCCCCAAGCACAGGCTGTCTGCCAGAGTCTAGTGCACTGTCTGCAAGCCCAAGGAACAGTCTGGATTTGACAAGGGTCTGGCCAAGGCTGGGAGGGCCATGCGTTGGGCTTCTGGGACGGGGCAGGCAGAGAGGCCAGAAGATCCAGGTTCTAGACCCGGCCCTGCCGCAGCTACCTGCGTGCGGTGGGTGCTCTGGTCTCGCAGTGTGTCCCTGAAATGAAAGGGCGGAGCCAACTGCTCCCTGGAGCTGTCCTGGCCCCTTGGCTCCAGGTACCCGCTTCCAGCCCAGCCAGGCTCGCTCTCCCCGCTTGTTGAGCTCAAAACAGTTAACTTGTCCAGCCCTGACACGTCCAGCCCTGAGCCTGCACCAGCTCAGTGACGAGGGGCAGTGACAAAAAAGGACCAAAAGGGAACAGTGGGGTCCTGTTTGCCGTCCGAGGGGACATGGGCCCAGGGGACGGTGCAGCTGCGGCTGGGGAGCATGGCTGGCTCAGCTGCCTGCAGGCGCCCCGGAGACAAGCTCACACGTGTTTCTATTTTATCAAAAGTGAAAATGCCACCTTCTCAGCGACAACCACCAGTAAAATGTGTCCCCAAAAAGCCAGCTTAGGGCAGGTCTGCTTCATCATGTTTAACCCTTGATGTGGGCGTTTAAGCTCTGTATGAAAGTACAGAAGGAGCAGCCGGGGCTCAGGCTCACTCTCAGCACGACCCCCCCACACCCCCGATGGTCACGCAGACCATTCTGCTCCAGCTGGTCCTTTCTGCTCTGGGCTGAATATCTATGGCTCCCCAAATTCACATCACCCCCCAAAGGAATAGTAGTGGGGGGTGAATTTGGGAGGTGATTAGACCACAGGGGCGGAGTCCGGGAATAGGATTCAGTGACCTATAAAGGGCCCCCGGAGACCTCCCTGTCCCGTCCCCACGGGAGGTGAATGGGAACCAGGAAGCGGGTCCTCAGCACCTCAAAGTTGGACTCCCCCTTCCAGAGGGTGAGGAAGAGGCTTGAACTGTTAGAAGCTCCCGGCTGTGGTTGTGTCACCCACCCAGCAGCTTCTGCGCCCCCACCCCCCAAGAGCGGCGGGGACGGCTTTCTGGGTGGCTGCAGCCGAACTGTCACCAGGCTGTCCCTCCTGAGTCACCGGGGCCGACAGGAGCCTCTCCGGTTCCAACTTGTGGACCCCTCCCCAGGTGGGCAACTTTGTGCCCGAAAGTTTTCAGAAAATGCCCCAGTGCTGTGGTGCCTACGCAGGGCGGGCGCAGGGCCACGGGTGAGACCGGACCCAGTGCACCAGGTAGAGCGCAGGTGCTCTGAAAGGAAACTGCTTTTCAATCGAGTTCACCTGGCTTTGAGGACACGTCTCCAGAAGCAAAGCAAACGAAGGAAAAGACCAACAGCTGGGCCACACCAAACTAGACAGCTTCTGTGCAGCAAGAGACAACCAGGCCGAAGAAACACCCTACAGGACGCCAGCCAGGGAAAGCCCCTCCTGTGCCATCACTCGGGGTCTCGGCCGAGCACCCGCAGGCCCGCAGGACCTGGGCCACCTGGAGAAAGGTGGCTCCCCCACACCTGAACTGAATAGCGGACGCCCTCCCCCCACGACCATCCAGGGATGAATGAGAAGCCAGAGGACAGCAAGCAGAGCCCCCCACCCCCCGGCAGAGCCCACGGGAGCAGGAGGGGCAGAAAGACGAGCTGCAGACAAGTGCCCCCCAACAGAAACAGCTGGGGTCGGGGGAAAGCAGACCAAAACACTCCACACCTGGGGCCTCCCCGGTGGCGCAGCGGTTGAGCGCTGGGCTGCGAAGCTGCCCGCAGCCTCTGCAGTGCCGGTTCCATCCCCGGCCACCAGAGGAGGGTCCCACATGGCGCGCAGACCTCTCCTGCCGCCCGCTGCTCCCCTCAGCAGTGTCCTTCGGTCCTTCTGCCTGCTCTGCTCCCCACTCTGGCTCTGGTGAATTCTCTCACCCTCCCGCACTTCTGACTGTACCCAGTGCTTGTTTGAATAAATAAATAAATCTTAAAAAAAAAAAAAAAAGAAAAACACTCCACACCTGCTTCTCACTACAGACAACGGTGGGCGGCAGGGTGGGGGGGGGCGCTCAAACGAAGGTCTGATGAGGGTCAGAGGAACCTGGAGAAGCCGTCCCTTCCCCGGGGGGCGGAAGGAATTCCCCGGGGTCAGGAAGGACAGAGTTTGCACTGCAAGAGGGAACAACCTGGCTCCTGCAGGGGAAACCCGGGCGGGCTGGGCACAGGGCAAGGTGTGTGCCGCAGGTGTTGGGGCACCGGGCAGCTCAGCCTTACTTGGAAAGGTGAATGCTCTGCGCCAAGCTGACTGGGAGGACTTTGTCCTGCAGGCAGAGGGGCCGTCTGTCCCTGCAGGACCCATGTGCAAGGGCCCATCTGCTCACACAGCGTGGGCAGGCAGGTGGCCGAGAGGACCTGGCACGGCCCCTCCCCCCACCCTGGGAAAAACAGGGCCCCAGGGCCACCTCTGCACCTGTGGCCTGGCTGGTGGTGTGGCCGCTGAAGGGGTGCTGAGCTCAGCTGTGTTGGGAAGGAGAGGCAGGGGCTCCCCAAAGCTCAGGCAAGCAGCAACCATCACAGGAGGCCCAGCTGTGCCCAAGAGGCCCACCAGCCCCAGAGGGCACCAGACAAGGTCCATAATTGTAACTCAGAGCAAGCCCCATCCCCGAGACTGAGCCAAGCTGTAGGGTAAGGAAAAAATGTCAGGCTTTTCTGCCCTCCCGCCATCAGGATAGATGATGGATCCTTGCAGTCCTGAACGCATGCCTGATGGCGGCACCTGGACTAGGGTGTGGGCCTAGGGAGATGGGATTCCCCTGGGCTGAGACTGGGCTTTTAAGGGCGGCGTCACGGGGACTCCAGCAGAAGCTGAGAGAGAAGCAGAGCCACAAGAAGAGCAGAGAGAACGCGAGAGAAGGTCGGAGAGCCCAGAGTGAAGACTTGCTGGGGGCTGGCAGGCCTCCCAGCCCCCCAGCCTGCCGTGTACCTGGTAATCTAAATAAAAAACCTACAAAAGCCACTGAGAACTCTGTCTCCTCCTTTACCCGGTCTGCTGGATCCTAGAAAACCTGCACTGTGTCCTGTCCTGCCCTTACAGAAGCCTAAGAATAAGCTATAAGCTGCAAACAGCATGGGCCCTTAGGGGCCACCCCTGGGTACCAGACCCCACCTCAGCTTATCCCAAGGAGAGCCCAGACCCCAGCCCTCATGCCCCAAGCCTGCCGCAGCGAAAACACAGCCCCCAACTCTAGAGCTTTCTTCTGCCGCCTAAAGTCAAACACGCAGCTCCTTTTGATGGCAAGGATTTTGCTGCTAATCACCACAAACCCAGGGTTATGCACTCAGCAAAATGCCACGTGACCGCCTGGGGCACCTCTGTGCCTGGCGTGTGTGGGGGTGGGAGGAGGGATAGACACAGACACCCTGCAACACAGGAGGGATGAGGCCCCGGACCCGGCCGTCCACGGTGGGGGAGCAGAGGGTGCTCCCAGCCAGAGGGAGGGGTAATCCAACCATTACCCCAAAGAGTCACCTGAGAACCAGCAGGAATTCACTAAAGGTACAAGAGTCTGCAGGGGAGAGAAGGTTCTAGCAACCCCAGGCTCTTGCAAATGTCTCCTAGTCATTGTCCCCACAGAAGGGAGGAGGGTGCTCAGTGCTAAGCGGGGCAGGCGGAGGCTCAATGGTTGGGCTCACTCTCAGCTCCCCCCCTGCCCACCCCCCCAAGAGTCACTTGAGGTGCTTGGCTTGGGTTTCAGCGGCAGGAATAAAGCTCCCCACACAGGGCGCACTCAGTGATATCAATTACTCTTATTTGTCAAAGAAACGAGAGCTGCACCGCCTGGGCTGAGCAGGTGGGAGTCCAGGTAAGGACTCCAGGTAAGGACAGGTGTGCGTCGAGCTTGCACCTGGACTGGGGGCTCGGGCTGTGTCATGGATGCAAAGGTAGAGGTGGGGAGAGGTAGTGGCCCCACCCTGTTCCTGCCCCACCCTACCCCCAATGGTCCTCCAGCTCCCACACCACCCCTCTGGCCCTCTCGGTTTGAGGGGCTCCTAAGTTTTCACAACAGCCCTCCCAGCCCTGCAGCAGAGGAGGGCACCGCTTTGCCGCCCTTGTCCCGTCCCCACCACCAAAGTCCTGGTGCTTCTGGGAGCCCAGCTGACAGGGCCGGCCAGGGAACAGCTCCGGTGCCAGGGCCAGAGTGGGCATGGGACGGGCACAGAAGAGACATGGTGACAGGTGAAGGGGCCAGGACTCTTCTCACAGCTGCTCCCAACAGCCACATGAGGGCTTCCTCAGCCCTGCCCATCTAGTCCGCGGGTCTCTGTGCCTGGAAGGAGGCTGTCCTCTAATCCATTCACTCATCCACCCACCCTCCCACCCATCCATCCACCCACCCACCCACCCATCCATTCAGGAAACACTGAGCATTCCCAGTGCTAGGCTCCGGGCCAGACCCTGCGGAGCCCAGCGAGGCCTGTCCTCAGGGCGCTGACGCTCCGTATTTTATTGCCTTCAGCCAGGAGAGGAAGCAGCCCTGTGCCGGGAGACAGGGCTGCGCAGGGCCTGGCACCTCCTCTTCTCCTTCTTCTGCAGCCCAAGGCCGAGCTGCCCCTTGGGCTCCCACCTCCCGGGCTCATGGCTGCTGACCTCACATTGCTCCTTCCGCTTCCTTCCAAAGAGTTTTTACAGATTGTTTTCACACAAAAAAATACAATTGTGGTGGAGAGGGCAATGTGGGTGAACGAGGGCGGTGCTGGGGAAAGGAGCCTGGCATGAGGCTGTGCTCCCAGGTGACATGGTGGCAGAGTTGGGGCTCCCCCCGCCCTCTCAACACACCTAAGAACCCCCCAAATTCCAGGGATGCAGCAAGGGGCCGCAGCAGTCTTAGCACTAGCCGGGTGTGAGGCGGGGCGGGGCCCAGACTGGCAGGGCCTGGAATGGGGCAGGGCATCACCTGGCCCCGGGAGTCCATGCTGGGCTCTCACACTGGGCTGCACTGCCCTTTGAGCCCACCCCTGCCAGGTTTTTGGGTCCCCAAGGCCCAGGTCTGAGCCCACGCCCCCGGCCAGGACTGTGCCCCAGTGTGGGGCCCTGGGGGTCACGGTTGCTCCTCCCGGGAGTCAGAAGCTGTGGCCTGTCACCTGCCGTGACCGCTGGGCAGCCAGTGAGTCACCCTGAGCCTTATTCCCCTGCTGTGTGATTACACCCACCTCTGCAGTGCCAGAGTAAGTGACGCAGGCACCAGCACCCAGCTGCAGGCCGTGACTGTTGTCCCCCACCCACCCTCCACCCAAGCTAGCGCCTGGCAGGGACCTGGCACAGGCGTCTCCATGCAGAGCCGGCTCAGGGCAGCGGCAGCTCCTCCGTCCAGACCGAGCAGACTGACCCCTGGGCCCTCACCTGCGTCCACCAAGGACGAGCATTTAGACTCCCACTCTGCTGGCCTGGCCTCTCTGCTAAGAGCAGTGCATGCTCCCAGACATGCACACACACGCACACACACACACAGGCCCACACATGTGCGCACACACACACAAACACACATGCCCACAGGCCCACACTTGTGTGCACACACACGCACACGCTCGCCCCCAGATTAACTCACGTCCACCCCAGGCCCCCACGGCCCAGGCACCTGAGGCAGGAGCTGACTGTGGAGGTTGGCCCGGAACCCCAAGAAATAGCCTGTGTCACCCCTGCCACACAGCCTGAGAGCCGGGCCAGGGTTTCTTCTCCTCCCCCTGCCCCTGTGCCCACGGCCCACACGCCCCTCACACCTCATCTTGCCCTCGCCCTCACCATGGCCTCGCCTGGGTCTGCCTCCTGCCCCAGGTTGACATCCCCACGGGGTGTTCCCACCTCCTGAGTCCATAAACTGAATCTAGGGCACCCGTGGGCCCCCAAGTCCCAACCTGCACACACCAGCAAGGCCTGTGTGTGAACTCACAAACCGTGACGTGTGCTCACACTCACACGTACACACCTGTGCACTGTGAGGCATCTCCCGTTGTGCAAAGCTATCCTCTTGCTGGGGCGCCCGTCATCCCCTCCGCCTCTGAGCGCAGCTCTATGCTCCATGCCCATCCCCCTCCCTGGACACACTGGGCTCCCGGGTCCCTCCTGCCTCCCTCCTGGGAGGCGCCGAGGCTGGTGCAGAGTCCCCTGGGCAGAGTCTCCCTCTCTCCTGCCGCTCTGGGCAGGGGCCGCCCCAGCAGTCACCCCATCACAGCCAGGAGGCGCCGCACTCGCCCTGGCCCGTAAAGCAGAATGAACAAGCCATGTGGCGCTCAGGAGCTGTGAGGTCCGGCATCGACGGCAGAGTTGGCTGGGCCTAGCGGGTTTCCCAGGCCTTAGCAGGGCTGCCCAGGTGTCTGCTGCAGGTGGGCCTCACCTTGGTCACCTTGACCTTGTGATCGCTGAGGAACAGGCATGCCAGGGTCACCAGCAATGGCTCCTGGGGGCTCCGCCCTCACAGACCAGCCCCCCACACACACACGCATGTGTGCCCTCACACAGGCGCGTCTGTCTTGACGGTGCCCCGATAACAAGAAGGGGCCAGCCTGGAACTCCCACCGTCCTGAGGAAGAGTTCCTCAGCAATCGCTAGGTCAAGGTGACCAAGGTGAGGCCCACCTGCAGCAGACACCTGGGCAGCACTGCTCAGGCCCGGGAAACCCAGGGCACCCAGTGGGAAGGTGCAGGGACCCTCAGGCACAGGACCCTGGTCATCTGGGTCGGGATCCCGAGGCCAAGCCTCGGCCAGAGTAGGACCAGGCAGTCAGCCAGCGTTGGCAGCATGGGCGGGCTCCGGGCAGCTTGCACCCAGCGCACAACAGGGGGCTGGCCCAAGGCCCCTGCCCCCTGGGGCACCCCTATCATCAGACCGTCCAGGCAGTTCTCCTGAGTCCAGAGGAAGGGGAAGCAGGCCCTGAGGAGGCAGCCCAGGGCACCCCACCCAGACGACAGGGCAGCCTCTGCGCACCCAGAAGCCCCCAGATTCCTGCTGCATGTGAGCACCGGCCCACGAGTGACGTCTGCACCCTCCCGGTACCAGAGCAGGCTCCTCAGGATAATTATTTATTATTCATAGTCATCAGCATCTTCATTAATTATTCATATGATCCTTAATTATTATCCTTAACAATAAGAGCAGTAAATAGCAGAAAAGTCCTTGAGGTGCCTAAGGCCCAGGGCCGGATGCCTCGGGCAGTTAGACCAGCTAATGCCCCCAGGGCAGTGGGGGGACCACAGACCCCCATCCACTGCCCGGCCCTGCCCCTGCCCCTCCCACGGGGGCCCAGGGGACTGCGGAGGAGATGGTCCCAAGGGCTGAGGGAGGAGCTGTGCCTCACGGCTCCTCTCCCGTCTGCGGCCAGGGCCTCCTGGGCAGGGCCTCAGGGGGAGGGGCCCAGGCGGTGTGCTGAACTCTGGGTGAGCCACGTGTCCACGCTGGGCAGCCCCACTAACTCCCCGGGTCTGAGCCGTGTCTGTGCAGGGGCTGGGAGGTGAGGGCCCCCAGCTGGCCCGGCAGGGAGAGGCGTCGAGTGGGGCCGTCTTGGGGGAGCTCCGGGGCCCCCGGGGGGAGCTCCTCACACGCCATGAGCTGGGAAACCTGCAAAGAACACAGGGGTGAGCAGGCCAGGAGCCCTCGGGGGAGGGGGGAGGGTCAGCACCCAGAAGACAGGAGAGCCGAGGCGGACAGAGCAGGACGTGGCACGGGGGGTGGGGGTCCTCGAGGCCAAGACTCAGCCACGTCCGTCCCCAGGGAACGTAGATGGATCCAAACCCTCCAGAATGAGGGGACCTGAGTCGGGACAGAAACCGCAAAGGAGAGAGAAACACGTCCTTTCCGCCAGCCTAGGGAGGCTCAGGGACGAGCAGCAGAGGCGGCGGCGCGGGCCTCCGGAGGCCGGGAGAGCCAGGGCAGGCGGGAGGGGTTTGTGGGTGCTGCCAAGTCTGCAGTGAGATCCCTGCGGGGGAGGCTGAGAAGGGAGACTGGCACATTTGCTGACGTGGGCCCTGGTGTCTGCAAACAGGAGCAGGCAACATATGGGAGGGGGGAGCAGATGCCAGAGAGGGGGAGCAGATCCCAGGATGCCTCGGGGAGCCAGCGGCGTCCCCTCTGGGGGCCCAGATACAGTTGTCCTGTCAGGAGTCCAGGAAACTACGTGTCCACTTGGGAGAGGACAAAAGGCAGCAGCCCCATATCTGGCAGGAAGGGAGAGGCAGGCCCGGAAGTGCAATCGTGGGGACTCAGCAGAGACCCCGAGATAGGCCAGCACAGTGGCTGGCAGGAGAATCAGGTGGGGGGTGCCAGTCCCAGCAGTGACCTAAGGCCCTGCCCCAAGGGCACAGCAGTGCATGGCACCCACCCCCAGGTCGAGGGCTCCGTCGGTCACACAGGCCTCGTGAGCAGGTGAAGCTGCCAGCCTGCTGGCTCTCGTCCCCCGCCAGCTGGGGGCTTCAGCGGAGGGGTTCCCCTGCCCCCGAGGAGGGCAGCAGGGAGGAGGGCAGCAGGGGTGGGAGAAGGCTGGACCCGGGGGCGAGGCAGAAAGGGCAGCAAAGCCAGGTGCCCTGGGCGGGTGGGCTTTGGCACTTGCCTGAGAAAGCGAGTCCAGGGTGAGGGTGGGGAGGGGGCTGACAGGCAGCAGCGGGGAGGTGGAGGCAGGCCCGGGCCCCGGGGTGGTCACGGCACTGTAGGCGGGCGGGACCAGCGCCATCTGCCTCTGCAGCAGCTGCATGACGGTGGCCATGTCCGCGCTCAGCCGGGTCTCCAGCCTGCGTCAGCGAGAAGGAGGGTGCCCTGGGTCTCAGGGAAGTGGAGACACCAGTACCTGGCACTTCGGGAGCACCCTAGGGATGGGCCAGCGGGTCAGCCCCCAGCCCACGCTCCGATGCGCCCCAGGCCCAGGCCCCAGGTGGAAGGGGAGGGGCCCGCTCCGCACAGGCAGCCAGACCTTCACAGAACAGCCCCTGCCCCTTCGCCTGCCCGCGCCAGGGGCCAACGCCCAGCTCCTCCACCCTCCACACACAGCAGGGCTACGCCGATGGCAGGGCCCCCTGACCTGTTGAGCTGCCTCTGCAGGGCATCCAGCCTGCTCTCCACGTCACCCCGGGGCCGCCGGCCGGGACTGGCAAGAGGGATATTGAGGAGGCTGGGGGTGGGGGCGGGGCAGCGAGGCAGCTCCTGGTACTGGCGGCCCCGACTGTCCCCCCAGAAGCTGAAGATGTTGGACACTCCCGAGAAGGCGCCTGGAGCCGGAGAGCTGGGTTGAGGCGGGGACAGAGGCCACATCCCACCCGCCGGGCGGCCCTCGCCCTACCTGACAGCGGGTTGCAGGTGTCGCTGCTCTTCTCACAGTCCTCCGTGGGGGGCCCGGGCGGCTCCACCGAGGGCCTGGGGCTGGAGAAGGGCACCAGGCGGAGGGGGCTGGAGCTGCGGCCCGGGCCCTCGTCCTCGCTGCTCTCCGGGCTGGAGGGGCCGCTGGACGGGCTCTCTCCCCACGGGCCCCCTGGCCGGCCCCGGCTACTGGGCCCAGCCCCGGCCCGGCCCAGCCCCAAGGCCGACACCTCCCCGGGCTGTTCCGGGTCTGTGGGCAACAGAAAGGCGATGGGCTCAGAGGGAGGAGGCACGGGCAGGAGCAGAGCCTAGGCCGGGACAGGACGCCTTGTGTGTCCCCGCCCGCTCTCTTCTGCTCTCCAGCCCCACTCACAAGCGCCGGCCGCTGCGGGGCCAGAGTCTCCGGGAGCCCCGGGCCTGCCTGGGCCACGCCCCTCCCCTCGTGCTCCTGCCTCCTCTCCCCTAGTCAGCTCAAGGCCGTGCCCACCCAGAGAGCAGCCCCACGAAGACCAGAGGAGCCAGGCTGGCCCCTGCCCCTCCCGCAGCCCCCGTCCCCGCCCGCCTCACCCTTGTCCGTGCGCCGGCGGAAGGACAGCTTGCGCTTGCGTTGCCGGTTGAAGCCGCCCTCGAGCTCCGCGCTGCCGGGAGAGCCGGGGATCATGTTGGTCTGGAACCAAGAGCCGTGTCAGGGCCCCTCGCGCCCACCTTCCTGCCCTGCCAGGCCAGACCCTGCCCTGCTCAGAATCTGAGGAGGGGGCGCAGGGAAGCCCCGGGAGGGCCAGGGGAGGGGGTCACACCGTGAGGGGGCTGCCAGCCAGGCCGGCCGCGGGTGGCCCACTCACGTCTCGCAGGTTGAAGGTGATCTCCAGGCTGGACCAGAAGTGATCCGAGAACTCGGGGTACATGTCCAGCACCTCCAGCAGGTCGTCCCGGTGGATCTTGTGCAGGTCGCAGTAAGTGAGGGCCCGCACGTCCCCGTTGGACTTGCCGGGCCGCGCATACAGGTTCAGAGGCTCCCCGAAGATGTCGTTCTTCCCTGGGGCCACCGAAAGTGGGGAGCTCAGCCCTGGGCCCACAGAGGCAGCGTGGTACCCTAGCTGGCCCTCCAGGCGGTCAGAGCACCCACCAGCTGGCCCCCCGCCCCCAGAGCACCAGCCGGCCCCATGACCCTTGGCTCCCGTCCCCACAACAGATTGTGCCAGGCCTCAAGGGCCAGCAGAGCCAGACTGGAGCACCCCCTGCCCATGGCCCTGGCTCTTTGGGCTCCAGCTCTGCTTCTACCTCCCAAGCCCCATGTTCTAAAAACCCCCGATCACTACACCCTCATGTCCAGCGTTCCTTAGTCCGGTCATCACAACACAGCAGTGCACTCAGACCAACACCGTGTTTACTGAGAGAAGCCAGGACGGTGGTGCTTTGCACAGCAGAGGACAGAAACCCCCAGAAAGTATCACATGTGACATACAAGATGTGGAGGTGTTTGTGGAATGAATAATAAAAATCTAAAGGGACCCCCCAATACATCTGCCCTATGGTGTACAGAGCCAAGGAAGCAAGTGGAAGCAGAGGGCACACCTGTCCGCGTGTGCAGGTCGGGTAGAAAGGAGGGGGTGGAAGGGAGACAGGGGGTGTCTCTTTGCTTGGAGACCGCGGGGGCCAGGCTTGGCTGTAAGGTTTGAGGACATTTCCGTAGTAAAGTCAGACCCAGAGCCTCCACCACGACCCACCCTGCTGCATCTGGATTGGGTCATGCTTTAGGGAAGGCAGGGTGTCACCGCCCCTGAGGAGATCCCAAAGGGAGGTAGAATCCAGGAACCCCCAGAGCCCAGCACCCTGTTTTAGGCTCCCCTCCACTCTCTCCTTGCAGGGCCAGAGCTTGGGTGAGTTAAAATTGCCAGGGTCCCTGCAGGCCATCCCGGGAGGGCAGCCCCCGACAGCAGCCTCAGGGCTGGGCCCTCTCCAGGTCCCGGTGGGCGCCTCTGGCCCAGGGCCCATCCCCCCCGTACCCAGGATGGCCACGACCACGTCGCCCCGCAGGATCTCGATGGAGCCCCGGGAGATGAAGTAGAGGGCGGTGAGGAGGTCTCCGGCGTGCACCAGCGTGTCCCCGGGCGGCGCGTGTGTGGTCTTGAACTTCATGGCCAGCGCCCGCAGGCAGCCCTTGGTGGCCCCTCGGAAGGGCTTGCAGTGCTGCAGCAGCGAGCGGTTCAGGTGCAGGCAGATGTCGGCCTGCAGACACTCGGGGAAGCCCTTCAGCACCTGCGGGGGAGGGCGCTCAGCACACCTTCTCCGGAACCGCCCAGAAGGTTCTGGGAGGAGCATCCGGAGGTCAGTCAGGGAAGGACCCAGTGCCCATTTCAGCCCAGCCAGCCCAGCTGTTCCCCCCTGGGGGCTCTGGACCTGGATTTTCTTATCTGTAAGGTCTAGAGACCCGTCTCTGTTGGGGGCTGTGAGGATTACGTGCTCCCCTCACCTATCCAAGAGCGCTTTCCCCAAACCAGGCCTCTCGGGGTGCAAGAGCCCGGGGGCAAGAGGGCGGTAACAGGCCCTAAGCACTAACGCTGACCACCCCCGCAGACTCTGGCTCTTGGCGGCTCTCAGGCTCCCCGCTCCCGCGCTGGCCCCGAGCCGCTCACCGCGTTCATGTCGATGCCGTTGGTGTAGGACCAGGCGTGCTGGAAGTACTCCTCCAGGCGCTGGCGCAGCGGGTTGGGGATCTGGTGGAAGCGGATGAACTCGCGCACCCGCAGCATCTGCGTGTGGTAGCGCGCGGTGCCCGAGTACAGGCGCTGGATGATGGCCGACACGTTGCCGAAGATGCTGGCGTACATGAGCGCTGGGGCGGGGGCGAGGCGGCCCGTCAGCGTCCGAGGGGCGCTCCCAGCCCGCTCTGGGTCAGGGGCGCTAGCGGGCCCCGCTCCATGGAGAGGCGCGCGGGGCGCATCTGCATAGACGCGCGCCCTGACCCCCCACTCCTGGACGCGCCCTGACCCCCCGCTCCTGGCTGCGCCCTGACCCTGGCTCCTGGCTGCGACCTGACCCCCAGCTCCTGGCTACACCCTGACCCCTGGCTCTTGGCTGCACCCTGACCCCCCGCTCCTGGCCGCGCCCTGACCCCCGGCTCCTGGCCGCGCCCTGACCCCCAGCTCCTGGCTGCGACCTGACCCCCGCTCCTGGCTGCACCCTGACCCCTGGCTCTTGGCCGCGCCCTGACCCCCGGCTCCTGGCCGCGCCCTGAGCCCCCGCTCCTGGCCGCGCCCTGACCCCCCGCTCCTGGCCGCGCCGGCCCTCCTCCGCCCCACTCTGGGCCGCACTCCCCGGGGGTCACTCACAGCCGATGAGCATGACGCAGATGGAGAAGATCTTCTCCGAGTTGGTGTTGGGGGACACGTTCCCGAAGCCCACGCTGGTGAGGCTGCTGAAGGTGAAGTAGAGCGCCGTGACGTACTTGTCCTTGATGGAGGGGCCGCCCAGGCCGCTGCTGTTGTAGGGCTTGCCGATCTGGTCGCCCAGGTTGTGCAGCCAGCCGATGCGCGAGTCCATGTGCGGCTGCTCCATGTTGCCGATGGCGTACCAGATGCAGGCCAGCCAGTGCGCGATCAGCGCGAAGGTGCACATGAGCAGGAACAGCACGGCCGCGCCGTACTCCGAGTAGCGGTCCAGCTTCCGCGCCACGCGCACCAGCCGCAGCAGCCGCGCCGTCTTCAGCAGCCCGATCAGCTGGGGGCGTCGGAGGGCGGTGTCAGGGGGGCAGAGCGGGCACCGCAGCCCGGGAGGGCGGGCAGGGCTTGCGCAAGGCCTTCCTCCCCTGTGGGGGCTCCTGCGGGGATCCGGGCCCTCCCACGCGCCGGCCCGGAGTCCCTCTGTGTGGCCACTTTGGGACAGGATTCACCGACCCGTGGTGGCTGTGGAAGGTGGTACACCCGCCCCGAAGTGCCTGGCCGGAGCTCCCTCTGGCTTCCAGGGCACTTATGTGGGAATTAGCTGGCAGCAGCCTCTTGGCATGGCAGATTAGAAAAAGATGCCCCTCTGGACCCTGACAGCCCGGGCAGCTTCTGCGGAGAGCAGAGCCCCGCAGGTCCAGCCCCCCAGCCCTGCTCCCCACTCCCTCCCGGCCCTCCCCCACCCCGCCCACGCCCTGCTCCCCACCTCCTCTGAGCCGGAGCCAAAGATGAGCAGGTCAAAGGGGATGGCGGCCACCATGTCGATGAGGAACCAGCCCTTGAAATAGTGGACGGCAATGCGGCCAGGGTGGCTGACCACCTCCTCGTTGGCGTTGACGTAGGTGGTGCGGAAGTTGATGAGGATGTCCACGATGAACATGATGTCCACGATGAGGTCCACCACGGCCAGAGGCTGGCAGGTGTAGCCGCAGTTGGGGGTAAGGGACCCGTCCTCCGTCTCCTTCAGCAGGAAGGCGGCTGAGTAGGGGGTGAAGACGGCCGTGTAGATGACCAGCAGCAGGATGAGCCAGTCCCACACGGCCTTGAAGGGGCTGTAGTGCAGAATGGTCCAGCGGTGGATGCGCGGCGCCTGCAGCTTGTACTCCGGCAGCACGTCAGCGCCCAGGGACAGCACCTGGAAGGGGGCACAGGGTCCACCTGGAGGCTGGGCAGGGCTGGGCAAGCAGGGGGGACCTCAGGAGAGGAGCGGCTGACACGTCCGCTGGGCCTCCAGAGAGGAGATCCAGCAGGGGGAGGAGGGAGGCCAGCAAGTCTCCATCCGAGTGCCCACACCCTCGGCCCAGGGCCACCCTGCCCCGGGGCCCCGAGGCGCCCCATCCTGCAGGGGGACCTTCGGGCAGGGACCTGAGTACTGCCGAGGGGCACTGCTCCCAGCAGCAACACAGGCCCACTGTGGCAGCTTGCCCCCACGCCAGACACACCATGCATGTGTCATACATGCAGGGGACATGTCGCATCCATAATACACGAGTGTGCTGCGTGTGCAGGGCTGTTGCGCGTGGTGCAGACACACGTGGACCAGACATACACCACACACATACGCCATGGTCTCAGAAAAGGCTCTGGCCTGAGCATGGCCTGGGAGTCTGACGCTTCAGACAGTGCGGATGGCGCAGCGTCTGCCAGTCCCACTGCTGGTGGCCGGGGGCTGCGGGGCTAACGGTCCTTCATGCCACCAGCCACCCCATACTCAGCCTCCCAGGGAAGGATACTAAGACGCCCCCAAGCCTGCTCCTGGGGCCCAGGATGGTCTTCAGTTCTACACACACACACTCTCTCTCTCCCCAACCCCAAAGGGCCAGAGAGCCTCACCCAGCAGAGACATGGCCAGATGGACAGAGGCCACACACCCAGGCCAGAGTGCGGCAGGTCACACCAAGCCCTGCACAGGCTAATTGGCACCGGGCCCTCCTGGCAGGCAGCCTGTCACCCAGACCAGGGGGCAGCAGCCACATCCTCTCCCCAAGCCAGCTTTCCCACCATCCCGGAAGCTTTTGTCTGTCCCCCCGTGGCCTTCCCCTGCCCCCAAAGCTTCCCTCACAGGCATTCGACTTAAGCCCAGGGCCTAGGTGCGAGCTCTCCCCTGGGCTACCCCGATGAGAGCGAGGGTCACCCCCAGCCCTCAGCAGCATGTCGGACCCAGCCCCCACCCTCAGGCCCAGGGTTGGGGAGGGTGTGGTGGGTAAACCCCCCAAAACTCCCATGCATACTCAAGCTGGGGATCCCTTGGGCTGTTTGGGGAACAACGCCTCAGAGGAAATCACTGGAAGTTAAAATACACTCAGAGGTTTCACCACGCTGGGGACAACGTGGGGCCTCCAGAGGCACATGGTGGGTGAGGGGAGCCCCTGGGGCAGGGCAAAGAGTGGGCCCCTCAGTCCTGCCGTCAGCCCAGGCTGCCTGCTCCATACGCTGATGCCTGCAGGGGCAAGTGGGGGCTCAAAACTGGGACTGGCTGGGCTCCCCAAGACAAGGTAACAGAAGGAGTCACTGCCTTAGATGGGCTGCCCCACCCCCATGCCTGAGAGGCCCCTGGGGCCTATGGTGTGCAGCAGTGACCCCGCCCCAAGTCTGCCCAGGACAGGACAGCACCACGCCAGCACACAAGCATGCCTGGGATGGACGGTGGGCCAGGCCGGCTCTGCCACAGCTGCCCCGCCCAGAGTCTCACCTGAATTCCCCACACCTGCTCCGGGCCGGAGGCGCATGAGCCAGGTAGAGCACTCAAGTGCTGGGTGGGGGTGAAGGCGTGAGATTCTCAGACACCCCCTGAGCGGCCTCTAGCTCCCCCTCCCTGAGCCAACTCCAGGCTCTGACACTAGCCCCCGGTGAGCACAGAGGTGGCTCCCAGGAGGTCCTTATAGGATCGTCGGCTGCTGGGCCCTGGCCCGGGCCACCAGCACCCGGAGGAGGTGCACTCAGCCTGTCCTCACCACCCACCCAGGGGCTTCTGACCCCCACCTTCCCCAGGCTGTAGCCTCCAAGCCTGGACCCCTGAAGCGGCCCAAGCTCCCTGACAGTCCGCCCAGCACATGGGTGGCAGGGCCCCGGCATCTCCATGCCAGGCCTGCTGCTGCCGGCCAGCCCTCTAGACACCCCTGGCTACTGGGGGATACAGGGAGGAAGAAGCTTCTCACAGGAGAAGCCCACCCAGGCCCAGCGGGTCCAGAGCAGAGCACGCTGGCGCCCAGAGTGGGCCACCCGGCTACAAACCTCCTGGCTCCCCAAACCATCCAACTGCTCGGAGCTCCTCGGCCTGGAGCCAGAGCCCTCTGGGCAGCATCCGGCTGGCAGCTGCAGGTCGCGGTGTCCCAGGCCAGGGGGAGGGGCTGGGGTCACCTACCTCCTGGGCCACCAGGCTGGAGATGCGCACGGCCCGCCTCACCCGGCCTTTCTGGCCCCTGGGCTGCAGAGCCCCTGTCCCGCTCGCCTTCCCTGCCGGGGTGGCCATGGAGGCCTTGGTGCCCCCCAGCCTGCCTGTCCTGGGGCCCGAGGGCCCCACCAGCGCCTCACCCACGCCCCAGCAGCAGTCCCAGCCCCGGCTGCGCCCCAGAGGCTGGCGGCCTGGCTCCCCGGGCAGCCTCTGGCATGCAGCCAGGGTGGCTGGGGCTGGGCCCCGGGCAGGGGTCACCCTGGCCGTGAGCGTGGACAACAGCCCACTGGACTCGGGTTGCCCATGGCCCCCTGGTGCGGGCCCAGCTGCCAGGGTGCCGCGCTCTGCCCGCCGCCAGCCCGGCAGCGCAGCGGTCGGAACTCGGCTCCTCCAGCCGGCCCCTCCTCCTCCCAGGTCCCCACCCCCACCCCCACCCCGCCCGCCCGCGGTGCCCGGCCAGGGCCCCCTCCCCCGCGCGCCCAGGGCTCCGGCAGCCGCTCCCGCGCTCCGCGCCCCTCCCCCGCCGGCCCGGCCTGTCACCGCAGATTAATGATCTCCCCGACACGACACCCCCGCCCCGCCGGTCCGGTGCCCAGGCAGCCGGAGTCAGGCAGACACCGAGATGGAGAGCCCGCCATGCACACGCACAGACGGGCACTGGGCGGGCGGCGCGGGGCTCCAGGTGGGGGCAGGCCCGAGGGCTGGAGGGGGAGGGGCAGGCAGCCAGATATGGGGCCAGGGGAGAGTGGGAATGTTCTGGAGTCAAGGCCAAGGGGCTGGAGACCTGGCAGGGACTCAGCGAGCCCGAGGCAGCAGGAGCAGGGGGAGCGGAGGCCTGCCCAGGGCAGCTCCCTCAGGAAGCCAAGGGGCGCTACTCCAGGAGGGCCAGGAGGGGCCCGGGATTGAGGTGTGGCTCCCCCACTTTCTGGGTTCTCACTCTCCGCGGAGCCCCCACCCTCCCCACCCCCACATGCAGGGCGGAGAGGAGCCGCGGGATGGGCAGTGGGGCTGCCGTGGGAGGCCAGGCTGGCCCTGCCAGCGTGCAGTGCTGGGCAGCACCCCGAAGGCGGGTGGTCTTCTCCGGCCCCATTCCAGGACTTGATCTCACCCTGTCTGTGCACCCACCCCCTTCCTCCAGGACCTCTCACACTGCTCTCTCACCCCAACTCTGGAACAGTCCCCCCAATCTTGTCTACCCCAGCCAAAGAGACCCTCACTGACTGGACCCCTCCACCCCCACTTTGGCCACAGTCCACACCCACCCCACCTCCAATCTACTCCAAGGTGAGGGGAGGTGAGGGGAGCCGGGGAGCCGGGCCCTACCTGGGTGACCTTCTCAGTGACATTGTGGGTCCTCTCCTTTATCTTGGGTGCTATGATCTCCCGGTCGCTGGTGGGCGAAGCCAGGAAGGGGTCACCCTTGAGGTCCACAAAGTTGAGGGTGATTTGGGGAATCTTGCTAATGGTGCGATAGCGCACGAGATCCGAATCCGACGTGGAGTTAAGCAGGCCGCTGCGCAGGGGGTGCATGGCCCCTGGAGTGGAGGGAAGAGTGGGGTCAGGGCGGCAGGTGGGGGGTCGGGGTGGCGGGGGGGGGGTGGTCAGGGCGGCAGGCAGGGAGTGTGAGGCTCCTGGGTGGAGGGGAAAGCGGGGTGGGGGCGGCAGGCAGGAAGTGCAGGACCCCTGGATGGAGGGGAAGCGGGGTCAGGGCAGCAGGAAAGGGGTGCAGGGCCCCTGAAGTGGAAGGAAAAGCGGGGTCAGGTTGGCAGGGAGGGGCAAAGGACAGTCAGTCAATGACACAGATGAGGGGGAGACCGGACGCCGCCCATGCCAGGTGAGGGGCGCAGTGCACCAGGGAGGCCGCTTCAGAGACAGGGGCAGACCCCGAAGACAAGCAGGCCAGACCCTCCCACTCCCGCGAGAAGCGCCATGCGCCCCAAGGCCGTGACAGGTGACAGAGGAGGGGGGCCTGTCCCTGGGCTCTGGGAGCCGGCCAGGGGGCCAGGAGGCCATGGAACTCAGATGCCGCTCCTGCCCTTCGCACCCGCCTGCCCTCCCTGGTCCCTGCGCTGGGGGCCAGCCCCGTGGGCCCGCCCAGGCGCTGCGCGTGGAAGAACGAAACGGGATGAATGAACATTTAATGGCCACTTAATGGGATTAAATAAGTGCTTAATGGGATTTCCATCTCCCAGGCACACCGGACAGGGTGGAGGGAGAAGAGCCGGGGGTCCTGGACGGCCGGCCTGGCGCTGGGGGGCGCGGGGCTCCTGCGGGGGCGCCGGCCCTCACCGGTGCTGGCGTGGCGCGGAGGTGGCGGCAGGGCCCCGGCGCGCATGGCCTCGATGTCGTCGGCCGAGGAGGCCCGGCGCACGCTGGCGCAGCTCTCCCGGGAGCGCGTGCGGGCCAGGCTGCAGCTGGAGCCGGAGGCGTCGGGGTTGAGGCTGTGCGCCCGGGGCGACGGGTGCGGGGGCGCGCCGGCGGGGGGCGAGCCGGGCCCCACCAGCGCGCGCCGCTCCTCCGCCGGCCCGCGCCCCGCCACGTGGTTGTCCAGGGCGGTCACCTCGTCCAGGGCCAGCGACTCGCTGCTGTGCGCCGCGGGCGTCAGGTCCACGTCCACCACCACGGCCCCCGCGCCGCCCGCGCCGCCCGCGCCGCCCGCGCCGCCCGGCCGCGCCGACGACTCCCGGGCGGTCAGCGCCAGCAGCGCGGGCAGCTTCAGGCGGAAGGTCTTGGCGCGGCCTGCGGGGGCGAGGGGAGGCGTGCGGCTGTAGTGGGGGGGGCCGGAGCCCCGACAGCTGGCACCCCAGTCCCCGCGCCCAGACTCGAGTCTCACGAACGATTCGGGAATATAATCGTGCCTCGGGCTCTGTGATAAACCACCATTCCCCGGCGCATCTGGGCGGGCGGGCTGGACAGTCACCAGCCCTGGCTCTGACCCCTGCACTGGGGGTATCCTGGCCCCACATGCGGAAAGGGGACATAAGTGAGGCATGTGCCGGGGTCACACAGTAAAGCCACAGAGTGAAGCACCCTCCTGCGCTGTGCCTCCATGGCCGCCGCTGCAGCGGGGAGGGCCCAGGGCTACTGGCTGGGTCACCTTAGGGCTTGCAGGACCATGGCTCTGAAAGTAAATTCAAATTAAACCCCAAAAAAGGGTCCGTGGGGGAACACTGAACCTTCGTGTCAGGGGAGGCTGAGTGAGGCCCCCACGCCTCGGGCCGCAGGGGGCTGACCCACCCAGTGAGGGGGCCAGGAAGGAGCTCATGGGGGACACAGCCTTCCGAGGGAGCAGCTCCCGGACCAGCAGGTGAAGCCCCCACCCCTGGAGGGCACTGTGGGGAGAACCCCCCTAGGTGCCAGGACCTGTGAGTCAGTCCCTCCACCTGCGTCTCCATCCGGAGCCCTTCAGGCCACATCCTCAATGTTCTCACCCCACCTCTGAAGCCCCCCACCCCGCACAGTCCTTCCTGCAAAGCAGCAGCCCCTTGCGGAGACCAAAGACCTCAGGGAAGGGAGACCACGTGGTCCCAAGCCGGCTGCCATGCTTACCTGGGGCCAGCCAGCTGGAGGGGGGGCCGCGGTGATTGGTGTCACGGGCCGGGGACCCCCCCAGGTCGGTCTCCATCACCACCTCGAAGTTGAGGATGAACATGATGACGGCACCATCCTCATTCTTCACCGGCACCACGTCCACCAGGCACAGGAAGCAGCTCCCTGGAGGGAGAGAGACGCCGCTGGCACCAGTGGGCAGAGCAGAGAGGCGAGCAGGACGACCCCCCAAACCTGCAGGGACCCATCCACTCCTGCTCCCCCACAGCCTGCACACTGCCCGCCTGTCCCTATCTCCTGCCCCCGCCCTCCTACCCGCCCCTGCCAGCTTCTCCCTCGAGCTCTCAGCGGGCAGTTGAAGGGGCCCTCTCCCTGGCAGCCCCTTTCTCTGGTCCTCCCGCCCCGATGCACTCTCCCTCTGGCCCCCACACCGCCGTCTTTTCCTCTCATGTCCCCTTGCCTCCCTGTCGAGCTGAGCCAGGCAGTGCCTCAGGGAGATCAGCCACCGACGCCGGCAGGGGACCTCGGGATACAGATCCCCCTTCTGCGTGGTCATTTACACACATTCCTCAACCATCTCCCCTCCCAGGGCCACGCGTTCCTCAACGACAACGTGGGCATAACAGTCTTCTCATGAGCTGCAAAGATTAAGTAATCGCCACCTGCCAAGTGTCCTGGCAGGTGCTGGGCACTCTGGCTGGGTGAGCGGAGCCGGCACGCCCTCCTTCTCCCAGGGCCCCCTTCCTGAGCTTCATGATCCAGTCATTGGGGGCCGGCAACATCCGAAAATGTGCAGGAAGACATTTTGAGAGAGAGCCACACTCACCCAGCCCTCACTGCGGGCCCTGCTGCAACTGCTGGACTTTGTTATCGGTCACTGTTAATTTCTCATTGTGCCTCATTTGTAAACGAAGCCGTATGCCAGGCTTATGTGGATAGGAACATAGTACGTGGAGGGTTCGGGGGTATCTGCCATTTCAGACCTCCACTGGGGGTCTTGGAACCTGTCCCCCGCCGTGAGAGGGACCACTGTCGCCTGTGCCCCATCTCTGTTCTCTCTACATTGGCCTGGCGGTGTAGCATGGGGCCTGCAGAAGCCGGAGCCTGGCTGCAATTGGGCGCGGCCACCACACCCGAGCGCGTGGTGTTGTATTCACAAAAGTATCGGTCTGTGACAGGTTAGAAATAAGGAGCCTGGTGCTTCACCAAGGCGGCAGGAAGGACTGCTTCTAGATCTTTCCTCCGTCTCTCCTTGTCTTTGTCTTGGTTTTCCCCTCCCAATCTCACTCTCTGACCACCTGAGCCCCTGTACCGGCTGAGGTCAGCCCACTGGGCCAAATGGGCCAGGCCCACCTCCGTCCCTGTCCAGGGCACGGCCCTGAAACCTCCTCAGTGTCGATTTCTCCGAGAGACCTGGCATGCGCTCAAGTTCCCTCTCAGACCCAGCTCTGATCCTCCACCTGCAGGAAGTCCTCCCTGATACAGTAGCACCCTGTCCCTCCTCCTGGGCCCTCTGAGGCCAGACTAGGCGTGCTCCTGATCGTCCATCTTCCTTCATTCCAAAGACTTCTCGCCCCACCTCTTGCCCCCAGCTCACCTGCCCTCTCCGGCCTGCAGGGACTAAGTGGAGGAGGGAAGGATGGAGAGCACAGGGGCGAGTATGGTAAGCCATTTGGCCCCGTCATCCCTACCCCCCCCCTTCTCCTTTCTATGACCCACTGTCCCTTTGGGCTGGACTCCCATCCCTCTGTGCCTCCCTCCCGCCCACCCTGGCGGCAGCGCAGCTGCAGGGTGAGAGCGGTGGTGTAAGTCCAGGGAGAGGCCATTAACCCAGGGGCGCTGGCAGCCCGGGACTGGGGTGGGAGCTAGGCCTTGGGGTGGGGGCAGCCTTCTGGATCAGCCCGCGCAGTCCCGGTGCTGAGGGCCTGACTCCTGGGAGAGGCCGGCCAGGCTGGGACAGATGTGGGGACTGGCTGAGAGGGAAGCAGGTCAGCGATTCTAACAGCGGTAGGATTAATCACTGGAAGCAGATCCTCTGCAACCAAGGGCGCAGGATGGGCCTGGGGTGAGGGGGCTGGGCCAGAGGGGCTGGTAGGAATTCTGTACCCACCTCAACACACACCTAGGCCCCCGGGGATCGGCCCACAGGAACTGAGCTGGAGAGCCCTGCCCGGGGCCTCCCACAGCAGCCCTTTCTGTCCCCTGACCTCCGGCCTCTGACCTGGCCCAGCTGAGGCACAGCTGTGGGGCTGGGAGCTGCAGGGGGCCGGGCCCAGCTGGAGGCCGTTTGGCACCCAGACAGCCGGCTAGCGTTTATGCCCTAATATGGTGGTGGCCAGCGGCGGCCTGAACAGGGACAGACCTCAGCTACTAAAGAGAGGCTACACACCAGGACACCTGAGCCCTGTGACCTCCAGCGCACCCCCAAGGACCCCCACAATCCGGGCCCTGATCACCTGGAAGCTCATCTCCCAGATTCGTGGAGTCTGCAACCCAGAGGAGCCCCATCTTTTAGGATGGCTGAGGGGTTCTGTCCCGAGGCCTCGGAAGTCTCAACTTGAGGTCTCAGCTCCCTATCCCCACGGCAGTTCAGGCTCCTCAGTAAGAGAAATGCATTTTGCCACCCGGGATCCTGGCACCCCAAAGTGCCACACACCCTGCTGCACTGCGGAAATTCTCGCTGCTGGCACAGGCCTGCAGCTGCTTCAGCATGTGCGCGTACACACACGCACACACGCACACACACGCGCGCGGCCCCCTGGCCCTCTCTCCTGGTCGACATGCAAGGAATTTTTCCTTTCAAATAACCCTGTCAAAGCCTGGTTATTTCAAAAATGTGAACTGGAGCCCTGCCTGAGGCTGCGGGGGGCGGCTGGCGGGGTGGCCCCGGCTGCTATTTTCAAGGGGACTGGAAGGAAAACGGTGGCCCCTGAGTCAGCGAAGTCTCTGCCTGCGACACCCTGAAGGCTGGGTGGGGTCGTCCTGAGCCCCGCATCACCCTCCCGGCTCTTCAGCAGGCCCAGCCAGCAACCTGTGCCTCACGAGGGGGAATGACAGGGCCTGAGCTCCTGAGGGCAGCTGAAGATCCCTCCGGCCGGGCGGGTGGGGCGGGACGCAGGACCCCGGCGCTGGCATCAGCGCGCACGGGGCAGCCTGGGGGCGCCGGCCGGAGGGCACAGCCTCGCAGCAGCTCCCCCCTCCCCGGGGAGCCCCGCGGGGAGAACCGCGCCTCGCCCTATACGGGCCCAGGCTTCTGCCCACGCCGGTCGGGTCCAGGGCACCCCTCTCCCTGCCCCGGGCGGCGCCCCAGGGAGGCCGGCCCCCCGCCCACTCCCGGGCCACGGGCCGACGCCCGAGCTGGAGGTGCAGTTCCCCCGAGAGCCGCTCGGCGGCAGCCGCGGCCCGCCCCGGAGAGCCAGGAGCTGTCGGAGGAGGGACGGGATGGAGGGGGGCAGGCAGGGACCCCTCGCGGCTGCGGGGAGTCCGTGAGGTTCCCGACAAAGGGGAGGGCCGCGGCGGCGGAGTCAGGGGGCCTTTGCTCCTGGCATCAGAATGACCTTGGGCAAGTCGGCTCCTCTGCCAGGCGGCCCGCAGGCTGCTGGAGGGTGAGTGACAGGATGTATGTGCCAGGAGCCGGGCCAGGGGGGGTCCTGATGAAGGGGAAGAGGGCAGGAGCGGGAGAGGGCCAGGCAGCAGGGCACAGGGCTGCCGCTGAAAACAGCCTCTGCAACCCCCACCCCATCCTCGCCCACGCTGGCGACCCCTGGCACAGGACGAGGCCGCATGCCCAGCCTAGGCCACCTCCTGGGCTAAGCCCCCCCACGCACGCCTTCCAGCGAGGGCGCCAGCATCAGCAGGACACAGGGTGTCCTCCGGGTGAGGCGGTCAGAGGGATGGATGTGACAGGCAGGTGCTCTTAGGGGAGGACAGTCAGTGTCCCAGTGCGGAAGGGAGACGGCTCTGTCCGCACCACTGCCAGGGCAGGCCACCACCCTGGTCAGTCTTTGGACACGTGCTTACCCGGCACCCCCCACAAAGCCCATCCTAGCCTCAGAGCCCCGACTCTTGGGAGAGGGAGGAAGCACACCCCAGCACTCGCCTAGGAAGAGTTCTTAATGGGGAACCTCCCCTGATGGAGCAGTGGAGAAAGTCTTCACAGGGGGGCCCTTTGGGCCTGGTAGGATGGGAGGAGGAGGAGGGAGTGGGGAGCAGGGGTCCCAGTGGAGCTGGGTGGGCAAGAGGGGGTGCCAGAGCTGACCACTGTGGGGCTCAGTCTGTGTGTCCAGCGATGGGGCATCCCTCACACCGCCTCTGGGTGAGGAGGTCAGAGGAGGTCAGCCCACCTCCAGCAGGCCACCTGGGCATCATCCCGCCCACAGCCCCACGGCCAACGCCCCACCTCTGGGCACCCCTGGCCTCGACTGGGTCCCAGGCAGGAGCTGGGCCCAGCCTGATCTCTCAGACACTGTGTGTTGGGGGGGAGGGTGTGAAGTGGAGGCCCGCGGTGACCTTGAGTGTCCTTGGGTGCAGACCCAGGCCCAAGTCTCTGGCTGCTCCGCTGTAAACTAGATGTTGCTCGTAGCTCCTTGGGGTGGCCTTGGCCCCCCATAACTAGGCCCTGAGCACTCAAATGTGCAGTGTTGGGCAACAGGAACAAGACAGGCTGGCGCCAGCCCTCCCTGCACTACTCTAAGGAGTCACAGGACCCCAATTCAGAGCCCAGCAGGAGGCTGAGGAGGAGCGAACAAGCCAGCAGGGGGAGCAGAGCCCATCTGGCCCAGCCCCGAGGCCTGGCCTCTTGCTGTGTGACTGTGGACGGGTCTCCCACCTCTCTGAGCGCCAGCCTCCCTGTGGGCACCTCAGGGACAAGTGATTCCTGCCCCAGGCACCAGATGAGACGACAGATGGCCTGGTGGAAGCATCCAGAGCTGTAACAGGGAGGGTGCCAGGTCCCTGCGGGGAAGGTGACCTCGGGAGGCAGCCATCCTTGCCCCGTCACCTCCCTGCCTCCCTCCCAGCAGGAGCGGGGCCCAAAGTCACACTGAGGGCAGGAGGCTGGGGCCGGGCAGCCCTGTCCGCCCCCAGGCAGAGGCTGTCTCCGGAGCAGCCCAGGGCTGTGCAGTGTCAGGTTATATTTAGCCTGGTGGCGGCGACAGGAAGATGCAGCAGGAGCCGCTCCTGGCCGGGGGCCACTGTGTCGCTAACACCGCTCTCATGGGCGGCCGGGGGCCTGGGAAGGCTGGGCCGGTGCCGGCCGAGGACGGAGTCGGGAGCTTGAGAAGCCGGCAGTGAATGCATGTGCGAGTGTGCACACACGTGTGCCTGTGTGAGGCCATGCCTGTGCCGCTGACACCAGGAGCTGGGGTGCTCGTGTCACCAGGGCACACTCACGGCACGTGGGAGGAAGGAGCCAGGGAGCAGACCCCACTCCCAGAAGGGAACCCCCAGAGAGATACCTCCCCCAGGCCTTGCCGCCTGCCACTGCCCCCAGGGATACACAGGGCCATACAGAGGCCCTTGGGAGCCCCTTGAATCATCTAGACCCCCTCCCCGACCCATCGCCCCCCGCAACCCCCATCCCCATGACAGCCTCAAGAGAAGAGCCCTTTCTAGAAACTGCCTGGGGCCCACTCCTGCCGTAGCCTCTGGGTGCCACCCACATCTCAGGGGCGCATTCACGCTCTGTCCTGCCCTAGCAGCCCCCAGGAGGGTGAAGCCAGGCCATGTCTGCAGGGGGTGCTGCTCCCAGAGCGTCATCGACCCCATTCTGCTCCTCTGGAAGGCCTCCACACTGACCTCCCTCCTCGCCCCTCCCGGAGCCTGTCCCTAGGTCCCCACCACATCTGACGCTGCAGCCTGGCCCTCCACTGGGTGCCCCATCCCTGGACACACAGACTGAGCCCCACAGTGGTCAGCTCTGGCACCCCCTCTTGCCTACCCAGCTCCACTGGGACCCCTGCTTCCTACTCCTTCCTCCTCCTCCCATCCTTCCAGGCCCAAAGGGCCCCCCTACGAAGACTTTCTCGACTGCTCCATCAGGGGAGGTTCCCCATTGAGAACTCTTCCTAGGCGAGTGCTGGGGTGTGCTTCCTCCCTCTCCCAAGAGTCGGGGCTCTGAGGCCAGGATGGGCTTTGTGGGAGGTGCCGGGTAAGCACGTGTCCAAAGACTGACGGTGGACCAGGGCGGTGGCCTGCCCTGGCAGTGGTGCGGACAGAGCCGTCTCCCTTCCGCACTGGGACACTGTCCTTCCCTAAGAGCATCTGCCTTTCACATCCATCCCGAGTCTGGCCAGCAATCAGCAGCGGTGGGGAGTTAAGGGGTCTCCCGCTGCAGCTGCTCAGTCCTCAAGGTTAACATGGGGCCCGGAGGCCAAAGACCACCAGGACCCAGGCAGGAGCCATAGCAGGACAGCCGCAGCCGCAGTGTTTGAGTCTCAGGCCCTCCCAGCACTCCACAGGCTTCTGGAAGCCTGCTCCCACCAGCACCCATTCTCCTAACACTGACATACCCCAGGGGGCCAGGGAAGCCTTGAGAAAGCCCCACCCCAACTCCAGTCCTCCCACCGGGCACAGTCAGCCGCAGCTTCTCAGTCATTAAATGGAGGATTTTAATCCCTCCAGGACCCAGCCAGCTCACAGGACATGGACTCTCACAAACAAATGCACCGGCCGTGAATACCTCCTGGAAAGTCAGATGGAACATTCGCACATCACAACATATGACAAAACAGGCCTCCCTGGTGGCGCAGGGGTTAAGACGCAACCTATGAAGCAATCCGCAGCCACTGCAGCACGAGTCTGATTCCCGGCCGGCCAGGGAGCTACCCACATTGCGCAGCAGACCTCTCCTGTCTCCCCACTGCTCCCCTCAGCAGTGTACTTCGGTCCGTCTGCCTGTTCTGTTCCCCACTCTGTCTCTGGTGAGTCCTCTCACCCCACGCATCTCTGGCCTGTACCCCAGCTCTTGTGTAAAAATAAATAAATCTTTAAAAAAAAAAAAACAACAACAACATATGACAATGACCCAAACATAAACAGGAGAACCGCCTTCTCATGGATGACAAGATCATCTCCCTAGCGAGCCACCAGGTTTGACATCTAAATACTTAGAACTGGGCCACCCGGGTAGCCTAGGGGTTAAGTCTCAGCGCTACCACCATGAAGACCTAAGTTCAATCCCCAGCCAGGGAGCTACCCACACGGCGCAGCAGACCTCTCCTGTCTCCTGGCTGCTCCCCGCAGCAGTGGATTTCAGTAGATCCACCTATTCTGCCCCCACTCAGTCTCGGGTGAATCCTCACTCCCTGCACCTCAGCCTGCACCCCAGTTCTCCTACACAAATATAAATAAACCTTTAAAATACAGATATTAAAATATTTAAAAAAAATAAAGTCTGGCTAAGCCGCCAGCTCCAAGGTCAGCCAGCAATGGGCAGTGCTTCTCCCTACCCGCGCGTGTAGAATAGGGGGCCCAGGAGGAGGGCTTTTTCATCACCGCAACAAAACTCTAAGGATCTACAAATTGACGAAGGAAGCAGAGGGCCATCGAGGGTGGGGGGGCCACAACTTTGAGTGACTAAATGACACAGAGGAGAATGGGGGGCAGCCAGGTGCTTCGACGTCACAAAGATGTCCGTGCTCCCCAGATGAATCTATAGAGCTCACCCCCATACCTTTCAAGATTCTAGTGGAGTTTTTCTTTTTGGAAACTTGATAAATAAGAGGACACAAATAGTGTGTCCACCTTTGGGCCCAACCAGGACGGGAGAGGTGCCCTTGCAGACACTCAGACACGAAACGCCACCGTTGCTTGTCCCGTGGTTTCAATGGAAAAAGCAGCAACCAGCAGAAAGAGAACAGGGAGTGCACAGGCACGCCCAGGAGCATGTGGGGAGTAGGCCGGTGATAAAGGTGACCCCACAAATCAATGGAAAGGAACTGGCTGTTTACTAGACGCGTTGGGAAAATTGGCTCCCTCCTCGGAAAAAAATACAACTTGATCCTCCCTAGCGCCGGGCAGAGGCTCGGGGCGGTCACGGCCCCACGGAGAGAGGAGAGACAATTAAGTTAAAAGACGAAAATGGAGACCTTGGCAACGTGAGGCCGGGAAGAAGTTCTTAGGGGAAAACACTTCAAAAGCACAAACAAAGCTGAATAAAAATCAATGAATGTAGCTCTATCAAAATGAAGGATACTTGTGGGATAAATTTAAAAGGCGACCAGACGGAAGAGACTCGCAGCCCCGGCTCCGTGAGAACGGGCGGACAGCAGAGGTGTCGGGATGTACCGGGATGAACCTGTGCTTGCAGACCACGCGGGCAACGCTGCTGAATCAAGAGGCTCAGAGACAGCAGCCCCAAAAGAAAACGAGCCAAGTATCGAGCCAGGCAATTCATGGAGATGAACCCCAAAAGCCACTGCGCCCAAGGGAGGCTTAGACTCACAGGAGATCAAATAAATGCCCAGGAAAGGGGGGACATCACCTTCATCTACAAGCCTGGCAAAAATGAGCAAGGTGGACTGGCCGAGGCGTGGGGAACGGGAGCCTCGGGCCCTGCCCAGGGCATGGGGACAGCTGACCCTCTGACTTGTCGCTTAGCCGCTGATCCCCATCCTGGGGGTGCACCCTAAGGCCACCCGCGCACAGGGGAGCCACAGGGGCCGGGCTGAGGCGGCCACAGCATGAGGACGGAGGTCGTCGGGAGCGACTCCCGGCGAGCAGGTGCAGGAGCTGGGGGTGCCCACCTGGCGCTGCCGCCCAACTGGCTCAGAGGCGCTCCCCGGGGAGCACGAGCACCAGGCCCCAGCGCTAGCACCACCATTTACATAAAGTAATCCTCTGTGCACCCAGACAAAACACACATTTGCAAGAACATATGTAAGCGGCGCAGTCACAGGAAGCGTGTTTGAATGGCTGCCTGAGGGAGGGGCTGGGAGTGAGACAAAGAGAAAAAGGGGAAAGTAAATAAAAGTGAAATGAGGGGGTGACAGCACCGACAGCGTGGTTTCAGCAATTTGGGGGGGAGGCCGGAGCTGGGATCAGGAGTCTGCGAAGGGAGAGGGAGACACAGCGGGGCCCCAGTCAGGCTCAGGGCCGGGAGGGCCCACGGGGACCAGGAACGCTGAGGCCCTGGGGCGGCTCCCCCGCGGGCCGGGACCTGTGGCCACCTGGGTGAGGCCCTGCCTGCTGCGCTGGAGCCAGGCGCCGCCTGGACATCTGTCCCCTTGTTTGCAGAAGCCCTTCGCAGAGCCTGGCGGCCAGGAGGGGCAGTCCCACTCGGCAACTGGGGAGCTGTGGCCCTCAGAATTCAAGCTAAAGCCCCAGTTTCTGGGGCCCCCCCACGCCCCAGGCCCTCTGGGTCAGGACAGCCTGTGCCCGGGTGGCCTGTGACCACCAGTGTGGCGTCCTGGCAGGGGCTGGGGCCCCAGAGGACAGCCCGGGGCCCGCCCAGGTCCCCACTGCTGGGTACACGCGGCAATCCCGTGAGCCTTTCTCAATGAGAATCTTGCTCCTCTCAAATGTGGAGAGGTGCCTACCTTGGGGGGGCGGGGGGGGCACCACCTGCCATAAAGCAGCATCCCAGCCAGCAAGCTGGAAACGCAGTCACAACAGTACGTGTGAGCCCTGCTGCGCTGCCGCCCGCGCCCTCTGCTCTGCTCCCCCCAGCTCATCTCCGAGGGGGAGGCTGAGAGCCCCAGGTGCCCACCCCACACCCCAGGTAACAGGCCGCTTGCGCCTGGCCCACCTTCCTCTAACCCTAATGGTCTCCAGTCTCGCTGCCCCCCAATGCCCGCATTCTATGAGTCTAAGGCTCCTCACGGAGGGAGACGAGGCCCAGAGATGCGGAGTGGTCTGCCCGAGGCCACGCGGCAAGGGACCCCAGTCCAGTAGACACCCAAAGCAGGAGTCCTCCGAGGCTCACGAGATCCCTGGGGCCCTGGGGGGCCCCTAAGGACAGCAGGGGACTTTAGGAGGCAGTGGCACCCAAGAGCCTCCCCCACACTCACCCCCTGTCCTGGGCACCCCTCGGCCCCTGCCCTGACCCTCCCCAGCCGCCACCTCAGGGGGGATGGTTTCTATTCCTCTCCCTGGCACCAAAGGGCTGTTTTTCTGGGCATTGTGCACGGCGGAGGTGGCACAGGAGAGAGTGTGTTTGCAAAGAAAGGGAGAATCCCTGCCCGGGCACCTCAGGCCCCCTCGGGTTGCCAGAGCACGAAAGGGCTTTCCTGGACCCTCCCAGTCACACCCGACTGGAAACCACTGGGAACCACCTCTGGGGAGAAGCCCAGCTCGCACCCCACACCCCTACACTGGCCTTCCTGCCGCCCCTCCTCCTTCCCCTCCCCAGGGCCCAAGGCCACCTTCAAACTCTGCTCCCACCCCAGAGCTCTGCGCAAATATTTACATAGCTCCTCTCCGGGGGCTCCAGCAGACACAACACGGAGGAGCCGCCCTCCCGACACTCTCCAGACCCCGCCGTCGCTGCAGAGAAGTGCCAGCACCCCTCAGTCACACCGGGAAGGTCTCACCTGAGCTCCGAGCAGGGCAGGACACCCCGCTCCAGTTCCTGCTCAGGAGTGACCCCTGCCTGGGGCCTCAGCGAGAAAGTGCTGGGTGGAGAGAAGCAGCTGGGGTCGAGGGGGGCCCAGGAGGTACCAGCAGGCCCCAGTGCCCTCACCATGGTACCAGCAGGTGCGCCCACCTGCACGTCTCCACATCGTCCTGACGGAACGGATGGGGACTCCTCTGGGGGACTGGCTCCCCATGGGTGCCAGGGAGCAGCCTGCCCTGCTGGTCTCCACCCCTCCCCCAGCCCCCAGCTCAGCTGTTACAGAGGGGGCCCTCTGACCCTGTTACCATAGCAACCGGCCTGCAGCTGGAGTGGAGAAGCAGACAGACTCTTCTCTAGAGACACCCCCATCCCCACCCACACATAGGCTTCCTGGGGACACAGGGACATGGAGACCAGGCCAGGACAGTCGGAGGTATGGGGGGCCAGGCAGAGGCTTGGAGATGGAAGCCCAAGGGACGAAGAGCACCTGGGCAGAGGGTGAGAAGAGGGTGGAGGAGAGACAGATGCAGCGGGCAGGAGATGAAGGCCAAGGGGCTGGGGCAGGGAGGGCCGCCCACCGTGCACAGGCAGACAGGCCGAGCAGAGGGAACCCAGGGACAGAGAGCGGGGACCTCCACGAGGGCCTGGCCAAGGGAGGAGCTACGCTCAAGAGACCCAGGGCCCAGCCCCGCAGGCAGGCGGAAACCCTGGGGTGCCCAGCAGCACCTGCTGCCCCAGCGGCCCAGGCTCTGCAGGGGTGCCTCTGCCCCCCTCACCCTGCTGGTTCTGCTCCATGCCAGCAACAGCCCGGGTCTGACATTCAGGGGCACAAAAGCAGAGCCAGCAAGCCCCTGGTACTCCACATCTCTCTCGCCCTCAGCCCACACCCCCCCACCCCCGGGCCCAGCCTCCCCACCTCCTAGCAGTCCCAGCAACTAAATAATGGGGCTGTCTGGCTGCAGGCCCTGATACTGCACAGAGCTAGGCCAGAGGCACCGACACAGCACAGCTGTCCTCGTGGCGTCTGCCAGCAAAAGGCGCCGCCTCCTTCCCAGCCACCCACCTCCCTGGGGCTGCAGCCCAGGGACCCCTCCCCAGGCGCTGGCCCGGGCAAAGACCCTGAGAAGAGCCAGGACAGAAGCAAGGTGGCGCTGGCCTAGCTCTCCTCTGCCCAGGCACAGAGCCCAGGTCAGGCTACCAGGACCCCTGCGGCGCCGCCTCTCAAGGCGCAGGGAGGGGAGGTGGAGGAATTCTGACTGCAGCGTTGACGCAGAGTGCCAGGACAAGGGGGACCCCCTGACCTGAGAGTCAAGGGAAGCTTCTAGGCCAACAGGAGACGCCTGATCCCCATGGAAACACTGTGAGACCAGGGGAAGGGGCAGGCAGAGATGCTGGCATGGGATTTTCTGGATCGCAGCCCCTTCTGTAGTAACAACCTGGAAGAGGCAAAGAGCTCGCCCTGGGACAGGGGCTGGGTCTAGTCCCACTCCCTCCAGTGATTCCCTGGTAACCGGACCTCTGCTTCTCAGTGTCTCCTTCTGAAACTTGAGTGGGCTGGATTAAGTGATCCTCAAGGTCACCAAGATTCCATGATTCCATAACCTCTGCAGAAGAGGTCTCGTGACCATTCTCTCCCCAAGGAGCCAGCCTGGGGTAGGAGTGAGGCGCACTCCCCTTAGGAAGACACACTCACACACACTGACAGGAGCCCTCGGGGCCTGCTGCCAGGGAGCCCAGCAGGCACGTTATCCCAGGGTGGGAACAGGCTCGGGCAGTAACCAGCTTGTCCCACCTGACACCATTCCCGGTGTTAGACCTGCACCCGGACTAAGGTCTCCATGTGCTTTCATTACACCGATGGTTTGCAAACTGTCAAAATCAACTCCCACCTAAAGGGAACGGCAGTGTGAGTCTGTGGCTCTGGGGTGTTGCTTCTAACCCACAACAGCAGAGTAGAGAGGGTCGCGCTCTGCTCATACAGATTTGGGCCCCATTCCCAGCTCTGCCGCTTCCTGGCTTTGTGACTTCAGGAAAGTTTCTTACTTTCTCTGAACTTCAGTTTCCCTGTCCATAAAATGGAGATTAAAATAGTCGACCTCCCAGGGCTGTTGGGAAGATTCCATGGGCACATGTGAGCGAAGCATCTAGCCCCGTCCAGCATGCAGAAGCCACCCCCCCACCCCGCATAGCTAGTTCTCATGGGCAGGCAGAGAGAAAGCAGGTCTGCTCTGGTGAAGGTTCTGGGGAGACATCAGTGCACAAAGTGGGCCGTGCTTTCAGTTTGTGTCTAGTCTCCCAGCCAGAACCCCCACTGCTGTGAGCAAACCCGCTTCCAGCACCACTTCCCCAAAGCCAGGGGCCCCTCCAGTGCTGCCCAGGGATGTCAAGGCGCCTGCAAAAGCTGGGCCATAGCGGGGCCAGCCTTGCCCGGGCAGCCTCAGCCAGCCCCAAGTGGCAGGGGAGGCTCGGCGCAGGGGCCTCTGCAGCAGGAGAGCTCTCTGCAGGCGGGACCCTCGTCGTTCATCACCGGTCTTTCACCTCCCAGACTCTACCCGCCACTGGCAGCCAGTGAGCAGCAGGGTTGGGGCACCTGTGGGTCGGCCGGTGGCACTTTCCGGAGCCGCCTGCCCAGCCCTCTGACACCTGCCGCCCACGCCAAGCCCGGCCGCACGACCCGCACCCCTCCTAAGCAGAGCCCACCCCCCAGGACAGGACAGGCGGGGTGGGAGCCGCCGCGCCCAGGGCTCTGTTTATCCCTCTCCGGAAGCGCAGAGCAGCCGGGCCGGCGGCGGCTGAGCCGAGACACCTGGCGCGGGAGGGCGGTGGGCGGGGCGCGCCGCCGAGACAAAGGGAGCCGGGCTGCGGGGAGAGGCCGCACCTCCACCGAGGGGCGTGGAAGGGCAGGGGAGAGGGGGGCCGGACAGAGGCGGGCAGGAGAGAGGGGGGCGGGACAGAGGGGGGCAGGAGAGAGGCAGAGCGTGAGCCCAAGTCTTGGGGGGCCGGGCACGGACCGCCCTAGGGCGTAGAGGCCTGGGGCCGGAGGTCAGCGCCCAGCCGCCAGCCCGACCCTCTGGTCCCCCCATTCACGCCCGCACCTGCCGTCCCGGCCGCGGCAGATCCAGCCCACCTGGCTCAACGCGCCCCCAGAGGTGCCCAGCGGGGAAGGAGCCAGAGGCGCCAGACCCACAGCCCAGCCAAGCATCCCCTGGGCCGCCCCCAAGAACCGAGCCACCAGGGTGAGCCCGGCTGAGAGCCAGTCCGCGCGGCCCCCGGGCCGGCCACCGCGCCCCCGGCCACCGCGCCCCCGGCCACCGCCGGGCCCCGCCCCCAGGGAGCGCCGGCCCCGCCCCCGCGAGGCCCGGCCCCGCCCCCAGGGAGCACCGGCCCCGCCCCGCCCGCCCCGCCCCGCCCCGCCCCGCCCCGCCCGCCCGCGCCCCGCCCGCCCCGCGCCCCGCGCCGCCTACCGTCCTTCCGGTAGAAGGCGATCTCCACCTTGCGCTCCTCGGCGCCCAGCAGGGCCTGCGCGATCTGCGCGGCGGCGCGGCGCTGCGTGCGCGGCCCGTGCAGGAAGTCGCAGGTGCAGGGCCGCTGCATGACCTCGGCGCGCGAGTACCCGCACAGCTCGCAGAAGCCGTCGTTGCAGTAGATGACCGCGCAGTTCTCCACCCGCGCGTTGGCGATGATGAACTTGCGGCCTGCGGGAGCGGGCCGTGAGCGAGGACCCGCCTGGGGCTCCCGGCCCGGCCCCCGCGCCCTCCGGGCTAAACGGCCGCCTGGGGCCCCCCCCCCCCCGGGCACGGCGGGCAGGGGTCCCGGCCCAGGGCGGACGCAGCTGGGCCCGGCACAGGTGCCCGGGCCCGGCGCGCCCCTCCCCCGCGGCCGGGGCTGGCGGCCTGGCTTCCCCCGGGCGGGCTGCCAGCCGCCCGCCGCCCCCTGCGCGCCGGGGCCGCGGCCAGCCTGGGCGGGTGTCAGCAACGCGTGTCAGCAGCCGCGGCGGAGGCATAAACACTGGGCCTGGAGAGGGAGCCTGGAAGGGCCGGAGATGGCGGCCAGCCTTCCCTTTGCACCCGCTCCTCCGGCCGCTCCTCTTGACCCCCAGCCCCTCTCTAGACTGGGGGTGCTCCCCGGGCACTCCTTACCCCGGGGATCCCTAGGAAACTCCTCCCCCAATATCTGGGGACCCTACCAGGTCAGTACTTGCCGGGATTTCCTTGGCCCCCCCCCCCACCCGCGCAGTCAGGGGCTGTGGGGAGTGGGCCACTGAGGAGGTGCCGAGGAGCCAGAGCACCCACTTTGCTTTATCTCCTGTGATACCCCGATGGCCCCAGAGGTGGGCATCAGAGCCTTCCATAGACCAAGAAACAGGCTCCGGGAAGTTCGGAGCCGTGCCCACTCTCGCAGCCTGCCAGCCGCAGAGCAGCTTCTGAACTTCGCCCTGCCTGGCAGAAGTTGAAGGAATGGGCTGAGGGTGACAGGCAGAAGCCAAGGTCATAGGGCACAAGGAGAGGGACCTACAGCTCCAAACTCTGGAAACACCTGGCACCCAGCACTGGCCTGAGACCCTGACCCTGGTCAGAAGACAGCCTGAGGACAGGGGCCTCCCCCAGGAATGAGAGGGCTGCCTCAGCTTGGCCCCAGCAAGGAGAAAGAGCCCCCACTGGCCCCATTACAGTTTGCCTCGGCACCCCCCTCCATGTCTGCCCCCAGAGCAGGGCTGGCATCTGAGCAGCAGGCAGGCAAGCAGGCAGCAGCCCAGCCCGTGCCAGGGAACATGCTCAGGGATAAAAGCTTTTTACAAACACCAAGGTTTCCGGCCACTTTAGCCTCTAATGCTGGGGCTGTTAGTGCCAATCAGAACTCTACCCCCTCCGGTCCAGTGGGCACAGCCCTCGGGCTGCCGCAGCCGGCTCCCTCGCCCGGCTGAGACCATCAGAATCTGGCCTTCTCCTGCCTTCCTTGGCCCTCCCTGACCCTGGGCTCCAAGAACTTATTTCCTGAAGTTGGGTCATCCTTAGATCAGTTCCCCAAGCCCCCAAATCTCAGGCAGCTTTCAAGCCCAGGAGTCGGGACTCCCCATCAAATGGAAATCCACCTGAGCCCAAGGCAGGCAGAGTACCAGCCACACATGCCAGCTTCCGAGAAGAGAAGCCGCCTGGCCCCCACTCCCCGGCCCGGAGAGCAGAGCCAGATTCTTCGAAGGCAAGTCCCACCCCTACCCCCTTCGCCCAGGTCCTGGAATACGTTGCAGAGGAGCTGTAGAGGCCCATTGGGCCTGCCCCCTCCGTCCCAGAGGTGGAAACTGAGACTCAGACCCAGAAGGGTGCCGCTCAAGGTCATGTGGCAGAGTCATGGCAGAGAGGTCAGAAGTGAGACCCCCAGCCCCCCAGCCAGGTTCTTCCTGGGCCTCCGCCTCGAAGTGCTGGTGGAAGGAAACCCCTGCCCGCCCGCCCTGGCCCCTCCAGCATGTGTCTCCTCCCCTGGAGATCATCTTGTTCCCCAGCCTCAGACAATGCTGCTCATGGGGCTGACCCCTCCCTCCCCCACCACAGCCAGAAGCACGCGTCGTGCTGTGCTCACAGGGTCATGGGCAAGGAATGTCACCCGCACCCAGGCCCTTGGCAGTCACACCCACCGTGGCACATGCAGCCCAAGGGACAGGCACAGGCAGGCGGGGGGAGCAGACGCCCACACCCAGAACATTCACTCACCCGGGACACTTCGGGAAGCCTCCCTTAGCAGGCTGGCGTTAGGGGTGCTGTGGCCCCCATAAAGGGGTTTGGACAGTGCTCAGGACAGGAAAACCAACAAGGGGGCACCCCAAGAAGCCCCTCAAGGCCCAGCTTCAGCCCATGACTGCCCATCGCCCTGGGGCCTTGCAGACAGCGCCCTGGTCCCGCGGGGTCAGACTCTCGGGCGCCCTTACCCGCCCACACGCCCACGAGCAGGTGAGGCAGACGCCACCTGCTCCGTGTCGAGTGTCTGGCCACACGGTCCCACGGGCACACGGAGGGTGCACTCAGGGTCCCACCCTGGCTGCGCTCACTCTGCGGGCCGCATCCACAGCCCAGCCGGCCCTGGCGCCGGAGTTGGGGAGACCTGCCTGCGAGGTGCCGCTGGCCGCCGAGCTGCGCCTCCCGCCCGCCGCCCCCCGCCTCGAGCCTCGCCCCCGAGACCCCCGGGCGGCGCCTCCCGGCCGGCGGCCCCGGAGCTCGCGCGCGGCGGCGGCACGGGCCGGGCACGCCCCCCCGGCGCCGGGGACTCCGCCCGCCCGCGCCCCCTCCCCGCCCCTCCCCCACTCACTCTGGCCCTCAAACTTGCGGATGATCGTGTCCAGGAAGGTGTTCTGCGGCGCGACGTGGCCCCTCCGCACCGGCATCCTGAGCCCATGGGCGGGCCGGGCGGGCCCCCACCCACCCCGGCCCGGCCCGGCCCGACGCTGGGCTGCGGGCGGCCCGCCCGGCCGGGATCCCGCCGCGCGCCGCCGAGCAGAGCGCCGGCCGGGCCGGGGCGGGCGCGGGCGCGGGGTCCCCGCTCGGCCCCGGGCGCCGGACCGCGGGCCCCGCCTGGGCGCGCCCGAGCTCGGCCGCCGGGCCCCGCACACCTGTCCGCGGGCCCCGCGGAGCCGCCCGCCCCGCGCCGCCGCGTCCCCGCGCCGCGCTCCGCCCGCCCCGGCGCCGGGCCCGCGGCTCCCGCCCGCCCGCCGCGCTGCAGCCGCTCCGGCGCCCGCGGCTCGGGTGCGCCTGCGGCTCGGCGCGGCCGCCGAAGGGTTAACGCGGCGCGCGCCCCTCGCTCGGCCCCCGCCTCCCGGACCCTCCCGCCGCCGCCGCGCGCCCCGCAGCGCCGCCCCCCCCCGCCCCGCGCGCCCGCCCTTCCCATTGGCTGAGCCGCGCCGGGCGCCCCCCCACCCCGGCCCCGCGCTCGGCCGGAGCCCCCGGGACTCGCGGGCCCCCCGGGGGGGAGGGGCCGGGGCCGGGCTCCGCGGGACAGGTGCGGGCGCCGGCCCGGGGACGGCCGGGGCGGGCCGGGGACCCGCCCCCCGACTTGGAGGGCTGGGGAGTTGGACTTGAAGGGAGAGGGCTGGTCCCCTAAACCCTGGTCCCCGCCACGCCGAGCGCCCCTCGGCGCCCTGGCCCGAGCTCGCCCGCTTATGTGGGTGACCAGGCGGGGCCGGCCCGGGGAGGTCTGGGCGGCGGGCACCGCGCGGGCGGGAGAGGCGGGGGACCCGGCCCGCCGAGACGCGAGACCGGGCGGAGGAGCCCCAGGAGGGGCGTGCGCCCAGCGCGGGGCGCTGCTCCCCAGCAGGTCTCGTGGGGATCGGGGGGATCCCCCAGCACAGAGAGCGACACTCTGACAGGAGTTGCGGCCTCCTGGCTGCGAGATCAAAGAGCGGCCCCCGGGCGCGAGGCTCCAGCTCGGGGATCCCCGGGGCAGGCGCCCGCCCTCCCCCTGCAGCGCGGGGCTAGCCAAGCTGGCCCAATCGGCGGGCTCGGGGCCCTGCGGCGCTGCGGCGGCCCAGCCCCTCGGAAAACCCTGGCCCCGCCGCAGGCCCCTCCCCCGGCCAGCTGGCTCGCTCCAGCTGCAGCTCCCTTATTTAGGCAAGCGGCCTGAGGATGCTCAAGGGCAGGCCGGGTGTCTGTCCCGTCGCAGGCCCATCGCCTGGCAGGGGTCGAGCGAGGGTCTCCGGATGGGGACGTCCGGGCGAGCAACCAGGCAGGCCCAGGGAAGGCCAGGGTGGGGAGCGGGTGTGGACAGCTGAGCAGCCGGCGGGGAGGAGTCGGCAGCTGAACCGCCAGCCCTCGGTGCCTCCCCTGCAGCCCAGATCTGAGACCCCTCGAGATGGATGGGGCCGCGTGGGGGCCCTGAGGGCTTGCAGCTGTCTCTGCCCTTGCAGCGAGGGGGTGGGTCTTATCACCAGGGAGAACGTCCTAGGATGTGGGGGGAGGGGAGGAACAAAGGGCAGAGAAGGAAGCAGCGGAGTCTGGAAAGAGAAAGGCCCAGAGCAGAGGCCTGGGGGAGACCGCCCTCCCCCAGCCCTCACCTGGAGCACAGGGGCGCAAAAGGATGCAAGCGCTCGGGCCACTGGCCGGCAGATGACACCCTTCTTCATTTGCTGGTGGGTGGGCAGTGAGTCAGGGAGGCAGCCAGTGGGAGAGGAGGTGGCTCCACCAGCTGATGCTAAAAAAGACCAGAGGCTCTTGCCTTCGTGCTCATCCCTTCGGCCCTCTCCACCTCCCTCTGCTTCCTCGCTAGGACCCGGAGGCCCCAGGCCTCAGTGGCACAGGCTCCCCTTCCTTCGCAGCCCGACACAAGCGTGTCAGCACATTGGGGGACTGAGCAGAACCAGCTGACTGGCCCAGTCCCTTGCCCACCCCAGGCCCACCCTTGGCTGCTGGGCTGCCTGCCCTGCGTCCAGGGTGAGTCACAGTTGAGTGGGTGTCTCGCCTTCCAGGTCTGGGGATTGAGAGAGGAAGTCTGCAGTGAGGATGCCATGGGAGGGAGAAAGTGCAAGGGGGCATTTTCTGTAGCGTTCCTTCTCACCAGGCCACAGGCCCAAGAGAGCCAGCCGGGCCCTGAGGAGAGGGACCCAGCTCCCATGTATGCCAGTTCGCGTGCAGGGGTGCCTGCGTCTCCAGGACAGGCCTCTGCTCTGCGCCCACCCAGGGGCAGGACAAAGGACCTTGACACTCCCCAAAGAGAAGAGACTGGCAGAGACAGGCTAGGCCAGAGAGGCTGTTCCAGCTAGTTGAGGCATGCCCCCCACCCTCTCACACTCACACGCACACACACCCCCCCCCAAACCCTAGCGCAGGTTTCTGACTTCCTGGAGGCTGAGGGTCCCGGTTGAAGGCACTTCCCCTGAACCACACCAACGCCCCCAGCCCAGTACTGGGACCGGAAAAGGTGCACTCTCCCCCAAAGAATCCTTCCATGGACCAACGGTGCCAGGTACCAAGCAGTCAAGGGCACAGAGGAGCTGATGGAGAAGCCTCCCCTGCCCACTTCTTCCTACCCCCACTCCCCCCAGATCCAGGAAAAGAGGGACAAGCTAACTTCAATGCCCAGAGCAGCTGGAATCGCCCCATCACCACTACCACCCCCTCACAGAGCCCTTTGCAAGGACAATTCCAGGGAAGAGTCCCCCTCCCAGCCTGGGACTGAGAGGAGAAAGAGGCTGAATTGTCAGGGAGACACACAGACTCCTCCCAGCTCCCAGGGGAAAAAAAAAAAAAAACATTTTAGGGAGAAAAGCCTGAAGAAAGCATCCTGCCTGCCCCACTCTGCTCCTGCTCAGTCTGAGGGGGGGGGGCGGTCCAACCAGGACGTCCTGGGAGAAAAAAGAAATGGAAGCAGGGAAGCTGTCCCTGCTGGTGAGCCCCCAAGGAGCAGGCCAGACACAAGCAGAACTGGCCCAAGAGAGCAAGTGACAGTCACAGGGGGCCGGAAGCAGTTCCAGCCAGACGGGCGCAGGAAGACAGCTCCAGGGGCAGCAGTCCTCGGAAACCCCAGGGGGGAAGAGCCCAGGCCCAGCGGCTGAGGCTGCAGGCAGGCCCTCGCTTTTCTCTGCAACCAGAGATGTTTACAGATCAGCCGGGATGGAGGACAGGAAGCTCAAAGAAGCAGCGTGTTATGCTTTTAGACATGGGTGCTCAGGGTTTGTGATTGCAAGAAGGGAAGAAAAAGAGGGAAGGAGGAAGAGACCCCCTTCAAGCCCCCAGCCAGAGCCCCCTGAGTCCTTCCTTGCCACCTGCACTTCTACCTGCAGCGCTTCTATCACCCCCTGCTTCATAACCAAGGTCTCGTCCCACCGACCTGACTCCACCCAGGCGGGACGTTCCCCGGGCATGGTGACATCATGGGGTCAGGAGCCCCGATTCCACATTCTAGTGGCATCAACCAGTTTTTATGGGGAACCTCTTATGCACTGGGCCCTGGAGCAGACACTGAAGGGGCTGGGGGCAGCCAGGAGAAGCCTGGACTCTTCCTCCAAGGGTTCACTCTCCTGAGGCTGGAGGGAGTTGGTGGGCGCCAGGGCCTGCGCTGTCCTGTGAGAGCCGTGGGCTGACAAAGAGATGCTGTCCTTTTAATGGGAGAATTGGGGGCGCCAGGAGCGCTGGCAGGCCCTGGAGGGTGGAGATGCGGCCGGGCAGAAAGGAAGACACGACACGAGCAAAGGCACAGAGATTGGGCAAAGGCCGTTTGGGTGGTGGTGGTGCAGCAACTGGCGACCGAGGCCTGCAGCAGAGGACTGCGGAGTGTGGGTTTGAGTCCACGCACCGTGGAAGAGTGGTGGCGGCTGACACGCATTAGCCACCCGTGTGGAGCGTGGCGGTCTTTGCTCCGACCCCCGTGTAAAGAACCTGTCTAATAAATTGAAATTGTTGAAATTAATGTAATTATTTGCAGGGTAGATATGAGGTGCTGAATAACTTTTGCTACCTGCAGCCCCCCAGCCCCCCTTGACTTCAACCAATGGCAGCATTCTATTTGCTCACGAGCCTGCCACTTGGGCCAATTGGGTGCGCCCCACTCCACTGGCCTGGAAGGTCCGTCCCCTCACTCTTGGTGGCTGACGTCGGCTGTCAGCTGGGGCCGCGCAGGGGCCAGAACGCGCACGTGAAGCCTGTCCTTGCGGCTGCCCAGCTTCCTCACAGCACAGTGGCTGGATTCCAAGGTCAAGCGTCCCGAGAGAGGTCCAGGCAGCAGCGGAAACACCTGAATAACTGCGCCTCAAAAGTCACAGAGAGCGGCTTGTGCCATAATCACAACCATCAGATTCCAAGGCAGGAGCGTAGATCCACTTCCCCACAGGAGGTGCCGCTGGCAGAAGACGAGCATGAGCCACGGGCTCCCTTGGCACCACCCTCTTGGGTAAATGGAATCTGTCGCACGAAGCCCCGCAGCGGCTCAGGGGAGGGAAGTGGAGGATCTGACTCCGTCGGGAGTGGTAGAAAGAGGGAGCTGTGGGCCTTTAGGAGGATCATTAAATCTCACTGTCCTTGCTGCAGAAGGAGGGGGACAGGGGAAGAGCCGGCTGACCTCTGAGCTCTGCGGGCCCTCCCAGGGGGTGACTCCATCTCTGTGATCCTGCACCACCTCGACCTCGTTCTCCACCCACCAGCGGCTCCTCCATAGTCCCTCAACACCCACCTCCACCCCCACCTCCTGCCCCACCCTGATCTGAGTGGCCTGGAGGCTCACAACACCCCACAGACGCACCCTGGCCCACCCCACGCCTCTCCTGCAGACTTAAACTAATCGTAGTGGAAGGCCTTTAAGGACAGGCAAGAAACCCCTCCCCCCACCGCCCTCGGGCTCCCAAACCTCAGTGCCTGTCGCTGTAGTGTCTTCTGAAAGCAGAAGTGGTCAGGCCTCCACCCCCAAAAAACTCATCGTCTGACTGGGGCCAGAGACCAAAGAGGCATGAGAGGCCGAGAAGAGTCTGGCCTGACTGTGCTGCAGACAGCTCGCACGGGGGGGGGGGGGGGGGGGGGAGTGGGGGGGCTGAGAGCTGTGCAGCCGGGAAGGCTGATCCCCCTGGTGAGGGTGTGCTGAGGCACAGAGGAAGGAGTGGATCTCCTCATAAAGCAAGATCACAGGAGGAGGCCGGCGTGGGGCCTTCCTGCTGCTCTGCTGAGAAGGGAGAGGATTAACGGGGAGGGGCTGAGAACTTACAGCCCTCTGTCTCTTTGACTTAAGGATGGGGTCGTCCTCTGGCACAAGAAAGAAGGGGCTTACATGACGCTCTAGAACTTAGCGAGCAGTAGAAACTCCAGAATTGCAGAATTATACAAAAAGGACTGATAGGAAGGGGAACTGGTGGTCAGGGGACAAGGACGCTGCATGGAGACTGAATGTGCACGGATTCCTTCAAAATAATTATTTGCTGGGCCTCCCCGGTGGCGCAGCGGTTGAGCGCTGGGTTGCAAAGCTGCCCGCAGCCTCAGCAGCGCCAGTTCCATCCCCGGCCACCAGCGAGGGTCCCACATGGCGCGCAGACCTCTCCTGCCACCCGCTGCTCCCCTCAGCAGTGTCCTTCGGTCCTTCTGCCTGCTCTGCTCCCCGCTCTGGCTCTGGTGAATCCTCTCACCCTCCCGCGCTTCTGACTGTACCCAGTGCTTGGGTAAATAAATAAATATTTTAAAAAAGAATTTAAAAATATAATAATTATTATTTGCTGACAGTACTATGTGCCTGCCACTTCTAAGATATAGTATTGGGTTGGTTGGTTTTTTTTTTTTTTCATGATCATGCTCTCAGAGTTTGCAGAACCAGCGCACTGTTTTGACACAGATTGGGGATTTATTCTAGGGTGTCTTTGAGACACTGAGAAACGTGACGGAGCAAGCGAGTTTCGGCGCCACCCTGCCAGAGCAGGCGGGAGCTCTGTCCCTGTCCAAGGTGCTGAAAGCTCTCCCTGCCAGGCTCGGCAGGAAACCAGGGCAGGCAGCTCAGGTGATGAAGTCTGGGGACCTCCTTGGGACACAGTGAATGAGACAGTCATGCCAAGCCATGGAAATGCTTCTGGAACTAGACAGCAGCTCCAGGAGGCAGCACAAGGTGAGTCAGAGCCTCGGGTCTCACCTCCACGGCCCGAATGTGCTTCACCCCTCACGCCCCTCAAGTCATGGAGGTAAAAATATGGCTCCTCCTCTGGGCTTTACACTCACGATTGCTGGGCTTTCCCGTGGGAGCTTCTGTCATTTTATGAAATATTAGAATCAGAAGGGAACTTTCATAATTGAAATAAGAAAAACAGACACAGGGCAGTGCAGACCTTCCTCAAGCGCAAGAAGCAGTCGGCAGGTTCTTAGTTCTGCAATTTTCCCACCACACCAGTTGGTATCAGAGTTTATACACTGTATTTTTTTTAAATGGAAACTAACTTTTTTTTAGACTTATTAATTTATTTATACCAGCACTGGGTACAGTCAGAAGCGCGGGAGGGTGAGAGAATTCACCAGAGCCAGAGCGGGGAGCAGAGCAGGCAGAAGGACCAAAGTACACTGCTGAGGGGAGCAGCGGGAGGCAGGAGAGGTCTGCGCGCCATGTGGGACCCTCCTCTGGTGGCCGGGGAGCAGCCAGGGATCGAACCAGTGCCGCAGAGGCTGCAGGCAGCTTCGCAACCCAGCGCTCAACCGCTGCGCCACCGGGGAGGCCCCTATACACTGTATTTTAAAGGATGTTTGGAACTCAAGGGGGTGTGGAGGGGTGTGAGAAAGAAAGGTCTCTAGATGCGGAAGTGGCTATGTAAACTCCCAGAACTGTGCTCTGCTCGCAGGACTCAGAGCCTGCAGTGACTTGAGTGGGGGCATGAGCATGGGAATGCAAACCCAACACTAGTTCAATAGCCTGCGGGTGTCACCCCAGCCGTGGATGAACCAGCCAACATGAAGAGCCAGAGAAGAGAGTTCAGGTTCCACCGTCTCTCATCCCCTTTCCTCCCTGATCTCTTCACAATAATCCAATATTTCTTACATGCACCAGGCTGTGTGGGACCCCTAGAAAAATGCAAAGCCAACAATCCATCCCCCGGCCTTAAAAGGTTTGCAATTAGTTGGGTAGAAAAGACACCAATGTACGAATAGATAGTGTTACAGGAAGCCCACACAAGTCGCAGCAGCCAACAAGAGGAGTCGCGTGGCCCTGGGTCCCACGAGCCAAGCAGCAGTGCCCACCTCAAATGTTTCGACTTAGAAGTCAGGAGACAAGACTTTACAGCTTGTCTCAGAGGGCTTAAAAAGGAGCAGAGCTTTAGGGAGAATTCAGCTAAGCTGAGAACAGCAGTCAGGACCCTCTTCTCTGTCCCTCTGGGCACTTGCAGTCCAGGGCGGAGCCTTCTCATTGGAAGATAAAGCTGGTAAGGGTGTCAAGGTGACAGCAGAGACCGGTCACCACACAGGTGATTCTGTACCCAGAAATGTCCAGAGCAAATTTGATCTGGGGGAGGGGGTGGTGTAAGGACTCAGAGAGCTCCCCCTTCTGGATCCACAAAGCAGAACACCATCCCAAAGGGCCCCTCTGGGAACTGGCGAGGCCACTTCCTCCAGAAACCCGGGTGGTTTACCAAGTCAGACAACAGAAAGGGCGCCCAGGAAAGACCCAGATCGTGGCCGGCGCAAATATACCAGGAACGTCCTGGGCTGGTCGCTGAAAGGGGCTGATCGATCTCTTCTTTCAGCTGGGAGGGCAGGAAAGAGGCGAGATGATGAACGGAAGGTGGGTCAGGGTCTCTAGAGCTCACAGATCAGTAGGAAGAATCTAAAGGCTTCTCACCCACCTGCCTTGGCTAGAGGGTCTGGTCCCTCCCCAGAGCACCTGAGAGGCAGGAGGAAAGAGGATGCTCAGCCAATCCCCAGTGACAGATGCCACAGAATTTCCGCTGGCACACTTGGTGCTCAGAGGCTGGCTCCCAAGGGTCCCAGCGCCACAGCAACCGCCCCTGGAAACTGGGCCAGCCTGAGGGGTGGGTGGAAAGAAGGGGGAGCGGGGAGAGGCAGGGGCAGGCTGTCAGACTGGCCCCAACAACCATGGCCTTCTACTTCAAGTCCCCATGGCTGAGACAGGGACCCCACAGTCATCATTTGGGGGACCTCAGCCTGGCCTGAAAACCTCCTTGTTTCCATGCCGGATCCCGAGAATGAAGGGCGCTTCCTAGTTGTCGTGGATGTGCGATATTCACATTCATATTCACCCTGGTGTTCTTGGTGCAAATCAGCCTGGGAGGGGCGGACGCCAGAGAGGAGGGAGGGCGAGGAGTGAGCGCTGGGATGCACTGCTCACGGGCACACACACATGCACACTCATACACGCGTGCAGTACACTCACACTACACCTACACTGTATGGACACATGGACACACACTCATTTACACGCACGTGCACTCAGTCACACTCACACACACATGCGCAAACACGCCCCACAGTCACAGAATCACCTCGGGGCAGAGGTTCTGCAGCAAGACTAAAGCACCAGCAGAATGCAGGCCTGGAGACACCCCCCAGGGAGCCCCAAAGACCCACAGCCACATGTCACTTCCAGCGGAGTCCTGGGGCTCTGAAGTCCTCTCGGCTACTCGACGTCCCTGTCAGTCTGAGGGGCAGGCTGCAGCAGAGTCTCCAGAACAGGGTCCATCTGCCCTGGGGAGCCCACCTGTGTGATGGGGCAGCCCTCACAGCACCCGCAGGAGGCCCTGCTCCCCCACAACACCCCAGGACATGCTGACTGCTTCCCCTGGAGCTGCAGGTGCTCAGGCTTGGCTCGGGGCACCTCAGTGCTCACCCCAGGGGCTCTGCAGAAGCAGGAGCTTCCCAAGAAGGCACCCTTGCTCCTTTGGGGTCACAGAGACATTCTCAGCAATTAAAGGCTTATGCAAACAAACCACTCCAAGGGCGTGGAGGGCCAGTGCGGACCCACCACACCAGCGGGGACCCACCATGCCAGCAGGGACCCACCATGCCAGCGGGCATCCGGAGGCTGGCCTTAGGCACTTCCCAGTCTCCGGTCTCCAGAGCCCCAGAGCCGGCGCCAACCTCTTCTCTCCGGCTCTCTGCTGCCTCCATGTGGTTCGCTTGAAAAGGGCAGCACAGGAAAGCCCCTTTGAGACAAGCACCTTCCCCTGCACCCACCCAGCCCCAAGGCCCCCGCCCCCGCCCAGGCCGTCCCCAAATGTTCAGCCCCAGCCTTGCAACCTGGAAATTGAGCAAGGCTCCGCGTCCCCAACCTCCGGACACGGCGTGAGTTACATCCTGCGCTGAGGAGGCTCCCCAGCCCAGGGCCGCCCCCGCCTGCTTCCCTCCTTTCCCCTCAGCTCCCCACCCAGGCCTTGCCAGCGGGCAGGAAGGAAGCTGCTCATAGTGGGGAGGGTGGGGCACTTCCAGCTCACACCGAACAACCCCCGGTTGGACTATAAAGAGTCAGGGCCTTCCGCTCAGTCACCAGCCACTGTGGAGTGCCCCCACCCCCAGCAACCCCACACCCAGGGGCCCGGCCCTCCCTCCACCACGGTCAGGGCATCCCACCCCAGGCCTGGCACAGTCTGCTCCGAGAGGGAAGGCAGGAGCCAGGCTTACCACCTTCTGAGGGAGCAGGCGGAGCCCGGGACAGCACCCTTGCTCGCCAGAGCCTCAGAGCCAGTGAGGTGGCACGCAGCCTGGCCTCCCCCACGGCGGAAAACAGCCTTTCTCAGGGGCCCCGAGGCTGCGACCCCAGAGGATCTCCAAAGCCCCTTCCAGCTTGTACTCTCACAATTTAAAATTAAAATGGGGCCTCCCTGGTGGCGCAGCGGTTGAGCACTGGGCTGTGAAGCTGCCCGCAGCCTCTGCAGCGCCAGTTCGATCCCCGGCCACCGGACGAGGGTCCCACATGGCGCGCAGACCTCTCCTGCCGCCCGCTGCTCCCCTCAGCAGTGTACTTCGGCCCTTCTGCCTGTTCTGTTCCCTGCTCTGGCTCTGGTGAATCCTCTCACCCTCCCGCACTTCTGACTGTACCCAGTGCTTGTATAAATAAATAAATAAATCTTAAAAAAAAAAAAAAGATTGTGGGTTTTAAAAATAAATAAATGAATAAAATTAAAATGATTTCCTATGGATGGATTTTCAATACTGCAGGTCTTGAAATTTCGGTGGGGCCCAGAAATCATTCTTGAAATTGCGGTCTGTGACCAGAGCAGCCAGCCAGTAAGACGCACAGGTGTGCTCTGTCCCAGGGGCAGCCGGCAAGAGGGAGGCAGAGAGACCAGGACTGGGCAGAGTCCTGGGGGAGCAAGAGACTCCTGTCCAGGTGCAGGGGAGTCTAAACCTGGCAGGATTGCCAGGGGCCGGGATGGACAGTCCCTGGGCTGTGCCGGGACACACGGGGTGAAGCTGGCCTATCCCGGGCAGAGGGAGAAGGAAAGCGTCTACCTCCAGCCCGGCCTCTATGGACTGCCTCTCCTCTGCCTAGCCTTGCCGGGCTCCCCTGCCAGATCAGACGCCCATTCGGATCTGCCTGCCCCTCTTTCTCCCTGTACCCCCACCCTCACCATCGGAGTGGCCAAACTACTTGGGACGCAACCACCCTTGTGCCTGAAGAATGTCTGCTCTTGCACCCACCACCTTTCACCCTCGACCCCTTGCTTTTGCCCACCAGGCCCATCTGATCTCAGCTGACTCCCTTCTCGGAGTCCGTTCTCCATGGCTCTCCACACTCCTGGACACAGCTTCGGGCCCCCAGGGGGCCGTTGCAGCTAAACAAGCCATTGAGTCACCCCGTATGCACAGGGGACCCAGGCCTGGCAGCACCCAGAGGAGCAGAGCCAGCCTGGGCTCTGCCAGGGCACAAGTTGACTGGGGAGAGAAATCACAGGTGGGAAGCCAGAGCCCCAGGACCACCCGGGGCCACCAGAGGAGAGGAGTCCCGGGCCTGATAGCAGGTGACACAGAGTGGCCTAGAGGATGCTGCGGGGGCACGGACGGTGTGGGGCCGGGTTCCGAGGAGCACACCAAGCAGGAATGAGAAGCAAAGAGACTGACAGAGCAGTGCCTGCAGGCGGGCAGGAGGCAGAAGTCTCTGGAACTGAGGCTTCTCAGTTGTCAGCAGGTCTGACACTGGTGACAGGAGGAGGGAAGAAAGTCTCAGGCCACAGTGAACCTCAAGATCTCACCAGGCCTGTGAGCACACCACAGAAAGACGCTGTGGAGAGACGGGCTGGACAGGAGCGGTGAGCCGCACGCCTACAGCACAGGCCCTGCAGCTCCGGGAGCACGTGGCCTTGGACTGACGGCTGGCCCGGCTCCGGGGCTCTGGCTGCTGCCCGCACACGCCTGAAGCAAGAAGGCCAGCAGGACCCTCCAGAGTGGCCACGGTTGGCCCGGGAGGAAGGGAACGAACGATTTTCTCCAACCAGAAGGCAAAGGAGAGGCAGCCCGGGCGGCCTCAGCCCAAAAGCAGGAAAATGCAGGGGTGTGAGGGAACCCGTGAGGAAGCCCGCTGGCCTAGAACCCAGGGTGTGAGCCGCACATCGAGGGCTGGGCCAGCATGCCAGAGTGGCCTTGGCCTTGGGTAGAAGGTTTCAGGGTGAGCCAAAGCATGAGGTAAGCCCCGCTTCTGAGATGACTCTGGCAGCAGTGTGGACTGCAGAGGGGCTGGGGGCGGCCTGGGGTGAGGAGGCCACAGGGCGGGGCTCTGGGAAGAGGTGCCAGCCAGCGGGGGGAGGGGGCTTGGCATCGGGAGTCTATGGTCACCTGCCCGAGGAGGCCTGCCCCCAGCTCCACGCCCCGCAATCTGTAACAGGAATTATTCTTGGCCATGTGCTATCAGATGGCGGCTGAATGGAACCAGAAATGGGGTCTGTGCGCCCCGCCATTGTGGGTGAGAATGTCTGAGCCTAGATCCCACCTGTGGCCTCTCTGGCCTGAGCCCCCCCCCCCACCTGCCCTTTGTTGAGGGAGGACGCAAAGCTCCCCAGGTGGCCGGGCACTCGGGCTCCCGCCCCCCCACTGCCTCCACAGCCTGACGCAGAGCTCCCAGCACAGCCTGTTCCTTCCTCAGACCCGCCTGCCCCCAACCCAGGCCCACCCCAACCCTCTCCTCCACGGCTTTACAAGGGAGTCCGGCCAACACAAATCTCCGTGTTTGTTTGTCTGCCTCTCCCAGCCGCTGCCCTTCCGCCTCTCCACGTCCGCTTCTTTCTCGAAGTTTCTCTTAGTCTCTGCAGCCTCAAATCTGTGAGGTCTGGCCCTCTGCAGTCCCAGATGCCCGACTCCAGGCCTTTCCTCACCCCCCCCCCAGGGCTGGGAACTACAAACCCCAGCAGGCACTCCCGCCTGCGGTGCCTGGAGAGAGCTGATGTGCGCCACCGGCATTCTGGGAGTTGTAGTTTCCCCAGCCCCGTGCCCCTGCTAGGACGCCCAGAGCGCCCAGTGGGCCGCGCTGCCCGCCTGACGCCGGGTCTGTGCGCTGACCGGCCTCCCCCAGGGAAGCGTGCGTCACTGGCTGACAGGGTGGGGGCGGAGGCCCAGGATGGCAGCTTCCTGCTCTTTTGTGTCCCCCACTTGAGTCATGGGGGCGGGGGTTCCAGGAAATTGGGACTGGGAGGGGAAGGGGTACCCTAATGCCAGACCCAAGGACAAAGGGTCACTGCGCCTGGCTGGGCCTGTTTCCCCAAGACTCCAAAAGGGTTTGAAGGCAGGGGCCAGGAGCACGCACATGGGGGGAGGCGGCGAAGGAGAATGCCTAGACCGCCCCCGGTCACTGGGGTCCGGGCCTCACCCCTGCCTCTCACTGTCCGCCAGGGCCCTCAGGACGGGCCGGCTAGGTGAGGTGCAGCCTCCCGCTCTGGTCGGGGCCCCTGGCCGTCCCCCTTCCTGCCGCCTGTGCCCAGCTCCTGCACTCCAGTCCCAGGGCTCCACCAGACACCTGGGTTCCCACTTATCAGCCCCAGTCCTCCAGCGGAACCCAGGCGTCCGGCCCCCCACCCTCGGGCCAGTGGGCATGGAGCCGAGGCTTTAGAGCCTCCCAGCGGCCTTGTTCCTGTCCCATTGTGTGTGCGACGGGGCGGGGCGAGGGCCAGCGCCGAGAGCCCCCTCCCACTGCCCCCTCCCCTTCCTAAGGAAAGGCCAGGCCGTGCTGGAGGGCGAGGCAGAGTTGAGGCGGCCGGCATGGGCAACTTGAAGAGCGTGGGCCAGGAGCCTGGGCCCCCCTGCGGCCTGGGGCTGGGGCTGGGCCTGGGGCTGTGCAGCAAGCAGGGCCCAGCCTCCCCGACCTCGGAGCCCAGCCGGGCGCCTGCCCCAGCGCCACCCCCCATGCCAGATTACAGGTGAGGGGTAGCTGGGGGGCCAAGGGGCAGGGGGCATAGGGGTAGGTGGCCTGCAGCCTGTGCTGGGAAGGCTGCCTGGCTGCCAGTACAGAGGGGTGATGACTACGGACAAGGCTGATGGTGAGGGAGGCCCAGGGGGAACCAGGATGGGCACCAGTGGGCAACAGGTGGAAGTCGGGTGAGGTGCCCACCTGCCAGGCTGGGATGCTGCACGGCCACCGAGTGCCGTTTAACTTTGCGCGAGTTACTCCACCTTCCGAGCTCTGCTTCTAGAACACGCTCTCGTGCTTGCTGCAGGGGGCTGCTCTAAGTTTCCAGCTCCCGGAATCTTCAACCAAAGCCACGATTATTTAACAGAACGACAGAGCTGGGGAGGGTTGGTCCAGGGGTGAGAAGACGGTCTCCCGAAGGGGGAGAGTTGGGCCAGAGACTCAGGTTCTTGGCAGGAGTCTGAGAAGGCCCAGCAGCCGGGCCCCTTTCTGCACTGCGCAGGCCTCCCCCTGGTAACCCACACCCCAACACGGACCCAGCAGCCGCAGCCCCCCGAAGTGGCCTCCCTGGGACAGAGGTCGCGGATGCCAGTGGCGGGCCAGCCCAGGCGGGGAGGCTGGGACCGTGGGCAGCCCCAGGGAGAGGTCCAGGCCCGGCGGCCTCACAGGCGCTCTGAGGCCGCGTCCCTCCCTTCCTCCAGCGCGGCCGACGGCTCTGGGAGGAAGCGATAAGGCTTCTGAGGCTTCCCTTCGCACGATGGAGGCTGTCAGGAGGGTGTGCGCTTGAGCAGGGCGGGAAATCTGGGCAGAGGGCTCCCTGCTGGGGCGCCACTCCACACCCTCACCCTCATGGGGCTCCTTGCAGTTTAGGGGTCGGACACCATGTCCAGAGGCGGCGGGTGGGGGGTGGGCACGCCTGGGGCCAGGGGCTCCGGCCAGCGTCTGCACAGCCCGAGTCTAGTTGAGCAGCGGGAGGCTGGGGCTGGAGCCACTGGCCAGGGCTGGAAGGGCCAGCTGGGGACCTCGGCCCTCCGGTCACGGCGCCTGCCCAGAAGGAAATACAGTGCTCCCTCTTGGCTTCCAACAGCCCCCCGCTCACCCGCCCCCCGGAGGGGCCCAGGTTCCCCCGCGTGAAGAACTGGGAGGTGGGCAGCATCACCTACGACACCCTGAGCGCTCAGTCCCAGCAGGTAAGGCCCAGAGTCTCCCTTCCCAGGAGGGCCTGGGCCAGGATGGCCGCGCGTCATTCCCTGAGCTGGCCCCCGACCTCCAAAAAGAGGGGAGACTGGGAGGAAGCAGAACTGCTAAGGGAACTCTAGTGACCCAGCCTCCAATCCTTGCCCCAAGTTCAGCCCAGCCTCACCCCAATTTCCAGCCTCAGTCCCAGCCCTCAACACACACCTCCCCAGCCCGCCCACGCTCAGCTACCGGGCCCTGCACCTGACGGGGTCACCACCTTCGCGACCTTGCTCTCACCACCACCCCAACCTTGACACAGGATGGGCCCTGCACCCCAAAACGCTGCCTGGGATCCCTGGTATTTCCTCGGAAACCGCAGAGCCGGCCCTCCCGGGACCCTCCACCAACGGAGCAGCTGCTGAGCCAAGCCAGGGACTTCATCACCCAGTATTACAGCTCCATCAAGAGGTGAGCCCCCCGAGACCCGCAGGCCCCATGCCCACCCGTCTTCAGACCCAGGTCCTTGTCCTGCTCAGGCCGGGACACCTGCTCTGCACCTCCTCAATCACCCACCCCCTTCCTGACAAATGCAGAGTCCCAGCTTAGCAGCTGCAGCCAGCCCCCAACTCTCACACCTGGCCTGGGGGTCTCCCCCCCACTTCCCGCGATCCCCTCTCCTCCCTAGGAGCGGCTCCCAGGCCCACGAGCAGCGGCTGCAGGAGGTGGAGGCCGAGGTGGCGGCCACAGGCACCTACCAGCTCCGGGAGAGCGAGCTGGTGTTCGGGGCCAAGCAGGCCTGGCGCAATGCCCCGCGCTGCGTGGGCCGCATCCAGTGGGGGAAGCTGCAGGTGTGTGGGAGAGAGCAGGAGAACGGCCAGGAGGGGTGGGGGCTCCTGAAGCTTCCCAGGGCACCCCGAGCAGCAGGAGACACTTACCCTTTCCCCTAGAGAGGGGTGCTAGGGAGATAAGCCCCCTAGCGTCGCCTGGGGGGGGGGTACTACTGCCGCAGTGATTCTCTGGGTGTTACTGTCAGGGCAACAGGAGCCACCTTCTGGAAAAGGCCCTGGCTTCTGCCAGCGTGCAAGGAGTGGGCCTCACATGCCCTGCCTGGCCCCTCACCCCAAACACACCGCTCCCTCCTGCCCCCCACCCCCGCCCACGCCCTCCTCACACCCCACCCCCATGACTCAGGGTTCTGGGCCGGTCTGTGGCCTGGAGAATGACCTACAGGGGGTCTGTGGCCTGGAGAATGACCTACAGGGGACCCTGATCTGTGACCTTGCCCTCCTTCGTGTAACTGGCACCGGAGGACTTGGAATAGAGCCACAAGCTCAACAGAACCCCAAGGAGACACGAAGTAAACTAAGAGCCACCCTGTGGAACCCCCCTAACCCTTGAGCCCTTCAAAACTCTGGCTTGAATTTGACTCCACTCCAGGCTATTTCACCCCTTGACCTCCCCTGCTCCGTCTCCTCCTCCCCATCTCCTGCTGGGGCTCCTTCCAGCCACTCAAGAGGGCCGCTCCTGGCCTCATAATGTCTGGGGCAGAGTCTCCAAGGTCTCCCCAGTGCCGCCACCCCCTTCCCATCACCCCTGTGCTCCCAGAGTGAGCTGGTTGACTGGCGGCGGTGCCAGCCTTTGCTTGAGCGCTGTGGGTAACAGGGGACTCACTACCTACACCCTAGGTGGCCGCCCCACCTGTTGGTGATGGGCCCTCCCTCTGAACCAGGTACTGAGCCGCTTCTATAGGAATGGGGAGACATGTGCCCCCAGAAGGAGATAAGGAGCAGACCAGGCCATGCTGGGTGCATGGGGTGCAGGGCAGAAAAGGGTGTGAATGGTCAGAGAGGATCCCCAAGGAGAACACCCAGCTCACAGCAAGGACACCTCAGCCTCCTCAGCTTCTCAGAGGGCTGGCACTCACGCCCCTGCCCCCTCCTGCCCCCGCCTTGGCTGGTCAGGTGTTCGATGCCCGGGACTGCAGCTCTGCACAGGAGATGTTCACCTACATCTGCAACCACGTCAAGTACGCCACCAACCGGGGCAACCTCCGGTGAGTGCCCCACCCCGCCAGGCCGCCTCAGCCCGGCCCCGAGAGCCTGGGCTCTGACCAGCTCTGTCCCGTGCCAGCTCGGCCATCACAGTGTTCCCCCAGCGCGCTCCCGGCCGGGGAGACTTCCGAATCTGGAACAGCCAACTGGTCCGCTACGCGGGGTACAGGCAGCAGGACGGCTCTGTGCAGGGAGACCCCGCCAACGTGGAGATCACTGAGGTGGGCACCAAGAGGTAGAGTGGGTGGACTCTAGCCAGAAGGGTTCTGGGATGAGGGCGGGGTCAGTGGAGGGGTCGGTGGGGCCCCTGGGTGAGATGAAGGAGGGAGGCCAAGGAAGGGGCCTGGGGCTGGGCACTGTGAGCCAGCCCAGGAGGCTTCTCTGAGATGAAGGGTGGGGGACACCAAGGCCAAGGGTCTGGGACCAGGCCCAAAGAAGCGGGGCTCAGACCCCTGCCCGCTCGCAGCTCTGCGTGCAGCACGGCTGGACCCCAGGAAACGGCCGCTTCGACGTGCTGCCTCTGCTGCTCCAGGCCCCCGATGAGCCCCCGGAACTGTTCGCTCTGCCCCCCGAGCTGGTCCTCGAGGTGCCCCTGGAGCACCCCACGTGAGCACGGCAGGGCCAGGGCCTTTGGAGAGTCCTATACTGGGGGAGGGTTGGCCGGCCTCCACAGGGGCCTGATCCCGCGCCCCACCCCCAGGCTAGAGTGGTTTGCTGCCCTGGGCCTGCGCTGGTACGCGCTCCCCGCCGTGTCCAACATGCTGCTGGAAATCGGGGGCCTGGAGTTCCCCGCGGCCCCCTTCAGCGGCTGGTACATGAGCACCGAGATCGGCACGCGGAACCTGTGCGACCCGCACCGCTACAACATCCTGGAGGTGCGCCCGTGGGGGGCAGGGGGGAGCTGCGGCCCGCGCCCTCGGGACCGGGCCTTTCACTCGCAGACAGAGCCACAGAAAGTCCACACGCGCCTATCTGGGCCACGCCGGGTGCTGCTAAGCCAGGACTTGGAGTTGGGCCCTGCAGCCGCCCAGGCAGGTGCATGGGGATGGGGTGCAGGCCCACGTGGGGACACGTCTTTGCCTAGGACAGGCTCAGTAGCGCTATAGCTTCCATCGCATTCTCAAAGCAGACTTTGGCCCAAGCAATATGGAACGTTATTTTAGAGGAGAAATGAGGCCCAGGGCTGAGAAGCGACAGGCCCAGGTCCTCTCTGTTCCATGGTGCCATTGCCAGGGGATCCTGGGGGCCACCGCCCACACCCCAGCCCTCCCACTCATGAGTGTGAGCCGGAGGCTGCAGCCACTGCCCGTGCTGCCCGTACCAATGCGTGCGCCCCTGCTCCAGGACGTGGCCGTCTGCATGGACCTGGACACCCGGACCACCTCGTCCCTGTGGAAAGACAAGGCAGCGGTGGAAATCAACTTGGCTGTGCTGCACAGTTACCAGGTGCCCAGCCCAGGCTGGCCAGGAGGGTGGGCCGGGGCCGGAGGGGCGAGCGGACCTAGAAACGGGCAGGAGAGGCAGAGTCCTGTCGGCGAGGTGTCGGGGCCCGCCGGCCTGCAGTTCCAGAGGGGCTCCTGCCATCGCGGCCTGCAGTGTGGGGAGCCGGCCGATTTGTACTTAGTAATTCTGGTCCCGGGACACGCCGGCTGTTTTGTTTGCGGGACCCACTGGGTTCCGATGCTCTGGTTCCAGCATCGAGGACGTGCAGTGTGAGGAAACCAGGGCCTGCTGGGTACCTCTGGGGGCGTCAGAGTCTGGGATCTCTTGGTTGGTGGGCACACAGACACTGGAAGCGGGGGCAGCTGGACTTGGGGGACGACCGTGCAGGCTGCAGCTACGGGTGACATTGTGTGTTAGCTTAGGGGTGACTCGCACACCAGGGCTCGGTTGACAGTGGTGGAGTCTAAGTCCCTCCCCCCTCCCCCCAGCTGGCCAAAGTGACAATTGTGGATCACCACGCTGCCACGGCCTCCTTCATGAAGCACCTGGAGAACGAGCAGAAGGCCAGGGGGGGCTGCCCTGCCGACTGGGCCTGGATAGTGCCCCCCATCTCAGGCAGCCTCACCCCTGTCTTCCACCAGGAGATGGTCAACTACGTCCTCTCCCCTGCCTTCCGCTACCAGGTGCCCACCCTGCTGGTTCTTGCCCACTGGGGCCGGCTCTGAGGAAGCGGCTCCAGGCAGCCAACCTTTGGTTTTCTTTACTTCCCCCACCCCCCGCCACCCCCCTGCAGCCAGACCCCTGGAAGGGGAGCGCAGCCAAGGGCGCTGGCATCACCAGGAAGAAGACCTTTAAAGAAGTGGCCAAGTAGGTGCCCCAGGAGGGCTGCCCTGCCCCTCCCCGCACCACTCAGGCCCCCCTGACCGCTCGCTCGCCTGCAGTGCTGTGAAGATCTCCGCCTCGCTCATGGGCACCGTGATGGCGAAGCGCGTGAAGGCAACCATCCTGTACGGCTCGGAGACGGGCCGCGCCCAGAGCTACGCCCAGCAGCTGGGGAGGCTCTTCCGGAAGGCCTTCGACCCCCGGGTAGGGCTGAGCTCAGAGCGGCAGGGGTCTGGAAAGGGGGGGCCTTCAGAGGGGCCCGGGAGGACAGAAAAGCACCAGTCAGGGCCCATGAGGAGCCCCGAGACCCACGGGGATCCAGAGGGCCAGTCAGGGCCCGCGGGGAGTGAGGGCCAGTCCAGCGATGACGAGGCTCGTCCCCCCGACAGGTCCTGTGCATGGATGAGTACGACGTGGTGTCCCTCGAGCACGAGACGCTGGTGCTGGTGGTGACCAGCACGTTTGGAAATGGAGATCCCCCAGAGAATGGAGAGGTGAGCCTGCTGGGTGAGGGGCCACTGGGGCCAAGGGGAGACTCAAACATGGGGTGACAATCCCAGCTCTTCTGGCTCCCCAAGAGCCAAGCATGGTCATTCCATGAGGACCTTGAGCCTGCCCTAGCCGCACCCCCACACACAGCCTGTGTCCCCAAGGCGCCCGCACAACCAGCGCAGGGCCGCGGCGGCTGCTCCCCGCGGGCCGGCCGGGCTAGCTGGCTCTGGGGCGCTGACAGAGGAGGAGGACGGGGTGTCCTCTGCTCCGCAGTATTTCTGCTGCTTCTTGACAAGAGAGGAGCGCTGTCCGGAAGGCACCGGGGCCGGGCAACTCGGCTTTCTGAAATCTTTAGAACCAAAAACATCAGCGCCGCGCACTTACGTTCTCTATCCTTAACCGGCGTCTCCCCGGCCGCTCCGCCCTGGCCAGCCCTCGCTAGGCTCGCTGCCCGGGCCTTCTCGGCTCCAGGCTCTGGGCAATAAATGCCCTGTGAGCCCGAGGGCCTCCTCTGGTGCCAGAGGGGGCCGGGGTGCTGTTGGAAGCCTCCCCCCTCCCCACCCCCCGCTGTCCGGCCCAGCCTGCCCCTGGCCTGCCTTTTAAAGAAAAGCAGAAGCACTCGCTTTGGCTTGGGCAGCGTCAGGCGTCATTACACCACGTGACCCACGAGTCCTACCAAGATACAGATCATTCCATCACCCTGGAAAGCCCCCCGCCCTGCCCCCATGGGAAGCCACCCCAGTTCTGACTTCTGTGGCTGTGGGTCGGTGCCGCCTGCTCTAGAAAGGCGCGGAAGTGGGGGTGTCTAGTGTTAGGGCTTCTGTGTTGGGGCTCCCCCGCGGCAGCGGTGCGCGAGCTCCCCGGGTGAACACACGCTGTTTCCCCTCCTGTTGACAGACACTTGGGCTGTTTCCAGTTTTGAGCGATGATGAATAAAGCTGTTATGAACATTCTTGTGCAAGGCCTCGTGGGCTGATGTTTTCATTTCTCTTGGATAAACACCGAGGGGTGACAGCGCTGGTCACTGGGTGGATGTATGCTTAACCGTAACAAACGCTCCCCAGCACCGCGGCCCCAGCCTGGCGGCGGAGCACAGCTCCCCTCGGGTCCCCAGGGGAGCACGCCCAGGTACGGCCCATGGGAAGCGGCTCTCTTCGCTAAAGACACAAGCCAGAATATTTATAGCAGCCTGTTCATAAGCCCCCCACGCTGGAAACAATTCAAATGACTATCAACGTGGACTGGATAAACGGGTACATTCGAACACGTGCAGCAGCGAGGGGGGGAGGCGTCACCACTCAGCAGCGCAGATGAGTCAAGAGGGAACGTAGCACGAAGGAAGCCAGACGGGAGAATCAGGCCGTAGGGGTCACTTCCTATAAAGCTCAGAAACGGGGAGAACCCATCTGTGGGGTGATCCGTCACCCCAGGAAGGAGGCAGGCAGTGTTGACCCAGAGGGGGCGCGAAGCTGACTCCCAGGATACTGGGGGTGCATCTGGATGGATGCCACTGACCCGGGTAGGTCGAGCTGTGAAAATGCGTCAGGCCGCAGGTGACGTGTGCTTCTCTGCGCTGCCTGAAAAGTAAGGCCGGCCGTCCAGACGACGCCCGCGACTGCCGAGCCACGCGCAGCCCAGCTCGCGCTGAGGACTGGGGGCCTGGCGAGTTGGTTTTCCCCGAGTCCGGGGGGGCTGCATGTGGGTCAACGTGGTTTTCACAGCCGCGCGTGACGCGGCTCCGCCCTCGGGACACTGTCCATGCGCAGCGGGCGGGGCGCGCGCCCCAGGCTGGACTTTGTTATGACCCGGTGGCGGCCAGGCGGGCCGGGGAGGGAGGGGTTTGCCCCATCAGGTTTGAATCCTGGGGGTCGGCAATTGCATGTCTAGGGAGCGCCCTACGGAGCCGCGCGTGTCCAGCAGGTGCTGTTCGCACAGCCCAGGCGTCCGCGCGGGGAGGCAGAGCCCGGGTGCTGCTCTGGGGGGCTGAAGAGGAGCCGCCCGCAGGGTGCGCTCCCGCATGTACGTGTCAGAGGAGCTGCAAGCACAGATCCGTGTGAGCCCTACAGAACGGGCGGGGAGCCCCGATGCTGGGGCACATACTGGGGGCGGGGGCGCCGGGCGGGAAGAGAAGGCCCGTTTTCTCTTTGACACTCTCCCCACTTGCACTGCGTTTCCCAAAGCCGAGAGCTCGGGGCGCACTGGCTGTGCGGAGCAGCAGGATGATTTTTGATGGCACCAAGCGAACAGACGCACACATGGGGGGAGGCGCCCGGGCGGCCTTTGGAAGTTTCGAAAGAAATTAAAAGTCGCAAATAATACCCCCGGGGGCCGGCGCCTGCAGCCCACGCTTTCGCCGGAGACGCTGCAGAGCTAACCTGACCCCTCGCTCCCGCCAGGGCTTCGCTGCTGCCCTGATGGAGATGTCGGGACCCTACAGCTCCCCCAGGCCCGAGCAGCACAGGTGAGTGGGGGGCATAGGGGAGATGGGGGCGGGGGCGGCGAGGCTTCTGGAGAAACAGGAAGGGGTCTGGAGCTGCCTGGGCCGCCCTCCCCTGTCCCCCGCTCCCCTGCAGTCCCAGGAGGAGGGGCAGTCTGGAGGTCTCCTCCAAGAGGGGCGGGGTCCCCTCCTCTCCCCGCAGCCTGCTCTGGAGAGGGAGATCGAGCCCAGGGGCAGGCCCTTCCTGCCTCAGGCGTCCCTGAAGCCACCCCACGGGCATCTCGGCTCCCCTGACGCCGGTCTGTGTCCCTTTCTGGCCAGGAGCTACAAGATCCGCTTCAACAGCATCTCCTGCTCGGACCAGCTGGTGTCCTCGTGGCGGCGGAAGAGAAAGGAGTCCAGTAACACGGACAGCGCTGGTGCCCTGGGCACCCTCAGGTCTGGGCCTCCACTGGGGGAGGCTGCAGGGCGGGCAGGAGGCCTGGGCACCCAGGGCTGGACAGGGCGGGCTTCACCGACCGCTCCCTGCACCCCAGGTTCTGTGTGTTCGGGCTGGGCTCCCGGGCATACCCCCACTTCTGCGCCTTTGCACGTGCGGTGGACACCCGGCTGGAAGAGCTGGGCGGGGAGCGGCTCCTGCAGCTGGGCCAGGGGGACGAGCTGTGTGGCCAGGAGGAGGCCTTCCGGGGCTGGGCCCAGGCCGCCTTCCAGGTGAGCCCCTGCTCCTGCCCTGCCTGGCCTGACCCAGGCACCCCTCCATTCTGCCTCATCCCTCCTGGACCTCAGACCTGCAATACTGAGGCAGGGGCCTCCCCGCTGTCCCGCTCTTGTTGCGGTCTCTGCTCCCTCCGTTTCTTCTGAAACCCACCCTTGCTTTGCCCCTGCGCAGCCAGCCTTCTGGCTGGTCCTGAGTGCTGGCCAGCCGGGCGCAGGCAGAGGCAGACAGACCGGGCCCTAGAGATGGGACCCTCTGTGGACACAGGCTGAGCCCCTCGAGTGGGCACGGAGGGGCAGGGCGCAGGGAAGGTGGGGCGGGGGGAGAAAGGAAGGATGGAGAGAGGGTCACACGGAGGCAATGGCTGAAGCTGAGAGCAGCAGAGAAACCGCAGGGAGTCAGAGCCAGTGGGCCTGGGGATTGTGCCTGGACCCGGGGTGTCGGGGAGGTGAATGCAGGGTGGGGCGACGCTGTGACTGCTGAGCCTGAGCTTCCTGAGAGGCTGCTCTGCCCGTCTCTTATGCCTGCAGCCAAGCCGGCTCCTCCTCCCCACACCCCCCACACCCCCCACACCCCCTTCCCCTACTCTCCCCACACCAGGCTGCGCCAGGGCACCCTCTTCTCTCTTCACCTGGCCCAGCTGGAGGGCGCACTGGGGGGCGCACTGGGGGGCTCAATGGAGGGCCAGAGGCCCAGGCGGGGAGGAGGGAGAATGGAAAACAAGGGGAAAGACTCCAGATAAAGGCAAGTGGGGGGCGCGCAGGAGGTCCTGGGGCAGGACTAGGTGAGGGCGAGGGTAACAGGCCACAGAGCGCTTCCCACAGGAAGACTCCCAGCTGGCAGCCGTGGCGTGGGGGTAGGAAGGAAGGGAGGGGGCGAGGAAGGAAGGAAGAGATAGAAGACTTCACACAAAGGCGAGATTAGCAGGATGGCAATGTGGGGCGGGAGGGGTACCATGGTGAGTGAGCCCCAACTCAAGAGGCAGGGGGGAGGGCTGGCCAAGCAGCCGGCGGGGCTTGTGCATGAGCAAACACAGCCAGGACACGCACGCCCAGGGGGCCCTCCAGGAGAGACAGGCCAGCCGGAGACGCCCCGGGGCCCCCAAAATTCACGTCCGGCTTCAGTAGCACTTGTGGGCTTTCACTCTTCACTGGAGCCTGACAGGGTGTAAAGATGGGGAACAGGCACATAAACTGCGCGGGGGAGCCCAACTGGAACGCCGGCTGCAGGCCTGGCCGCGCCCCTCCGTGCCGCGTGCGAGCGCCGTGCTCCCCGGGACCGCAGGGAGACAGAGGTGTGCGAGAGGCATGCGAGGGGAGCCGCGGCTCCCGGCATCCATTCTCCTCCTGCCGGCGCCGCGCGGATGGGCGCCCAGAAGGCAGTGAGGGGCCCGCGGGGCCCGCTGGAGGCGGGCGGGCTCCGTCCTCACTCAGCCCCGCGCCCCGCGCCCCAGGCCTCCTGCGAGACCTTCTGTGTGGGCGAGGACGCCAAGGCGGCTGCCCGGGACATCTTCAGCCCCAAGCGGAGCTGGAAGCGCCAGAGGTACCGGCTGAGCGCCCAGGCCGAGGGCCTGCAGCTGCTGCCAGGTTCGGGCCTGACCTCCCCCGGCCCCCCGCCCCTGCTGGCGACAACACTCGGGGGCCAACAGCTCCCCGCTGGGTCTGTCTCCTCCCTCCCCCGCCAGGCCTGACCCACGTGCACAGGAGGAAGATGCTGCAGGCCTCCGTGCTCGCCGTGGGAAACCTGCAGAGCAGCAAGTCCACGTGAGGAAGACCCCGCCCCCCGCACCTCTCCTGCCCCGGCTCCCAGCACCCCCGCCCCGCCCCTCCCAGGCCGCTGCCCCTGGTAACCGCCCCTCTCCCCCAGCCGGGCCACGATCCTGGTGCGCCTGGACACGGGAGGCCAGGAAGGGCTCCTATACCAGCCCGGGGACCACATCGGCATCTGTCCGCCCAACCGGCCCGGCCTGGTGGAGGCGCTGCTGAGCCGCGTGGAGGACCCGCCGCCGCCCGGGGAGCCCGTGGCCGTGGAGCAGCTGGAGAAGGGCAGCCCTGGTGAGGGCCGGGGCCTGGGGCACCCAGGGCCCCCTGGGGGTCAGGACCTGGCAGAGGGCTGCCACCTGCCGTCCAGGCTGGGTCCTGCCTGCTCCGCGGCCACGCTACCTCCTGCCAGTCTGGCCTTGTTGCTGGATGGTCCGCAGAGCGGGTCCCCTTTCTCAGAACCTGTTCCCATGCCACCCCAAAGGCTGTCCCCTCCCGCTGAGACCCCCCAAAGGTTCCCCTGGCAGCACACGGGTCTGGAGCTGGCGTGTACCTACCTTTTACCTGGGGTTAAACTGAATTGGGTGGGGAGAGGCAGAGGAGCCCCCAAACACCCAGGGGCCTGCCCAGACAGGCTCATCTCCACAGTTCCAGTGCGGTGAGCCCCGTGTCGCCCCACAATGCCCTTTCCTCAGCGCTCCCCCCACACCGCCCTAGGTGGCCCTCCCCCCGGCTGGGTGCGGGACCCACGGCTGCCCCCGTGCACGCTGCGCCAGGCGCTCACCTTCTTCCTGGACATCACCTCCCCGCCCAGCCCCCGGCTCCTGCGGCTGCTCAGCACCCTGGCGGAGGAAGCCAGCGAACAGCAGGAGCTCGAGGCCCTCAGCCAGGTGGGGGGCCAGCGGCGGGGAGTGGGCCTAGTGAGGCAGGAGGAGCTGGGGCCCGGGATCCCCCGGCCAGTGTGAACTGGAGTTTGAAGATCAAGCTCGAGGCCTGCACCCAGAAGGGGCTCTGCATTGAGGGGAGAAACCCCAAGGAGGCGCAGCTCTCGAGGGTCAAGATGGAGGTCAGCAGGCCGGGCGAGGAGGTTCCAACCCCCACACCCTGCCCCTCCAGGACCCCCGTCGCTATGAGGAGTGGAAATGGTTCCGCTGCCCCACGCTGCTGGAGGTGCTGGAGCAGTTCCCGTCGGTGGCACTGCCTGCCCCCCTGCTCCTCACCCAGCTGCCCTTGCTCCAGCCCCGGTACTACTCGGTCAGCTCAGCACCCAGCGCCCACCCGGGAGAGATCCACCTCACGGTAGCCGTGCTGGCCTACAGGACCCAGGGTGAGGCTGCAGAGGGGCAGGGGCAGGCCACACAGTGGCCCCAGGATGGCCGCCTCACTGGCTCGCTCTCCTTCCCAACCCCTTAGACGGGCTCGGGCCCCTGCACTACGGAGTCTGCTCCACGTGGCTGAGCCAACTCAAGGCCGGAGACGCTGTGCCCTGCTTCATTAGGGGGTAAGTGTGCAGTGGGGTGCAGGCAGAAGGGGCATCAAGAGTCTGTCCAGCAGGAGGAAGTGCCACATGGGTGGCCTGGGACAAAGAGGAGTCGGCGGGCACAGGGTGAGGGTGGCGGTTTTGGTGAGGCGGTGATTGGGAACGGAGGACCTAACACGTCAAGGACAGGGCGTTCCCTTGGCCACTGCAGCACTTTGGCAAGCTTTGGGTCTTGCCCTAATTTGGGGCAGTGTTTAGAAGCTGCGCTGTGTCCTCCCCACATCCTTGGGGCCAGTCTGAGGTTGGCAGGCGTGGCACCCTGTTCAAGAGCAGGTGCCCAGGTAGTTGAGAGTGAACTAGCTGGCTACCACAGTCATGACAGAGAGCTCAGAGAAAGTGGAAGGGTCTCAGCACCCCCGTTCCGTTTGCTGGGTTCAGAAGTCTGGCCCCATCCACCAGCCAGGAGCCAAAGACTCCAGTGAGACTAAGATTTCCCAGTGGCACCAGCAAGGCCCAGTGCCCGAGCCCAGCTGGGAGGCTAAATGACAAACTACCAATCGGCTGAATACCAGCAAATGCCAACGTTAAGGTGGTGACTAAAATAATCACCCAACAATCCTGTGAACCCAAGGCTGTCCTCTTACCCCTATTTCTAAGTCTGCTCAACCGAGACAGCAAGAGATCCTTCGGTCCGGTCTGAACCATATTCCCTTTGACCCAATCAACTCCCAGAGCCCACGGGGTGGGGGCACTGCCGCCTGCAACTCCACTCGCCTTCCCTTCCTGGGAACTGGACGCTGGCAGGGGAGCACTGCGCGGGAGCACAACTCCCATTTCCAATGGGAGTGGACTCCTTGCTCAACCCCCATGCGGCTGGTAAGAGCGGGGAGCTAGGGAGGCAGGCGGGAACTGACGGAGTCTCTCATTAGGGCTCCCTCCTTCCGGCTGCCACTTGATCCCAGCTTGCCCTGCATCCTGGTGGGGCCTGGCACGGGCATCGCCCCCTTCCGGGGATTTTGGCAAGAGCGGCTGCACGACATTGAAAGCAAAGGTGAGGCGGGGCCAGGGAGTGAGTGGAAGGCAAGAGGCAGTCACACATCCTAGGGCCGGAGGGGTGTGGACTGGAAGGCAGGAAACAGGCAGGAGAGTGGGTAAGGAACCGACCACAAAGGTGAAAAGGAGTTTATCAGAGCAAGGGGGAGGGAGAGGACAGTGTGTGTCAGGCTTCTGGTGGCTGGCACAGCGTGGCCGTTGGGCTGGATTAGGGACGTGTGCAGGGAATGGGGCTGGGACTCGGAACACATAACCGCTGCCAGTAGACTCTGGACTGGACTCTGGCCTCAGGGCTGGAGGACGCTGTAGGGTGCTCAGGTTGGGCCCGGGGTGCCTGGGGCAGTCAATCGATCCAAAGAAGAGAGTTGTGATGGCACAGCAGGTTGCAGGTGTGGGAGGATGTGGGTTGGGTCAGGGCTGGATAAGACTCCCCCAGTGTGGTGTTACATGGCACAAAGGGGCGACTTTAGCACAGGGGCGACTCCACCCGGGGAAATCACTACCTCCTGTGAGCTCCTGCAAATCAGGAGTGTGGCAAGGTGTCTGTGGAGGCCTCTGCCCTCTCCTGGAGGCCAGACAAGCGAGGGTGGTCCTCTTCTGTCGGAAAAGCTAGCTGGCAGCCTGGGCCAGGGAAGCCAGTGGGAGGTGTCCCTAGGGCCGTGCCCCTTGGCGGGGGAACCTCTCCCAAGCCACGGTGCTGCTTGCAGGGCTGCAGCCCGCCCCCATGACCTTGGTGTTCGGCTGCCGATGCTCCCAGCTCGACCACCTCTACCGCGACGAAGTGCAGGATGCCCAGCAGCGCGGGGTGTTTGGCCGAGTCCTCACCGCCTTCTCCCGGGAACCCGACAGCCCTAAGGTGAGGGACCCTGAAGGGCGCAAGAATAACCTGAAGCCAGGGCTGGGGCGAGGCGGCTGTGCGCTCCAGCACCCCCCTCCCCACCCCTCTCCCCGCCACGCGCAGGGCTGGGGAACCCGCCTGCGCGCTCAGCAGCAGCAGCGCCCGCGGGCTGGACGCCCCTTCGGGCCTCGCGCACCCGCACCCAAGCCCCTCGCTGGCTCGGCCCCCGGCCCACCCCGCGCGCCGGCCGCACCTGGCGGCCGGGACTCACGCCCCGGGCCGGGCCCGACCCTCCCCAGACCTACGTGCAGGACGTCCTGCGGGCCGAGCTGGCCGCCGAGGTGCACCGCGTGCTCTGCCTCGAGCGAGGCCACATGTTTGTCTGCGGCGATGTCACCATGGCAACCAGCGTCCTGCAGACGGTGCAGCGCATCCTGGCGACAGAGGGCGACATGGAGCTGGAGGAGGCCGGCGACGTCATCGGCGTGCTGCGGGTGCGGAGGGGCGGGGCTGGGCGCTCGAGGGGCGGGACCGGGCGCTCGAGGGGCGGGGCCAGGGGTTCCGGGGGCGGGGCCTGGCGCTCCGGAGGCGGGGCCGGGCACTCCGGGGGGTGGGGCCGGGCGCTCCGAGGGCGGGGCCTGGCGCTCCGGAGGCGGGGCCGGGCACTCCGGGGGGTGGGGCCGGGCGCTCCGAGGGCGGGGCCCACTCCCGCGCGGATCTCAGATCCGGTCTCGGTTCCGACGCGCCGCGCTCTTTCCCGCAGGATCAGCAACGCTACCACGAGGACATTTTCGGGCTCACTCTGCGCACCCAGGAGGTGACAAGCCGCATCCGCACCCAGAGCTTTTCCCTGCAGGAGCGGCGTCTGCGGGGCGCAGTGCCCTGGGCGTTCGACCCGCCCGGCCCAGACACCCCGGCCCCTGAAAGCCGCTTGCTCTCCAGCCCGGCTCCTGGCGAGCGCGGCCGTCGGTCCCCCCTGACCCCCCCCCATCGGGCAGCCCGCGACCACCACGTTGCCCTCCCCTCCCGAGGTGCCTCCCGTCCGCCCCGTCTGCCGGGCCCCCCTCACTCCCGAGGCCGAGTGCAAGTGTCTCTGCAGACCTGCCCCCGCCCCCCCGCACCTGGAAGGCCACACCCCAGCGTGGTGTTCCAGAGGCCGCAGGTCACCCCTTGCATACTCCTTAGGTGAATTTAGATTCCCCTCCCCTCTTTCAGAGGTATCTTATCTTGAAACCTACTCTTTAAATCGATCAAATATTTATTATTGAAGATAAGAGACTGGAGCAGATATTCTTAGCGCTATGAAGATACCTAGCCCAGCCGGGTAGATTAAAATGACAGAACGACAGCTTCCTCTTCTTGCTGGTGTGGAGTGAGGGTGGAGTTCTTTGGCAGGGAGGCCCCGCTGCAGGCTGACTCTGATTTCACAAATGAGGTTTCTGGCCAATGACAGGCACCAGGTGGTGCCCTCCTGCTCGTAATTGAGAAGCAGGAGCGGGGAGGCCAGACACCAAGGTCCCAGGCTGTGCAGCGCGGCCAGGCAACCAGGCAACCTCTGCTGCCGGGTTCAGACAGGATGAGGAACCCAGCCCTCGTAAGATATCAGACCAATGCCCAACTCCGAAAAACAGCCCTCGCTGGAGGTTTGCACTCACCAGTCCCCACCAGTTACCCTCCGCAAGTCCCCTGGGAACTTGAAGGCCTCAAGAACCCACTCAGGTCCCATTCCTCATTGTTTGCGGACATTAGCTTGGCCTCAGGATCCAGTCTGGACAGCTCGTTGGGCCGGGGTTCCCTTAGGCCTTGTGTGTGGATCACGTGTAAAAGTTGTTTCCAGATGCCTTTGGCATCTCCTCCTCTCCCCTTTCTCTGCGCTCTGGGGCGAGTTTGTCACTGACCCCCAACTCCTGCCCAACTAGGTATACAGGGGACCAGGGTCCCTGGGGGATCTCTAAAGAGGGCTCGGCGTGTTCTTCCACTCCACCTTGTCACATCTCCCGGTGCTGGAGAAGCTGGAGAGACTGGGAGGGAGAAAAAGGCCCTTGGGGTTAGTTTCCAGAGATGATCACCCCATCACCCCAGATTCTGGCCACTGCTCCTATTGCTCCATTCTGGCTCCCCCCAATTTTCTACTTATTACACAATACCTACCCCCAGAAGGCCACTCAGTCAGTGCTAGGGGCCTGGCCAGGCTCCTTCTGGGCATCTGTGGTTTCCTGAAACCCTCCAGGGAACAAAGTCTGGTCCCGCTGGGCTCTCCACTGCTGTCTGGGGCTAGAGACAGGACTGGAGCCTGGTGAGAAAAGCCATCAAGTGGCTACTGCTGTGTCGCCAGCACACACACAGGCAATCAATCAGTCCCCCCTCCTCCCTGATGCCTCACCATCACTGGACCAGGATGGCTTCTCCTCATCAGGCGACAGTGTCTGTGAGGGGCTGGACCAGCGCCGGGACAGGGAGGTGGCGGAAGCCTCACCCCATGCTCCCTGCTGCTGCTGCTGATGGAGCTAAATGGGAAGGAGAGAATGAGGGACTCCCTCCTGCTCTCAGGCGGACCCAGACCCCGGGCTAGGTGCCGAGGGTTCTGGCACCTCAACTCCCTGCTTCTCCTTTGCACACTCCTCTACTCACCTGGTGCAGGTATATGGCGTGGAGACTCATCTCAGCAGAAGTCAGCTCTGGGAGCTGGGCCAGCTTCTGCCCCCCACTGCCTCCTGGGGACACGCAGCTGGAACAGAGGGTGCAAGGATCAAAAAGACATACCTTTCCCCCAACACCCTAAAGGGAGGGCAAAGCTTGATTCCCCCACCTCACCCTCCTCAGAGCCCCCAGTGACACTGCATCTCACCTTGGGTCCTGGGCAATTCGGGAGATGGAGGCCAGGAGGCTAGCTGTGGCCGCAGCTGGGCAGGGGCCGGTGGGGCTCAGGTCCCTCTGGGGCAGGAGGGGGTGCACCAAGAGGTTGGCCAGAAAGGTCTCAGGCTGGAGCAAACACAGAGGGGGTCAGAGGGAGCACAGACGGGGAGGAGGAGGTCATCTAAAGACGGCAGGCAGCGGGCTGGACTGCTGAGCAGGCGGATACTAAAGGTCAGAGAGGGAAGGGGGTGTTGAGGGCAGAAGGCCTGGTGGGGGACTCACCAGAGGAGAGGAGGAGTCACTGAGCACCCCAGGGGTCGGGGGGCTGCGAACTGAAGTGGCACCCCAAGCCGCAGCGTCTTGCTGAACCCGGCCTCTCAGGTGCCCCAGGAACTTGGAGCTGTGCCCTGGGGGGCGCCATTGAGGATGCACCAGGGAAAACCTCATCAAGGAGAGCTCGGTCTTTCCGTCCTCCGCGCGCTGAGACAGCGAGGCCTCTGTCTGTCCCGCTGAGAGCCACTGGGAGCAAAGAGCCTTTCAGGTGCTGTGGACACCGCACCTCGCAGGGCCGGTGGGACAGGACACACTAGCCCTACTTCCCAGGGGAAAGAAGGCGGCCCACAGAGGGACTTGCTCAAGGTCACCCCAACACCCCGCAAGGAGCAGGACTGGCTCTCGACAGCATGGGGTTGATGCCGCGCCTTCCTCTAGCCTTGGCGTTGACAGGCACTTGGGCCAAGGGAAGTGGAGCTCCTAGTTCAAGGTCACAGGCAGCAGGGCGGGAGCTGGGCTTGGACCCAGGTCCACTATGGGTGCGGCGAGCAAACTCCTCCGACCCACAGCCCCACACGGCCGGGGAAGGGCTCTAACCTGAGGGTGGCCGTGGCGCTTCACGTCCATGAGGGCAAAGGAACAGATGTCCCCCACCCCTGCCACGTCCACAGTAAAGTGATGGAAAAAGTCAATGATCTCCAGGGCGCGGGGGCGAAACCAGAAGAGCAGGAACAGTGGGGTGAGCAGAGGGGACAGCAGCTCCTCGAGGAGGGAGACCTGGACAAGCAGGATGCGGCTGAGAAGGGGGTGCTGAGGTCCCACCCCTCCTGACTGGGACGGCCGGGGACGCTCCCCAGGCCAGGACAGCCGGTCACTGCCGGGGTCCTGGGATAGCCAGACGGCCCCGCTCCCTGTCCCGGGCCAGCGGGCCGCCCCTCACCGCTCGGTACTGCAGCAGCCGCGCCATCTGCCGGTACGCGCTGGCCTTGCCGGCGGGGCCCGGCTCCTCGGGCAGGTAGTGCATGTGGGCCAAGGCCGCCTGCAGCAGCAGCTGGGGGGACCGGCCCTGGCACCGCTCGTCGGGCAGGAAGGACCTGGAGGCGGGGCCGGGTGGAGAGGGGCGCGCGGTCAGGCGGCGTGCGCGCCGGGCTGGAGAGACGCGGGCGGCGGCGGCGGGGAGGGGTGGGGGGCTCCGGGGGGCTCGGCCGCAGATCGCAGGGACGCGTCCCCCTCCCCGGCCTCTCCCGGCGCACCTGGCCACGGTGGCCGTGACCCCGAGCGCGGTCATGGCGGTGAGCACGTGCTCCACGGCCAGCACGTCCTCGTCGTAGACGGTGAGCACCAGCAGCGCGGCCAGCAGCGCGCCGGCGAAGAAGACCGCCTGGCGGGCCAGCAGCGCCAGCAGCGGCGCGGGGGGCGCGGCGGCGCGCAGGAAGGCGGCCGCGGGCCGGTAGGCGCGGGCCAGGCGCGCGCGCAGCTCGTGCGGCAGCTCGTTGAAGTGGCGCAGCTGCAGGCGGGCCAGGCGGGACCAGCGGCGCGTCCCCAGCGCGCCCGGCTCGCGCCGCAGCAGCTCGGCGTGGCTGTAGAAGGCGTGCAGCACCTGCCAGGCCAGCACCAGCGGGCTGAGCGCCAGGTTCACGGCGGCCAGCAGCAGCACCGCGCGCCGCCAGCGCGCCGCCAGGGCGCCCCGCTGGTCGCTGCGCTTGTAGGCGTCGGGCAGCTCCCAGCCGCCGCGGAAGAGCGAGAAGGGGCCGCGGAAGAGGAGCAGGTCCACGTTGAGCGCCAGCCCGCGGCTGAGGAAGCCCGCGCCGCCGCCCCAGGGCAGCGCGCAGCGGGCGGGCAGCAGGCCCTTGTTGGCCAGCGCCACCTGGTAGTTGGTGTAGCGCAGGATGCGGTGGTGCACGTCGAGCTCGGTCAGCGGCCGCGGCTGCACGCACAGCCCCCCGCTCCTCTGCAGCGCCAGGAGCCGGGACTGCACCTCCGCCCAGGGCACCGCGCTGAGCTCCTCCTGAGGAGGGGGACCGTGAGCGCGACCCGAAGGGCCCGCCACCCGCAGGCCCACCCCACCGCGCCCCTGCTGCAGCCGCCCCGCGGGCTCTCACACCCAGGGGCGCTGGCTGAGACCTGGGGGTGTGGCCAGGTGTCTGCCCCCTGCCCTCCCCTAACCCAGTCGCTGACAAGGGGCGCTTCCAGCTTCCTCCCTTCCCGCGCTGGAAGGCTGCTCCCCCAGCCCCAGCCGCTGCGAGGCCATGAGTCAGCGCTTCCCTGAGCCACCTCACACCCTAAAGTTGTCAGGTATTTGATAGGAGCTCTGGGGTGCAGGCTCGACAGAGCCCCCCCACGGTCCACAGTCCTGCACTTCCGAGACTCAGAGGCACCACAGCTGAGGGGAACCTCGCCTCCCTGTGCCGAGGGGGCCGAAAGCCTCACCTCCTTTGGCTCTGAGACCCCAGCCTGGCCCCACGCCATCCCCGGGTTAACCGTCCTAAGACACTGGCTGTGTCCACCCCGGGCGTGGGGGCGGTCAGAGCGGGGAGCTCATCTGCAACCTCATTTGAGCCCCGTTTCACCCAGCTGCCCCCGTCCAGGTTAGTCAAGTCCCTCCGGGCCAGCCTCTCCAGTCCATCCCAGGGTCTCCCTTCCCCTGGAAGGAACAGGAGGGGAGGGGAAAGAGGAGAGAAAAGATAGACAGAGAGAGGTCAGCGGGCACCCCAAGGAGCAGCGGCCTGACCATGCCCGCCCCGCCTCCGCCGCCCTGGCCTTCTCCACCGCCCCAGGCTCTGTGCCTGGTGCTTCCCAGCTCAAGGGGGCTTTCCAGAACCTCTCCCGGGGTGGTGCAAGCGGGTTGTGTGGAAGGTTCTGGGCTTCTGAGGGGCAAGGGAAACTGGCTGCAGGGTTAGCCTCAGAGCCGGGCCTTACAGAGGAACTTAGGGACAGCAAGTAGGAGTGACGGGGGTGCTGGAGAGGAAGGAAGGCAGGCAGGGAAGCGGGGCTGGGACAGCAAGGGCCCCGGCGGTAGGATGCTGCAGGGGGCGAGGCCAAGAAGAGGGGTGGTGTCACCCAGCGGCCTGAATAGCTTCAGGGGGGTGGGCTATTTGCCCCCTTCCTGCATCAGGGCTGGGACTGCCTCCACCCCTGTCCTGCCTAGGCTAGCCTGGATTCTCCCCACTCTGAGCTCTGATGAGTGTGTTTACACGCCTGTTGTTTTGATCACAAGCACGTGACTAAATCCTCTTCGGCAACCCTTCTACATCAGCCAAGCTGCTTGAGGTGAGGACTTGTTTTACGAGGTGGCACCCCGCCTTGTAACATTACTCGCAGCCTCAGGTAGGTGTCATTGAGGCCTTCAGCCCTCTTTCTAGTTGGTCCTTCGGTCTGTACTGTAGCCCCCCACCCACCTGGCACCAGACACACGGACACCCCCACCCAGCTCACCGGGGGGATGTGCAGGGCCTCCTTGTAAAACACCTGGATGTCCCAGAAGCTGAAGAGGTTGCAGACTGATCGAAGCAGCTGGAACAGCCAGAAGGCAGCAGCCAGGATGAGAAGAAAGACCAGCAGGGGGCTGGAATGGATCCTGGGGGAGGGACAGAGAGCGGCAAGAAAGTGGGGGCCCGATAGACAGGGGACCAGACTTAGGGAACCGTGGAGAAGACATGGAGGAGACCAGCTAGACCAGCAGTTCTCAAAGGGTCGGGGGTCCCTGAGCCTCTCACAAGCATAGTCAAGGTCAACATTTTTTTGCAAACTCTGGGTTTCTGCCATTGTCAGTGTCCTGTGATCGCCAGGGTGCAGCGGAGGCCTAGCATCCAGAGCGGGCCAGCACTGGGATGCGCCTGTGCTTTAGGTTCTAAAGCTGTTCTCGGCCTTCTGGCCTAACGAGGTACATATCCCCAGCCAGGATCCTCGTCTGCTAAAGCCCTTGGGAGGTCTCTGTCAACTGTAAGTGCACTAAGGACACCTGAGCCCATACACTGGGAGACTGCTGATCTAGACCACGGACCAAGGGCTCCCCACCCACCCTCAAGCACTGGCACTCACCGCTGGGCACACTGGCCGGAGGACAGGATGGCATCTGACAAGGTCACCTTGTTGCGGAGCAGCCCGGGACTCGTGCGGTTATTCAGTTGGTTGGCAAAGAGGACGTTGTAATCCACGCAGCGCAGGAGGAAGGTCGTGAAGGTGACAATGAAAACAAATTGTCTGGGACGCAGGGAGGCTACAGATTAGGCCTGAGGGCCGGGGGGCACCTGGCCCAGCCTCCAGGGCAAGCCCTGGGCTCATCCCACCAGGCAAGCCCTGGGTGGCTCAGGAAGGCTCTGGGTGGCCCCACAGCAGCAGGCAAACAGGGAGGGGGAGCCTAGGACAGAGTTTGGGTTCTGGTGGCATCTCACCCCAGCTGGAAGAGGTCCTCCAGGAGGATGCAGGTGAAGCCGTTCCTCTGGTGGTAGCTGTAGATGTGGACGGGTCAAGAAACAACCCAGCAGGATGAGCCTGTCAGGACACGGCCCCCAGCAAGCCCCCACCCACCGCACCCTCGAGTCTCCCGACAACGTTGGTGCCAGCCGCCCGGGGGTCTTCCTGGGCCACCGCCGTACCCAGCACAAAGGATATCTTGGTGAAGAAGCTGTCCAGGTTCTGGATGTGGTGCCAGGAGCCTGGGCACAAAGGGGAAAGGGTTGGCACCTGGCTGCCGCCTAAGTGATAAGCTCCCGACCCTCCATCCCTGCCAGAGCTCCTGACACCGCCCCCTCGCCCCACACCCACACACTCACCTCGGAGCCCTTCGGGTACATGCAGCAGGGGCTGCTGATCCTCCCCGTGGAGGGGGGAGTCTTGGGACCCCTCAGGGTCACAGTCCTCCAGCCGCTCATAATCCTGTTCAGGGATCAGAGGGCCTATCCGCAGCCCAGGAGGGTCCTGGGGGCATCGGCGTGAGGGAAGGGGAGTCACCGAGGCCAGGGATGGGGTGGAGTGGGAACCCCAGCAGCGGGGAGCAGAGATGGGTGTTGTGGTGGAGCTCGCCTGCTTGGGAGGGGCTGCTGGGGTGGGGAAGGCACTGCGGCGAGGCTGAGAAGCCCCAGGACCCTGAACCACTGAGCAGGAAGGTCCCGGGGCTGCAGCAGGAACTGAGGACCGGCTGCTTCTCATGTGAGGGACTGGGGACAGAGAGAAGATGGAGACCCTCCCGCCCCCAGGCCCCCGACCCGGAGGAGGAGGAAGAGGAGGCAGCGACATGGGGAGGAGGGGCACTGATCCAGGCCCCGGGTCTCCCCACCGCCCCAGCCGCCCCCTGCTCCCCCCCCAGCCTATTCGCCTCACCATCGGGCTGGCGGCCTCTCCCGAGATCTTGGACGATGGGAGCTGCTGCCACTGCCACGGACGACGGCCGGGTTGCCGAGCAGGACTTCAACAAGGACAGGGACAACAACAGCACATGACTCAGTGGGCCGGTCACACCCCTTCCAGGGCAACCTGCGGCCAAACCTCCAGAGCCCCGCCTCCTCCTTGCTGGGAGGGGCAGCAGTTTGAGGGGCAGGAGCTGAAAAGGCCTCAGACCAGAGGAGACACCTATTATCCCTTCTGCAGACCGGGCAGGAGTTAGAGCCCCGGGAGCAGCAAAGTAAGACAAGCAAAAAGAAAACCCTATCAAGGAATCCTAGGATGATGGACCTACATGTTAGGAATTGGGTTTCTTAAAATCTTGTCTCCCTCCCCCACACACACACCCATAGTGATTAACAGAGCAATGTTTTAAGGCCAAAAGCAAAGAAAAGAAAAAATGAGGCTGCTGGTTGTCTGTCTGCCAGGACTAAGAGAAGGAGGAAGGCCGACTTGGCAGGCAGCTTGAGGGAAACCTGGAAGGAAGGAGAAGCAAGGATAGGAGCTGCCTTGCATATGAGAAGTGGTTTGGGGAGCCTAGAGTAAAAAAATGGGGCCCCTTGGAAATGCTATTATGTTTATTTCTTTATCCTCTTGAACCCTGAAATCCATTCCCCCAGGTCTTGGTCCAGTTTCTGGGGTCCCCTGAAGTATCCAGGCTTGGGGCTTGAGAACCTGCAGAGGAGGGCAGCTGGGGTTCTGGGGTTTGAAGGATGACCTGACTGAGCGAGTTCCTCATTGTCACCCCTGAAGGATGGAGGAGGAGGAGGTGGCCAGGCAACTGGTCGGGTGGCTTGTCCAACGCCATTCTTGAGGCCTTGAATCACCAGGTTTCCTACCGAAGCCCATTCCTGAGGTGCTGACTCAGCCACCCAGGTGTCAGGCCTGCAGGGCTTAGCCCAAGGGCCAGGACCCAAGCTCTGGGCAGAACGGAGCTTCCAGTTGTTCACTGGAAGAATGTGCAGGCCATCGTGAAACCACTCACAGAATGTACCCATTCTCCTTCTGCGCCTCCTTCCTGGCTGGGGGAACCCCTTAGTAACTCAGGGTGTGCACAGCAGGAGGCAGAGCTAGGAAAATGAAATTCTCTCCTCCTAGATGTACCCAAAATGGAACCCCACACTGCAGAGGACATCTGTCAAGATTAGCTATGTGGGTTTTGTCTGCTCTCTCCTCGCTCACCCCCATATTCCACCATACTCACATTAGGACGCCTCCCCCCTCACCATCCCCATACACTAGAAACAACCTCAAACTGTTGTAAAGCAACCCCGATACAAAACGGGGTGCCTGACTGTGGGTCCTCACCCGCACGCTTAAAAGGACTTATCAATGCTCTACTGCAGGCACACGCGAAAGGTTCATAAAAGGTTTATTTACAAGGGAAGGGGAAATGAGGAAATGGACAGCTCAGGGAGAAAAGTGGGAGACAAAGTTTTAAATGCGTCCTACCCGATCCGCCGATCAGAAATCCCAAATGGCGCTCTGAGAGCTGGCCGCCAGCCAGGAGCCCTGAAGCCAGGAGGCGAGCGATAGCCAGCCCCCGCAAGGCCCATGTGTTTGGTTTTTATACCCAACCTGGCTGCTTAACTCCACGCTCAGGTCCCAGCCACCCTCCCTTTGGTGGTGATGGGATTTGTCTTTCCCAATGTCCTGATGGCTTTAGTCTGGAGTGGGGGTGGGGTCCACAAAGCCTGTATGGGATTAGCTCAGGACATCCTTTCCCCCTAACAAAACCAATCCTGGCACATTTTCCTACCCAGTTCTGTTAGGGGGAAATGATGCCCTGAGCTAATCCCATACAGGCTTTGTGGACCCCACCCCCACTCCAGACTAAAGCCATCAGGACATTGGGAAAGACAAATCCCATCACCACCAAAGGGAGGGTGGCTGGGACCTGAGCGTGGAGTTAAGCAGCCAGGTTGGGTATAAAAACCAAACACGTGGGCCTTGGGGGGGCTCGCTATCGCTCGCCTCCTGGCTTCAGGGCTCCTGGCTGGCGGCCAGCTCTCAGGGCGCCATTTGGGATACCAGATCGGCGGATCGGGTAGGACGCATTTAAAACTTTGTCTCCCGGGCCTCCCCGGTGGCGCAGCGGTTGAGCGCTGGGCTGCGAAGCTGCCCGCGGCCCCGGCTGCTCCCCGGCCACCGGAGGAGGGTCCCACATGGCGCGCAGACCTCTCCTGCCGCCCGCTGCTCCCCTCAGCAGTGTACTTCGGTCCTTCTGCCTGCTCTGCTCCCCGCTCTGGCTCTGGTGAATTCTCTCACCCTCCCGCGCTTCTGACTGTACCCAGTGCATGTATAAACAAAAACAAAGAAAGAAAGAAAGAAAACATGCCTCTATATAAAAATAAAAAAAATAAAATAAATAAATAAAACTTTGTCTCCCACTTTTCTCCCTGAGCTGTCCATTTCCTCATTTCCCCTTCCCTTGTAAATAAACCTTTTATTAACCTTTCGCGTGTGCCTGCAGTAGAGCATTGATAAGTCCTTTTAAGCGCGGGTGAGGACCCACAGTCAGGCACCCCGTTTTGTATCGGGGCTGCCCTATGACAGTTCCACCTCGGATTCATTGACTGACAGTGCCCCTACCACCACCCACCACTCAAGCCAATCTATTATAAGACTGGCACGCTCCCCTGCCAGGCAGCTGGAGATGGGCGGTCGAACGAATGAGACAGAGCCACTAGCCTAAAAGACGTCACAGCCGAGTGGAGGCGGGCTGTGTAAACAAATAATTAACGCGGGACAAAAAAGATGCCCAGCTGAGCTGCGGAAGCCTCAGGCAGCTCAGCCTGCCGGCGGGAGGCGAGCACCCGCGGGGAGATGGACCCGAGGACCGCCACACCGGGGGTTCTCAATCGTTGGCTGGGGGGGGCGTGTCAGAATCGCCGGGGGTGTTTCTACACGTGACTGCCATCCCCGGAGCTCTGGCCCCAGGGAGAGCAGGTGGGTGGCAAGGCTCCTGCATCTCTTGCTTCCCGGTCGACTTTGTCCCTCGGTTCTCCAGAACCCGCGCTCCACTCTCCCTGGAGCCCCGGGATCCCTGGCGTGCGCCAGGGGCGCCCTAAGGAAAATGGACCCGCGGTGAGCGGCTGACGCGTTGCTACGGACACCGGGGCGGGGAGGGCCGGGCGCCACCACACAACGTCACCCCGGAGGCGACCCAGAGCCGACCCGGGCGGCGGACGGGACACGGCGCCCCGGCGCCCCGCCTCCAGAGCTGGGGGCGGGCGGCCGGGCGGCTCTGTCCAATCACAGTTCCCGGAGGAGGAAGGCGGACAAGTGTTCTCCAATCACAGCTTGCAGCGAGATGGATGCGTCCGTCCACCAATCCGTGCCGAGGCGCGAGGGGCTTGTCGGGAGCCAATATGGCGCCCTCACTGGGATCGGGGTGAAAGTGCTGTCCGGCCGCAGCTCTTCTCCCGCCCCATCATGTTGGTGCACTTATTTCGGGTGGGGATTCGGGGAGGCCATGTCCCAGGCAGAACGCTACTGCCCCTCCGCTTCCAGACATTCTCGGCCTTCAGGTAAAAAGGGACAAACCGACCGGGGCCGGGGGCCGTGACCGGCCGGCAGGCGGCGGGCCGCCGGGAGATGGAGTCCCGGGCTCGCGCGAGGCTTGCTGGGAGTTGTAGGCCGGCCGGGTGGAATGTCACTCCCTGGGGGATTGGCCTCAATTATTTACTGTGATGATGCAGGTGCGGCCCGTCCAGGTACAGCCGGAAGCTCCGTGTCTCTGGGTCGGCGATCCCGCCCGGTCCTGCTCACCACCAGGGGGCGCCGTGCTGCCCGGGCGGTGGTCTTGGAACTGGCCCGGCCCTTTGGACAAAAATTCTTAGTGACACTTAGAGTTATTGGTGGGGCGCCCAGGATTCAGAGTGAGCTGAACAAAATGGTTCCTCTCCCTGGGTACTTTCATCACAGATAAAGGATCTGGTAGCTCGGACGTGTGTTTGCCTTACACGCTTTGGTCCACACACAGATGAACAAAAGCCCTGTAACTCCCACTCCAGTGTAAATGCTTTACTTCTAAACCTGAGGGGCCAGGCAGGCAGAGATTCACTGGGTGTGGATCCAGAGCTGTGACTGTTTGGGAAGGCCATCTGACGGATAGATGGCAAGCGCTGTCCTGGCTGGAGCTGGAAGTACTGCTGCTGGGAAATAACCCTCCTGTGCTTGGCAGTGACCGAGAGCTTTTTAGACCTTTGCAGAAGAGAGAAGCTGGGGAGTGGCGTGGTAAATTATTAAAGGGCTTGAACACAGCCCTTAGAAAAGAGTAAGGGTGTTGATATTTTTTAAACCAGAGAGAAAACCAAGGAGAGACATCAAATAACATTCAAGTGTTTGTGTGTTCACTAGTGCAGGGGTTTTCAAAAGTGCAAGTCGTGACACAATAGAGTATGAAATGAATTTAGTGAGTCGGGGCCATTTGGAAGTGAGTGTAAGAGAAAATACCAGAATACACGGTAAGAAAATCAGGAAAGTGTTGTTTCATGAAGCATTTCAACTGTGTGATATGGTCCTGCTACTGGGTCACAGTGAAAACTGCTCCTTTGTCGGCCTTAGTAGGTCTGCAGAAGTGCTAACACCGCAGTTCGTGGGTCCAGTCAGATTATTCTGCATCTCTAGTGAAGTCAGGCCCTCAACAAACAATGTTTACTGACCCCCATTATGTACCAGAGCTCTCCGTGCCAGGGGTGCCAGCATGACTAAGACTGGGAAGTTGGACAGCTACACAGGGCAGGGAGGGCGAGTGCCCCCACCTCAAGTGCAGGCTCGACACCAAGGCCACAGCGGGCAATCCGAGGGAAAAGCAAGCGGGGGTGCTGGGGTGGACAGCATAATCTAGAGCAGGCAAGAAGCACAGGCCTCCTTGAATTGGGGCAGTGGGATGAAGCCTGCAACCAGGAGTGTCCGGGAACATCCCAGCCTGTCACCCGGAAGGACAAGCCTCTCCTTTTGGAGAAGCCTTTCCCCCCCTCATTGGGATTTGTTCCCCCCTTCTCTCTTGGCCTGGTTGTCACTTCTGTTTCTAAGGACTGCCTTGGCCGCCCTGTGGCCAGTCCTCTCCTCCAGCCTCACCCTCTGCTATGGTCTTTCAAATGCAAATCTGATTGGGTCACACCCCAGCCTAAAAACCAGGATAGGCCTTGTCACTCTCGAAAGTCCTGGTGTTTTATAAAACTGCTTCTCCCACCAGTACCACGATTCCCTTCTCCTTTCCCTACGTGTCACCCCACCCCTCCACCTGGAGCTCTCCCCACTCTGTCCCCCACACCCCCACCTGTTCACCTTGGAGCCTCACTGGGAAGTCCTTTCCTGACCTCAGGCAGGGGGAGCGGCATGGGCTCTGTGCTCTCACGCACTCCCACCATCCATCATTGTCCTCCCCACATGGGTGGCCTGTTACTAGAGCAAAGACCAGTGACCTGGGCCTATTTGAAGTGGCAGGAGATAGTGACGGGCTGCGTTCTTAGGTTTGTATTCTTTCTGCTGACTGGGCGGGCACATGTTGCTCTTTCCCTCCACTCCAGTGTCACATCAGCCTGGGTGACGACGGGGTGACAGGGCGTGACGAGCACGGACTGGCGGTCTGGAGCCGGGTCCAGCCCTGGCCTGCCCCCCCCAGCCTGAGCCGGGCCACCCACAGAGACAACAAGCAGGTTCCGGGACCCGGCAGCAGAGGTCCCCGCCTGTCCCAGTCCTGCCACTTGGGGACAGATTCTTTGAACTCCCTCATCCCCGTGTGACTATTTTCCTCTGTCAGCAAGAACCGGGGCCTCCCCTCCCAGGGCCGTGAGGACCAAACACGCGACTGTTACGAGGTGGACTCACCTCCTGCGCCAGCGTGGCTGGGCACGGGGGCGGCCCTGCCCTCTGAGCCCGGCTGCCCAGGGCCTAGCGCACCCCAGTCTGTAGAAGTGGTGCCCTCTGAGCCCTGCTGCCCGGCGGCTCTGGCTGGCGACGGTCCCTGGGCTGAGACCGGTGCCACTGGAGGGGACGGGGCCCTGGGGGCCTTTCCGCCTGCAGACATGTTTCTGTCTCTTCCTTGGCAACCTTGCACGTGCACTGTGCGTTGCTCTCAGAGACTGAAGTCCTTAAGAACCGGCCTGAGAAGGGCAGCGACGCACCTGGCAGAGAAGCAAGCGCTCGTCTTGGAAGTTCAGCCCAGCAGGCCGCGCATCTGCCAGCGGGAAGACCGTCGCGCCTCGGGCCCTCAGTGCCATTCTCTCCCTGCAGGAGCACCGATGGCCCTGGCTCCTATCTGCTCCGGGCTGTGGCCCAGCTGCGCGTCCAGCTCTGGGCCCGCCCGCCTCAAGCACGCCTACCTCCCTGCCGAAGGCCCTCTGCCTGGCGCTGGGTTGGGGGCGTCCTCCTGGGCCCCGCGGCACTGAGTCTGGGCCCCCGCCTCTACCTGGTGGCACTGTGTGAGGCTGAAGAGGCCCTTCCCGCACGCCCCAAAACCTGTGCCGTGGAGGCCCACTTTAACTGGAAGCTCTTCTGGCAGTTTCTGCATCCCCACCTGCTGATCCTGGGGGCAGCCGTCGTGGTGAGGACCCCCCGCACGCGGGGCAGGGAGGCACCCAGTCAGAGCTCCGCGGGGACAGCTTCCTGCCTCGCCGAGTCTCGGAGACCCCAGGCGGCAGGGGCAGGCTGGCTCGGGAATGGGGGGCCAGGGATGCCAGGAGCACCCTCACCCGGCTGCTGGGGCCACGGGGGCCCCCGGGGCTGACAGCCGGGGCTTTGCCTCTCAGAGAGGCTCAGAAACAGCCATGCCGTGGGCAGCAGCTGAGAGGAGGGGCCGCGGTCAGGGGCTTTGGTAGGGAAGACCATGGCCCCCTCTAAGCCGCGCCTCCCCCAGATGGCACTGGGCGCGGCGCTGGCGAATGTGCAGATCCCCCTGCTCCTGGGCCAGCTGGTGGAGATCGTGGCCAAGTACACGAGGGACCACGTGGGCAGCTTCCTGACCGAGTCCCGGAACATCAGCGCCCACCTGCTCCTCCTGTACGGCCTCCAGGTACAGAGCAGGAGGGTCTGGGGGCGCACAGGAGCCGCCGTGCCCTGGACCCCCGTCAGTGCCCGCCTCTCCCCCAGGGGCTGCTGACCTTCGGGTACCTGGTGCTGCTGTCCCGCATCGGCGAGCGCATGGCCGTAGACATGCGAAGGACCCTCTTCAGCAACCTGCTCCGGTACGGCCCGGCGGGTGTGGGCAGGGCTGCCCAGTGTCTGCCAGGGAGCCCGGTGAGCGTCAGGGTGGGCAGCTGCGTCCTGAATCACATCTCCCTCTTTCCCCCACATCCCGCCACCAGACAAGACATTGCTTTCTTTGACGCGACAAAGACAGGGCAGCTGGTGAGCCGACTGACCGCTGACGTGCAGGAGTTCAAGTCCTCCTTCAAGCTCGTCATCTCCCAGGTCAGTGCCTTGGTCTCCCCTGAGTGGGCAGCCCAGTCTCGTCCCGAGAGGGCCGCCTGGCTTTACCCTGGCGGAGGCTCACCCCACAGCCGGGAGCCGTCTGGTGCGGGTGTGGTGGGGATTGAGGAGCGCAAGGCGGGAGGTACCACGAGTCCAAGGTCAGAACAGGCCGTTTCTCTGCTCTTCTGAAATCCTGCCTCCCAGAAAGCCCTCTAGGGGCCCCAGACGGGAGCTTTCCCGACCAGCGTGCCAGGCGCCAGGCCACTCCGCCTGCTTTGCCCCGGAAGGCCTGGCTCGCTGACAGCCCTCCCCGCCCCCCACATCGTCACTGTGGCTGCTGGGTGACTCCAGACCCTGCCTGTCGCCATCACCCTCCTCTCATTGTCCCGCTGCCAGGGCAGAAAGAAGCCAGTGGGGCTCTCCGGGGAGATGCTCCAGTCCCTTCCTGTCCACCGGGCGAGGCGTTACCTGCTGGGAGACCAGTGGCTTCCCCGGGTCAGACCTGAGCCTTGGCCTTGGGAGGGTGGAGCTGTTGCCCAGCTGGAGGTGCTGGTGTGAGCCAGCCCCCCGGCCACTTCCACCCCCAGGGACTGCGAAGCTGCACCCAGGTGGTTGGCTGCCTGGTGTCCCTGTCCATGCTGTCCCCGCGCCTCACTCTGCTGCTGATGGTGGCCACGCCCGCCCTGATGGGTGTCGGGAGCCTGATGGGCTCAGCGCTCCGCAGGTTGTCTCGCCAGTGTCAGGAGCAGGTACCGAGTTCCCGCCTGTCCGGCCCACCTCGTTCCTCTCTGCCACGCACCCCTCCATCCATCCTCCCTGGCTCCGAACTGGCCCCCAATTGCTTGGACTCTGCAGATCGCCAGGGCAACGGGCGTAGCGGATGAGGCCCTGGGCAACGTGCGGACCGTGCGCGCCTTCGCCATGGAGCAGTGGGAAGAGGAGTGAGTGGGGAGCAGCGGTGGGGTACCGAGCAGGGAGGGTGTCCCAAGCTCACCCCGGTCACCTCCGCCTCGTCCTGTCCCAAGTGCTGATCTGGGCCTTTGTCCCCAGGCGCTACGGCGCGGAGCTGGAGGCGTCCTGCTGCAAGGCCGAGGCGCTGGGCAGGGGCATCGCGCTGTTCCAGGGGCTGTCCAACATCGCCTTCAACTGTGAGTGCGGGCCGGGCCCACTGTCCACGGGGTCTATTGGGGGGGTTGGGGAGGCTCCCTTCAGCCCTTATCTCAAATGCCAAGTGAAGGCAGGGACTGGCCCGAGCGCTAGTCCATCAAGGCCGGGTCGGGTCGGGAACCTGGGGCTGCTGCTGCTCGGCCACGCCTGTCCTCTGCTGCAGCCACCATCCCCCTGACCCCCGTCCCGCCCCGCAGGCATGGTCCTGGGCACCCTGTTCGTCGGGGGCTCTCTTGTGGCGGGACAGCAGCTGACGGGGGGAGACCTCATGTCTTTCCTGGTGGCGTCCCAGACTGTACAGAGGTGAGTGGGGGCGGGTCCCCCCCCAAGAGTGCTGCCAGGGCTGGCGCGGCGCAGGGGCACCGGCCAAGCGTCCCGTGGGTGTCACGCTTTCCACACTGTGGGAGGACCTGCATGGCAGGGACCCTTCCCCGTGTGGAAGCAGAGTCTGCAGCATCACTTACCTTGCCATGTGGCCGCCCAGCATCCTTCGGCACCACTGAGTCTGTCCCCCTGAAACGCTAGGCCCCTGCCCGGCCCCCCATCCTCCCCTCCCTGTGTGTCTGATGACACGGGCCTCACGACCTACTCGTGGCGCTCGGCACCACACGGGTTCATCGGTGTCTGAGCATCGCCCCCTTGTCAGCCCAAGTCAGTGGCCAGAAAAGCACATCAGGTGGGGGCACCCCATCTTGGACGTGGTCTGAGAGCTGCCCGCGCTAGTCTGGCCCCTGCAGATGAGCGCCCACCCCAGTGGCTCATTGCTTCCGGTTGCTCTGAGATCTGCCTGCCCTGCTGGGCTCTGCGGCACCCCACTGGCGCAGTGGGAACACCTCAACCTCTCGTGGACCAACGAGCCCCCAAAGCAGGCCCCCCTTTCCCATCTCTTCTAAAACACAACACAAGCAGTTCCTCCCGCACTGCCCTTTGCTCCGCCTCTCCCCACGCTCTCCGGGTGCCCGGGCACGGCCGGCCTGAGTATACGTTCTCGTGCATGATTAAAGAGCTTGCTGGAATGAACAATTGAAGAGGAGGATTGGGGCTCACCAGTGTGAGCAAGAAAACAGCATCCCCCAAGATGCCCCCCAGGTGCTCCCAAGTCTGGCTCCCCCCCCCCCACCATTCTTGCAGAATTCCTTACCATCTCCTTCTTGGCTTAGGGGCTCCCCAGACATGGCCACAAACCCAACATCTCACTCATTTCTGGAGCCATACTGGCATCATCCTGAACCCCATCTTTCCATGCTGCTCCCTGGTCTGGGCCCCTACATCCTCTGGTTCTGAGCACCCAGTCCCTGCTCGAACCTGGGAGCTGTTCTCTGGTGGCCTTGGGATGACGAGGCTCTGATGCTGTGGAGATGGGGGCTTCCCTCTGCCGCCCCCAGTGCTGACTCATCTCCCCCCACCAGGCCACGCTTTGGCCTTGTGGGCACCTTGTGGTGCCATCCAAGCCCCTGGCTCGCTCGTGTAGTCACCCGGAGGCCGTCCGTGGGAGTAGGGCGGAGCCATGGTGGGCTCTCTACCCATGTGGCGGCCATCCCCAGGTCTAGGTCCCCTGAGACTCCCCTTCCCCAGCCCCTCCTGCATGGCCAGAGGTCGGGCCCTCTCAGCCCTTCCCTCCGCACGGCCTGTGGTGTCACAGCTCCACACGGGGCTCTCACCAGTGGCGTCTTCTCCAGCCAAGGTGTGGTGCCTTGGGCCTTTTCCTCACTAAAGAAGGTTATGTGTCTCCCTCAAGGCTACAGAGAAGATTGGGGGCAGCCTTAGGCTTTGGAGCCCACATCCTAAGTGTTCTTTCCAGTGGTACTGGGTCCTGGAGGCGATGGGGGTGCCCAGCAGACCACAAGCAGGCCAGGCAACCTCGTCCAAGTCCCGTGTGGTCCGGGCCTCACTGGGAATGGCCCCCCCCAGCCAGGCCTCTGGGCAGGACCCCTCACCCCTAGCTTCTGAGCCATCTCTCAGGGCAAGGTCATCGCCCGCCCACCAGCCTCCCGTGTCTGGCTTTCAGTTGCTGCCCAACATCTCTGCCAGCCCTAATGGCTGCCCGGCCTCTGATGGAGAACCTCCCTGCCCATCAGCAGCCAACTCTGGGTCCTGGCCAGTCCTTGCTCCAGGCCTCCTTTGCCCTTTGGCAAGTGGATCGATGTCTGGGTGCCTGCCAGAGCCTTTCCTTGTGGATTTGGGGGCTCCTCCCCTGCTGCTGGAGCCACGAGACTGCCAGGGAGTCAGTGTTCCCTTCAGGGGAGCGACCACTGTCTAGAGTGACACACGCACAAGCCCACAGTCTGCAGGGGGTGGGGGCACCCAGGGGTCCTCTGCCTTGTCCTTCTTTGTCTGCAAGGACCTCACATTCGCTTTCCACCTTTATTTGACTTCAGTCCGTGAATTCCCCAGGTCCCCATGGTCGTGCCAGGCCTCAGCCCGGCCTCTCAGAGCAGCAGCGGCACAGGCTGCGGGCAGGCAGCAGGGCCTCCTACCCCCTAAGTCCTCGGCCTACTTTCTGTGTGGCTTCTTCCCTGGAGCCGCTGTCCTGAGGCCACTGACAGTTGTCAGGCCTCACTGGGAATGGCCCCCTCCTGCCAGGCCTCTGGGCAGGACCCCTCACCCCCAGCTTCTGAGCCACCTCTCAGGGCAAGGTCATCGCCCGCCCACCAGCCTCCCGTGTCTGGCAAGGAGAGAGCCCGCCTGGGTGGCCAGTTCTGGGTGTTCTCTTTGATGGCCGCGTCCTTGCCTCACCCAAGGCCCCCATGCCGGTGAGCCCAGCCCTCGCTGCGGCCCCCTCGGCGCAGGCTCTCACCCCGTCTCCCCTCCTCCTCACAGGTCTATGGCCAACCTCTCTGTCCTGTTCGGTCAGGTGAGTGGCAGAGTCAGGGTGCCCTGAGGGTCAGACACCAGATCTGAGCTGGCGTTGCCTACCCCGCCCCGCTGCCCCACTCCCCTGACTGCAGTCTGACTCCACCCCCAGGTGGTGCGGGGCCTCAGCGCCGGTGCCCGAGTCTTTGAGTACATGACCCTGAGTCCGGGCATCCCGCTGTCCGGGGGCTGCCGCGTCCCCAAGGAGCACCTGCGTGGCTCCGTCGCTTTCCAGAACGTTTCCTTCAGGTCAGTACCCCGCTGGCCGCGGGCTGGGCCTGGGGGGACCGGTGGGTCCAGGCCTCCCTCTGAATAAGCCGCCCAGGGGTACAGCGAGTCTTTACAGGGGACCCAGACCGCAAGGGGCTGGGCCCGGGTCTGATGGAGGTCTCTTGGCTCCTCCCAGCTACCCCTGCCGGCCCGGCTTCCCGGTGCTCAGAGACTTCACCCTCACGCTGCCCCCTGGCAAGATGGTAGCCCTGGTGGGCCAGTCCGGGGGAGGTAAGAGGAACGCCTGGCCCTGGCCACAGGGGGCTGGGAGAAGGGGCCCCTCTACTCCACCACGGCTCCCTTTCCTGGCACGTGCTCCAGAAAGCAGGCCCCTCCCTCACTGCCCTGCTCCCCAATTCCCAGGCAAGACCACCGTGGCGTCCCTGCTGGAGCGCTTCTACGACCCCACGGCCGGCGTGGTGAGGCTGGACGGGCAGGACCTGCGCACCCTCGACCCCTCCTGGCTCCGGGGCCAGGTCATTGGCTTCATCAGTCAGGTGTGAGGCGACTCCCCTCAGCGCCTGCCCCCACCCCCGCCCAGCGAGTCTTTAACTTCCACCTGCCCGGATTCCCGCCTCCCTCTCAGGCCTCTGGCACCTGGACCTGCCTGCTCCCAGGGCTTTGGCCCTCCTCAGCGGGCCGTAGGCTGGGGAGGTTGTTATAGGACCCCTGGTTGCTCTGACAAGTGTGTGGTGTCCAGCAGGCCCAGAGGTTCTCACTGGGGACTGCTGGTGGCCCACTACCCACCAAGCGACACCCCACAACCTGGCCCTGAACACTGTGGCGCCACCATGTTTTCTGTAGGAGGCCCACCCTCCCGTGTGTGGGTAACCAGGGCACCCTGACCGAGCCAGAGAAAAGCAAAGCACAGGCCCCCCTCCCTAGCTCACCAACCACCACCCCAGTCCTGGACCCTGTTCCTGAGGGACACCAGCCCCGGGGGCTCGGCCTCTCCCCGCCTTCATGCGCCCTTCTGTGCTCCTTTGAGCCGTGGTTTGGAATCGACCGGCCTGCCCTCCAGAGAGTCCCGTCTGACCCAGATAGCCTCCCCTGGCCCTCAGGGCTTCAGGGCACAGTGAGAACATTTCCTGTGGACACCCCCGCCCCAGGAGCCTGTCCTGTTCGCAACGACAATCATGGAGAACATTCGTTTTGGGAAGCCAGATGCCTCCGATGAAGAGGTGTACGCGGCTGCACGGGAAGCCAATGCCCACGAGTTCATCACCAGCTTCCCTCAAGGCTACAACACTGTTGTGGGTGAGTCCCCCCAACCCGTGGTGTGAGGGGGTGGCGCCCCAGGAGCCCGGGCCTCAGGAAGGCCAAGGGGGCAGAGATGGTGCTGTGGGGAGGGAGCACAGGCCCGAGCAGGCCGTGTTAGGGGCCAGCACGGGAGGGGGGGAGCTTGAAAGCAGCGGCAGGAGCAGCCAGCGTCACTGAGTGACCTCGCTCCCTGTCACTCTGTCCTTTGATTCCTTGACTGCACCTGCTTCTCTTGGCATCCCTGGGTCCAACTTGGTTGAGAGGGCGTCTCTTCTGACTTCCCCAGGAGAGGGCTTGGAAGGTTCTGGAACACTGCAGCGGGGCGAGTCGTGCCAGACAAGGCTCCTGCCTCAGCTCTGCGTGGGTCAGAGGGCCCTTCTGCTGGGACCTCGGGACGGGTGGAGCTGGGCTCTCAGCTCCCTCCTGAGTGTTGGGCCAGCCTGGCTCAGCACCAGCTCTGCGTGTCTGAGCTGTCCTAGGGTGCGTTCCTTCACGCAGAGTTACTGACCACTCCGGTATGCAGGGCCCAGCCCCCACACTGTCCCCACCCTGGGCGGAGCCTCTCCTTGTTCCCCTGACCCCAGCACCTGCCCTGGCTCCGCTGGGTCTCCAGTCGCCCCTGGCTGCTCTGGGGTGCTGTCCCCTTGAGGCTCATTTCGTTCCCTGGCTTCCGCCCCTGCAATTCAGCCCCCAGTGTGGCGTTTGAAGAATGCCAGGGCATGAGCTTCAGCTCCCACCAGGCTGTCACTGCACCCCCCCACCCCAGGTCCTGAAAATCCCCACAGCAGCCGGCTAGGAGCAGGCTGCAGCTTCAGGGCCCTGCAGGGCTCTGAGGCCCTCGGAGGGTACTGGGGCGCTGGGTGGCCCTGGCTCCATGAGCCGACTGTGGGACCCGTGTCACCCTGTGCACGTGTGCGCATGTGTCTGCATGGAAGCTGCCAAGAGGCGCCCCTTCTGCCCTCAGAGAGGGTCCTGAGGAGCCAGATTGGACATTCCAGACAGACCACCCCCTTGGCGGCACACCCCCTTCAGCTGAGGGTCGCTCACACCCCTGCCCATGTCTTCCTCTGCAGGAGAGCGGGGCGCAACCCTGTCTGGTGGCCAGAAGCAGCGCCTGGCCATTGCCCGCGCCCTCATCAAGCAGCCCCTGGTGCTGATCCTGGACGAGGCCACCAGCGCACTGGACTCGGAGTCTGAGCGGGTTGTGCAGGAGGCCCTGGACCGCGCCAGCGCCGGCCGCACCGTGCTGGTCATCGCTCACCGCCTCAGCACCGTCCGGGGCGCCCACCACATCGTTGTCATGGCCCACGGCCGCGTCTGCGAGGTCAGCCCCCTGAGGGTCCCCAGTTTCACTCTGACAGTGGAACGAGTGGCTCTGCTGGGCCGCGGGGCCCGCCCATGGGTCTAGGCTCCTGGCTTCAGATACCCTGGGCCTCGGGCCTGCTTGGGGCACGGCACTCTCTGACTCGGGGGACCAAAGCGAGAAGCTCCGGTGTTTGCAGGGTCAGTGAGCGCTGGGCCGGAGGTGGGGCTGCAGCGGGGCTGTGGCTCTGGCCTGCACAGGCCTCTGGGCTGCAGTTTTCTGCTCTGTGAGGGGTAGACCGGCGGACACAGGTGCGGGCCGTCCCTTCAGGGCCCTGCTTTGGTTTCAGAAGCTCAGGTGTGCTGAGGCCTCAGGCTGTGAGCACTGAGCTAGGTTGTGGTGACCATCTGCCCTTTGTCCCCTCCTAGATGGGCACCCATGAAGAGCTCCTGAAGAAAGGTGGGCTCTATGCGGACCTCATCCAGAGACAGGCCCTGGACGCCCCCACCGCCAAGACTCCCAGAGGCCCCGGGAGCCGCCACCCTGAGTCCTGAGATGCACCCTGAGGTCTGGTCACCGCTGAGCCTGGGGCCAGGGCTGCTGGGGGAGCTCCTGAGGGCCACAGCCTCTGCCCCACTGACCACAGTAAAGGGGCCGGCGCAGGCAGGAGGTGCAGCCTCCCTTGCCCTCCCCTCCGTGCCAGGCTGCTGCCTGCTGCCAGAGCCACTTGCTGGGCTGCATGGGTGGGGCAGTGACCTCTGGCCCCTCTGCCCCATCCTCCCTTTGCCCAAACCCCCCCACCCCAGCCCTCAGAAACCTTCCTTCTCCCCTCCGCCCACTGCCTGAAGGTGGCCAGGCCTGGCGCCAGGGCACCCGTGCAAATCTGGACTTGGGGGTGAGGATTCAGATGAGGCTCCCTTCCCTCTCCACACTCAGCCCTTACCCTTCAGCCTCTGCCCCCCACTCTGTGAGAGAAGAAGCCCCATTCCCTGCCCCATTAACAGCCCCTACTCCAGATGACTGCCCCCCAGTCCAAGTGGGATGGGTCCCAGACACGTACCAGCCTGTCCAGTGAGCGTCTTAGGAGCAGGCACGCTGGAGGCCATTTCCTAGTCTGGCCTGCCCCCAGGCACCACCCAAGCCCCTAGCCGAGCACACACCACCTGAAGGGGCCTGGGAAGAGCCCCGCCCCTAGGATGCAGCCTCAGGCATGTGGGGTGAACAGTCACCAGGCCAAAGAGAGCTTGATGGCAGCCTAGATGGCAGCCTCGGGCTGACAAATACCTAGTCAACCCCAGAGGTGGGACAGCAACTCTGCCTCGAGGGAGGCTTAGGCTCTCCAAGCTGTGAAAGAGGCAGGGCTAGCTTCCCATGGGCTTCTGAGGGTTCCGGAAAGGTGCAGCTGAAGGACCTTCGGATCGAACTGGCATCCTGAGGCCACCGGGCTCCCCTGTGTGTCCTCCCAGGGCTGGGTTCTGCCCCTGTTGCTCCCCTCCCCGCCCAGAACCTTCCCACAGCCGCTTCTGGGCTAAGAATTCCACCCAGCCCTGCTCCCTCAGGTGCAGGAGGGGAGTGCCTGTGCAGACCTGCCAGCCAGCCAGCATCTGGAATCTGCCTGTGGGCCCAGGGCGGTGCTGCTGGGTCTCCAGCAATGGGCTGGAGCAGCAGAGTCAGCTGTAGCTGGAAGCCAGCCTGGAAGAGGGAGCAGTGACTCCGGTGTGGGTACAGGAGCCCAGGCTGAGGGCCCACCCAGGCTCTGCCAGTGCTACTTTGGGGTCAAAACACCCATATTTATCCCAGGCTGACCCCTGACATCCTGACGTGTCACATCCCAGGGCAGCTGCCGCCCAAGAAGCAGAAGGCCAGGCAGGCTCCAGCTGCTGTGCCACCAAACCCCTCCCCACAAGAGCAGCCTCCGCCGGTGTGCGGTGGCACCGTCTGGAAGAGCAGCCCAGGCCAGGCGGCTCCTCCACTGCTCTGGCCCTGGCCGGGCTGCCGGACACCTTGACACCGCATGCCGGGTCTCCTTCCCTCGTCAGGGGGACACCCCCAGGCCCTCACGCCAGGAAAACAGTGACATCCAGTCGCGCACTCACTCGGGCCTTAACCTCGAGCTTGGCTCCTGCTGTGGGCGCCGACCGGAAGCCAGGCTGCACTTAATCTCGAGAGCTTGTTTGAAGACTAAACGGGATAACCTGTGGTCAACTCGACACTGCTGGTGCTGCAACTTCCGACGGTGGTCAGGACTGGGCAATAAACCTTTAGCCACCGGCTGTGTCCTGTTCCTTAAGCCCCTGTCCTCTGCCACCGCGCCGCGGTCAGGGACAAGGCCTCCCTGCCCCTGGTCTCAGGACACACGGGGCACAGGTGACCGCAGCTCGGCGTCGGGTGAACTATGTCGTTTTCTGCTCCCAGCCCGCGGTGTGCACCCGGGGTCCTCGAGTGCTTTGTCGGAGGAGACGGAATAGAAGTGATTTCTGTCAGCAAGGTCGTGCTCTCTCTCTGTCCTGCAGCGCCACGGCTCCCACTTCCGGGCCCCCGGAGGCCAGGAGCAAAGCTCCCATGGGCGGGGCTCGTTGGGCCCTGACCGCCCCACACGGCCTGCTGGCGCGGCCCCTGTGGCCCCGAGTCGGGCCCTTGACTCGCAGCTGCCCAGCCTCTCTGCTGCCCGCTCGCCCCCTGCACCTCTGCGGAGCCCACGCCGCCCCGGACCCTGGTTCTGCCCCTGCAGACGCCTGTTTTGGAGGTGTCTGTCCCCCGCCCCCACCGCTGTCCCCGCGGGTCGTCTGCAGCATCCTCGGGCCGGCGCCCGGGCAGAAAGGGCGTGTCCGTGGCGCAGAGGCCCACGCCGGAGCGGCTCCCGCGGCGGGCACGGCGAGTCGTCCCATCACCTGGCCGGCCTCGGCCTGGCCTTTGCTTCAGGGGGCTCGGCTCTGCACGCGCTGCTGAGAGCCCTCTGCTGCGAGAGGCGGGAAACCCCCATGACCATGATGGGGGCGTGAGCACGCAAGCGGGGTGCGGCGGCATGATGGGGTAGCGCGCAGTCGCCAAGGACGGGGACACGCTCCGGGGCCCGGGGGTCGCGTGCTCCCGAGACAAAAAAGACGTGAGCTCCCCGGGCACACGCGTTCCACCTGGGGCCATGGCGCGAGCCCCCGCCCGGGCAGAGGCAGGAGGGCCTGAGCAGAGGCAGTGGGAAGGGGGTCCTTCGAGAGAGACGGCCCCTGGCCCTGGGCCTGAAGAGGCCGGGCCGTCGCCGGGACGCTGGGGGCTCAGAAAGAGGAACCCGGCGCAGCCAAACTCCCACCACTGGCCAGCTTGGTCACGGGCCAGCCCCGCTCTCCGTGAGAGGACAAATCCCGGGCAGGAGAGCGGGGAGGGCGGGCGGGGCTGGGTCAAGGGTCAGCGGCTGACCTCGGGCTGGACTTCACGGCGCTCGGCTGGGAAGCTGCAGACCCACAAGTCACCCGGCCTCAACTCCCCCTGGCCCCTGCAAGCCCCACCCAGGACAGCGGTGGTTTCCCGCTGGCGCCTCTGGCCTCCACAGGCCCCCCCCATCCCACAGCACTAATGGCTCAGCCTGGGGCCCCAGGGACCTCCCCCCCCAGACTGCTCTGCCGGCCCCCCGTCCCCCTCGCTGCTGAAACCCAATCCTCTGCGGCAGCTCAGGCTCGGCGGAGCAGCCTCCAGCACAGCCGTCCTCTTCCAGGCGCCCGCGCCCTACCTGCTCCTTGCTGCAGAGCCCAGCCCGGCGCCGAGCCCGGAGCAGCCTCGGCCGGTTCCTGGGGGGCCGCGCAGGACGACCGGACACCGCACCCTCCAGCCAGGCCAGTGCCACCCCACCGCGGGCTTGGCTCCTCTCCTCGCCCCACCTGCAGCGACCCTCGCCCGGCCCCCGCATCCTCGCTCGCCCCCAGCCCCGGACCGGCTCACTCTCCTTCCCAGCCCCGCCAGCCCGGCCCCGGGGCCTGGGCTCCGGTCATGAAGCCCCACTGCGGGCCAGAGGAGGCCCGACGGCCGACCTCAGACATCCGCGTGTTCGCCAGCAGCTGCACGCTGCACGGGCTGGGCCACGTCTTCGGCCCCGGGGGCCTGACGCCGCGCCGCGCACTGTGGGCCCTGGCCGTGCTCCTGTCGCTGGCCGTCTTCCTCTACCAGGTGGCGGGCCGCGTGCGCTACTACAGGGAGTTCCACCACAAGACGACCCTGGACGAGTGCGAGAGCCACCGCCTCACCTTCCCGGCCGTGACCCTGTGCAACATCAACCCGCTGCGCCGCTCGCGCCTCACGCCCAACGACCTGCACTGGGCCGGGCCCACGCTGCTGGGCCTGGAGCCGCACGAGCACGCCGCCTTCCTGCGCGCCCTGGGCCGGCCCCCCGCGCCGCCCGGCTTCATGCCCAGTCCCACCTTCGACATGGCCCGACTCTACGCCCGGGCCGCGCACACCCTGGAGGACATGCTGCTGGACTGCCGCTTCCGAGGCAGGCCGTGCGGGCCCGAGAACTTCACCACGGTGAGCTGGCCAAGCCCTGGGGACCCGGGGCTAAGCCCTGGGGACCCGGGGCTCCCGCCAACCCAAGCCCGAACCCAAAGGCCTGGTCTTACCAAAGCCAGGGAACCTTGCCACTCTCGCCCGAGGAGCCCGTCTTCCCCAGCCAGGCCATGTCCCCCACCCACCCCAGTGCCTTTCTGTCCAGCCCAGGACACTGTCCTTCTTGGGGCCCCTCCCTGGCACCCAGCCAACTGCAGTGCAGCACGTGCACACTCGCCCAGCCTGGCTCTGAGGTCTGGTGTGCATACACTGTTCTGGGGGTGGGGGTGCGAGGGCTGGGGAGTCTCTAGTGGGCCTGCACTAGGGCAGAAGGCCCCTTACTCTGCCGGGGCGCTGGGACTTGTGTTCTGCCTGCCTCTTTCACATTCGCCAGCCCCAGAGGGCCCGAGGCCTTCCAAAGAACACCTGTGCCCTCTGGAAGTGATGGGGCGGGAGGGTTCACCTCCAAGCGCCTGCATGAGGGCGGTGCTGAGACGTGGGCTTGGTGTTCAAAGGGGGGACGAAGGAGGCCTGTGGTCCTGTGTTGGCATGGGGGAAGGGCTGGCGGGCTTGCTGCTCTGCTGAGCTGTCACCTCTGCCCCCCGCCCCCTGAGATCTTCACGCGGATGGGCCAGTGCTACACATTTAACTCTGGCACCAACGGGGCCGAGCTTCTCACCACACCCCGGAGCGGTGCAGGCAATGGGCTGGAGATCATGCTGGACGTCCAGCAGGACGAGTATCTGCCCGTGTGGAAGGACACAGGTAGGAGAGCACATGCGCAAGCTGGGGGTGCGCAGATGGGTGCCGAGGGAAGGAGAGGGTGCTGGGCAGGCTCTGAAGGCGTATCCTGTCGGGTTGGCGCAGCACAACCTGGGGAGAGGGGGTGTACAGCAGAGGGCCCCCTGGGACTCGGGCCTCAGGGCCCCCCTCCCCCTGCAGAGGAGACCCCATTTGAGGCGGGCATCCGAGTGCAGATCCACAGCCAGGAGGAGCCGCCCAGCATCGACCAGCTGGGCTTTGGGGTGGCCCCAGGCTACCAGACCTTCGTGTCCTGCCAGCAGCAGCAAGTATCCTGGCCTTGCCTCCCGAGCCCTCCTCAGCACCCCCCCCACCCCAGGGCTCCAGCCCACCCCGCAGCTCACACCCCCCTGGGCTCACTCTCCAGCTCTCTCCTTAACCAGCCCCCGACAGCTGAGCTTCCTGCCCCCGCCCTGGGGCGACTGCAGCTCCGTGTCTCTGGACCCTGACTTTGAGCAGGAACCATCTGGTCCCCTGGGTGCCCCGAGCCCCACCCCAGGCCCTAGCCCTCCCTATACCCTAATGGGGTGTCGCCTGGCCTGCGAAAGTCGCTACGTGGCTCGGAAGTGCGGCTGCAGAATGATGCACATGCCGGGTGAGGGGCGGAGGCGGGGGGCGGAGGGTCTCACGGTGGGGCAGGGGGTGTGAGGGGCCGGGCCCTCCTGGAGCTGCCTCCCTCTCCCGCAGGCAGCGCGCCCGTGTGCAGCCCCCAGCAGTACAAGGACTGCGCCTACCAGGCGCTGGGTAAGGGGCCTCCCGCGCCCGCCGCGTCCCCTGGACCCCAGCCCTCCCCGCTGCCCCCCCGCCCCCCCCCAAGGCGGCCCTGACCGCCCCCGGCCCGGCCCGCAGACGCCCTGCTGCGGAAGGACGCGTGCGCCTGCCCCACGCCCTGCGCCAGCACGCGCTACGCCAAGGAGCTCTCCATGGTGCGCATCCCCAGCCGCGCCGCCGCGCGCTACCTGGCCCGGAAACACAACCGCAGCGAGGCCTACATCGCGTGAGCGGGCGGGGGGGGGGGCGGCCGGCGCGCTCCCCAACGCGAGGCACACCTGCCGCCCACCCTCGCGGGCCGGGCCGGGGCTGGCACGCACCTTCCCCGCCGTCTCCTGCGCGGAGGGGCCCTCCCTCCCTCCCGCCCTCCCGCCCGGGCAGAGTGGGCGCCTCCGCCGGCAGCGGGACCAGCGAGTGTCCATCCAGCTCTCCCGGCCTCGCTTCCCCAGGGAGAACGTGCTGGTGCTGGACATCTTCTTCGAGGCCCTCAACTACGAGACGGTGGAGCAGATGAGGGCCTACGAGGTGTCGGAGCTGCTCGGTGTGTGTGTGTCTCGCGCACGGGGTGCTCTGGGGGCGCGGAGGCCGGGCGGGGCAGGGGCCGAGCTGACCGGGGTCCGTCTCCACAGGCGACATTGGGGGCCAGATGGGGCTGTTCATCGGGGCCAGCCTGCTCACCATCCTCGAGATCCTGGACTACCTCTGCGAGGTGGGCCGGGGCCCCATGGGGCGGGGAGGCATGAGCCGGGGATCCGGGGCGGGAAGGCTGCACTGGCCACCTCCTCCCGTGCCCAGGTGCTCCGAGATAGGGTCCTGAGATACTTCTGGCACCGCAAGCGCTCCCAAAGGCACGCCAGCACCAACCTGGTAACAGCCGTCTCCCCCTGCCCTCCCCGGTGCGGGCTCACCTGGCGTCCCTGGAGGACTCGCCCCTCCTCTGACCCTGTCCCTCCTCCCGCAGCTTCAGGAAGGGCTGGGCAGCCACCAAACCCAAGCCCCCCACCTCAGCCTGGGCCCCAGGTAACACAAAACGGCCCCCTAAGGTCAGGGTGGGGGGGCAGGTCTGGCCCAGGAGGTGAAGTTCAGGGCCAGGAGGGCCGGGGCGCCAGCAGGGCGGTGGAGCGGCCCCGCCCCAGCGCTGCGGTCTCTTCCCCAGGCCCCCCACCCCTCCCTGTGCTGTCACCAAGACGCTCTCTGCCTCCCACCGCACCTGCTACCTGGTCACGCGGCTCTAGCGCCCATGACTGTGCCCGGGCCACACCTGCGCGCCCCGGACGTGACTGGCCTGCCTGGCCTTGCCACCTTCACCTTAAATAAAGTTCTGGTGCGTCAGCCTCGGGTGCTCCTCTTAGAGGCAAGACCGCGGGCCAAGGCCAGCAGCTCAAGGCCGGGGCCCAGGGCCGTCACCCGAGACAGGCGTGGCGGCGGGCGGGGCCTCGCGGAGGGGCGGGGCCAGGGGCTCCTGGGGTGCACAACAGCGGGAGGCGCCCGGTGAGGCCCCAGGAGCCCCTGCTGCGCCGGCGCGGACGGCAAACCCAAGCGCTGGGGCAGGCTCGGAGCCCGGAGGAGACAGGCCCGTTCCTCGGGAACACACGCCGCAGCCCGCCCCAGCAGCCGCCCGTGGCTCCCCACAAACAGCTCCTCTCCCCAGGAGCAGGCGGCCCCCGCTGGAGGCGGGGGCGGGAGGGCCCCCCCCACACCCCACTCCTGCCAGCAGGGCACACCCAGGCCCAAGCCCATCTTCTTGGCTACCCCACGCCCCAAATGTTGGAAAACCAGCGAGAGGCCTGTTCCTGACGTAACCCCAGCTTTGGGTCTCCCAGCCCCAGGCGGTGCGCATGGGGGTGAGGTAGGGACACAGGCAGCCCCCGGGAAGGCCCCGCACTTCCCAGTCCCTCTGGGGAAGCCCATGCCGGTCTTGCCTGCCCAGCCCCCGTGACCGTCCCCTGCGCGGCGGGGCAAGGGGAGAGCATGGGCGCAGCTGCAGCCGCCCAGCCCCAGGCTGAGAGCCGCGGGCTCCAGGCGCCTCGGGTCACTCAGACGACGGGAAGTCGGCCGCGTGGGTCTGAGCCGGGCGCAGGACCGTGGGCGTAAGACCCCTGCCCCCAGAACCCACCCGTCCAGAGCACTCATGCGCCAGCCAGGCTGTGGGAAAGGAGCCAATTTATGAAATTAAATAAAGTCCAGGGGGAGTCGGCCCGTGAGCGAGGGCCCTGGGCCCGGGCCCAGCACAGCTGGGGCTCAGCGCACGGCATCCCCGCTTTGCCTCCCCTCCCAGGAGGGGCTTCAACCAACCAGGCCCCAGCCTGGCAGCCAGGGTTCCAGAGCCTAGGGGGGACAGAAGTCGGAGAAATAGGGGTGCTGCAGGGCCTCCTCTGCCGAGATGCGCTGGACAGGGTTGCACTTCAGGAGGTTCTGGGGGGCAGAGAAAAGGGGGGTCGTCAGAGTCCCCGGACATGTGTCCCTAACCCACCCTCCACCCTGCCCTCGCTCACCTGTAGCAAGTCCCTCCCCGTGGCATTGAGCTTGGGCACGACGTTCACCAGGGACGTGGTGGCTGGGTACATCGGGTAGGGCTGGGGGGGCGGGGGGAGATTCAGGCCAGGGCGCGGGGGCAGGGAGGCCGTCAGGGCCAGGAAACGAGGGGCCCTGATGAATGCCCCGACCCGCCGGCGCACCTTGTAATCCGGCAGCTTGGTCATGGCAGGCCACTGCTCCTCCGTGGGCGTCCCCAGCAGCGTGTCCAGGGGGTCAAGGGCCACTTAGGTGGAAAGGGACGGGGGTGGCTCTTCCCCTCCCAGGCCATTCTTCATACCCACCCACCCTCCTCACTTACCCGGCCCCTGGAGCGGTGGACAGTGGGCCAGGCGCTTTACAGACAGGCACCATGAGCCCAAACCGGCATCGGTGGCAGCGAGCCTGCCCGCCTGCCCTTCCTGCATGAGCCGCCCTCCTGCCCGCGTGTGGGCATCCTCGGGGGCCACTGCTCAGCGGGAGCAGATCCTCTTGGCTCTGTCCCCCCATGTGCCCTCCAAGCCTACCGGCTCCGCCCTCCAGCTGCAGGGTGCGCCTGCCTGTGACAACCGGGGGTGTCCACCACTCTCTGCTCTCAGTCCCTCGCTCTTGGGGGGGCACTGCAGCCCACCCACTCCTGCAGCAGCCCCCAGGGCGCCCCCCGCCCAACAGCGCTCCGGGGGCTTGGGCAGAGGGGCCGGGAGGATATCGGAAGATCCTCTTCAGCTGGTCGTCCACGTCGTTGCCAGGGAAGAGCGGCCGCCCAGCGTTGGCCAGCTCTAGAGAGAGACGGGGTAAGCGGAGGAGACACATGAGGAAGCCCTCACACCCCTGGGTGCTGCAGCCTGTACCCTCCTCCCCTCCTGGGCTCCCTCTCCCTTCCCCAAAGAGGGCCCTCCAGACCCTGTCTGCCCACTCAGTGGGAGAGAAAGCACCCCAGGCCCCACCACGTCACCTGCGAAGATGCAGCCGGCTGACCACATGTCGATGGACGTGGAGTACAGCTTGGCCCCAAAGAGGACATCCGGTGGGCGGTACCAGAGCGTGACCACCTGGGGAAAACCCCACCCACACTTACAGGGCTGGGTAGGAGGGGGCTCAGAGAACAGAGGAAAAGAATGTTTGGGGCCTGGAGGAGCAGCTGAGATGCTCGCTGGGGACTCCCCACACCCCAGAGCCCGTCCCCGCTCACCTCAGCCGAGTAACAGCGCACAGGGATGCCAAAGGCTCGAGCCAGGCCGAAGTCTGCCAATTTCAGCTCCCCGTTCTGCGCGGAGAAGGGAGGGACAGGCAAAAGGGCTTCGCCCACCGCAGGGCAGCAGCCTCCCCGCTCCACTGTCCAGCCCTCAGCTGACGGCTCTTGGTTCCAGCCACCCCACACCCCACTTCCCACCCTCTCCCGGAGACGCACCCTGTTTATGAGCAGGTTCTGGGGCTTCAGGTCCCTGTGCAGCACGTTGCGGCTGTGACAGAAGCCCAGGCCTTTCAGCAGCTGGAAGAGGAATGACTGGGGGGGGGGTTCACACCCTCTGGAGAGGAGGCTGTGCTGGAGCGGCCCCTGCTGCCGCTTACCCTCTGCTTAGCCTCGAAACTCCACCCAAAGCCCACCCCCAGCACCCAGCTCGGCCTGCCATCACTCGTTCACCGCCACGCTCAGGGTGACATCGCTAGGTCAGCTCCAAGGACCCCTTCTGCACTGCGCTAGGCGCTCGAGGAAAATGGCAAAGGGGCTCTGGCCCCCACCTTTCCGGAACGTCCCTGGCCTCGCTGGCCACACACACAGCAGCCCTCAGCACCTACACTGTGCTCTATCATTATCCGGCCTTTACTTCCCCCGGAACTGGGACAAGGCACTCGGTCCTGGGCCTCAACAGCCCCAGGCGCAAGGCAAAGCGGCCACAAGTGCTTTTGGAGGGAATGAAGGACCCTTGGGAACCTCACTCGCTCACCTCTCAAGGGTAAGTCACGTAGTGACCTGGCAGCGTTACCGTCAGGCCAAAGAGATCACGGAAAACGCTGGCTCAGGTGGGGCTTCTTGAGGGCAGGGGCAGGGTTTGCTCCTCCCCCTGACACCCCAGAGCGTCCCTGTTCATGGCCTCAACTTGCACCCCAAAGCTGAAGGCAGACCCCAACCCCGGCCTCAATGGGTCCCCTGGGCCCCAGGCCGCTCACCTTCACAATTTCAGAGTCTAGGTCACCGTTGCAGCTGTCAAAATACTTCTTAAGGTCCTACACAGGGACAGGGTGGGGGTACGGGACAGAGTTTATGGGGCCCTCGGTCTGGGCCCCTCTACCCTCCTCCCAAGGCTGCTATCCCCAAGCCCCTTTCACCTGGTCGCAGAACTCAAACACCAGAGTCAGCTTCTTGTCGCTGTGCAGGACATCGTGCAGCCTGGGGGAAGAGGGGCTCAGCCAGGCAGGTCCGCACGCCTGGGACTCCACCCCAGTGTCAGCCCAGCCCACCTCCAGGGCTCCCACCTCCGGCTGACCACACACATGGGGGGGCCTGGCGGCTACGCACCTGACGATGTTCTTGTGCTTCAGCTCTTTGAGTAGGCAGATTTCGCGGAGGGCAGAACTTGGCACTCCCTACACACGGGAGGGGCCGGGCAGCAAGAGTCACATCCCACCCAGCCTAGGCCCCGGAGCCCCTGCCGGCCGCTGTCCCAGCCTACCTCATCATCGTCATCCAGCCTCACTCTTTTCAGAGCCACGATCTCATGGGTCTCCCGGTTTTTGGCCTTGAACACTGTTCCATAGGTGCCTAGAAGGAGGTCGGGGTTGAGGAGCAGGATGGGGCACCCTTCCCCCCTCTGGGCCGTCCCCCTGGGGAGAGTTATTTCTGACGCGTGGAGGAGTAAGGCAGGAGATTGAAAACCAAGGCCCGGCCTCCTGGAGGAGCTCTGTGGGGGCGTGAGGACGCGGCGGTGAAAGCGCCTGCGGATGGCCCAAGGGAGGGCGTGTGCTGCGGGGAAGGCTGCTGCAGCCGGGCTGGAAGGTCTAGAATAAAGGCGGCGCTTCCGAAGGGTCTGGAGAGGCGCGCAGGGTCTGGGAGAGGAGGGTCGGCAGGGGTGTTGCGGCCGGAGGTCGGCTGCGAGAACTGCGGGCGGGGCGGGCAATGCAGGAAGTGCTGAGGTCGGAAGGCCCGGCGGAGGCTGGGAGGGGGTCTGCAGGAAGAGCTAGCGGGGAGGACGGTGTCTGCACGGAGGGCTACGCTCGGGCCAGGGCTGCAGCCGGGGCTGAGTCGGAGTCTGCTGGGGACTGAGGACGGTGGGCGGACGAGGCAGGGCTGCAGGCAACGCTGAAGGGTCTGCAACGGAAGCTCTTGCAGGAACACCTCGCGGCCCCATTACCTTCCCCAATCTTCTCCAGTTTCTCGTATTTCTGCATAGCGGCGGCCGCGGGGACCCCTGCGGGCCCTCGGTCCTAAGACTCCGGCCGCGGCGTTGCAGAGGAGGCGGGACCCCAGCCTCCAGTCCTGCCCCTCCCTCTTGCCTGCGCATGGGCTTCTGGGGCTTGTAGTCTTAGGACGGCTACGTTCCCCAGGAGTGCCCGAGATCGTACGCCGCAGAGACTACAAGCCCCGGCAGGCTGCGCCCCGGGGCTCTGCAGCACTCGATTCCCGGGGCTCCGCGTCCAGCGCGGAGGCGAGCCCTGGACTTCAAGTCCCAGGAAGCCCCGCGCGTCCGCTTCCGGGCGGCGCCGGCCCCCGCGCGCCCCGCTGCCGTCACGCCCGGGAGCGCGGCTTCTCCCGGGCCGGGGCTCCGCGCCCCGAGGCGGCCGGGCCCTGAGCGGCTGCGGCTGCCGAGCCACCCGAGGCCGCCTGGCCGTCCCGGCGCGGCGGCCCCCTCCCCCGGGCCCCCCAGCGACCCCCAGGCCGGCCGGGGAGGGCGCGGGGCGCGGGGCCGCGTCTCCCGCGGGCGGCTCTGCGGACCCGGTGCCCCGGGCTGGGGAGAGGCGGGGGACCCCCCGAGGCCGGGTTCACCACGCCAGAGCCCCGCCCCCTCGCCCCCGCCCGCCGTCTCGGAGCTCGGCTCCGGCCGCCAGTGGCGCCGACCCCCGGGGCCGGGAGCCCCCCAGCACGGACCCCGCCCGCCGGGTGTGGCCGGGGCGGCCGCCGCCCCCCGGGGGACGCGCGGGCAGAAGCTGCGCTCGCGGCGGCCCGACCTCGCCCGGCGCGGGGGACTGAGCCCTGTCATCAGCCTGGGCGCCCGGGCTGCGGTCCCGAGGCCGCGCGCCGGGCCGGGCGGGGTTCATTACCCGCGGGCGGCGCCCCGATTTCGGCGGCGCGGGCCCCGCCCGGCGGCGGCCCGAGGAGGGCGGGGCGCGCCCCCTGTCCGGGTCACGTAGCGGGGAAGCGGAGCCACAGCTGGGGCGACAGGCGGCGGTGGGAGGGGGTCCCCCCGAGGCCGGGGGCCGGGGGCGGGGCACCGCGGGGGACCGGGCAGGGCAGAGTCGGCCCGGGGCAAACGGCACCCGACCTCCAGGCGCTTTCAGGGCGCTTTCAGGGCGCGGGGGCGTCCTGTGGGGCGGGGGCGAGCCTGGATCCCGCCGCGGCTGCACGTCGGCGCCCTCCCGCCCGAGCCGCCCGGTCCCCCGAGCCGCCCGGTCCCCGCGCGGGGCGGGCGCCTTCCGCCGGGGATGCCCGCGGGCCCGGGAGAGGCGTCCCCGCGCGCCCCAGTCCCGGCGGGGAGCCCGGCGGCGGCCTCGCGGGGCCGGGCGGCGGGACGGCGCGGGCCGGGGCGGGCCGGGCCTGCGCGCGCCCCCGCCGGGTCTCGCCCCGCTCCCGCCTCCCGCGGGGCCGCGCACGGCGCGCGGGGGGCGCGCACGCAGGGGGCTGGCCGGCGCGGCGCGGGGGAAAGTTGAGTTGGGAGAAGTTGGGAGCGGCGGGCGCGCGCCCCGAGGTGGGCACCGGGGAGTCGTCGGGAGCGCGCGAGGGCGCCTGGGCGCGGGGAGCGACCCCGAGACCCCCGGGGCGCGGAGTCCGGAGCGAGCGGGTGAGCGGCGGGGCGGCGGCGGGAGGCCGGGGGGGAGGGGAGAGGAGGCGGGAGGAGGGGGACGCGGGCGCGGCGGGAGGGGTGGAAGTGGAGGAAGGGCGGGGACGCGAGGTCTGGGGCGCGAGATGCCGCGGGGAGCGAGGAGCTGGTAGTCGGCGGAGTCTGGGCCCCCGAGGGCGAGCGGGCCGCGCCCCTGCCCCCCAGGGGTGGCCTCGCGGGGCGCCGCCGGCCCCCAGCCCGCGGGTGGCTCCAGACGACGCCCCCCGCGACCCCCCACTCGGCCCTTCCGGGTCGCTGGGCGCCCAGCCGGGGCTGCCCCGGGCCGGGAGGGGGCCGGGAGGGGGGCCGGGCCAGGTCGGGCCGCGGGTCGGGCCGCAGACCGCGGCGCGCGGGGATGGGAGACCGGCCGGTCGGCGGCCTGGGCCCTCCGGCGCGGGGGCGGCGCTGCCCGCCCCGGGTCCCGCCCGCGCCTCCCCCGCCGGCCCGGGAGAGCCTTGGAATGCGCGCGCTCCCCGCGGGGCTCCTGCCCAGGTGGGGGGCGAAGGTGCTAATCCCGGCCGGGAGAGATGCTAATCCTCGGGCCGGTCGGGGCTGGCCCCGGGAATGCGCCCCCACCCCGGATTATCTGCGGGCGCCGGGACAGAAGTTGCTTTGTGCGCGGAGCCGCGGGGAGGGGGGGGAAGAGGGGCTGGAGGCCGCGGAGGGCGCCCGGTGGAGGTGGGACGGGCACCTGCCGGCACTGGGGCTCCCACACCCTTCCCGGCCAGGCCCGGCCGCGCCGCCGACCCCTCACCCGCGCCAGACGGGCCCTGGCCCAGGGCCTGCGGGGGGAGGCGAAGGGAGCAGTCAGCTGAGCCGCAGCGGCTGCCAGGAATGTGTCACTCCTGCTCCCCACCCTGCGCGGCCCCCCGGCCGGTGTGGTTTGATCGCCGCCGACCTGTCTCCCCGAGCTAGCCGCGGCCCTGCGGCCCAGCGGCCCCCCAGCTTCAGCCTCTCAGAGTCATGACTGCCCCTGCGCGTCCCCGCTGCATGTGGGGACCCCGATCTACACGGGCGTGCTCCCTGGCCACTGCTCTTCCCCACCTCCACCGTCCTGCCCACACCCCTGGCCTGTAGTCATGGTCAGGAGGGTATCAGCCCTGCCGCTCAGATTTTCCTGCCCCACACGGGGGGAAGGACCCCCCCATGGGTTTGTGTCCACCCTCCTCCCAGTCGGCAGGTGCCCCTCCCCCATGACAAAGCGCTGCCCCAGCCCTGCCTGGGTCCCTGCCCTCCCCCCAGTGAGGGCTCCTGCCCTCCCCCAGGAAGCCTACTTCCCTCCCCTGCCAGCGGTCATCAGGACAGGCGCAGTCACGCACCCCCTTCCCGGGCCGCGTCTCTGGAGGCCCCCTGGCTTGCTGTCCAGGGCTCCTTGCTCTTCCTCCCCCATCTCTGCTCCCCAGCACACCCTCTCTGGTGTCAGCTCCCTCCTGTGCCACCAGCGGGTCAGCACTCCTGTTCCCGGCTCAGCCTGTCCCTCCCTCCCTCCCTCCCTCCCTCCCTCCGTCCCTCCGTCCCTCCCTGCTGCTGCTGCTGCTGGCCTCCAGGTTTCAGCCTTGACTCCTTTCTCGCCCCCCCCTTGCAGCCTCTCCCACTTTCTGCTCTCTCCTCACTCTGTCCAGTCTCCCGGCCTCCCGTTGGCCCTCTGCGGCCTCCTCGGCCCCACTCCCTGTCTCTTTATTCTTCCTTTTTCTTCCTTTTTCTTCCTATTAATAACTCTCCCCTTTGCTCTGGCCACCCTCAAGGGCCACTGGAGGGCCCTCCATCGCCCGGAGGCTCCTGCCCAGCGAGGAGAGCCCTCTTGGCAGGCGGCCTGCCCCGGAGCCTGGGCCAGGGGGCTGCGCCATGCCGGGGCCAGGGCACCCGGCTCTCAGGCGGTGACCAGACCTCTCCCCCACCCCCCCAGGTTATGCCTCCGCCTTGTTGCCCTGAAAGCCGCAGCGACAGCGAAAAAGGCTAAGATTTGGCCATGAGCAGCGGGCCCCGGCACCCCGCCGCGGGCGCAGATTCCTTCCGAACTGTGAGTATGGCCCGGCCCCTCCCCAGGCCACAGGTGTTCTTGGCCGAGGGTCCCACCCGAGCAGGGCGAGTGTCCCTGGAGAGCCCCGGGAGGGGTGGCGGCACTGCACTGGGGGGGTGCACCATCCCTGCCGGCCTGGCCTGGCCTGGATGGGGCTGGGGTCCGGGATGGGTACTGGGTGGGCGCTCGGTGGGCTTCCACTCCGGCAGGGAGTTGCGGCTCCGAGGCCCTCAGGGCGGTTTGGCCTCAGAGAACTCGGGACCGGGGTCTCTAACCTGGCGACCCCACCCCTGCCAGCCTGGAGGCAGCTCTGCGCAGGGCAGCTCTGGGCCTGCCCGCGGGCACCACGGCCCCGCCCCCGCCCCATGCGCCTCGCAGACCCGCCCCTCGGCCCCCACGTGGTGGCCGCCGGACTTTCCTGGGGAGTGTAATGATTAACCCTGGAGCCGCGGGGGCGGGCTGCCCCCATGGGTCACTCCGGCCAGCGGGGCACGTGACGGGGAAGGGGCGCAGCGCCCCCCCCCTCCCGAGAGCCCCGCCCGCCATGGATTTCCTCCTGCGGCCTCAGGTGCGAGGGGTTCGCCACCCCCTCCCCCGACCCCGCTAGCGCCCCGCCTCGCTCGCCCCGGCCGCCTCCCGCGCTCGTCCTGGTGAGAGTGGGGCGAGCTCTTGGGGGAAGCCCGGCCAGACCCGCGCCGGGCTGGGGGGCCGCCCCCGCCCCCGCCTGCTCTGCGCCGCGGCCGCAGCGGTGTCCCCAGACCCACCTCCCCGCCGCCTGCCCCGCATCCTCGCTCTGCCGCGAAGGGGTTGGCTCGTACCCGCCCTTGGCGATCCCGCGCCCTTCGGGTCCAGAAGCTCTTGAGCTAATATTTGGCGGCACCCGGAGCTGAGACGGGCGGGGGTGGGGGGGAGCGGGGCCAGGCCGGCCCGGGTAGCGGGGAGCCCCCGCGGAGCGCCCCGAGTGGCCAGGCCGCCGCTCGCTCTGCAGCATGACTCAGGTGGGGGGGGGTGAGGGGCGGGGCCGGGAGCGGCGAGGGGCCCGGCTCTGGGGGCTCCCCAGCCCTGCGCATGCATCGCGGGCCCAGGCTTCCCTTCAGGGGCGCGCAGCCCAGTTCCGGTCAGTGAGCGGAAGCGCCTCCAGAAGTTACTCCTCTGGCCCGGCAGCTGTCCTGCAGCCAGCAGGAGTCCCTCGGCCCCAGCCTGTGGGCTGCCAGGGTCACACCCTGCGCGGCTGCACACCCTGGCCCTGCTGAGACTCAGGGTGGCGCGCGGTGCCCCCCCTGCCCCCCACACACCCGTGTGGCACACGCGGGCACAGGCGCGTCCCAGGCCCGAGGGCCCGCGGACAAACTGACTGTCCCCGCGGGTGGGACCCTGTCTGCGGATCTGGGGGAGTCCCACGCCCTCTCTGCTGTTTCCTTCCAGCCTGAGCCAGAGGGCTTGGGCCCCGGGACGCCTGGGTTCCCGGAGCAGGAGGAGGATGAGCTTCACCGGACCCTGGGCGTGGAGCGCTTTGAGGAGATCCTGCAGGAGGCCGGGTCTCGAGGCGGGGAGGAGCCAGGCCGCAGCTACGGAGAGGAAGACTTTGAATGTGAGGGGAGACTGGGGTGGGGAGGGAGTTCCAGCGGGAGGGGCTGTGGGCTGGGGGGGCCGGGCCTGCGCTCAGCCACGCCCCCGCGTCCCTGCAGACCACCGCCAGTCCTCCCACCACATCCACCACCCTCTGTCTACCCACCTGCCTCCGGACACGCGCCGCCGCAAGACACCCCAGGGCCCGGGACGGAAGCCTAGAAGGCGCCCTGGAGCCTCCCCCCCTGGGGAGACCCCTACCATTGAGGAGGGGGAGGAAGACGAGGATGAGACCAGCGAGGCCGAGGGAGTCCGGGCACCCGCCCAGCCGACCCCTGCCTCGACACCCTCGTCGGTGCAGGTGAGCAGGGGCAGGGCTTCTGGGGCCGTCAGGTGCAGGGTCAGCCCGGCCTCACCTGGCCCCGCGGGCCCCGTTGCAGTTCTTTCTGCAGGAGGATGAAGGTGCTGACCGGAAGGCGGAAAGGACCAGCCCGTCGCCCCCGCCCCCGCCGCCCCACCAGGAGGCAGCTCCTCGGGCCACCAAAGGAGCCCTGGCGGGGTACGTGTCGTGTCCCCCGTGGAGGCCCGCCCTGCTCTCAGCCTGGGGCTCCACTCTCAGCCCCGGCTCGCCAGCTGCTGGGACAAGCGCTGGCCTCCCTGAGCCTCCGTTTCCCGCCTCACTCCGAGCGTGATGGACGCTTCCCCACAGGGGTGTGGGGGTGGCAGCGTGGTGGGAATTAGGGCTCTGAGTATGTTTTAGCTGCACGGAACACATTTGGGGGCCTGTCCCCGCCACCTCCCCACGGAGGCTTCAGGTGGCGTGACATTGAGCCCTGACTCAGGCTCTGGACTGGTGGCCCGCAGGCACCCCCTGGGTCCAAAGGGGTGAGAACAATAGGAGACCCCCCTCCCGCTCCTGGGGAGCTGCCAGTCCCCCCTGGTTGTCATCACGTGAAATGGCACCAGAACAAGTTACTGTGCCCAGCACCACGCTCGGGCACCGTGTCAGTACCAGCAGGTGACTGCAGTTTGGGGGTGTTAGCCAGAGAAGGCTTCCTGGAGGAAATCACTTTGAGCCAGGTCTCAAGGTCACTATTATCACAGACCTGTTGTTTCTGGGTGCCAGGCAGCGTGAAGGGCGCGTTGCCCCTCCAGGGCGTGCACAGGCTGGTGTGGGGAGACGGCGGTGCTGGTGGAGCTGGGTCCACAGCGGCCGTCCGCAGGAGGGAACTGGGCGCTTCAGAGAGAGCATGGCCTTGGAAAAGTGGGTCACCCTTGTGGGCAGGGGCGCGCCGAGGCCAGGGCAGCGGGTGGCTGTAGGCGTGGACGGAGGAAGCCGGCTGGAGGGCTCTGGCGGGGACTGGGAGCCTGGGCTGCTGCCAGGGGAGGCGTTTAGAAGGACTGGCTGTGGCAGAGAGAAGGGGGCCTCCTGGTTTTGGAGGATGGGAGCAGAAGTTGGGGTCTGTAAAGGACAAGGAGTTCGGTGGGGGTGGAGGACTATAGTTTTAAAGAGTTCTTTCCCCCGGGGATCCTGCGCCCTTCGGGTTGGGGGGTGCCGGGAGGCGGGGGGAGGAGGGGCCGGGGCACAGCCTGTGTTAGGAGCAGGCAGCTTTGGGGCTTTTGCAGATGTCCCCTCCACCCCCTGGGGCCAGCCTGGGCACCATTTTGCTGCTGAGTGTTTCTTCTCTGGTGGCTTGTGCGAGGACCCGGGGGCTCGTGAGGGGCAGGGCTGGGTTTAGATGCTGCGTTCTGCTGCTGGAGTGCACGCCTTTCACACCGGCACCCAGCGCAAGTGGGGAGTTAGGGGAGTGGGTCCTGCGGGGTGCCCTTCCTTGCATCCTCCCCTGGGGTTCGTAGCCATGGGCGCAGGGCTGGTTTTCTCTGACTCGCGACAATTGTCTGTCCAGAGCCCCAGTGGAAGAGGTGGTGGCTGTGGCCAGTGGCACTGCCGGAGGTGACGATGGGGGTGCCTCGGCGCGCCCCCTGACCAAAGCCCAGCCCGGGCACCGCAGCTACAACCTGCAGGAGAGGCGGCGCATCGGGAGCATGACGGGGGTGGAGCAGGCCCTGCTGCCCCGCGTCCCCACAGATGAGAGCGAGGCCCAGACGCTGGCCACGGCCGACCTGGACCTCATGAAGAGTGAGTCTGGGCCTGAGCCAACCCGAACCCATGGGAACAGGGCCAGGAGAAGGGGGAGCCTAACTCCGACTTTACCCCCAGGTCACCGGTTTGAGGACGTCCCTGGGGTGCGGCGGCACCTGGTGCGGAAGAACGCCAAAGGGCCCTTGCAGAGTGGCCGGGAGGGGCGCGAGCCTGGCCCCACGCCCCGGGCCCGGCCTCGGGCCCCCCACAAGCCCCACGAGGTACTGATCCCTGCTTCCTGCTCCTCCTCGTCCCTGTGCCTCTTCTTCCCCCGCATCCCCCCTTCTGACCTGAGCGTCCGCTTCTCGTCTACACGCTCTCTGCTTCATCGTCAGGGCCGTGTTCTGACCGACTGGGAGGGGCTTGGGGACTTGGCACCGGGGAGGTTTGGGGGAGCAGTGTTACCGAATCTGGTGTTCTCTGCACACATGACCTGTCCTCCCACGACCTGAGAAGATGATCCCCGGTGGCACCAGCCTCACACCTGGAGCAGCGGTTGGCCAGGGTCCCTCTGTCTTAGAAGCCAGGTCCCCAAGCCACGCTCTTCCAGGGGCTTTTCTCGAGGCCTGGCAGACAGGCAGCATGTGCACCTGGGTTACGTGTCCAGCTCCATGACACAGTTCTGCACCCCCGGCTCACCCAGCCAGGGCGAGCAACTCAGCAGAGCCCCCTCTGCCTGCCCACACGGTGCCCTCGGAGGGGACCGCTGCCTTGTCTCAGCTTGCCTAGCTAATGCACAAGGGGGATCCTGTGAGTTGTGTGTGTGTGCGCGCGCACACGTGTGTACACTGTCCACCCCACGCTTTCTCCCAGTCCCCGTGACTGCCCTCCAGGGCACCAGGGAGCCTCCCATTTCTCAGACAGGGAGAGTGAGTCTCGCGCGGCCTGCTTAGTAACTGACCCCGGCTCCTGCCTGGGCGCTGGCTCGGGCCATCTGGGGTCTGCGGCCCCGTCCTGACTTCTCTCGGGGACCCCCGGGCTCCTCTAACCCCAGGTGTTTGTGGAGCTGAATGAGCTGCTGCTGGACAAAAACCAGGAGCCGCAATGGCGGGAAACGGCGCGCTGGATCAAGTTTGAGGAGGACGTGGAGGAGGAGACGGAGCGCTGGGGGAAGCCGCACGTGGCCTCGCTGTCCTTCCGCAGCCTCCTGGAGCTCCGCCGGACGCTGGCCCACGGTGACTGCGCGCTCTTTCCCTGCCTGGCCTCACCCCGGAACCTGCCCGCCCGTTCTCGGAGGGCCGGGTGGTCTGGCCCCCCAGTTCGTCTTGAGCCACACGGCCTGTGATGTTCGAGCCCGTGAGGGGCGGTCAGCAGCCTGCTCCTCCCAGGGTGCAGGGTGACGCGGGGCCGGGCTCTTGCCGCACCCGCAGCAGCGGTTCTGTCAGTGGTGGTTGGGTCGCTGCTGTCAGTAGGGTCAGTGCCGTGGGGCTTCTAAAGAATTTCCGTGGAAGCTTTTCTGAGATGACCTGTGGGGCTGACCCTAATGCAGGACATCTCGGCTCCACGTCCGACATTGCTGCTCTTTGCTCGTTTCCTCCTTCCCGTGGGGGAGTCACCACCAGGTGCTGTCGAAGGGCCTATTTAAGCAGCCGAGGCCCAAGGCAGCCTGCGCTCAGGGCTGATGCCACCCAGGAGCGGGCGGCCCCTGAGTGAGCCTAGCGGCTCTGGCTGAGGTGCCAGCTGTGGGCGCGGGGCCCAAGCTCTGTGGTCCTGTGGCCGCTGCTCAGGGGCCTTGGGTCCTGTTTGTTTTTCATTTCTGTGCTCCTGAATGTTGACCTTGACAACAAAGCGACCCGGTAACTGTTGAAAGGACTTTCCTATCTGTAGGAAGTGGTGGCTCAGAGCGGTGCCAGGTGGGGAGAGGCCTGGGGACGCTCTGAGCCGCCTTCAGATTTGGGGAGCCCAGGTGGAGAGGGAAGCCTGCAGGCGGCCAGGATCCCAGACCAGCTGCGTCACTCTTGAGGGCAGAACAGGGGCAACAGTGGACACCGGGTGAAGAACCTTCACCCGTGAAGAGGAAGAACATTCTAGCAAAGAGTAGTTCAGCCTGAGTAGGAGGCTGCGTGTCCCTGGAAGGTGGCCTGGAGAGACCTAGGGTTCTGAGGCCTCTGCTGAGCCGGGCAGCATCTCTGGAGGGAGGGTGCAGGTTGCAAAGGCGATGGGACGTGGCCAAGGCAGAGTGGCCCCCGAGGTGGTTCTTGGGTTCCGGGGCCAGAGTGCCTTTGTGGATGTGCAGACCCAGAGGCCCCTTCTCCTGGCTCTCCCTGCTCCCACCCTGGCTTGGCCTGTTGCCCCGGGGATGAGGGCCTCTCCATGCTATCCGTATTCCAGGGGCTGTGCTCTTGGACCTGGACCAGCAGACTCTGCCCGGAGTGGCCCACCAGGTGGTGGAGCAGATGGTCATCTCCGACCAGATCAAAGCCGAGGACAGAGCCAACGTGCTGCGGGCCCTGCTGCTGAAACACAGGTGAGCCCCGCCCGCTGCAGGCTGCCTGCTGCCCCCAGCTGCCCCCTCACCGTGCTGCCCTCTGCCCCACCAGCCACCCAAGTGACGAGAAGGACTTCTCCTTCCCCCGCAACATCTCGGCCGGCTCCCTGGGCTCCCTGCTGGGGCACCACCATGGCCAGGGGCCCGAGAGCGACCCGCATGTCACCGAGCCTCTCATTGGCGGTGTGCCCGAGACCCGGCTGGAGATGGAGCGAGAGGTGAGGGACAAGGGCCCCGCCTGGCCAGGAGTGCAGGCCAGCGCCACGTGAGCATGTGGGAGGCGGTGGGGGGGCGGCGGGTGGCCCGGCTGAGCACCCTTCCTCCTGCCGCGTCCCCAGCGCGAGCTGCCACCGCCCGCACCCCCAGCCGGCATCACCCGCTCAAAGTCCAAGCACGAGCTGAAGCTGCTGGAGAAGATCCCCGAGAACGCAGAGGCCACGGTGGTGCTTGTGGGTATGTGGGGGCGCCGGCCGCCTCGGTGCCGCCCCTGGGCTGGGGGTTGGGGGGCCGCCTGCGCCCTGCCCTGGCCCACCCGGTCCCTCGCCCTCAGGCTGCGTGGAGTTCCTGTCCCGCCCCACTATGGCCTTCGTGCGGCTGCGGGAGGCGGTGGAGCTGGACGCGGTGCTGGAGGTGCCGGTGCCCGTGCGCTTCCTCTTCCTGCTGCTGGGCCCGAGCAGCGCCAACATGGACTACCACGAGATCGGCCGCTCCATCTCCACGCTCATGTCCGACAAGGTGCGCCCCTCCCTGCGCCCCGCTCTGGGCCCCGCAGCCTGCGGCCCATGCCCTCACGTGCTCCGTCCCTCTCTGGCAGCAATTCCATGAGGCGGCCTACCTGGCCGACGAGCGGGAGGACCTGCTGACGGCCATCAACGCCTTCCTGGACTGCAGTGTGGTGCTGCCGCCCTCCGAGGTGCAGGGCGAGGAGCTGCTGCGCTCCGTCGCGCACTTCCAGCGCCAGATGCTCAAGAAGCGGGAGGAGCAGGGCCGCCTGCTGCCCACAGGGGCTGGGCTGGAGCCCAAGTCGGCCCAAGATAAGGGTACGGGCCAGTGCAGCCTGGGGGCTGGGGTGGGGGGTCGAGTGCAGACGAGAGCAGGGGCGCGTGGGGAGGGCGCGAGGGCCGGGCGCCCTGACCAAGGCTGGACTGCAGCGCTCCTGCAGATGGTAGAGGCAGCAGGGGCAGTGGAAGACGATGATCCCCTGCGGCGGACGGGCCGGCCCTTCGGGGGGCTGATCCGAGATGTGCAGCGCCGCTACCCCCACTACCTGAGCGACTTTCGGGACGCCCTCGACCCCCAGTGCCTGGCCGCTGTCATCTTCATCTATTTTGCCGCTCTGTCTCCTGCCATCACTTTTGGGGGGCTGCTGGGTAAGGAGAGGCTTCGGTGGGGGCAAGGAGGGCGCCTGCTCTGGATACCTGTCCTGGCTCCTGAACTGGAACCTGCACCCCTCAGGAGAGAAGACGCAGGACCTAATTGGGGTGTCAGAGCTAATCATGTCCACGGCGATCCAGGGCGTGATCTTCTGCCTGCTGGGCGCCCAGCCGCTGCTGGTGATCGGCTTCTCGGGGCCCCTGCTGGTCTTCGAGGAGGCCTTCTTCTCGGTGAGGCCCCTCTTCCTCCACTCAACCCCCCCGCCCCCCCAGGCCCCGAGCCCTGGGCCTGACAGAGCCCCTCACGCCCCCAGTTCTGCAACAGCAACAACCTGGAGTACCTGGTGGGCCGTGTGTGGATCGGCTTCTGGCTGGTGCTCCTCGCCCTGCTGATGGTGGCTCTGGAGGGCAGCTTCCTGGTGCGCTTCGTGTCCCGCTTCACCCAGGAGATCTTCGCCTTCCTCATCTCCCTCATCTTCATCTACGAGACCTTCTACAAGCTGGTTAAGGTGGGCAGGCTGCCCCCGCTGGGCCGGGATGGGCACGGCTTCGGCACTGAAGGGAGCTGGGCAGCCGGTTCCTCTTGTTCTCCCCACTGGATGTGAGGCCACACTGGCCCCGAGCACCCCGCTCGGGGCTTGGCGCTAGCACGGCTTCTGGTCACGCGTCAAAACTCACGTCAGTTTAATAGCAGAGCAACAGCGCTTTTCCTCTAGCGCCGAACAGTGACGTGGGCAGAAAGGGAGCATCGAGGGGGCGGCCGCGGCCGCGCTCTGGCATCGGGGCCCTGGCCCGGAGCTGGTCTCCAGCCACCTCCCTGAATCACACCAGCCCCTCGACCCTGGAGCACCCCGAGCTCGCGTGTGGGCCCCTGGGTCGTCTCCTTCAGCGTGACGGCTTCTGGAGGAAGCGCTTAACACGGCTGAGCCCCCGAAGCCTGCCGCTCAGCTGACGGTGCCTTGTTGTCTGCCCAGATCTTCCAGGAGCACCCCCTCCACGGTTGTTCAGCGGTCAACACCTCTGAGGTGGAGAGCGGCGGCGGCAGCAGCGAGAACACCACATGGGCTGGGACCGAGGCCATGCCCGGCCTGCGCAACGGGAGCTGGGCCAGGCCCACTGGGCAGGGGAGGCCCCTGGACCAGCCCAACACCGCGCTGCTGTCCCTGGTGCTCATGGCCGGCACCTTCTTCATCGCCTTCTTCCTGCGCAAGTTCAAGAACAGCCGCTTCTTCCCTGGCCGTGTGCGTGGCTGGGAGGCCGGAGGGGGGTGGGAGCTGGGGCCGGGAAGGGGGTGACAGGGAGTCAGGGTGGAACGAGAAGGGAGGCCCCTGAGCCCGGTGCACGCCCACAGGTGCGGCGGGTGATTGGGGACTTTGGGGTGCCCATCGCGATCCTCATCATGGTGCTCGTGGATTACAGTATTGAGGACACCTACACCCAGGTAAGTGGCGCAGATGCAGAGTGGGGCAGGTGCTGCCCAGGGAGTGGCTCTGGACAGCCCCCTCAGGCTCCCCAAACTGAGCCGCCTCTTAGCTGGGCAGACACCAGGCCTTTCCCCAGCGCCTCCTCAACCTTCACCCTGCCTGGCACAGCTGGGGGGCTCCTTCCGAGGCTCACCCGCCCCCCTCTTTGCCCTGCAGAAACTGAGTGTGCCCAGTGGGTTCTCGGTGACGGCCCCAGAAAAACGGGGCTGGGTCATCAATCCCCTGGGGGAGAACAGTGCCTTCCCCGTGTGGATGATGGTCGCCAGCTTGCTGCCCGCCATTCTGGTCTTCATCCTCATCTTCATGGAGACGCAGATCACCACGTGAGTGGTCCCAGCCTTGGGGGCTGCGTGGACAACAAGGACCTGGTGCGTGGAGGGGCCAAACCCAAGCCAGGCTGGAGGACCCCACCGGCAGGGTGCCAGGCTGGCTGCTGGCTTATTTTGTCGGCAGAACACCCTGGTGTTGGCTAGGAGGTCCAATGTGGGCGGGGAGCTGTGCTGGAGGACAGGTGGGTGGGTGGACACTGTGGACAGGGCTGAGGCTTCAGCTCAGGAAGGGATGCTCATCCTGAGGGAGGGGCAGGGCATGCCAGGCTCCAGACACGGGCACGCGGGCCCTGGGGCGAGCCGGCTGCCCTCCGCGGCCGGGCTGGGACTCAGCGAGCGCTGCCCGCCAGGCTGATCATCTCCAAGAAGGAGCGCATGCTGCAGAAGGGCTCCGGCTTCCACCTGGACTTGCTGCTCATTGTGGCCATGGGTGGCATCTGTGCCCTCTTCGGCCTGCCCTGGCTGGCAGCGGCCACCGTGCGCTCCGTCACTCATGCCAACGCGCTCACTGTCATGAGCAAGGCCGTGGCGCCCGGGGACAAGCCCAAGATCCAGGAGGTCAAGGAGCAGCGGGTGACAGGACTGTTGGTTGCCCTGCTCGTGGGTATGTCTGCCTCGCGCCCTCGCCCTTCCCAGCGGGTCCCGCGCAGAGCCCTGTGGCCAGCGCGCTTTTCCTGCCCACAGGCCTCTCCATGGTTATCGGGGACCTGCTCCGGCAGATCCCCCTTGCTGTGCTCTTCGGGATTTTCCTGTACATGGGCGTCACTTCCCTCAACGGGATCCAGTTCTACGAGCGGCTGCACTTGCTGCTCATGCCGGCCAAACACCACCCGGACGTCACCTATGTTAAGAAGGTGAGACCCTGCCCTCCAGCCCCCCACCGCCGCCCGCCAGCCTCCACACTGGGTGCGCCGCCAGGCAGGCCCCCTGCAGTCTGCTTGCCGGGAAGGAGGCGCCCCTCGGGTGCCGGCCCCGGCTCATCTCTGCTCCGCCCCAGGTTCGGACCCTCCGGATGCACCTGTTCACGGCCCTGCAGCTGCTCTGCCTGGCGCTGCTCTGGGCTGTCATGTCCACAGCAGCCTCCCTGGCCTTCCCCTTCATCCTCATCCTCACAGTGCCGCTCCGCATGGCGGTGCTCACCCGCATCTTCACGGAGCGAGAGATGAAATGTGTAAGGCCTGCCCCCCCCCCGCCCCCTTCCCCCTGTGGTTGTGGGACCCAGGTCTTGACTCGGCCCCCCCGCAGCTGGATGCGAACGAGGCGGAGCCGGTGTTCGACGAGCGAGAGGGCGTGGACGAGTACAACGAGATGCCGATGCCCGTGTAGCCGGAGGACGGACGGACAGAGGGAACAGGGGCTGGGGCGCCCTCCCCACCCCGCCCTCGTTTTTATTTAAATGAATAATTTAAAGCCCCTTACACTCTCCTCCCCACCCTGTAGTAAAGTGCTTCGGCCCCCACCCGACCCCGCCTTCTGTCTCTGTGGGGTGAGAGGGCACGAATGGGAAAGTGGGGCTCCCGGGCTCCCGATCCCAGAAACGAGCTGCGTGGTGGGGCAGGAAAGGGCCTTTAATGCAAAACCCAAACGAGGAAGCCAAAGTGCAAATCGTCCACCCCCCATAGGGGAGCCATCCTGAACCCCCTGTGGCCCCTCACCCCCCTTCAGGCCCCCAGCGGAGGCCCAGCGCCTGGAGCTTCTGCCGCAGGTAGCTCTTGAGCTGGGGCAGGCCTCTCTGGGACTCCAGTTCCTCGAAGGGCAGCTGCAGGGAGAGGGCCGCAGGTGACCGCGGGCCGGGCGGGGCGCGTGGGGCTGCACGGGCGGGGCGGGTGCGCTCACCGGCAGGAGCTGGTAGCCCATCAGGCCCAGGTGCCGCTCCCGCAGGGCCCGGGAGCCCAGCAGGACCCGGCCGTCGCGGCAGAAGTGCCAGCGCTCCCGCAGCATCAGCACCACCCTGGGGACAGCGGCGGACAGCGGCTCAGGGCCTGGGCCCGCGCAGGGGAGGCCCCCCGCCCACCTCCCTTACCTCTGGGCGGGGTCGCTGGTGGTGGGCTGGGAGGCAGCGGGGCCCTGGGGACAGGGCCTGGGAGGGTAGGGTAGGAAGGGGTCCTGGGTCCTCACGGGAAGCACCGCGCCCGAGCTGCTGACGCACAGCAGGAAGTCTGGAGGGGAGAGAGGGCGCTGGCTTGCGGGCCAGGCTCTGTGGAACCAGCCCGCCCGGCCGCCCCAGCTCACCTGTGCTGTAGCCAGGGGGCACCGTCAGGTCCCGGCGGTATTTCTCCTCCCCCAGCAGCTGGCGCAGCCCCTCGGCTACTATGTCCTTGTGACTGTGAGGAGAGAAGCACGGGTAGCGGCGGACCCAGGCGCCCGGGCCCAGCCGTCCCCCCCAGCCCAGCGCCCCCGGCAGGGGCTGGGCTGCCTCAAGGCCTGGCGTTACAAGGCCGAGGCTCTTCTCTGCCGCCCGCGGCCAGTCCCCCCGGCCCCAGCTGCCCCGGCCACCTGTACTTGCAGCGGGCACGGTCCGTGATGAGAGGCTGGGGGAAGATGGGCACTTGCTGCCTTCGGGGAAGGCGGGGACCCCGGTAATCGGGGAGCTCCAGCTCCACGGCCGTGTCCAGCAGGGAGAGGTAGCGCCGCACGATCAGAGCGTGAGGGGTGCCTGCGGGAAGCGGGACTGAGGCTGGCTGGGCCGCGGCCCTGCGGCCCCTCCCCGGCCCTCCCGTCCGCGTACCACTGATGTGGCTGATGAAGCCCGGGGAAAAGACAAAGTGCAGGGCTCGGAAGGGCAGGCAGCGCAGCTGGCACAGCGACATCAAGATGTTGACGGTGGCCAGCGGGGCCACCCCCGCTTCCCGAGCCAGGATCCTCTCAAGGCAGGGCATGAACTGCTGTTCCAGGGGCAAGTAGTTCAGCCGCCCGAAGGGCAGAACCAACTTCTGTACCACCTGTGGGGGAAGAGCAGCGTCAGCCCCAGCTGCAGGAAGAGCTCCCGTTTTTAATGCGAGAGGGGCTCGCCCTGCGGGCTCTGGCTTGGGTCGGCGTAAAGTTCTCTGCCCTAACGGTCTCAGCAGAAGCACCAAAGCACAAGGGCCTTGAGCCCTGTGCACTTATCAGTCACCAAACAGTGACATGGCTGTGTGTCCTGCCGAGGCCCAGAGCAGGCCTTGGTGCAGCTGAGGGCACTGTGTGCGCAGACACCAGCACAGAACCAGGTGTGTGCTGGGCAACGCGGATGGGGACGGGGTGGGGGGGGCAGAGCAGAATTGCCCCCCAGGAAGCGGCCAATCAAGCCGGACAGAGGGCTGGGCCTGCTGGAAGGGCTGAGGCTGATGGGAGAGTGGTAGGCAATCCCACCTTGCTGCTGAGCTGGGCTTCCTGGACTACCAGGAAGTGAGCAATGGTTTCCAGAAGCTGGGGCTCCCGCAAGCGGTGCCGGGCCAGGTGCTGGGCCAGGAGCACCATCACGTGGGGGGTCAGTTCCTCTGGCCTGGCCTCTGTGAAGAACAGCCTGTCACACTGGGCGCACAGGCCAGACCACCACAGTCCAGATGACCCCACCTGCGTGCTCAGCACCCCCGCCTCCTGCACCCCTCCAGCACCTGCCAGGCTGCGGATGAGATGCTGCCTCGGATGCCGCAGGAAACGGGGGCAGCTCAGAGCCGCTTCCAACCTCTGCCCACCACACAGGACAGGTTTCGGAGGGGGTGGCGGCTTCGGAGGGAGGCGGAACCTTCGCTCCTGCTCCAGGGCATGCACCAGGGGCCCATCTGCTGGGAAGCCTGAGAGGCAGAGGGTCAGAGAGGGGGCAGTCCTGGTAGCGGGAGCTGCTCTCTGTTCTCATAGGGTTTAGTTAGTGACTTCCCAGCCTTCATCTCCGTTCTCGGGGCTGGAAGGCTGGCTAGAGTGCAAGTGGCAACACTGCAGGCATGAAACGCCACGTGAACGTGAGGTATCCAAGCAGTCTGCGGGGAAGGCCTCAGACAAAGGCCAGCAAGTTCTCATCTTGTGCAATGGTGACATCGTGGTGGCTTCCTAGAGCGCTACGTTAGGAGGATCTGGGGTGCCCCTAGCCAAGCTGATCGAAGGCTGCTGAGCTGGTGATGTCGCCGTGGTTGGGGGCGGGAGCAGCAGCCAGCAGGCCGGGGAAGGGGCCACTCCTGGCAAGGCCTGGGCGCTGAGTTCTGCCAGTGATCTCAATCCTCTCTACTCTGCCACTAACACCCGCCCCCAGGCCCATCCTCACCAAGTAAGACTGCAAGGTGCAGACACACATGGATGGTGTGAATGTCAAAGGAAGGGCAGTTTCGGATGATGAGCTGACTCAAGTCCTGCAGGGTGGCCTGCTCCACAGGAGGGGGCCGTGGCCTAGACCCCAAGAGCTGGCCCAGGCGATGAAGCGCCACAGGGTAGTGGTGGGCGCGCACCTTGGTGGGGTTCTGGCCCAGCCAACGCAGCAGCTCCCCTGGGCTCCTCGCCTGTTCCAGAAGCCGCTGCAGCCCCTGCACAGGGCCTGCATGGGGGCTTCCTCCAGGGGGCCGGTCCCCCCACTTGCTGGGCCCCAGACAGCAGGGCTGTACTGGAGGGAGCAGCAGCAGGCCAGAGAGCCGGGCAGTGGAGGCCTGGGCAGAGAGCAGGACCCGGAGCATGGAGCTGGGTGATGGAGACCCTGAGGGGCGGCCCAGAAAAGGGGGTGAGGGTTTCTCCCAAGGGGAGAGAGGTCGCTAAGCTACTCCTTGCCTCACTCCCCGAAGCAAAGGGCCCGGACTCCGGGCACCCCAGACTCATGTTCACCCCTCTGCTGGTCTCCCCACCCCGCCCCTCTCTGCTTCCTTCCACTCCCGGGAAAGAGCAATCGGAATCCTGGAGCGTTGTCAGCGCCGGGCACCGTCGGGGCAACTGCACATGCACTACCCGCCCCGACGCGCCTGCCACGCCCACGGGAGGTGGGCAGCGCCGGCGCGGCCCCCGCTTCGCAGGCGGAGAGACCAAGGCCCGGGGAGGTGAGCCCCGGGTCGCAAGTCGGGTCAGTGGGCGCGCCCAGCCCGGAGCTCCGCTCGCCCCGTCGGCGGCCCCGCCACCACCTCCCCCTCCCGCAGGAGGCGGCGGCGCGGGGAGCAGCGCGGCGGGCGGGCCGGGCTCCGGGCTGGGCGCGCCCACTTACCAGCGGCGTGACCTTGGGCCAGGGGCTGCGTCTCCCGGCCGGAGCCTCCTCGCCCGTGAGGCGAGAGCGCGGCGCCCGGCTCGCGGGGCGCCCGTGGAGCGCGGGCGCGCGGCCGGCGGCGGCAGGGGTCCCCACACCCGCCCGGCCCGGGGACGCCAGGACCCCGGGGCGCGGCCGCGGCGCCTACTCCCGCCGCCCTCCCGCGGCCCGGCCCGCAAGCGCCTCCCCTACATGGCTCCCCGGGCCCCGCGCAGGTCGCTCCCTCGGTCGGTCTCGGGGCCCGGGGGCCGGGCTCCCCCCGCGGCCTCCTCATCGGCGGGCCGCCGAGTCCGCCATCTTCCCAGCAGCCCCCGGAACGCCGCCCCGTCCTCGGCCAGCACTGACGTGGCTCCCGTCGGGCCCTGCGAGCCCGGGGCGCCGCCGGCCCCGCCCCGCTTCCGGGAAGCTGCGCGCGGGGGGCGGGGCCGGCGGGGGGCGGGGCCGGCGCGGCCTGGGCTGGGGGCGCCCGGGCAGGGCCGGCAGAGCCCCCCAGGCCCTCTCCGGGGGGCAGGGCCGCGTCCCCCCCGCGGGCCCACACAGGCAGACACACAGGAGGAGGGAAAACGTCACAGTCATTTAATCCGCACGCGTTTCCGACACCCCTCCGCGCCGCCCGGCCCCTCGCCGACCGCCGGCGTCCCCGGGACCCCAAAGGGCCCAACGAGCCGTCAGGGCCGGGAGTGCTCAGGCGGGACCCCGGGACGGCCCAGGGCGGTGGCCCGGCCCTGCCCAGGGCCCAGGCAGCGACAGCAGCTGCCTGACCCCGAGGACGCCACCGTCAGCGGCCCCGGCCGGCCGGCTGCCCGCGAGCCGCGGAGGTCACAGGGCGGGGCCTCCGCCCGCCCCCGGGGCGCTCCGCAGTGCAGGGCCGGGCTCCAGGGCGGGGGGAAGAGGCAGGCCCGAGAGGCCGGCCCGGGCAGACAGCAGCTCCCACTGTGGCGTGGGGAGCAGGGTCCGGAGGGGCCCGCGACCCCCTCGCGAGCTCGCGGAGGCACTACGGGCGGTACATGGCAAAGGCCAGGAGACTGAGGAGCAGGGTGAAGCCGGCCAGGCCCAGGGTGGCGGTCAAGGGGAAGAAGGGCCGGTACTGGATCTGGCAGTACCAGAGCAGCAGCAGCAGCAGCAGCAGCAGGGGCAGCAGGAGGCTGCCTATTTCCAGCCCGGAGGGGCTTGGCTCGGACCCCGGTGGGCAGGGGGGATGTGGGGGCCCGACCCTCGTGGACACGTGGCAGTGGAGAACGCAGTTGGGAGGGAGGTGAAGGCTGCCCAGCGTCTGGGTGTCGTCTCCTAGCAGCTGCCCTTGGTAGATGAGCCGTACCTGCTGCTCCCGGCCGGGAAACTGGGTCCTGAGGAGAGAGGGACCTGGGTAAGAGAGCAGGCCTCAGGCAGTCCTGGCCCCTGGCCCCAGAAACATACTCCCCCCTCCCCGCCACCCAGCTCACAGTCTCCAAGGGGGTGCCCACCTGCCAAAGGGGAACAAGTGTGCAATTTGGAGACCTCAGTTCGCTCATCTATAAAATGAGGGGGAGTCTCACATCTCCACGGCCCCTTCCAGGTCTTCACTCCCACCCCACCCCTAAACACTTCCAGTCCTCGGCCCAGCTTACCTTTTCAGGGAGCCAATAGTGTCGTGCGGCCAGGCCCTGGCCACCTGCTCTGAATCGTTGAGGAACTTCAACCGCAGCACTAGGGGCTCTTGGGGGGAGTCCGGAGGTGATGGTGGCATTGCTGGGAGCCCCGTGCTGGGCTCAGGCTGTGCCGCCTGACCTCTGTGTCTCAGACTGGGGGTCTCGGCTCCTGGGGCCTCTCCTCTGACGCTGTCGGTGACTGCCATAGTTTCACTGTGCTGTGCTGGTGTTGGGGTCCCTGATGGCTGGGGCAGTGGGTGGGCGCCCTCCGTGGTGTGCGTTGAGAACCAGGCCAGAGCCAGCACCAGAAGGCAGGCAAGCACGGCAAAAAGGACGGTCACTTCATCACCCACCCCTTCAATCAGGGCCATGGCACCTGCCTTGCCCGCTGCACTACCGAGCTGGAGAGGCACAAATAACCCATGAGGGGTGGGCTCCCGGGTCAAGGGGTCAAGAGCCCTCCGAACTCCACAGGCTCCCGGCCCCCCCACCGCAATGCTCCCAGTCCCGGGCCCTTCACCCGGGGCAGAGCGCGGAGGCTCCTTCCCAAGCACAAATCCCGAGTCCGAACTTTGTGTCACCTGAGTTCTAGGTCGCTATCCAGCTCCCCAGATCTTTCAAACCCTCTGGGGGGGAGGGGGGGAGACCTTGACCTTCTAAGCAACCTCTCCTCTAAATCCAACCCCCACCAAACTTTACTCCAAAGCATACGTAATTCTTCGCTTTACTTCATCCCAAAGTTCATCTCCCCCCACAGCCTCTGTCGCTGAAAGGGGAGGAAATGGGCCTGGAGGCGCCCCTTCCCCCACCCCGATGCCAGCCCCCGGTGCCCCCGCCGCGGCGCCGGCTGCCGGCCCAGGCCTCCCCACCCTGAACGTCAGACTCCGCCCCGGCAATCCCGAGCTCCCGAGGGCTGCCACCCCGCGCCCCGCTCGCCCCACCTCGTGCACTCAGACCCCACCCCGCGGCGGCGCCGGCGGCCGCCCCGACCCCGCCCGCGGGCCGACCCCGGCTCCCGCCGGGCACCCAAGCCCGCCCCGCCCCCCGCCCCCCGCTCCAGCTGCCCGCCCCCGAGGCCGCGGGCGGGCGGGCGCGGGCGATCCCGGGGCGGGGCCGGGGCGGCGGGGTGGGCGCGGCCTCGGCGCGGGGACTCACCGCCCGGCGCCGCCGGCTCCATCGCGGACCCTCGGGCACTTCCGCGCGGGAGCGCCGAGGTCGCCGGCACCTGGCGCCCCCCCGCCGCCCGGCGCATTGTGGGACTTGTAGTCCGGGCGGGCGCGCCCTCCGCCCCGCGGGCTGCGGCGCTCGAGCGGGCGCGCGGGCCGGGCCGGGCGGGGCGCGCGGGGTCGGCGCGGGCGGGCTCGGAGGCCGCCCTCGCCCCCGGGCTGTCGTGGCGGCGGGGCCCGCCCGTCCTCCCTCGGCACCTGGGGCGGCTGTCGCTCCGGAAACCAACGTCAGCCGCAGCACGTCAGACTCCGGCGTTTCCAGGGGGGACTCGGGGGAGCGCGGGGGACCCCCGCCCCCCTCCGCGCTCGGGTCCGCGTGGACGCCCGAGGCGCCCTGGGGCGCCCGCAGGACCCTGCCGCGCGGAGACCGGGGTCCGGGGGCTGCCCCGGCGGACGGCAGAGCCTCCCAGCCCTCGGGGCTCCTCGGGGGCTCGGCTGCCCGGTCCCCCCGCACCCCACTTCCTGCGGTAAGGCTGAAGGAAGCGTGGACTTTGGAAGCTGGCACGGACGCTGATCCTTTGTCCTGTGCTTCACAGCCGTGTGACCTTGGATCCCTCATTAAATCTCTTTGAACCTCAGTTTCTTCGTTCTTAAAACACACTTCACCGGGCGACCGTGAGAGACACGAGGGGTTTGTTAAAGCCGCGTGCGGACCGCGTCCGGGGTCTGTCCCAGGTGGAAATTTGCTCCCCTGGGGTTAGTGCCCCCTCCACCCGCATCTGGGCTGGGAAATCCGGCCCCTAGAACGTGACTCTTCAGAGGATGTCGTGCCCCAGCCTGGCCCGGCCCGGCCAGCTAGTTTCTGTGGGGTTTCCACCCCTCCTCTGGGCTCCTGGAGCCGCAGCCTCTCACATCCTGGCCTGTATAGGTCATTCTGGAATAAAGGTGATGTGAGCCTAGTATTCAAATCCATAGCACGTGCCTGCTTGTGGGAACAAGCACTCCGAGTGTTGCCTTGGGAATGTCAGTCTGGAATTGTAACATACAGAACTAATTTCCCTCTAGTTCCTTCCCTCCCGTTCATTCAGTTACTGTGCAAACACATATTAAATGTGTACTATGTTCCCGGCACTGTGCGAGAAGCTGGCAATACCCTGGCGGATCAGACCCTACCCTCGTGGCTTATATACAAATGGGGGGGCTGGCGCGCGAGAGGGGTAGGACAGACATGGGGCCAGGCCGCCAGCATAAAAACATGTATGGGGGCTGCTGGGGCCACACATTGGATGCTTTATCCTGAGCATCTCTCCTGGGAGACACTGATGCAACTTCTTGCTGTCCATTCTAAGCTTCTAGCAGAGATGCTAGGTACCGCTTTTAGACAGTGTCCGAGCCAGGGGTTCTGTTCCACAACACACCCTCGATGTGAACTGGTGATTAGCTTGCATCTGGTTCTTTGGAAGGTACAAAAGTTTAGGAATGGGGACTGGGCAGAAACTGCGGGCAACCGTAGCCTGGGTAAGGCCCGGGCACGGCCTGGAAGCCAAATGTATGTAAGAATGACACATGCCAGCGGACATGGGGGTGGCCCTCAGGCTGGGGCCAGTGCCCTGCACATGCCACCTCTTGTGGGCTGGGGAGGTGGGCGGCCAGCAGAAGTGCAGGCAGCGCTGGCAGTGGGATATGGAGGAACTGGGACACCGAGGGACGCTCCCTGGTCCCAGAAGGCCTAGACAGAGCGGAAGATGGACGAGGGGGTGAGGACGAGGGAAATTAAGGGCAGTGTGGGCTTTGGTGATTTTTGGGTGGGGGAAAGGTAGAAGAGCCCCCCCTCTCCACCTGCTCAGTGCAGGTAAATGAGCCCTCCCCAGCCCGGCAGGGGGGCTTTCAGGAGAGCCTGGAGGAGCGCGGACTGTTCAGTGTCACATACGAGCCCTGCTGACGAAGCTCTGAAAATAGAAGCCGGGAACCCAGATTTCCAGTTTCTGTGCTGCAGCGGGCAGCGGGGAGTCCAGCGGAGGGTCAGAAAGGAACCTCGGGTGCGGGGGGCCTCCAGGATGGCCCCAGGAACGGGAGGGCCCGGCCACCCGAGATCAGCACTGCGGGCAGGGTGCCGCGGGCCGAGTGGGTGGCCCCCTGGGCCGGCCAGTCACCCAGGCTGGTCAGCGCCCCCGGGCGCAGGGCACGGCCCGGAGACCCGCCCCCCGCCCCGACCGCGCCGGGGCGAGAGCGGCGGTGGGGCCGAGGGGGCCCGGGCGGCCGCCCCTCCCCGCGGGCCTGCCGGGGCCGGGTCGCGGCCAGCGCGGCGGAAGGGCCGGCGCGGTGGGAGGGGCCGGCGGGGGGGCGCGCGGGCGGGGGCGCGCGGGGGGCGCGCGGGCGGGGGCGCGCGGGGGGCGCGCGGGCGGGGGCGCGCGGGCGGGGGCGCGCGCGGGCGGGGGCGCGGGCGGGGGCGCTGCGCGTGCGGCCGCGGGGGCGGCGGTGCGTGCGCATGACGCGGGGGGAGGGCCCGGCGCGCGCCCGGCCGTTGTTGTTGCCGCCGGAGGCTGCTGCGAGCGGCGGGATCGCGGCGCCGGGAAGCGCCGGCAGCGGCGGCCACAGCGCGCGGCTTCGCTCCCGGCCCGGCGCCCGCGCGGCCCGATGCGCTAGCCCCCCGCGGCCCGGCGTCCCGGCCCGCCCGCCCCGCGCCCGCCGCCCCGCGCGCCGCCCCGGCCCCGGCCCCGGCCCCGGCCCCGGCCCCGGCCCCGGCCCCGGCCCCGGCCGGGCCCGCCTCGGGCCCCGCGGCCCGGAGCCATGAACTTCCAGGCGGGCGGGGGGCAGAGCCCGCAGCAGCAGCCGAGCCTGGCGGCGCCGGGGGGCGGCGGCGGCGGCGCGGGGGGCGGCGGGCAGTTCGGCGGCGCGGGCGCGGGGCCCGGGGGCGGCGGCGGCCCCGCGCAGCAGCTGGCCGGGGGGCCCCCCCCGCAGTTCGCGCTCTCCAACTCGGCGGCCATCCGGGCCGAGATCCAGCGCTTCGAGTCCGTGCACCCCAACATCTACGCCATCTACGACCTGATCGAGCGCATCGAGGACCTGGCGCTGCAGAACCAGATCCGGGAGCACGTCATCTCCATCGAGGGTGAGCGCCGGCTGCGCGCGGGCGGGCGGCGGGGTCCCGGCGCGCCCGGCCGGCCACGCGGCCTGCTGCTGCGGTCGGAGGCGCCGCCGAGCCGGCGTCCGCGCTCCGCCCGGTCCGGGGGCGCCTCGGGGCTGGGCGCCGGGCCGCACGGCCGGAGGACGCGTCTTCGGCTCCGGGGCGCGAGGGCGGTGGCGCCCCGGGGCCGGGTGCCCTGGAGCCGCCGCGGCCCCGGGGCCCGGGCCAGGTGCGGCCAGGCCGGGCCGCAGAGGGTGGGCGCGGTGGAGGCCCGCGACTGGCCGGGAGGTGGGGCCTCTCGGCGCGGCCCGGCCCTGCCCCGCGCGCGCTGGGGACCCGCGCCTCCCGGGGGTGGGGGGCAGCCTTCCCCGCCAGCGCCCCGGGCCTCGAGGGTGGCGCTCGCTGCGGCCCCCTCTCCCGACGCACGCCCCCTGCGCGCTGGCCGGGCCTGGCGTGGGCCTGGGGCTCTGCGACCGCGTGGGAGGCCCGGCCTGGAGAGCTGCGCTCTGGCCAGGTCCCGCGCCCGCCAGCCCCACGGTTACTCTCCGGGGAGCCTCTGGGGAGGGGGCGCTGGCCTCTGGACGCTGACGGGGACACAGTGCCGGATGTGGGGACCGGAGCCCCAGGCCACAGCGCTGCCCAGCGCGCCTTTCTCTGGGCTCTTGGGCCCTGGGCTGGGTGGCCAAGGGGGCAGAGGAAGCTGCTGGCAGATGCCCCGCAACCCCTGGTGTGGTGGGGCGGGCTGCACCACCGCGCTCTGGTGGCACGGTGACCTTTGAGCACCCGGTGGGCAGATGGGCCTCGCCCTGGGCCATCTGCTTCCACCTCCCGCTCCGTTTGAAGAGGGACGCCCACCAGCAGGTGGTGGGTTTGGCCGCAGTGGAAATGCAAGGAGAGTTTGAGGCCTTTGGCTGACTTGGAGCTGTGAGCAGCGGCCTGTGGGCTACTTGGGCCTCACAGTGAGGGCCCCAATTCCATCTTCCTCTCTGGGGGCTCCCTCTCAGCTTTCAGAGCTCCCCATGACTGGGGAGGGAGTCTTTGGTTTCTGGAGGAGTAGAAAGCCCCATTTAGAGCTGGGGGTGGTCCTGCCCTTTTGTTGGAACATTCCAGTCTGACTTCCTTCTGCCCTTTGCCCGGCTCTTTCTCTCCTCTCTCTCTAGACTGAGTTCCTTGTGAACTAATTAAGTGTCAGAGAAAACTCATTAATGTGGATCTGAGTAGATGGCCTGAATCACCATTGTGGCTGGGGACAGGGAGATGGCATTTCTGTGAGCCCCGGGGCCCCAAGGAGAGGAGATGACCAATTTTCCTCCCAGTCTGAAGGGGGTGGGGTAGAGGGAGCCGCCATTCCCTGAAGTTTCTTGGATGGAGGAAGTAGAACTTCCCCATCAACTCCGGGATTCCCCCCCACCCCTTCTTGGAGGGTGAAGACTGGGTGGGACAATCCCAGAGGGGCGACAGGACATCCAGGATGGGCAGGAGAGGCAGGCACGGGCCGCTTTGACATCTAACTCCGGTGTCCCTTACTGAGCCCCCGGAAAGCTCGAGGCCTCCGCTGGACATTTTTGCCCTGGAGGGCGTGATTCCTGGGACACGTCGGTGTTCAGTCCTGTCTTAAACACGACAGGCAGCAGGCAGAATTCCCCCCCGCCCAGCCCGCCCCCATGACCAACTTCCCCATTGTGGTTTGGAAGTACCCCTGTTCCCACTGCCTAACTGGGAAGCCGGGCAGCGCCACGGCGGAGCCTGGGACCTGATGTCTCATTGTCAGCAGGCCCAGCTGCTCCGCGCGCAGCCCTCCTCAGCACCCCTGGCCCCGGTCTCCCTGCTCTTTCTTGGCAAAGCCTCCCACCTCCTTCCTCTTTCTCCCCCTTTTATTCCATCCTCTAGCCTGGAACCCGTCTCTATTACCCACCTCACCCCTGCTTTGCCACTGTCGCCCCAGCTTTTCTGCTGTAGGCAGCCTTCAAAGGAAAAAAAAAAAAAACCAGAAAACTCCTTCTCCAGTTTCTTCTCTGTATCCTTCCTCCCCATCTGCCAAACCATATTGCCGCTGTCCTGCGCCGTCCCGCCTTCCCGTCGCTGGCGGCGGGGGGCCACTTTCTGGGCGGTTCCCTTGCTCAGGCAGAGCTGAGAGCCCCCCCACACCCCTGGGCCCAGAGGGCTGGGTCATGGGTGTTACATAAACAGGGCACCGCCTGGAGGACCGGAGCTTACCAGGGTGAGCTTCTTAGTGACAAAGGGTGACATTTCCCTAGGGGTTCATGAGCCTCGCCTCACTCTGGTAGTATTTGGGGACAGGATTTATTTGTCCTGGTTCTGAAGGTGACCTGAGGGGTGCTGCCAGGATCCCTCTGGGGTGAAGGAAGGGCAGCGGCTCCTACCTCCCTGTCCTCTCTCTGCTTCTCTCTGGCGCCTCTGGCCCCACAGCGGGGCTGAGTGAGCCGAGCGTCGCTGCGTCCAAGGCTTGAGACCATGCAGCCCCTTGTGCAAAGTTCCTTCCCCTCCAGAAGCCAAGAGAAGAGAAAACCTGTCTCCCCTGTAGTCTTAGGAGTGGAGCGGGCTGGCTGGAGCCAGGAGCAGGGGTCACCCCTGGGGAGACCTCAGCGCACAGCCAGGGGCCCGCAGGGCCTCCGGGAGAGCCTGCAGGGAAGGCCCTTCTGTGACTGTCTGGGGCCTCCGGGCTGTGTCCTAGAAAGAGGACAGCAGAGGGACCAGAGCTTCCCTCCAGGCGGGGACAGCCCAGGCCCGTAGAGCACGGGGACGCTGTGCCAAGTGGGCAGGCGCCAGGAGGAACTGTGGGGAGAAGGAGCCCCTGGGGCCCCTGCCGTGGGCCTGGGAAAGCTGGCTGCCCCCTGAGCAAGGTGCACCTGGAGGGACCAGGCCCCGGGGCAGGACAGGCAGGCTGGGTGCCAAAGGTCTCGCATGGAGAGCCTGGAAGTGGGCCTGGAGGTGGCCCGTGGCCATGGTGTGCCATATGGCTGCCACCGAGTGGGGCACAGGCCTTTGTCACCTGGATGACTTGCCCCTTTGTGTCCTTGGCGTTCAGGAAGGAGCGCTTTTGAGGATCCTAGCGGCCTCACCATCTCGTTCCCCTCCGAGGCTCACTCTTCACTTCCGTCCCCCTTGAGCCGGGCCTGGTGACAATCTGAGGGACAGAGAAGGTGCAGTTTTCCCTGTTTGGTTCAGATCTAGGCTAGAGAAAGGTGGTTCCCTGTCCCGGCCAGCTGTGGACCCCCGGCGTCCTGTGACTCCTCCGGGCTGCCTGCCTACCGAAGACAAGATTCGCATCCATTTTAGAACAGGGAACTCTCTGGGCTAATTTGTCCTCCTGCCTGCTCCTTGCTGGGCGTTGTCTGACCTGGTGCTAATCTGCCTCCTTTCCAAGGCTCCTTCCAAGGGAGCTGATTCAACAGGCCGGAGAGGGAGGCCCCGGGACCTGTGTTTGCCGCCTTCTGGGGCCATCCTGGTAATTTGCAGCCCAGGCAGCGAGCTCCTGCTGGGGACCGTTGCTTATTTAGGACTTTGCACAAAGGAGCTCTAGGAATTCTGAAAAGGAGGGTAGCCATGTGGGTGCTGGTGGCCGGGGAGCTGTGTTTGTTTCAGATGCATTTAGTTAGCTCAGCCCGCGAGGAGCACAGTGGAAAGCAGGCGGGAAGGTGGCGGGGCGGCGGGTGGGAGTGGAGTGGAGGGGCCGTGCTGGCACGTGGACACCCCTGGCAAAGGCAGGGGGTATGGGCCAGCCTGTAGCAGGTGCCAGCGCAGGGGGCAGGCAGGAATACACTGGTCGGAATAAGGTCCAGGACTTTAAGAACCAAGGGCAAAGGCTCGCGACCCCTCACAGTCAGAGGAGAGGGATGGAAGGCTGCAGAACCTCAGGTGGTGGCGAGAGGGACCCCCTCATAGAAATAATCCACACCCACTGAGCTCTGGCTCTGCCAGGTGGACCACACCGGGCAAATACGGTTGTTTTTGCGGCCTTGCTCTCTATTTAGTATGTGGGTAACTCAGAACTGCAGTTGACCTTTTAACAAGAGGCGAGAACACCCCACTTTGCTGTCAGAAATCTACCCGGCTGCTGCCACCCACTTCCCTCGACCGCTCACTCATTGTTTCACCAACAGTGAATGCCGGGCACGGGGTCTGCGTGCAGAGAGAACAGGTTTGCAAAGGGAGCAAAGGTGAGAGCCTGGTGGTGTTTGAGCAGCTGCGGGTTGGTCTGCGTGGCAGGGGCCTCGAGTCCCGGGGGGCAGGCGAGCAGGAGTCTGGTTCTGGGGTTTCTAATGCTCGATCCTGTCTTAATTCATTTACACCTCACCGTGTTCCGGGAAACCAGTGCAGATGGCGCGTTATCCTGCAGCACTCGGGTGTCACGGGCGGGTTGCAGCAGGCACGGGCCGGGCAGGTTGCCTTGCAAGCGCGTTCTCACGCAGGGCAGCGGCTGGGGCAGGCCCGCGGGAGGCCAGGTGGCAGGAGGAGCGGGTTTAAGAGCACTCAGTGTCCACAGGGGCCTTGGCTCTGGGGCCCTCCACCAGCTGTCAGCGGGTCTCTGTGCTCGAACCTCGGAGCAGAGGGAGCAACGATGTCCTCCGCGCAAAGCAGGGCTAGTCCGGGGAGCTGAGGCTTGGCGGGGAGGCAGGTGGCCCTGGGTGGTCCTGCGTCCCCATCAGCATCCCCTGAACACCGCGACCCCGGCCCCCCGCCCCCCCCCCCCCCGGAACATGGCCTGTCCTCCTTGTCTTTTTTTTTTCAATAGGGACTTACATTTATTTATTTATTTATTCATTCATTCATCCATTTATTTATTTATTTATTTTTGTGGGGCCCTCGCCGGTGGCCGGGGAACGAACCGGCGCTGCAGACGCTGCAGGCAGCCTCTCAGCCCAGCGCTCAACTGCTGCGCCACCAGGGGAGGCCCCCTCCTTCTCTTTTTAACACGTGGGTAACTCAGAACTGCAGTGACCCTTTAACAAGGGGTGATGACACACCCTCACAGTAAAGAAATCCGCCTGTATGTCGTGACTGTCCCAACACAAAGCCGCAGTCTTCCCTGCTGTGGAGACAGACGTCTGAGCAAGCCGCAGATGCAAAAGTAACAGGGCGCCCTTTCCAGGGGCCTTCCCCAGGCACTGACCCCACATCTGGGGGCTCAGCCGGCCGTCCCCATGGCCAGTTGAGTCGGTGAACCCGTGGCTGTAGGACACCGACTGTGTTTACTGAAAAACACCTGCATGGGAGTGGCCTGCAGGGTGCAGACCTTGCTGTTCCGGGCCCAGCTGTAGCCTGTCCAGACGCCTGCCCTGACCCCATGCTCACTCCCACCCACAGGCCCCCGGGGCCGGCACAGCTGACCTGGAGGCCTGGAGCCCCTGCTGCGAGGGTGCAGATACAGACAGCGGTGCCTGCTGGCCTTGGCAGGACCCGCAGCCCAGCCCACCGTATCTTTTCCCACCGGCCCTTTTCCCCCTCTAGTTTGCCGACGACACAGCCTGGCCCTTCCTCAGATGACGCCCCCGAGGAGGCTGGACGCCATGCGCTTCGGTGGCCAGGCTGCGCCCCACTGCGCCCACAAGGGCTGCTCAGGGGAGCGTCTTCAGAGGCAAACTAGGAACTGAGCTTGGGAAACTTAGAATGTGACTGAAGGGCCCGAAGGCCTCTTTGCCCTGCACGCACCTGCTGCCGCCTGTATCCCGCCTGCACCCCCAGTGGAAGTCCCTTCTGTGGGCAGCGTGGGCACGGTTGTGGCATAACGGGGAGAGGCTGGCTCGAGCCAGCCTTGAACATGTTTACACACTGAGAAAATCGGAATGAGTTTAAATGGCAAAAGGAGTGCCTGCTTGTTAGAACAGATTCATAGGCGGGAGGAAGTAGGATTGAGTCTACCCCACCACCCCGCTTCCCGCCCCCCTTCCGAGGGGCCCGCTGGCTTCCGATGTGCGTCCGCCCGCATGTGGCCGCTGTCAGCGACTCGATCGACTTGACGTGGTTGGTGCTTCAGGTGCCGGTGGGCGTTTTGTGGAAAAGCGCTTCCCTGGGAAGAGCCAGGCCCCCCAGATTCCCATCAGGCCCCCTCTTGCCCCCGCTCCGTAGCAGCTTCCTGCCTGGCCACTGACAGGCAGTGGGGACGTGGCAAGCCCCCCAGCCCTGGCCTGTGTGCTGGAGCCACATCCGGTTGCACCTGTGCCACTGGGTGACCCTGCCCAGGGGGATTCGGTCCACCCCTCTCGTCTCTGACTGCAGCACCCCATCCAGGGAGCACAGGCTGATCTTTGGGGGGCATCTGAGCCTGCTAGCACCCCCCCACCCCCCGCCTGCTGCCTGGGGTGCTCTAGCAGCTGGCCCTTCACAAGGTCCGGTGGGGGAGTGAGATTTCTGTGCCTCGGTTTCCTCATCTGAGATGGGGGTGTACCTGGAGGCTGGCCGACGTGCGCCAAGGCCGGGCGTGCTAGGGCGGCCGAGATGTGGGATGCTGGTCGCTGTGGTGCTGGCTCAGGTGCCCAGCGCAGGGCGGCTGCTTCGTAGGCTTCTCCCTCCCCGGATCTTCCCCTGGGTCTTCGTCCCCTGGGGACACATCGGGGAGAGGAGGACCCCGCTGGGTGCTGCCTGTTTTAGGACGTTTGCCCCACTGCTTTCCCAGCAGCCGGTCCCGTTTCCGGGGTGAGTCCTCCAGTTCCCTGCCCCCCTCCCCGGCGCCCCTGCCCTCCCATAGGTTAAAAAGGAAAAAACGATAAAGCGCCGTGAACTTCTCGCTCTGTTTGGTCAGAGGGGTGACGCCGGCCGTGCTGGTGAGAGCCGACGTGGAAAGGCCTTTTTCTGGTCTTTGTGTTTGTCTGATTTGGTTCCTCTCCTTCCTCTCCTTCTTGGTTCGTTCATCTTTTTCTTTTTCTTTTTTTTTTCATAGCTGCCTAGGAAGTAGTTCTTTTTTTTTTTTTTTTTTAAGATTTATTTATTTATGCATGCAAGAGCTGGGGTGCAGGCCAGAGATGCGGGGGCAGGGAGGTGAGAGGATTCACCAGAGACAGAGTGGGGAGCAGAACAGGCAGATTGACTGAAACACACTGCTGAGGGGAGCAGCGGGGAGACAGGAGAGGTCTGCTGCACCATGTGGGTTGCTCCCTGGCCGGCCGGGGATCGAACTCGTGCTGCAGAGGCTGCGGACAGCTTCACAGTGCTGTGCTTAACCCCTTGCACCACCAGGGAGGCCCCGGTTGTCTTTTTCTTACCCTCGTGGGGAGCTTGCTGCAGCGGACACTTCTGTTTTGCTGGACGTGAGCTGCCGTCTCTGCCCTCCGGGCCCTGAGCCAAGGGGACCCCTCAGTCCCTGGCCCCTTGGCTGACCTGCATGTGCTCTTAGGGTCTTGTGTGGAGTGTGTATTTCCCGCCCCTTCCCAGAGCGCCTCCTTGCCCCGGTGCCAGCCACCATGGCAGCTTCTCTTTTGCCTTTTAAAATTTTTTTTTTTTTTTAAAGATTTTTATTTATTTATTTGTTTGTTTGTTTATACAAGCACTGGGTACAGTCAGAAGCGCGGGAGGGTGAGAGAATTCACCAGAGCCAGAGCAGGGAGCAGAGCAGGCAGAAGGACCGAAGCACACTGCTGAGGGGAGCAGCGGGCGGCAGGAGAGGTCTGCGCGCCATGTGGGACCCTGCTCCAGTGGCCGGGGAGCAGCCGGGGATTGAACCGGCGCAGCAGAGGCTGCGGGCAGCTTCGCAACCCAGTGCTCAACCGCTGCGCCACTGGGGAGGCCCTCTTTTGCCTTTTAATTAGATGTTTTGGTGCCTTGCAAGCCCCGGGCCCAAGCAGGCGAGTGGGATGGAGCCCAGCTAGTCTCAGCTTTTGACGCGCACGCGTGTGTGTGTGTGTGTGTGTGTGTGTGTGTGTGTTGCATGGGGGTGGGACTGCTGGGGCACCTGCTCAGCTCCTGGGGGCCTCCAGCATCAGCCGCCCAGTGACAATTCCTGTCTCAAGGGCTTTTGTGTTCAACAGGCCCCGAGCCTGTGCTGGCCAGAGCTGTGAAAATGGGTCAGCTTTCTGTCATCACAAAGCCCCTTGTGCTTGGTTGTGGTTCTGGATGGTTCTACATTGGTGATGCCCTCTGTCAGAGCCTGTGGGCTTGTGGTTCCGACCTGGGCTCTGGAGCCAGGGGACAGGACTTGAGTCCCGGACCCGCCACTTTTTTTTTTTTTTTTAAGATTTATTTGTTTATGCATACAGGCCAGAGGTGCAGGGGGTGAGAGGGTTCACCAGAGACAGAGTGGGGAGCAGAACAGGCACATCTACTGAAAGACACTGCTGAGGGGAACAGCAGGCGAGACAGGAGAGGTCTGCTGCGCCATGTGGGTTGCTCGTGGTAGGCCAGGGATCGAATTTGTGCTGCAGAGGCTGTGGATAGCTTCATAGTGCTGTGCTTAACCCCTTGCGCCACCAGGGAGGCCCCCGGACCCGCCACTTATTGGCTGTGCGACCTCGTAGGCTCCTGCACGTCTCTGTGCCACAGCTTCCTCCTTGCTAAAACGAAGCACTGAGCCCCCAGTTCTCAGTGGGGTGTGCAGGGAAGGAAGTCAGTGGGTGCAAGGCTGTTGGACTATCACCATCCCGCTTCGGTGCTGGGGAGGGGCAGCTCTGTCTGCCGTGCATGATACTGTGCGACGGCGGTGGTGAGGAGTACGCAAGGGCGTGTGAGTGCCTGGCACAGGTGCCCACAGCTCCAGCTCTGCCAGCATCATTCCCTGAACCCCAGCCAGTGGGCGGGCAGCCTGGAGCTACAGTTTGGGGTGAGCTGGCATCGCCGCAGAGTTTGGGGTGAGCTGGCATTGCCTGGCAGGCTCTGGGGAGCCGTCCAAGTCAGTCGTTGTCTGAGGTTCCAGCTGCCAGTGCGGCCTCGGACTTGGGCTTGCCCTGAGCAGCATTCTGGCTGCCAGCGCTGCCTGGATGTGACTGTTGCTTCAAGCACTGCCTCTAAGTCAGCGGCTGTGTAGGTGAGTCCTGCGCACATTGGAATTTTCAAGTCGTCTTGTTAAGATAGTCAAAAAAGACGAAGTTGACTATTTTTTTGAAGGTTTATTTATTTATGCATACAAGAGCTGGGGTGCGGGCCAGCGGTGCAGGGGCGGGGGTGAGAGGACCCCCTAGAGACAGAGTGGGGGGCAGAACAGGTGGATCCACTGAAATACCCTGCTGAGGGGAGCGGCGGGGAGACAGGAGAGGTCTGCTGCTGAAATACACTGCTGTGGAGTGAACTCGTGCTGCAGTGGGTGCCGCTAGCTTGATAGCGCTGAGATTTTAACTCTGCACCACCAGGGAGGTCCAACAAAGTTAACTGTTACAGCGTATTTTATTGAATCTAGTATATCTGGAATATTATCGTGGCATGCTAGCAAGAGAAAATCGTCAGTGAGCTGTTTTATGCTTTGTTTTGTACTGAGTCTTCCAGTTCTTTGTCTCACGTCCAACGAGCCTCTCCTCCCAGACTGGCCGTGTTTCCGGTGCTGGGCAGCATGGGTGGCCCGTGGCTGCCGTCAGAAGAACAGCTTTCATTTTAGCCAATAACAGAAGATGCTTTTTGATCAAAACTGAACCCATGTCCTTTTTGTTTCACCTTTTTTAAAGTACTTAAGATTGTAGAATAATGCGCCTTTCATACATGCCCTGCCATCTTTCATTCATTCATTTAACAAGCGCCACGTCTTGAGTGCCCGCTGAGGCTGTGGTGATTGACAGAAGACAGATCTACTTACAGGTGCTGCTGAGTTCACAGCAGCTTTTTGTCTGTTTTCTTAGAACCTGGGCGTGCAGCCTCTGTTGTGAGGGTTTGGCCCCGAGCTGGTTAATATCAAGGGGTTCACGTATGGAGCCCAGTCACACAGTGCTGACCAAGGAGGCCAGGTGGGCAGGCAGGCCAGACCCCGCCCCTGCAAGGTGGACAAGAGTGCGTGTATCTGGGGGGGCTGTGTCATGAACCCTGAGTCTGCATCTTGGTGGGTTGGCCACAGGCCTCAGTGTGGCTCATGCCATTTCCGTTGGTGGTTCACCCCACATGGCTGCTGCTCGGGGTCTGTCCCCGCCCCTCCCTCTTCAACCCTCCCTCCTTACCCCTCCGTCGCCAGCCTGAGGATAATCCTGAGTTAGGGTGAGAGGAAGAAAGGCAGGCAGGAAACGTGGGCTCCCAGCTCCTTCCATCTCCTCGGGCTCGCCCACGAGTTATGGAGCGCCAGCGGGGCCTGTCCAGGCTCGGCGGAGCCGCCCAGCCCCTGACAGTGCGGTGTGACGGCCTCCCTGGCCGTGGCCTCACCACCCTCCTGCCTGCCGTGCTGGGCATCCTCCCGAGACCGCAGGCACCGCCCTCACTTTGCAAAGCCAGAGAGGGTGGAGGGAGACCCCAGGGTTCAAGGTCACAGTTGAGTGGCTGGGCCGGCCCTCTCCCAGGTGCTCACCCCTCCGCCTCTGTGGCCCACAGTAGAGGTGCTGGGCACCCCCAGCCAAGGTCATGGTGTTCCGGGGGGCCCCCTCCCTGCATTTCAGGCAGGGGCTGCATTTTCAAGGCATTTGTGTTTGTGCTTCATCCTTAGCTTCTGTGCATCCTTAGCTTGCGGTGCGCCGTGGCAGAGACTGTGGACTCTACACTTCCCCTTAGAGAGCTGTGGCTGCCACTGCATCCCCGCTCTCTCTCAACCCCCGCTGCGCTGTGAACTGGGGATCCCCTGCCCTGCTCAGGGAGGAGGTCATGGTGGACCAAGCCCAGGAACGCTACCTGCTGTAGCAGCCAGCGTGGGGCCCTGGACACCCGCCCTGGGTATGGGCGGGAAGGGCTCGGCCCTTTGCCCTGGCAGCCAGCAGGGAGCCTGGGGGCCCTGGACTGGGCAGCCCTTGGCAGGACCGTGCAGCCCCTCAGCCAGCTGCGGAGACAGGCCTCATCTGTGGTGCTTGTCCTCCAGCCTGTCACCGTGGGGGCCCAGCCAGAACCTGAGCCAGCAGGTTCTCCCCTCACCCCGGAGCCTGGCTCCTGGTCCGCAGTGACCCTCGGGCCCTGGCTCTTCCCCATGGCCTGGCCACACCGCAGCCTCAAAGGGGGTGTTACTGCCCTTACCCTGTGAGAAAAGAGTCCCACTGAGGCACCGACAGACGTGTCCCCCTCAGGCCCAGCCTCCCCTGGCCAGGCCCTTTGGGCCGGAGCAGCCCCCACTTTTGTCTCAGCTGGTGTCTGCTATACCTGAAGCTCCCCTCGGGATGTGGAGTCAGAGCCAGCGGTGGGAAGGCCAGGCAGGGACTGGCCTGATAGGTAATGCCTGACCAGCCACCGGGAGCCTCCCTGCATCTGCCCCCAGCCCCGGGCCCACTGGCACTGGCCCAGCCTTGGTGCTGCCCGACAGGTGGGCCCCAGGGCACAGGAGCACCAGGCAGGTGGCCGCAGCCATCAGGCCCTGAGGGCAAGGTCCCTGGTGGCTATGGGGGCGAGGGTCCCCTTTCGGAAGCCTGTGTCCTCGCTGTGGGGGAGTGTGGACAGGGATCCAGGGTGGGCCCACTTGGGCCTCCCTCTTGAGTGTCTTACGGGCACCGGGAGCAGGGGAGGGCAGGATGCTCGAGGCCCTGGTTGCCCTGCTTCTGTTGCTGCAGCCATGGGAGGCACAGGTCCCGCCCCGCTCAGCTGAGGCACACCCTGAGCCAGCAAGGGTTGACCTCTGCCCGAGGAGTCTTCTGGGGGGGGTGGAAACTCAGAGGGGCGGGGACCCTGGGCCCTGGAATGAATCGCTTCCCTCAGCTGTAAGAGACCATTTGTTTCCCGCCTTCTTGTCCTGTGAGTGAGCGAGGGTGGGCTGGGTGTGCCAGGTGTGTATCAGTTGTGTATCAGTTGTGTGCCAGGGAGCTGTGACTGGTGTGGGGCTGGGATGAGGGTGGTGGAGGTGGCAGCAGAGAAAGGTGAGGCCCCTCTAAATTCTTGACGTGGGGCAGGGGTCACAACCAGACTGGCTGCTGCACACCACAAACCTTATCTTTCCAGGGCGCCTCCAAAACTTGATCGAGGGCAGGGCAAGATTTTGTTTTTCGTTTTTTTAAAGATTATTTATACAAGAACCGGGGTACAGGCCAGAGGCGCAGGAGGGTGAACGGATTCACCAGAGACAGAGTGGGGAGCAGAACAGGCAGATCTACTGAAATACACTGCGGAGGGGAGCAGCGGACGAGGTGGAGAGGTCTGCCACGCCGTGTGGGTATCTCCGCAGCCGGCCAGGATCGAACCTGTGCTGCAGAAGCCTCAGACAGCTTCACAGCACTGCGCTCAACCCGCTGCGACACCAGCGGGCAAGATTTTCTTTTGCCACAGCAGGGGAAGATCCGAGCTGCCCTGGCTGGGCAGGCCCAGGCGGTGTGGCTTCTGCTGGGGACCACGGAACAGGTCCCAGGGCCTCTGTCACCGCTAAGCGCGCACCCCTGGCGGGTTTCTAAGGGTGACCCGGCTCCAGAGCTGCGTGAGCGCCGCCGCCAGACACTATTGTACCAAGTAGTGATTTTATTATGAAAATTGCCGGCGCCGTGTGTTTTTAAACTGTGCACACGAGCCACCCCACCACCCAACTCTGTGTGCTGCAGATGTCACAAGATTGACAGCTCTGACGGTGACAGGCGGCGCGGGGTTCTGAGCGCGGGGTGGCGGGATCAGATCTGGTATCTCGGGTAGAAGGGGCTGAGCACCCACAGATGCTTCCTGACGGCGAGGGGCTCCTGTGGTTCTGGGGCGGTCCCTGCAGGGTGGCCCCAGTTTGCAGGGGAGGAAACTGAGGCCCAGAGAATGAGCCCGTGGGTGCCAGTTCACCTGGCAGAGGTGCAAAGCCAGGACCAAGCCTGCACCAGGCCCAGGGAAAGCGAAAGCCTTTCAGACAGAAGAGCGGCGAGACGGACACTGTCTAATCTGGGAGTGGGGTCATCTCCGGTCAGCAGGAAGCCCAGACTCTGCAGATGGGCCCAGCGGACCCACCCTGCCAGCCTCTGAGGCCCGCTAGCCTGGGCCATCACCTTCTCAGGCACGCAGGATGCGGTCAGCACTGCCCGAGCCCCCCAGCAGTCCAGGGCGAGTCCTGCCAGCCGTCCTCCAAACAGGCACGTTCTCTCACAGGTCACACGGCCACAGCCCTCACCCCTCCACTGCTCTCCCCTAACCAGGGGTCCTCAGTTGCCCCCCGTGTCTTGGTATCGGGGTGGAACGGGGCCCGTCGTGACCCTCTCCCGGTCGCACAGCTCAGGACAGCGGCCAGGCCTCCTGCAGGGCCCTGCTCTGGCTTGAGACGTGCTTGCCGCTGGGCCTTAGTAGCCTCCTGGCCCTGGGGCAGCCCTTGACCCTGAGTGAGGCCTGAAGACTGGGAAGTCCCACCACTCACAGGAATTCCTCCCATCAGGCCCCATGGGGCTCTGCTTTCTGTGGTGTTAAGGGGGTAACTACCTGGTCTCCCCATCTGGAGGGTCCATCCCCTATCCTACCCCTTTGTAATATGTAATAACCTGCAGGGGAGGCGGCTGCTGTGGAGATAAATTGCTCCCAGCAACTTATCTCCCCAATGGTGCCTCAGGGACCCCTGCCTACTCGGTGACCCTGGGGTCCCCACGTGGAGCCTCTCCACCTCCTGACGTCCCCTCTGCAAGGCCTGGCTGACACTCCTCTGTCCAGGAGAGCGCCGTCCCCACGCGCCACCTCTGTAAGGCTCTTGTCTCGTGGATTTTTTTGCTACTATTGTTCAGGTCATCCATCTCACAGTTAGCAGATTTAATTCAACATTTCTGTTGAACAGATTGAATTTGCTTGCTCTGCCAGGACAGGGTCCACACGCCTGTCCTGCAGAGAATCCCACAAACCATTAAGGAAAAGATTTTTTTTTAAGGTAGATTTATTTATTTGTTTGTTTATTTATTTATTTATACAAGCACTGGGTACAGTCAGAAGCGCGGGAGGGTAAGAGAATTCACCAGAGCCAGAGCGGGGAGCAGAACAGGCAGAAGGACCGAAGGACACTGCTGAGGGGAGCAGCGGGCGGCAGGAGAGGTCTGCGCACCATGTGGGACCCTCGCTGGCAGCCGGGGATCGAACTGGCGCTGGAGAGCCTGCGGGCAGCTTTGCAGCCCAGCGCTCAACCACTGCGCCACCAGGGGAGGCCCTCTGCTATTAATTTATTAACAACGGTGTTTCTAGCCACACTTGTTTTTATCTGAGGTAAGCAGAAGAACTATTTTGGGAATTGCATTCAGAAGTTTTATAAAAAGTACAAACATACCCATAAGTGCATATTCATAAACAATTCAGATGTTGATTTTTATACAGAAGTTTCTAGAAGTCTGTTTTTTCCCAATTATACCTCCGAAAAAGTGCTTTGCTTGCTTGCGTTAGGCCTGATTATCATCATCCAAAGGAAGCCAATCGCGGGCTCTCAGATACAACATCTAACTTTCCTAAAGATTACGGACAAAAAGAAAATTCTCTTAATTTTGCACGGTTCCTTTAAATAATTGGCAGGCGATTTCTACTGTTAAAAGTTTTCTGGAGAAGGAAAAACAGCAACAACGAAACTACAAGGCCCACCTCAAAGGACAATTGTGTGAGAATTTAGGGATGTGCTGTGTGCCATAAAAGCTTTTTGTGAGAAACTTCTTATGCAGATCTGGTCTGCACACACAGGGGAGCACTCCTCGGCCATCAGAAAGACAAACTCAGGCCTTCTGTGGCCACGTGGGTGGAGCTGCGAGGGCTGAGCCAGCAGAAGGAGGGTAAATACAGGATGGTGTCACCGGTGACCTCAGGGTCAGGGTCAAAGGGTCAAATGAGGACAAACATTAAAGCCTGCAGACTTGAGGCGTCTAGAGCGAGGCAAGTGCGAAGGGGGGAGAGCACCGTGGACAGTGGAGGGGGACGGCGGCCACAGAGGGGAGCCATCCCGTGCTGTCAGGACGCGAGCCAGGATGTCAGCGGTGCTGTGATCAAAGAGAAATAATTAAAAAAGAAAAAGATTTTCAAGCCCCAGCCACACATGGGCAAAGAGCAGGCCCCCCGGGGGAGGGTGGGGGCCGGCCCTGGCGCCTCTGGCCACAGGAGCCCTCACGCCCCCGGGAAGAGCCACTCGAGGGCCGGCCGCAGCGGGGGAAGGTGGGCGGGCTCCCCGCCTGACCCGCGCACGGGCAGCTGTCCCCGGCCCTCGGACACACTGTCCTGCGGGGCCCGGGGTTCCCAGCCGCGCCGAAGCGCCCGAGGGGCCGAGCCCAGTGAATTCCGTCGGGACGGGGCAAACCCTGCACCTGCGGACCCTGAGAGCCCAGGCGTGAGGCTCCTCGCAGGGACCCGGAGGAGGGCTCGGGAGGAGGGCTCGGGGCGCAAAGGGTGGCGGGGGGACATCCCAGGTCTTGGAGTGAGAAAATAAATGTAAACAAACGTCAGACAGAGTGAGCCGGAGCCGCGTCCGCTGGGGGCGGGGTGAGCTGCTGAAGGCCAGGTCCCATGGAGGTGCGGACGGGAGTGGACGCGTTCTGGAAGCTTCTGAGTGCAGGAAAGGGAAGCGGGGAGGGGGCCACGAGCAGCGTCTGAGCGTGTTGTGAACGTGGTTGGATGCCTCAAACGAACCTTTGAAGAGCGGGGAGAGGGGCTGCCCGCCTCTCGTGCCCCCAAACCGCCCACCCCTCACCCACCCTGCCCGCGGGGAGCAGGCTGCTTGTGGAAGGGCTGCCCCAAAGACGTCAGGAGACAGGGAAGCGGGGACAAGCCAGGTGGCCGCCCCCGCCCCCGGGCCTTCCTGTGACCATGTCCTTCCCCCGTTTCCCACGTCCACGCTCTTCCTTCCGTCTTGCTTTTGGGGAAATGATGGTGAGAGCCGCTGCCCTTGCCGGGTAGAGAATCCAGCACGCTTGAAATGGGGGCGCCATGCGGCACCCTCAGGGCCCCACTTCCTTCCCAGCTCCATGAGGCTGGACGTTGGGTGTTGACTCCCTTCGGGGGACCGCTGGACCCCGACCTTTCCCTGGTGTCCCGGTCTCTGGGATCCCCTGTGTCTGGGGGTGTGGGGGGGCGCCAGGGGGCAGGGCTTTCGTCCCTAGCCTGCTGGGCCGGGCGGGCCACGGGTCTGTCTGCACGTCTGTCCCCGGGGTGGGGTGGGGGGCTGGTCCTCGGGGCTGGTGGCCGCGCACCTGTGTCGGTGGACGTAGCCGCCTCGCAGGTGTTGCTTTCCCTTTGATTACGTTTTCCTGGACTGTACCGGTGTTTGCTGTCGGGGATCTTTACGTTTCCTGAGCAAATCCATAACCCGATGAGCCTTGTTCTCTGCTGCGGTCGCCTCCTGGCGTGGCCTCCTCTGTGGCTTGTCCTCCCAGCTCCACACAGAGGCCCTGGAGGACAGCAGGGGCCACGCAGCTGGGGGCCCCTGGGTCAGCCACGGAGCACCTTCCTTGATGTCCCCCTGTGGGTCGCACGTGGGCACCGGCCACCAGGCCTGGTGCTGGGGTGGACCTGGCCTGAGAGCTGAGGTGGACCAGGCTGGCTGGGGTGAGTCTGGGCACAGGTGAGGGGAGTATTAATTAGAACCAGCTGCTGCTGGGGTGAGGCTGGTACCGGGTCCGTGGCTCTGGTGCAGGACACTCAGGTGTGCTTAGGAGGAGAACTGTGCCGTCGAGCCCGATGCATTTTTGGGGTGTCTTTGGCCCCGTTACGACTTAGCCGGTAGCCCCGTGCCAGTCCTATGCAGACCAGGGCCATGCTTGGCCTCACCACGGTCAGGCAGAGCTGGGTGGTGGCAAGGGACTCAGTGTATGTGTGTGGGGGGTCTGTTCCTCATGGCGCCAGGGCCCTGGGGTTCCACAGCCCATGGGACCTGTGGTTCAAGGGGTGGGCTCCTGTGCTCCCCACTACGCTGACGGCCTCGCGCCTCTGGCTACGTGGCGTGACAGCCCCAGGGGCTCCCCTTTTGCTGTCACAGCAACTGTTGTTCTGCTTCCTCCTTTGTGGGTGCAGGGTCTCCGGGGTGGGGGAGCTTGTAGTGTCTCCCCCTTTTTGACCCAAGGCTGGGAGGGCCGGAGGTGGGGACAGTGGGTGAGGAGGAGCCCAGGCCGGGGTGCCTGGTAGGAAGGCCCAAGGTAGGGGGAAAGGAATGGACGCGGCCGCCGGCTGGTGGGGCTGGGCTTGGCCTGTGTCTGCAGAGGACTGGCCGAGGCATGAGCCAAGGCCAGGGCTGGCGAGGCCCCAGGGCATGGGGCCAGCTCGGCCTCCTCAGCGGGCAGCCCCGGGCAAGCTGCCGTGTCTGGGGCTCAGCGCGCTCTCCGTGGAGTGTCCAGTTAGTGTCTAACTAACAGGTGCCCTGGTGGCTGCTGCCTTGCGTGGACAGAGCACTGAAGGGGACCTGGCCGGAGGCGGGTCAGAGCTGCCAAGGCCCATGCCTGCCCTCCTGCCTGTGCTCAGAGCCCAGCCCGGCAGGTGAGGGCTGGCTAGAGACGAAGAGACAAGATGAGTTTGGGTGGGGAAGGAGGCCTGGGAGGCCCCAGGGACTGCGTGGGGCACAGGAAAGAGTCTCTGGATGGGGAGGACGGGGCAGCCTCCCCTCGGGCTCCCGGGTGTGGGGCGGTGGGTGGGCTTGGCCTTGGGAATGGGCGGAGCCCCAGCTCCCTACTTCCCCCCACGGGAAGTTACCTGCCCACTTTCAAAATGTGTGCTGGAAAGCAGGCCCTTCAGATGCTTCTCCCTGAGACTCAATGGCCTGAGTGTGCCCGGTGACCCTCAGGCCAATTTCCTGGACACGCTGCGGGGAGCCGGGGCGACCCCCTCTTGGAGCACAACGAGCTGATTCTTCGTAAACTTTCGCCCCTTGTTCCTTCGTTAGCTCCTTGCTTTTGTAAACACAAGACAGTGCCCACTAGAGGCCGTCCGGCGGGTGGCAAGGAGTGTTGTCCAGTCAGTGCATCTGAGGAGCCACCCTGGAGGTGAGGCCACGCGCCGTGTCCAGCGGGTCATGGCGGCCGAGTGACGGACAGAGAACCTGTGGCCCCAGGGGTGGGTCTGGGCAGCGAGCAGTGTCTGTCCAGGCTCCTGCCGGGGTTTAGAGGGGGGCTGGAGTCGGGGTGTAGGTGGGGCTTTCCAGGCGGCCTTCAGACAAGCAGAAACTGCTCTGGCAGCTGAGTGGTGCTAGAGGTCACTTCAGGGCTGAGGTGACCGCCCACCTTTGCTGCCCTTCCTTTGACCCCTCCCACAGGGGACACCGGCGAGGGGGCAGAGCCCCGCGCTCCTCAAGGCCGGGGAGGGTCAGGCAGTGGGGTCAGCCCTGCCAGCCCTGGAGACCGTCCCCTTGGAGCTCCCAACCGCGTGCACGACGGGGTGCGTGGGGTTAGGATGCAGATTTATTCTCACAGCTCTGGCGGGAAGCCAGAGACCAGGGAGCCGGCTGGGCGGGGGCAGGTCGTGGCCACCGTCTTCTCTCTCCTGTGGCGTCCACCCTGTGGCCGGTTTCCTCTTCCTGCAAGGACTGGAGTCCCTCGGGGCCGAGGGCCGAGGCCCACCCTACTCCGGTGTGACCTCATCTCAGCGAATGACATCTGCGAGCTCGCGGATACCACATCAGGCCCCATGTGGACGCGGGCGCACAGCCCAGCCTCGCAGCGTCATCCACGCTCTGGAGAAAGATGGACGTGCCCTGGGCAGCCCGGGACGCAAGGGCTGCATCCAGGTCCCTGGACAGAGATTCTGGGACAGAGATGAGGCCGGCGACGGTGCCCACGCAGAGCTGCTGGGCTGCCCACCGGAGCCCAGTGACGAGAGCGGGTGCTGGCTTATTCCACTCTGGCTCCCCCGGCGGCTCCTTCCGCTGCCACCTGTGTCCAGCAGCCACGCCAGGACTCACCGCCACCCCACAGTCTCCGTCCAGCTTGTGCTGGACCAGAGGGGTGAGGGCTAGTCTGGGCGTGCCAGCTGGAACGGAGGCCCAGGGGGAGGGGGAGGCCAGCTGGCCCCCCTTGGAGGTGCGAAGGCCGCGTGATCCCCACTCAACTCCAGGACGTGTCCTGCCCCACCGCCCGGCCCCTTAGCACTGGTCTGTGCACACACGCTGGCCTGTGATTTTGTTCCTAGACTCACCCAGCCAGCCACCGCCTCTGAGGAGCCTGCCACCTCCTCCACGGAGAAGAAAGCCCGGGGCAGAGTGCATGCCCAGCAGACACCGTCATTCATTCATTCATTCACTCACTCACTCGTCCATCCATCCACCCAAAGAACCCCCCACTCCCTCACGCCCGCTGGGTTCTGGTGGGAACCATCAAACACTCCAGAGGAGCCCCCGAGGGGCGGAGAAGAGCACCCCAGGGTGGTGTGCTAGATGGGCGAGTTGGCCAGATGGGCCCTGGGAGGCGAGGGCAGCCTCCGCAGAAGCGCGACCTTCGTGGCAGCCGCAGGACCAGCAGGCACGAGCCCTCCCCCTGGTGGAGGCGGCCGGCGGAGCGAGTGAAGAAGAGGCTGCTGGGAGCGAGCACCAGGGCACTGGGCCGGAGCGTGGAGCTTGCTGGAACTGCGCCAGGAGGGAAGCTGGAGGGTGGCCCTGGGATGTGCTCGGCCCCCCCACCACCACCTCTGGGTGGGGGGGGGGCGGAGCCCACTGTGCTGACCACAGGTTGGAGAGTGTTGTGGGGGGTTTCCCCTAGAAGGTTCCAGGCTGTGCCCTTTGTCCTAGTGGAGAACACTGGGGTGGAGGGCTGTGGGATGAAATCTGGGCCTTCCCTGCTGTGTCTCCTGCTGTCTTGGGGACAACTCCCGAAACTTGAAGCGGCCTCAGGTCACAGTGTGAGTGGGAGGGTCGGGGACGCCTGAAAAAAACTGGGAGGCAGCCCAGAGTCACCCCCTTTCTCCAAGGACTTCCCAATCCCCAATCCAGAGACCAGTGCAGGGGACAGTTTGCCAGGGACTGTCTGGCCTCAGCAGCTCTGAGGGGATCCCCGCCTCGCCCTTGGGCCTGTGGCATGGCCACCTCCATCCATCTCGGCTGGGGTCCCCCGCTTCCCACCATGCGGTGGGCGCCCTCAGCTGCAGGGAGATGCTTTGCTGCCACCTTGTGGGCAAGAGGAGGCAGACCGCATTGGACCCGGCGCTGCCCCAGCCCTGTGCTGGGGGAGGCAGAAGCCGCCCCGGGTGCCCCACAGGCCACCTTGGCTTTCAGCCCGACATTTGCACCTCCTTATCTCCGAGCTCCCCTGGGGTGCGTCCTCTCAGCTGGGCACACCCGGGCACTTATCAGTGAATCAACCAGCAAATATTTGAGTGGAGAACGAGGTGGAGTTCCTCGGGGTCCCCTGGCAGGGTCCCCTGGCGGAGGCGGCCCTTTCCTCCCCCACCGCGGCGTCCTCAGTGCAGGCCGATGGCTTCTTCAGCGGGGGCACCCCGTGCGGGCGGCGGTGTGTCCCCCACACCCAGACACTGTCTCGCATTCGGTGTCCACTTCCTGGGCAGAGCCCCTGCGGCCACCCACCCTCCCACCGGTCTGTGCCCGGCGCGGGCGTGGGCAGGGGCCAGGCCTGGCCACGGCTGAGGGGCCGCCCCAGAAGCAGAGCGCAGAGCAGCGGCCTGGGGCAGCAGGTCCGTCCTCACCCACACCGAGCTTGCATCTTCACCTCCCAGCATCCGTGGGGTCCTTCAGCCCTAAGCCTGGTGCTTGAGAGGCAGAACTGGCACCGGGGAGTTTTGTGGGGTGCCGGTCCTGTCCACGGGGCGAGCCTGGAGCTTTGTGGGACTGGCACCGTGGGAAGGAGGGCCGTGCCTTGCCAGGTGGAGGCTCACCCCTGCCCGCGCTGCCGTCCCGCCAGGAGCTGCTCGTGGGACTCGCTGGCGGGCGCCTTTCTGGGCTCTCCCACTGGCTCCATACCTTGCCGGACGCTGCCGGACAGGCGTGCCCTGGTCCCCTTTCTTGGGTCAGGAGGGGTTCTGAGACGGAGTAGGAAGGAGGCAGCGGGGAGGAAGCAGAAGTTGGCCCCCATCTGGAACTGACCCCGCAGACCATTAGCCTGCGTGATGCGTGGGGCAGTGGGCCCTGCTGCGTCCCCTGAGCACAGGAGGCCGGGAACCCCCGGGCTGCCTAAGCCTGTGTGCATACGTGTAGGGGTGTGCACACGTGTGCACATGTATTGTGTGTGCAGCTGGGGGCCTTGCCCCTCCTACCCCACCCTGTTTCCCACTGACAGAGCCAGTTAGTTGGGTTCCAAAGCAGCCCACCCCCTCCCGGGGCACCCGGTCCCTCCTCCCCTGGTCCCCGCAGTGGCTGCCCTGGGGGGAGGCTTTGTGGATGAGCAGCCTGGTTATTTGAGGGAGGGGTAACTCCCTGTGTGTGGGCTGGACAGACAGACATGCTGACGGAAGTTGAGTGTGGGAGACTAACCCGGACACTGGAGTCAGGATGGGGCTTGTCCTGTCACCTGAAGCATCCTGGCTGTTACGTGGGGGCCCTGTCCTGAGAGGAAGAGGTCCCCCCAAGAGAACATGGACTCACCCAGGGGATCTCCGGGCTGCAGCTCCAGCCCGGGACTTGGGAGTTTCCGGCCAGGTTCTGCGGAGCACCTTCCCGGGCCCTGCCTTCCCCAGGCATTCCCCACCCCAGCCCCTCAGGAATGCGCCGCTTTTATCTGCACTTGGCTTCTGACGGTGCTGTGGAATTCTAAGGCTGAGGGGGACGCTGGCAGCCGGGGGCGCGGAGGGGAGGGCGAGGGCGCCTGGGAGCACTGGCTGTGCAGGGCCCTGCAAGCCCCTCGTCCTCCCACCTGAACTGGTTTCTCCTGCTCAGCCCGGGGCTCTGTAGACTGTGGTGAGCTGGCTCCACTCCAGGGCCTGGGACAGACGGGGCTGCTGTTGAACGCAGGGGAAAGCGCTGCGGGGCCACTCCCCGCCCTGCCCGCCCTGCCCAGAGCGGGCTGGGCCCTGCCCTTAACAAGCCCGGAGCAGCCTTCTGGAGCCGGGGGCCAGCGCTGCGGGCCAGCGCCGTCCTCTGCTCGCTGCCCACTTCTGGACGGGAGGCGAGACCCAGTGGACCTCCGGGGACTCGGCTGTGTCGCCAGGGCTGAATGGCCCAGAGTCGCCTTTTGGATTTCAGCCGCCCGCATTTCACAGCCGCCGGGCCGCGTCCAGCCACGGGCAGAAGAGCCGGCGGGAGCGCCAGCAAGTCAGCGTCTCGGCTCCCCGCCTCGGAACGCGGGGCCTGCAACTCAACGGGCGCCCTCCTCGGGGTCCCCAGTCTCCGGATAAGGAGACTGAGTCCAGGGGTCTCCGCGGCCGAGGCCTCCTTTGGGGCGAGCAGCCTTCCCGACCCGCGTCGCCTTCCCGCGGCTCTTCCCCCGGAGAAAGCGCGGATGGCCCCCTTTCCTCCAAAGCGGGGCCCCGAGGTGCTGCGCTGAGGACTGCTATTTACCTGGCCTGCCCTTAATGACGGCTGCTCACCTGCCTGCCCCGTCCGAGGAGGAGCCCTGGGCTGGAATTTCCTGTTTTCCGAGGGCTCCGGGGGCTGCCCCGGCAGGCCGGCTCCCCGCCGCCGTTCCGGGGTGTTCCAGGCCGGGCTTGCCGCCTTTCTCAACTGCTGGGCTGGCGCCCGGCCCCGCCAGGTCTGGACTTGCCGGCTGCGAGGCGGAGGAGCCGCGGCGCTCGGCCGGCCGACGCCAGGTGCCCAGAGGCCGGAGGTCCGTGCGCCCCGGCCGCGGCCCCGGCCCGGGCCCCGCCGCGCGCCCCTCGCCATGGGCCTGGCCCCGGCCCGCCGGCCCTGAGCATGGAGCGGGGCCGGCCGCCGGGGGACAGCTGCAGCCGGGAGCGGCCCGCCGCCTGCCGCCGCGCCCTCAGCGTCTGCGACTCGCTGGACCTGCGCGGCGCCCCGGCCGACCGCGCCGCCGCCGCCCTGCAGGCCGCCCTGTGCGCCGCGCGCGAGCAGCCGGCGCGGCCGCGGAGCGTGTGCTCGGGCGGCCCGGGCCCGCCGCCCTCCGGCGCCCGCGGCCTGCTGCTCGGCCTGCTGCGCCCGCGCCCGGGCCGCCGCGGCGCGCCCGGCCCCGCGCCCCCCGCGCCCCCCGCGCCCGCCCGCCGCAGCCCGCCCCGGGGCGCCCCGGCCGCGCGGCCGCGCCCCACCAGCATGACGTTCCTGGAGGTGAACCGCCTGGAGCTGGCGGCCGACGCGGAGGCCGCGGGCCTGGGCCGCGCGGGCAGCGCGGGGCTCCTGCGCGGCGCCGCGCCCTGGAGCAGCCAGCGCTGGCCCGGGCTGCGCGGCGCCCCGAGCGCGCGGCGCGGCCTCCAGGCGCTGCGGAAGAGCTTCAGCTTCCGCCTGCGCCGCGGCCAGGAGCTCCGGCGCGCCGAGTCCGGGCCGCTGCCCCGCGCGCGCACCCGCAGCGACGGCGACGCCGCCGCCCTGGGCGCCCTCGGCGGCCCGCGCCCCGCGCCCGCGCCCGCCCGCCCGCGCGCCGCCGGCCTCTGGGCGCTGCTGGCCAGCCGCTTCCGCCGCCGCGCGCCCCCCGCGCCCCCCGCGCCCCCCGCGCCGCTGTGGAGCCGCCGCGCCGCCGCGGCCCCCGGGCTCCTGGGCGCGCCCCGCGGTAAGGGTCGCGAAGCCGGGCCCACCGGGGAGAGGGGGGTGCGCGCGGCCGGGGGCCCGGGGCGGCGGGGCCTCCCTCTCCCTTGGCAGTGGCAGGGCCGTGGGGGCCGCGGGGCCCCGAGCACGTCTCTTGCTGCGGCCGGCCGGGGCGCCCCTCTGGCTGCCTCTGCAGCTGAGCGGGGGGCTGCTTGGGGCCCCGCTCCCGCGACTGCTTGCAGCGGTCACGCCGGCCCGAGAGGCCCAGGCCAGCTGCCCGGATGCTGGCGGCGGATGTCCACTCCCACCCAGAGGCTAAAGGCGAGGGGGCCGGCCACGGGGTCGCTGGGACGCTGGAGACACCCCTTCCCTGGGACACTGCCAGAGCCGGGCGGGGCCGGCCTGATGCTGAGACTGGAGCCTGGGCAGGGACCCCGGAGGCGGGGCCTTGGGAAAGACGGGGTGCAGGCCTCCCGAGGAGGGGCTTGGGGGGAGGCTGGGCGGAGTCCCCGGCTCCCAGTCGCCCCGCCCCTCAGAGCAGGGCCAGGTGGGGCCCCTCCCTCTTCACCCTGGCCAGGAATGCAGTGGGTGGCCCCACCCTGCCTGGGGGAGCTGTCCCTACTCGTCGTCGCAGGAGGCTGTCCCCCGCCCAGCTGCCAAGTGCCCAGCCGGGCATAGGTCTGGGCTGAGACCTGCTGGGGTGGCCGCTGACCTGTGCCTGGTGTCTGGGTACTAGGTGGCTCAGGTGGGGACACGTGCTTGGCAGGCGCAGTCAGAAGAGGAGGGACCCAGGTCCAGGCTAGGGCATCTGAGCCCGCACCCCTCAGAGCCTGAAAGAATTGGCCTCTGTCCTCCAGGATCTAGGGGGGCTGGGGTCCCCACTGCGTGGCACTGCCCCCCAGGAGACAGCGGGAGGTGGGCAGTGCCGGTGTGGGTGCCACCCGGTCCTGACAGGCCCATTCTCTCCCGCAGACTCATTTGTCAACAGCCAGGAGTGGACCCTGAGCCGCTCGGTGCCGGAGCTTAAAGTGGTGAGTGCGTCCTTGGGGGGCCGACCGCCCTGGGGCTGGTGGATGCTCGGGGAGCGAAGGGCCTGGGCGTCTTCCCGCCCCCGACCCCTGGTCCTGCAGGCCTCTCCCGAAGCCGCCTCCTCCTGACCCTCCTCCCTGGCCTCGCCTCACGCAGTCTTCTCCCTCCCACCGCCCGGCGCTGACGTGTTCTCCCCACCGCCTTTCCCGCAGGGCATTGTGGGGAACCTGTCCAGCGGGAAGTCGGCCCTGGTGCACCGCTACCTGACAGGGACCTATGTCCAGGAGGAGTCCCCCGAAGGTGAGCAGCACGGGCTGGCCGGGTGCTGAGGCCGCCCTCGCCCCTTCCTCGCCTCCTGCGCTGTGTGGGGCTCGAGCCCCTGCCCTTCTCGGCCCTCCTGGGGGCGTCTGCTCGGCTCGGTGAGCTGACCGTGCGTTCTGTCCTAGGGGGTCGGTTTAAGAAGGAGATAGTGGTGGACGGCCAGAGCTACCTGCTGCTGATCCGGGATGAAGGCGGCCCCCCCGAGCTCCAGGTGACGCTCCTGCCCCGCCCTCCCAGGCGCCCTCTGTCCGGGGTCCGGGCCCAGGCGAGGGAGTAACTCTGCCCCATGCCCCTAGTTTGCCGCCTGGGTGGACGCGGTGGTGTTTGTGTTCAGCCTGGAGGATGAGATCAGCTTCCAGACGGTGTACAACTACTTCCTGCGTCTCTGCAGCTTCCGCAATGCCAGCGAGGTGCCCATGGTGCTGGTGGGCACGCAGGGTGAGCCGCAGGCTGTGGGCTGGGCAGGCCGGGTGGGGAGCCTGGCACTGGCCGGCCGCGTGTGCAGGCCACGAGCCCTCTGGTGCGCCTCTTGCTCTAGCCACACTGCATGGTGCCCCCTCCGCGTGGTGACATGTCCACATTACTTGTGGAGAGTGGCTTGCTCGCTGCTGCCAGGCCGGTGGCAGAGCCGAGATACGGCCGAACACTGCGTTCTCGTGCTAGCGCCCTCTGTGCAATGCCCTGCGCCCGTGGCCTAAGTCAGCCCCGCCTCTGCCCCCAACAGACGCCATCAGTGCCGCCAACCCGCGGGTCATCGACGACAGCAGGGCCCGCAAGCTGTCCACTGACCTGAAGCGCTGCACCTACTACGAGACCTGCGCCACCTACGGGCTCAACGTGGAGCGCGTCTTCCAGGACGGTAACTTGGGCGTGGGTGGGACGCCCCCAGAGCCAGCGGGGCCAGCGGGGCGTGTGCTCTGGGGGGCGGCTCTAAGCTGGGCTTCTCCCTTCTCCCCAGAGGGGTAACTGACTCTGCTGTCCCCTGCAGTGGCCCAGAAGGTAGTGGCCTTGCGGAAGAAGCAGCAGCTGGCCATCGGGCCCTGCAAGTCCCTGCCCAACTCCCCCAGCCACTCGGCCGTGTCCGCCGCCTCCATCCCCGCCGTACACATCAACCAGGTGCGCCAGCCGCCCCGCCCCTCCGCGCGCACTGGGGCTCTCCCCGTGTGTCTGCTGCGTGTGCCCCTCGTCTGTCCTCTCACCTGGTGTGGAAGCACTGGCTCGGGCTCCATGCCACCCGCACGACTGGCCTGGCCTCTTCTGCCTGCGCTGACCACCTCCCTGCTCGATTCCCCTTCCCACCCACTCATCCCAGCCCCGCAGCCCCCCAGCTCAGGCCGCCCCAACATTGCTCTGGATGGCACAGTCAGAGGGTTAGGAGCCAGGCTGGGGGACGAGAGGCCTTCTCTCGGGCCTGCTCAGGACTGGCACCTGTCCGTGGCACTGGTGCAAGCTGTGGTGGGGGACCACGGTGTCTGCACTTGGAAGGGCGGTGCTTGCCCCGGGAAGATGGATGACCTTTGGGGCAGGTGGGACTGTGGGGTGGGTGTCCTGCTGGCGTCCTTCCTGTGATGCGCCTGGACACTTGCCACTCTGTGGCCGCACCGCCTGGTTATTTGGGCCCTTGGCACCTGGGCAGAGCCTCCTTGTGGCCCACACTGGTCACTCCTGTCTGCTGGACTGATGCCCTGAGTTGGCACAGAGGCACTCAGTCGAGTGACCAGTCACAGCCGCTGCCGTCCCAGGGCGACCCCTACCCCAGGCCTGCCCTGCTCCGCCTGTGTTCTGATGGCTTCTGGGTGCTTTTCCAGAGACCCTCCCTTAAGGACTTCCAGAGGGCAGTGGGGTTCCCCCAGGAGCTCCACGTGGAGCAGGGGGCGTGGTCTCTGAGCAACTCTGCCCTGCCCGTGGGGCCAGTGGCCCAGGCGGCTCCTCTAGCTCCTGCGGGGGCTGGGACCCCTAGGAGTCTGGGCAGTGAACAGCTGTGGGCAGTTGGGGTGGCCCGTGGGACAGGACGCATCCTGAGTCCCGAACAGGCACAACCGTGCACCATTCGGGCTCCATCTTGGAGCTCTCGTCTCTGCCCTCCTCCCCCGTCTCGCTCACTGACGCAGGCCCCGCTGTCCCGCAGCTTCCCTATCACCCCGCCTCGAACAAACCTTCTCCCCGCACCCCGAGCCCCACCCTCCGCATCCTGGCCATAGTCACCGACCGGGGGCACCAGGGTGACCCGCCACCTGCCAGCCCGGCTTGCTCACTGCCAGCCTGTCCCTGACCCCACCCTGCCTGTTGGTCCTGAGTTAGCTCCTTGGTGGGCACAGCGGACCCCCCGCCCACCCTAGAGGGGCCACCGGGGCGGAGATGGATCTGCTGGCCTCCAGGCTGTGTGCCCTCCGCCCAGGGACCCTCCAGCAGCTTGTGGCCCCTCTGCTGCTCCCACACCGGGTTCCTGGCCCTGCCCGCTCGCTGCCTGCCTCTGCCCCAGGGCCACCCTCAGCAGCCCTCTCTGTCTTCAGGCCACGAATGGCAGCAGCGCCTTCAGCGACTACTCGTCCTCAGTCCCCTCCACCCCCAGCATCAGCCAGCGGGAGCTGCGCATCGAGACCATCGCCGCCTCTTCCACCCCCACACCCATCCGCAAGCAGTCCAAGAGGCGCTCCAACATCTTCACGGTATGTGCGGCGCCCGCCCCGCCGGCCTCGCGCCGGCACCGCCAGCAGGGCGCCCGCAGCCCCGCCACACACGGGCTCCGAGGGCCGCGCCAGCCCCTCCTCCACATCGGGACCTTCCAGCCTTGCTCCCGGTCCACAGGGCCTTCCCGCCCAAGGCAGAGCCACATCCGCCCTCCTGCCCGCCGCACGCCCTCCGCCCGCCCCCTCTGGGCTCGAGGGCTCCCCGGCCAGCCTGACCAGCCTGACCCGTCCGTGGCTCCGAGCCCCCACCCCTGACTGGCACTTTTGATGAGGCCCGAGGTGAACTGCCCGCAGCTGCTCCGGGGTCAGCGATAGAGCCAGAGTCCAGGGTCCCACCCGCTTTCCAGGCCCTCGAGGCCCAGCCGCCTTGGTGATGGGGCTGAGACGGCTGGCCCTGACCCCCGGCTCCTGAGGCCGTTCTGTGCCCTGCTGCTCCGTCTCCACACCTCCTCCCCGTACGCCTTCCACCCGGGGTCCCCACACCCAGTGTCTCTCACAGCGCCCACCCCCAAACTCCCTTCTCCGGCCAGGACTTGGCTGGGCCCCGGGGGAGTCTTGGGTGAGACACAGGTGGGTGAGCCGCGGCCGTGTGGCTTCGCAGGGGGCCACCCTGTCGTTCCTCGTCACTCCAGTGCCTTCTGAGCAGCCAGGCTGACGTCAGCCTGGCCCGCTCTCCGCCGCCAGGCCTGGCCAGGCTCTCAGGAACCCCCTGGCCGGTGCCCCCAGGCCTTGTCATTCATTCTCGCTTCCGCCCTGCCCAGCACCCTCCTGCCCGGCCTGCCTGCCTCCCCCACCTGTGCCTGCCCTCGCCCCTCCCTGGCCATGCTGACTGACCCTCTTTCTGCTGACAGCTGCTGCCGCACACTGCACCCCAGTCTGCCCCTGCAGAGACCCCAGCTTCTTGTCTCTCCCCTTCTGCCCACTGAGACCCTGGCTGCCTGCTTGTGCCTGTTGCGGGGACTGCCGTCGCGGCCGGGCGCCTGCCCCCTCACCGCCACTCTCAGGCCCCCACTGTCCTGCTGCTGGCGCCCGGGCGTGTGGCCGCCCCGTGCCCGGCCCGGCTCCGGGTCCTCCGGCCTGGCGCGCCGCCCTAGCTCTCCGCTCGCTGCCTGCGTGCTGCGCTCCCGCCTGCCGCCCTCGCTGCGCCCCGGCCCGGCCTCCGCTCCCAGCCCTTCCATCTCTCCATCGTCACAGCGGCGACCTTATTTTTTCTTTCCATTGTTTCCATGGTGACCTCACTTGCGCCATTGTCCCCAAAGCGGCCTCCAGTCGTGCCGTCTCTAGGGGTGCATCTCGGGACCTCCCCTCTCATTGTTGCTGTCGGGGCCGCCCCCCCACTCATGGTCCTTCCCAGCAGAGAGAGCCCTTCCTGCTCTGTGGCCGGCGCCCTTGTGACCCCCGCTGGACGTGGCCCCTGGCATTCCCGTCCATGTACTTCATGTACTCATTTTGTCGTCATGCTCGCCCGGCTACCCCCGGGGGTGCCCCTCTGGGCTCCTGGGATCCTCTGGCGGTTGGGGGTCTCTCGGCTCGCCAGCCTGGCTGGGGCGGGCTGCACCCCACTCTCCCTTGACTGGCTTTTCTGTCTGGGGACCCGGTGGCAGCGATCCCGTCCACTCTCCTCCTCCCTGGGCCGAAGGCATAGAGGCCCCGGCCCCCGGGACAGGCCCCGGCCGGCGCCGGCCATGGGGCTGCGAGCGCCCTCGGCCCGGGTCTCCCGCTCCTCTGGCTGCGCCCCCGCGCTGCCCCGCAGTTCATGACCCGCCCTGTGCCCTCGGCTCCTGGCCTCCGGGGAGAGCAGAAGGGCTGCGGGACTCTCCCCGCTGAGATGCCGCTCGGCCTCCTCCTCCTCCTCCTCCTCCTCCTCTTCACCCGCTGCCGCCTGGGTCTCTGCCCTCACCAGTGCTGACCGACGTGTGCGGGGCTTGAGTATAACTTGCCAAAATCTCTATTCTTTCGATATTTGCAGATATGTGCCACTGTTTCCAACTTTTCATCAACAAAAAGGCCTTTCCAACTCCTTCCAAATTAGAAGACCAGGTGGTGACACAGCACCTCTGGACATTCTCCCCTGTGCGGGCCGGAGGCGGGCCGGGCCCTGGGACTGCTCTCAGATGAGAAGCGGCCGCCGTGCTCCCCACTCCAGAGACCCACAGGAACCTTTGTAACTAACCCCACCCCCAGGGAAGGCTAGGAGCGCTGGAGCCCACGGCGGGGGGCTGCCGGGGACCAGGCCCGGCTGGAGGCGCTGCGCCAGGCTCGCTGCATGGAGAAGAAGGGAGCTCGGCCCCACGCCCGGCGCGGGCCAGCGCGACGAGGCCAGAGGGGCGGGCGTCCTAGCGCCCGGCAGGCCCCGCCGCTCCTGGGGGAGCTTTCCTGTCCTCCCCTCCTCTGCTCCTTCCTGCATGGACTTCTGCGTTCCTGCTCCGCTCCACCCCGCCCCGGAAGCCGCCGCCGCGCCGCGCTTGCCTTTCCCCTCTTTGGCCTCCCCGTTTCCTAGGATCCGCATCCGGGCGGGCTCTGCCCCAGGAGCCTGGCGGGCACAGGGCCTCGTCGGGCCTCTCTCCTCTCTCTCTCCATCCACTGTGCCCCTGGGGCCGCGCCGGCCCGCCCGGCCGCGTGCCATGTGCCGCGTGGCGTCCGGGCCGCAGTCGGGCCGCCGCCCGCTCACTTCCAGGCTCGGCTCCGCCCGGTGTCGTGCCCCGCACTCCCGGCCACCCCCAGCCCACCGTCCACCTCTCCTGCCCCTCCCCGTCTCTTCTGCCCCGGCCCCTGGGCTGCGCGCTCCTCGCGCCCTCAGTATTTCGTGTCCTTGCTCTTTTGTAAGGGGCGGGCCCGGCTCAGTGCCCTGTGCTGCTCTGTATGGTGCCGTGTGTAAGAATAAACCCGTTGGAATACTCGTGGTCTCAGTTCCTTCCCGGTCCCGCCGCCCCGGCCCGCCCACCGCTAGGGCCTGTCCAGGAGGAGGGAGGCCGGGAGGCGGGGGAGTCCAGGTGGGCAGCCGTCCCGCCCGCCCGGCGCCGCCCTGACACGCCGCTTCTTTTCTCTTGCAGTCTCGAAAGGGCGCCGACCTGGACCGCGAGAAAAAGGCGGCCGAGTGCAAGGTGGACAGCATCGGCAGCGGCCGGGCCATCCCCATCAAACAGGTCAGCACGCTCTTCCTCGGTGGCCCCCAAATCGCTCCAAGATGCTCTTTCTGGGGCCTGTTTGCTGAGGGTGATGGTGGAAAGGGCAGGCCCTCCCCGCCCAGCCTTAGTCCCTATCCAGACCGCGCCGCTCTGGCGGGTTGCCAGGTCTGTGCCCCAGCTGTGGTGGCACTGGGCACCCCCTTTCTGAGTGCGCGGTGCCCCTGGTACTGCCGCATCACCACCGGGGGGCAGCAGAGAGCCACTGCCGTCGCCTTCCAGCCAGCGGCTCCGAGTCTGGGCCCAGAGCTGGGAAGCCAAGCCTGGCAGGCCCAGCGGGAGGATGGGCCCTACCCCACCTCCCTGAGAGGAGAAAGACACCCCTAAGCTAGGGCATTTGGACGCTGAGGGCCACCCCGGTTCCTTGTGCCGCAAGAGCGAGCGCGGTTGGTAATAGGAGCTTAGCTGCGCTGCTCCTCCTGTTGCCCCCGCCTCCGGCCTGAGGAACTGCTGGCTGGGCCGGGCTGCCCAAAGCCGGGGCTCGCTGGGCCCTGCGACTGGTCCCGGCAGGCCCGCACCCCGCTGAATGATGGCGGTGCTGCTGAGCTGCGCTGGGCGGGCGGGAACCAGGAGTCTCTGGAGCCCAGTCCAGAGGTGCCCACGGGGCTGCCCAGGGACTCGGGCTGGTCTGTGTGCCCACGGGCTGCTGGGCTGGGCAGAGAACTTTATGGGAGCCGCCGGCTGGAGAGCGTGTCTGCAGGGGCTACGAGGCCGGGGTGGACCACTGAGGAGATGTGGCCAGGCACCCGAGCCCAGTGGTCAGGTGCGGCCTGCAGGCTGAGGCTTCCGGGTCCCAAGGGCAGTGAAGTTGGGGTGCATGTGTTGAAGCTGGGGGTTTCAGGTCCAGTCAGAATGGTGAGCTGGGAAGGAGTCAGGGTCGCAGAGGGCAGCGTGGACACCCTCACGGCCCGCGTTCTTGCTGCGACCCTCCCTGAAATGTCACCGCGCTGTCCGGCGGGAAGGCTGGGGCAGAGCTGGCCTACCTGGAGGCCAGTGGGGAGCCCTGGGGAGGAGGCAGCAGCCAGCCTCCTCTGTCCATGGGTGTCTGGGTGCAGAATCGGTCCCCACAGACCTGTTGGTGGTGCGAGCCCGTTGCTCGGGGCAGACTCGGGGCGCCTGTCTCCCAGGCGCTCTCTGGGCGGGTGCACACACAGCAGTTAGTTAGCAGCAGAGTTACCTGGCGCCCTCACCTGGAGATGAAGAGCCCCCAGTGCTCCCCTTCCTGTCTGGAGTGGAGTGGCCCCACTGACTTACCTGTTCCCAGAGTCCCCCACGTGCAGGGGAAGGGGAAAGGGGGGGCGGGTGTGAAGGGTAAGGGTAAGCCCTGTGTCCTGGCACCGGGTCTGGAGCTTGGACTCTGGGGTTCTGGCCTGGCAGGGGTCAGCTGGGTCGCTTGGCTGTCATAGGCCCCCGGGAAGGAGCGTGGTGCCGGGCAGGAGCCCAGGTGCTGGGCGCAGCGGCCACACGGGAGTGGGGAGGCACCTGCCGTCAGGGGGCCTCCTGCCGCTCTCCCTCTCCCTCCGGGTGGCCGTTCCCCTGCCCGCTCTGGGCCGACCTGCTCCTTTCCCGGCCCCCCACCCCTCCCTCCCCTCCCCCCTCGCTCCTGCTGGGAGTGGAGATTGCATTTCAGTTGCCATTTGCATTCCCAATCAATCCGGACTCCGCAATTAAGCCGGCTGGCGGAGCTGGGAGGGAGGCGGCGGCGGGAACGGGTCCTCTGGGGGCTGTCGCCTCCGCACCGCTCCCATTCCGCCCCAGATTGCTTCCTGCTCCGCGGCGCGCAGCCGCCGGCCTGGGAGGGAGCAGGGACCCCTGGAGCTCCTCTTCCCTCCTTGGAAGCTCGAGGGCGGACGGCGGCCCTGCGGCCTCTGCTCCGCGGGCGCAGGGGCCACGGGGTGGCGCGGGGTGGCGCCGGGTGGCCGGGAGTGGGCGCGGGAGTGGGCCCGGGCCAAGCCCCGGCCGCCCGCCTGCGCTGCCCTCGGCCGCCTCCCCACCCCCGCCTGCGAGATCATTACCTGGCCCGTCATTACCTGCTTGCTGGGCTGCCCCTGAGGCGCCAGGTGGAGGGAGGGCTCGCTCCTGCTCCCGCCCCACCGCCTCTGTCTCACCCTGGCCCCCGCCCGGCCAGGGGAGACTCTGGCCATGAGTCCCTCTTCGCGTCTGCCTGAGGAAAGCTGAGACCCAGGCAGTGGGGCCACCCCTGGGTGGCAGGAAGGGCGAGCAGCAGGAAGGGGCAGGGCTCTGCTCCAGGGGCTGGTGAGCAGAGACGCCAGTGGGCGGTGGAGCCCAGGAGCTATGGGAAGGGGGTATCACGGGGGCTGCCCCCTGCAGGGTCTGCCCTGGGGTCATTTTCCTTCATCCAGGGAGAGGGAGTTGGTCTCTGTCCTATTTCTGACCTGTGAAGGGGCAGGGGCCAGGCCCAGAGGAAGGTCACCAAGGGCCTTCTGGAATGTTCCAGGCACCCTGTGGCCCAGCACTTGTCTCCAGCAGCTCCTGGCGAGGATGGGGTCTCACACTGAGGAGAGCCCCAGCCCCAGGGCTGTGTCCTCAGAACCACTTGAGACAACTTAGTGCCTTTTCTTATCTTCACCTCAGCCCCAAAGTCGGGGTGAGCGGGTAGGTGAGACAGGGGACCCTGAATCCCTTTTCTGCTCATTATTTCAACAGAGCAGGGACGGGGTGTGTAACGGCATCGGGCCCAAACCCCCCCCCCCTCCCCCCCCGCCCAGGACAAGCTGGGACAGCAGCTTTCTCAGCTCACCCTCGGTTGCCTCTTCCTTGATACCTGTTGGGCTGGGCCTGGTGCTTCCCTCTCCCAGTTACTGCTGATTCTGACCCCCGGGCCCACGACTGGGGGCTCTTCCCCTTAGGAGTTTGTCTGGGACTCTGCAGGGAGCACTGCCCTGTGCCTGGGAGGAAGGAGCTGGCAGGGGGAGGGTGCCTTCTGGGGCCACATGGACTGGGGGGCAGGGGCCGGCCTCAGTATATCCCACCTCCTGCTCGTCCAGACCCCATCCCGAGTCTTCAGCTGCTGCGGTCTGTGGCTGGGCCAACCCACTCTCTGCCTTGGAGGGAGTCTGGGGCATTCCGGGGGCAGCTTGGGGGGTTTGGCCTAGTTCTGGGGCTCCCACGGAGGGGAGGCCAAGGCCCTTCTGGCATCTCCAGTGCAGGCCGTGGAGTGCTGCGGGGTGCCGGGAGGCCCGTACAGTTGCCCCTGTGACTGACGTGCCACGAGCCGGGTGACAGAGGACCCCGTAGGGGGTCCCAGTACCTGGAGAGGGCGCCCCCGTCACTTCTGGTGGGGACTCCGCGCCCTGCGGCCCGGGGGCGGCCCCTGTCTCCGACCTGCCCTCTGTCCGCAGGGGATCCTGCTGAAGCGCAGCGGCAAGTCCCTCAACAAGGAGTGGAAGAAGAAGTACGTGACCCTGTGTGACAACGGCCTGCTCACCTACCACCCCAGCCTGCACGTGAGTCCGGGGGCGGTCAGGCAGGCACGGTCCTTGCTGGGGTCACAGGGCTCGTCCCCCTGGGAGACCGTATGGGGGCCAAGGCTCGGCTAAGGCCTGCATGGAGCTGCGTGTGGCCAGCCTGGGAGGACACGCACCACCCGGCCACTCCGGGGCCTCCACGGCCGCAGGAGTCAGGGCCGAGCCCACTCCCACGGCGTCGCAGAGCCAAGAGCCTGTGTGCCCCGCTGTCTCTCGTGGGCCTGGTGGGAGGACGGACACCGAGAGGCTGATCCCCTTAGGGCTGATGGGCCCGCGAGGGCCTTGCCTGCCCCTCTTGGGAGGAGGGGGTGGGGTAGGGGTGTGTGGGGGTGCGTGGCCCCTGTGGCAGCCCCTCCTCCCTCCCCTCACTGCGTGGCTCCAGCACAGCTGTCACCAGAATCCATCTCTGTCACCACCCCACTGTGGGGCTAATGAGTTCTCCTGTGAAGCCCCTCGAGCACAGCACGTGGGCCGGCCCCACCCCCGGTCCTGAGGCCCAGGGCCTGCCTCAGAGGGTCCCTTGCTGCCTTTGACTCTGTGCGAGGTGTCAGGGTGGCACGACCCCAGAGCTGCTGGGGCCCAAGGTCCCAGCACTGCGTGGGGGGCCGGGCCGCTGTCCTGGCCGGGGCTCAGCGGCCCTCCCCCTTTGCACCAGACACCAGGTAGGGACCCTGCTGAAGGGGGGCCGCACCCAGGTGGCCACTGGTGTTTGGTCCGATGGCTCCATGCACGCAGACCAGTCCCGCGTCTGGTTAGGGCGAGGAGGGTGGGCGCGTCCTGCCCGGGCCGGGCCTGGGTCCCCTGGCTGTCTCCCCACACGCCCAGCACCATGGCTGTGCCTCTACCCTGCGGGTCCTGCCAGCAGCTGACCTGTTCGCAGCTCCTGGTCGTGCGTGGGGCGGCCTCAGGCTCCCCTTTGAGGGCCCCTCACCTGGTCCTGCTTGGAGCTGGCCCTGCCAGGGGGAGCACGGGAAGGTGGCGTGTGGCGCGCGGTGTTGGCTTAGGAGAGGTGGGTCCAGGCCAGAGAGGACGCAGGTTCACGCGAGACTCAGCCGCGGTTGCACCTGGAGGCTCAGCGGCGCCTGGGTTTCCCCGCGTGCGCCAGGGCGCCCCCTCTGGACTGGCGGGGAGTGCTGGAGCGGTGGGGGCTGGAGAGATGGCGGCTGGAGCGAGGGAGGCGCGCGTTGCCAGGATTTAGGCCTGGCGCGGGCGTAGGGGGCCGAGGCCAGGCTGTGTCCCTGTCCCGGGCGCCCTTGCAGCCGCACCTGTTGCTCTGAGTGAGGCTCGGGGCGGGGGCTGCCAGCCTGCGCGTGCGCTGTTGCCAGGTGAGTCTCAGTGGCAGGCCAGGCCCATCCTGAGGGTTGGGGTGAGTGCAGGGCGCCCCCGCGGGCCAGCTCCCCTGGGCCTCAGCTCTCCATGGGCTCCCCGCCGGCTTCATAGTAGACACGCACGTCCCTCTCCGTGCTGTCCGCTGGGAGGAGCCGGCCCCACCTGTAGACACTTGTTGTTTGGAGGACGGAGTCAGGCTGGAGAGTGTGTGGTGGGGGCTCCAGTTCCCCGGAGCTGGGCCTGGGCTGGGGAGCAGGGTCCAGCTCGTGCCCCGCAGAGGCTGCCCCTCCACCGACCCTGGCCTGGGAGCGGCCCCCGGGGCTCTGCATCCGCGCTGCTGGCTCACCTGCCTCCAGCTTCCCTGCGCCATCTTTATCCAACCTGAGCGGCAGGTAGGCCTCCTTCCTCCCGGCCAGCGGCCCGTCCGCGGCAGGAGGACCCCCGCCAACTGCAGGCGCGGGTGGCTGTCCCGGGCGGCTGCGGGCCGCCCCGCCGGGGCTCCTGGAGGCGGCGGCCGGCCGGGTGGGCGTGCGGAGGAAGGGCGCCCGGGCCTCGCCTGGCCCCAGAGAGCCCGCCACAGCCTCCCCCATTTTGCAGCCAGCGGAGCCATTCACACAATCACCTTCTGTTAATTCTATCTGCAACATCAATTAAATTGTTTGTAGAAACTAATTGAATGTGGCTTAATCACACATCTTAATAGCTTTCCACGCTCTGAACTCGTTGTTAATTCCAGTAATAAAACGAGATGAGAACGCTGGCTGGGTAATTAGCGAGGAGGCTGGGGAAGAAATTGCTGTTTGATGGTGGGTAATAAAGGCGGCCGTGGTGACCGCTCTCCTGAGCCGCTGCCGCCGCTCCCGGTTCTGCTGACGGAGGGAAACACTGGCCACAGACGTTCTGGGCCCTCGGCGCTCTGGGCTCCCCTCCGCTCTCCCCTGGGGCCAGGCGCCCCGAGGCGGCCAAGCTGGGGCGCACCCTGCTGGCCCGAGCCTGTGGAGCCTTAGCTGCGTCCTCCTCCTCCTCCTCCAGTTCCCGGCTTCTGGGCCCTGGAGCTCGGCGCGTGGGGTTGGCTCCCCAGAACACCCCAGGCCCCGGCCTGGGCAGCCCAGGGCTGCTGGGGCCTGAGAGCTATGGCGGCTCCGACCTCCTTGTGAACTGGAGCGGCCCGTGCCGGCCCCGGGGAGAGGCCTGCAGCTGTGCCTTCGGCCCCGCCAGCTGTTGACAGTTGTCTGGAGCGGCCTGTCAAGATGGTGTGGGGCCGGCCGGGCGGTCAGAGGCCCAGGAGCGAGGGAGTGGGGTGTTGGGGCTTGGAGTGGGGCGGACCGAGACAGGAAGTCCCCAGACACCAAGCTGGAGGGGGCCCTCGCCTGGGCCCACGGTGTCCCGGTGCCCTGAGTTTGCTGGAGGACCGGGAGGGCTCTGCGCCTGCGTCCTTCCCAGCCACTGGGGCGGGGCCGGGGGCTGAGGGCGGTATGGAGCCGTGCTGGGCGTCCCCAGGGGCAGGAGCTGGGGCTGGGTTCTCAGTCACGTGGTTCTGTGCTGGGGACTGCAACCCAGGGGCTGGGGCAGGGCTGACCGAGGCCCTCAGCTTCCGGCACAGGTGGGGCAGGCGGGCACGGTAGCACAGTGCCTCAGGGAAGGGAGCACCCCCGTGGCCCCCAGGGTGGCCCTCTCTGGCTGGCTAGGCTCCTCCAGCCCCCTCTGAAGGGCCGCTACCTACCAAGGTGGCAGAGCCACTTGCAGAGAAGCGGGGCCTCGCTGGAGTGGATGTGGGGTGAGGCCGCGGGCCTCTTCCTCCTTGCGGTCCCCTGCACGTCCCAACGGCCCGCCCCGCAGTGACACTTGTGACAGTCGTGCAGGGGGAGGCTGGTATTTGGTGGTTTCCTTGTTCTACCTTCATGTAGGCCCGTGTCATCTTGGCTCCTGGTGACCCCTTTCTACTTAATGTTCTCTTGGGCCCCTGGTGAGGCACCCCATGCTGGCCTTGCTCTTCTAAGCAGGAGACACCATCCTGTTTTCCGGAACTAGAGGGTGAGGCCAGGGAGGCCCGGGGACAGGAAGGCTGATGCTTGGAGCAGGTGGGGGCCAGGCATGGAGGGTACACAGCACAGGAGTTGGTGGGTGCCTAGGAAGCCCCCGGGATGCAGACGTCCAGGTGATCCCAGTCGTTGGACTTCCAGCCACAGTTGAGTAGGCGTCACGGCCCAGATTCTGCTCTGGAGCTGGTATTTTGGGAGCTGCAGCGAGGGCATGGGTTGGGAACTTTGGAGGAGCCCCTAGAGTCAGGAGTGGGCAAGCGGGGGCCCACAGGATGGGTTACCTGGGGCGCCGGAGGCAGGCTCTGCGCTGCAGCCACGCGCTGCCTTCCCCCCCGGCGGGGTCACCTAGCTGCTGCTCCCGCGCTCTGCCCCCGCCCCCAAGGCAGGCTGAGGTCCTGGCTCTACCTGCTGACCTGGGTTTCGTCCCCTGTGAAGCGGGCATAGATGCGTCTCCCGCCGCAGGGGAGGTGAAGGTGACGGTGCAGCACGGGGCTCAGGGCAGAGAACCCCGGGCTGACTGCAGCGGCGAGCACCGTGTTGGCCCGTGAGCCCTGGGCCTGTCTGTCCGGGAGGACGGCCAGCAGTCCAGGCTTCCCTTCAGCTCTGCCCGAGACTGACGTCAGGGCCATCTGAGCACAGGTCGAGGCCCCGGCTGGCAGGGGAGCTCCTGAAAACGGGGTTCACGGGCATGAGTCCAGCCCCCAGAGCCCGTGGGCCATCACACCTCAGCCAGCTCTCCCCTGGGGCCCTGTGTCCCTGCTCCCTCTGGGCCGAGCCCCTGCTCGGCAGGTGAGCCCAGGTGTGACCCAGGCTGGGAGCGCCTCTGGGCCTTGCTCTGGCGGCCTCTCCCTCCCGCGCCCCAGCAGCTCCGAGGGGGCCAGGCGCGTGGGTCGGGGCACCCTGGGCTGCGGGGGCGCAAGGCCTGACGAGTCCTTCCCGCCCTAGGACTACATGCAGAACATCCACGGCAAGGAGATCGACCTGCTGCGCACCACCGTGAAGGTGCCCGGCAAGCGCCTGCCCCGCGCCTCGCCTGCCACAGCGCCGGGCACCAGTCCCCGGGCCAACGGGCTGGCCTTGGAGCGGAGCAGCACCCAGCTGGGCCCAGGTGAGGAGCTGGGGGGAGGGGAGCCCGCCGGGCCTGGGCGCCCGGCTCTGGCCTCGCGCCTCGGGGGCCAGATGATTCCACGAGGGCACCTGCGGGTGTTGGGGCCCTCGTCCCTGGACCTCTCTGCCCGGTGAGGCCGAGCAAGGTGAGGGGGCGCGGCCAGGGTCAGCCGGCACAGGCCCGGCGTCCGCGGCACGGGTGGGGTTCGTGGGGTTCTGCTCGGAGGGCCGAGGGCACGGTGCGGCGCGGCGGCTCGCCCGGGTGCGGGGAGCAGCTGGGTCTGGGCCTGGTGGGGGCTGGAGGGAAGAGGCCCAGCACCTTGGAGGCTCCTCCCGCTGCTCGGCCCGCCGCCCCTCCTTCCCCCAGCGCCCCGAGTCCCAGCCGCCTGGAGGTGGCTCCTCTGGCCCCACTGCCCGGGTCAGCTCTGAGCCGCTCAGGTGCTGCCTTCCCAGGAATAGGGGTGTTTCGGGTGCTTCTGCCCACCAGCGTGTGGGAGTCCCCGAAATGGATGGGTCAGACCGGAGCGAGCTTGCGCGGTGTAAAGACTGCCGGGGCAGGCAGGGGAGCCCGGTGGTGTGTTCAGGCTCCACTCCCCGGGGGAGGCCTGGGAGGCCCAAGGCTCTGCCGCAGGCCTCTGTGGAGGTGGGTGCCCCCATTTTACGGATGGGGCCCCATAGGCTCAGAGGGGCAGTGCGCCTGCCGGGGGCCGGCGGGGGGGCTGGGGTGTGAATCCAGGTGCGTCTGGCTGGAAAAGCTGTCCTCTGGGTCCCGCGTCAGAAACCAGCCCTCGCTCGGGCAGGGGCTCTGGTGGAGGCAGGGGAGGAAGGGAGCTGAGAATGAGAAAGACCACCGGCTGGAGCTGGGGCGCCCCCGGCGGCGGGGGGGGGGGGGGGGGTGCCCCCGGGGTCCTCGGTGCTGTCTGAGCCGCAGGGAAGTCTCCAGGCTGCGGGAGGGAGACGCGAGTCGCCCCACCCCCGGCCTGGGGCTGCTCGCGGGGACCAGAGGAGGAGAGCTTTAGAGCCCGAGTGGGGGGCCCCCGAGTGGGGGGCCCTGCCTGGCCCCTGCCAGCCCGGGAAAGCTGGGCTGTTTCCCCCCAGAAAGGCGTCCACACAGGCCGCGCTCCTGGGCCCGATGCTGCTGCACCTGGGGAGAAGGGGTGCAGCAGTCACCCACACACTCACCAGCACCCGCCAGCACTCCCAGCGTTGCTGCCAGGAGCCCATGGACGGGCGTCTCCGAGCCCGTGTCCCTCCGCCTCACGCTGACTCCGACCTGGCGCGCGGCTCCCGCTCACCGGGCGATGTTAACATCTCATTATCTTTGTTACTGTAATTACATTATCCGCTGCTTTATGCAGAATTACCCTCCGAGGACTAATTGATGGCTCCATGTTTAATTCATTAATCATTAGCATCAAATTCGACAATTACAGTGCACACTGATTGTGGGATTGCAGGCGTAATGAGGGGAGAATTAACAAAGAAAAGGGAAAGCACTTTCCCCTCCCTGGGGTTTTGGGCTGGGGGCTTGGGGAGGAAGTGGGGCCTGTGAGGTCTTTGGGTGGGGTGAGGGGTGGGGGTGAGATTTGGAGCCCGGGAGGTGAGGGGCTCCCCGGGGGGCCCTGCAGGAGGGAGGGAGGGCCTCCCAGCCCGAGCGCGGGGCCTGTGAGGGGAGTGGGGGGGCCTGCGGAGGCCCCAGCGCGGTGTGAGGGGACGGAGATCCCTGGCCTGGCCCCCCCCCCGTGCCCACGTCCACTAAGGAGCGCTTGCTGTGTGTCTGGAGCTGCTGGGCGCTGCTGCAGCCGGACAAGAGCAACAGGAAACGCCTCCACCTTCCAGTGCCGCGCCAGCCCCAGGGCGTTCCTTCACCTTGCAGTGGTTTCAGCTGGGCCGTGAGGCTTCCAGAGCTGGGCCTGTGTGACTGGGGCTGGCCCTGCCTGGCTTTGTCCCCCCAGGCCCTGTCTCCGCCCCTCACTAACCAACACCCCGGCCCGGCCCCTCTGCTGCCTCCCGGACCCGCGGGCCGCCCGCCTCCCGGCCCAGTGCCCCTGGCTCTGTCTCCCCCACACTAGGTGCCGGCCCCGGCAGGGGCCCCGAGGCCCCCGGCTGTCCACACTGGCCCTCCACAAGGGTCTCGGGCCCGGGAGGCAGCCCGCCGCCCGCCGCCTCCACTGCCCGCCTGCCCGGCCTCGGTTCCCCTTGGCTCTGACGTTCTTCCCTGATGGGAAACGAAAGATTAATTTTCTCCAGCCCAACAGGATAATTACTAATACTAATTAGACATAATTACTTGAATTTGATACACTTATTTCTCGTCAGAATGGCAGCAAAGCTGAGGCAAAGCAAATGGCATCTGTGGACTAGCGCGAGGGGTCGGGGCCCGACCTGGGGAAGGGGACGGGGAGGGGGAGGGTGGCCGACGAGCAGCGCCTGCCCCGGCGGGCTCCCCGGTCACAGAGAGGGGTCGAGGTGTGGACCTCTGTTCACAGAGGAGGGGGTGCCTCCTAAGGCATGGGGGGCCCTTGGGAGGCCTCTGGTCTTCCCACAAGCCTGGGCCCCGAGCCTGGTAAACGCAAGATCCGCTGGTTGCGGGGCAGCGTCCTGTGGGGCTCTCGGGCTCTGCCGCAGGCCTGTTTTCCAGAAGTACAGTGTGCCCCTCCCGGCCGCCCCTCCCAGCCTGACCCTTCCCCCCTCAGGTGCCCCCCACTCAGCCAGCAGCCCGGCCTGGGCTGGCCCGCGCCCCGAGGGGCTGCACCAGCGCTCCTGCTCCGTCTCCAGCGCCGACCAGTGGAGTGAGGCTGCTGCCCTGCCCCCAGGTACGCAGGACCCCGGCCGAGGGACGCGGTGTGCCGGCCTCTGGCCTGGGATGCTGCGCCTGCGGTGCCGGGTGGGGTGCTCGCTTCCGCGCCCCGCCGGGAATACCCTCTCCAGCCCCGTGGCTTCCTGCCCCTGGGCCCCTTCCCTTGCCCCAGGCCCTCGGCCAGCCGCAGGCCTTGATCCCCAGGCAGCTCCTCGGCTGCCTGGCGCTGTCCCCAGGCGGCGCTGGTGGCCCCGCATCCCCATCAGCCCCCCGCGCAGCCAGCTCATCAGCCTCTCCGCGGGGGGCGGGGAAGCGGCTGAGTAGGGAGGTCGCGGGCTGGGGCCTGAGGCCTGTTCTGAAGGCAGCGATCTGCCGCCTGCAGGCTCGGTCCCCGCGCCCAGCTTCCAGGGTGTTGTCTGGGAACTGGGTCTCCCCCGGCCGCCGCCGGCACAGCCCTGTGTCCACGAGGGGGTTCCAGGAGGCCGGGTCCACCCTGGCCCCTCCCTGGCCTTTGTCCACCCTGGCCCCTGGCTCACACTGTGCCGCGGCCCGCCCCGCTCCTTCTGCCTGCCTCTTGGGGAGCACCTCCTGCCCCCAACTCCCCCACATCCCGCCCTCTGGCCGGAGCTTGGCATGGCTCCGAAGGCCGCAGGCTCAGGGCACGGCTCTGCCTTCCTGAGGGTGTGAGTGGAAGCCGGGAGGGGGGCAGCCGGGGCACCCCATTCCCGCTGCTCCTCCGCTGGGGAGGGCCGCACACCAGCGCTTCCGTCCGGTTTGCTCCCCAGAAGCCCTCGCCCCGGGCCAGGCCGGCGGGCACGGGGTGCTCACGGCCGAGTCCCGGTCCCCTGGCCCGGGTCCTGGTCCCCTGGCGGCCTGCGAGGGGCCCCGGGCCCTTCCCGGGCCACCACCCCCAGGGCGGGCAGGCCGGCCGGGCCGCGGAGCCGGGAAGGGGGAAGGCGGGGCGGGCGGCGGCGTCTGCCTCTAATGAAGTTTGACATTTAGTGGTGAGCACCGGGCGGGGTGTGGGAGCCGGGAGCTTGATTAGCGCGCTCTAATTGACAGTAATTAGGCAGCTCCCTGATTGTTTCTAATTCTGCTATTAATTGTGAGGAGCGGGGAGTGTGATTGAGGATAAATTTGGTGCGGAGCTGCTGGGGCTTCGGCTCCCCGCGAGTCCCCGGCCGCCTTCCACCCCGCCAGGCTGCAGGAGCCGGCGCCGCCTGTACCCCGCCCTGCCTGGTCTCCTGCACCCCGCTCCCCACCTCCTCGGCCCGCGGCCACAGCTTGGGGTGCACCCCTCCCCGGGGAGAGGTGGGGGCCGGCTCACCCGCCCCGGGGTGGGGGGAAGGCCCCCCCCCCCCCCCCGCGGCGCTGCCCGCCCTTCCCACACGTCTCCCACTCTCCCCTCCCCAGCCAGTGGCCCCGCTGAGGTGCTCAGTTCCAGCCCCAAGCTGGAGCCCCCCCCATCTCCCCACTCCAACCGGAAGAAGCACCGGAGGAAAAAGAGCACCGGGACCCCCCGACCAGACGGCCCCAGCGGTGCTGCTGAAGGTTAGGGGGCCCGGAGGGAAAGCGGGCGCAGGAGGCGGGCAGCAGGGCGGGGCTGCGACCCTGAGTGGCGCCCCGTGTCGGGTCCGGCGTGCGCCTTCCCGCTGGCAGCGGCCGCAGCGAGGCCAGGCCCGAGGCGCGGCTCTGGAGCCCTCGGCCTGGCTCGCGGGCGCTCGGGTCCGGGCCGCCGGCGCTTGCCGGGCTCACGGGCAGGACCCGCTCTCTGTAGCTCTCGCGTCCCCGCCGCGCTCGGCCTGGGCACACAGTAGGCGCTTCGTGTGTGTGTGTGTGTCGTCGGCTCGGCCTGGCCGCGGTCGCCTTGGGGCTCGGGGTCCGGCTCCCCCGTGTTCTCCCGCAGACGCTCCCCCAACCCCCGCGTCGCCGGCGGCTCGTTCAGGTCCCCCCGCTCCGCGACGCGTCCCCCGCGCAGTCCCTGCTCCCACGCGGGCCGGACAGGCGGGGTGGGGGCGGGTCCCCTCCGCGGGACAGGCCGCCTTCCCCAGCTGACCCGGCCGGGGACGGCGCTGAGTGCGCGTGGCCCGGCCCCCCACCGGGGAACGAGCCCCAAATGCTGGGGGAGACTGAAGGGCCGGGTCGGAAGCCTGCAGCGACGCGTGGGGCAGGGAGGGTGCGGCTTCTCTGTGGAGGAGGCAGTTCGCTCAGCCGGGGCCTCAGGCGGGGCCGGCAGGGGGCTGGGGGGTGTCACCGAGGAGAGGACTGGGCTGTGGGCCTCCTCCCAGGTCCCCCCCGCTGCCTCTCCCGTCCCCGCGGCGGGGCAGGGGTCGGGGACGGCCTGTGGCCTTCTGGGGCGGGGAGCAGGGCCTGGGCCCGCTGCACCGTGTTGCTTGGGTCCGTCTAGCCCCGAGCCCGTCCCTGCAGTCGCCCTCGGTCCGCACGCGCTCCCGTCGGTGGAGGAAGCCTCTCCCCGCCCACTTGCCCTTCCTGCCTGTCTGTGCCAGGGCGGTGGGGGAGGGGCCGCTCCCAGGAGCCCCACGCCGACGCCGTCAGGAATATTGGGTTTAATGAGCTGCAAAATGAGGCGGCTGCAGCTGACATGTACGGATGGTGCCCACACCCGCCTTCCCCCTCCCGGCATCGCCTCCTAGCACCCCAGTGCATTCTTCTCCAGATACTCAGCTCTGCCTTCTCCAGGGAGTACCCCTCTCGGATCTCCAGGCCCATCCTTGCCATTGCCAGGGATGCCAAAACGATGCCTCACGCCCCCACCTTGGCACGCAGACTCCACAGGTGGCTGGGCGTGGAGGTTTGGGACTCCACTGATGTGCAAGTTACAGCGAGCAGAGCCTTCGAGGCTGGGCCGGGGGGAGGAGCCATGCCAGGCAGCAGGGGAGTGACTGGAGCTGTGGCAGCAGGTGCCCCTGGCCGTGGTGCCTGCCCTGATGGCAGCAATGCCCCCTCCGCAGAAGCAGAGGAGTCCTTTGAGTTCGTGGTGGTGTCCCTCACCGGGCAGACGTGGCACTTCGAGGCCTCGACGGCAGAGGAGAGGGAACTGTGGGTGCAGAGTGTGCAGGCCCAGATCCTCGCCAGCCTGCAGGGCTGCCGCAGTGCCAAGGACAAGGTCAGCATGGAGGCCTGACCGGGGTGGGACCTTAAGGTGACCTCGTGACTGACCAGCCACCCCTTGTCTCCCTGCTCGGCAGACCCGACTGGGCAACCAGAACGCAGCTCTGGCTGTGCAGGCCGTCCGCACCGTCCGCGGGAACAGCTTCTGCATCGACTGCGATGCCCCCAGTGAGTGCGGGGCCTGCGCCGGCCGGGCCGCGGCAGGAAGGGGAGAGCGTGGAGCCGGCAGAGGAGGGCAGGGAGGAGGGCTGCCTGCTGCTCTCACGCTGCTTGCCCTGGACTTCATCGGGCCTCCTCTCCTCCCCCAGACCCAGACTGGGCCAGCCTGAACCTGGGCGCCCTGATGTGCATTGAGTGCTCGGGGACCCACCGACACCTGGGGGCCCACCTGTCCCGCGTCCGCTCCCTGGACCTCGACGACTGGCCACCTGAGCTCCTGGCCGTCATGACTGCCATGGGCAACGCCCTGGCCAACAGCGTCTGGGAGGGGGCCCTGGACGGCTACGCAAAGCCGGGGCCTGACGCCTGCAGGTGCGTGGCTGGGCCCGAGGCTGGCCGGGAGAGGGGCGGCAAAGGTGGGGTGGGCTCGGCGGCTGCGACAGGGTTAAAACTGGCCGTTGCTCTGCTTGGCAGTTGGCCCCTTGGGGTGCCCCTCCCCCGCCTGGCCTGTCGCTCAGGCTCCTCACAACAACAGCCCTTTCTGAGCCGTTATCAGCAGGTCAGGGGGCCAGCAGGAGGCGCATGCGCGGGGGCCCTATCGCTCTGCGGTGGAAGGTGCTAGCCCCAGCCCCGAGATGGGGAGAATGGGAGGTAGATAGGCCAGCGCCAGGGCCCCGCGCAGGCCCCCAGCCCCTTTGTTCCAGCGCTGCCAGTCGGAGGGAGTTCAGACGGCCAGATAAGCTGCCAGGGAGCCTGCCTGGAACTGCTGCCCCAGGGGCCGCCGGCAGTGTCCTCCCCGCAGCTTCCTCCACACCCTCTGCACTGCCCCCGCCCGTGCGCCCTCTGCCTCGGACGCGTGCCTCGCCCTCGCGCCGCCCCGTCGGGCACTCGCTCACCCTTACCCCTCTTCTGGGTGCTGGGGTCACTTCCCGACACCCTCCCCGGCCCCCGGCCGCCGGCGGGGCTCTCCGCGCTCACGCGGGCTGACCTGTGGTTGCAGAGAGGAGAAAGAGCGCTGGATCCGGGCCAAGTACGAACAGAAGCTCTTCCTGGCCCCGCTGCCCAGCTCGGACGTGCCGCTGGGGCAGCAGCTGCTGCGGGCGGTGGTGGAGGATGACCTGCGGCTGCTGGTGACGCTCCTGGCCCACGGCTCCAAGGAGGAGGTGAACGAGACCTACGGGGACGGGGACGGGCGCACGGCCCTGCACCTCTCCAGCGCCATGGCCAACGTCGTCTTCACGCAGCTGCTCATCTGGGTGAGTCGTGGGCTCCGGCCGCCTCCCCGCCGCGTGTCCGCCTCACCCCAGCCCTTCGCGCCCTCTCCTGCCTCGCCGCGCCGACCGCGAGCATGTGCTTTCGCCCGCAGTATGGGGTGGACGTGAGGAGCCGGGACGCCCGGGGCCTGACCCCTCTGGCCTACGCCCGCCGGGCCGGCAGCCAGGAGTGTGCAGACATCTTGATCCAGCACGGCTGCCCCGGAGAGGGCTGCGGCTTGGCCCCGACCCCGAGCAGAGAGCCCGCCAACGGCACCAACACCTCCGCAGAGCTGCACCGAAGTCCCAGCCTCCTGTGAAGGCCCGGAAGAGGGAGCAGACGGACTCCGGGGCCGGGGGCCCGCCTCCTCACGGGCACTGGGGGAAGCAGACGCGGCGACGGAGAGATGGGGACATGCAGAGAGGAAGGAGGAGAGCGACCAAGGGCAGAGTCAGAGGCGAGAGTGAGGCGGAAGAAGGCTCAGAGCCGCGCGGGCCTGGAGCCGAGAGGGCGGCAGGCGGTGTCCGCCCTCCGCCCCGAGGCGCCGTTGAGAAGGGACAGGACCCTTTGGAGGTGCCTGTGAGGAGAGGGGAGCAGGACCTCTCCCTCCTCCAGCTTCCTGCCTTCTACCGCCAGCCCCCTGCAAGCCCGCATCCTAACATGGAGACTGCGCGGGGCAGAGATTGGGGGTGCTGGATGAAGACGGGGTGATCTGTGAGTCCCGTGTAAATGTGTACATTGGAGTATTTATGTTTGTGTACAGACTTGCCGTGTGCGTGAGCCAATAAAGCAGGCTGTGGATGTGGCCTCGCTTGCCCCTTCTCTGTCTTCCCGACACCCTCGTCTCCTCCGCCGCGCGAGGGTCTCCCCCCTCGGCCAGCTCGGGTCCTGGCTGGCTTCCCTCCGCGTCTCCCGGCGCCCTGGCCAGAGGAGGGTGTCAGGACTTCCCACTGGAAGCCTCCCGCTTGCTTCCCCGCTCACCTCGCCCTCTTCAGAGCTTGCCCAGCTGGGGTCTTCATCACGGTCATGCCACGCCTGGTACTGGCCAATGCTCACCCCAAGAGAAGCCGCAGGCGCCGCCGCCCTGCCCGAGCCTGGAACTGGCCACAGCGGGAGACGCTGGGCGGAGCTGACCGGCAGCCCTTGCGGGAACTTCTGTGCTACAGCCCGACGCGCTCTGAGCCCGGAGGGGGCGGCTGCTGCCCACCGCCACCGCCATCCTGCTACACGAGGCAGCATCCAGAGCCCCTGCTCTGCCCTCCGGCTGTGTCCCAGACAGACCCGGAGGGCCCGGGGAAGGCCCTGGTACTGACTCGCGGGAGGAGGACGGGCTCGGGGGGGGGTCCAGCTCTGGCGGGAGCCGCTTTCCTCGCCCTGGGATGCGCCGTGCCCTGCGGCTCTGAGCAGGCGCTGGGCGTGGCGGGCGGGCGCTCTGCCTGGGCACCTGCCTGCGTGCAGGTAAATAACCAGCAACACTTCTGAGAGAGGAAACCAGATTTTTTTTGGCCCACAGTCCCCTTTGCAAGGCTGTGAGAGCCTTGAAATAAGGACGGGGTGGAGACAGGCCGTGCTACGTGCGGGCCTGGGCCCTGGGCTCAGAAACCCCAGCAGTCACCGCCTCCAGCTGCCCTCGCGCAGGGGCCGCATGGGACAATCCAGGACAAAAAGGCACATGGAGGCCTTGGTTTGGACCATTCGCCCTCATCTTTCTGCCCAGGCGCCAGGTCCGCACCACAGAGGCCTGCTCGAGCCTCGACCTGCAGATGGGGGCGCCTGATAGCCGAAGGTCAGCGGCTGTGACCTTCCACCCCCGCCTGGCCCCTCGGGCTCGAGCCCGCAGGTCCCTGTGCGGGCAAGTCCGGGACGCAGCAGCCTTGTTCCGGGTGGGGCTGGGAAGGGGGTCGGCCCGGACTTTATTTTTTTAGCCTAATTCTCAAGCCTTGCCGCACCAGGCAAAGAACAGGGAGGCCCCACCCCGGCTCGGGGTGTCCCCGCCGTGGCTGCCACCGCCACAAAGGATGGGCCCTGGCCCGGGGCTGCTCCCCGCGTGGCTGCCGACACCAGCGGACGGCTGTCTTTCTGTCCTAAGGGGTGATGGATTTGGGGCCTGTTTGCTCAGGTGTCGTCGGGAGGAGCAGGGACTCGCACCCGCCCCGCCCTGAGCTTCCTTAGCCTGGCTCGAGGTGCTTCCTCCGCAGCGGCTCTGCTCTCCGCGCCCTTCCCCCAGGCAGCGCAGACCCCGCTTCTCCCCGGCTCTCCAGGGCGCCAGCGCAGCAGGCCCGCGCCAAGGCCAAGGCGTCTGCGCCCCGCGCCGCCGTCCCCAGCGCAAGGCCCGGCAGCGAGGGGAGAGACAGGCAGCAGCTCCGCTCTCGCGCCCCTTGCTGCGCGCGCTGCCAGCCGGTGCCCTGACGCCGCCCGCCCCCGCCTCCTTTGCCACTCACGCCGCTCGGGCTGCCCATGGGGCCCCAGCCCCGCCTCGGGCTGCCACTGCGTGGCTTCCCCCCAGTACGTGTCCTTCTGGAACCATCACAGATTCCCTCCTGTCGCGTCCACTCTGCCACTCTCGTTCTCTCGCAGGAGGGGCTTGGGGCCCCCGAGCTTCGTGAGTGGAGGGGAGACCGCAGCGCGAGAAGAAGGGAGAGAAAGGAACGGGCCTTCCCCCGGGCCCTCGAGCCTGGGCTGTCGGAGGACGGCAGGACACACGAAGCCGCCGTGTCTCGCTGGGAGCTCAGCGGACGGGGCGCCCCCGGCCCGCCCTGCTCGCCGGCGGGACTGGCCACCTCAATCCAGTCAGACGGGGCCTGGCTACACCCCGGGAGCCAGCGTGTTTCATTTCCTAACGCCAAAGGGACCTTCCGCCACCCTAGAGCCGCCAACGCCCCCCAGAGCAGCGGGGTGAAGAGGGGGACACGGGCGGGGGAGGAGGCCCAGAGGTGCGCAGCGGGAGGGCACAGCGGAGGTGGCTTGGGGGGCGGCGCGCACCGAGGAGCTTCTCAGGAGGCCGGCGACAGCTCCGGCTCACGCCCGGCGTGTGGGGAGAGGGAAGGGAACTCTGGCCAAGGGTCGGGATGCGGAAATCTCCCAATTCCTCCCAGCGCAACAGACGACAGAGGCGGACACTTCCATAGATACAAACTTTACACAAAATAAATACGGAGCCGCGGCCAGCTCGGCCAGGCCTCAGCCCGGATTCCTCCCGACCCCGTCAGAAGCGCTGCCAGGGCGGCGGCCAGAACCCTTCCGGCCCGGGCGTGCTGGAGCCCCCCCCTCCCAGGAGCCCCTCTCCGCCCCAGCCCCGCAGTTCCTGGGCGGAGAACCCGAGTCTCTGACCCTGAAGGCCCCAGTCCCGAGAGTCTGTGGAGCAGGTTCGGGGCCAAGCGCCCACCTCTCGGCCCCCGGGAGAGCCACCGAGAGCGAAGTTATTTGCCGGTGGCGGCCCCACCCGGGGCAAAACCGTAGCAGCAGCCCTGCTGGGGCTCGGAGCCCAGGCCAGGCCGGGCGGGCCCAGGCCAGTCCTTTGCCTTCCCACGTCCTCGGGAGCCGCTCAGGGCCGCGCCCCCTGCTCCATCTGCTGGTGCTGGCTCCGCACGGCGAACCTGTTGACGTGCACAGGGATGGGCACCACGATCTTGGGGTTTCTGACGGGCTCCCCAGAGCGGCTGCTCACGTTGCCAGCTTTGATGCGCTTCCACTTAGCCCTCCGGTTCTGAAACCAGATCTTGACTTGCACCTCGCTGAGCTTGAGGGCGTGGGCGATCTGGGAGCGCTCCGTCAGGCTCAGGTACTTCTTGCAGTGGAACTCCTTCTCCAGCTCCAGCAGCTGCTCGCTGGTAAAGGCCGTGCGGCGCCGGCGGCTTTTCCCCCCGGGCGCCGTGACTCCCGGGGCCACGGGTGCCCCCTCCTCAGCTCCAGTTCCCAGGCTTCCCTTCAGCTTCGGTTTAGGTCCCAGGAGAGCCCCCGGGCCCCCCGCAGAGCCGTCCAGGAAGCCGTCGTCCTCGCTGTCACCGCCCGAGCCCTCTTCCTCCTGCTCGCTGCCCGCTGGGTCTCCGGCCGCCGCCTCCAGCTTCTCCTCATCCGAGCTGTACACCTTCCCCTCCGCTGGGGGCGCCGACACCGAGGGGGAGCGGGCCGGGGAGGCGAGGGAGCCACGGCGGGGCGGATGGAGGGACAGGAGGAGAGAGACGGACACGGAGGGATGAGGTGGGGCGGGGTGGGGACGGGGTCGGGGATGACAGAGAGAGAGGAAGAAAGAATTAGCCGGCGCGGATGTCACTAGGAAAAGCGGGGGAGGCAATAAGCGTCTAGCAAAGGCGTAACATTCCCAGGACCGCGACCCCTCATCTCGCCCCACACCCCGAACCCCCTTGCCAGCCCTCCCCAAACCCTGACCAAGCGGCCCCACCTGTCCCTCCTCAAGCCCCGACCACGCTGCCTGGGCCCTGCTGGCTCTTACAGTTGGGGAGCCGGCGGGGCGCAAAGTTGGCTTTTGCAGGACAGACGGGGAGACGGGCCGGCGGCCCTTGTCAGTGTCCTCAGAGTCCGGCCCCACCGCCCCGAGGGCCGAGCCGGGCACTGGCTCCACTCTAGGGGGCGGCCCCTCCTCTCCCCTTCCCGGCTCTAGAATCACGGCCTCCTTTCCAAACGGAAACTTGCGGGTCCCGTGACTCCCCGTCGCACCCTCCCAAGCTGGGCCCCGCAACTGTCGTCAAAGGACCTGGGGTCGGAGGTTTCCTCCGTCCCTTCCCAGCGCCGCTCGGGCAGGCCGCCCCCCAGGCCGGGCCCTCGAACGCCCGCCACGCCGGCCCGCGCCCGGTTCGCTCCTCCTCGAGGCTACCCTGGCCCCTCGCTCCCACGCAGGCTCCCCGAGCGAGCGGCACCCACAGCGGCCTCCAGCTCAAGGTCACGGTCCGGGGGACTCTGAGCTTCTTGTCGGCCGGAAGGTTGGGCGGGAACGCGGGGAGCGGAGGAAGCAGCCGAGGACCGGCAGGGAGAACGCAGCACGGAGACGAGTGGGCCCCCTGCCAGCACCACCCCCCCCGCCAGCCCCCCCACCTCCCCTCCCCGCCCCCCCTCCCCACACCACCTCCCCTCCCCGCCCCCCTCCCCACACCACCTCCCCTCCCCGCCCCCCCCTCCCCACCCCACCCCCAGCGGCGCCAGCGCGAGTGTTTCATTCACGCGGTGGCTTTAACCTCCCCACCCGCCGCCCTCTGCTTAGAGCGCGGGGTTCTCCGTGTTCTCCCCTCACCCCACCCCCATTTTCTGCCCAAAGGACCAATAAGCAGCGAGCGCCACAACAAGCCAAAAGAGAAGGCGGCCACAGGAGGGCGGGGGAGAGAAGACGAGGCGCCACACACAAGCCGTCGGCTCCTGTCCCAGGGCTCGCCGGGGCCCCCGCAGCCCGCGCCCAGAGCCGCCCCCTCCCCTGCCCCTTTTCCACAGGGCCCGTCTGCAGTTTCCTTAGGGGCGGCCCACGTCCACTTCACCCCCCCTTCGGCTTCTTCACAAGGGTATTTTTTTTTTTTATAGAGGCATGTTTTATTTATTTATTTATTTTGTTTGTTTGTTTTGTTTACACAAGCACTGGGTGCAGTCAGAAGCGCGGGAGGGTGAGAGAATTCACCAGAGCCAGAGCGGGGAGCAGAGCAGGCAGAAGGACCGAAGGACACTGCTGAGGGGAGCAGCGGGCGGCAGGAGAGGTCTGCGCGCCATGTGGGACCCTCCTCCGGTGGCCGGGGAGCAGCCGGGGATCGAACCGGCGCTGCAGAGGCCGCGGGCAGCTTCGCAACCCAGCGCTCAACCGCTGCGCCACCGGGGAGGCCCCACAAGGGTATTTTTACACCCCACTCTGCTTTTTCTTCCTATGGCACCCCAATCTTCAGGTAACCTCAAAAGCCAGGTTGGACACCCTGCTTTGGCTCCGCCATCCCACGCCCTCCGCCAGCGCGCGGCGCCCTGATCTCTCCGGAACACCCTGCCGACCCCGCTGGCACCCAGCCCCGGGCGCTGTCGTAGAGACCCCATGGGTGCTCCTCGGGGGCGCTTACACCGCCCCCCCCTTAGAGCGCCCGGGCCAGAGGTTGACAGCCTTGGTCTCCTGCGGCTCACCAGGCTCCTCCCCGCGCCTCCAGGGCCTGAGGACTGGAACAGAGCTTGTTCCAAACTCAACTCCTGATCTTTCTCCCAAACAGGCTCTTTCCCACCCGCACGGGCTTTCCCGCCTCGGTGAAGGCGACTCCATCCTCCCTGGAGCTCACCGCACCCCCGACGTCACCCTTCATTCCTCTCGCTCGCCACCCAGGCCCCATCGGCCGCCAACCCCCGGCAGCGCTGCTGGCCTCGCGTGCGCCCCCGCCGGCCCCTTCTGGTGCCCCCCTCTGCACCCCTCTAGTCCAGGCCCCCCCTCACCTGCCCCATCACCCTTGTCTCCAGAATGGCTGCCCCGTCTCTGCTCTCCTTGCCCCTGCCCCTCGCCCAGATCCTCCCACCTGCTGGGAGACTGTAGCCTTCACCTAGACCCTCGCACTGACTCATTCCCTGTCTCTCTCAGGACCTGATCGGTGAGACTTTCCGGGATGTGGTTTCAAAATGAAACCTCCCGGGCCCTGTGTTCCCCAACTCCCTCCTCTGCTTTCTTTATTGCTATAGTACATGTCACCAACTTTATTCATTTATTTCTGTGGCTTTCTCTTCCTGTTAGAATATTTTTTCCCATTGTATCTCTACCAGCGACGCAACCACCCGCACCGCACAGCCGCCTGACAAGCGTCTGTTGACTGAATGAAAGCAACCGCTCCAGGCGCCCTCACGCACACTCGCGCTGCCCCATCCCTGCTCCTCCCTGCCCCAGTCTCCCCTGGATGCCCACCGCATTCCCCGCCTCACGAACATCGCCCCCCCGCCGCTCAGTGCGCCCGCAGTCTCACGCCAGCTGCGGGAGAACCCACACGCAGGGGCAGCTGGAGGGTCTTATGCTAAAAGAGATAAAGGACCATCCCGACATCCTCACTCAATCCGCCCACCCCACCTTGTCAACAGTCTGCGGGAAACACTAATAGAGAGAATAACCAGCTTGTGAGAACTCAGCCCAGCATTACAATATTTTAAGCAGCTGTTTGAAGGATGAGAGCATTTAACACGGCTCCAATCCCCCAGGGGGTGTCCAATAAATCTAAATTGATGATGACTGAGACGAGGTGCCCAGGTTTCTGGATTTGGCGGGGCCCTCCGAGATCACGGCATCCATCCTGCTGTCTTCTGGCAGATTCCATAAAATCAGGCCTGCACCACGGCCGCCCGCAGCGCTGCTCTAGAGCCGATCAAGGAGCGCAGGTCCACGACTCTCCCAGCTGCTGGATCGGGTGGGGCGCCGAGCGGCGGGAGCCGAGTTTCCCCCGAGCCTCCACAGCCATGACACGGAGGCCTCTGCTAAGCAGCTCTTACAAGGACCCGGGAGCAGGGTGCACAAAGAAAGCAGCCAAGAGGGGGAAATGCAGCGACATGCTCAGAGGGCCAGGCCTGGGGTGGAGAGGGAGCAGGAGGGCGCAGGGGAGGAGGCAGGCGGAGCGAGCACCGCTGCAGGAGGGACGCGGGGTGGAACACCGGTGGAAGAGTGAAGTGATGAGTCAGAAAAACTGAGAAGTTTAGAGAAGAGAGAATGGAAATAGAAAAAAAATAAATAACGGGGAGAAACCAAAAGCTTTTTTTTTTTTAAAAAAGCCACCCCTATCTCCATCCCGCCCCCCAAAATCACGGATGTGTTGGGAGAAAAGCAAGACTTTCCCCCCCTGCCACTGGCTCTTTGCTCCCCCCACGGCGGGGCCTCTGAGGAGGCGGGTCGGCGGTGCCTGCGACCGACCTTGCAGGGCAGACTCAGAGGGCCTGGGAGGCGAGCGGCAGCCCGTCCTTCACCACACAGCGCCCCGAGACCATTTTCTCTGAATTAGCTTCCCAGTGCATCTTCTTTCATCAGACTCATAATGAATGTTACTGGTAAATACAGTCAGACAGAAACTGGACGTGGAGGAACGTGTTACTAAAAGCGGACAGCAGCAAATCTTTGTAAAGCTTGCCGGGAACGGCTGAGGGAGAGCGCCAGTGCCCGCAAGGCCGCCCTGCAGCCGCGGGCGCGGTGACCGCGTGCCCTGGAGAGGAAAACCATGAGCAACAAGAGCTCGCTGGGAGTGTCGCGTGCTGAATAATGGTGCTGGGGAGAGTAATTTCAGCCAAAGCAAAGTTTTCAAATTGGAAATGATCTGACGGCTGGGCAGGTAGGTCCAGCACGCAGAAAGGTTTTGCTCTTGGAGGCCGAGAATGACACAGAGGGGAACATATTGGGGTTTCCGTTGGTTCCCTACGGGTAAATCTGGAGTCAGTGAGAACAACTGGTGTCTGCTCGGGGGGGGCGGCCGTCAGGGAGCCCCCAGAGTCCTGTGACTGCTGCTGGTGTGTGCCAGGACCCCAGGAGCCAGACATCACAAGGTTTCGACCACGACTACCTGTCGGGCGGCGCCAAGGGCAGGGAGCAGCTCCCCGGAGCAGCGCCCGGGCTCCAAGGCAGCGCGTGCATGGGGTCAGGTCAAGCTTGGGGAGAAATCCAGGACCCAAGAGGCCACGACAGGCATCCCCCAGGAGAAAGGAAAAGCAGCACGAGATGTGTGCCATCTGGGGGGCGTCCTGAGGCTGGGATCGCCGAAGGCCTGGGGCCCGCTCTGTTCTAGCTCCCAGAGAATCAGTGGTCTTTACTACTCACCCCCTTATGCTCCGTTCCCCTTTCTCCCCCTTCCATTTCAAATCCTCTCCCCTCATGCTCCTCACCCCCCAGGCTGCTCTCATGGAAGGTTCTCTCCTCGCCTGCCCTGCCTGGCCCAGGGCGGTGAATCTCCTCTGTGTCTTCCAGGGTGAACTGCTCGGCTTCTGGACACAGCACCCGTGTGGGAGGGGCTCCCGGATGGGAAGAAACCGGGTCATCCTTCAAAAGAGCTACGTCTGCCACCGCCGTCGCTTCGAAGTGTCCAGCTCCTCCCCACGCCCAGAACAGAACTATTTCTCGGTCTCCCGCTGCTGACCCCGATGTCCCGCCGGGGCGCTCTCTGTGGCACTACCACGCCCTGCCACAACGCTAGGCACAATAAGGAAACTTCCTTTTCACTTTCCCGCTGCGCTATGCTGTGACTCTTCAGCATTCTTTTACTCCAAACGGACCCGAGAGTTTTCCCCGCATCACTGGCACCCAGAACCCCTCCCCGCCCACGACAAGTTCAGGGCCACTTCCCTCCACGGAAGGCTCAGGGCGCCCTGCAGGGCTCACGGCCACGGTCCTGCCAACAGCACGCTCTCTGACCCGTGGCTTGCCCAGGACTCCCCACGGTCACTATTTTCCCTTCAAGGAAGTCACCGGAGCAGTGGTCACCCATCAGCAGTCGTAACGGGTTAGTGACCTCATGTTCAGGTGAAAACACCCCGCGCTTCAGAGACGGCACGATCTCCTCAGTCCCAGAGCTAGGGAGAGAGCCGCGACTAGAACCGGGGTCTCCTAAATCTCAAACCAGTATCTCCTCCCCCCACACGTGAAGTGAAAGTCCTTCCCTGGATACCGCATCAGACACGTGATCTTCCTATCAAATCCGGTTTTAATTCAGGCCTCATTCCTTTCACTTGGCACTAGAGATCAAGCCTAATTTATTATTAACGTCGCCCCTTAGCATTCCTGGAGGAGATGCTCACCAAATGTTACCCTTGTCTTTTCGCAGGCCCTTTCTCCCCAAGTCACACTCCCCTCCAGATCTTTCTCCCATTTCTTCCCCTGTCATGGTCGGCTGCATGAAGCCACGCGGCATTCCGTTCACACACGTGTGTATTTTCTCATTTGAAAAATATTACCCAACTATGGAAACGGGTTTAATGTCAACTGTCTCTAGCTCCTGGTTCGTAACTTTCTCCCTCGTCCCTCAAATACAGCTTTCTTTAAAAGGAATCTGTCTTACTGGGAAGAAGAAAATTTCCGACTATCTTTCTCGCCGTCCTCCCTGCAGCGCGCTCTTCAGAACCGTCCTCACGCCCACTCGCCTCTCTGAGGACGGCAGGAAGTCTCCTGTGGTTGAGGTAGCGGTCGGGGTGGGTTCGTTCTTGTCCTCCCGGCACCCCTGTCCCTTTCGCCCACTCGCAGCACACCCTTGTCCTCGGCGCGCTCGCCCCCTCTGCTCCCCAGCCCCGGGACTGTCACCGCGCGCTCCGCCTTGGCGGCCACGCCGGCGCACGCCCTGGATCTGCCCATCCCAAGGTCCCCGCTCCTGGGAACTTGCCTCGAGCTAGTCCACCAGGCCATGTGTAAATATGCCAGAACCACCCTCGCAGGCCCCGACCTGGGGGGATGGAAACGTAGAGCTGCTCTTGCTTATGTCCTCCCCTGACTCTCCAAGGGGAGAACGAGGGGCACAGACTGAGGCGTCAGGCCAAGGGAAAGGAAGCACCTCCCAGCACTGTTCGCATCCCTGGACCCAGCCCCCGACGGAGGTACGGGAACCAACACATGCCCACTTTGGCTTCCAGCCGGGCTCCTGTCACGGGCAGCCCAGAGAGTTCTGACTGCACACAGCTGCAAGCAGAGGCGACAAGAGTCCCACGACTCCAGGGAAAAGCAGCTTCCGCCTCGGATTCCCGTAACGCTCCCGCGCCCACCCTCTGAAGTCACTCATCATCCCACCACCTAAGGTTCTATCCGTTTAAAATTCATTTGGCCTTTTTTTTTTTTTAAGTTGGACTTTAAAAAATCTTCATCCGAGTGTGGATTACTTTAGTACAAGGGCTTTGCTCTTCATATCAAGTTGACTCAGACATGAGGGAGTAAGGATTTTGATGAAGAAAAAAGAAAAGAGGTTTTTTCCCCAGTGGAGAGAAAGGAAACCAGGCCCCACTGGACGTGGCCGGGGGCTTTGGGCAGCCTTGGGTCCCACAGAGCAGCCCCCGGCGTGAGCCAGGGAAGCCGAAAGGAAGAAGGAGCCAAATTTGAAGTCGACCCCATTAGAGTCACAAGGTTGTCTCCTGCCACGCCCCACGGAGACGGAGCGCGGGGGCCGTGCTCCCTCCGCCATCACTCCCGAAACACTGTCCGCACCAGGAGGGGCAGTGCCACCTGTCCTGCACCAGGCCTAGTACAGAGGTCTTGCCCAACCTTCATTCCCAGGAAAGCGGGCCCCCTCTTCCAGTGCAAGGACTGGAAGAGGGTCATTTCTTGCACACCTCTGAGTTCAGGAGGCCACACAAGCGTCTTCTCTCCTAGCCCTGACACCTGCGCGAGAAGCACGGCTGCCCTAATTCTCCCGAGGAAGCCCACTGCAGAGGTTAGCACTTCCCTGCAGACCACGGAGCGGCACCACCACCTGCACCCGAAGCCGGTGCTGTTCCTCCAGTCCACATCCTTGTGAGTGCTGCACGGGCAGCAGTGAACTCTAGTGCCATTCTATTCCCATACCAGCAGCCAGAGAAACCAGCTAGACGGCCACAACTTCCTCTTGCTCCCTGAGGGGCACTGCGTCCTTCCTCACCAGGTAAAGTCAGTCACAGCTGATCCCCGGTCTTCCTGGCCTGTGTCAGACACTCCCACCTTTACTAACTGTTTCTCTCTGTCATTGACTGTGATGGGCGACCCAGCCAGAGCCCAGGGCACACCTCCCCCCACTGCACACAACAAAGCCTTTTCTATCCTAAAACCCAGCCCCACGTCAACCCGGGATGTGCATCTCCCAGCTCACCTCCTCCTCGTCAGCTCCCGCAGCTCAGCACTGAGAAGGACAGAACTGCCCCCCGTCTCTTTGCCCAGGATGCCTTTTTTTCCTCACAGGAACTATTCATTAATAAAGGTATCCTTATAGAGTAAAAGCAGAATTACAGAGCTGGAAGTGACCTTAGAGATCACCCAACTCAAACCCCTAATTTTACTGATGAGGAAGCTGAGACACACAAAGGTGTGATTTGCTCAAGACCACCCAGTACCGTACTTGCAGGGCCTACACGGGATTTATGGAACATTCCAGCACAGCCTCCTTCTAACCCTCGCTCCCGGGACATCTTCCTCTTCCTCCCATCACTCCTCATACAGGGCTCCGTCTTCTCCGATCTCTCGAGTACAAAACTATTTTCTCTCTATCTCCAGGCCAAGCAATCTCTCCCCTACCACCCCCAGTTCAAAAGTTTTTTCCCGGTTCTTCATTCCCACGTTCCACACCTTAGTCGGTTCGTCCTGCAGCACCCCCTGCTTCTCACACAGGTCTTGTTTCCTCCCTCCCTCTGGAACGTGAAAAGCACGGGTTTATTAGGCAAAGGAGAAAGAGAAGAGGCACCTGCGTAGACAGGGGCGCGCGGAGCTGCTGCTGCTGCTGCTCCTGGAAGGGCGAGCTTTGTTCAAAGGGAGGCCCGCGCAGACCCAGGCGCGGACAAGAAGTTCCTAACACAGATTTTTCATTTCATCGCCCAGATTATTCCTTTCCCTTCCATGACGGGCAGTCCGAGCAGAGCCGGCTGCAGCGCACAGGCGGGGCAGTGTTGGCTCGTCTACTGCAGTTTAACGCGGCCTGCGGAAGTCTCTCCCGTCACACCAGAATCCAGCACCCCCGCCCCGTCACCCCTGCCCCCTGCCAGTCGGTGCCTCGTTCACTGCTCTGAGCTCGGAACCCTCCCCACCCGACCCCATGTCCACAGGAACGGCAGGCCGCAGGGCGGTCTGCAGCCCGGCACCCCCGCGCAGGGCGCGCGGCCTTGCCCGCCGGCTGCAGGTGTCTCCTCGCCCGCGCCGGCGGGGCCGCTGCCCATGCCCTCTGGGTAAAGCTGCCCGCCGCACCCTTCCCTTTCCAACATCCCCATTCGGTCTCCCTTTGCCCTCCTGCTCCATCTCTCGTTCCATTTCTCGTTCCTAATTTCCAGCCAGCCTCGCAGCAAGTCCCCGCTCTCCCGTCCTCCCGAGGCAGAGGCCTCGCCTGCGGCTGCTCGCGGTGCCGCCGCTCGGCGCAAAGCTCTCTGCTCGCGACACCATGCTCCTCGTCTCCAATGAAGATCGCTCTCCCTCATCATTCCCAGTGCTGTCTCTCCTGCTACTCCCGGGATAGGCCGCTCACTCGGAGCAGCAGACTTCCCGCCCCGCCCCGACGACGCGCGTGGGCCAGCGCAGAGGGCGCGCGGCCTCCCAGCCCTCCCGAGTGGGCCCCTCGCTGCGGGACAGGCCTCTCGGGTCACATCCCAATCCGCCCTCCCGTCCCTTGTGGCTCTCACTCTCAAGCCGGGATTCTTAACCCTGTTGTGCCGTCAACTCCATAACAAGCCAATGAATTCCTTTTCAGGGAGTGCCTTTGGGTGCATAACCTAAAACACACAGGATGACATTAAAAGTCAACTATATTAAACTATAGTGGCCAAACATTTTTAAATTAATATGATGTAATGACTCTTGATTGAGTGAAGATGTCCCCAAAGACCATAAATTTATATAAAAAAAAAATGTGCTTTCAACGGATGACAAAAATCCCAGCTATCACTACGACGACTATAATTTCTGGCCCACAATCATAATCAAAGGAAGCACCAAATTTTTGTTAGAAGCCAGTAAAAACACTTTTTCCACTCATAGCACAAGAGATCCGTGGAGTCTCCGCTAACAATCCTGCTTTAAACAGGAAGGCTAGAAAAATCAGCTTTTAGTCCACGGAATTGAAAGGAACATGAAAAATCATCTGAACCCAAACTTTTATGTTACACATGAGACAACTTAAGTCTAGACAAGTCCCACGACTTTGAATCTCCCACAAGTCCTGCCTATACCAAGCCCATAATAAAACACAGTCAATACTTCCCAAATTGAATTAAGCCACTCAGCCCAAGCCGCACAGGCGAGCGCCAAAGCGAAGACCTGGCCCGTGTGTTAGGACTCCGAAACACACGTCCTTCCGGCACACGGAGTTACCGCAACGTTTGTCTTTCCTGTAAATGTCCATGGAATCGTGCCCCGTGTATGCTCTTCCTCAGCTTTTCCACAGAACACGCCCTGGAGCTCCGTCGCCTCCAAGCAGAATCTCACTCCTGTTACTAATCACAGAAGTCTCTGCTTCCACGTCCCATTATTATTTTCTGTTTTTCTCCCCTGAGGAAATACCATGTCTTGACAGTCACACTGGACGCCTGTGCAGAGAGAAACTGGTGGTCGTCTACACTGTGCTCTAGCTTCCAGCAGCCGGCACTCAAGCCTCACGCTGCTAGGAAGCTTCCCTGGTCCCCAGACGTGATTTCAATTATTATTGCCAATGTTTGTTCAGAAATTAACCAATCTTTTTCTGTTTAGTTTTTAAAAATAATGTTCACTCGCTGCTACTCCCAGGTTTGCCCAGTCTATTTTCTTATACTGCACATCATCTCAACCACAAATGTTTCTGTCACCACGCCCCACGACTGGCCTTATCTTTCACATCACTCACTCACTGCAATTCCATCATGCATTTGACAATTACATGTGGAATAGTTCCCATCCCTCACTCTGAAGTGTTTATCTTCAGTCAGTCCAACCCTCTTCTCTCTGAATGAAACAGTTGCTCTAGACATTGCCAAATTTCAAGTTCTCTTCTGCATCTCTCCACAGGGACAGCTCTTTTCATCATCCCTCCCAGCACACGGCACGCTCTTCACCCACCATCTTTGTGACGCCTGTTTGCACCGCGTCTCCACGTTCGCTTTAGTTACTCTCAGACCTCACACATGCCTTCACCACGAGACCATCTCTACCCAGCCCAGTCCAGGCAGAACTCTCTTCCTTCCTGTCCCTTAGCACCTCCTGCTCTTCTCTCCATCATGGGCTTCACTATCCACCCAATTCAGAGTTCCTTCCCCCCCCCATCTTCACATGGCTCTGTTCTCAGCTGTGTCCTGTTGGATACGACGCCACTGGCCACGTGCGCGGGCAGACCACCTGTGGCCTGCGTGGTCTGAACTGAGATGTGCTGAATGTAAAACACAGACTCGATTTAGAAGACTAAGCGTGAAAAGAGAATACATTTCATTAAAATTTTTATATTGATTAATTTGGAAATAATATTTTGGACACTTGGGTTAAAGTAAATATATATTAAAATTAATTGCACCTGTTTCTTTACTTTTTTCATGAGGCTATTAAAAAAAGTTCAAATGACACGAACGGCTTGCCAGATAGCACCACTCTGGGCTCTTCTATTGATTCATACTTTGATATCCCCCACCAATTCAAATTCTTCCCTCTTATCACTCCTACTGAGACACCGTCTCCAATTATCCCCTCTGCTCCTCACACTCCATATCTAGAAATTTTTCAGCCTACTGCTTTAATACCTTTTCTACCTTGTTATTTCTGTACCTAGTATTTCTTTTTGCCCACTAATATAGCTTCTTCTTTACTGCACTACTATTCTGTAGTCAGATCTTCATTATTTCTAGCAGAGTGGGGGCTACCTTAACCCTCATCAAAACTTTAAAAAATAGCACTTGAAATTCCCAACAAAAAGAACTTCACTCACTATCCAAATTGGCCTGTCTTTTTTTTTTTTTTAAGATTTATTTATTTATGCATACAAGAGCTGGGGTCCAGGCCAGAGGTGTGGGGGTGGGAGGATTCACCAGAGACAGAGTGGGGAGAACAGGCAGATCTACTGAAATACACTGCTGAAGGGAGCAGCAGGCAAGTCGGGAGAGGTCTGCTGCACCATGTGGGTTGCTCCTTGGCCAGCTGGGGATCAAACTTGTGCTGCAGAGGCTGCAAATTGCCTCATAGTGCTGAGACTTAACCCTTGCGCCACCAGGGAAGCCCTGGCCTGCCTTTCCTATCATTTCATTTTAAAAGGAGAGTAACTGAAAAACACTAAGCAAATGAGTATTAATAATTTCAGACCAATATCACCCATTCATACTAGGACAGCAGCTCCTGTGGTTTTGAAGATAGCATTCTTCCTTCAAACTCTGCTCATATACAAGTTTCAATCCCATTACTTGCAGCAGAGACTCTCTTTTTTCACACTGAGTGCTCCAACACAACTCCCAAAATGGAGTCTTCATTTCCCCACCATTTTCAGCATAGACTATGTGTTAGCATTACCCAAGCTGATTTTCTGTCTAACATTTCTGGAATTATCTTTTTTTTCTTTCTTTCTTCAACTACTTTGGGGGGTGGGGGAGGATCAAGACTGGAAAGTTAGACATGAGTGGCTTGGTGAAGAGGAGTTGGGAGAGTTTTGACTGAGTGATAAGGAATGACGAGCACAGATAAGATCCCCTACTCATCATCCTCTTCGTCCATGCCCCAAAATCTTTATTTCTCTGCCCTGGTAGCCCCACTGCAAACCCTTTAGGTGTATCTCTTCCCCGTCTGAGCAATTACCTTCACTCCAGCACCTCTTTAAATTCTTCCCTGTAAGGCCTCCTTCCCATCATTCTTGGCAAAGAAATTCCTATCTTTACTCCAGGAACAACGCAAGTCTCTCTCTCTCTTTTTTTGCTCCCAATTTGAAGACATTTACTTCATTCTATAAAGTTTCCCATCCTTCCCAGTATGGAAAAATTAAAAATAAGAAATTTACTTCATTCTATAAAGTTTCCCTTCATTCTCAATATGGAAAAAATAAAGATAAAAATCATTTCTAGTATTGAAACTGTTCAGTTTCCTACTAGTATATTTATTTAGCTCTATCTCAGTCCTCTCAAGACAGAATTCTTTCACACACACACACACACACACACATACACACACACACACCCCTTCTAGACCAGAGATATTGCTCCATTTTCATTTAGCCCAAGCTAGAAATGCCTCTTCCAGTGGACAACTCTCTCCTTCCTTGTAGTCTCTTTTTGAGGACTCCAGCAGCAGCTCGTTTCTCAGTTCCTTCCTCTATTCTCTCTTCAATATAAGCTCTGTCTTATAGCCACAATTCAGAAAAGCCCATTACCTACAGGTCAAAGTAAGAGCTGCGGATCTGAAAGGGGAGGCCAAGTTGCTTGTTTTTCCCTATCTTGGCCATGTTACCCCTCAGTCCCTCTCCAGCAGGTCCCCCTCCCGCCCTTCCCCTCAGCGCATCTCTTCCCCGGGTGTGCTAATTCTCCCTCCAGCTCCTTCTGCCTCCAAAGCCATCCCTCTGAGGGATCGCCTTGTATTTTTTTTTGCCTTAGGACTACCCTAGTCCAAAAATTCTACCAATGTTTTCTTCTTCCAATCCTCCCCACCAACGCCCCCCATCTTGTGGACACTGCAGTTGCTACTCTAACATTTCCCTTTGCTCCCCCTTAGGAGTTGCTGCTCAGACTTCAGTTACTGGATGCTCTGGTCCAACCAGGTACAAAAAAATAAACTAAAACAAAACCAACGGCTGAACCCCAAAGCCTAAATGTCCAAGGCTAAAAGGGAAAATGAGAGGAGGAAGCCCTAGGCAATCCTAGAGGTCTGGAAGAGTGATGAGCCTTCAGGCAATTTCAAGGAGGCAGCCAGAGACCTATCCACAGGAACTACCCTCTCCTGGCAAAGGACAAAAGGACTCTCCGATCTCCTCCTTGTCATGGTCAAAGGCAGTCCCGTGCCTTGGGGGTCACTTCCTCCCAAGCTGGACAGGAAGAATCATTAAGCACAGGCAGACTCATCCTGATGCTAAAGAAGTTTAAGCTTTAGGAGCCACTTGCATGCGGCTCCTATTTTTTCCCAAATAGGCCCATCACATTGTATAAGCTCAGCACACCTGGAGCTGCCCCTGAGCAGGGAAAAGACGCTCTGACTTCTGGGGTGAAGGATCAATAGGAAGGCCAGAGGGCTCTAAGTAGACGGATTCTAACCAGGGCCCCGCTGAGTACGCCCTGCCTCTGCAGAGAATGCATCCTGCTAAGGAGGATCCAGGCATCCTGCATTATCTCTGAGTCGAATTTCACTAGTTCCAGAATCTTCGCTTGATTCTTGACTCCAGGCCTTTGGGCCACACCCACCCCAGCCCAGCCTTGAGCTTCTCTCTTGGCCTCCCAGGGAACCTTGGTCCAGGGGGTGCTATCCCCCCCTAGCTAATAGGGCTCCAATTCAGTTCTTCAAAGCTTCGCTCTAAACCCGCCAGCTCAGAAGTCTCTTTTCCTCCTAAGTCCAGACAGGTCATCCACACGACACCACTGCGGCCAGCCTCTTTCCCCTGCACCCCGGCGCCCGTGGGAGTCGACGCCGTCTTCTCAGACGCCAGAAAGTGTCCTTTCCTTACTGAACCGACAGTGCCTCGCAGTGCCCTCGCCCTGGGGTCTTGCTGGTGTCCCCGGGAATCTCACACTTGCGGCTTCTCTATTCCCGCAGAGGGAACGGGATGAAGGCATTCTGGGAGCAGCCACGGGGCGCGGAGCCTGGACCGACGTCGGGAGGAAAGGCGCCAATTTGGGCGGGAGGGCTGGGAAGTCCTCGGGGAGGCGTGGACGCTGGAGACCGCGGGCCGGGGTTCTGGGGCGCAGAGGCGCGTCGCTGCGAGGGGGACCTAAAGCGGCCCCGCGGCGGCCGCCGGCGCTGGCCCTGGGCGGGCGGGGCGTCTGGGGCGCCGGGCCGGGCCGGGCCGGCCGCTGTCCGGGTGTCCCCGCGAGCGCGCCTCGCGCCTCCCGCCCCCCGCCCGGCGCGGGCACTTACCCGGCAGACTCGGGAAAGTCTCCGCGAAGTGCTGCGGCGGCGGCGCCGGCGGCTCCGACACTTTCTCGCGGGCCGGCAGCAGCTCCTCGGGCTCCGGCCCGCCCTCCTGGCGGCGGCCGCCGGGCTCGGGGTGGCCGCGCGAGGCCGTGGCGGCGGCGGCGGCGAGCTCGGGGGGCCGTAGAAGGCGTCGGGCGGCTCCGCGAAGCTGGGCAGCGCGGTGGTCAGCGCCACCATGGAGGGCACGGCCTGGCCCAGCCCCGCGCAGAAGGTGTTGGTCAGGCGGCCGGCGAAGGAGGCGAGCGGCGCGAGCGGCGGGAGCCCGGCGGGCAGCGGCGCGGGCGCCAGCGCGGGCGGCAGCACGAGCGGCCGGTAGGGCATGAACATGGGGTAGCCGGTGTAGAGCAGGTGGCCGGCGCGCGGCGGCGGCGGCCCGATCAGGGCGTCGATGGAGAACGCCGCGCCCGGGCCCCCGCCCCCGCCGCCCCCGCCGCCCCCGGGGGCGCCGCCGCCGCCCGCGCGCTGCATCGTGCCCGCCGCCGCCCCGGGGCGCTCCCCTCCGGGCGCCGCGCGGGCTGGCAGCGCTCGCTCGCTCGCAGGCCGGGGCCGAGGTGGCGGCGGGGCGCGCTCGGCGCAGTGTGGCTCCGCGCCGCGCTCCCTCGCGCTCATAAGGCGGGGGGGCGGGCGCGCGGGCGGGCTGGGGGTGTCGCCCTCCGGACTCATCCATCTTCCTCAAATTACGCTTCACTTCCTCCCTCCGCCCGCGCCCGGCCCCGCTCCCGCTCCCGCGCAGGCCGGCTCGGGGCCGGCCCGGGACCCCGCCCGCCCCGCGGCCCAACCAACTATCAGTAATGGAGATTGATGAGCCGGACGCGCCGCTTTGTGAAAGTTTGCGGCCCGCGAGGCGGCGGCGGCAGCTGCCCGGCCGGTGCCCCTCGGCCGCCCGCCCCCTCCAGCCCGGCGGGGCCCCGCGGGCGGCGGGCAAGGCGGCCCCCGAGCCGGCCGGGCGGCTGGACCCGCCGCGGGAGCCCCCCGCCCGGCCCCGGGCCGCGCCCTCCGCCGCGGGAGCCCCCCCACCCTCCCCCGACGCCCCTCCCCGCCCCGGGCGGGCTCGCGGGCCGCACGGGCCCGACGGCGAGGCGGGGGCGGCAGGGGGCGCGCTCGGCCCGCGGGGCCCCGGGCGTCAGGGCCCTTGTCCGCCGCCGCCGCCGAGGCTGCTCCCCCGGCCTCTCTCCCGGCCCCGGCCCCCCCTGCTTCCTTCTGCCCCTCCACCTCGGGCTCAGTCCCCCCGCACCCCCGGGGGACCTCCTCGGGCGCCCGCACGGGCTACGTGCGTCCCGCTCCCCACCTTCCCGCCGCCCCCTCCCCGCCTCCGCTCTGCTGCCGCCCGCTCCCCGCTCCCCGCTCCCGCCCGCTCTCCATCCCGGGCCTCCTCTCGGCTGCGGCTCCGATTTCCGCTCCCTATCCCAGTCCGTCATATTTATTTTTTCTCATTTCTCACCTATATCTGTCCCTCTGTCTGCCTGTCTGTCTGTCTGCCGCCCTCCCTCTCCCTCTCCGCTATTAATTTCCCTGATTGGCTCCCAGCTTCAGCTACGCTGATGAGCCCTATTCATTCCCGGGCCTGACACTCTCGACCTGCCCTGGCTGATTGCTGGGGGCTGGCCCCGGAGCACTGATGAGCCCCAAGGGTCAGCCGCGCTAATTATCCGCTAATTGCGGATGACTCTGCTCACCTCCCCCATTCTCAGGCGCAGAAATGGTGGCGCCTTTTACCCTCCCCCTCCTCCTGGCTCCCAGCAGCACAGCTGTCAATCTGGAGGCAAAAGTCACGGGCACTTTCACTTGATAGAAGCCTCAGGTCAGCAGCCACAAAAGACTGCAGATAGGCAAGCCAGCAGGGTGAGAGCGACCGAGCTTCAGGAGCCTGGAGTCTGATCAGCTAAAGTGCAGGTCACCTGGTCACCGGGAAGTGGTTATTCAGGTGGGAGCTGGATTCAGGGAGAGGCAGCTAGTCAAGCAGACATGCAGTTCGGTTAGGGGAAGCGCTTCAGCTCAGGTGAGGAGGAAAACCTCCGCCACAGAGTCTCACTGCTCCTGAGCCAAGACAGAGCAGGGCAAGAGGGAGCCCTGGGCCTCAGGGATATTTGTTCAGTGTCGCTGCTCATGAGTCTGCACTAGCTAGCCTAACGAACACTGCTAACGCCAGACTGATGTATTGAAACTCAGCGCCCTGCAAGACACGGTCGCCAGCGTGAGAGAAGAGCAGGACCCAAGAAGGGAGCGTTACTAAGTTATACTTGATCGACGATTCACGAGCAAGGTGAAGAGACAAGAGCGTGACTTCTCTGCAGTCCTGATCTATCTGGGGTTCTACATTAAACTCAGTTAAACTTCAAAAAGATGAATCTAGTGGAAAGACATCACCTGAAGAAAAAGAGGTGCCTCAACTTAGGTCTGGGACACCCCCCTCCCCCAAATACTAAAGTACTAAGGTAATTCTTGCGCATCCTTCTGAGGATTCTTTTTTTTTCCCCCCAGAATAACCCTTTGTTAAATTAACCAAGAACTTCACAGTACCAATGTGAAAGACCAGACTTCAAAAATGTTTTTTACTTAAAAAAGAGGCCAGCTGGTTTGATGGCTTACAGTGTTTGATAGCTTACAGTGTTTGGATACAGAGTGGAGACTTATTGAGTTAATTCACGTAAACTCAATCAGGCCAATAAACTCAACTGATAAAACTGAAGGACCTCTGAGCTACAATCACTGAAGTTAAAACTACAAATAGTAACAGCACCAATCAAATAAGGCATGAAAGAAGAGGCATTTTAAAAATTACATTCATTTTTTCATAGATAATAAAGTCACATAATACAAAATTCCAAAAGCACAAAGGCTGTATGTTGAAACACTTCCCTCTCAACATCCCCTCCTGCAAAAGGTGACTTTAATAAGCCTGTCTCTCTCTGATGGGACGGAATGGATCAGGTATTGTCAAGGACTCCAGGGGAAAAGACCCCCTGATCTTGAAGATGTATGTCACCCAGCTCAAGTCAAAAGTTTATAGCCCAGAACCATACTCAGTAAGGTGGAATTCTCTGCTCAAGCTAACACAGAGTACAGGCTTAAAGCTTGTTGCCAACAAATCCCAGTGGGCCACCAACTCTGAAAGCAGCAAGTGAGACCCCAGGGACTTTGTTTTGCCCTGGTTGAGGGTATATTTATTAGATACTGCTATTTTATAATTCGTTTATACCTTTAATCTGTTAACTTGCCATGCTGGAGTCATGAAGGGTGACTTATGCATAGTGCTTGACATTCTGTAGCTCAACTAGGATAAAAGTCCTCAAACACACAGTGAAGTGACCCATTTCCTCTCCCTGCCCTTCCATGGACCGTGGAACTTAGGCTGCAAGGTAAATGGAAAAAAAGCATTGGCTGGAGTTAGAAGGCCTGTAGTTAACTTCCTGTTCTGACGCTTCACTGGGTCAGGTGACCTTAAACCATCTTTGATTGAACTTCTCCAGGTTATTCTCTAGCCTGGTCAAAAAGCAGGTGCAGGTGCGAGGATCTAATGAATAAGAGGAAACGCCTGTCAAAAATGTGTTCTTGCACTAAATGGACAAAGCAGAGCTGAGCGGCCAAGGATGGAAGTCCCCAAATCTGCTTCTTACTCGCCCATCAGTACCAAGGACAGAAGCTGTCGCTCTCCAATCTGCATAAGGAAGGCTGACTCCTTTCTTTACCAAACTGTTGTTCCACTGAACCCCCAACACTGTAGCTAAACGGCTCCCACCATTATCCAAAGTGAGGTTCACAGGTGCTTCTTGAATTGTCCACAGGCTCTGACTTGTCCCACGCTCGCTACACCCACTGGGGAAATTCTCCTGCAGAGTAGTTTTGTTTTCAATCGACGCTCTGCGTGTGCGTCTAGCGGACGCCATCATGTGGCTTCCCCTTCGTGGGCTGGAAGCCCGTTCCGAGAATGCCAGGAACGAAGTATTCCAAAGTCAAAGTCAACCTCCGCCTCGCGGGCTGGCGGGAGGGCCCACGCGGGCGGGCCGCGGCGGGCGCTGTCCGCGAGCGCCCTCTGGTGGCGGCCGCGCGCCACGCGTCTGTGCGCGAGAAGCGCGGGAGCCGCAGCGCCCCCTGGCGTGGGCCCCGCAGACGCGCCGAGGGCCCGGCCGGCGAGCCCGGGAAGGGGCGGCGGGGGCGCGGGGCCCGCGGGCCGGCCGGGAGGTCCTCAGGCCGCGCCGGCCCCGGCCCGGGTCCGCGGCGATCCCGCGCGCCGGCGGCGTGTGCGCGCGCGTGGCCCGCGGTGGCGCGGCGCGGGCAGGTCCGCGCCTCGAGCGCGGGGCGGGGTCCTCACGGAGGCGTGAAATTGGTTTGGAGCAAACACATTACGGAAAGCAATTACCGGGAGCGGCGCGGGCCCGCGGGACGCGCCGCCAGGAGGCCGGGAGGCGGCGCCCGGCCGGCGAGCTCGGGCTGTCCGGGCTGTCCGGCCCAGCCCGCGTCCCGCCGCGCCCGCCGGGGGCCCTGCGCAGCGCCTCGCACGGCGCCTCTTCGCGCCCCTCCAGGGGGACCCCGGGACCCCCGGCGAGGCGCCCGGGCGACGCCTTCCCCGGCCCGGCCCGCTCGGCCGCGCAAGGACACCGCCCACGGCTCCTCGCGGGCTCCGGGCTCCCCCCCCGCGTGTCGGGGAGCCCCGGCCGGGCGACGTGGGCGGGCCACGGGCCTCCCCCGCCCCCGCCCCGCAGCTCCCGGGGGCCCGCGGGCGGGCGCCGGCGGCCGGGGCCGGGGCCGGGGCCGGGGCAAGGACACCCCGCGCCGCGCCACGGCCCGCGCCCACCGCCCTCCAGGCCCTTCCGGCCCGGCCGAGCGCCCGGGGCCCCGAGGGAGCCACCCAGGCCCGGGCCGCCCGGGAGGGCCCGCGGGGAGGCCCGGGCAGGGGCCACGCCCCCGCACGCGGGCAGCGCCCGGGACTTCGGCCCGCGGGGCGCAAAGGAACGCCAGGCCCAGGCCCGGGAGGCCCAGCCAGGCCCGCCCGCGCCTCGGAGCCGGGAAGCCGCGGGGCCTGGGAGGGGCAGGGGCGCCCGCCGTTCTGGGGTCGCCCTCGCCCAGGGGCCCTCCCGCAGCGCCGCCCGCCCCGGGAGCCCCAGGCCCGCCATGGGAGCCCCAGGCCCGCGGGCCAGGCGGGAACGGGCCGCTCACCTCGCCCCGCGCCTCGTCTCCTCAACGGCCGCCTCGACAGCGCGCTCCAGCGGCATCGCGTCACCGCCGACTCGTGCCCGCACCCAGGCCCCGCCCCCTTCACCCAGGCCCCGCCCCTTCACCCAGGCCCCGCCCACACCACCAGGCCCCGCCCCACATCACCCAGGCCCCACCCACGCCACTCAGGCCCCACCCACACCACCAGGCCCCGCCCCACACCACCCAGGCCCCACCCACACCACTCAGGCCCCGCCCACACCACCCAGGCCCGCCCCCCACGCCCTCCAGGCCCCACCCGGCCCTGAAGCCCCGCTAGCCTCGCCCCTCACCAACATGCGCCCAACTGTTGGCGGGAAAGGCGTGAGCTCTCGCGCATGCGCACTCCAGTGTCCTGGAACATCTGTCCCGCGACCCTTGCGGACGACAGTGCGTTTGGCCGTTCGCTCTACGACCCTCTGTCAGCTCCACCACCCGCCGCGTCACGCCCCCCTCGTGTTGCCTGCGGGCTCCTGGCTGCTGGGGCTTCCCGCGGGTTCTGAAAACGCTAACACTGCAGAGACCCTCGGGGCTCTCCCTTCTCTTGTTCTGCAGATGTGGAAACCTGAGCGCAGAGCGGGGAGAGACTTCTGTTCCGGCAGCTAATGGCCGAGCTGGGGCTGGAAGCCAGGGATGGGGCGCGAGGCTCAGCTGCGGGGAAGCTAAGAGACAGGAGGAGAGACACAGGGCCAGGGCCAGAGACAGCCAGGTGCGCGGCGGCCTGCACTCCCGCCCCACTGGACAGGCCGTAGGGCGAGTTGGTTTGCGTTGGGGTTTGGGTTTTTTTGAACCTGGGTCTTTCACTCTCCCCTGAACCAGGGTTCCTCCTCCACATACCCGTAACAGGTGCGCCCACCTTCTGTTTGGCTTTCCTGCCCCTTACCTCACCTCCCGACCCCAAGCTGCCTTGCTGTCCTGCCCCACTGCCTGCAGCACATCATTCCACGGTGCCTGGCACCCCCCAAGCCTCTCCGCGGGCCCATCCTCTAGCTGGCTGTCCTGCAGCTCCCTCTGCTGCCACTCTGACCTCGTGGCCAAGTCACAGGCAAAAGGGGCAGGTCTGCCAGGGAGCCCCCAGCAGCTGGTGGATGCAGCCGGCGCTGGGGGCACAACCAGGGACCCTGAAGTTGGCCCATGTTGAGTCTCCCAAGAGGGAGCCAGCGCAGAGGAAGGAGAGTACCAGCGGCATGGGCTGGAGGCTTTTAATGCATGGATAGGGTTGTATAGCTCAGGTGACCCCCAGCACAGTGTGTTGATTCCCATGAGTCCCAGCTCTTGCCCTCAAACATCACCTGGCTGTACAGCCTGTCCACCTCTCCCAGGTGGGGATGGAGGCGTCCGCAGCTATGTGGAGGGGGTGTGCTGAGAGGTCCACCTCGACGTGAGTGCGTTCAACTCAGCCCTGGGTCAGGGTGCTGGGAGAAGCAGGCCGGAACCCTCTGGGGCGTCTGCTTTCAGGCTCTCCCCAAAAGCAGTGGGCATCTGGAAGGAGAGGCTTGGAGTCTGACCAGGGCCCTGCCACCAACTCTTCCCTTGCCTCCTCCCCATGCCCCATCCCCAGCTGGCTGGGATGGTCCCACAGAACCCAGGACTCACCTAGTACAGCACGTCCTCAAACTCCAGCTGCAGGTAGCGGAGCAGGCGGGGCGGGAGCGGCAGGCGGGGCAGGGCGTGGGGCAGGCAGGTATCCAGGTGAGCGCGCAGTGCACAGCGGCTCAGGTGCTGCAGTGACCGGGGCCGTCTCACCAAGGCGAAGAGGGAGGAGTAGAAATGGTGGTGCTTCTGGGGGCAGAAGGAGGGGGTCAGTGAGGCAGCCTTGGATAAGTGGCACCCACTCCTCCTAAAGGCAGGAAGCCAGTGGGTGTCTGCAGGAGCCTCTTACATGTTGGGTTTGGGTGGTCACTGAGTTTTCTCCTCCAGGGACATGAGCAGGGCTCTGGGTAATTCTGAGGTCCTGAGAGGGGGGAATCCTATGGTGGGCAGACCTTTCAGGAGGTGGGCATCTCAGGGATGGCTGAGCAAGTGGTTGTGTGTTCAGGGTCCTAGACTCTGACCTGCAGTGTCTCGGCAGGCACCAGAGCCCTGGCCTCCTCGGGTAGCCGCACGATGCTGTACGTGTTCATCAGGACCTCAATGGTCCTCGGGGAGTTGCACCAGCGCTCCAGCACCTGGAGGAGGCAGCCCCAGTCAGAGTGTCTCGAGTCACCCCACAGGATGAGTCCCTTGGTCGGTCCACAAAGCATGACAGGACAGCAATAGGACAGATGGATATTGGGAGTTGAACTGAATCCCCCACAATGAAATCCTAACCTGAGTTCCTATGATGTGACCTGTTTAGAAACAGGGTGTTTGCTGAGGTGATCAAGTTAAATGAGGTCATTAGGGAGGGTCCTAATCCAACATGGCGGTGTCCTTACAAGAAAACAGTGAGACAGATGCACAGTGAGGAAGTGGAGGCTGAGGTTGAGGGATGTGCCCGCAAGCCAAGGACTGCCGGACTCGCCTGAAGCTGAGTCCTTCCGCACTGCCAGGCAGACCCAATCCTGCTGACAGCTGGGTTTCGAATTTCCAGCCTCCAACACTATCTCTACCATCTGCCTCTTCAAGGTTCCTGCAGGATTTTCTTGGATGGAAGGGGATCAAGTTGGAAACAGGTTCATTCTTTCATTTCTTTGCTCAACAAACATTTGCTGAGCTCCACTACGGGGGAGCACTGGGGACCTGGCAATGAGGAGACAGTCAGATCCTGGTCAGCTGGGAGCTTCTCTTTCAGAGGGAAGAGACCCCTTGCAGATCTGCTGCTCTTAAGCAAAAGCAGTAGACTCAGGCCTAAGCGTGGCTGGAGAGGGTACTGTCCGAGACGGGTGGTCCAGAAGGGAGGTGGCAGGATACGGTGAGTGGTGAGCCATGCCTGAGGAAGGGGGCAGCCTGAGGGGGATCTGTCCTGTGACCAGAGAGGCAGCTGGACACACATAGTCCACCCACCCCCATGGCTGCAAGTAATAGCTCCCAGCAGACCCATGCTTCATCCACTCCATCTCTTGCTGTATCTCAAGCTATAGGCAGTGGCCACAGGCCCTTTGTAAAATCTGAGAATGGTGCCATCTCCCAGGCTGCCTTCCTCATCCTCCTGCCTATAGGGAGAGAGATCCTGTTACTGGTAGGTGGGGAGTGTTGCCTGTGCCGGGAACTGCTGGGTAATGGAAGCAGGTGGAAGTCTGGTCCAGGCCTGGGGCCCAGGAGGAAGCCCTCTCTCCCTCTTCCCCTATTTTACACATGAGGAACTTGAGCCCAAGGCCCTCTGCCTCTTACCCCGCATCTGGGCGGTGGTCACCAGAGTGACCCCCACCCGCTGTCGGGACTGAAGACGACGCAATGACTGGCCTGGTCACAACAGACGACGTCACCCGTCTGTTCTGAGCCAACTTTTAAAAGGAGAGAACCCTGTGCCAGGGAGACGGGCTTTTGGGGCCACTCTGCTGAGCCCTGCCCAGATGCTGCCTCCTTTCTCTCCAAGCCTGCCCAGCCCACGCCCGTCCCCCCAGGAGCCCTCCTGCATGGCACTCCCCTTGGATTCCCGACATTGGGGTGGTGCCCAACAGCTGTCCACGAGCTTCCGCACACATTATTTAACTTCAGAGCCACCCCACCAGGCCGCCAGCGCTAACTCAATCCTGTGATCAAGCCTGGTCTCCCAGGAGCCCTCGGGAGCGGGCCTCCCGTTGCGTCCCTGTCTCACAGGTGAGGAGCCGGCTGGAGGGAAGCGACTTGCCGGGGGCCACACAGGCCGAGCACCTGGCTCAGGAGTCTGCACGATGAGTCACCCCCTACTCAGAGGTGGCCAGGAAGACTGAGGGACAGGTTGTAGAGGAGCCTGCTGTGCTTGCGCCCACGACTGCCCGCTGCTCGTCACGGGATGGTGCCATGTCACGGGCAGTCCTCTCGGTTCAGAGAATCCCAGGGACTTGCCTGTGGTCACATGAACGGCACCCAAGCCAGAGCCGAGGTCCTCGCAAGCACCCAGTCCAGACGGAGGTCCTGGGGAGCTAGCTGCAGGAGCGGCTGGGCTGTGGGGCCCCTTGCCGGGAGGCGCCCCCCACCCTGGGACAGGCGCCCCAGCCAGGCCCGAGCAGCTGCAGAGGAGGGAGGCGGAGGCCGACTCCTTTCTGTGTGTACTGACCACCTGGGACGTGGCGCCTGGGTGCGAGGACGGGCGGGGTGCCCTGCTGTGCCAGCCCCCTGGGTCCCCGAGGCAGGGCAGAGCGGGGGCCGGCAGCGGGGCCCCAGAAAACCCGTGTGCTGTTCCGCTGCCTCCTCCCACCCCTCCCTGACAGGGAAATCATTAGCTGTCAGAGCCGCCGTCAGATTACAGGGAATTGCTCGTCTCCTAATTATCTGGTGTTAATAGGAGATTAATTAGTGTTAATTGTTGATTTTCTTGTATTTTCCCAAAGGGGAGACCAATCTGCCGAACTCTCGGGCTGTTTAATTATTTGGTCTTGCTTAGGAATCTAGACAGATGCTTCTAGGTTTGTGAGTGAAGGGGCGAGGCAGGAAGCCAGGGCTGGCCAGGGCCAGGGGCACCAGCCTGGAGTGGGGCAGGGGTCCTGCCCACGGCCGCATCAGTCCCGACCCAGCTTCTCGGAGAGCATGGGACCCCAACCAGGTCCTGAGCTCCCCCGACATCATGGCTTCTCCAAAACACAGCACGGGACAGGCCCCCCACCAGGGCCCCATAGCACAGGCCTCAAGGTGAACCCACTCTGGGGAAGTGAATGTAAAGTAAGGCAGGTGGGAAGTTGACGGTCAAAGGGGTTTTCTCCGGTGTCGGAACGGCTCCTGGCCTGGGTGACGCGTGTCCTGACCAAACCAGAACCACACCCGCGAGCAGGTCAGGAGACCTGGAACCTTGGGACGGGGCTCATGGCTCTACCCTTGGGGAGCTGCCCCTGTGCCCTGAGCATCTCCCTGAGTGGGACCCGCTGCCCGGTGGGGCTCCCTAGCACCCCTTTCACGAGCTGGCCCCCCTGATGAGAATACTCCTTGCTGCCCCTTCAGCCCTTGCACCTCCTGTCTTTCCAGACCTTTATAATCTGACCTCTCCCCTTGGGTCACCTTCTTCACACTTGCACACTTGTGCACACCCCCCCACGTGCACACACACACCCTTCCAAGCTGGTGTGCGCTCGCTTGCCCCACTCAGGCTCCACTTGTCAAATGAGAGCAGGAACTGCCCCAGCGCCAAGCGTGGCCACGTCCAGCGCAAGCGGGAGCACAGCCCGGCCCTCCCTCCGTCCCCAGCCCCGTACCTTGGGGAGGGCCCCGGGCCAGACTCGGACGGCGCCGTGGTTGAGCAGAGCCTGCACCACGCGCTCCGGGGTCTGGGCCAGGGCTGCCGCCGGGCCCTGCAAAGCACAGTGCAGGGGGGTGTGTCCCCCATAGTCCATGGCGTTGGCACTGACCCCACAGGCCAGGAGCAGTTCCACGACCGCCGCGTGGCCACGGCGACAGGCCAAGTGCAGGGGCCGCCGCTTGTCCCGGTCGGCGTGGTCGGCGTCGGCTCCGGCTGCGAGCAGCAGGTGGCACAGCTGGAGGCAGCGGGCGGTGGTGGCTTTGGCGGTGGCCGGGGACGGGCAGAGGACATCACAGGCAGCCAGCAGCGGGGTCCAGCCTTCGGCATCCTGGGCATTGGGGCAGGCCCCCCGTCGTAGAAGTAGTTCTGCCAGTTCCACATGGCCAAGCCGGGCGGCCACGTGCAGGGGCGTCTCTTCCTCCTCCTCAGACCGACCATCCACGCTGGCCCCAAACCTCAGGAGCAGCTCTGTACACCTAGTGAGGGCAAGACAGCAGCGGGGAGAAAACAGGTGCACCCCTGCCTCCTTGCTGCTCCGATCAGAGCAATGGTGAGCCGTGACTGACTCCGGCCTGCTGTCTCTCGCCCTCCGTTCTGTGTGCCAGTCATCCCGGGGACTCTGCGCAGGATCAACAGGGCCGACACCCTCACTGGGACTACCAGCCACGAGCAGCTGTGAGCGCTGTTAGGACAGGCCTTCCGTGCTCTCGGGCATTCACTCTCGGCATTCCCAGGGCAAGGCAGGTGAGGAAACTGAGGTCACAGAGGAGGAACTGGGCCTCGGGGCAGCAGGGCAGCTGGGGCCTCTGCATGCAGGCACTGGAGGGGAAGGGGGCAGGGACCTGGCCATGGGCATGAACAGAAGTGGGGGCAGCGGGAGAAACATCAAAACCAAAATTGTTCAGATTTGCTCTAAGCTTCCAGTAGGTCGCCCCTGCCTATAAGGATATGCGCACCAAAATTCAAGTTTTCACATCCGTGGAATGGGGAACACTCCTTCCCTGGGGACCTGGTGAGGTAGCTGCAGGCGGCATAGGACAAGGACCTGCAAAGCTGTCTGCAGGAGCTCGCCCTGGCCGCGTCCGGCTTGGGAGCAGGTGCAGGTGGGATAAGGGAGGGGTCATTAGACCACCCTGCCCACTTCTCTTAAGACTAGATGTTTAGAAACATTTATTTCCTCTAGAAAAGGAATGATCACCGCCGGGCGTGGCCAGGGGCCATGTGCATGTCCATCAGGCTTGTGCTTACTGAGAAGTGCTGTGGTGTGCAATACACACCGATTTTGGTGCAAAAGGAGAATGTAAAATACCTCGTTAATTTTTTCTATCAGTTACATGTTGCCACGCTAACGTTTCTGATCTATTGTGTTAAATAGAATATATTATTAAAATTAATTTCACCCGTTTCACAGGTGGCTGAACACCACGTGCATCGCAACAGTGCTCACAGCAGCCCAATGTGGGAGCACTGTAAGCATCCACGAAATAATGGGTGGATAAACCAAATGTGGCAGCAACATGCAATAGAATATTATTAACACCTGAAGAGGAAGGAAATTCTGACATGCTTCTCACTGAGTGAACCCTGAGGATGACGATATGCTGAGTGAAATAAGCCCGTCACTAAAAAGAAATACGGTGTGATTCCATGTTTATGTGGTGCCTACCTTATCAAAGTCATAGGGACAGAACGAATGGCAGTGCCAGGGACTGAGGGAAGAAGGCTTGGGAGTTGGTGTTCAGTGGGGCCAGTTTCTGTTTTGCAAGATGATAAAGGTTCAGGCGATGGTGGTTACACAACACTGTGAATGTCCTTGGTGCCTAACCCGTGCTCCTGGAAATGGTTGGGATGGTCGCTTTTACAGTCTGTATATTTTACACAATGGAAAAAAAATCCACCTGCTTTTTGTTTTTGGTAGGATGACAGGAGCATTTTAAATCATGTACGGGCCCTGTGCTGTCTTTCTTTTTTCTTTTTAAAGATTTATTTTATTTATTTATGCATACAAGAGCTGGGGTGCAGGCCAGAGGTGCAGGGAGTCGGGGGTGAGAGGACTCCCCAGAGACAGAGTGGGGATCAGACCAGGCGGATCCACTGAAATACACTGCTGAGGGGAGCAGCGGGGAGACAGGAGAGGTCTGCTGCGCCATGTGGGTCGGCTCCCCGGCCAGGGATGGAACTCGTGCTGCAGTGGCTGCTGATAGCTTCATGGCACTGAGACTTAACCCCTTGCACCACCAGGGAGGCCCCTCGTGCTATCTTTCTAGCAGGTGTAGCCCCCACTTTAACCCACGTGGCTAAGCCCAGGCTGCTGGGCTAGCAGGAGGGAGGAGGCCCATGGAAGGGAAGCCAAGGTCAGAGGCTCGGGCTGCTCTGGGCAGATGTGCAGCGAGCCTGGTGCGCCGCTGGAGAGGGGCTCCATTGCATGTCGTCACTTTAGACATGCGCCATGGTCTTTGCCAGATTCCACGCTCATCAAAATGTTTTAAGTGAGGACTCGTTCTCCAAGGTGTCCTCCACGTAGGGTGTAGTTACTCGGGTCACAGCAAAGGAACTTTCCCACCAGAAGGAACACATTGCCATGTGTGGGTCTATCCATCTGTTTCCTGTGAGTTTGGCTCATTGGGCTCAGCCCCTGAGCCGCTACCTGAGGGTGCCCCTGCCAGTGCTGAGTGAAATAAGCCCGTCACTACAAAGAAATACGGTGTGATTCCATGTTTATGTGGTGCCTACCTTATCAAAGTCAGGGACAGAACAAATGGCAGTGCCAGGGACTGAGGGAAGAAGGCTTGGGAGTTGGTGTTCAGTGGGGCCAGTTTCTGTTTTGCAAGATGATAAAGGTTCAGGCGATGGTTACACAACACTGTAACCTGCCAGTGTGGAAAGGCCAGTCCTGTCAGGTTGAGAAGCCTGCCCTGCCCGTGGGGACCACGATGGCCCAAATTGGGGACCAGGGTCTTTTACGGGCCGTCTCTTCTTGGACAATCTGCTCTCTGAGGTTTGTGCCTGAGCTGCTGTTACACTCATTTAGCACCATGCCAGGAAAAGCTCAGAAGATATCAAGCCTTCACACACCTCCCTGCATGGCTACAGACACCTTCAGTGTGCAGCCAGGTCGTTGCCTGAGTGCCCCCGCCCTGCCCCGGGGCGGAGGTGTCCCAAGCCCCAAAGGGCCAGTGGTTGGTTGATGCTTTGGGGAGTAATCTCATCCTGACCCCCCACCCAGCCCTAGCTCCTCCAGACCAGCCCCCCAGGCCTGCCACCTCCTGATATGCACCCCTAACCCCCAAGGTCCTCTCTTGGTCTCCCCTAAAAATGGAATGGTGTAGGGGTGCCACTCACTCAAGGGTGCCAGGCCCCCGGCACAGATGCAAGGGGCGTTTCCCATCCTGGTCAGGGATGTTGGGGTCTGCTCCCGCTGCCAGCAGCACACGGACACAGGCCACGTGGCCCCCTGCACAGGCCTCATGCAGGGCAGTGTGGCCCCCAGGGGCGCTGTCGGGCTGGGCCCGCCGTCTCAGTAGCAGCTGCAGGACCTCTGTGTGGCCCCGGCTGGCAGCCACATGCAGTGGGGTGGTCAGCTCCTCTTGATATGTCAGAGACCAGAGTCCTAGGGCGAGAGGAACATGGGCTCAGGCCCTAGCTGGAGGCGAGGCATTCCCAGAAAATGAGGGCAGTGGGCAGCGGCCGGAAAGAGGGAGCCCAGAGCTCCGTCCCCAGCCTCCCCTCTCCCACTCAGGCCCCCGTGTTCCCCCCGGTGCCCCGGCCCATACTCAGAGCGCGGATGTTGAATCGGAAATCCCTCCACTGCTCTGGGTCGCTGGTGTCAAAGACGGAATCCGGAGCCAGGCCCGTGCTGGAGTCGGCGAGTAAGCGGGAGACAGAGGCCCCGTCCCCAGCCAGCACCGCCTGCCAGAAGGCCAGGGCAGCTCCCGAGGCCGTGCGGGTGGCGATGGGGCGCGGGCCAGACTCCGGGCGCTCAGGGGACCCGCCGCTGGGCCGCTCCACCAGCCTGGCACAGAGGGTGTTGTGTCTGTCATCGCGGGGCTCTCCCTGCCCCCTGCACTCTTCTGGGGACCAGCTCATGAGGACAGAGTGTAAGCACTGGGGGGTGCTGGGGCAGGGAGAGCTAGGCGCCAAAGGCAGAGAGAAGGAGCGCAAGGAGGACACCCCGACAGACACGGGGGTGGGGGGGTCTCTGTCCCTAGACTGTCTGACCCGCCGCGCAGTTCAGCGGAGCTATTCTGGGCTCCACATGACTTCCCTCCAGGGCCAAGGCTGAGGCCAGCTCCAGGGCCAGAGCAACAGCCAGGACAGCTTCTGTTCCGTAAGAGCCTGCTCCCCCTGCCCGGGCGCTCCTCCTCCCCGCGCCCTCACCTGGGTGGCGGCTGCTCCAGCGAGGCTCGGCAGCCCGGCTCTCCAGCAGCAGGTGGGCCGTGCTGTGCGGGGGGAAGAGCTCCCGCAGCCTCGCCAGGTCCCCGGTGTACAGGGCGTTCTGCAGGGCCATGTCGCGGCACAGCAGCGGTGACCGAGGGGGGCCCCGGGCCGGCTGGGACCGAGCTCCCCAGACCAAGCAGGCGGGGCCCGCGGGGAGGCAGCCCTGGTGGGGTCCCCGGCGCGGAGGGGAGCTCCTTCTCCCAGGCATGGCCAGTTTCTGGGAGAGTCACAGAAGCCGTGCTCAGGACTGCTCAGGGCACTGGGCCCCGGAGGAGGCCAGGGCGGGCGGGGCGGGAGCACACGGGCCCTGCCATAAATAGCCCCCAGCTGTCAGGGCAGGGAGAGGCCTCAGGCTGGGAGTGGGAGTTAGGGAGGGGCCTGGAGGGAAGAATGAGGGGAACCTCGAACTTCCAAGCCTGAGCTTCGCCCAGAGTCGTGCACAGCAGGGTTAAGAGGGACCTGGTGTCAGCCTGGGACATGGCAGGGGAGGGAAACAGTCAGAGCAGGCTGGGCAGCCGGGGCCTGCAGCCTCAGGCTCCTCTGGTGGCCGTGTGGTTCCCGAGGCTGGTCTCCAGCAGGCACGGTGCTGAGTGTAACAGCAGCTCAGGCACAAGCCTCAGAGAGGCGGCGCCCGGCAGAGGAACCCCATTCCGCCTGTCTCCAGGGGTTCGTGGGTAGAGAGATTCCTGCCCCGGGAGAGCGGGACGTACCCTCAGGCCCATCCCTGGTGCTGTCCCTGCGCTCCACTCCGGCACAAAATTACGTGAGCAACAGTTCATTAGGGAGCAGCTACAAGGCTGGTAGGGAGCTGGAGAGCTGCCCGCAGCAAAGCCTGCGTCTTGACGGTCTCTTTCTGGTGGGGAGGGTCCCTCTCCATCACCCATGCCTTCTTCCGCCGGCCCTCCGCGTGCCAGCTCTTGAACTCCCTCGCCCTTTCTGGGTATTTGTCTGGGGGCAACTGTAGACTCTTTGCAGGTTCCTGGACCTGCCTGACCTTATCTGGGTATAAATCAAGGTGACAGCGCCCGCCCGCAGGCCCTGGGCCTCCCAGAGCATCTCCCTCAGTGGGAGGGTCTCAGCTAGTGAGGATGGGGGGCGGAGGGCTGCCTATTTAGGCACATTAGCATTTGGGGATGTAAAAGGGAAAAAGAGAGAAAAACTCAAAACCCCGCCCCTGGCCTCAGCCAACATGGGCCTCACGGGGCTCTGGGCTGGGCTGGCCTGACCCCCCGGGGGGGCCGCCTGGTCTGGTCTTCAGCCCTTGTGGCCCAGGGAACACACCCTGGCCTTGATTCACACACACGCCCCACACTGCTTCTCAGAGGACCCACGCTCCCAGCCGGAGGTGGCAGGGCTGCCCCCAGCTCCCCGAGTTCCCCAACTGTGGTCCCCACAGCTTTACTCTCCCCAATAGGGGAGCCCACAGAGGCCCTTCGCTGCATCCCATTCAGCCCCACAGGGCGGCTCTGGGCAGAGGGAGGCCGCAGAGCTTGTGCAAGTGGAGCTGCTCCAGAGAAGGCACGGCCCACAGGTCCCCAAGCCCGCCCAGCCCCGGCCCCCCAGACACTTCTGCAGGGTTACCAAACCCCAGAGAAGGGCCACAGCCGTTGGCTGGTCCAGTCTCTGCCCGCTTTGCAGGTGAGGAAGCGGAGGCGCAGGGAAGGTCACCCAGGACAGTGGGGCCACAGCGGAGACAGGTCTGCTCACCTCCAGATTCTCTCCTTTTCCTGCACTCACTGGAAGCCTCCCTCCCGCTCCCTCGCCCCTCTCTTCTCCTCTTCCTGTTGTTCTCCCTTAAATCCCTAAGGGCAGAGGGCAGGACACAGCAATGACAGGAGATGAAGATGGTGGGTCAGAGGACAGGCCTCTGGGCACTGAGACTGGGAGGGGGTGCCAGGGGGCACCGGCACAGGCAGGGGCAGGAAGTATGGAGACAGGCCGAGAGCTAGACCCCGAGCCATCTGGGCATTTATGCCTCTGCCCGCTGGCCCCCCGCCCACAGGGCAGTGCCAGGGTCTCAGGCACCACCTGGCGCCCTGTCACTTTTTCTTTTTTGCTAGCTTGGTGTCCTCGGTGTCCTGCTCACTGCTGAGTTTCATCTTCTTCTTGCCCAGAGGGGTCTTGAAGTACCAGTCCTGGGGCGGTGGGGAGGACAGAGGCCCATGGGGTCTGCCTGGGCCCTGCCTCCCAACCCCACTCACCACTTCCCGGCTTAGGGCAGGTCCTTGCAGTCTTTCTCTTGGGGTTCAGCTAGAATTGGGGTGCCCCCTGCTCCCTCCCCTGGGAACCCTCTTTCTGGTGAGCCCATAGCCATCGTGCCACCCCTAGAGGTGGGCATAAAGCCAGGGGCGGGAGTGGGCGCAGCTCCTGACACACAGGTGGCCCTTTGGGGTCCCCACCCTCGAGGAGCCTGTGAGTGGCCCTACCCACAGCCTGAGCCCACGGCCCCAGCCCGCGCCTTCCTGTCCCTTGTGGTCCCTTTCCAGCTGGACTCTGGTGGGGGCAGAGGGAGGCCCCCCTCTGGCTGGTGCTGGCTCACCACCCCCCCCTTGCCCCCCCAGAAGCCTCACCTTCAGGGACTCCTCCTCCTCCCTGTACACCGGCTCCTGCTTGACCAGGTGCCCCAGGAACTCGGAGGCCGCAAGAGGCTGTTTGTTCAGGAGCAGCAGCCGCCGGTCTGTCAGCACCGCCTGGACGGCCTCGTGAATGTGCCCGGGTGTGTAGCCATCAGACACCTTGGCCAGGGCGCTGATGTCCAGGCTCTTGGTCACCTGGACTTTCCGGGCCTCCAGCATCTGCTTCCAGAGCACTGTGGGCACAGGGAAGCCACGGGCAGGGAGCGGCTGTGGGTGCCTCCACCTGCATCCGGGCTGAGCTTTGTGCTTCTAGAGAGCAGCCAGCTCCCCCACCACTGAGGTCTGAACGTCCACAGAGCCGCCAGCACCCAGGCCGCCGGCTGCCCATCACGCAGCACTTCCTGCATGCCCGGCCGTGGAAGCGCGGGCTGGCAGCAGCAGTGAGGGATGAGAGGAGTGGGGAGCTGCGAGGGACATCCCTACCCTCTGACCTGTGCCCGCGTGGCCGGGCCTCACCATAGCGGGAGGCGTAGTCGGGCCGCGGCATGAAGAGGATGCGCTCGTACATCCGGCACAAGCCCTTCATCTCGGCCAGCTGCGGCTGCTGGGTGGTCCCGATCAGCATCACGCGGTCGCCCGGAGCCAGCTGCCGCACGGCCCTGGTCAGGTCCTTCTTGATTCGCTTTGGGTCCATCTGCTCTGGGGAGGGAGGGCGTTGGGGACACGGCGGCTTTCACGGGTTTCTCAGGTTTTCAGAGCACACGCCACACTCACACGCCCCCCACCCCGTGGGCCCTGGGAGGTTCAGTCTTGCCTTGAGAAGAAAAGGCAGGAGGAAGACGGGGCGACGGGGGAGGGGGGCTGGGGGGCAGCGACCTGACTGGCCCGGGCTCCCCACGCCCCTCACCTCCTTCTCTTCCTTCGGGACCCTCCTGTAGAAATTCTTCTCCGCGTTCCCAATCCAGATCACAGAGGGCTGGAGCAGCCGAGCCACCTGACAGGCCAGGGGCGGAAACCTAGTGTCAGACTGTAGGGCTACCCCCCCACCTGGCCCAGCCCAGGGCCAGGGCTGGCCTCGGGCATCAGCGCGCCTCAGGGCTCCGCCTCTGCAAGCCCCCTGCGTGGCCATCACACCCCAGGGGAAGGGAGCCCTGCCCTCCCGTGCGGGGGCTACTGCGAGGCCTCATCTCTGCGTGCTCCGCCCCCACCACCCGGGGACCCGGGCCTCGTCCACGGCTAGAGTAGGGCTGGGAGGGAGACGGCCCAGCCCCTAAGCCAAGCCCCAGGCAGGTGGGCGAGCCCGGGAGACAGAGCCCACCACCCCGCTCTGACGCGCCGTCTGCGAGTGGGAGATGCCCAGGTCAGACCTTGAAGACCATGTGCACCAGCATCTGCACCCCGGCCTTGCCAGGGTACTTGTCCTGCAGGTTGCTGGGTGACAGGTCAAACAGGTTGGCACCGGTTTCTGTGCACACGGCCTTAACCAGCATCTTCTTCCCCATGCCAGAGGGGCCCACCAGAAGGATGGAGCGGATGAGGGGAGCCATGGCGTGTATGTCTGGGGAGCCTGAGAAGAAACGGGCCACAGGCAGGGGGTGGGCCAACAGGGGGCCGGGGTGGAGATGGGGTGTGAGGCGAGCCCCAGTCGAAGGTCTGGGCAACCCCCTAGGCTGCACACCCAAAGAGGCAGCCTAGGGAGTTCGGATAGCTGAGCAACCCCACTCCCAAGAGCTGTGGGGGTGTCGGGACGGCGCCCTGTCCTCCTCTGACGGCCTGTGGTTTCCGCTCCTGGGTCACAAATGGGTAGACTTAAAGGATGCGTGGCCAGTGACTTCACAAAGACGCTGGACTCCCGTGAGTGTGTGTAGAGGGCGGGGAAGGGACAGACCATGGATGCCACTTGGGCCCGAGCCAGGGGTTCACTCCGGGTGTGGCCTCAGCAGGGCCCGTGGCAAGTGGCGCTGGGGACCGCAGGCCAGGCCGCACGGGCCCGCCTTGGCCACCCTCCCCTGAGCCCGGGCTCCCGAGAGCACCTGCCGTGCTGGCTCCTCTCCCCAGGGCCTCTCACCCAGCCGGAGGACCGCATACAAGGCCACGTTCTGCCGCGTGTCAAACAGGGACGGCATCGGCAGCTTGTGTGCTAGGCTCAGCGTGGTCCCAAGGTAGAGGCAGTCACCTGGCAGGACAGGCGGCCACCTGGTGAGTGGACCCCACTCCCCAGCCCAGGGCAGGCAGGAGAAGGTTCACTTCAGGGGGTGAAGGCCGGCTGCAGGGGCGGGCCAGGGCGGGCTGGGGCGGGCCGGCGCTCACCAAGGTAGCTGCTCAAGGGCACCATCTCACTCTTCTTCAGAAAGCCTTGGCTGACGAGCTCCTCAAACAGGGATTCCAGGGACCTGGCAGAGGCCCCGAGGGATGAAGGGAGAAGGAGACTGAACGAGGAGGGGGACAGGGGCCAATGCCCCATGGTCAGAGTACCCGTAGTCACCCCGAAGGCCAGACAGACGGTGTGGCCCCAGACCACGGCCAGGGCAGGGCCGCTCTGTGGGCCGAGCGCCTCCTCACACCCCCTGCACAGTCACTGGCAGCCCCGCCTGTCATCTGTCATCCACGACAGAAACCACAGTTAAGGGGTCCGTCCTACGGGGAGGGGGCCTGGTGATGAAATCAGCCCCGTCTGTGCCGGTGGCCCTGCTGTGCCAGGGAGGTGCCCAAAGAGGGAGCCTCTGAAAACCCTGGAGCCAGAGGCCTGGGGAGATGCTGGGGGCTGGGGGAGGGACAGGGCTGATTAAGGCAAAGCCAGGAGGGCGGGGAGCACGGAGGATGGCACTCCGCCCCCATCCTGTTCCGCATCATGTCAGAGCAATCTCTGAGGCTTTTACGTGATCCTCTCGGCTCTCTGTGGGCTTAGCAGGGCAGGCCCTTGGGGAGTGAGGACCAGGAATCAGGGAGGTTAAGTGACTTTCCCAAGCTCGCACAGCAACTGAACTGGTCCCAGAAGTCCGATGTGTCCTGGACTGGGGTGTTGGTCCCACCACCCGCAGTGAGGGGGGTCAGCTACCTGTTTGAGGTCAGGTCTTTGTCCTTCTTCTTCTTCCCAGTTTTCTTCCCCATCTTGTTCTGGTTGGAAACAAGCACGTGGGCCACTGGTTTTTTTGTTCGTTTGTTTGTTTTTCAAAGATTTAATTTTATTTATCCGTGCATATAAGAACTGGGGTGCAGGCCAGAGGTGCGGGGGTGAGAGGATTCACCAGAGACAGAGTGGGGAGCAGAACAGGCGGATCTACTGAAATCCACTGCTGAGGGGAGCAGCGGGGAGTCAGGAGAGGTCTGCTGCACCATGTGGGTCAGCTCCCTGGCCGGGGATCAAACTCATGCCGCAGTGGCTGTTGATAGCTTGATAGCGCTGAGACTTAACCCTTGAACCACCAGGGGGACCCCTGGCCGCTGTTGGTCCCCCCACAAGTATGCCACCCCCCACCCAGCCCAGCGTTCATCTTGCCTTCGGGCCCTTCAAGGTTCTTTCCTCCTCCTTGTCTACAACCCGGCGCAGGTTCTTCAGTTCTTGACGCATCAGCTCATCTACCTGGGGGCACAACAGGGAGTGTGGGGCAACTAGAGACTGGAGAGGCCATGGAGAGGAGCCGTAGGTGGGGGTGGGGGGGCCCAGCACTGGCAGTGCAGATGGCCCCCAGGCCCTCCTCCTGCATTTGTGGGGCTCTTGGTCTGTGCCCCCAGCCCCGCACCTGCGCACACTCCATCCCGTTGCACATCCTGCCCATGCCAGCCTTGCTGTTAACAGGCATCGATGTGGGAAGAAGCCCAGGATGGAGTCACTGCCTTTCGGTGCAAGCCCCAGATCTGCTCTCTAAAGCCTGGGGGCGGAGCAGCCGCCTGACTCTCAGCCTCGGTACCTGCCCCAGCTGGAGAGTCCAGGCCCTCCTCGGGGCTGCTGGGTCACCTGGCCTGACCTCCCAGGTACATGCATGGGGCCAGCCCTTCAAGGTCTGGCGAGGGTGAGGGTGAACGTGACCCCAGCTCAGAGCCCCGCCTACTCCGTCCTATTTGGGGAGAAAACTGGGAGGCAGAGGATGGGGGTCCAAGATGGAAAGAAGACTTACAGGGAGACAGTGCAGAGGAGGCTGCGGAGACAGGGAGGGAGGACAGCGGGGAGAGGGCCTGAGGGGGCTGCTCCTCACCTGTACCCGGATCTCCTGCTCCACCTCCTTCCTCTTCTCCAGCCGAAGGATCTCGGAGTCAAAATTCTGATTGGGGTGTATGTCCTCTACCCGGTTCTTCCACAGATCTAGCAGTGGAGAGACGGATGGACAGATGGATGTGAGAGTCCCAGGTGTGCATGCACACATGCACACACACGCACGCACACACACACGCATGAGCACACACACACGCATGAGCACACGCACACTAGTCTGGAATCTGACTCCGACTAATCCACTTCTCTCTGTGTTGGTCTGTCTGCCTCGGTGTCTCTGTCTGTCTGTCCCCTGCCCCCCAATCAGTCTGTACACACACCAGGAACCTGCCCTAGGCCGCTGGCCCTCTCCCCACCCAGCTGCTGACCACACGCAGAGGCTGGTCCCAAGTCCATGACTGCAGGATGCACACCCAAGCCCCTTAGCGCCCCCAGGGAGCCGTGCCCCACACCCCTTCCTTGGCATTCTCTTCTCAGCTTCCACCCCACACCCTCTTGTGATCATGGAAAATGCCCATGTTCCCCAGGAGCGGGTCCCCCCCAAGTCTTGTCCAGCTTCCCCCTCTTACTCATGTACTCCTCGTGTCCAGCATTGATCACGGGGACAAATTTGGATGGCAGCACTTTCAGCATCGTGTCTGCCTCCTAGAACAGAACAGAACACTGACCTCTGACAGGGGCCCTCACCTCCCGCCACGCCCTGGGCCGGCTCTCCTCAGAGCTCCCTGGACTTCATCCCGCCTCCCTGGTGCCCAGCCCAGCAGCCGCCTTACCCCCCTCCTGGCCTTTTCCTGCTTCTTCCTCTTCCCTTTTTTCTCCTTTTCTTTCTCTGCGTTTTTCTCTTGGGCCTTTTTTTTGCCCTCCTGGGCCTGCCCCTCCAGTTCCATCTTCACCTGTGACCAAAGACGGACGCCATTTTAGAAGAGAGGAGGGTAGGCTGGGAGCAAGGGAGCCCAGGCCTGAGGCTGGGGTGACCAGGTTCAAAGCTGGGGCCCACGAGCTGAGAATCCAGAGACCTCACTGGAGTGCAGGAAGAAAGGGGTGCCAGGGACAGGAGGGTTCCCTTCAACACTGTCGCTCTCCCAGCCCCTGGGGGTGAGGGGGCCACGGTGGTCTCGGAGGACGCACTTCCTTTCTGGGCGCACTTCCTTTCTGGGCCCGAGTTGTCTCCTCCGGCACGGGTGACCCCTCCCCAGGCTGTCTTGTAAGTTACACGCCCACCCCCGACCCCAGCTCACACTCGGGACTCTACCCCTCACTCCGCCCGCCACCATTCCTGCCCCTGCCTCCGGGTACCTGTTCTGGAGTCTTGTCTGCAAAGATCACGTAGGATCCACCTACAGACTCTTGCGGATAATCAGGGAACCGACCGGTAAGGTCACTACGTGGACAGAGGGTGGCGGGAGAGGTGGGCAACTGGGTGGACGCCCAGGTGGACGCAGGGAAATGGGTGGCAGGATGGGCGGACGGAAGGATGCAGGCTGGGAAAGGCCCAGAGAGGGGAGGGACGGGAGGCACAGACCACTCAGGGCATTCAATTCCCATCTTATTCTGGCATTTTCCCTTCCATTCTGGAACACGGGGAGATGGTTGGGTAGGTGGGGGGCCTGGGTTGAAGCCAAGTGTGTTGGCTGCGCATTGGGGGGCTGGGCTTGGCTGGAGAAATGGTCCAGCCTGGACTAGAGGACGGGAGAGGTGTGGGGGACACTGGGCTGGGGCGGGAAAAAGGGGCGGGGGATGGGTCAGCAGAGGCCGGGGACACTGACTGGCACTCGATGAACCACTGCCGGATCTGCTCCTTCAGCCTCTCCTTCATGTCCGGGCCCTCGGTCTCCCTGAGAGAGCTGGAGGCCTTGGCGATGGCCGTCTGGAACTCCTGCTCCTTCTCCACCTGCCGGAGCCTCCGGACGTCCTCCCCTAAGTCGGCCTTGAAGAGGATGTCCGTGCGCTCCTGGCTGGTCGAGGGGAGCTGGGAAGGGGGCGGCGGCGCATCGGGAGAGGGCGAGGGGCCGGCCCGGGCGGCACACCTGCCCCCACACGCCGAGCCCCGGCGCACCGCGCGGAACGCCGGGCGAGGCTGCATCAGGAGAAATTGTGTTCGCCCCGAAACTCGTCTGTGTAAATTACTCTGATAATGAGTTTGCTGGATGCATGGGGGCTGGCCCCCCCGCCTGCTCCCCCCGGCACACCCTCCCCTGCGAGCCTCCGGCCCCGGCACCCCCCACCCCGCCCGGCGGCCCGCGTTGGCAGCCGCTCCCGCAGCCACTTTCCCGCCTCATTGGCTCCCAAATGTATTTTAAATATCACTCTGCGCAGAGACAATTACTGAAAACGCTGAGCTCACACTGCTGATGGGCCCGGGCGGCCAGCTCATTCCTCAGCCTCTGTGGGCCGGGCCCCCGCGCCCCCACGGCCAGCCCGGCCTCCCCCTGCCTACGTGTGCTGCCGGGGTGCTGCCGGGCCCCGCTCCCGGGCGGGCCCCTGGGCTGCCCGCCTTCTGAAGCCCCGGCCCCGGGTGTCCGTCCCAGCCCGAGCCCCCAACCTCTCTGGGGGCTCTGCCCACTGCAAAGTCCCCCCTCGATCACGACCCCTCAGCCGCACGGCCTCTCAGTGGAGACCGGCTGAGGAAGAGCCCCCAGAGAGCAGAGGAGACGGGGAGAGGCCAGGGACCCCGCCCCGGGCTGCCCACGCCCGCCCGGGGCACACGCAGCCTCCGTGGAGCCCACCCTCAGCCGTCCTCTCTGGACACAGTGGAGGAGGAAGGCGGGGTATCCAGAGCAAGCGGGGAGCCCGTGCTCCCAAACATTGATGTGAGGGGGCTGTCCAGACCCAGTCATCCCCCTACAGTTCTCCCAGAGGGGCCAAGAGCCCGGGAGGGGTCTTCCGGGTCCTTTCCTCTCCTTCTCAAGCAAACCCTGAGGGACCGTCACGGGGGGCTCCGCCTCAGCTCGCCCCCTTCCGCTCAAGCCCCCGGCAGGCGGAGAGGAGGGCAGCCCGGCAGGGCAGCGAGGGCTCTACAGGGCGTCTGGGGAGGGGTGCAGGCGGAGAGGGGACGAACCCCGCCCTGGCCAGCCTGTGCCCGGGGCCGGCGGGAGGGGCTCACCATGCCGATCAGCTCCATCTCCGCCTGCCGGTCGTGCTGCGTGCGCTTGCGCTGCATGTAGCCTTTCCACAGCTGCGGGCAGACATGGGCTCCGTCCCCCACTGCGTCTCAGCCGGGATGGGGCGCCTGGGCTGAGCTCTACAGAGGGGCCGCTCTCTGCCTGGAAGGTGTGGCCAGGAGGGTCGGGGAAGGCGGTGGCGGGGAGGAGGGGGTGCCGGGAAGGCAGCCCCAGGTCACCCGGAGCAGGAGTGCCCACAACAGGGCAGGACCCGCGCGCCTGGGCACACGCTGCCGATGCAGGGACCCCTCCGGCCTGGCACCCGATCCCTCCTCGCCAGGACCTGTGTTAGCAGCACCTTAGGGAGTGACAGGGAGACCAGGACCACACTTAGGGGGGCGGACAGCCAGGCTGAGAGGTGCCAAATAGCTGCCCAGAGCAGAGGGGAGGTGTGACGGCCAGGAAAATAGATGGGGGGGGGCAATCCGTAGGCCGGGCTCGGTTTTCTGCAGCGAGTCAGGACGGGGTGTGACTGTCGCTTCCTTGTTAAGTAAAGGGTGACCCCAGAGGGCACAGACCTTGCGCACACCGGGGTCGCATCAGCTATCAAGTGCAATTCATCACTTATCCTTTGACCTCAGCTGCCCCTGAGACTCAGGATATGTTGTAAGGACTCAATGTTTACACTTGATTTAACCCAGTTGAGAGTTTCTGGAATGATCGTCTACTCTATTCTACTGCCTTATTCTGGATCTTTCTGCCTTCATATTAATGATCCTTCTGTTTCTGGGGTTTTTATGGCATCCCACTTCAGACGCTTTTGGGAATAAATAGGTAAATGAGACACATGCTTATTGACCATTTCAGGTGCCCCATGTGGGGCCAGACAACAAAAGCACCTGCATCTCTGTGACTGACTGCTGGCCCAGGCAGGCTTCCTGGAGTCAGTGACTCTCCCATAACCTCCCCTGGTGCAAAGGGTTACCTTCTGTATCATGATAGCTGCGTAGTCCTGACTGAACTTGAAGCGTCCCTCCTCCAGCACCCTCCGGTCTCGCTCCTCCTCTCTGCGGATCTCCTGCATGAAGGCCGCGCGGAGTCGGCCTTGCCTGGCTCGCTCGGTCTTTTGCAGTGTGATTATGGCCTCGGTCCGGGACATCCCTGGGTGGCTCTGGCAGAGCAGGGACAGGGCAGCAGGAGATGAGGGAGGACTCACCTCCTGGTAGGCAGCTGGGAGGCCCGCGCAGGGCACACTTCCATCTTGGTGCTGGGGGCGCAGGAGCCTGCTTGAAGGCAGCCAGGGGTCACCCAAAGCACCAAAGTGGGCCCATGGCTGGGTGTCTGCAGGGTGGCTTCTCGGTTCTGGAAGACGGGTTCTGGGAGGGCCTCTCCCCCACATACCTCTTGGGACAGCACAGGTTCCATTCTGGCCAGGATCTCTGCTAGTATCAGCCTTCGTTCCCTCAGAATTTTTGGCTGCTCCAGCAGGAAATATCTGGGAATTGGAACCTCCAGGTCTGCCTTTGGGGTGATGTGGGGGGGAAGGTCAGGAATCAGTCCAGCCGTCTGGCAGCTGCATTGTCATTTCAGCTTCTTACGCAGACCAGCCCTGTCTTTCTCCATCCTAGTGTCCCAGGACGGGGCATGCATGACTTAGGGGGGCAGATCCCCCCAAGATCTCTTCTCTTGCCCCACCGTGTGGAGAGGTGAATTCTGGAGGACTTGGCAGGTAAAGGGCGGTGCCCCAAGCCTGGCTGTGCCTCAGAATCAGTGGGAAGCTCTTAAAATACAGGCTTAAGGCCCTTGCCAGGCGACGAGGTCGGGAGGTTGGGAGACTCTGGTTTTTTTTTGCCCAAGCCCACAACAGAGCCCCATACAGCCTGCAGCGGGTTAGGGTTAGGGTCCCGGGGCAACCTGGAGCTGCTGCTGAAGCTCCCATCCCAACTTCCCAGACCCAACAGATCGCCAACGGGTCTTGCTAAAGCCAGAGACCACCAGAAGGTCTGGACTGTGGACCGGGACTCTGCATTTCTAACAGGTTCCCGGGTGATGCGGCTGCTGCGAGGGGGTGGGGGAGGGTTTGAGGAGGAAGCCCCTTCTGGTGACCTCTCCCTACCGACCTCCAGTGCTGGTCCATCCTGACTCTCCGTTCACCCCAGCCGACCAACAGGCGGCCCTGCTTCCTGCTCAGCTCCCGAGGAAACCCAACCCCAGTCCCTGGCGTGCTCCACCCTCCTTCCTTCGCACGGTCCCAACCCAGGGGGACCCCGAGGTCCAGAGGGCCCGCGCTCCGGCTCCCCAGGGCCCGCCGTCCCTCCCGCGGGCGCACCGGCGTGAGCGTGAGGTCCTGCAGCACGCGGTCCAGGCAGTGCGTCTCGCTCAGGTCGGCGCGGACCAGGTCGTCCTTGAGCTCCAGCACGCGGCCCGCCACGCCGTCCAGCAGGCGCCGCAGCAGCCGCCTCTTCTGCGGCTGCACGATCTGGTCGTACAGGGTGTTGAAGCGGCGCAGCAGCCCCAGGTAGTGCAGGTAGAGCGAGGAGACCCTGTACTGGAAGGACTGCCGCTCCCGGTCCGGGAGGGCCTCGAGCAGGGGCGGCTCCTGGCCCAGCAGCCCTTGCAGGGTCACGTGGGAGGAGTCCCACAGGCGCTGGTAAGCCCTGGGGGGAGGCAACGTGCGCCCCATGGGCACTCTGAGCCTCCCGCCTCCAAGCAGTGGGGGCGGAGGTCGGGGGCGCTAGATTCCAGATGTGACACTAATGGCACCAAAATGGAGCTCAATGAAGTGGGGGGCCCTCTTGGGAACGGGATGGTGCTGACAGGGTGCCTGGGCAGGGGCCCTGTGGATAAGGCTTGAGATGGGGGTCACTTATTCACTCCCCACTGTGGGGAGCAATGGGCTGGGCCTTAGGTAGGGACTCCTGGTCAGGAGGGGACCTTTTGAGCCCCCCAGGGTGAGGGTCCTTCCCAGGGATGCTGCATTGATCCAGCAGGGCTGGTGGGAAGTGGAGGGAGGGGGTGTGTGTGAGGAAACCTCCCCCAAAGCAGAGCCCTGTTTCTGGAGCAAATGGTCATGGGACGCAGGAAGGGCCAGGCCCACCACAGGCCGGGTGAGAGTCGCTGTGTAGTCGTGGGCCGGGGCCCTGGGGGGCACCTGAGCCCACCAGCTCTTCTCCCACTGAAGGCCCAGGGAGGCACCGGGGACTCACTCCAGCCCCCACTCACCCCTCAGACATGGTGCCCACGCCTCCCGCTGCTCTTTGTGAGCTGGGCTGGCACCGGCCCCATTGGGGCAGAACGGCCTGGTTTTAAGCATTCTGTCCATTGTCCCAAAGTTCTAGGCCAGGAGGGGAGCGACAGCCCTGCGGGATGAGGTGACCTGGGGGTGGCACGCGGAGGGAGAGCTGCCCCGCAGGCTGGAGCTTGGTCAGCTAGGGCTCCTTGTCTTGTGGGTGTCAGGTGGAAAGGGTCTCTGTGCGAAGGCCCCCGCCAGCTGTGGGGTCTGGCTGGGGGTCTGGCTGCACGCCTCAGCGGGGGAGTCCTGTTTCCCTCCCTGCAGGACCAGCCTCGCCCTCCTCTCAGAGCTGACTGTCTTGGAGGTGACAGCCAGGCCAGGGGAAAAGGGCATGGGTTGGGTCAGAAGGCTCAGCCAGGAGCTCTGGAGTCACAACTTGAGGTGAAAAGGGCACCTGACTCCCTGGGTTTGGCTGGTGGGCACGTCATCTTGTGTGGAGAGCGTGAGGAGTCACAGCAAAGGGCTGCAGGTAGGGCCCGTGGTGCTGGGCTCTTCCCGAGTCCGCAGCAGTTACCCCAGCCCTGCTCGGGCTCAGGGCCTTTCTTCAGAGACACAGCCGCAGCCTGGCTCCAGTCAGCCTGGTGGCCGATCTGGCTCAGCGCTAAGTGGGGACTTCCGAGGCGCGGGGTGGGCAGCGTTACAGCAGCTGAAGGATGCGCGCGGCCTAGGTGCCCCCTGACTGGGGCTTGGGTGAAGAAGGCACAGCACATGCTCAACGCCATGTGGTTCAACTCGAAGACGAAAATGTGCCATTTGCAGCAAAAGGGAAGCCCCTCGAGGCAATTGTGCAAAGTTAGCAGAAAGATAAAGACAAATGTTGGGTGATCTCACATAGGTGAGCTATATAAGGAAACCAAGTGATGAACTGATGAAGCAAAAATAAAAATAAACGAGTGGACATTGATGGCTGAGGTTATGGGGGAAGCGGGGTGGGGAGAGGTGGAGGGGGCGGAAGGAGCGGAGCGTGCTGGGCGCTTTTGTCTTTCTTAAAGAAAAAGGCAGCTCTCCTCCCCCTACAAGCACAGGGCAAAGGAAAGGGGGGAAAGGGGCACAAAGCGAGCCAGAGAGGCCAAGTGCAGCCGACAGCTCCGCAGTGGAGGGAGGCGGGGCTGGAGTCAGCTTTCTAACCACGTCCGACTCGTGCCGTGGCCGGTCACACCGCGAGTGTAACTCAAGGTCCGAAATAAAGCAGGAGCCACTGGGCCTCCCTGGTGGCTCAAGGGGCTAAACACAGCACTGTGAAGCTGCCCGCAGCCCCTGCAGCCCGAGTTCTATCCCCGGCCAGGGAGCGACCCACATGACACAGCAGACCTCTCCTGTCTCCCCGCTGCTCCCCTCAGCAGTGCATTTCAGGAGATCCACCCGTTCTGCTCCCCACTCTGTCTCTGGGGAATCCTCTCCCCTCTTGCACCTCTGGCCTGTACCCCAGTTCTTGTAGCATAAATAAGTAAATCTTTTAAAAATAAATAAAGCAGAAGCCAGGGAAGAGTTGGGCTCAGCGCACAGGTCCTGCACCCGCCCCTTCCCAGCTGGGGCTGAACGTAGATAGTTCTCACCTGGCACCTCCAGGTTGGGCCTGACGGGAGATACACCCGAGCCACGTCTCTAGGCTGCATCCAGGAGCAGCTGGGACGGCACTGTACAGCTTTTCAGTATGTGGAGTCAAAGGGGAGCAGCTGTGTCTCTCCAGAGGGGACAGAAGATATGGGAGCTGGTGCTAGTTGCCCCTCATCCCCAAACACACACACATACACCCCTTCCAGAGCTTGAAAGAGGACAGATGGATTGTCTGCCCACTGACAGGGCAGAGGCTGAAGGAGAGAAAAGCAAATTGTGGTCAAATGTGGAGTGGCAAGTCGAGGTGAAGGGCATTGTATTCCTTGCAACTTTTCTGGGGCTTGGAGATCTTTCAAAATAAAGCCAGGGAGACAAATTAGGCGTCTCAAAAATATGCCCACCGATTTGTTCTGAAACGAAGGGGGAGAAAACCCGAGGGGAAACAACATCTCCCAGACCCCCGCAGGCCTGGGCCTGCTGTGTTTGGACTTGGTGGCCGGATGGGTGTAGCCCACAACACAGGGCAACAGGGGACAAATGGGCTCGTCTGTGGGCAGTGGCAGCAAAAAGCCAGGGCAGAAGAGTCACCCACGTGAGGATGTCCAGCCCGGGGGGACAGCAGGCGGCAGATCCGGGGTTCTCACCCACACCCTGAGTCCCACTCTGGCTCTCTACCTGTTTGAACACTTATCACAGCACTGTCACATCGCTCGTGGGACACTGGACAGCAGCGTGTAAAGTGTGCAACAGCGCCACGTTCCGCTTTGGCTGCCCCCAGACGTGACCCCAGACTGCACTGCGCCTACACGCTCCCTTTTCTCAAATGGACGCAGCGCACAGGAGCAGTTCACCGTTTATTCATGTCTGCCGGGCTCACTGGGAGCTGGTGTACTTGGTGAGGGCCTTGGTGCCCTCGGACATGGCGTGCTTGGCCAGCTCCCCAGGCAGCAGCAGGCGCACGGCTGTCTGGACTTCGCGGGATGTCAGGGTGGTTCGGCCCGAGTACTGGGCCAGCCGGGCCGCCTCGGCTGCCAGCTGCTCAAACACGTCGTTCACAAATGAGTTCATGATGCTCATGGCCTTGGAAGAGATGCCGATGTCGGGGTGCACCTGGAGAAAGGCAGCGGGGCTGGGTTAATTAGAGGCACTGCCACTTCCAGGCAGGACCCCTGGGCTGCCCCAGCCTCTCCCCAGAGGTCAGGAAACATGAAAATAGGGACTGGGTTTTACCTCCTTACTACTCTATGTGTCTAAGTTAGAAAGAGGTTCCTTCAACCTCAGAGGTAACACCCTCGGCTCCTGCATGGGCACCTGTGACAGCGCGTCAGCAGCCTGGCATCCTGCTTGTTTGCCTCGTGTTCTGTAGCATGGAGCGTCGTAACTGCTGTCACCGTGCCCTCTGCATGGGCACCGGGGGCGGCTTTACGCCGTTGAATTGTGCAATAGTAAATAAACATTTTGAACACTTATCCGAGCGCGTGGGAGCAGCGGTGAGAGCGGGGTCTCCTGTAACGACCTCCTTCTGCTCCCCTGCCCTTGGCAGCCAGCGCCATGGGCATAATGAAGGTCATTTCTAGGGGTCATGCCCCCGGAGGTGGGACTGCCGGCTGCTCGAAGGCTTTGCATGCTTAACTCAGGAGACGGTTACCAAGTTCCCCTCTAGAAAGCACCTGGTATGGCGCAAGTCACCGCAGGGGCTGGAAGGAGGCGTGGTTATCCCGGCCTCCGTTTCCTCCAGTCACTCGCGCTTTTGAAGGAGGTGACCTCCAGTAAAGCAGAGCCAGAGCAAGAGCAGTGGACCCGAGCGCCTCTTGGCAGCAGGGTGGGGCCCTCATTCCTCAGCTGGAAGTGGAGTCCAAGCTACAGCTGACGCTCCCTCCCCACAGCCACACACTCCTCTCTGCCTCTGCTCTGCTGAAGGCAGGAGATCTGAATGGGCTGGGCAGCCTCAGCCCCTTCTCTTGCCATCACATCCTGCTCTCTGCGAGGTGCCAGGGCGCGGGTCAGCCCTCAGCCGCTCTCCCCCAAGTCCCTTCCTGGTCTAGTCCTCCCTCATGTTTGAGTCAAATTTGGTCAAGTGCCAGCCTGCGATCCCCTCCCAGCCTGCCTTTGGGACACTGACTCTGGCCTCTGCCGCTGCCCTTACCACCAGACCCCTCAAACGGCCCTCGTCCCCAACCTGCTGATGGGGTTCAGACTGGAGGTAGGCACCACCCCGGGGACCTAAGCTCAGGTGGGCAGGGCACTTGGGCAGGTAGGGGGCCCAGGGCAGGGGGGCAGCTACCAGCCTGCTCCTCCCCGCTGGGCTGCGCAGGGCAGAGGCTTAGAGGCCAGGTTGCCTCAGGTCATCCGGACTCTGGGGCCTCCAAACATTTGTCAGCATCCTGAGTCCCAGGAGCAGGAGCTTCTCACAGGTGCTCCACGAGGCCCTCAACAGGAAGGGCCTGGGGGGCCCCACCCTCTGCTGCCGCCGGGTCATGTGACTCAGTAACCGAGGAGGCTTTAGAGTTCTGGGGGTTTCTCTTCCAGAAGGTAGGCCAACCCCTGAGCCCCTCCCAGGCGAATGTGTGCATCCAGGAGAGCTTCCCAGGGATTCCCTTCCACACAGCTCTCCTGTCTGTGCTCTGCTGTCTATGGTGCTGGCCCTGCCCGTTTGTGCCGTGTCTTCAGCGCCCTATCCCCTTCCGCCAAGTTCAGTCCTTTCTTGGTCCCTCTGTCCTTGGATGGGTCGCCTCACTCCATGTCCTCTGTCCCTGCCAACTTCTGGGTGGTGGTGGGGCAGGCCTGAAACGTCTTCTGCACACACGAGATCCTCTGAGATCTAGTGTGACCCCCCAAGGGTGCCAGGGCATACCTGAGGTCACTCCTCAGGGCCTGGACGAAGCCAGCACCTGCCCTTTCTGGCTCCCTGGCCAAGCCGTCCACACGCCCACGGGGCGCTCGCGCTCACCTGCTTGAGCACCTTGTAGATGCACATGCAGTACGTCTCCTTGTGCCGGCTGCGCTGCTTGGGCTTCCTGTCCCCGGCCCTGTGGCCCCGCCGGCCCCCGGGATGCGCCGGTCCACGCGCCGCGCTCATCCTCCGCTTCTCCACAGCTGCCGCGGCTCCTGGGGGCCACTTTTATGAAGTCAGCTGCCCGCCAGGTGGGGCTGGGGGTGAGCACCCGGGTGAGGCGGCGAGGGGCGGGGCTCGGCCGACCCCTTGCAGAACATGCTCCAGTCAGCCCTCCCCCCGGCCCGCGGGCTGACACCCTGGCAAGCGCGCACACACCAGCCAGCACGCCCCGCGGCCGCTGGGCACCCCCTGGGCTCACCCGGCTCGGTGATAGGGGGTCAGAAGGGACACGGGGCAGCCCCAGGCAGCGGCCCTACACCGCAGCGGGGCCGGCGGCTTCACATGCCGTCCTCGGGCGAGCCAGAGGGCCGACGTGGGGGCTGAGGGCAGCGCAGGACGAGAGATTCAGGGAGGGCAGCAGGAGCCAGGGGCGCCTTCGTGGGATGAGCGGGGTCAAAGCTGGTCTTGGTGACATTAAAATGGGGAGAAAGGGGGGAAGCGGTTGGGGGGTGGGCGGGGGAGGGAGGAGAGGTGTGTGGAAGCAGCGCGCGCGAGGACGGCGGGCCTGGACTGAGGTGGCGCCGAGCTGTGCGGGCCGGTGGGGCAGCCACGCGGAGCCCTGGTCCCGGATGCTCTCCGGGCAGTGGATCCTCTCCGGGGCCGTGGCGCTGGCTGCCAAGGGCCGGGGAGCAGAAGGAGGTGGTCACAGGAGACCCGGCTCTCGCGGCTGCTCCCACGCGCAGGGCGTGCCTCGGGCTCCGAGCGCCGGGCAGCCGGGCAGCCGCATCGGGCGGAGGGCGGTGGCCGAACCAGCCTCACCTGGCGGCCGCGCAAACAGGCGGAGCAGCGGACCCCCCAGCCTCCTCCCACTCAGTTCCCAGCATCGGCCCCACCTGGCGTGGCGCGGGCTCAGAGGACCCGGAGGTTCATTTTAACTCTCCAACACTGATCATTTGCGAGACGAGGAGAAACACATGTATTTTTGGGGCTCCTTAAAGCATTCTGAACGCCGTTGAGATTAGTGTTTGGACAAGCTGACTGGCCCGCTCCCCCCCCTGCCGGTTCTAAGCCCTCCATCTCTCAGTACCTGAGGCCCACCCTGCTGCAGACCCCGGCACACCGGGGCACACCTGGCCTGCCCTCTGCTGTACTGCCCGCCCCGCCCCCTGCCCTGTGGACCCGGTCTCTGTACAGCCACTCGGCAGACTGGCCGAGACCATTTGCTCCGGCCCCACCTCAGGCACAGAGCAGCAGGGGTCCAAGATGAGGGCAACGGGCTGCGCTCGGGGTCTCAGGTCCCTGCTCCGTGTGCCGTGCCCGTGCCCTCCGCCCGGGCGTCCCGCACGCCAGTCACCGGAGAGCACCAGCCCGCCTCTCCGCACAACCACTCCCGAGAAACTGCCCCGACTCCTAATCCTCAGTCACGATTTGGCTTCTGCTTCTGTCCCCTGCAGGATTTGCCGTTCCTTGGCGGCTCGGGGGCCTGGGGCTATCCCCCCAGGAGGGCTGCCGACGCTGCACAGGTGGAGCAGGTCCCACGGGGAGGGCGGCCCCTGGGTGCTGCATCTAGACGCACCTGAAGCCACCCTCTGGGCTGGGGGATGGCTTAGACTCAGTGCTAATGAAAACCACACTGTGAACAGGTGAAATACTGACTCCCTGCACCCCACCAGGACCGCGGCCTGCAGCTCCTGACCACTCCCGCCTCTCCCGTCCCTCCACCCGGAGCCAGTCTGGAGCCTGGGCACCTGCGTTCTAAACAAGCCCCCCACGGTGTGGTGCTGCAGGTGGCAGGAGCCCCTTGGGCCCCCCACATGTGCTCTGGGGGCCGCTGAAGTGCAGGCCAGCCCAGAGGCAGAGCTCCACCGGGAGCCTGGAAGACGTGTCCACTCTTGCTCTCACCCAGACCCACTGGGCCAGACACTGAGGCAAGACCCAGCAACCCATGACAGACCCAGTCCTCGGGGTGACCGATGCGCCTCGGGGTTTGGGAGCCACACGTGTGAGAAAGGCGTGATCTCACAGAAGGGCGAGGAGGTGCTTGTCCACCCTCCACCCCCGCCCCAGCTCTGGCCAAGGGGAGTGAGGCGGCATTACTGGGAGGGGAGAGGCTGGAGAAGAAGTGGGGACCATGGCTTCTCTCTTTATTGGGCGCTGTGTAGACGTCGCGCAGGTCTAAAAGTTACACTGTTAAATAATTATTTAAAAATCGACCAGGACTCAGGCCCTGGTCCGGAGCTCCAAACCAGAAGCAGAGGAGTGGGGGCAGCGGGCTGGGGGTGCTCCTCCAACATCACCAACACCCAGAAAAATGAGGATCCTATGCGCCTTTGCAGGTCAAACCCAGGGCTCGGCGAGCAAACCCTCGGGTGCCTCTGGCCACAGTACAACAGGGTCAGGCAACCAGCAAGGGCCGGCAGTGACAGCCGGCCGCGTCCAGACGCGGACCAGAGTAACTGGAAGGAAGGAGACGGACAGGTGCTGTCCAGCTGGAGAGAGGTCAGAGTGCAGCTAAGGCAGGTGGGGGCGGGAGGGGCTGGGGAGCGGTAGTGCAGCAATGCAGGAGTGTGGCCCTGGGGCCGGCCCGGCCAGGGGCTCACACGTTGTGGGTCCTCCTGGCGAGCTGAGGCTCCTCGCCCACCAGCTTGGACTTGAGGTGCTCCTTGTAGGCCAGGATGTCTCCAGGCCACTTGGTGATTGTCTGCTTCTCACAGACCCAGATTTCCTGCGCCACCTAGAAAGCAAATGTTGACGTGACCATGCTGACCAGCACCCCAGCCAGAAGGCTGCTCTCAGGGGACTCCCCAACATATCCAGCTCAGACTTCCCTACACGGGGACTGTAACGGGCAGGCAGGGAGCCTTCCGAGGCTGCAGAGTCAACCTGACTCCCGGCTCTCCAGAAGGCCTGGGTGTGTCCAGAGGTTGCACCCTCGGCCACCTCTGCAAGGCTTCAGAGGGACAAGAGCACTTTTCCACCAGAGACTGCTTAGCCCTCTGTCTAACCCAAATGCTCCCCAGAATAAAGCCATCTTGGGCTGAAGCGCCCTGTTGTCTACCCAGCTCCCCACCAACTTCAGCCACAGCACTAAATAGGGCACATCCCCAAATAACCACTGAAGCAGTGAAGAGCACTTTGTCCCCATCTGCACCCTCAGCCCCTTCTCTAAATCCCACGTGCCATGACCCCAGCCCACCTGCTGCGAGCCCGCTGCTCTGCCTCCACCCAGTCAGAGCCTCACCTGCTGAATGAGCCGGAAGTCATGGCTGACCAGCATCATGCCACCCTCAAACTCATTGATGGCATCAGCCAGGGCGTCGATGGTCTCGATGTCCAAGTGATTGGTGGGTTCGTCCAGGAAGAGCATGTGAGGGTTCTGCCAGGCCAACCAGGCCAGGCACACTCGGCATTTCTGGCCATCAGACAGGTTCCGGATTGGGCTCACCTGAGTGGAACCGGGACATTTTGTAACGTGCTGTCACCTTCACCACGACTCACCTCTCCCTTTTCCCCTGGAGCCTCCATTAGCCTTACCCCGATCTTACAAACAGCGGGGCTCAGAAAGACCCGAGATCACAGCAAGATGGGAGAGCAGCCAACAGTCTCCCCAGGCCTGGAAGGGGCACACCCGGAAGCCCGCAGCCCTTGTCACTATCACGTGACAGCGCACATGTGCGCACACACACTCTCTCGCGCTGCGCGCTCACGCTCTCTCTCTCTCTTTCTCTCTCTCTCAGCACAAAGGTCGTAACGACCTGCATCCATCCAGGGGACCCTGGTCCAGATCTGAATCTAGGAGCTTGTTTTCTAGGTCTCAAGTTCCCTCACTCTCAGGCACTACGGCTCACCTGCTGGCGGGGGCAAGGGCACGCCCACGTGGGCCTGCTCTCCCTGCCCTGCCCTCAAGAGACTGAGGTGCGCTGCCACGTAATCAGCCAGGGCGAAGGCAGGGAGCAGGCTTCTCAGGAGCTGGCATCAAAGGGAGGGGACTTCGGTGATAGCTTCCGAACCTGGGTGGCCAGGACCGTGTCCCCTGACCCACAGCCTCCACACTGACCTGCTGTTTTCCAGTGAGGCCGTATCGGCCGATGATCTTCCTCATCTCCTCCTTCTCCTTGATCTCTGGGTAGCACTTCATCATGTACTCCAGGGGCGAGAGGTCCAGGTCCAGTTGCTCTTGTAGGTGCTACAGGATAAACAGGGTGTTGACTGGGGTCCTGCTTCACGAGGCCCGCTGGGTCCCCCTGCCAATGACTGTCCACCTCTACCCCAGGCACCGTGCAGATTCCCAGGAGGAGCAAGAAGGAGAGGCCCTTCCCAGCCCCGGCACCAGCCCCAGGCCTGCACCTGATGGTAACGTCCTATCTTGACGTGCGAGTGCTTTCGGATCATCCCGTCTGTGGGGAGCAGCTGGAAGCGAAGAGTGGAAGCAGAGGGGGAAGCAGACACAGAGGAAGCCCGGTCAGCGGCAGACACAGGCAGCGCGGGGAAACGTGTTCACGGGGAGCCAGATCCACAGCTTCCAACAGACTACACCTCTACCTCTCGGACTGCCACTCTGGCCAGTCTACTCAGGAATACTGCCCCAGATGGCAGACGGCCGGGAGGCAGAGAAAGCCCACGCAGTCTACTCGGTAGCTACTAAGTGTCTACTACAAGATGCACCACAGGGGCAACCAGGTGGAGGCAGGAACAACACATTGTCTAAAATACAGTGGGGGGGAGGGCAGGTGCTCCTGTATTCTAAATGCTGTGACTGAACACGCTGAAGCACACAGTACAGCGTGTCTGTCTGTCTGTCTGTCTCTCTGACTCCCCTTCTTCCCTCGAGAAAACAGCCCCACCCACTCAGGAGACACGGTTAGTTCCTTTCTTAGCCACCTCAGGTCACCCCAATGCTGCCCAGTGACAACACCCCCACCCCAGAAACTGGATCACTTCAGGTGCTCGGGGCCCCCACGGACCATCCTTTCCCTGCTCTGAGGTGCCCCGCCAACCTGGCCCTACCTCTCCAGTTAGCAGCTTCAGGAGAGTTGACTTCCCAGCTCCGTTGGGTCCCACAAGAGCCACTCGTGTGTCGAGATCGATACCAAATTCGAGATTGTTGTAGATGCAAGGCTGGGGGGAGAGCGAGCGATGGCTGGGGCACCAGTCACCCGGTGGGTCCCTGGGCACCGCTGGAGAGATGGGCGTGAGAGGAAGATGGCGGCTCTCACGGCAGACGCCCGCCCACTGCGTCCACGCGCCAACGCGGGGAGCCCTTCTCCTGCCAAGTAATTGACAAGGGGCCCCTGCGGGTCCCTGGGAGGGAACCCCAACTGCCGTGTGGGGAGATGCGTTCCTCAAACAGGAGACTCTCCCCGCCAGCTGATGCTCACCTTATATGATGCACCCCATCTCCCAAGCGCACAAGCACTCACCCCATCCTGTGTGTACTTGAAGCTGACATTCTGCACCATAATGACAGGAGGAGGGATCTTGCCACATGGTGGGAAATAAAATGACAGCGTCTAGGAAGAGGAGACATTGTTAGTTCTCAGGCTGGTTCCTCCCTCGCCACCTCAGGCCCCCTCACCCCATCCCACCAGACCCCACCTTGTCGCTCACGACCCTCTCTGTCAGTCCTGACGCCATCATTTTCTGGAGTGTCTTCTCCTTGCTCTGGGCTTGTCGGGCCAGCTTGGCACTGCCGTGACCAAACCTGGCAATGTAGTTCTGGAAGAGACCAGGAAAGGGCTGGGGTTGAGACAGGTGCCAAACAACTCACTGAAACATCAGGCAAACCGTGACAATGTCTTCCTGACTTCCGCCAGTACCCCCACACTCACGAAACGCCCTGCTGGAGAGCGTGGCTGCGGCTCCTCCACTGCTCACCTTCATGTGTGCAATCTGGTCTTGCTCCCAGTGAAACCTCTTCATCTGGTTTTCCTCCAGCTCCAACCGGGTCTTCACGTACTGATCATAATTACCCTACAGGGAGACGTGCAGGAGAGGGCAGCGTTAGCCACACTCCTGGGCTCTTGTTTAAGGCTTAGGTGGCATGGACGGCCTCCAGACTGGCCCCAGCTGCATGTAGGCAGTTGAGCATGAGGCTGTGCGTTACAGAAGGCGATCCCAACCTCAGACCTGTGCCCTTTCAGACAGCGTCTCTCCTCTCAGCTGAGCCACCCCAGGGTTCCAGCCCAGACGCTCTGCTGAGCCATGAAGACACCCATGGGACTCGGAATAGCCCTGAGCACACAGGGTGCCTGTGACTACACCCCACCTGTGGAGGCTACAGCTCCGTGCAGACTTCAAGCACTGCTCCCAGGGGAGGAGGCGTTAGGCCTACCCATTAGAGGGCGTGGCAAGCCCTACACACCCAGATTATCTGCAAAGCACCAGGCTCACCTGCACACCCATCAAAAAGGGTGTGACAAGTCACAGGACAGCCAACAGTGAAACGCACCACTGTTGCTAAAAAGAACAAGGCTGTTGCTGAAAAGAACAAGATTTACATACACGCATACAAAAAGCAGCCTGTTATAGTAAAATTTAGATGCAATTTAGAAGCAAACTGGGCCAGTATGAAGTTTCCTATGGCAAACGCTTTCACGGACACGGCAAAGTTGTGGAAAGCTGCGTAAGAAACTCTTCGTGCTCCCACGATGAGCGTGACCATGAACGGAGAGGTCTTCCTTTTCTCATTTGCTGTATTTTTTGCAATACTGAAAGTGCAAAGGCAAGCGGCGAATGGCTGTGGCGACCCCGACTGCCGTCCCTCAGTCAGGGAGGACCGTGCTGCTGTCGTGAGGAAGAGCTGAGCAGCTTCTCAAGACGGCGGAGCGTGATAGAGCTGCCTGGGCACCAGGGAAAGGCAACCCCTTGGCCGTAAGGCCAACATGCATCATGGGCACAGGCTGCCAATCTGAGGCCCAGGGCCTGAAAGCAATTACTTTGGAACTAAAATAAGACTGGCCACAGGATGCCTTGTCCACAGCTTTTTATAGCAAAAGCAGAAAGTCTGCTACATCTTGACTGTTTTAAAGGAGAGCTGCAGTGCCAAGGTCCCCGTGTCAGGCCGCACTCACTGTGTAGTACTTGAGTTTCTTGTTGTGCATGTGAATGATGTTGGTGCAGACGCCGTTCAGAAAGTCCTGGGAATGGGACACGAGGACCAGGATGCGCTTAAAACTGCAAAGGCAAAGAGCCCATGGGGGCATGCTCAGAATGGAGGCCACAGGTGCACCAAGCAGGCCCTGAAGGCCTGACCCTTCCCCCTCCGTGCACCTGAGACCCTTGAGAGCTGCTGGCCAGTCCCAGCTCTCAGCCGCATGTGAGCCACCACACACCCTCCTCTAAAGACACTGGAGGGCACCAGAGGGAGGTGACAGTCTGAGCTTCCTCCATCTTGTTTTAATTTTCAGTGGGATGGAGACGGTCGTGACAGTGTAAAAGCACACCCACAAGCCTATCTAAAACCGTGGGGGGAAAGAGCTGGGACAGACCAGCGAAAACCACTGCCTGTCAGGTCACAGGCAACCCCTGCAAGCCTTTTTTGAAAGTGGCTTGAAACCCCAGGACCATTGCCAGGTTGGCTGATTCCCCTCATCACTGCACCACGGGCTTAGACGGTTCCCCCTCTCCATGATGGACAGAAAAAGTAAAAAACTACTGCCTTTCATAAGATGTTAGACTTTATAAGTGGGAAAATCAAAGACAGCTGAAAGCAAAAATAAAAATGGCTCAGTCATCTAAGACTGAACAAGGAAAAGCGCGGCCCTGAGGGTGTGCACCCGCACACTCTGGCCTCCCCGCTGCACCTTGCTCCCCGCTCTCTTCACTCTGGTCTCTAGACCGTCCACTCCTCTCAGACTCAGCTCAACCCCCTTCAGGCCTGCCACACCCCCAGTCCTGCCCCTTACGTCTTTAGCTCTTCCTCCAGCCACACGCACGCGTCCAGGTCCAGGTGGTTGGTGGGCTCGTCCAGCAGCAGCATGAAGGGACGGATGAAGAGGGCTCTGAGGGCGGGAGGGAGACAGCACCACCTCAGGGTGATGGAGCCATGCACAGGTCCGCCTCACCTGCTGCCTGCACCTCTGCTCAGGCCTGGCTGGAGTCCTGAGGCAGTGCTAGGGGCGACAGCTCAGACGGGAGGGGAGAACTAGGACAGAAGCCCCTGCTTCTACGGGGCAAGAGCGCAGACAACAGGGCAAGGCTAAGAGCAGGGTGGCGCTGTCAGGCGAGGCCGTGACAGTGCTCGCGGGGCTGCCGGAGGTTTACACCGAGCCCACATGGTGGCTATGGACGAGGAATTGGAGGAAACAAACTGCTTGTGCAGAAAGGACTCGTGTTAGAGTATCTGGTGTGCTGCCAGGCTCTGGCAAGGAGCAAAGAATGGTCTTAAGTAAAACCTCAAGACAGAAGAAGCAAGGAGACAGCACTGATTTCTGGGCCTGCAGTCACCGCAGTTGCAGAGCTTTCTAGAAATAAGATTTCTGGGCACTAAACGCCAGTGTTCTGACTGCACAGATCTGAAGGCAAGGCTAAGGAGTCTGCCCTAGGAGCAGCTCAATGGGCAGCGCAACTGTGCCAGCACCTGGAGCCCTGCTCTCAAGTTCAGGCCATGCAGGCGGCCTCACCACCACCTGGCAGAGAGCAGGGGTGGGGCAGACACTCGGGGCTTCTCTAGGGGTAGCTGGGGGGTGACAGTCTGCGGAGGCTCACACTGGGTCCAGTCACAAGAGGAAGGAGGACGGCTACCACGTCTGTCTTGTGTTCTGCCTTTATTAGAAGGACTGAGCCCCAGAGAAGGTGGGCAGGGCGTCAAGAAGGACAGACCTGTGCCGCCACCTCACCTTGGGCTGGTCCCAGGGTTCCCAAACCAGCACTGGAAGCAGCAACAAGGCGCCCATAACCACTTTAGTCAGGCGCTTACTCTTTAGCCCGTACATCACACCCCTGCCACATCATCAATGTCCGGTTCTGTCTGGCACTTGCTGCACAGGGATCCCTGTCCTCAACAGCCATGCCACAGTGGGCAGCCAATCCTGAGAGGACTGGGGTGCCCCCGAGGTGACGGAGGAGGGAAGGACTCACCTGGCCAGGGCAACCCTCATGCGCCAGCCCCCACTGAAGTCCTTGAGCTTCTTGCGCTGCATGGCAGGCGTGAAGCCCAGGCCGTGTAGGATCCGCGAGGCCCGCATCTCCGCCTTGTCGGCATCCAGCTCCTCCAGCCGCTCGTAGAGCTCCATGAGCTTCTCGCATTCGGCTGTGGGCAGTGCAGGGCCTGTGAGACCCTGGGCCTGGCCTGTGAGGAAGCCCACCCCGATGCCCGGGCCTGCAGCCTACCATCCTCATGAGCCAGCCGCTCGGCCTCCTTCTCCAGCATGGCCCGCTCCGTGTCCACCTCCATCACACACTGCAACGGCGTCTTGTCGCTGGGGGGCATCTCCCGTGTCAGGTGGTAGATGTCAATGTGCTCAGGGATGGGCACCTCGCGCTTCCCGACGGCAGACAGCAGCATGGACTTTCCTGAGGCAGGCAGAGGGGGAAGGGGACACTCAGTGCCTTCTGCTGTCGCTCAACAGTCTCCTCTGCTCCAGCCACGCCACAAGCTCACCCTTCTCCTGAGCACCTTCCTTCCTCTCGTCCATTTAAATCCTACTAGCACTCCACTGCACACCACCCGGAACCGTCGGGACACCTGTCCAACTTCCCTTTCATCCACAGCTCTCCTCTGAAAAGCCTGCTTACTCATGATGGCTTCACAGGCCATCCCCCCTGCTCCTGCTGCCTGACCACTCTCGTGGACCTTACCACAGGCCAGTGCCTTTTCCCAGGCACAGCTGGCGGCCCACCACACTGTACACGCCTTACTGGGTCCCCAGTGGCCGCTGAGTGACAGATGAGCCAAGGAGAGCTCCCTCCCACCATGCTGCCAAGGGCCTCACCGATTCCATTTAAGCCAATGAGGCCATAACGACGGCCTGAGTTTAGTTCCAGTTTGGTGTCACTGAGCAGCTCTTGCCCGTGAAAGGTGAGGGAGAGGTTGATAATGTGGGCGTCAGTACTGTTGGGGTGAGAGGCGAGGACACCGGTGACAGCTCGAGCAGCAGCTTTCTTCATCTCAAAGTCCTCCAGCTCCTTGGTCAGCAAATCCACTTCTAGGGACAGAAGAGAAAAGCAGTTGGGAGAAGGCTGTAGGTAGGCTCAGTGCGCGCAGAAGAAGGCTATCTTGGAGGGCCTGGACAGCTGTCTGCGGGCAGGCCGTCTCAGCTCAGGAGCAGCGTGTTAGGGTAGGGCTGAGGGATACTTTTCAAATCCAGCATTTTGTTTTGACTGAAAGAAGGAATTTAAAGCCTGTTTGCTGCGTGATTAAGTGAACAGGTTTCCTGCGGTACAGCTTTGTGCCTGTTCTATGTTCTGGGAAGACAGAGTAGAGAGAAGCTTATGATCTCAAGCAGGAGTTTATAACCACTTGGAAAATGTGAAATTCATCCTTTGCTTGTGGCGGGGGATTACTAAGAGTGGCCTGATTTGGCCAACTGCTTGCTTTTGTAAATCAAGTTTCACTGGCACACTCATCATGCCATCATTTCTGTATTATCTGTTGGTGCTCCCCATTACAAGGGCAGAGCTGAACAGCTGCAGCGAGCCTAGAAGGCCACATTTATGATCTGGAGCTCCATCCCTGGTCTACATCTCCATCTGCTCATGGAGGGTAAGTTCAAAATTAAGGGAAAATCCTTCTCTCTTGACTCTTCCAGTTTGACCTAAGTCATCTCCTGAGCTTAAAATAGACCTCGCTGTCCCCGCCTGCAACATCGGAGGAAACAGGCCCAAAAAAGACAAACGAACAGCATTAAACGACTGGAGAACAAATTCTGGAATAACATTCATCTGCCAGAATACCAGAATCTGCCACAAAAAGTCCCCAAACAGGAGGATCAGCTGAACTCCAGTACCCATCCTGAGTCCCACATTTTAAAGAAGATTGAATTGATGGTCAAAGGTCACTCTCTTTCATATCCATCTAGATCCCTCCACACCTTACTACCTAAGGAAGGCCATGTGGCAATGGCAACCTGAACAGCGCCCTCAAGTGGCAGCGGTCCCAAACTCAGAGAGGCGCGGGGCACAGTCCCGGGGGAGGGGACCGATGACCCACCAATCACGAAAGCAGGAATGACCTGGTCCTTGGCAATAACAAGTACTTTGAAAGGGTTTGAAAGAAAACAAATTTCAGAGCAGCATTTCCCTGAGGAGGGGAGATGAAAAAACCTCAAATATTACTGAAGTAGGGAGGTCCAGCTGGGTTCCCTGGAAAATTCTACTTTCCGAGGGGGGAAGGTCAACAAAAAGTGTGTAATGGGAACAGTGACGATGATCCAAGGATCTGCCTTGCCAATTCCGGAAAGGAACTGCAGAACTCACGATCTCCATCGTTTCAACCACAGTTTCTGAGGCCGCCCAACTGTCTACCTGCAGAGCCCTCACTCACTGGCCCTTTATACTACCATTCTTCATTTCCCACCCTTCCCTACCCGGAATTAGTGCTACTCGGAACAATGCTTCCCCACAAGTGACTTTTCTGTACCATTTTCTCCTAGATTCCTTATTTTAGAGACAAGTCCTACCACTCCTCTCCTCTCAGTCATTTTTAATTCATTGTTTCTGAACTCCTGTTTATTATAGTTTTAGTTCTCCTTTCCTCTTCAAAGATTTACTTAGTATCTGTCTGCAAGGCTGATCATACAAAAAAGATTATATTCAAGGATCAAACAATGTAGATAAAGTAACAGAAAATGTAACATAAAATGGTAACACTGTAAGAAAGCATAGGGGTATAGGGAATGGAAATATTGATGTAAAATGTAACACTGTAAAGCAGTGAATGGAAATATTTGACTAGGAAAGGCTTTGCTAGCTGGAGCTGGGTGGGCCTTTAAGAAATGTCAAATGTAGTTAGCACATAATGTGTGGTATTAAAACTTAAGAGTGTAAAAGCATGGAAATGTGGCTATTCAAAAGACAACGTGGTCTGGATGGATGGAGCAGGTCTATTTAGGGAGTTTTTGGAGGGCAGGGAAGGCTGGGGATAAATTACCCAGGGCCTAGAATAGTGTTTATCATGCTGCCATGTTTCCCCATCTAGACCCTAAGATGAGGAGATGCTGAGGAGGGCTGGCTGCATTAAGAGTGTCTGAGGAGCTAACTGTGTCTAGCTCTTGGGAGCTGTTTAATGAGCATATTAACCAAAATATAAATAACAGAAAGGCACCTCTTCCCCAGGAAAAAACCCATCAAATAATTCGTAAGTTTCTCTCTGGTTGGTACACTCATTACCCAGGGAGGACAAGGATACAAGGTGGCAAAGAGTCTGCACACGCCCCTTGTGCTGATGCTGGAACTAAGAGGCAGGGACCTGGCCTTCTCAGAGTCCAGTCAGCAGAGCGGCAGCGCAGCACAGCTCCCATATGTGTTTGCCCCCGGGCCGTGAGAGCCCTATGTTCAGTTTCCTTGAGCAAGGACAGGAGGGCACAAGTTCCAACTCTACTGGTGTGGTTTATCATGAAAAGTTCCACTGGCCCCAGGGTCAAGTGTCTGTTTCTGGCTGGAGCATCCATCAAGTGGCAGCAACCAATCCGGAGGTCCCCCCTCCCTTCAATTCACCTGTAGTCTCTCTGCCATTGGCTTCCTCATTTTTCTCCTCTGCCACCTGTGGTTCTGTGACAGCATCGCCGTTTTCTTCATGTCCCTTTCTCGGTCGCTGCCGTGCTTTGGCAGCTTCCTTCTTTTTGGCTGCCTTCTTCTTGGCCAGGTCGGAGGGCATGGTGATGAACCACAGGGGTGGGTTACTGTTCCTTCAGGGAGCCTGAAGGGAGGCAAACACCCCAGAATTCTAAACTTCCGGCAGCAGTGCCCGGGATAGGCCCCGTCCAACCCGTCCATCCCTCTCAGGAATTTCCATTCAGGCCCCTGACACCCGGCTCCGCCCCTGCCTAGTCAACTCGCAACTTTGTCCGGGTCTCCAGCCGCCAAGTTTGAGTCCCGGACGCTCTCCTTATAGGAACACCTCTTCCCGGGGCTTTGGCCGCCAATCCCCACGGGCTGCCTCACTCTGGAAACGCTCCTCCTTTCGGGGTCTCCGGCTAAGGACCTGCTTCCGCCCCGGGGCAGAGGTCCCCGTCTCCGGCCACCCCACAACTTGGCGCTCCGCGCTCCAGCCGGCCGCCTCACTTTCCCCACTTTCCCGGGCTTGCTCCTGCCTTCTGCCTCGGGCCTCCTCCAGGTCGCCCCTCCGCACCGCCGGGCCGGCCCGGCTTCTCCCCGGGGCGCACCCGTCTTCCCCCGGGTCACTCTCCTCTGGGTCTCCTCCCTCGCCGCCCCCCCGGGCTCCCCCACCCCGGCGCGTCAGCGTCTCTCCCTGGGCCCTCTCTTGCCCCTCGCAGCCTCCGCCATCCCGACCCCGTCCCTCCTCCTTCGCCTCGCCTTCCCTCCCCCTCACCGGCCGTCTCCCTCCCCCCAGCGCCCCTTCCCCCAACTCACTGGGCCTCGCCGCTCGGCCTCTGTCGCAACAGAGCTGGTCTTGGGGCTCCTCCGCGTGCGGCCGGCTCACCAGCCAATCACGGGCTCGCGCGGCTCTCCGGGCGCCGCCGCGCGGGCTCCTGGGAAGTGTGGTCCTCGAGTAGCGGCAGCAAAGCCGAGGCCGCGCATCGAGAACTACCGCGTATCCCAGGAGCCTCGCGGCTCCGCGCGACGTCATCAGAAGGCGCGCGGCTCGGGCATCCGAGTCCTGGAGCCTTCTCCCCGCAGCCGCCCTGCGGGCCCTGGAAACTGCAAGTCCCAGGCTGCTCCCCGGATAGGCGGGCCGGGGCTCCCGGACTTGATCCCTCCTCGGGAAAATCTGTTGATTCTTGTTCAGGTACCGAGTTTATGGGGCAGCCCCACCGGCTCGGTGCGCAGGGCGAGCGACTACACTTCCCACCGCGCTTCACGCGGGCAGGGGTGGAAACAATGGGGAGGGGAGGGGAAGAGCGTGGCCGCCGGGGAGAGCCGGCAGGGAAGAGGCGCGTCGCTACAAAGACTGTGCCAAGGACGGCTTTCGATTTTTGAAAGCGAGATTTCGTGAAAGCGAGATTTTAGCGGCCGGTCCCCGTATTACCCAAACTCTCAGACGGTGCTGATGTGATTCCTTGGCCGCTTAGCCTGCCCACTGCACGATTGTTAGGTCTCCATCGAAGCCACGTAAGTTTGGTAGGAAGAGCACACAAGTAAAACCCTAGAGGCCTGAGTCTAGCTTTGTCGTCATTGGCTTTGCCCGTGACTTTTTTTTTGTTTGAAATCTCGCAGGCTTCTCATTGCCTACATTGCAAATCCCACCTTTGTAACCGCAAATATCAAGCAGGCTTTTTGTGGTCCCTGTTACTTTTCCAGGTGTCCCTCTAGTGGTGCCTCATCCTTGACACAGCAGGAAGGGAATGGTATGCCCCAAAAGTGGGCCCTGTGATAGATTTTAAAAATAAGCTCACTCTTTCCCCCATAGTAAAATTACTTTTCCTTCTCAACTTGATTCCAGTAGAATCCGTTAACATACTCTAAAATGTTCTGGAAGATGACCCCTCCCTGCTCTGGCCATCTGCACAGACTTGCAGTCTGAAACATCTGTGCAAAATCACTCCCTGTCGGTAATGCCAGTCTCTTCACCCCCACTGAGGACCTAGTGTTACAGGACAGGGAGAGGGGCAGCCCAAACCCCGCAAACCTACCTATTTTAAATGGGTTCTGCCATCCGCCGCATCAACACAAAACATATGAGACTTTAATGAGAAGGAACTTTAATACAACTAGGAAACAAGACAGGAAAGGCAAAGAATTTAGTTTCTAAATCAAGCACCCAAAGTTACCCGTCCCCTTGTGGGTAAAACTCCATCCAAATGGGATTGGCCCAGAGCAAGGCCCCAAAGCCTGCCACAAGTCTAAAGCATCTTCCAGTGGGGACCCACAGAAAAGGGTCAGAAACAACCAGACAAACCCGGAAGGAAAAGATCAAAATCAAGATAAAAGCTGCCATTGTCTCACCCACATCTGTGTCTCACCCACATCTGTGTCACCCAGTCCATGACCAAAAGGCAAGCGCAGTTTCTTCACGTGTCTCTAGGCTCCATACTCCTCCTCCAGGTCTCCTGGCTCCATCCTGCTTCCTTCCTTCCTCAGTCTCCTCTGCAGCTTCTTCTCTCCCTGCTCAGCTCCACCCTCCCTTGGGTGGGCAGGGAACCTGGAACCTCCCCCTTTCCTGGGACCACCCTGTTACACTAGGAGCCAGGAGACCCAGGCTTTTCATGCCTACACTGCTCTTTAGAAAGGCCTGATGTTAAATCCTGTGGCTTTCCTCTGTGCATTGATAGCATCGGCATATCTTTACAACTAGAAGCCCCTCTGTCAGTGACTCACTTCCTATGGATGTAAAGGAAAGTCAAACTAGTGTTTGTTGGAACAGTTCTCGCAAAGCAAAACTGCTGGACTGCTTCTTGGGTTCAAATACTCCTCACTTTGATTATCTGATAAACTGTCTAACTGTTGTTGAAACTTTATCTCCCATTAGCAATCCTAACTACTTATATTTCAAATAAGCCATGCTATTTCACACCTTTGTGCATTTGAACATACCTTTTTCTGGAATACCTTTCACCAACTAAGTGCCTGCTGACTATATGTCAGAGCAAAACCAGATGCTAGAGTTGCAATCGTGCAAGACTTTCTTGACCTCAGGAAGGTCACAATACTTAACATGTAAACAGAACATCACTTTCAGGTGACAAGTGCCACAGAAGTGAGGGATCTTCCTTGACACAGCATGACTATGAGTATGAATTTGGGGGGCAAACAACCCTCGCTCAGACTTCAGCTCTGCTATTCAGTGTGTGACCTCAGAAAAAAATCCATCATCCTCTGTAAAATGGGAAAGATGGCAGTACTTACCTCATATGGCTGTTAGGAGGATTAGACTTCCATTTTTGTTAATGGGAAATTGAATTCTGCTAGGCTTCCTTCTTGCCTTTCCTGCTACTAGTAGAATTCGTGGCCTAAATATGTGTTAGTTGGAATATTTAATACATTTACAAATATTAAGAATCTAATAATAGCAAAAGCATTGCTTTAGGTTAAAAGGAATATGGACAACAGTTAACTGCAGAGCCTTTTATGATGCAAAGAAGTTATATATGGTTGTGCATCACATAAAAATCACTCATCCAAGCTCCTTGCCTCCTGGGAGCACTGTCTGCAATATGCTTCCTTCCCCAGCCTCATTAAAATGCAGGGTTATGGGCAGGTTGCATGTTACAGAGAACTAACATTTATTAGACTTTTATTTATATGCCATTGCTTCTGTGCCCTCCCCCCTCCCCGCAAACAAACTGCAGTGGGTATTATTACCATTTTCCAGATTGGAAATGAAGGCACAGAGCTGTTTATGAAACACAGAGCTGATAGAAGACTGTGCCAGGCTTTGAAGCTAGAATATTCTAGTCCATAACTCCAACTCTGTAAAATGGCTCAGGACAGCAAGAGAAAGGCTAGCCAGTTAGTTCTCTGACACCACCTGTGTAACAACCAATCACAGCCACGATTTCCCATGAATTAGCAGTTGCTGGGCAGAGTCTCCCTCTAAACAGCGAGAGTGGCTAGAGACCGTGTGTTGGTCCTTAGACATTCTGCCGCCCCCCACACAGGGTTTTGAACTCTTACAGGGGACAGGCCTGGGGATGAGGGGAGAGGGAACGGGGAAAGGAAAATGGAAGAGAGAGAGACAAAGAGATGAGGGAGAGAGAGAGAAGAGGAGAAAAGGACTAAAGAGAGGATCAGTGCTGGCTGGAAGCAAAAACATTTGGACTCTTCATTTAACATGTGAACACGTGGAGAGCTAAGGAAGGAAATCTCTCATTCGGAATTACCTAGAACTTAGTAACTAGAAGGATCTGCAACTGTGTTCTCACACCATCTGCTGCTGTGGAGCTTGAAACTTGGCTGATCAGAATGGAGATGTGCTGTATGTGCAAAATATGCAGTGGGCTTCAAAGCATGCATGTAAGGGAAAAGGAATCTAAAAATCATTTCAACTTTTAAATATTGATTACATGCTGATTGGATATATTTAATAATGCAGTTTAAATTAATTTCAACAACCTAGATGCTCATTGATGAATAACTGCATAACGGTTGGTACATATACACAATGGGATACTACTCAGCTATAAGAAAGATAAAATCTTGCCTTTTGTGGCACTATGGATGGAAGTTGACATGATTATGCTAAGCAGAAGTCAAAAGGAAAGGCATACTGGATGGTTTCACTATGTGGAATATGAAGATGGCAAACTAACAAAACACAACAAAAGCAACTCTTAGACTAACAAAACTGGGTGGTTATAGAGGGGTAGTAGTGGGGTGGATAGGAGGAAAGGAACTGGTAGAGGGTGTCAGTGGTGAGCGGCACTAGAATTTTGATGGTGGGTGTGGTGTGGTATTTACATGTATTGAGGGGTGAAGCTGTACTCCTGAAATTTATAGTATGGTACACTGATGGCAAGTCATTTTCACCTGCTTCTTTTTGTTGTTTTAAATATGTGGCTACCAGGAAATGTAAAATTACATTTGTGGTTCGTCTTATATTTCTTTTTTTTTTAATGTTTATTTATTTATGCATACAAGAGCTGGGGTATAGGCCGAAGGTGTGGAGAGGTGAGAGGATTCACCAGAGACAGAGTGGGGAGCAGAACAGGCAGATTTACTGAAATACACTGCTGAGGGGAGCAGTGGGGAGACAGGAGAGATCTGTGGGTCATCTCCCTGGCCGGGGATAGAACTCGTGCTGCAGTGGCTGCCATTAGCTTGATAGTGCTGAGACTTAACCTCTTGTGCCACCAGGGAGGACATCAGTTCACAGGTCAGACCCCCGTGTTGTCCCAAGTTAGACACCCATCAGATCCTCTTGTATCAAGAGAAAAAAAGATTGGTGTCCACGGCAGGAGAACTCCTGGAGCGAGGTCTAAAGATTCAAGAGTAGGAATTACAAAAAGACAACTCAGTTACTGGAAACTCAGATACCTCACTCAGCTGTTTCATCATGGCTCGGGGGTCTCTACTGCTGGTCTTCATAGGTGTCAGTGCAAAGCCAAGGGTGGGCGACCTTCCAGCTGCTCCCCTGCCAGGTTTGGCTGTGGAGTGTTCTCTGCCTGGATGAGCGTGTGCAGGATGCTGGCACTAGGCGAACAGGGCCTGCCAGTGGAGCCAGATGCTTGTGTGGCAGAGGCCATGCTGAAATGACTGTGGAGCTTGAAACTTGGCTAAGTTCAGTTTTGTTAGTTTGAGCCCTTCTTAACCAGAAGGAAAAGGGAATGCCAGACCCCACTTCCACATTTTAAATAACCAAGCATTTTCTCTAACACCCCCTCCACTATTTTAAAATAAAGATCATAAATGACATAACCTAGCTACACATACACATTTCAAAAAATCAGGATGTCTTAACTCTAACAGCAAAATAAAATCTTTTATAATAAAATGATAGTTATTTCGGTAGAGTAGAAAATCTAATTCATCATATGCTTATACCTGTATGTGGGACAACCTTGAACGTGACTGTAAATGCAGCTAGAGCTCTCGGAGCAGCCTTGGCATTTGATGGAGCTCTCTAAAGGAGGGAGTACCTCAGTAGATGCTGGGATTAAATCTTCCATTTTTCATGATTCCTTGGAAATTTGCCACATCACAAACCCGCCAAATTATGTGTTTTCTAGGGGTCTCCCTGGTGGCGCAAGGGGTTAAGACGCAACCTACAAAGCTGTCTGCTATCACTGCAGCACGAGTTCTATCCGAGGTGGGGGTGGGGGTGGGGGTGGGGGTGGGGGCTGCAGCCCACATGACGCAGCAGACCTCTCCTGACTCTCCCCTCAGCCCGCTGCTCCCCTCAGCAGTGTATTTCAGTCAGTCTGCCTGTTCTGTCCCCCATTTTGTCTCTGGTGAATCCTCTGGCCTGTACCCCAGCTCTTGTATGCATAAATAAATAAAGCTTTTTAAAAAATTATCTTTTCTAGATCTATAAAGGTGAGCTAGGCTCAAGGGTCAGCTGATTATGACCAGTGCTTGCACCTCCGTGCATGTTCAGTGGGACTTTTGAAAGCTACAGACACTTTGATGTGTGATGCCACCTCGCGATGTGTAAGATGCCAGCATCCTTAGCTCCTCCCCTCCGCCATCTGACCCCGCAAGAGAGTGTCAGTGTGGTCCGAAGCCCGGCGAGTGCCTATTCCCTCTCTCACCGAGCTTAGCCGCTCTGGATGGAGGCCAGGCCAGGCCTTTTCCTCCTTCAGGGCCTTCTGTGCTCCGCTCAGCCTGCGAAACTCCTCTCCAGCTTCTTGTCCGGGGTACCTTACCGAGCCTTTGGATCTCAGCATCCCCAAGTTTCCAACCTAATTCAAATCTCCCCGCTGTGCGCCTCCCGGCGCCTCCGCCCTCGCCCCCGCCCCTCTAGGGCCCTGCCCGGCTCTGCTGTCCGCCTGAGCCTCCACTCCGGGGGCGCCGCCGCGTCCTCGCCCGCCGCCCGCCTCCCATCGCCGGGGCTAGGCCCAGCCCAGGCGCGCCCCAAATCGGCTGCTCAGTTCTCGGCGCTCGGGCGCGCCTAGGGCGACAGCACTGCCTGCAGCGAGGCGCAGTGGGGCCGTCGGCCGGGGGGCCCCCCCAGCAGATGGAGTTGGGGTGAAGACTTGGGTCCCCTGGGGTCCACTCGGGGTTCTCTCAAATTGCAACTGGGGCGCGCGCGGGACCCGGGACCCCCGAGCCCCCCCAACCCCCCCCAACCCCATCGCGCGTGCGCGGTGCCGGGAAGGGGCGGGCCGGGCGGCCGGAAGCGGTCACCATAGAGACGCGCTGACAGCGGCGGAAGCGGAAGAGCGGCGCGCAGTGAGGTGGCAGCGGCGCGCAGCCAGCACCGGGCGGCCCTGGGGCCTGCGACCCCCGGCCTCCCGCAGGGCGTCGGGCGCGACCCCGCCGCCCGCCCGCCCGCCCCGCCGCGGCGCCCCCCGCCCGCGAGGGCCCGGCGAGGCCGCGCTGGTGCCGCCTGCGGGCGCGGCCGGCCTTCCTCGGGCCCGGGCTGAGCCTCCGCGCGCCGCGGCCCCGACAGCCCGCGCCGCGCCTTGTGCTCCGCGGGGCGGCGCCGCCCGCTCGCCCGGCGCCCTTGCAGGGCCGCGCTTTGCCGTCGCTGGGCCCCGCCTCGGCCCCGCCGCCTCCTGCGCTCGGCGGGTGTGCTTGGCCCGGGGACGCTGGTCGGGCCGGACACCCACTGGCCGCCGCGCGGCGGCAGCTGCTGCCACTCGCCTCCCGGGGCCCCGAGGGGAGGGCGGGCGCTGGGGAGGCGGGCAGCGCCGGCGGGCAGCCGCGGCCCCCAGGAGGCCCTGCGGAGTGGCCCGGCGGGCAGTGGGCGCCGCTGGGAGGGGCCGGCCCTGTCTCTCCATCTCATCTGGCTGCGCAGGTGACCCGTGCCGGGGCCTCCTGCCCACCCCAGACAGGGAGGGGCTTACCCTAATCGGGTCCCTTTGGTATTCCCCAGCGGAGTAGAAAGAGGGTGACCCCTTAGCTGTGCCGGCCTTCAGCAGCCAGTCAGCAGCCCCTTCTGTAGACCGAGCAAGAACTGTGCCCAGCCAGGCGCGCTTGGGGAAAGGCCGGCTCCTCTGGTCAGGGGCCTGGTTTTCCTGGATCTGTATTTTCTCCTCAAAAGCCCTTTATCGGTTGCTGCTGTCTCTTAGATTCCGTCTACCCGTGTGCAGATCTGGTAGGACTCGGCTCTGTTTCCTTCCCTCTGTGGAAGACAGACCATAATCCCATTAGTGAGTGAAATTGAATCTGGCATTTACCCGGCACCTTGACTACTGAAGACCAAACAGACAGGGTTGGGTCGCGACAGTCACGCTCCTGGGATGCTGGGCCTGGAGGCAAACAGGTCTTGCTCTGTTGACCTCACTGACCCCAAGTTCCCTGGTTAAAACTAGCCAGTACTGCTGGCCTGGCACCCACCAACCCATTGATTCTTGAGACTGTGCCCTCGCAGGCACCCACAGAGCAGAGCCTACCACCATGCGACTGAGCTCCCTGTTGGCCCTGCTGCGACCAGCACTGCCCCTCATCCTCGGGCTTTCTCTGGGATGCAGCCTGAGCCTCTTGCGGGTGTCCTGGATCCAGGGTGAGGGAGAAGATCTCTGTGTAGAGGCTGTGGGGGAGCCAGGAAGGCCACAGAATCTGGACTTGGGATCACGGCTGGATCAAAGCGATGAAGACTTCAAACCGCGGATTGTCCCCTATTACAGGGATCCCAACAAGCCCTACAAGAAGGTGCTCAGGTGAGACCCCGGTGGAGGGCTGCTCAAGTCCATGCCTCTCCTTCCGTGGCGATCAGTGTTCGATTCCCTGGAGCAGTTCTTTGCCATGGTATCTGTCATGGTTCTTAATTTTCCCTCTCCCTCAGCTCTAAGAAAGGCTCCCCTAATGGTGTCAAGCTTAGCACTGGAGGCTCTTGCACAGGACAGCTCTGCCCCATCCATAGTGAACCCCACCTTGGTCAGCTCCAGGGTCAGCTCCTCCAAGGGGCTCCTCCAGTAACTAGTATTGGCGAGGGGGTCTTTCCCTCTCTTTTCTTAGTCCCTGCTCACTCTTTCCTAAGGGGATGGACAAACTGGCTCCCTAAATATCAGGGAGTTTGTTGACCCTTGGCACACTGGTCTCTCCGCAGGACTCGGTACATCCAGACAGAGCTGGGCTCTCGTGAGCGGCTGCTGGTGGCTGTCCTGACTTCCCGGGCCACGCTGTCCACTCTGGCCGTGGCTGTGAACCGCACGATCGCCCACCACTTCCCCCGGTTGCTCTACTTCACCGGGCAGCGAGGGGCCCGGGTTCCGGCGGGGATGCAGGTGGTGTCTCACGGGGACGAGCGGCCGGTCTGGCTCATGTCAGAGACCCTGCGCCACCTTCACACGCACTTCGGCGCCGACTACGACTGGTTCTTCATCATGCAGGATGACACGTACGTGCAGGCCCCCCGCCTGGCAGCCCTGGCCGGCCACCTCAGCATCAATCAAGACCTGTACCTGGGCCGGGCAGAGGAGTTCATTGGCGCGGGCGAGCAGGCCCGATACTGCCACGGCGGCTTCGGCTACCTGTTGTCACGGAGCCTCCTGCTTCGGCTGCGGCCACATCTGGATGGCTGCCGAGGCGACATTCTCAGCGCACGTCCCGATGAGTGGCTCGGCCGCTGCCTCATCGACTCTCTGGGCATCGGCTGTGTCTCCCAGCACCAGGTGACAGCCCTTCCCTGCAGTCTTACTCCCCAACAAGTTGGTAGTGACTGGCGATCGGCCTTCAGGCTGGGCGCTGCCGTGCTGCCCTCCCTAGCCCAGCCCACCCCTCCGGCTCTCCCTTGTTCATCCTGGCAGTCCTAGTACCATGGGGCTGTCAAAAGTGGCACCTTGTCCAGGGCCCGCTGCGAGAGGCACACCAGCGCCCTACTTACCAGCCGTCCTCCCGTCTACCCCCTGCCCCCTCTCTGCACACATGCTCAGTCCTGACCCATCTGGCAAGTTCCCACAGATGCGCCCCACTGAGTGACCACTTTTCTAGCCCAGAGCTCCATCCTGCTTGTGGGACTGGAAAAGAGGGGACGACCCCAGTGGATCTCAAACCGAGTTTTGGGAGTATTGGCTGACTTGTTTCCTTGAGAAACCGTGGGGCCCCTTGGAGCGAGAGGGCATCCTTAGGCGCCTACTTATGTCCTCTTTCCCAAAATCTGGTGGTGAGAGCAAGGTCAAGGGTAAGGGTACCTGGGAATGTGCTCCATTCCCGCTGTTGTGCGACTGTGGCAGTAATGGGTGTGAATGCCGAGTTTGGTGAGGGGTGGTTGGGACGGGCAGTCCTCAGCGGGTGGCACTGACTGGTCTGATTGGTCCTCCAGGGGCAGCAGTATCGTTCATTTGAATTGGCCAAAAATAGGGACCCTGAGAAGGAGGGGAGCTCGGCTTTCCTGAGCGCCTTTGCTGTGCACCCCGTCTCCGAGGGAACCCTCATGTACCGGCTCCACAAACGCTTCAGTGCGCTGGAGCTGGAGCGGGCGTACAGCGAGATCGAACAGCTGCAGGTGAGCTGGGGCCAGGGCTGGCGGTCGGGGGAGCTGGACTGTCCAGGTCTCAGGGAACGCAGTGAGGGTAGAGGGGGCCGACTGCACCGAAATTGAAAACAACTCTGGGAGAAACGGCTCTTAGGGGTTCAGGTCAGTCATTAGCGTGTCTGGCGCGACTGAGCGCAACTAGGGGGGCTTGCAGGGCTGCAAGGCTCAGGCTGGGCACGGAGCTTAGAATAGCTTCGGCTCCTCTCAAGGACTCCTCTCCACCACAGAGGCCCAGTCCCCAGAGCCCAGAGGCCCTGAACGTCCAGTGTTGTGGTTACGTGCTTGCGCCAGCGGGACAGGCAGCCTCTCCGGCGGGCGGGGGGCGTGGCTGGCGGGGGAGCACAGGTGGAGAGGCAGGCACCCGGCAGGGGGGAGCATGGGGCTCCTTTGGCAAGGGAGCTCAGCAGCCTTGACCTCTGGCAGCCCCGTCCCGACCTCTGGCAGCAGCAGGCAGGCTGAGCTGGCGTGCCCACACGTGCCACCTGCAGGGCGAGGGATGCCCAGGGACTCCAGGGCACCTGGCCGAGTGCTGACCAAGTTGGCACCGCGCTCTGCTGTTTGCCTCTCAGAGCCAGGCTGCTGGGGCAGGTGGCATCTTCACTCCTCGTGGGCACTAACCATGTCCCTCCGCCCTAGGCTCAGATCCGGAACCTGACTATGCTGACCCCCGAAGGGGAGGCAGGGCTGAGCTGGCCCGTGGGGCTCCCGGCTCCTTTCACCCCGCACTCTCGGTTTGAGGTGCTGGGCTGGGACTACTTCACTGAGCAGCACGCCTTCTCCTGTGCCAACGGGGCTCCCAAGTGCCCACTGCAAGGGGCCAGCAGGGCGGACGTGGGCGACGCGGTGGAGACTGCCCTGGAGCAGCTGAACCGGCGCTACCAGCCCCGCCTGCGCTTCCAGAAGCAGCGGCTACTCAACGGCTACCGGCGCTTCGACCCGGCCCGCGGCATGGAGTACACGCTGGACCTGCTGCTGGAGGCAGTGACGCAGCGTGGGCACCGGCGCGCCCTGGCCCGCCGGGTCAGCCTACTGCGGCCGCTGAGCCGGGTGGAGATCCTCCCCATGCCCTACGTCACGGAGGCCACCCGCGTGCAGCTGGTGCTGCCCCTCCTGGTGGCCGAGGCTGCTGCGGCCCCTGCTTTCCTCGAGGCCTTCGCCACCAGCGTTCTGGAGCCACACGAGCACGCGCTGCTCACCCTGCTGCTGGTCTATGGGCCGCGGGAAGGTGGCCGAGGGGCCCCGGACCCGTTTCTCGGAGTGAAGGCCGCGGCGGCCGAGTTAGAGCGACGGTACCCGGGGACGAGGCTAGCCTGGCTCGCTGTGCGCGCGGAGGCTCCTTCCCAGGTGCGGCTCATGGACGTCATCTCCAAGAAGCACCCCGTGGACACCCTCTTTTTCCTCACCACCGTGTGGACCCGGCCGGGGCCCGAAGTCCTCAACCGCTGCCGCATGAATGCCATCTCCGGCTGGCAGGCCTTCTTCCCAGTCCACTTCCAGGAGTTCAACCCCGCCCTGGCACCACAGCGATCTCCCCAGGCGCCCCGGGGGCTGGCCCTGACCCCCCATCCCCTCCCGGTGCCGACCCTGCCCGTGGGGCTCCCGTGGGGGGCAGGTTCGACCGACAGGCCTCCGCGGAGGGCTGCTTCTACAACGCCGACTACCTGGCAGCCCGCGCCCGGCTGGCTGCTGAACTGGCAGGCCAGGAAGAGGAGGAAGCCCTGGAGGGGCTGGAGGTGATGGATGTTTTCCTCCGGTTCTCAGGGCTCCACCTCTTCCGGGCCGTGGAGCCAGGCCTGGTGCAGAAGTTCTCCCTGCGGGACTGCAGCCCGCGGCTCAGCGAGGAGCTCTACCACCGCTGCCGCCTCAGCAACCTGGAGGGGCTGGGGGGCCGCGCGCAGCTGGCCATGGCCCTGTTCGAGCAGGAGCAGGCCAACAGCACCTAGCGCTTCCGCCGCACCCCGCCTGCTTCCCCCTGGGTGGCCTCCGCCCCTGGAGGGGCAAGGCCAGATGGATGGACAGATGGAGAGCTTGTGGCTGTATTTTTTTAATAAGAAAATGTTATTAAAAATGTCTCTGCCAGACTGTTTTTAGGTCTAGGGAAAAGAGCAAGAAGAGTCGGAGGGCGGGTGGGCGGACCCACTGCCTTCCCTGCCACCTCCCTCCCCGGTTGCCAATGACCACACGGCTGCCAGCAGATGCATGACCTTTAATCCAGTTCCCCGCCTGGCCTGGGCGCGGGGCGCAGAGCCCCGGGGCAGGGCGGGCAGGCCCAGGGCCCCTCTGCAGGCTCCTAGGTGTTGCGCACCACCAGGGACTGCTCCAGCTCCTGCCGGCGCTGCTGGATCTTTAAAGAGATGAGAGCAGACGCGCTTACGGTGCTGCTGGTGAGTGCGGGCGCCCCGCCCCCCCAGGAGCCTAGGGGAGCATGGGGGGCTACTGCATGTGAGGGGTGGGGCCTCTGTGCCCCGGCTGAGGCGGAGAGGAAGCCTGCGGTACCCGGCCCTCACACCTTGCAATAGAAGTACCGGCTGACGGCTTCCTGGGACCAGGGCTGGTGGTAGAACTCGGCCCGACGCTCCTCCTCCGGGTTGCCGGCCACGTCTGTCATCACCTGGGAGGGAGCGGGGGTCAGTCCTGGGCCTGGACACCCCCCACCCCTGTACAACGTTCACTGTCTTCCCGATGTGCTTGTCTTCCATCCAGTGCTCCCCGAGTCCCCTTCACCTTGAGGTCCCGGCTCTGGGATCGGAGCAGGTCTTGGATGTAGCCTTTGGGGTCTCTGGAGAAGCTTAGCATGAAGTCCCTCTGGATCTTGAGCTGGTTTATGGACTCAATCGTCTCATGGATCTGCAGGTAGAAAGACAGAGCTTTCCACCTGGCCGTGATGAGGGGGTGGGCGCGCTGGGGGAGGGGCAGCTGCGGTCCCAGCGCAGGGCAGTCCCTGGGGCCCCTGAGGCCTCTGCAGCCCAGGGGAGGGGCCGTGGCGCCCAAGGCCTGCTCCCGTCTGTCCTGTCCATGCTGTCCTTTCTGGGTTAATGTCCCACTCCAGCTCTGGGCTCTGGCCCCACCTTACTGTCCAGAGCGCTGATCTCCTGCTGGTTGGCAGTGGACAGGAGGAAGCTGCTCATCTGCCCCTTCAGCGGCTCCTCCACCTCCACGTCTATGTCGTAGCACGCCGTCTTCTTCTGGTCCGATGGGTCCACGCTGCCGGGAAAGTCCGCCCTTGGAGTCCACACTGCCCACCCCCAGGGGCCAAGGCCCGGGGCAGAGGCAGTGAGGGGGACAGGTGGGGGAGGAAGAGGGCGGGGCGGGGCGCTTCCCGCGCTGAGGAGCAGGCTGGGCCTCACCTGATGACGTGGTTGATGACAATTGGGTCGGGGGGCAACAGCAGAGCTGTGAGGCGCTGGGGGATCTCGGAAAACTTCAGCCGGGGACAATCAAAAATCTGAGACAGGAGAGAGAGATGACATTTTTATGCTTGAAGAGAGCACAGCTGCAATTCTAGATCCTTCCGTTCTGGGAAGGTGACAAGAGGCTGGAGCCAGTCTAATCCTCAGTGCTCGCCGGAGGGGCACCAGGCGGTGGTGGGAGTGGGTGTGGGTTGGCTGCTGAGGGGTCAGTCCTGTTGCTGCCTCTTACTAAACAACCCGAACCAGCTATTGACCATGTCTGGCCTCAGTTTCTCCGTCTCTAGAATGGGGCTAAAGGGACCCATCTCACGGGGTGTGAGGCTGTCGGGAGTCAGCACACAGGGCTCGGACGGTGCCTGGCAGCGGTAAGTGCTGAATAAATGTCAACTGCTTTTGGTCACTCCTCAGGGTTCTCTGCCGTGTTTATTTAAAAATCAGTTCTGGTGATCACATCTAGGGGAGTCTCGTCACATCGCTTTCACACCTCCTTAGCCGGCAACCTTTTCCTGACAGTCTGGGTTGGGGGGAGACCGCATCTAAGGAACAAGGTTCAAAGTAACTGAAGCCTGCCAGAGTCTGGACCCGGGACTGGAGCCCCAGGCGCCAGCTCCAAGTGCTGTGAACACGACGTTCCCGAAAGCATTGGCCTTGCAGTTCCGACTCGGGATGGTGACGTGGGTGGGCTGTGGCCAGGGCCCCACCACGACAGAGCTCCGGCCAGGACGCTGCTCTCGGCTCAGAGGCTATGGCATGTACCATTTCTGTACCCAGAAATCTAGAAGGTTCCCAACCTCCCCGCCCCCCTCCCCCCCGGGGCCCTGTGCCTGCCCCTCGCGGGCCCAGCGCTGCAGAGCAGTACCTGCTGGAAGTACTTGTCCCCGTTGATGTACTCCTTGTCGTGGGAGTCCTGCAGCCTGTTGGTCTTCACGTACTGCCACAGCGCCTGCACGATGGCCGACCGGCTCTGTGTGTGCAGCCCCAGCAGCCGCGCCAGCCGCGGGTCCAGTTTGAACTGGGGAGGCTGGGGAGAGGGCCGTGAAAATGAGAGAAAAGACTGGAAAGAGCGGGGGGCCAGGCAGCGCGGGGCTGGCAGGGCCCTGACGTGGTGACGGGGTTTCTGGAGAAGGGGGGTGGAGAATGGGGTCCCAGATGCACGAGCCTGACACCGAGGCCCCCGCTGTCTGACGGGGAGGGGGCGGGGCGCACCTGGTAGTCCAGCATGAGGAGCAGCGTGCAGCGCACACTCAGGTCTCCCGGCCGCTTCACCTGGAAGCCGTCTGTCTCCTGGGTGGTGGGCGTCCGGTGCCACTGTCCGGCACAAGAGCTGGTTACCCCTGGGGCCCCCTGGGGCTCTGGGGTGGCCCCTGATCCAGATCTGTGCAGCCCATGGCACCGTGGGCTGAGGCCTTCGGGGTGGCGCTGGTGAGGGGTACAGTAGGGGGGCAGAGGCGTCTGGTCTTACCTCAACTAGGTGGTTGTCAGGGCCGTAAAGGTCTTTGTCCAGCTCGATGACCAGGCTCTTGAAGAAGGAAGAGAACTTCCGCTTCTGTTTGCTGGGCTGCGGGAGAGGAACAGGGACGTGGGGGCAGAACAGGGACGTGGGCAGAACAGGAACGTGGGGGCAGAGTGAGTCGGGAGCGGGTGGGGCTGGTGGGGCGGCAGCACAGGGCCTAGCAGGCCGCCCACCCCGCAGGGGCTGACCCCCAGCACCGTGCAAAGCACTTGCTCCGCTGCGTTCTCGGCCCGGCCCCGTGCCCACCCCAGGACCCCCGGAGAGACCTGGGCCAGGACGTACGTCATCCAGGAGCTTCCCCTCTACCCGCAGCTCCCAGGAGGCGATGCTGCCGTCGGAGTCCTCCGCGTCGGGCTTCGCGGGGTTAAAGGTATTGGAGATATAAAGACGCAGCTTCCGCTTTTGCTGTAGAAACAGAGAGTATGGTACAGAGGGAGCCCTGGGTGCTCCCCGGGGCAGCCCCACCTCTCGGCCGTGAGCCTGCCCCCACACCAAGGCACCTTCATCGGCCTCTTCAGGGCCTCCTGGATGTCCACCCGCTTGCGCATGATGGTTTGATCGAGTTTCCGCTCAAACGCCAGGAGGTCCATGTAAGCCTGGGACTCGGGGACCAGCTCCCGGATCTGGAAGAGGAGGGGCCGGGAGTGGGACGGGCGCATGCTGGCCAGGCCCCGCGTGCGGAGAGCACAGAGGGGGACTGGCCAGCTTCTGGGGCCGGGGGAGCACCCGGCACCTCTCCCCAGGGCCCCACATCCAGCAGGAGCGGTCCTGCGCTGTCAGCGTGGATGCGCTGCTTCTCCCCCTAGGGCTCCAGACATTTCCTCAGGAGGAGAGGCCCCCCTAAGCCTGGTGCCCAGCAAGTGCACAGGCAGAACCTGCTCCCCTGGCTCTGGCTCCCCTGGGGTGTCTGCTAAGTGGCTGGGGTGCTGGGGTCCCAGAGACGGCTGGGACCTTGTTGCTACCTCTCCTCGGCCACCTGCCTCCAGGCTCCCACTGATGTCCTAACTGTGCCACCCTGTGCCCAGCCCGGCCTTCTGGCCAGCTTGGGTCTGCTTCTCTCCCCCGCCAGCCTCTGACCCCAGGCTCTCCTCCCTCTTTGTCCCACGCCCGTCTGTCTTCAGATGGCTGGACCCAAGTCCACTGCAGCCAGCACCCTGCCCGGTCCCCTGCCCTCGGGGCCCCTCCTCCCTCCTTCCTCCCCACCCCCTCCCTCTGGCCTGGGAGCCTCACTTCTTAATTAGCTTTTTAAACAAAAAGTGAAAGTGACTGTCACGCTGGGCTCCTCTCCTGATGGAGGAGGGGAGGCGGGGGCAGGGGGTGGGGGGGCGGAGCAGCAAAGGGTGGGGGTGGGCCGGGGGCTGCTGTGAAAGGCACTCACCCTTTGAGGGAGGATTTTGTCAGCCATCTTCCTCCTCTTGGCACTGTACATTTTTTAAAGAAAAAACCAGGTTACCATGGCGACAGATCTGGGAGTAACGAGGCCACCTGCTAAATTATCCCGACATCTCCACCAGCCTGGCTGGGGTTCCCACAGCCTGCTGGTCTCCCGCCCAAGGGCTACGACCACAGTGTGTGGCATGGGCACCCTGTCCTCTGGTGGGGAGCAGGGGTGACCCACCCTTTCTGTGGCCGAGGAGCCCCCTTCTGCCCCACCGCGTCCTCTGGACCACATTGAGATTTAGCAGGGGCTGGGGGTGGGGGAGCTACAGAGTGTTCGAGGAAAGCTGGGGGGAGGGACAGGGTCGGAGGACACGGCTTTTCTGTTAAGCAGGGGTGCACCACTCGGGCGGCCTGAGCTCAGAGGGAGGAGAGCCCACTCCCCATTCCTGGAGCAGGAGGTGATGGCAGCAGGCTGGTGAGGATTTGCATCCCTGCCACCCTGGGCTTGGAAGGGGAGACCAGTGGGCAGGGGGTGCTCATGCCCTAAGGCCACCTGTCATCAGGGGCCAGGGACACACCCTGGGGTTCCAGAGAAAATGGGGGGTTTGAGCTGGGGGGGCAGGTGAGCTGTGGGCTGGAGCAAACTGGATGGATCCAAGGTAGCCCCTGGGAATTGGACTCTTGGCCCCCCAGCTGCTCCTCACTCCCCAGAGCGCCCAGAAAGTCCTTGGCGGAGTAAGAGACGAGAGCCCAGCCCGGAGGACGGCTCCACACTGCCCCCGCGTGGTGGTGTCAGGCACTGCCCCTCCCTGCTCAAAAATCTATTTTCAGGCGAGGCAGCGGCTTTCGAAAGGTCTGATCTGTTTTGAACAAATTATCGGTGTGAAACTCTTCCATGCATCCAAGATAAATCGGGGACTTGTTTACTGTCTAAAAGGCCGATTCACTTTGCAAAAGAATTCATCGTGGGATCCTTTATAAATGGTGAATTTTCCTCCCTCCATAAGAAATTTTTAATAATGCAGTAAAATCTTCATTACACCTTTTCTAGGACTCCATCTGGTGTGCAAAGGGAAGCATGTGTGTTTGGCTAAATCCTGAAACCCAGAGGGGCAGTTCTCTTGCCAGGCACCAGCAGGGGCTTTTGGGGTGCCACCAACTGGCTCAGGCAAGGAGTCGGGCTACCCACCCCCACCCCCCGCTTGGGGGCAGACTTGAGCCAGGGGACAGATGCTGGCAGTTCTTCAACCATGGCGGGCCTGAGAATCACCTGAGGCCATGGACCCCCCGGGCAAGCTCCCAGGACCCCCGCCCCCGGACCAGAGACTGGGCATGGCAGACCCAGGGGGTGTGAGAAGGGCACGGCAGACGTGGAGAAACGCGGTCCCGGGGCAGAGTCCCCCCGCCTGCACCCCCCAGGGCTGAAGCATCACCCAGAACCTGGGGACAAGGAGGGAGGGTGGAGCGGAGCAGATGACCAGGCGGAGGGCGACGGCCGCAGCCTCGGCCCCCGCGGTGGGCACACAAAGGAACCGGCCGGTGCCCCTCGGCCCACCGCCCCCGAGGGCGTCCCGCCCAGGGCGCCCCGCTCCCGTCCATGCCCCTCCGCGCCCCTCCAAGCGGGCTCCCCGCCCACCCCGGCCCGCCCCCTCCGGGCCCCACTCACCTGCGGCTCCGCGCGGGGGCGGTGGGCACCGGCTGGCCCTGGCTCTGGGCCTGGCTCTGCCCGGGCGGGGGCGCTGCTCGCTTGCGGGCGGGCTCCATGCCCGCGGGGGCCAGGCCGGGTCGCACGGCGGGGCTGCCCATGTACGGGGAGCCCGGGGGGCCCATGGGCGCCCCCTGGTGGGGCATCCGGGCTCCAGACGGCATCCCGGGGCGCTGGGGGCGTGGGGGGACGGGGGTGAGGCAGAGGCAGGCGCCCGCCGGTCAGACCCAGCCCGGCTCCGGGCGCGCCGAGCCGCGTCTCCCCACCCCGAGGCCCCCGGCCGGCGACCCCGAAGCCGCGGGCGGGCGGGCGGGCGGGCGGGCGGGCGGGCGGGGCGGGGGCGCCGGCACCGCGCGGCCCGCGGAGGGGGCGCGGGGCGCCGCAGGAAGCCAGCGCAGCCCGGCGACGGCTCGGCGCGCGCCGCGGAGGTGCCGCAGGTACCGCGGCGATGAATATTAATGGCGCCTCTCAACCTTCGCAGAGGATGTTCGCCTCCGCCGGCCCCGCGGCCGGCACACGGGCGGGCGCCGGCCCCACTTGACGGATGCGGCCGCTGCGGCTCAAGGAGAAAAGCGACCGCGCCAAGGTCACCCGGCGCCCGCACGGGCCGTCCCGCCCCCCGGGGCCTTCTGTCTCTGCGACCTCACCCGGGAGCGGGACGAGCCCCGCGCGCCGCGGCCCGGCCCTCCGCGCCCCTGCACCGCGCGGGGGGCGGGGGGGGCCGTCTGCACGCGCCCCTCCCCCACCCGGCCCGCTCTTCTCCGCCCGCCCGCCTTTGGACCCCTCAGCCCCAGCCCCCCACCCCCTTTGGCTGATTCCAAGCCTCCGCACCAGGGGCTTGTCCGCGACATCACCCCAGCGTTTGCTCCCAAGATGCAGGCTGGAGGCGGCCGAGGGGCTGGGGTCAGAACCCCGGGGTCCCCTGGGACAAGGGCGGCGCGGAGGTGGGCTGGGCTAGGTCAAAGGCAGCCTTTCCTCTGGCATCCCTCGCCCCTGCCCTGCGGCCTGCATGGTCGGAGATGGTCCCATCCTACAGACCTCTGCTCCCCACCCCATCCCTGACCACTGCCAGGGGCCCAGGCCGGTGCAGAGGAGGAGAAAGGCATCCAGCGAGGTGTCCACGGGCTTTTAGACACCACTTGTCCAGGTTCCAGAAGAGGAATTGGGGAGAAACAGAGGGACAGTAAGGGAGGGGGCGAGTGGGCAGGGCCTGCGATGAGGCGGAAGGAAGGCCCGAGGGACGCAGGCACCCTGACCCCGCTGTCATTTCCCCCGCTGTCATTTCCACGCTACCTCGTCACCCCCAGGAGGAGCCCGGCCCTGGTGAGCCCTTCCGGCTCTCCCTCCCGCCCCTCCAGGCCTGCTCCCCGGGCACCATGTCCATCCCTGCCCCCCAGCCGGCCAGCTGTCCCTGCCCGTCTCTCCAGAAACCTGCCTGTCCACGCACCCGCCTGCCCGCCCCGCCTGACCCTGTCACTCACACCTCCTCAGTGGCAGCTGGGAACGCAGCCCGTCGGCCATTGCTACCAGCACGGAGGAGGCGCTCGCAGGGAGGCGGGGGGCTCACCCGCACCCAAAAACTGTGGCACTAAGTTGGCCCAGAGAAAATCCACGTGTTGAGTCTCCCGCCTAAATAAGCCCCTTGAAAGGGACTCCCCCAAGTAGCAGGGTTAGGGCTGACAACTCGGAGAACGGCAGGGGCACCCCTAGAAGGTTACCCCCAGCGGCCCCTTTCCCCTCACAGCTGCTCCCCCACTGATGGAGGCCAGTGACGCCTACTGATCTGCTTGGACAGGCCAGAGAGCGATGCCAGCCACCAGGGCCACCCCCACGAAGGGCTGAAGTTCTGGGGCCTCTGGTCCTGTTCGCTGAGCACGTGCCGTCTTTGAGGCTACAACCAAATTTGGCCATAGAAAATCTGATGTCTGCCACCAGCCTCGGATCCCACCCCAGCACCCACCCCAAGTCCTGGAGCCCCTGCCTTTCCCATGCCACACCCCTCCCACCCTGGCGGCGGCCGCCTTGGCTTCAGCCTCCCACCCCCGCCGCGTGCCCAGGGCTCCCGCAGCTCCCTGGGTGCCTGGGAAGCCTGCTCCGGCCAGGCAGCGCTGCCCGGCCCCTTTGGGTCTCTAGGCCTCAGGCCCTGACTCCAGCCCCTTCCTTCACACCTTTGAGGCACTGAGGACACCAGCTTCTGGGGGCTGAGTGTGTCAAGGGACCCTCAGACCTCTTAACTTGGGGTCTGTCCCAGGGGAGGGTCCCCTCTCTGACCCTGATGGCAGAGGCCGTCCGCCAAGACCCAGAAAGCTCCCGGGGGTGCCGAGGTTGCTCAGGCAGAGGGCTGCGGCCCACAGTGCCCCGGGGTCACCTGCGCCCGGCTGGGGAGGCAGCACCGGAGACACTGTCCCAACAGCCAGCAGAGGACTGGGCCCCCCCGCGGGCCCCCGCCCCTCCCCCCGGCAGGGGCCGACACCTGGGCCGCCAGGAGAGGAAGGGAGGGCGCGGGTCGGCCCCAGGAGGGACCCCCACTTAGGGGAACAGCCCCCAAGTCCCTCCCCCGGCCCCTGGCACGCGCCCTGCGAACGCCTCCCCTCCCCGCCGCGCCCCCCTCCCGGCCGCCGCCCCGCGACGCGCGGGGGTGCCCGGGCGCGGGCCGGGCCGGCCGGGGCCTCGGCCCCGCCGCAGGGGCGGAGAGCGGAGCCCCCCGCGGCCCCGCCCGCCGCCCCCCATTCAGCCCGCGCCCGCCCGCCCGCCCGCCGCGCCCCACTCACCACCCCATGGACCAGAAACTCGAAAAGTTTGCTTTTCGTGGCTTTGCGCGCCCCTCCGGCAACTTCGTCCGCGGCCATCGGGGCGGGCGCCGCGGCGGCGCTCACTCGCGCGCGCCCGCGCGGCTCCCCCTGCGCCGCCTTTTTCCCTCCAACTCTCGGCGCGTCCCGCTGGGCGCCCGCGTCGCCCCGCCGAGTGGGGAGGGGCCCCTTCAGGGCTGCCCTGACGGCCCACGGCCCACGCCGCCCGCCCGCCGCCGGCGCGGCCGCCGCATTCCTGCGCTGATAAGCCCGAAATAGCGGCGGCCCCGGGCCCCGCGGCCGGCGGGGCCGAGCCGCCCGCCCGCGCCCGCGCCCGCGCCCCGCGCCCTCGCCGTCCGAGCGGCGCAGACCCGCGGCGGGCGCGGGGCAGCGCGGGGAGGGGCGCGGGGGGCGCGCGGGGCGCCCCGCTCGGGCCGCGGAGAGTCGCGCGCCGGAGCTCGCCGGCGGCGCCGCGGGAACAGCCCGTCCCAACTTTCCCCCAGCGGCTCGGGCCGCATGGCCGAGGCCCGCTCCCCAGAGACCGGGCAGGCCAAGTAGGGAAACATTCGCCGAGGGCCGGGGGGGCGCCGGCGCCTCCTCCCCGCGGGCGGGCGGCGCGGGGTGCCCGGGGGCGGCGGCCCGGCCGTGCGCCCTGGTCCCGCCCGCGTGGGCCCCGCGAGGCCGGCGCCCGGGGCCGGGGTGGGGCGCGCTCGGAGCGGGGCCCCGGCCGCCGCGCGCCGCGGGTGCGGGCAGGACGCGGCCTGCGTCTCCGGCGGCGCGAGTTTGTCCGGGGTATGTGAGCCTTTGTTTGTCTCTGCGTGAGAAGTGAGGGCACGAGGGGAGTGTTTGGGAAAGAGGGGGGCGCATGGGGCTCCCGAGAGCAGGAGGAGAAAATGTGGGGGCCAGGCACGCGCCGGGCGGGCGGTGGAGAGAGCCCGGCGAGGGAACCGGCCGGTGCCGGGGAGGGAGCGCGGGGGGCGGCGGGGGCGCGGGCCTCTGGCCGCCACGGGGCCGGTCTCAGGACCCCGACACTGGCAGGGGCAGGGCCGGGGTGACGAGGGAGCGGGAGTCCCAGGGGTGAAGCCGGGACAGGAAGCAGGAGGGGCAAACCCTGAAAGCCCCGGGCTGGAAGCCCTGGCCCCGCCTCACCGCCCGAGGCCGCGCCCCTCTCCTCGGGAGGAAAGCCCAAGGGCTTTGGACAACAGCGGTCAAGTCTGTGGGGCTCCTGGGGCTCCGTCAGGAGACAGGGGAGGGTGGGGCAGCGTCTGGGGGGACTCACTGGAAAGCTTATTTGAGGGTAGACCCCAAGACCCAGTGTCATGTTGGGGGTCCTGACCCTCAAGCCTCAGGACGCCTTCCGCCCTCTGGACAAGGCCCCAGGAATGTTCTGCCTGGGCGTCTTCTCTGCCTTCAGCCTGATTTCCCGGCCCGGGAGGGCAATGCCCCCGAGGGTCGTCGGGGAGGCGTGGGGTCCGGGAGGCCCTCCTCTACCCCCGGCTGGGCGAGGGACCTAGCGAGCTGCTCCCTACACTTTCTCCCAGACTTCACCCCAGACACACTGGGCTGGAGGTGGTGGGCGGGGGCCAGCAGCCATGAAGGTGGTGGGCTGCAGGGAACCAGGGAGCTCATCTGCCCAGTCGGCCCAGTCACCTCTGAAAGCTCTCCTTGTTCCCCTTCTGAAGCCTCTGCTTCTGCTCTCCTTCTGCCAGGAAGACTTTCTACCCACGCCCCTTTGCCAGTCCCACCACATTCATGCTTTAAAGCCCAGGGTGGGCCCCAGCTCAGGAACCCTTCCCGGTTCCATCTCTGGCCACGGATCTGCCCCTTCTCCAAATGCCTGTGGCCATCTCCCTTGTGCCAAGCCCCGGCACCTGACTCACAGCCGATGTGCCGCCTTCGTTGTGTTTTGTCTGGTCCCCCAAAGAACTTAGTCCCCGAGAGCAGGCACTGGTCTGTAGGCGCCACTCTCCCGGCGCCTGCACCCACATGACCAAAGCCCCCGCGCACTCATGGGCCAGTGAGCAGCTCATACCTGGAGGCGTGAGTCACCAAGGGCACCTATGGGTGCTTCTAGCATGGACTCTAGCACAGGCTTAGGGGGATCTAGGGCAGGGCCCAGCCCCTGGAGGCTCTACGCAAAGCTCAGAGCTCCCAACTCTCAGAGGACTTCGGGAAGAGAAGACAACAGCGGACATGGAGGAGCCGCCCAGCAAGGGTAGCTGGGGAGTTTGCGGGAGGGGTGCAAACGAGGGTGGGCGCACCCAGCATCTTGAGGGGGCTGGTCTTGGGCTGGAGGGGGTTGCCAGAGGTGGTCAGACGTGGGGCCTTGGAGATGGAGCTGGTATGACTGGAGCTGGCATCACCCAAGCCCAGACTCACCCCCTTTAAGCCCAGAGCCTCCCCAGACCCAGGGCCTCCCCCTGCCGCCTCCTCCCAGCCCACACCCGCATGCTGCACAGCCCCAGGCCGCCATGCCCACCCCCACACACCGACGCGGCAGAGCCCAGGAGCCACGTGGATCTGCACTTCGCGGGCGCCGTCTCCACCATCACGGTCTCCACATGGCACTCAGTGCCCCCTGGCAAGGCCCTGCCGCCCGCCGGGTTCCAGGCTGCTCTTGCAGGGGCGACCCCGCTGTGCCCGCGCAGGGCCCCTCCAGCCCAGAGAGCTGGGGCGCCCGGGTGGAGGCGCCGGGCGGGCGGGCGGGCGGACGCCCCCCCACAAAGGCCGGGCTCCCCGGGGCTCGGGCCCGGAGGTGCGCGGCGCCCGGCCCTGGCCAGCGGGCGGGAGGGGCGGGCCGGGCGGGCGCGCGGCGCGGGGCGAGGGCGGCCGCAGCCGCAGTCCCCCCTGCCGTCCCCCCATCGCCTTCCGCCAGCTCCGCCGGCACCAAATGGCAACGCGCCGCTCCCCGCGCGGCCGGCGGGACGGGCGCTGCCCCCACCGCGCCCGCCGGCCGGCCCGGCCCCGGGGCCCCTCCCGGCCGGCCCCCCGCGCCCGCGCCTCGCCGGGACCCGCGGCGGCGGGAGGCCCGGGCCGGCCGGGCCTGCGCGCGGCGCCCCGTGAAGGTCAGGCCGGGCCCGCGCGGCGCGGGGGGGTGGGGGGGCGCGTAACCCCTTCCCTGCCGGCGCCGCCGCCCCGCGCCCCGCGCCCCGCGCCCGCCCCCAGGCCAGGCGGAGGCGGCCGCGCGGCCCGGCGGGGCGGGCGGGGAGGCCGGCGCGGGGCCGCGGGCGGGGCGGGCGGCGGCGGCCGAGGGGAACAAAGGAGCCGGCCGCGGGGAGAGGCCCGGCCCGCCCCCGCCCCTTCCGCCGCCGTGAGGCGCCCTCCGGGGGCCGAGCCGGCCGCGTGGACCGCGGGAGCGACGGACACCGAGACGGAGACCGAAGGACGGAGCCGCCAGGCCCAGGCCCCTGCTTGGCGCGGCCCACCCCGCCCCCAGCCCGCCCTGGACGCCGAGGCCCGGGGCGGGGGTGGGGGGGCAGGAGGCCCCGGCCCCGCCTGCCTGGCTGCAGCCCCCGCCCCCCCCAGGCTCGACCTGGGGTCGCCCCACCCCGGGATGGGCGGAGGGGCGCCCACGCCTCAGCCCCAGCTCTAGTGAGGGCCCCCTCCGGCGGCAGACGGGCAGCAGACGACAGGGCCTCGGGGGCCCGCGCCCCTCGCCCGCGGGCTGTGCCTGGGCCCGGACACGGTGCTACTGCCCAGGGGGCTTCTGCACTTGGCCTCCCTGCGGCCGTCTTGCAGCACAAGAGACAACTGCGGCAGAAGAAGCAACACAAAGAGAAAGCAGGACAGCGGATGGTCGCGCGACCTTGGGCCAGTCGCTGTGCCTCCGCTGCCCGGCTTCCTCCTCCTCTGGCCCGTCTGGGCAGCTCCTCCCCTACAAGGCCCTCGGGCCACTCTCCCAGGCCCCGCACCCCGGTCACGGACACCTTCCTGGAGTCCCCCCCACTCTTCTGCGCCCCGTGAGCAGGGCAAGCCTTGCCTTGGGGTGCCCAGGCCGCACGGGAAGCTGGGCGTGACAGTTGGGTGAAGGAGTAAGTCCTTCCTCTCTGCCTGTGTGGGGTTCCTCAGTTTAACGGGGTGCTCTGTGAACTCCCTGCCCCCCTCATACCACCTCCCCCCACACACACCCTCACTGCATCAGCCAGATGCTGAAGCTGCTGCTTGCAGGGGGCAGAGCTGGGCCCAGGGCAGAGCTGGCCCAGAGGGGGACACGTTTTGGATCCGCGAGCCCCCTCCCGTGGCTGCCATGAATGAGCAGTTCACCCCAATAGCTTATAGCATTGGGCACAAAGAAACCACACAGGCCTGATCCCTGTTTCCACAGGAAGGGTTTGGTCTATGGGGTGCTGTGTATGTGGGCTCCTGAAGGTGCTATTAATGCCCCAGACCCTGGGGGGACCCCAAGTCTGGCTCAGCTTGGCAGGGACAGGCGGGGGGGCAGAGCTGTGTCCACAGAGCCACCCTGCACCGGCCAGCTCCCTCTGGACCAACAGTAGCAGGTCTGGCTAGATTCAGGGGCGGAGGCAAGGGAAGCCAGGGGGACTCGGGCTGGTGAGATGCCAAGCAGGAGGCCGCTCCCTCTCCTCCCTTCATCCACCTCCCGTGATGGGGCAGCCGCGCTGGGGACACCCACATACCCAGTCCGAGGCCCAGGAAGTCAGTCTCTTCAGTCCTATCGGCACACCCCGGTCTATCCCTCCCTGCGCCGGCTGCCTGGGGAGCTGTGGCCGAGGGGGCAGGGGGCGGCCTCCTGTGGACCCCAGCTCTGCTCGCCCGGGCTGCATTAGGAGGCATCAAGGGCCTGTGGTCTACCAGATGCCTGTGTCGGGAGGAGCCAAAGGGGACCTGGTCTCCCAGATGCCGTCACCTGCTCAGGGGGGCCTCGCTCAGCCTCTGAAAGAGCCCCTGGCTCTCTTGCCCTGTCCCCCTCCTGACCCAACACCCTGCCTCTCGCCGTGGTTGGTCTCCAGCGTACCTGCCTTTCTGGCACAATCCTCAGCTACCTTAAAGACCCCCAGGCTCGATGATCTCCTTGAGCCTCTATGTACCCCGTCTTCCGGCCCCTTCTCCCACCCTCCTGAATGCTGGTACTGTGTGCGAAGGTAATTCCCAGGCCCGGCCACTGCTGTGAACACCCCTTTTCATTCCTGAGACAGAAGCTGGGCTTCCCAGGAGCTCTCCAGTTTTCCCCAGGGCTCCCCACAGTGGCCGCGAGGTGGGATAGGGACCCTCCCTTCCCCTGGCTGCTGCTCTCCGGCCCCGGCTTTGCGCCCCCTCCCTGTGCAGGGAACCTTCATTTCTGGAGGTTCCAGCCCTTGGCCCCGGCTGCCCGCCCTGCGTCTTGCTGCCGCTCAGGTCCACGTGGGCCTTGTCCTCTGTTCGTGCTCTGGCCGCCTCCCTCCAGCTCCACCCTTCCCACGGCGCGGCCCAGCTTATCTCTCAGACGTTGGCAATCCGGCCACTGTGGCCACCGCCTCAGGAGCAGCCCCAGGCACCCCACTCTCTGACCACCATCTCCTCACTCTGTCCAGCACCGTGAGCCCCCAAGCCTGCCGCTCCACAGGAACCTTCGGTCCATTTCACTGACCCCCTCAGCACAGCCACACCCCTGCATGGACGCCTTGGAAAATATATAGTAAAGCGCCGAAGAGTTCCCGCGTCCTTGGCCTTGCGTCGCCTCGGCCTTCACTGGAGAGCCACACCCCGGCGCCAGTGCCTCCCTTGCACCCAACTCCGGCCTGTGGCGGGGGCGGACACGCCCGCCCCACCGGTCTCGGCCTTCTCAGGAGCGTCCTGACCCTCTCCATCCACCCCTCCGCTCCCCACCGGGGCTCCTCACACCTTCTCCCTCCCGTGGCCTCCCGCCTCGCCAGGCCAGCGGACGCCGGCCTCCCACCACTCTGGAAAACGGAGGCTCCCCGCTGCCGCCCCCGTGCCGCCAAGGGCAGTCCCTGGGCTCCCCCCAGAGCCGGCTCAGGAGCCTGCTCTCGGCCCGCACACCCCGAGGACATCTGCTCCAGCAGCTCCGACTCCCTGGGACCGCAGCGCCCCCCTCTCCACGGTGTCACCCCACCAGCTCGCAGCCCTGGCGGTCTCCCACTGAGAAGCCCGCTGGGAAGCCGTGCCACGGGGCTGCCCGTCAGAGGAGACTTCTCAAGAGCTGTCCTCAGTCTCCCCGGAACCCAAGCCTGCCAGACACACCCCACTATCCCACGGGAAATGCTCCCGCAGGGGCCCCGGGATCGCCACGGTCAGGCGTCTCCGCGGACCCAGCTGCAGCGTCTCCACACAGCGGGGCCCCTGCTCCTCTTTGGAAGACCCTTTTCCCTTGGCTGGGAAGACGCTCCCCGCCCGGGTGTCCCGCCTGCGCCCCCAGCCGGCCCTTCTCCGGCTCCTGGCTGAGCCGCAGCAGCCCTGGGGCACCAGCCCTGGCCCTCTCCCGTCTCCCCAAGGCCCTGCCCTGGTGCCCTGGTCATCCTCCATCGCCGGGGTTTCAGTGCCCTCCGTGTCGGGCACCTGCAGAGCTCCCCCAGCCCGTCCTGTCTCCAGTCCTCGTGCGTATGTACCCCACTCTCTGCTCAGCGTCCCCCCATCTTTGATCAGCAGCTCAAACTCAAAACCTTGGCCCTGAGCTGCGTTCTTCACCTGGGCCTTGGCTCCCCGCCACGTCTGCGCCTCCCCCGGGCCCAGGCCGCGGTCTCGGCGCCTGTTCCTGTCACGCCCACGTCCAGCCTGAAGCGGGTCCTGTGGCTCCCGTCCGCGTGCAGCCTGCCCTCCCCGCCTCTCCGCGGATACGGCTCAGCCCGCCTCAGTGCCTCCCCCAACAGGCGACCAGAGCAGCCCCCCAAATCTCCCCAAAATCCCCCATTTTATTCTGAGAAGGGCCCAGGTCCCCAGGATCCAGGACCCAGCCCGGCCCCCGCACTGTCTCACTCTGGGCCAACCTTGGGGCTCGAGCCTGCTGCCCCTTTGCCTGGACCCCTCTCCCTCCAGTTACCCCGCGGCGAACCCGCTCCCCTCCCCTAAAGTCTGCTGGCTTCTGGCCAGGGCGCAGTCTGTCCTCTGAACCGCCCTAACCTCCCCGCCCCACGCGCCTTATCTTCTCGAGCCTGTCCATCCCCCGCAGTGCTCACACCGCGCACGCCCCAGAGACCCCCTCATGCCAGAGTCTCTTCCCCCCAGAAAGGAAGCGCCAAAGAGCAGAGTTTTTAGGCCGACTCGGTGGAGACCGCCCAGGCATGCGGCGGGGGAGACCCCGGCGTCTCGAAGGTGGCGGCATCTGCTCCAGGTGGGCCCCGGGTTTCCAGCCAATGTGCCAACGCGGCTGGGGGACGCAGACAGTCAGGTGGCCTTAGGTCTGCCCGGCACCCCCTGCTGGTGGCTCTGCCCTGGCCCTTCCACCCGAGGCTCCTCATTCTAAAGGCGGGAAACGAGGCTCCCAGGCACGCGGGACAGCAGCCGTCCCCCGAGCTCGCCAGGCGCCTGGGTTCTCGCCCTCATTCCCACCTGCTGCGACGCCCCTGTGCCTTCTCCTGCCTTTGAAAGGAGATGGAGACCCCCGGAGACCTGGCATTTAAGCAGAGGTACCCTCAGTGACCCCCCATGTCACCCAGATTGTTTCCAGCACTGAGAATGTGAATTCTAGAAAAGAGCCATGAGCGTCTGCAATACCTTTCAATGCACTGGAGAAGGTTCCTGTATAGAAAGTGACCTTTCAGCCAAAAAGTGAAGCTAGTTAAACTCTGACTAGCCCCTTGGGCCTTTGGGAAGAACAGCGGGGGCTTCCGAGGCTTTGCCTGGCCCTCCCGAGGGACACAGGGGACGGCCGTGTCATCTCACCCTCCTACTTCGCCACCTCAGGGCACCCCTCCTGGCAGAGGCCTGGCAGGTGGGCTCTGAGCCAGCTCCTAGGCCACTCCTGCCCTCCTGGCACGGCTTGGCGGTCGCAGCTCTGGAGAACTGGGACCCGATCTAGGCTAAAGGGGCAGGAGAAACTTCCTGAGCAAGGGATAAAAGACCCCAGTATAGGCCTCCCTGATGGTCTGGGGCTGAGTCTCAGCTCCATCACTGCTAGGGCCTGAGTTCGATCCCCGGCCAGGGAGCTGACCCACCTGGTGCAGCAGACCTCTCCTGCCTCGCCCGCTGCTCCCCTCAGCAGTGTGTTTCAGTCAGTCTGCCTGTTCTGTTCCCCACTCTGTCTCTGGTGAATCCTCTCACCCCCCCGCACCTCTGGCCTGTACCCCAGTGCTTGTATGCAAAAATAAAAATAAAGAAATCTTGGGGGGAAAAAAGGCCCCATTTATGCCCACAGGACACAGATTTCCTGGCGAGCCACAGAAAAGGAGGTGAGATTTGGAGAGATGGGGTCTTTGAGGCCCGTCTATGATCAATGACTTCATGGTCGCAGCCGGGCCTGGCCCCTCCTGGTGTGGGTACAGCCTGAAGGCCAAGCTTTACTCTTGGTGGTATCAGAGCGCGATGCACCATCAGGCCTTGGGCAGACTCCCCAGGGGCTGGGCGGGGGAGGCGCAGAGGGTGACCTCAGGGCCGCGACCTGCGGTTCTCTAGCCCCGGTTTCTGCAGACTGTAACTGAGGCTGGCTGTGCCGGGCCTCCCCACCTGTCTAGGGAATCCCTCAGCCTGCCTGGCTCTGGCCCTTGCTTCCAACCGACCTCTGGCCGGGCCACTGCAGCCCAGCCTACTGGGGTCTGGCTGTGACGCAGCGCCCTCGCCACCCTGTCTGCTGCCCCAGCTCTTCTGGGTCCTGTCCTCCTCCTGAGCCCCTGCCTTGGGTGGGTCTCTGCAGCCTCCGTGGTGCAATACGTTGAGCTTGAACTCGCCCTTGGGGCTGCTGACACTTGGGACTGAATGGCTCTTTCCTGGGAGACTGTGTGGAGCTCCGGGGCGTGAGGGACCCCCATCTCTAGCCAGAAAGCGCCCTGACTCCCTTGCCAGCATCCCCGTCCTTGGGCTCGGGCCCTGGAGGCGACAGCGCCCTGGTGAGGACCACAGTCCCCCCTCCCTGGCTCAGCCACCGGGGACCCTGACCTCCACAAGCCACCCAACCTGTCTGAGCCTCATTTCCCACCTGCACGAGGGAGCCCCACACGGCTTGTAGCTCTGCGTGGCTGCAGGGGGCTGGCACAGAGCAAGCGCTTGAGGGCGGCTGCTGCCTGCCCCCCATGGCCCCACTGCCCCAGGGCTCCGAGTGCCTGCCCTGCCTTCCCAGGGTGGGCCCGGTGGGCGCACTGTGACAACCCCGGCCAGAAGAGCTCCGAAACCAGGGAGCCCTTCAAGCCCAGCGGCGGGGTTCCCTGGCGGGGTGGCCCCGGTGACAATTCAGGTGGCCCACTGTGGCGGCTCTGGGCACTGGCTGGGGGCTTGGGCTCTACCTGGACCACCAGGAGCTTCCTTGAGCAGAGAACGGTCACCCATGGCACTAATGTGCAGGGGGGCTTTGGGGGAAGCCTGGTGTGCAGCCCAGAAGCGGGGTGGGGCTGCAGAGAAGGGAGGGATTTCAGGAGGCACGGCAGGTAGGGCATCAACGGACTCGACCAAGGAGAATTCACAAGGCTGCCTGGAGGCCTGAGGCTGGAGTCCAGCTGGGGTCCAGCTCCTGGGGGCCATCAGGAGCTGCAGAGGGGGCATCTCAAGGAAAGGAGGGCCTCCTCCTCCACCCGGCTCCCTCCTCTCCCTGCTTCCCTCCTCCCCCAGTTCCGTAAGCACCTCCTGTGTGGCTGTCTTGAGTGCTGCTGACCCACGCACTGGACCCGGCTCGGCCCTGGGGACTCACTGAGTTGGGGGGGTAGGCAGGGACCAGTGGGGCTGGAGCCTGTGGCTGGGGTGGAGGCCTGGCCGCCCATGGAGGCTCCTGCCCCAGGATAGCAGTGCCCCAGCAGGAGTGGCAGCCACGCACCCATTGCAAACTTCCAGGCCGGCTCAGCGCCTGGGTAGGAGGGTGGGAGTCCCTGGGGAGGTGACCCCCATGACTGCCTCGCAGAGGGGCTGTGGCTTGGCGGGGCGGCTGCCTGGCTGAGCGTGGCGCCTGGGAGTTCCAGGGAGCTGGTGGGGGCAGCAGAGCGGGCTGCAGGCTGACTGCCTGGGGGCCACGGGGACCGAAGGGCAGGCTCCCATCTGAGGAACGCTGAACCGGGGAGAGGAGCAGGACTTCCAGCAGCCGCGGGCCCAGGGATGGCACAGTGGCAGGGAGGCTGTGTCTGGGGGCGGTGGATCTTCCTGTGGCTCGTGTAATGCCAGGTTGCCTCCTGAGGGCTCTGGGCATCTAGAGTTCATCTCCCTCCTCCTCCAGGGGACATTCTGAAGGCAGCCATCACCACCCCTGTTCTGGACTGAGCTGCACCCGCAGCCCCATCCGTTGGAAGTCCTGACCCCCAGCACCTCCCAGTGTGTTCTCCTGTGGGGCAGAGCCCTTCAGAGGTAATCTAATCAAAACGGGTCCCTTCGGGGCTGCTGACCCCTAGGGCGGTGTCACAGAAAGGGGAAGCTTGTGTGCAGAGACGGTCATCCCCGACTCTGTCTCCAGAGCTGTGAGGGGGCCCAGCTCCAGGGTTCCTAGCCCGGGCACCCCAACACTGCAGGTGACCTGCTAACCTGGGCCAGGCAACCCCTCACCCCCACGGGAGAGCCCAGCCCTCTGAACACAGCACAACACGGGGCAGAATCCAAGCTGAGCCCGAGTCTCTGTTCCGCGCCTCGCGCCGGGGGGTCAGCAGCGCCGAGTCCCGAGGGCATCTCTGCCTCTTCCTCTAAGTTGGGCCGCGGCCACCTCGCCTGGCCCCTGGGTTGCGAGAGGAGAGATGGTGTGAGGGGACACACGTGCAAGTTCTCTTTGCGTCCCAGAGGACTGAACAGTGTCACCCTGTTATTAACGTATCGCTCCTGGGCGACACCCCGCCCCTGGGGACTCGCGTCAAGCTCACACTGATTAAAACTCATTTCTTTTCCCACTCTGTGCCAAGACGCGTCTCCCCAGCTCACGCAGTCACGTTGCCTTTCCGCACTCAGGAACAGACGCTTGGACCTGCTACCGTTCACCTGGTAAGAACGGGCCCGCGATCCTGGCTTGAGAGCGAACCCCAGTTCTGCTATCCGGAGAGTTTACCGTCCTCGCGCTGCACCCTTCACAACTCCAGGGCGCACCGCCTTCTCTCTCCAGCCAAGTCTTTGCTGCAGACGCCAAAAGGGCCCACCCGGGACAGGCCCCTCGCAGACGGTCTGCTCCCTTAGCCGTCACCTGCCGGCCGGGCGCCCACCACAGCGACACCAGCCCGCGAGCCGCATGTCGGGGTGGGCATTAACATCGGGAATTGGTAGGGGAGCAAGTCAGAGCTCGGCTCCCCCTTCGCACCCCGACGAGAGCCAGTTGTTAGCTGTCGACCAGCACACTGCTGGCGCGGCTGCGGTCTCGTGCCCGCTCAGGAGGCCGCCAGGGCTTGTCAGCCCCGGCGCACGCCGACGGCTTCACGGAGCCTAGTAGCCCACAACACAGCTCGGCGTGCGTCATGGGGCCTGGTTCTCCCAGCCGCCCAGGCAGCTCGCGGGCCGCATGCTACCCTACGCGTGTCAGAGACGAGGGAACAAGGCGTTGGAGCCAGACAGGGTGCGGGTGTGACGGGCGGGACCCAGGTCCTCGTCCTGAAGTCAGTGTTCTTTTCAGAGCTCCGTCCAATGGCTCCCCCCTCCGCTGGCTGTCAAGGGTACCCCGAATTCCCTCCAAGCCTCTGCTCTGGGCTTTGGCCGCAGAGGGGTTGGAAGGTCTGGGGCAGCCTGGCCCTTCCCGGCAGCAGGCCTGAGGGAGTGGTGGGATTCTGGACAGGGACCCTCGCCTAGACCTGCTCGGGGTTTGGTTTTGGTCAAGACTCTGCATTTCGCTTCAGATGAAGCGACAACAGGGGAGCACCGAAGGGGGCGGCAGCCCCGCCTGCTGTTCCTCGGACCCAGGCCCCTGCTGCCTGGAGGGGTGGGCCCAGGCCCAGGCCTGAGGAGAGATGAGCTGCGGGGCGCGGCGACGGGGTGAGGTACGCCCCCAAGGGCCAGCCACGCGGGATTGCTCGGCGTCTTAAACACGTTTGAAACCTTACAATTGGGAGATTTCACATAAAAAGCCAGATTTTCAGATCTCGTAAAAATGTAGAAATCTGGCAACTCAAGTCCCGTGGCACCCAGAAACAAGCAGATGGAGCCGAGGGGGGGGCTCCCCTTTCGAGGGGTACAGGCTCTCCATCTTGCCACATCCCCTCCCATTCCCAAAGGGAGGGGGTGCACACCCAAAAGCGCCCAGAGACTCAGCATTAATGTAAATGGTGGCCTGGGCTAATGAAGGTGACAGTTTGTCTTTGACCTTGGCCTCCTTGACCCTGGGCCTCAGGGCTGGTGCTGGGGGAAGGAGGGGGTGCTTTGTCCCCCCAGGCCTGTGGTCTGGCCTGAGGGCCGTGGTGGAGACTTGCCCTGACCATTAGCCTGGGGTTCTTGCTAAGGTGATGACATCACGTGTCTACCTCCCGTGGCACACGGTGCCGTCTCACATCCTTGCTTCACACCCAAACTCTGCACAAGCCCCCATCACAGTGGCCGCCGTGATTCCACCCCAGCTGCTGGCTCTTTTCCTTCCAGGGTCTCGGGTGGGGGGTGGGGGGGGGTGGGCAGAGAGGGGAGTGTGAACAGTAAGGCTGTCTCCCCTCAGCGCAGCTCGGTGAGAGGCTGTTCTCCTCTGAGAAGGGGGGAGCTGGTGGGGGTGGAGGGGTGATAGGTGGGGGCTCTGAGGGGAGACTGAAGTGAGACTTGGTGAAAGCACAGCGATGCCCCCTGCTGGGCGGGGGCATGGAGGGGTCTGTGGGCACAGCTGGAGCCTGCTTCTCTGACCCCCCACTCAGGCCCCACCAGACAGCCCCTCCTCTCCCGTAGCCCACCCACCTGGGCCCTGCTACCACCTCAGTTTGCTCTTTTATGCGCAGCGGTTTTCCCAGCGAAAAACTTCCTTTAAGTCAAAGAAGGTGTCTGGCTGGCTGGAGGGCAGCGGGCTGGGCAGCAGGCTGGGCTGGCGGCTGAACCCTGCCCGGCTCAGGCGCCAACAGAGGAGGTGGGGGGGTGTCCATGGCAGGGGGCCTCTGGGTCTACAGATGGCCGCTGGGGGCAGCACTGAGCATCCTATTTTAACTGCGGGGGTGGCGGGTGGGGGGCATTCACTGCAGGTTGGGCTGGTGCAGCACGAGCCTTCCCGCCCTTTACAGGAGGGGCTGAAGGCCCATCTTTCCCACGCAGCACCGAGGGCCAGGGAAGGAAGCTGGGCTGCCCAGGTCCGCCGAGCTGGCCAGGGGCAGCTCTTCTAAAGGCCTGGTGTCGCCACCCCGGCTCTGCCCACGGGCACCAAGGCCCCAGGTGGGGCACCCTGCAGCCAGACAGGATGTTCCCAAGGGAGACATGGGGAGTCAGTGCACCTGCCTCCAAGGTCCGGAGGCGTCAAATGTCATGGGAACAGAAAGGGGTTTATTCTCGGTAACTTCAAAGGGCAACTCCAAGGGCACAGGGGGGAAGAGTCACCCTAACCCTTGGGAAGAACTGAAGCTGGGACGAGCTTCTGTGCACAAGAGAACAGGCCTGAGCAGGGCCTGCCCGGCGTGGCCCCACAGACCTGTGAGCAGCTCGCGTGCCAGCGGTCGAGGGGGGCTGGCAGGAAAGGCCCACCGTGGGCTGTGGGGGTGTAGGGAGAGCGGGGCCCCCGTTTTAGAATCAGCTGTCAGAGCCACCTCCTCCTCTCCCCCACTGCCTCATTCATTTGCAGGCTCATTCAAGACTTTTCCGCCCTGCGCTGAACAAGACAGACGCAGCTGGTGCGTAGGGAACACGACAAGGAGATCTTTGCATTTTGGTAAGTGCTACAAGGCCTGAGAAGTTGGGGTTTCACACCTAAGCGGGTGGGAGGTCTCCCTGGAAGAAGTGGCACAAGGTTGAGACTTGGAGGGTCGGCGTGCTCAGGCCAGGGAGCGCGAAGGGCGCCGCAGGCCAAGGGGGCAGCGTGCTGAAGGCCCTGGGTGAGGACAGGCGCTCGAAGCCCCCCGGGAACGGGAGAGGGAGTGTGAGGTCAGGGCCGCAGGAGCCCGTCCTGGCTTCCCTGGTGGGGCTGGGGCCACATCTGAATGTGGGGCGCCAGGTGGCGACCCCAGTGGTCCAGGTGGGAGGGCAGAGCGGCACAGATGAGGGTGGCGATGAGGGAAATCGCCACTTGAGTGACGGCGTTGAAGTGTGCCTGGGCAATTCAAATAAAGGGGCAGAGAAAGGCAGGGGGAGGGTCAAAGGTGACTCCCAGGTCGGAACTTGAGCATCCAGGGGCTGTCAGCCTTGCAGAGGGACCCCCACGCTCTTGTCATGTGTTCACAGGGAAACTCGGACTCTGCTCCGCAGGTGAGAAGACTCTGGCATCACCTCTCTGCCCCTCCCCGCGGCCCCTCTGGGAGGGGGGCTTTGTCTGATGAGGCTGAGGCCTGACAGCTACTGGGTCAGCCCCTCTCCTGGGTGGGGGAAGGACGTCACGCCTGCTCCCTCCGTGTCTGCCCTTCCCTTTGGAGGTGGCTGCTGACGGGAGGGGCCCCGGCGCTCCTGTTCCCGAGCCAGGTTAGGGCCTTCCGCCTGGGGGCCTCTCTCTTCAGTCCCAACATCCCCGCAGTAAAGCTGCTATGTCACCCCCCACCTTCCTATTTCCTAGTGGGTTCGGGACGCGGGGCGGGGAGAGGACTAGGAGGCAAACCCCAGACCGAAGCCCGCCCCAGGGCAGCCAAGCTCACGGAGTTCTTGATTCCCACAGGGTTGCCGCTCTTACCCCAAAAACGTGATTCCGTTTTCCTTCCCCCCACGGAGGAAACCCTCCTGCACCCAGACGCGGGCGGGAAACGGCGCGCGAGCCTTACGGGGCGTCCCCGGGAGGCGCAGGCTCTTCTCCGGGCGCTCAAAATGTTCTCCTTGGGGTCAGAGGCGCAAGCACGTCTCTAAGGCTGCGGGGCAAGGACTGGCCCCACCTTGACCCTGGGCAAGTCCTGAGGCCTGGTGGAGGCCACCCCTTAACTAACCCAGAGGGCACCCCTCCCCCCGGGTCATCATGCAGGGGAGACCTGGTCACGGTGCTTTGGGCAGATGGTTTGATTTTGGTCCCAGGGCCGGGGAGGTCGGCAGAGCCCTGCCGGCTTCCTGCCCGGGGGGACGGGGCGGGGGGGGCACACCCACCCCCATTTTCTATCTGTATCCCCATTTTCTATCTGCGACTTTGCAAACCCTGTTTGGTTGGGGTGAGGCGAGGGGCGCCGCTGCCTGCACCTCGCGGCCTCGCTCCCCGCACGGCAGGACGTTCTCCGCGGGGCTGCGTTTGACTTGGGGGCGCCGCTGGCAACTTCCCATAAAGGCGTGATCGGGGCGCGTGCTCATGAGACTGTCTCAGATTTCCCAGAAGGGAGTTTAGGGGTGCCGGCCAGTTACCGACGTCCAGGCAGGCCTCACCAGCACAGAACACGGTGGGGACACAGCCAGGGCCCCACGGGGTCCCTCCGCTGGGACACCCGGGAGCAGACTGAGCCCTCTGGAGTCACCGTCCCAGGGGGACCCGCGGTCCCAGGGCCGGCGCGCAGCCCACACGGAGGCCTCCCCAGAGTCTGCGCTCAGCCTCCTCTGTGGCCCCCCCAGGTGACACCTCCCTCCTCCCGTGACACCTCCAGTTCATTACCTCCGCCACTTCACTTAACGCTCGCTAACAGTTGCAATCACACCGTCAGCGTCAGCGCTTGCTGGGGGGGGGGGAGGCAGCCTCCAGCTGCTGCGCCTGGGCTCACACCCCAACGACGACCGAGCTGTCTAGACAGCGCACGGGCTCGTCAGCATCCAAATGACAGCCGCGCCGAGCCGCCAGCATCACCCGCTCCAGGCCCATTGCGCGGGGAGCCAACGCCAATCTTAGTTAATGTGACTCCAGAATAAAAGGCCAGAAACTCCTCCCCCACCCCGCAATTTGCCCCGGGGTTGCAGGGAGACCAGCTGCTGCGGGGATGCACCCACAGCCCCAGAGCCTTCCAGCCCCCAATCTTTTCAAGCCTGCCGCCTCCGGCCCAAGCCTTCAGGGTGGTCACCCCCTTCAAGCAGGGTCTGGCACAGCGCAGAACATCCACCTCCTGCACCCGGGGCACCCCCTTAGCACTTAGCTCAGTGCACCCAAAGCCACTGCGGCTTGCAAGCACTCACAGGTGGGTGGAGGCCGGGCTCTGGTGTACCTTCCAGGGACCTCAGCTGCCTCCCCATCAGCCCCCTTTATCCAGCCCAGCCTCCACCCTGGACACCCCAGAACTGAGTTGCCCAGGAAGATCTAGTGCAGTGCACTAACCCACACTTTTCTTTAGGAGTCTCCATGTCACAGTGACCCTGCAAGCTGAAGACAGGCCCACACTTAGCCTAAGGCAATGTCAGCTTATGGGGCAGTGGGACGCCACCTCTGTGGGGTATCTTTGACTTTTCTGCCTTGGTTTCCTCCGTGATAGTGCTTGCTGCAAACCAGCAGCAAGGGGGACGCACTCAGGTCCCACATATATGTTTCGCCCTAGGAATAAGCCAGCTGGATGGGCAGGGGTGGGCAGGGGCAGGGCTGGCGGGCCCTGCAGAGCGGCCCAGGCAGGAGGGCCAGTCAGCTCTTCTGCCCCTGCTGAGGAAGGAGAAGTGGAAAAAGTCACCCTTAGTCTCCAGCCTGGGCCTTGGCCCCCTGACTCCAGCCTGCACCACCTTCCATTCTTGAAAGCCCACTTCCAGTCACTCAGATCCAGGGCTTTCAGAGTGTCTCCCTCAGAGTGCTGAGGCCTAAGTCTGCTGACCTCAGGCTATATGGGCAGGGGCTGGTTCCCCACACCTCAAGGGTCCAGGGGACCTGGTTTGTTGCTGGGCGATGGCTAGAGTGGCAGGTGGGGCAGGGCAGGCAGAGCTCACACCAGGTGGCTGGCTTCAGACCTGGTGCCCACCCCTGCCCTCAGCTGGCTGAGTTCCTGGGCAGGGGCCTCCCTCCATGGCTGGGAGCACCTTAGGGCTTGGTTCAGTGTACCTGAAGCCACTACTTCCCCCCGGGCTAGGGGGACACCTGCGGGGCTCTTTTCTCGCTCTGCCAGAGAAGGCCAGGAAGGTCTTCAACTCATGAGCAACGAACGGAGAGCACCTCTGAGCTCAGGCCTGCGTGGGGGCAGCTCGGGGCTGGCTCCTCCCAGAGGCCCTGCAGTAGGCTGTCCCCCTAGTCCCTCCTTTCAAAAACTAGCCCCCACCTTCATCGTGGAAGGGTTTGAGAGGTTTTCACAGCCTGTGTGGGGTTGAGTTTTGGGAGCCCAGGTTGTGCTGGGGTGAGCAAGCCCCCGCCAGCAGAGAGCATGGGTGCACACGCGTACAGGTGAGGGGAGAGGAGTGCATCTAGGTGTCTGCAGGTGGGAAGGAAGAGGAACAAGCTGTTTTCACCTGTTCTAAAACCTTGGTTTCAGGCTCACTTGTCCCTGGCTCTGACTGGCTTTGCGAGGCAGAGCCCAGGGGTGCTGGGAGGTTAGGAGGGACTTGGCCAGTGGCAGAGAAAGCGGCGGGGGGCAGGGGGTGCGGAGAATGTTAGCAGGGTTGGGCAGAGGTACCATCTGTGGGAAGGGATCAGACAAACTGGCACTGGTCCAGCAGGTCAGAAATGTCAAGAGGGAGCCCTGGAATGTGACCAGACGCCCTGAGCCACAGGTCTCAGTGGCCCTGAGGGCTCCTGCTCCTGGGCTGTGAGGGAGGCAGTGCCTACCTGTACCACGGCGGATGGGTGCTGAAGGCCTGGAGTCATAGGTGGCAGGGTCCTGCAGCAGGGGAGTCATCCAGTGCCCCCTTGGTACCCAGGCCCAGAGCCCACTGCACCTGCAGTACCAAGGGCCATTCTGTGGAGGATCTGAAAGAAGAGGGCAGTGGGAGGGGGGCCAGACCCTGAGCTCCAAAGGCAGATTCAGGATGGGCCTCAGAGGCCAGAGAAGCCCCAGGGGACTGGCCGTGAGGCAAACTCCCTGACAAGGGGCCTGGGCGGGAGGACAGGAGTGAGCTAGAAGACCAGGGCTGGGTGCGCACCAGGGCTGGTGGCACAAGGCAGGGCATGGGGTGGACACAGAGGCCCCATCGACAGCACGGGACAGCAGAGAACACAGGTAGGACCCAGACCTGGTGGGGGAAGCGAGCTCTGGGGCCAAACCACAGGTGGAGGTGGGGGCTGGATTCGGAGGTGAAGGGCATGACTATCAGGCCAGGTTGGGACCTGGATGATGTCTGCAGCCCAGAGGCATCCTAAGGGCACCCCAGGGGTGGCAGGAAGGCAGAGGTATCTGCTCCGTATCTTCTGGGCTTGAGCTGGGCCCTCCCTGGGGGCACAGACTCCTCCTCTCTCAAGAGCAGGAAGGCCTTGAGCTGGATCAGAACCCAAATTGTGGGCTGAGTGCCCGGCCAGGTGGCAGGGTATGGGGCATGAGGGATCAGGAGGGCAGATGGTGCTGTAAGGGGGGACAATGGAGCAGGGTCATGAGAGGTGTGTGGGCCAGAGGGCAACTCTGGGAAGGCTGAGGAGGAAGGGGCGTCCACGATAGAAGGAAGATGCCAACAGGGGAGGTTACCAGCCCTGACTGGCAGAAGGAAGCCAGGAATGTGTAAGACAGAGGGAAAATCTAAATGGGAGAGGGTGTCCAGGTAGGAAGGTGCCAGGTGGAGACAAGGAAGGTGCCAGGCAGAGGGAGGAAGGGAAGTTGCCAGGCAGGGGAGGGGGGAAGGTGCCAGGCAGGGGAGGGGGGAAGGTGCCAGGCAGGGGGGGGGAAGGTGCCAGCCAAGGGAGGAGCCAGGCAGAGGGAAGGAGGGAAGGTGCCAGGCAGGGGGGAGAGAAGAGGTGCCTGCCAGGAGCAGGGTGGGAAAGTGCTAGGTGGGGGGCTAGGGGGTGTGGGGGTGACCCTGTTGGGGAGGAGGAAGAGATACAGAGTGGGGGAGGAGGAAAGGTGGCAGACGTGGGAGAGGAGAGGAAGGTGCAGCAAAGGGCAGGTGGGGAACTGCAGGTGGAGGGAGGAGGGAAGGTGCCAGGCAAGGGGAGGAGGGAAGGTGCCAAGCAGGGATGAGGAGGGAAAAGGCGCCAGGCAGGGACGAGGAGGGGGTGCAGAGAGGAGGCTGGAGGGCAGTTTGCCAGGGAAGGTTGGGAGAAAGGGGGTAGGAGGCAAAGGTGCCAGGCTGGGGTGGAGGAAGGTGCCAGGGAGGGGCAGGAGGAGAGTCTGGAGTGGGGGGAGATGTCAGGAAAGGAGCAAGATGCTGGGCAGAGAGAAGAGGGTGCCAGGTAAGGTGCCAAGCAGGGGAGGAAGGGTGCCAGGCAGGGTAGCGACCAGGGAAATACAGACAGGGGGTGAAGGGGGAGATATCAGGAGGGCAGGGAGGAGGGCGACCAGGCAGGGGAAGAGGGGGAGATGCCAGGCAGGGGAGGAGGGGGAGATGCCAGGCAGGGGAGGAGGGGGAGATGCCAGGCAGGGGAGGAGGGGGAGATGCCAGGCAGGGAGGAGGGGGAGATGCCAGGCAGGGGGGAGGGGGAGATGCCAGGCAGGGGAGGAGGGGGAGATGCCAGGCAGGGGAGGAGGGGGAGATGCCAGGCAGGGGGGAGGAGGGGGAGATGCCAGGCAGTGGGAGGAGGGGGAGATGCCAGGCAGGGGAGGAGGGGGAAATGCCAGGCAGGGAGGAGGGGGAGATGCCAGGCAGGGGGAGGTGGGGGAGATGCCAGGCAGGGGGGAGGGGGAGATGCCAGGCAGGGAGGAGGGGGAGATGCCAGGCAGGGGGAGGTGGGGAGATGCCAGACAGGGGGGAGGAGGGGGAGATGCCAGGCAGGGGGAGGGGGAGATGCCAGGCAGGGGGAGGTGGGGAGATGCCAGGCAGGGGGAGGAGGGGGAGATGCCAGGCAGGGGGAGGTGGGGGAGATGCCAGGCAGGGGGAGGTGGGGGAGATGCCAGGCAGGGGGGAGGGGGAGATGCCAGGCAGGGAGGAGGGGGAAATGCCAGGCAGGGGAGGAGGGGGAGATGCCAGGCAGGGGGGAGGCGGGATGCCAGGCGGGCCGGAGGAGACGCCAGGCAGGGGAGACGGGATGCCAGGGGCACGGAGGGCGCTGCCAGCGGCGGCGAGCGGGGCGCCGGGCGGGGCGGGCGGGGCGCGGGCGGCGTCTCGGCCAGGCCCGGGGGCCGCGCGGCGCGGGTCGCTCACCTGCTCCCCCGGGACCGCCGGGCGCGCGGCCGCCGCTCCCCGCTCCGCGCTCGGCCGGGCCCGGCGCCTGCGCCGCTGCGGCCGCGCGGGGGAGGCGCAGGGAGCGTCTGCAAAGAGCCGGCGCCTCGCGGCGCGTTAGGGACCGCGCGGCGCGGGGCGCGTCCCGGCCGAGGTGCGGCGCGACCCGGCCCCGGGCCACGCGCGAGCGCGGGCGGGGCTCCCCGCGGCCGCCGCGCGGCTCATCTGGTGCCCGGGGCCCGGCCGGGTCGCCCCTCCCGCAGGCGCAGCCCGGGGAGCCCGGGCGGCAGGGCGGGGCGCCGCTGGGGTGGGGAGCCCCAGGCCAGGGCCGGATGGTGGGAGCCCCCCCAGGAGCCGAGGCCGCGGGTGCCCACCTCTGCCCCATGCCCAGAGAGGAGAGGGCGCTGCCCCAGGCCGTGGGCATGCGGGCCCGGCTCCCGCCCTGCCGTGTCCCTGTGGTGCAGCAGGCTCAGAGGCTCCCCCCGCCTTTTTTTTTTTTGTCATTTTTGTTCTATTTTATTTTTTTACTTAAAAAATTTTAATTGTGGTCAAATCCTCGTATAAAAGTTGCCATCTTAACCATTTCGAAGTGTTCAGAACTTTCTAAACTTGCAAAGGGAAACTGCGCCCATGAAACCAAGCTCCCCGGGCGCCCGGCCCTCAGCCCCTGCAGCCTTGCCCCACTCCACCTTCCGTCTCCACGGCGCTGGCAACCCCAGGGCCCTCCTAACAAAGTGTATCTTTTTGTGAGAGGCTCATTTCACCGAGCTTAACGGCCTCCAGATTCATCCCCGTTCCGGCGGGGTCCGAATTCCTTCCCTTTTTAAGGGCTGAGTACTATTCCGCAGGTCTCCATCACAAGCACAGAACTACAGCTCTACCCACTGCCTCAGTGCGTCACAGGCACCAGCCTCTGGGCTCGCGGCTTTACTCTGTGATGCTCGCAGGACAAAGTCGCCAGGCGGCACTCACCTCAGGTGTCCTCACTGCTAAGATAAGCCCAGCTGCGCGCACAGCCTCTCGCCTTGACTTGTTTCCATTCCTCTCTTGATGGACGCTTGGATGCCTCCACCGTCTGGCTGCTGTGAATAAAGCTGCTCTTGCACCTTTTAAACATGCTGACATTTGGGCAGGATAGACCCTCCCTACCTGCGGGCACCTGTGGCTCTCCCAGCCTCTGGGTCAGGGCTGCAGACCTCTCTCTCTCCCAGCGGTGAGGGTGGGCCTGGGGCTCCTCCTCCTGGCCACCCCAGCTGCCCGCGCTAGCCTAGCCTGGCTCACAGCTACCTCAGCCAGTGTTTGGAGGAGGGTCCAGGCAGACAGGCTGTGGCTGTAGGGGGCAGGCAGGGGAGGCCTCCTGAGGGCCTGATGTTGGGCTGAGCCAGGGGCTGGGGTAGGCTGGGCTTTGGGAAGGGGGAAATCCCGCCTTTGGGGAGGCGGAGCTTGTTCACAGCCCAGCACCTTTAGAGCAAGGACTGCCCAGGGCCTGGCTAGCCGTCAGCTGGTGAGATTACAGGAGTCTGGTGGCAGGTGGGAACATGGGATAGGAGGAGACATGGGGGTGCAGGGGGCAGGGAGGTAATACTTCAGTGAATTCAGTCCACACTGGGGAAGCTGTCCATGCTGACGGAGAGGAATCACGAAGATGAGGTGAATGAAAGAAAGCAAGACCTGCACTGCTGGTGTAAGGCACACCGGCGCGGGTGTTTGTGTGTGTGTGTGTTTGCGCAAAAGACCACAGTGGTTGCTTCTGGTGGGCTAGGTGGAGGGAGGGAGAATTTCTTTCCGCTGTGTATTCTCTTGCAGCTTTTGAATTGAGAATATTTTAAAAAATAAGTAGGGGGCCTCCCCGGTGGCACAGTGGGCTGAGCACAGTGCTGTGAAGCTGTCCGCAGTCTCTGCAGCGCTGGTTCAATTCACAGCCAGCTGGGGAGATTCCCACGGGAGAGACCTCTCCTGTCTCACCCACTGCTCCCCTCAGCAGTGGATTTCAGTAGACCCACCTGTTCTATCCCCGCTCTGTCTTTGGTGAATCCTCTCACCCCCCCCACCCTTCTGGCCTACACCCCAGCTCTTGTATGCATAAATAAAATAAATCTTTAAAAAAACGAATGCCAAAGGTAAAACTATGACTGTCTTAGAAAAAATGCTAGAGAAAGAATTGGGAATCTAGGGCCGGAGAAGAGGTCTCTCCCTTGACATGAAAAGCACAATTAATAGACAGGAGCATTGATAAATCAGACTTTATGGAAATAAAAAAAGTGTGATGCTGTTAAGAGGATAACCATAAAAGCCACAGAACAGGAGAGAATAGGTGTGAGTCACACATCAGCACATGAGTAGAGTTTAGAACACGCAGAGTGTCTAAGACTCAGAGGCAGGCACCAAAGAGGACGCCCAGAAGGCCAATGGATTCGCGGAAGCGTGTTCATCATTCCTTCTGACAGGGGAGGGGAGGGTCACCCATGACGAGATGCCTTCTCCCATCCCGAGACCAGCACATATTGAAAAGCCCCCAACAACCAGTGCTGGAGAGGATGCAGGGAAAAAGGAGCCCGATTATACTCCCGGGGGGACTGTCAATGGTGCGACCGTCCTGGAAAGCAACCTGGACTGACCTTAGAAAACGAAAAATGGCAAGATTATATGGCCCAGCAATTCCACTCCCGGGCATCTATTCCAAGAACACAAGGCCATCAACTTAAAACAAACAAACAAAAACGCCTGCTCTGCAATGCTTATTGCAGCATTATTTACAAGAGCCAGACACGGACAGAAGACGGCGTCCAGCCACATGACGGAATCTTGTTCAGCCATAAAGATGACAAAATGCTGCCAATTACAGCAAATCAGGAGGAATTTGAGGGAATTATGTGTGGGAAAGCAAGTCAGCAAGACGGAGACAAGCACTGGACTTTACATGGTGGATGATTTGCAGAGTAACAGTTGTAATTAAATGAAAACCTGGGGTCATTAACAAATGAAGTAAAGTTTCTGAGGTTAAGAGGGAGGGGCGGAGGCGCCAAAGGTGTCTAAGGCAGGGTGGCGGGAGAAGAATTTGCTAAGAGAGTAGATTCCACTCAAAGAACATTCTGGAAGTGACAACATTACAGGGATGCAGAACACAGGAGTGGCTGGCAGGGCCCAGGGGAGGGGGTGGAGGAAAGTGGGCGTGCATGGCAGGGCTGCTGGGGCAACCCTCTGGGGTGACCTGTGGGAAGCGGGCCATGGCTCCAAGAGACAGGCTCACCTCCCGCCGCCCAGACCTAGCCTTGGCACCCCACCTGGGGGGAAGCTCTTTGCAGATGTAATTAAATGAAGGATCTGGTGCTGAGATGATCCTGGATCACCCGTGGGGTCTGTCATCACAAGCGTCCTTAGAACAGAGAGGCGGCAGGAGATTACACAGATGCACACAGTGTGTGCTCACACATGTGCGCACATTCCCCCACACACGTGCACATGCACACCCAGCGATGATGTGAAAACAGGGCAGAGAAAGATGCAGCCCACCAGGCAGAAGCTGGGAGGACAGATTCCCCCCAGGGCAGCAGCATCCTGCCAATTCCTCGATTTAGGAGTCCGGCCTCCAGAGATGACAGCCTGTTGCTTTAGGCCGGCCGGCTATGCCAGGCAGGCTGGCGACAGGCCCCGCGGCTGCGTGCACAAGGTGGTGGGGGAATGACTGCCTTCCGGGTCTGTTTTGCAACCCAGTGCTCAACCGCTGCGCCACCGGGGAGGCCCTACTGGGTCTGTTTTGAAGGCAGAGCCGATGAGATTTGCTCTGTGTTGACCACGGGCGGGAAGATAAACTGAGCAAGTGACAAGGATTGGCCTGGGCCGGCTGGAAGGGCGGGGGCCCGTCTACCGGAGAAAGGCTGGCAGGAGCAGGTGTGAGTCAGCCGTAGGTCCTCTATGTGGACGGGACACATCAGGCCGACGTTGCCTCGGTGCACAAAGCTTCTCAGAAGTGATCACCCACCCTGTACAACCTCGTTTCTTAGCACTTCCTCCCACCTGAGCTTTATGCTGCAGTAAAACTGAATCTCCAGAAGGACTGAGGATCCGCAGGCGCCTGGCGGGAAGCACACACACGGGGAGGTGTAACTGGAGAGTGTTAGCGGAGGGCTTCCTTAGGAGAGGCAGGCAGTGCCCAGGCAACCAAAGACGGCGAGGAGGCACCCAGGCCCCAGCACCAAGGCAGACCCAGGGGATGAGGCAACAGAAGGTGCCGTCAGAGCCCCGCAGGCTCAACCTGAGATGGCACAGGCTGCAGGGGCACAGGACCACAGCCCAAACCTCAGTAAACCCCTGCCCGCCTCTCCCCCAGACCGCCAGCCTCCTGCCAGTGGCCAAGGCCCATGAGAAGCCGGGCTCCTGCAGCCAGGAGAGGTCAGCCTCCTGGGACGGAGCCGAGGGAGGCTGGAGGCTGGGTCGAGGGGTGAAGGGAGGGTTTGTCTTTGTTTGCGGAATAAACCCAGTGGCCCATCCAGGGAAAAGACCAGGTCTCATCAGCTGCCAGTCACCATGGCTATGGCAGTTCTGACAGCAACCCAAAGGAGAGGGGCCGTGGCCAGCCCAGACAGCGTGGTCTTCAGACAGACACCAGGAAAACAGGAAAGACAAGCCCCCGGCTGCTGCTCACAAGGCCCCTTGGCTGGCTCGCAAGCCTCCCTCCTCGCCTGGCCTGCTGCTCCTCACTTCCTTGCCTTTTGGCAGTATTCGGGCCTGGGACTCACTTATTGGGGTGGCCCAGTCTCCATTCCCACTAGGCCCAAGTTTTCAGGTGCCCTACCATCCTCAAGTCACCCCATTTTAACACTGGCCATGATTACTGGACAGCAAGAGGAGGCATCACTTGGCAAATCTTTGGATTAATTATAAAAATACAAAATATTTAAAAATAACATAAAACATGAAAACTATAAAAAGATCTTAAATATTTTATTTTTTAAAAAAGATTTATTTATTTATGCATACAAGAACTGGGGTGTAGAGCAGAGGTGCAGGGGGTGAGAGGATTCACCAGAGACAGGGTGGGGGGCAGAACAGGAGGATCTTCTGAAACACACTGCTGAGGGGAGCAGCGGGGAGACAGGAGAGGTCTGCTGCGCCATGCGGGTAGCTCCCTGGCTGGGGACTGAACTCGTGCTGCAGTGGCTGCTCATAGCTTCATAGTGCTGAGACTTAACCCCTGCGTCACTAGGGAGGCCCAGACCATAAATATTTTAAACATAAAATATAAACATACAAATATATATGTAAATATACACAATATATAAATTTAGAATCGATTTTTTAAAAGGTGTAACTTTTTCTAAGTATACGTGCCACCACAATGCCTAAAAAATTAAGTCTGTTAATGTCATCAAATACTCAGGGTTAAATATCCATTGTCTTCTACATGTCATTTCAAAATATCTAGCTTGTTTCAATTAAAATTCAAATAAGGTTCACAGGTTAACCTTGCTTGACACTAGGTTGAGCCTCTTTTATCCAGTGGATTGCTCGGCGCCCCGCGTGCGTGTGCGAGTGCGCGTGCGCGCCGGCCCGGGGCGGGGGGGGGGGGCGGGGGGGGTTGGGCTGTCAGCGGGTCGGGTTTCCCAGGTTGGCGCCGCCGCTGCGGGGCTGAGCTGCAGTGCCCGGCCCGTCCGCCAGGAGGCGCACACTGTAAGTTTTTGGTTTTGTTTTGTTTTTTAATTTATTTTTTTATTTTTATGTTCCCCATACAATTGAAACCCCCTGATTTTGACCCCAATCCCTCCTTTCCCCGCCCCCCCCAAAGTGTGTCTCTGGTTCATAGTTGTTTGTTGATTTTGATTTTTTTCTTTCTTATATTCTTTTTCCTGGTCCCTTATTTGGGTTTTCTAGATTCCTGCTATGAGTGAGACCATCCGGTATTTTTCTTTTTCTTTCTGGCTTATTTAGCTGATCATGACCCCTTCCAGCGCCATCCATGTTGCTGAAAATGGCATGTGTTTATCTTTTTTGATTGCTGAGTAATATTGAAAATAGGTTCATTGATTACATGTTTGAGTCTATAGGGCTGCCTCTCTCCCGTTCTGGAGATTCGTGAGAGGGAGGAGAGCGGCCTATGTGCTCGCGCTCAGGCCTCCCAGAGCCCCTCCGTGGGTTCCCAGGCCCTTGCTCCCCCGCCCGGGCTGGGGAGCTCCAGCAGGGCACGTCCCTGGGGCTTCCTGACCGCTCGCTGGTCCACGGGGTCACCCGCAGCTCTGCAGTGTGTGGGGGACTCGCTCTCAGCAGGAGTCTGGGGCCCTGGGAAGGTTCCTGGGAACAGGCCGCCTGCCTTGGGGCCCTGCTCACCCAGAAGGCGACACTGTCTCCCCAGCGCCCTGCCCTGTTCATCGGCGCATCAGGACTCGCAGAAGGGAGCCCCCCTGCGCCCGGCAGCGGCAGAATCCTAAACCTGTCAGCCTGCACTTAGGGCACCCGGGCAACCCTAACTCACACCCTCATGACCCTCCTCTCAGCCGCAGCGCCCTCGCCCAGGAAACAGGGCCCACTGGCCTCTCCTGGGAGGGAATCCAGCCTCGGCAGGCAGGCCCTGCAGCAGCCTCTTCCACACTCCAGGGCTGGCAGTGCTCTGCTGGCTCTGGCCTCGCCCAGCCCTGGGGGTTTGCCCTTGGATGAAGGACGTTAGACCTGTGAGAAATCACATTATTTTTGTCATTTGGCAGTTTTCGCCAGAAACACAGCTCCACAAGGGCTGACGTCGCTGGCTCTGCCGTGCCCGGGGGACACCCCTAGCAGCCGGCACACAGTAGGCGCTTGCTGTTTGTTGGGAGGACAAATGAGAGCGCAAAAGGGGCCTGAAAAGAGGGGGCCAGTGTGGGGATCTGGGGGGGCTGACTTCCTGAGCGCAGCATGCAGGGCCGTGTGGGGAGCCCAGCAGTTTTAGGATTGTGCCCCCAGAGCTGGGGGGCTGCACTGATGCCCATCCCACCCCAGACAAAAATCTGCCCCAGGGAGGAGGTGGCCTGCCCATGAGCCGGCCCGCCAGGCAGAGCTGGGCACAGAGGGGGCCCTGAGCCTTGCTTGCCAGCTCCATGCCAGGCTCAGTGGAGCAGGGGACCCTGCTGCCTGTGCACTGTCACCCCATCTGTTGCTCAGAGTTGCTGCCATACCGTAGGGAGATGTAAGAGGGCAGGGCACGAGGAAGGGGCAGGGAGGCAGGCCCCCTCTGTGCTCGGCCCAGAGGCACCGGTTCTGGAGGCGCAGCTGGGAGCAGTGGGTGGGTGACTCTCCGGGCTGACAGGAGCAGCAGAGCCGGAGCCCAGGATTTAGGCCTTTCATGGCATCGAAGTTGTGGGCCAGATGGACTCATCACCACCTGCTGCCCTCAAGGTCCAGCTGCACCTGGACTCCCCACCTGCCTGCCTGCCCCTCCTGCGTCCCTCTGACCTGGCACTGCAGGCCTCTCCCTGAGGACGCCCCCTCCCAGGCCCCTGTGGACCCCCCCTTCTCCGCCTGATGCAGGACTGCCCCCTCCCCTCGCCTCGCACGCTGACCCAGGATCCGCATTCGCTCGCGTTTGCAGTCATGACATTGCACCTGGGCCTTGGTGGTGTTTGTCCTCACTGCGTGGAGTCCCCCAGGCCCTTGGGGCTCAAACACTGGGGTGGCTGCGGGGGGACTAGCCCTGCGGGGGGGAGCGGAGGAGGGCCGCAGCAGCTCTTCCTTACACTGCTTGGTCTGCTTTCGCTTGTGTTTGACATTTCCCCTGCAAACAAGTTTCCCCCGAGACTGCGAGACTGCGAGGCGGACTGGAGCCGCGCACCCAGAGACCTGGCCGGGGGAGGCTAGGGGCTGGCGCGGGCTCTGACGCCCCCTGGCGGCCGTCTCGGGACCGACCTGGGGGCGCTGGGGTCCCCCAGCCCCTCAGGGCCCCAAGTGGACAGAGGCCTCCCAGGGCCCCCTCAGGCCTGCGCTCCCCACTCCGCCTTGGAGGCCACGGGCTCGGGCAGTTCTGGGCGGGAATGAGCATCTTCCACACTGGCCGGGGGGCCGGGGTGGCGGGTGGGCCGGGCCCTCACCACGCAGTCCAGGCAGCTCCTCAGGAGCCACTTCATGTCCTTTTAACAGAACCACAGAGTTTAGGGGGTGCTCGGCTCCGGCTCCCAAGTACACTCCCGCGGGGGCTGGGCCTGAGGCCCCAGGCATAGGGACCCCCCACCATGAACAGCATCCTGTCTGCGCTGAGGCCCCACCCCAGCGCGACAGGTGTCTTCCAGGAAGGGGGGATGGCACAGACAGCATGGGGGGGCTGCTGTGTGAGCCCAGGGCCTCACTGCCACAAGCCAGGGGACCCCAAGGCGACCCTCAGCATCTGCAGAGAGAGCCTGACCCTGTGGCCTTGGGCTTCTGACCAGGACAGCGAGACAGTGACTCTTTCTTGCTACAGCCCCTCGAGAGTGTGGTCCCGCGTCAGGTGGTGGCCCCAGGAAATAAGTGTGTCACCCCAAATGTCACCTGGTTTCCGCCTCCTGCCTGCCAGGCTGGTCTGTCTGTCCGCCTGTGTGCTGTGGTTGTTTCCCAGCCCCCCGATGCAGTAGGTAGTATCCAAGAGAGGTCACGAACCCCCCCCAGCTCCATGGACTGCATCTGGGGCCCTGTAGTGGCAGGAATGACACTGAGCAGGTTTTCTAGGATCCGGCAGACCGGGTAAAGGAGGAGGCAGAGTTGTAGGGTAAAGAAAATGTCAGGCTTTTCTGCCCTCCCGCCATCAGGAGAGATGATGGATCCTTGTCCTGAATGCATGCCTGATGGCGGGCACCTGGAATAGGGTGTGGGCATAGGGAGATGGGATTCAGCTGAGCTAAGACTGGGCTTTTAAGGGCGGCGTCACGGGGACGCCAGCAGCAGGAGCAGCAGAAGCAGCAGCAGCAGTAGAAGCAGTAGAAGCAGTAGAAGCAGTAGAAGCCGAAGCCGAAGCCGAAGCCGAAGCCGAAGCCGAAGCCGAAAGAGAAGCCGAGAAGCAGCAGAACGAACTCCAGAGAGCCCAGAGAGAGTGAAGACTTGCTGGGGGCTGGGAGGCCTGCCAGCCTCCTGGCCCCCCAGCACCCCTGCCTGCCATATGCCTGGCGAACCCCAAATAAAAAACCTGCAAAAACCCACTAAGGACTCTGACTCCTCCTTTACCCGGTCTGCATGGGATCAGAGAGCCTGCACTGCAGTCCAGTTCCTGCCTTTACAAGAGTCCTCAGTGGTTTTGCAGGCTTTTTGGGGGGATTACCAGGTACACGGCAGGCAGGGGCGCTGGGGGGCCGGGAGGCTGGCAGGCCTCTCTCGGCTTCTGCTGCTTTTGCTTCTCTTTCGGCTTCTGCTGGCGCCCCCGTGACGCCGCCCTTAAAAGCCCAGTCTCAGCCCAGGTGAATCCCATCTGCCTAGGCCCACCCCCTAGTCCAGGTGCCGCCATCAGGCATGCGTTCAGGACCGCAGGGATCCATCATCCATCCTGATGGCGGGAGGGCAGAAAAGCCTGATACCTTTTACCTCAGCCTACAGGCCCCCACAGGGTTCAGGAGAGGTCCAGAGGGACCGGCTCAGTGGAGACACAATGAGAGTCCCTGGTGGGGGCTCTGGGGGCGCAGCTGGAGGAAGAGGGTGGCCACCTCCTCGGAGCCTCTGCAGCCATCTCCCCTCTCCCACCCTCCCGGGCAAGCAAGGTCCAGGGCCTCCCACCTCAGGCGCTCGGCTCGGTTCTGCTGGTGGCCCGGGCCGGTGGGCACCGCTAGAGTTGGGGAGGGCGTCTGGGGGCCTGGACCCAGGGCCGGAGTCCCAGGACTGCATCCGGCAACGGGCGGGCCGGCCCCCTGCCTCCCGACTTGCCACCTGCTCGCTGACCCCTTTCCTCTCTCGGAAGGACAGGGCACGTCTCTTGGGTGCGCGGGGTGGGGGAGGGGGGGTGCCCAACCCCACGTCATTTGCATGTGCAGCCTTTTAGGTGATTTGACTTGTAAATTTCCCTCAATAACTCCAGCTACACCCTGATGGCAGCATTTGAATTTTCAGTGTCCCGCACACCTCCCCGAGAGGCGCGGGCACAGCCAAGGCAGGCGGCTACCCCGGCCCCCGAGTGGAGGTCCTGCTGCGCCGGCAGTGCCCGCGGGGCTCTCTCACCTTCCTGTCCTGCTTTGGGTCTCAGGCACCCCCCCCCCACGGGCTGCACCCCCAGTGGGAGCTCCAAGGTGGAGGACAGGAGCCCGGGCCCTCCTCGGAGCGCCAGCCCTGTCGGCGCTCCCGCAGCAGCTTCCTCCCTCCGCCCGCAGCTTCCTCCGGGCCTCGGCCTTTGCTGCCCACAGCTTCGCAGTCCCTCCTGTCCGGCCTGGGCGCCAAGCTTCCTGCGGGCTTAGTCCTCCACGGCGGTGCTGGGGTCTCCTTTTTGGGTTTTGAAGGAAACAGTAAAACAACAAGGACAAAGCGAAAATCAAACACCCGCTGCCAGCCCTACAGCTCCCTTCGCTTTCTCTTCCGCCCCCAGAGCCTCAACTCAGTCAGCGGTGCCCCCTAGTTTAACTTTGTTTCGCTTCGTGGGTCCGCCCCTTGGCTTCCTGACGGGCTCACCCACGTGGGGTCACCCACATTTGCCTTTAGCTTCCCACCACCACTGCGCACAATCCCCTCAAGTTCCTTCCATTTTGCTGGACATGGCAAACTTTTGTCTTTCCTTCCAGCGGAAAGAACGCCTCCGTGAGAGGTAGGCAGAGTCTGTCAGGCATCAGCGTGCGGGCGGAACCCCGAGACGGCCCCCAGAGCTGCTCCCACACCCCAAGTTTGAGCTTCTTCACAGGGGAGGAGCAGGGAGATGCGGGTGCTGGACATGGGCTCGGTCCCCGCGGGCCTTCTGGCCTCCGTTGTTTTGACCTAAACGTGTCAGGCGTGGCGAGGCTGCAGTGAGCCGGAGAAGGCCTGTGAGGCTCGGGCCTGCCGCCCTGCAGAAGCCCCGGGAGACCGGGCCCCACTGTTACAGCCTCTGTGCCCGGCTCCTTGGTCCCCAGTGGGGTGCAGGGACTGGCTTCACCTGCGGGCGGCACGTGGGCACAGCTGTCTGACTCCAGCCTGCGCGGGACACGTGGGTCCGTGGTGAGGAGAGACCACATCTCTGGCCAGTCCGCCAGCGGGCGCTTAGGCGGCCGCCACACCGTGAGTGATGCCACAGGAAATGGTTTTGCCTCTGGCCTCATGGTTGAGGTGAGGCCACAGGGAGGTAGTCATCCTGTTCCCTAGGCCGCGGCTTCCACTGGGAAGACTGGACGGCCCAGGCCAGAAGCATCTGGAGGGGCCTCTGCTCTCCTGAGGCCTGACCCAGGAGCCTGGCTCCTGTGGATCCCCCACCTGCCCTGGGTGGTCTGGGGGTTCAGGAGCCCACGGAGCATTTCACGTGGGCTCACCACTGCCCCGGCTGCAGAAGCTGAGTGGTTGGCCACTGGACCGGGAGATAATTTTTGCCTGACGACAGGCTCCCCTCCCACCTGACCACAGACACATTACCCTACATGGAAGACTTGGATGCTGGGGCTTCCAGAGTCCAAGGGAGAGAGAGCTGACCCTCGAGCTGGAGACATGAGCTCCGCCTTGCTTGCAGAACGGGCTGGGCTTGGGGCGTCCCTCACACCCAGTCAGCAGAGGCTACAGCTCCATGTGGGCTAGTGTTTTTTTGGATGGCAATGGCATGTTTGATAAAACTTGAATACTGCCCTTCACAGTCATTTCAAAAACTGTTGTGGAACTTTTTAATGTAACAAGTAAAACTTACAGATGCTGGCTCTTGGCTATATGTATGAAGGACACCTTGCGCTGGCATCTTTAAATTCAACTCCAGATTAATGGAATCTGAAACATAAGCCATCAAGAAGAGAGAGGAAATCCATAGTAGTTATTCTGACACCGAAAAGCGAATTATAACAAAAAAACATTCAGATCGCATAAAAAAGATTGATTCAGAGAAAGAGAAGAATTTTGAATAGAAGCAGTGAATAAGTTTTGGGATCGCTTGATAACCCAAAATGAATCATGTGAACGTATCGGAAGAGGATATAATTTCTTTGCTAACTTGACATGAAATGCTGACATTGACAAAAACAAAATAAAATGCACACATCACCACTTCAAGGAGGCCATCTGTGACATGTGATTAATACATGTCATTAATTTAAAAGGTTTTAAAAATTAGTCTCCAAGCTAAAAAAATCTTGAAATGCAGGCCTCCCTGGTGATGCAGGGGTTAAAGTCTCAGCGCTATCAAGCTATCATCAGACACTGTGGCACAAGTTCGATCCCCAACCCACATGGTGCAGCAGACCTCTCCTGTCTCCCCACTGCTCCCCTCAGCAGTGTATTTTTTTTAATTTTATTTTATATAATTCTTAGATCATTTTTCATCTTTGCACAATGTATGCATTTTCATTTTGGTTATATTCCCTAAATAGTTGCACCCCCCCTTATTTTGACCCTAGTCCTTCCTCTCCCCGCCCTCCCCCACCAACCCCGTAGTGTGTCTCTGGTTTATAGTTGCTCGTTGATTTTGATTTTTACTTTGTATTAGTCTTTTTCCTGGTCCCTTATTTAGGTTTTCTAGATTCCTGCTATGAGGGAGACCATCCGGTATTTTTCTTTTTCTTTCTGACTTATTTCGCTGAGCATGATCCCTTCTAGCTCCATCCATGTTGCTGCAAACTGCATGTGTTTATCTTTTTTGATTGCCTCAGCAGTGTATTTCAGTAGATCTGCCTGTTCTGCTCCCCACTCTGTCTCTGGTGAATCCTCTCACCCCCCGCACCTCTGGCCTGTACCCCAGTTCTTGTATACATAAATAAAATAAATCTTTAGGGCCTCCCTGGTGGCACAAGGGGTTGGGATGCAACCTATGAAGGCATTCACAGCCACTGAAGCATGAGTTCAATCCCTGGCCAGAGAGCTGCCCACACGGCACAGCAGACCTCTCCTGTCTCCCCGCTGCTCCCCTCAGCAGTGTATTTCAGTCAACCTGCCTATTCTATTCCCCACTCTGTCTCTGGTGAATCCTCTCACCCACCACAGTTCTGGTCTATACCTCAGTTCTTGTATGCATCAATAAATAAATAAAATATTTTTTAAATAAAAAAATAAAATAATTCTTTAAAAAAAATCTGAAATCTGACAACTCAAATGTGAAACTTGTTATGTGAATTGAGATTTCACCAAATGTGTTAATAGTTCTTAAAACTTATCATAATTATTACCAAAAATGTAAGGATGTATTTGCCAGGGTTCAAGCAGGAGGCAGAAACCACATAGCAATTTGATCAAGGAAAGTTGAACACAAAGAATGAGCTTTAGCAGGTTGGAGTAGTAAGGGATTCTGAAGATACAAAGGCAGGGCAGGGAGAGAGCAGCCAGCACCTTGCCCCTGTGGGTTCCTGCAGGACTGAGGTGCAGACTTTAGGGGACTTTAGGGGACATCTCTTGCCTGGCAGAGATATCACACAGGTCCAGGTCAGCACAATTTGTCACAAAGTCATGGGAGAAAATGCCGGGAGAGGCTCTTCATGGGACAGCTTTACAGGTCACGGACCCCATGAAGTTGCCCCAGGGGTGCCAAGGGAGCAGACAATTGTGGAAACCGGATGCTGCAGAGCCACCCACTGCAGGAGCCAGGGCCAGTTCTCAGGAGCCTCCCAAGGAGAACCCACCAGAAGGAGGAAGAGAAACCTTTGCTATCCTGTGTCCCTCCAGCGCCCTCTGCTGACAAAATTTAGCACAGCGCCATGGCCAAAAAATATTTCTAGGGTCAGCTTAATTGCAGGAAAGCAGCTGATGAAGGTTTATTGGAGCTCAGGTGCAATAAATTGACAATTGATACAGAAACCTAAACTTTTCTAAACAAACAAGTCACTAAACATTTATCCACCATGCTGGAGGTCTGATTTCTCTAATGAGATTGTTGTCATTTGAAATCCAAGAACTGGCAGCCAAAACCATCCAGAGCAATGTATTACAGAGGTAAAGTTAATCAATTAATTAAAGTTAATTTGTTCACGAAGCTATTTTCTTTTTCTGGATTTTATCCTACCTGTGCATTTTTCCACTTTGAAAAAGTTGTAACTTGTATTTTTCTCATTCTAAGCACATAACTGCTTTCTAATATTGTATTTGTAATTGTATTATTTTTTATTAAAGGGCCTCCTTACTGAGATTAGCCTCAGGGCCCCCAAATATGGATTTGCCAGGGGAAATGCTCCTCAAACTCCTTGCAGATGTTGCTCATTAAGACCCAGGCCAAGGGCCTCCCCGGTGGCGCAGCAGTTGAGCGCTGGGTTGCAAAGCTGCCCGCAGCCTCTGCAGCGCCGGTTCGATCCCCGGCTGCTCCCCGGCCGCTCCCCAGCCACCGGAGGAGGGTCCCACATGGCGCTCAGACCTCTCCTGCCGCCCGCTGCTCCCCTCAGCAGTGTACTTCGGTCCTTCTGCCTGCTCTGCTCCCCGCTCGCTCTGGCTCTGGTGAATTCTCTCGCCCTCCTGCACTTCTGACTGTACCCAGTGCATGTATAAACAAACAAGCAAACAAACAAATAAATAAATAAACATGCCTCTATTTAAAAAAAAAAAAAAAAAGACCCAGGCCAAATCCCCGCTTCCTTGTGAAGCTTTCATTGAATACCTGAGTCTAGACAGACTTGCCCCTCCATGAATTTCTGTGCTACTAAATGGGAAGATGTTGATTTCCTATACTTCTGACACCAAACGTGTGGGGTTTTTCTCCAGTTCTCCTTGGACATCAACTGGGCATCCTACAATTCAATTCTGACCCCTTTTGCCTGAAGTTAAGGCCAGCCCCACAAGACTGCCCCCCTCATTAGACACCAACTAGAAGTTCCGGTTATCAACTGTGCTCCGACCAAGGGGCTAGGCGCCCTACCCAGGCTTGGGAATTTGCTAGAACCAGTTCCAGAACTCAAGAAAATGGTTTACCTACTAGACTGCCCGTTTATTATAAAGGGCACCAGTCAGAATAGCCGCGTGGATGAGATGCGTGGGGCAGGGATGGGCACAGAACTTCCATGCCCTCTCTATTGCCCCCTCCCAGCACCTCCCTGGGCTCAGTAACCCAGAAACTCTCCAAACCTGTTCATTAGGGATTTTGATGGAGGCTTTGTCATGTGGGCACATTGATCAAATTACTGGTTGTGGCCTCCCTGGTGGCACAGGGTTAAAGCCTCAGTGCTATCGAGCTATCGCCAGCCACTATGGCCTGAGTTCAATCCCCGGCCAGGGAACAACTCCCATGGTGCAGCAAACCTCTCCTGCCTCCCCACTGCTCCCCTCAACAGTGGATTTTAGTAAATCCACCTGTTCTGCTCCCCACTCTTACCCCCCCACTCTTAATCTCTGACCTACATCCTGGGTCTTGTAGGCATAAATAAATAAAAACAAATCTTAAAAAAAAAATCACTGGTCATTCTGATTAATTCAGCCTCCACCTCCCTTTTCTTTCTCAGAGGGGGAGTGGTTGGTTCCCCCAAAGCCCCCACCATGGTGATCCAGGAGCCCTAGTCCCCCATCATATCGCCAGCTGCAAAGATTTCACTTCAGGGGTTCCCAGTCCTCAGGAGCTGTGCCCCAGAATGGGGTAGAGAGCAAATATGTTCTTCTGGAGTCACGGGCACTGCTGTGTCTGCCACTCATCTGGCACTGAGCCCCTGCCACTCTCTGGACTGAGCTCAAATTTCTATCTAGCGCCCCACAAGTGTGTCTCCTTTCCCTTGAATGCCTGAATAATTCTCTGATGTGTGGGAGCATGGAGACCGCAGTGGGGCAGGCCCCCAAAACACCGAGGAGCCGGGCTACAGGGGTCACGTTCCAGCCCGGTGCTCTTCCCGCCCTCCGCGTGTGTGGCCCCGTGGCTGACTTCAGGCGTCTGCAGCCCTCTCCTCATTCTCGCACAGGCGTGCTGAAGTGGAGCCCGAGCTGCCCGATGAACTTGGAGGTGGTTGGGGACATGTAACCTCAGGGCCACACAGCTTCTGGCAACCTCAGCAGCTGGGGCCAGAGCCGGACACAGTCCTTACAGGGGAATGACCAGGGCGAGAGGTAGGGACTTAACGAAAATTAATATTCCTCATCCCCTCCCCCCCATAGTGGCAAGCAGTGGGTGAGGACGGGTATTTCCCAGGCCACCCACCTTGTTAGCCTCAGGTGTTGTCAAGCCGGGCCTCTGCTTCATCTCACTGTGGCGAATCGTGTTGCTTTAAGTACCGGGGGGTTGACCTCTGTTCAGATGCTTGTGGGTCTTCCACAATTTTTTTGGTGTTAAATCAGTATTGCTGGTTATTGCTGGCTCCTCTTTTTTTTTTTTTTTTAAGATTTATTTATTTATGCACACAAGAACTAGGGTACAGGCAGGTGAGAGGATTCACCAGAGACAGAGTGGGGAACAGAACAGGCAGATCTACTGACATACACTGCTGAGGGGAGCAGCGGGGAGACAGGAGAGGTCTGCTGTGCCCTGTGGGTCGCTCCCTGGACTGCAGACAGCTTCACAAGGCTGAGACTAACCCCTTGCACCACCAGGGAGACCCCTGCTGGCTCGTCTTTTATTTAGGTCCTTCCTTAAGCTCTTCAAAGGTGAGAAGGAGCCAGCGGGTTCACGAGGGTGGGCAGACCCCAGGGTATTTGCCTGCACACAGTAGGTGCTGATCAACACGTCACCTTCATGAAGGATCATCGAGGAGCTGGCTTGGGGAGGTGCCAGGGGACCAGTCTGCTCTTTGTGCTCCAGATGCTGGGCTTGGGAGGGAGGAAAATCTTCCTGCTTTTGTGTGGAGAGCGCCTGAGGAGCACAGGGCCTGATGGCCTAGTACAAGCAGCCTCACTGACTCCTACTTGGCTCTGGTCTTATGGTGACGATCACAGCAGGTACTCCAGGAAGGTGTGGCTTGCAGAAGGGGACAGTTTTTGCTAGAAGATTCTCTTGGGTTTTCACCCCACACAAATTCTGACTCTCACCACTAGAGGGAGCCTGAAGCCCAGGCTGATTCTGAATTCGGGGAGGTATTGCTCAGTTGTATTTTGTTGTTTAAAAAATTTTTTCTTAATGTTTTAAATGTAGTACTTTTTCCTTACATAGTTATTCATTTTTTGGATGATAGGATTTCTCCCCTCAGGTGTGGTCACCGTAGTTCTCCCAACACCAAAGGACCCAGAGCCCATCACCACAGTCCCACAAGCTCTTCCCCTGGCCCCACCTTTTATTCCTCCCCACCCTCTGCCCTCACCCTCCCTCCTGGGTGCCTCAAATCTATGGTCAGCTTTCAAGGTCTATCTGACCCTTTGTTTGGTCCACATATAAGTGAAACCATCTGATACCTCTCTTCTTTTGACTTATGTTGCTCAGAATCACCCCTCCAGCTCCACCCATGTCTCTCCGCAAATGGCGTAGTTCTCTTTTTGATCGCTGAGTAGTATTCCACTGTGCATACAGACCACGTCTTCTTGACCCATTCATGCTCAACCCACACCCCTCACAATTTTCCATTTTCCCATCTTAAATTTCCCCCCATGAGTTAAATGGCTGCTAAGGTTGCAACTCCCAGTTTTTTGTAAAAATTAATATATTTTAAAATAAATCTATTATGTGATTCTTAAGTAGGTATTCAATGGTATCTAAATAGCATGGCAATTTGATACCCACTATTTGAAAATACATATTCTCCTGTTCCTTCTGTTCCTTGTCTTTCCATCCACTTCCCTTGTCTAATTTTATCTTGATATTAAATATGCTACATATTTAAGTCTTTTATGGATTAATTGTATCATTATTCCCAGAAACAAAAACATAAATTGAAATTTTTTTAAGATTTATTTATTTATGCATACAAGAGTTGGGGTACAGGCCAGAGATGCGGAGGGTGAGAGGATTCACGAGAGACAGAGTGGGGAACAGATCATGCAGATTGACTGAAATTCACTGCTAAGGGGAGCAGCACGGAGGCAGGAGAGGTCTGCTGCGTGATGTGGGTAGCTCCCTGGCTGGCTGGGGATGGAACTCGTGCTGCGGTGGCTGCGGATAGCTTCATAGGTTGTGTCTTAACCCCTTGTGCCACCAGGGAGGCCCATAAATTGAAATTTAAATAAATTTTATATCCAATGATTCCAAGTCTCAAAGCACTGGGAGGGAAGTCACCAGGGCTATAATCAGTGACGGACATTTGATTAAAACAACACAGCGATTTGCAACTTTTCTTAAATGGTTGTTAAACACAAAAGTAAATTTTAATTGGAAATTTACTTTATTGAATATAAGTGAAGCTGTTTCGAAGCTCCCAACTGGTTTCCTTCTGTCCATGCCAGGAGATGGGGCAGGAGGCACAGGGCAGCGTCTCTACGGATCCCGGCAAATGGGTAGAGGGTGTCCTGGAGCCCTCGGTGGCCTTTTCAGGTTTTTAATGTTCTTTTTCCGCCATCTGTAGTGAGGCGACCAGGTGCAGGACAGGCAGGAGGGCTGGGGGTCGGGGGAGCTGGGGCACTGGGAGGCTGGAGGCCCCCCCAGCCCCCAGCAAATCTTTGGGCCCTCAGGGCTCTCCGGTACTCTCCGCCGCTCTCCACTGCCACACTTGGACCCGGCCTCCGCCGCCCTTACATGCTCAGTGCCGGGGCTCAGGTGCGCCCACCTACCGGCGCCCACACCCCGCTCCAGGTGCCGCCGTGAGGTGCCTGCGAGATCGCAGATGCTGATGGCGGAGGGTGGAAGAAACCGTTCAACTTCCACTTACCCTGCACCAGGATAAAATACATTATTAACATAAACTCCACGCTTTCATTTTTATTGTTACAGAGACTGAGATATTGTTTCATGTATCTAAGTAGAAGGGACTGGGAGTTTTGTTTTTTTCTTTAAAGATTTGTTTATACAAGCACTGGGCACAGTCAGAAGCGCGGGAGGGTGAGAGAATTCACCAGAGCCAGAGCGGGGAGCAGAACAGGCAGAAGGACCGAAGGACACTGCTGAGGGGAGCAGCGGGCGGCAGGAGAGGTCTGCGCGCCATGTGGGACCCTCGCCCCGTGGCTGAGGATTGAACCGGCGCTGCAGAGGCTACGGGCAATTTCGCAGCCCAGCGCTCAACCGCTGCGCCACTAGCGGAGGCCCAGGACTGGGAGTTCTTGTTGCTCTTAAATAATGAAATCCAGGTTACAGTTTTTTAAAAATTTATTTATGTATGTATAGAAGAACTGGGGTGTAGGCCAGAGGTCAGCAGTGGGGAGCGGGTGGGTGAGAAGATTCATCAGAGTCAGTGGGGAGCAGAACAGTGGATCTATATTCATTCTTCTCCCACTTTATTATTGAGACACTGGTCATGACTGCAATGAGCAGGCTTGTTGGCGGCGCCCCAAGCACCACAGGTCTCCTCCTGGGACGTGGCCTCCCGGCCAGGTCTCACCCTGCAGAGAAGACACAGGGATGACAGGATCCCCCCAGCTCCCACCAGTCCCCCTTCCAGTCTGTCCTGATCACAGTGACCCCACTACTAACACACTCTGCTGAGTGAGATGGGGGGCTGCTGTCTCACCCCACTGCAGGGTAACCTACTAAGTATCTGACACATTAGGATGAGTCACCCGGGCTGAAGCAGCTTGGCAAGGAGCACTTTTGAGACTGAGTAGGGGAGGGGAGGAGGTAAGAGGGTGAGGAAAGGGTTGGGGGGAGGCAGCTCTCGCCAACCCACAGGTGCGTTCTGGTGGGCCCCGTGCCGCTGGCTGCCTACTCGATGTCCCTTCTCCAGTTCTTCAGCACTAGCGGGTCGTGTGTGTGTGTGTGTGTGTGTGTGTGTGTGTGTGTGTTGGGAGGAAGAGCAATGATTTCCCCAAGTGGCCTGAGCTAGGAGTGTCTGTGACTCCTGGTCAGATGAGAGAGGGCGGGAGGGCTCAGGGTAAGTCACCGCTCTCCTGGTGAAAATGGACAGGTATGGGCCTCCCCTGGTGGCGCAGCAGTTGAGCGCTGGGCTACGAAGCTGCCCGCAGCCTCTCCAGCACCAGTTCGATCCCCAGCCGCCTGCGAGGGTCCCACATGGCACGCAGGCCTCTCCTGCTGCGCCCACTGCTCCCCTCAGCAGTGTATTTCGGTCCTTCTGCCTGTTCTGCTCCCCTCTCTGGCTCTGGTGAATCCTCTCACCCTCCCGCGCTTCTGACTGTACCCAGTGCTTCCTTCCCTCTGGACCACGACGCGCTTGGAGATGTGATTGCCGTCTTCCCTTCATGCCATTAAAATGTTAAAAGATGAATTTAGGAGAAAAGCATAATCACAACTTATATTCCGGCAGCAAACGAGCACGTGTTAAGGTGCTGATCTCTTGAGGGCGGCTGGCAGGTATCGCAACAGTTCCAAACAGGAGTGGAGCAGGGGAGTAAAGGAGGCTGAATGTTGGAGAAAGAGGGTAGAAACTGGTTTTCCATGGTGGGGGCGGACACAATCCAGCCTCTCTCTCAGGACAGAGTTTGCTTAATTATAGAGAAGAGCTGCACTTTGCTGCCAGCTTCCCACAATTAGAGTGAGACAGCAGCCGGAAAGCAGCGTCCCCGGGTGGAGGGTGTGCTGGGTCAGCGCCAGCTTTGCGGCCGAGCACGAACATCATCCTATGGGAGGGAGGCTGAAGGAGTTCGTGCTTGAGTGGTGGCCAGCTCGGGTGGTCAGGACTGCAAACTTCCAGAGGGATTTTACCTGAGTCACAGATGAGCAGGCCAAGACTTTTTTTTTAAGATTTATTTATTTATGCATAAAAGAGCTGGGGTGCAGGCCAAAGGTGTGGGGGGTGAGAGGACTCACCAGAAGCAAAATAGGGAGCAGAACAGGTGGATCTCCTGAAATACACTGCTGAGGCTCCCCTCACTGGGGAGACAGGAGAGGTCTGCTGCGTCATGTGGGTCACCTCCCTGGCTGGGGATTAAACTCATGTCGCAGTGGCTGCCAATAGCTTGATAGTGCTGAGACTTAACCCCTTGCACCACAAGGGAGGCCTTTTTTTTTTTTTAACCATTATCTGAATTTATCTTGTTCATTTTCCCCACCACCTCTGTGTCCCCGTGTCCCTTCCCCCTCCCCTTGTTAACCTCAGAGCCCTCACAGTGTTCACTGCTATCTGCTGGTTTTTGCATGCGTTTTAGGTTCCAGAATTATCTGCTGTGTGAATGCCCAGTATTTGTTTTTGTGGTTCTGACAGGTCAAGCCGTTTCTGAGATCCAGCCTCCCAGCCGGATCTAGGAGTTGGAGTAACTCTGATCCGATCGTCTCATAACTTCTTTTTGCTTCTGTCACTTGGTGGGGGGTGGGGTACATTGAAGTGATGTTTTCCTGATCAGGTGGGGGCACATGTCCCTCAGCACCTGCTTGGTGCTTCTCACCCAGCTAAGATGCTGCCTAAAATGACCCAGTAGAGTCATCAGTAAAACTGAAAGCTCACCAGAAAGTGTGTCATTGCTCAAATTTCCCGAAAATTTCAGCTCCTAACCACTCCCCAGAAATTCCCCTTTATAAATAGAAAAAACAAGACTGAATATTTTCTTTTTTTTTAAAGACTGAATGGTTTCTTTGAAATCCACTCCCCCATCATTAAAAAAACGAGCTTGCCACATGACTTAACCCAACATAGATATTTTCTGACCAAAGCAGGAACTGGCAACATTGAGCCTGGCAACGTGCAGACAGACGATTGGTCAAGGATTTTCTGATTTTACTAAAGCAGAAGTCATGTCAGTTATGCAGACCTTCCCTGGTTGTTTATTGGCACAAAACCCATAGCAACAAAACACAAGCATGAATTAGGAAGAATTCTTCTCAAGAAATTGCTGTTGAGTCACTTAGTGTCAGTGTTAGGAACGGCAGAGAAGGGGCAGGTTGGTAGCAGCAACTACCAACAGCAACTACCATTCAGCAACTGAATTCTCAGGCCAAAGAAGATTGCATTCTGATGAGAGAGATGTTGCTCCGTGTCCTCAGAGCAGATTCCCAAGTCACCTCCCACACGTACAACATTGAGTGTGAGGGCGCAATGTCCACACAGCACATTGCGGGTAACGTGTCCTCCCACTCTGATAGGTTAAACGGGGTGTCTTGGCATATTTTTAGTTTCTATTAATCTCATTCTGAGTGAGGACAAGCAGTTGTTTGTTCAGAAACCATTTTTATTTCTATCTTGGTGAATCATTTTCACAACCTTTGCCCAGTTTTTTCTGTTGGCCTTTTTCTTATCAAATCGTAAGAGCTTTTTCTACTAGAGAGATGTGTCTTTGATGTGAACTGGCCATATTTCCCCCACTTCGCAATTTGCCTTGACAGAGAAACTGATGAGGCCCCTGGCAAGGAGCTTCCGTGTCAAGGTGTGCACCAGCGTTTGTGCACCTGCCGGCAGGAGGCGGCAGAGGCCCGGACTTTGCAAGAAGCGGAAATCCACTGGCCTCCTGCAGGGTCCTCAGGCAACGCCTGCCGCCCCAGGATGAGAAGCGGGAAGAGAATCCTCTCTGGACCGCAGGCAGGCACAGAGATTTGGGAACCCATTTTTCTTCCTTAAATGGATTTAGGGGAACATTCCACCCAAGACTTGGCTTGGAAAGATAGAAGCGCCAGGGCAATGGTCCTGCCTCCCCTCTCCTGAGAGGGGGCGTGAAAGGCCAGCTCCAGGAGCCTGCAGCAGAGTCCCCAGAGTGATCTAGATCCAATGCCTCCTAGATCTGCCGGGGTACTGCTTGGGCTAATGGTGTCCTGGGGTGTCCCTGGTTAGTGAGTGGGCCAGATGCAGCCCTGGGATTCTACCTCCCCACCATCTTAGCTGGTGGCCTGTTCCCTTTTTGTCCATCCATTTCATTTAATATCAGCTTTTTTAAAAAAGATTTATTTATTTATGCATACAAGAGCTGGGGTCAGGCTAGAGATGCGGGGGGTGAGAGCATTCACCAGAGACAGAGTGGGGAGCAGAACAGGTGGATCTACTGAAATCCACTGCTGATGGGAGCAGTGGGGAGGCAGGAGAGGTCTGCTGTGCCGTGTGAGTCAGCTCCCTGTCAGGGGTTCGAACTCATGCTGCAGTGGGTGGTGATAGCTTGATAGTGCTGAGACATTAACCTCTGCGTCCACATCGAGGCCCTCATTTAATATCAGCTTTATAGAGATATAGCCCACGTGGCATAAATTCTCCTTTTGAAGAGTGCAGCTTGCGGATTCTGAGTATATTTATTGGGTGATACAAACCTCTCTCTGATGTCAGCACATCCCCATCACCCCCAAAAGAAACTTCAACCCACTCATCTGGGGTTCCCCACTGAAGTTTCTTGACCTGCCCTGTCCTCTGCAGCCCCCGCTGTGGGCCCTGCGGTCCCCAGGGTTTCTCCACTGCACAGGGGTCATGGTCTCCATGACCTCTTTATTGTATTCCCTGCGTCTGGCAGATGCACCGTGACAGGCGTCTGCCTAGAGCTGGCTGTCACGCACTAAGCACCTGTCCCCAGGGCCCTACAAGCAGCGTCCCCAAACTCTCACGACAACAGTAGTTAACCAGCACAAGAGAAGCTATTCTGAGAACTCTTCTTAGGAGGGAGGATGGAAAGCGGATGATGGTCAGGACAACGTGGACATTAATAATAATAAGGGAAATAATAAGAACAGGCGGTACTTCCAGAGGCTTTGCCTGCAGGGTCTCCCCGAGAGTCCACAGCGCCGCCCAGCAGCAGGTGGGTACTACCCGGGCAGAGAGGGAGCGCGCAGCGCGCGCCCTTACACCCTCCCCGGGGCCCTCTGCGCTCGCGCCCACCCCCCGCCAGCCTGGAGCTGGGCCAAGGCGGAGTTTTGGGGTTCCGGATGGGCCAACGGCCCCTGAGCCAAAATTCTGAGGCCCAGATGGAGTCGCTCAGGCCGCCTGTGAACTGGAACCGCCTCTCGGAGCGGCCCTGCCCGAGCCTGCGGCCTGCCCCGCGGCGCCGCACAGCCGGGCTCTCGCCCTCCCGCGGCGGGGGCGGCGCGGGGCCGGGGGGCGCGGGCAGGCCCCGAGCCTCCCCGGGAGCGCCTTTCCCCGCAGGCGCAGCGGGCAGAGCCCCGGGCCCGGCGGACGGAGACCTGCGCCCCCGCCCCACCGGCCCTCGGGCCCCAGCCAGCCTCTCCCCGACCCCAGGACCGCCCTCGCCGCCCCCGCGCTCCGGCCCGGGCCACCCCGAGCGCGGCCCCGCCCCGCCCCGCCCCGCCCCGCCCCGCCCCGCCCGTCGGCGCCCGAACCCCGCCTCCGCCCGCCCGGCCCCTCCCCGTGCCCTTCCCCGTCGCCGCGGGCCCCGGGCCCTGCCCCTCACCCCGACCCCAGCCGCTTCCGGGGCTCCCCCACCTGCTTCCGGGACCCTCGCCCCGCCCGCCCTAGCTCCGCCCACACCCGGCGTCTCTGCGCCCGCGGCCCGCCCCCGCCTAGCCCCGCCCCCGCCCGGCCTCGAGCCCCGCCCACCTCCTTAGCTCCGCCCACATCCTGGGCCGCGTCCGCGGCCCGCCCACGCCTAGCCTCTCAGCCACGCCCGTCCTTCTTAGCTCCGCCCCCACCCCCGCCTAGCCCCGCCCCCGCTCGGCCTCGCACTCCCGCCCACCCTTCTTAGCTCCGCCCACACCCCGCTGCTCCGCGGCCCGCCTGGCCTAGCCCCGCCCACAACTCGCCTCCCAGCCGCGCGAGGGCGGATGCGGAGGGCCGGGGCGGGGCGGGGCGGGGCGGGGCGGGCCTCACCCGGAATGAAAACAAACGGCGGCGCCGCCGCATCCGGGCATTCGGCGGGCGCGGCGGGCGCGACGGTGGCGCAGGTGAGGCGACGGCGGCCGAGCGTCCGGCCGAGCCGGGTCCCCGCGGGCCTCCGGGCGCCCCCGCCCCCCCGCCGCGGGCGTGCGCGGGGCCGGGCGTCCTGCGGGAGGCTGCGCGGCGCCGGCGTCCGCGGGGCCCAGGTTTGCGCGGGCGGGGCCGGGCCCGCGGGGCGCTCCCGGCGCCAAGTGCGGGGCGGGCGCTGCGGGGTCCCCGAAACCAGCCGGCGGAGCCCGACGCGCCCTGGCGGCCGCTCGCCCCGGGGCCGCGCCGCGCCGGGGCCCGCGGGCCCCCCCGGGCACGTGCGCGGCCGGAGCGCGCCGGCGGGGCTCGGGCGCGCAGGGACGGCCGTCGCCGCGGCGGGGCCGGGGCCTGGGCGGCGCGGCGCCGGCGGTTGGGCCGCGGCTGGGCCTGCGCGGCGCCCGCGGGGATTTTCCGTCCCGGGCTCGGGCGCGGCGAGGCCGACGAGCTGCATTTCCTTTCGCTCTGCCGCGACCTGCGGCGCGTACCCGAGCTGCCTTGCCTGCGGCGCGGCGCCGGGAGTCTCGGGGCGCTGGGTTCCTCTTAAAGTAAATCTCGGGCGGTGCAGACCCTCGGGCCGTCGGTGCGCCCCGGGCGGGGGCGGCGGGGGCTGGGGTGGAATCGGGGTGGGGGGGGCAGCGCCCTCTTCAGAGAGCCGCCCCCCCCCCCGCAGCCCTGAGAGGCCCTGCACGCCGTCCCAGCGGGGTAAGCACCCCATGAACCTCCCCAAGTGATTCTTCTCGGACTTTCTGAAGATTTGGGAGCGCAGAGTTGTGTGGGGTGCCCCCGTACGTTGTTTGTGTCGGGAAAGCGAATGCTCAGAAGCACAAATGTGCTCTTCTGCGTGAGAAGCGCGAAAATGTCTGCAACTTCCGCTTCGGTGGCGCCCCGAATGCACAGAACCCCTCTTTTGATGTGTTCCGCTCACCCCTTCTCCTCCCTATCCTGATTACCCTTTCACCCCCAAACTGAAATAAAACAGGTTTAGATTTTTTCTGAAATAGTTGATTTCAAATCAGGTGGCTTGGATTTGGGGTGTGGCGGGCGGGCCCTGGCCGCGGTCATGTAGCCAGAGCAGCTCAGGCTGTTGCTCTCTAGAAGAGCCTTTCTCATCAGCAGCTGGCAACTTTGTGCGTTTCTCGCTGCTTCTCTGAATTGGCTACACTATCCCTGCCACCTGTTTCACTTCTGCAGCAGCCTGCCGCGGCCATTGAACGGCTGGTGGTGAGAGATGAATAAACAGCACGGGCGCTGTTTGGGGGAGAAACAGGCAGACGAGGGAGTGGCAGTGCTCAGTCCAGGGTTGTAGGTGGAAGTCCAGCGCTAGTTATGGACCTTTCTGATTTTGTCACCTTGGCCAATTCATTTTACAAATGGCAGCCTGGATGTCCCCAGCTTTAAAATGATGATCGACCCAAGTTAGATTTGAGTGGATCTGCCAGTGTGCCCTTGTCACAAGATATACACCCGTCTGCTGCTGTGCAGTGATCACTGTTGTGGAAAGCTTGTCTAGTACCATAAAAACAACTCAGATATAGAGACTATTCATTATTGATAGTTCAGGTTTCCTGCTAGCTTTTCCTTTTGTTCACCTACCAGAGTGGCTGGTCTTTTGTTTTGTGTTAAACCGGCCAAAATACAAGAGAATATGTATACGCTATGCTGAGTTATTTCTGAAAGTTCCCTACTTTAGGGATTCATCTTTCTCTTGTTTTCATCTTTTTTTTCTTAATAGAAAATAATAGTGGGTTAAGAAATAGAGATGTGTAATAAGCCTTAGTACATGTTAGCAACTTTGAAATACAATTTTATGCTACATGTACATGTAGTTAAATATATAACAAGTATTTCAGTTTATAGATAAAATATATTTTAGAGAAGTCTGGGGTTAGTTAAAACCTAATTGAGGTTAGGCTGGAGAGGGCTCTGTTTTCTCTATAAAACATGATTGTGCTAATAGGTTACAAAAGACTTTGAAGTGTGGTGTGGTGGCATATCACTGCTGTACCTTTTTGCTTTGAAGGATGGCGCAAAAGAAATACCTCCAAGCGAAATTGACCCAGTTTTTAAGGGAAGACAGAATTCAACTTTGGAAACCTCCCTATACAGAAGAAAACAAAGAAGTTGGTTTGGCGTTAAAGGTATTTTTCTCTTAACATGTAATTAATTAGCAGTGTTATAAGTCTTCCTGGTAAATGAGCTTCTGAAATTGCCAGGCACAACCTTGTATACTTTCACCCTAATCAAAAGTGTTAGTGACAAGCAGCTATCTACTTTTTGCCAGGAGTTGACAAGCTTGTTTTTGTTTAGTAAGATTTTAGGCATGAGAGAATGTTGTCTTATTTTGCAGGGATATACTATCTTTAGTATCAGCATTCCGCAAAATCCTTCACCTGGGAACTGGGGTGGGGGGTGGGCAGTAGCCGCGCTGCCAGCCGGTGTGTTCGTTCAGCGTGGCCGCATTCTCAGCCCTCCTGCTCGGTGGGCTTGCTGTGAGGCAGAGTCCTTCCCAGCTCTCTTTGCACTAAGGCTGTCTTTCCAAAATATGTATATTTAATAATTTTGCCTCAGTTTCTTTTATCATGAGACATGGGTGAAATTTCTGGAAATTGAGGTTTGCTTTTCTTTTCTCTTATTTATGCAAGATCTGGGGTACAGGCCAGAGGTGTGGGGGGGTGAGAGGATTCACCAGAGATAGTGTGGGGAACAGAACAGGCAGACTGCCTGAAACACGCTGCTGAGGGGAGCAGCGGGCGAGACAGGAGAGGTCTGCTGCGCCATGTGGGTTTTCTCCCTGGCCAGGGATCGAACTCGTGCAGCAGTGGTTGCAGTAGGCTTCATCGGTCGCGTCTTAACCCCTTGCGCCACCAGGGAGGCTGCCTGCTTTTCTAGGCAGAGACACATTCATCATCTTTGCTAGAAATCCATTATATTGAACTGACCTCAAACGTACTTCTTTGCTCTCTGAGTTTCACTGTCCCGCAGTAAATGATGGGGCAGTTGTCAGGGACTAAGGATTGTCATGAGGGCCAAGGATTGTCCTGTGTGGCGACACATTGCTGCACTTGGGAGTGGACGAGCTGCACCAGGGTGTCTCCTGTGCCTAACAGGCCTCCCTTTTATTTTTATGTGACCGACTTCTGGTCTTCTGAGTGTGTTTGGTAAAAACTGGGTGTGACGTGATAGGGAAGCCATTGGTCATTGACTGCATTTCCTGGGGCAGTGATCTTGAAACCCCTGGAATTCCCCGAGTGGTTAGGGTGATAGGAGCAACGCTTGGCCATGACTTCAAGGTAGGGCTGGTCTCCAAAAGGACAAACTTAGAAGCTTGGAACGTTCAGCACTACCTGCCAAGGGAAGGGAGAGGAGCTGGAGATAGAAGCAAGCCCCAGTGGTCGGTGATTTAATCAGCCGTGTGGCATGAAAGACACTTCCTTGTGCCCCAAGAGGGATACATGCCACCTCCGCAAGGACGGGTCCTGTGTTTTGGACCCATCCAGACTTAGTTTGATGGACCTCTTCACCTAGGCCTTTGTCTCTTTTATAATAAGCCATAATCGTGTGGCATTTTTATGACTTTTTTGTCTTCCTGGTAAATTACTGAATCTGAAAGACTGGGGAAACCTCACTTTGCTGTCAAGTCAGAACAAAAGTGTGGGTAACCTGGGGACTAGGTGTCTGAAATGAGGGCAATCTTGTGTACCTGAACTCTAGACCTGCAGTGTCTGCTGCTCACTCTGGGTCGATGTGGTATCAAAATTGGTGTCACGGGAGAATCACCCTTCACATGGTAACTAGATTTTCTAAATAATATAGGAAGCATTTTTTTAAGTGTTTATTAAAGGAACACTTTTTTTTTGGTGATAGCAATAATGAATCTGTGTATCTATAGATATACAGTCAAACAGATATTTAAAAATATTTTTTGTCTTGGGAGAGAATTGGGTGTAGGCGTGGGGGTAAAAGAATTCACCAGAGACTTCGTGGAGAACAGAGCAGGTGGATTTCTTGAAACCCACCGCTAAGAGAAGCAGTGGGGAGGCTCTATTTATAGCCCAGGTGTCAGTGACTGGTCAGGGGACTGGTCTTGGGTGTGACCTGAACTGGCATAGAGGGTCATCGGCTCTTTGCAGCATCAGCTCAGTGTCCAGGTTCCCAGGGCAGCCCTGTCCACTCCCTTTATTCATTCAAGTCTCCCAGACTTGCCTGCTGGGCAGGATGAGGGCTTGGGCTTTTAAAATTAGCAATGATACCAGGACAGTACCACAGCGGATTTTAGAAATACATTTAACATAGCAACAGTAGTATATTTCTCCAGTCTTTTTCTATGTAACTATTAAGAAATGGTATTTTTTTAAAGATTTATTTACTTATGCATACAAGAACTGGGATACAGGCCAGAGGTGTGGGGGGTGAGAGGATTCACCAGAGACACATTGGGGAGCAGAACAGGCAGATCTACTGAAATCCACTGCTGAGGGGAGCAGCGGTGAGACAGGGAAAGTCTGCTGCGCCCTGTGGGTAGCTCCCTGGCCGGCCAAGGATCGTGGATAGCTTCAGAGTGCTGTGCTTAACACTTGCGCCACCAGGGAGGCCCAAGAAATGGTATTTTTTTTAAAAACAATACCCACCACCAGCATCCACACCTCCACCCCCGCTCCCCACACTCTTCACCTCTGGGGACCTCATTTTGGTTAACCGTCTCAACTAGCTTATTTTTATTTTGTTTTGTGTATTTGCTTATATTATTCCCTTATATCGCACGTACAGGTGTAACTATTTGCTCTTTATCTTTCTCTTTCTGGCTTATTTTGATTTTCATGATCCCCTTGAGTGATTTCCATTTGCCGATGCCAGAACTTCTTTCTTTGTGCCGACCGGATTCCGTTGTGCGCACACGCTGCGTGTCCTGGTCCGGTTCTGTCAGCGAAGGTTCAGGTTGCTTCTGTGTCTCAGCTGTTGTAGGTGATGCTGGGTAAGCATTGGGGTGTCTTTTACTCTCTGACTTGATGATTTTCATTCTTCGAATAGACCCCTGGAAGTGGGAATTCTCCACTTTAGTTTTTCTGAGGTGGGGCCACATCGCCTTCCAAACTGGCTGCACCAGTTTCCGTTCTCACCCACAGAAAGAGTAAAGGTTCCTCTTCCTCACACCCTCGCCAGCCTTTGCTGGTAGCAGTCTTCTGTGTAGGCCATTCTCTGTGTATGAGGTGAAATCTCCTTGTGGCTTTGACTCGCATTTCCCTCAGAAGTGCTGGTGAGCATTTCCCTGTTGCTGGGCTGCCTCTGTATCCTCTGCGGAAGAGAGCCTGTTCAGATCTGCCCGTTTTCTCATTGGGTGGTTCGTACTTTCATTGTTAAAGTGCGTGAGTTCTTTATGTAAGCTGGATATTGACCCCTCATCAGATGTGTGATAAGCAGATTTCTCCTCCCGAGGAGCCTGTCTTTCAGCTGCTGATACATGCAAAAGTGTTTTCACTTGTGCCCCGTTTGCTTTTGCTTTCATTTCCCTGGTGGGCGTGGAGCTCCCTAAGACAGCTCTGTTATTGCTGTCGTGGAAGGTTTCAAGTACGTTTTCTTCTGTGTGCTTTATGGCTTTAGGTCGCACATCCAAGTCTTTAATCCATTTTGAATTTATTTTTGTGTGTGGGGCTAAGAGAATGAGCCGGCGTCACTCTTTTCCCAGAGCCATTTGTTGACGAGACGTCCCTTCTCCATTGTATGGCCGTGACTCCTCTGCCTTAGCTCCTGTGGTGATAGATTTGTGCATTTATTTTGGGGCTCTGGAGTCTGTTCCATTGGTCTAGTTGTCTGTTTTTTTCCCATACCATACTGCTTTAATTTCTGTTCGTTTTTAATGTAGCTTAAAATTGGACAACATATTTGTTTTTCTTCTTTTTTTTTTTTTTTCCACAATTGCTTTAGCAACTTGGGACCTTTGTGTTTACGTACAAATGTTGTATTTTTTGTTCTAACTCCTTGAAAAATATCATTGGAATTTCAGTAGGAATTGCATTGAATCTGTGTCTTGTGTTTGGCAGGATGGCCATCTAGACTACATTAATTCTCTCCTTTCATGAACATACAGAGTATCTTTTCCATCTTTTGGTGTCTTGTTCTGTGTCTTTTAACAATGTCTTGTAGTTTTCATTGTGTAGATCTTTCACTTTCTTTGTTAATTTTGGCTAGGCATTTGATTCTTTTTGTTGCTGTTGTGAAAAGGGATTATTTTCCTATTTTTTTTCCTGTTATTTGCATTTAGGAATGCAGCAGATTTTTGTGTATTGATTTGGTAGTCTACCACATTTCATAGTGTTTTTGTGGAGTCCTTAGGGTTTTTTATACTTTTCATGTTATCTGAAATAATATTTTCATTTCTTCACTTCTAGTCTGGATTCTGTTTGTTTCCTGTTGTCTAATTGCTGTGGCCAGTACCTCTAGTACTATGTCAAATAGTGGTATGTCAAATTTTTGTTTGTCACTTTCATTTTTCTTAACATCAAGTATGATATTGACTGTGGGTTTATAGTATATGGCTTTTATTATGTTCAGGTGTGTTGCCTCTTATCCATTTTATTAAGAGTTTTTGTCATGAGTGGGTGAAATGCTTTCTCTGTATCTGATATGATCGTGTGATTTTTGTCCTTTTGTTAATGTAGTGTTATATTAATTGATGTAGTATGGTAAACCATCCTTGCATCCCTGGAATAAATCCCACTTGGTCATAATGTATGGCCTTTTTAGTAAATTGTTCACTTTCCTGGTATTTTGTTGAGAATTTTTGTATCTGTGTTCATCAGCAATATTGGTCTGTGATTTTATTTGTGATGTCCTTATCTGGTTTTGGTATTAAAGTAATATTGTCTTCATAAAATGTGTTAGGAGGTAGTCCCTCTTCAGTTTTTTGAAAAAGTTTGAGCAATAATAGGTGTAAGTTCTTCCAGAAAAAGCATATGTTTTATTTATTTATTTGTTTGTTTGTTAAAGATTTATTTATTTATACAAGCACTGGGTACAGTCAGAAGCATGGGAGGGCGAGAGAATTCACCAGAGCCCAAGCAGGGAGCAGAACAGGCAGAAGGACCAAAGTACACTGCTGAGGGGAGCAGCGGGCGAGACAGGAGAGGTCTGCGTGCCATGTGGGATCCTCGCCGGTGGCGGGGGATCGAACCAGCGCTGCAGAGGCTGTGGGCAGCTTTGCAGCCCAGCATTCAACCGCTGCGCCACTGGGGAGGCCCAAAAGCATATATTTTAAGTAGATTTATATTATTTTATTTTTTTTAGATTTTTAAATTTATTTATTTATACAAGCACTGGGTACAGTCACAAGTGCGGAAGGGTGAGAGAATTCACCAGAGCCAGAGCGGGGAGCAGAACAGGCAGACTGACGAAACACACTGATGAGGGGAGCAGCGGGAGCGGCAGGAGAGGTCTGCGCGCCATGTGGGACCCTCCCCGGCGGCTGGGGATCGAACCAGCGCTGCAGAGGCTGCAGGTAGCTTCACAGCCCAGCGCTCAACCGCTGCACCACTAGGGGAGGCCCAGATTTATATCATTTTAAAAATGGAACACTGATTTTTTTTTTTAATAACTTTGTGTATCATAAGCATTTCCCCATCACAAATACATACTTACATTGTCATTTTTAAGTGCTGCATGGTATGGCCATGTACATTTAACAAAACCCTAAACTGTGAAGTCCAAATGAAAATTATTCTTTAGGGGAGTGAGCATAGTGGCTTCACTCTAAGCACGAACTTAAATCTTCTAAGGTTTCTTTACCATTCTGAAGTTTTCTCTGCCAAATAACTTTATAACCAGTGCCAGTGATTCAGAATTTTCCAAAGTCTAATCTGATTGTGCTGACAACCCCAGTGGGGTTGGTCAGGTCACTCTTCATTAAAATAATTTTCTCTATTGTGGTCCTGGAGTCACAGCCCTCCTTTCTCCGCCTCTTCCCCCCCCTCCCACCCCCGGGTAATCTCAATTACTTCAGCTTTTTCTGTTGGGCCTGTTTTCCTTTTTATTTTTCTCTGGGTCCTCCCTAATCTCTACACCTGTCTGAATGCCCAGTCACCTGAATTCTTACTGCAGGTGCGGGACAGCGCTCACTGGAGGGGCCTGTGTTTTGCCTTTTTTTCCACTTGCTGCTGGACTCACGTGCTTTCTGACCTTTCACTGCAGGACCTTGCTAAGAAGTACTCCGACAGGCTGGAGTGCTGTGAGAATGAGGTCGAAAAGGTGATAGAAGAAATACGCTGCAAAGCGATTGAGCGTGGCACAGGCAACGAGCATTTCAGGACAACAGGAATTGCCACCATCGAGGTGTTTTTACCTCCGAGACTAAGAAAAGTGAGTCAGTTCCCCCACGTTTTCATGGTGACTGATGCTTAGTTAATGGAGGGATGTGATTGAATAAGTTGCTGGTGTTTGAAAGCTACTACCCAAGGTTAAAATTCCTGTAGGTTACTTTCTTTGCTGAGTAGTTATCAATTTAAAAATTAATTTTATGGGTTCTTAAACTGCAACATTTATGAGGTGGGTTTGGACCTCGGAACTTCACAAGCTCACAAAGCTCACCGTCACATTGTTAACCTTTCCCAGAGTTTGCAGGGAGTACTTCAGGTTTTATAAAACTGGGTGCAGTAGGATACCTCACAAAGAAATTTGTCCCATTTTCTATGCTTTTGGAGGTCAGAGGGTGGTCAGCTGAAAGGTGGTGGCCTCGGGACTTATCCTCTTAATCACCCTCCAAAGAAATGAGTGTGTGTGCATGCATGTGTGTCTGTCTGTTACCATGGAAACCAATGAAAAGAAATGAAAACTAACTACACAAAAAAGTGTATGTGGGTATTTATGGCAGCACCTGTCCACAGCCACCAGGAGGTGGCAGAGCCCAGATGTCCATCTGTGGGTGAGTGTGGTGGCACCCGTCCTGGAGGTGCAGATGGCTCTGCAGAGTGGACAGGCCGCCACATGATTCCCTGCGTGGGCAGTGCCCCAGATGGGCAGATCCAGAGGCATAGCAAATAGGGTCGTGGTTGCCTGGGTTGGGGGTGGAGGAGCAGAGCTGGGGGTGTGTGGGCTCTGGTGTTTTGGAGATGGTGATGAAAATGTTCTGAAATGCTTGTAACATCCAGGAGCCATTGGCCCTTGCTCTTCACACAAGAGCTCAATAAGTAAACTATGAACTTTAAGCTCTGAACTGCATAATGAGTAAACTATGTCTCTGTAACACTGTTAAAAATTTCTATGAAAGGTATAAGGGCTTTCTGAAGGGGAAAAAATGATCTAAGTGCCAGCACGTGCTCCCACGGCGGTAGGGAAATGCGCAGGAGCCCTCCTCACTGGCGTGCGCTGCTGCCCAGAAGTGCTGTCCCCAGGCAGGAAGCACTCGGCGCGTCTGGAGGTGGAGCAGATTCATCTGGTTTCCCAGTGTCCTCAGGCTGCCATGTCTTCCCCTCAGGCCCCGCCACTGTGTCTCATTCCTTCCTCTACGGGGACAGTGACGGGCAATGTCCCTTGCTCACTGGGTTGCCCTAGTGCTGTTGCCGAGGCCAGGCCCCCAGAATAAAGACCCCCATGAACAACTACCCCCTCCAGCGCAGCTGGGCCACAGGGTCACCTGGGCCAGGTCAGGTTCAACAGCTGCTCCTCTCTGCGTGATCCTTTCAGCCTTCCACCCTGTGTTGCACAGTCCCGCCTTTCCGATTCTGTAGGTGATTATAGCTCCCAAGGGCATCAAGTTCAAGTCCGTTTCCTTTTATTCTGTCTTCTTTTAAATAGGACAGGAAAAACTTGCTGGAGACCCGACTGCACATCACTGGCAGAGAACTGAGGGCCAAGTAAGTTGTGCTCTGGGCCCTGCTGTGGCACCCTCACTCTCCCCGGCTACCCCGTGAGCCAGCTGGGTGGGGGTTGCTGCCGTGCTCTGGAAGAGAAGGGGAGGCTTTGAGGCCGAAGGACTTACCGGCCCAGGTGGAGCTTAGGAGGATGAGGACTCAGGGCTTCTCCTCTCCTCCGCCTCCCCGAGCCCACTGTCTGCCTCCTGCAGCGCTTGCCCTGGGTCTGGAAGAGTGAGCGAGTGGTGGAAATGGGAGCCAGCACGCTCCCCACATCATTTGTGTTATTGATTGACTTCTTTATTGTATAAAATATGATGAAACTGTCCATTCAACAATGGGGGGTTGTTTAAATAAATTAAGGTAAAATATCATATAATGATTGAAACTTACTTTTAACTTTTATAAGTTAAATCCACAAAAAAAAAGCTATAAAAGATACATGCTTTAGTGATTTAGTCATCCAACTAGTAAACTTAGAAACATTTTCTAAATGGAATATACATTCAATTAACATTTGTGTTAAATTTGATTCCCCCTCGCTGGTGGCTGGCTATGACGTTCAGCAAACTGTTTTAGCCCATTCCAGGCTGTTCCATCTGTAAAAAAAAAACGTACCTGCTTGTTATATACTAGTGAAGTTCCTTTTTTTTTTAAGATTTCATTTATTTTTGCATGAAAGAACTGGGGTGCAGGCCAGAGGTGTGCTGGGAGAAGGGGGGTGAGAAGACTCACCAGAGACAGAGTGGGGAGCAGAACAGGAAGAGCTACGGAAACACACTGCTGAGGGGAGCAGCGGGGAGACAAGAGAGGTCTGCTGCGCCATGTGGGTCAGCTCCCTGGCCGGGGATCCAACTCAGGGCGCCACAGTGGGCCCTTGCGGTGGTAGCGCTTAGCCTCCCTATCACCAGGAGGCCCTGAAATTTTAACTTTTGAAGGCTGCTCAGCTAATTCAACCACTTACATATTTTTAAATGCTGTGGGTGGAGTTCTCTAGTGTTCTCCAGGCTTTCCAAAGCTGGGTTTCCTCGCCTGTAGCAGACCCAGTAGCTGGGTCTGTAGCAGGGCAGTTAGGCGTGGAGCCGGGACACAGCCATCACCCGGCGTGCGCGCACACACCCCCACGGCCTGTGGAAGGTGTAGAGGGTGAGGCCAGAGCCACCTGTTCAGGTGGCCACGTGCCCCCGTGGGCTCTACCTCACGGGAAAACGGCCATGAGCGCTGCCCCTTGCAGTTTCGGTCACGGTGTGTCCTTGTCACGAGGTGGTGATGGAGAGTCAGGGGTTGAGATTTGGGGTCAACCTCGCAAAGCCGCTGTCAGCATTCAAGTCTTTATGATGGCAAAAAATAAATTTGATTCCTATGGTTTATTTTACAGAATAGCTGAAACCTTTGGATTTCAAGAAAATTATATCAAAATTGTCATAAATAAGAAACAGCTACAACTAGGTATGTTCTGGCAAGGCATGCCAACAGTGTTGATCAAGTTGATGTGGGAACAATGATCTTGCAACTTTTTTTCTCATTCTTCTATTAAAAAAATTTCTGGTGGCTTTATTGCATATGTAATTCAAAACCAGCTATTTCAGAGTTTACTAAAATAAGAATGTTAAGGCAGAAAACAACCAGTAAATATATATTGTCAGCTCTGTTAGTGGAGCTGTACAGCTCCTCGACCTTGGCTGTGAACTGAGTTATTATTTCTCTAACTTGAGGGCATTGTGTGCCCTCATTTTCCTTCCTGTTGCCTAGCACAGGGCACTCCCTGGAGTAGGCTCTTAAGTATTTATTGGTTTTATGAAGAAAACAGAGCATAAGAAAGGATGAATTTGGGTGTTTTCACAGACTGATTCTAACCACTTCCTGACAGTAACATAGTTACACACCAGATTTAAGCTGGTCGCCTGCCAAGGATGTGGCCTGGTTTGCAGGTGCCACTTAAGAATGCCAGCTGACATAGCAAGTGGACTAATCCCCAGAAAATTTAATGACACTTTTTATAGTGTGCATTTCTGACTTGTGCAGGGAAGACACTGGAAGAACAAGGAGTGACCCACAATGTAAAAGCCATGGTGCTGGAGCTAAAGCAGTCTGAAGAGGACGTGAGAAAAAAATTCCAGATTGAAGAAGAGGAGCAAAATGAAGCAGAACTTACAGAAAAAAGAATTCAGAGGACTAAGAGAGGGCTGGAGATCCTGGCGGAGAGAGGTGGGCCTGGCATGGGCTCTGACCTCACTCAAGTGCTTGATGGTGGCAGGGGAGGGGCCAACCCATTTCATTGGCTTCTCGTCCCCAGCCATCTGACACTGCACTGTCCTGTCAGTACTGTCTGACATTGACTTAACGGAGCTCCTTTGGTTTTATTGCAGCTGAGATGGTGGTGGACCCAGAAACCACACCATACCTAGACATCGCTAACCAGACCGGGCGCTCAATCAAAATCCCTCCCTCAGAGAGAAAAGTAAGTGTGGAAGTTCTTGGCTTGTTCTTTGATTTGTTGTCAGAAGAGGGTTTTCTGGTTATTTTATCTAAGCATGAAGGGCTAGAAGCCATTTTCTGTCTTGAACTTGTGAGCAGGGAAGGCAGCCCCTGTGGTGGGCCCCCAGAGCTCCAGAGCAGTACACACTGGGGTGCCCTCCCCTCTCCGCAGCGATGTCCTGTGGCTTCCTTCACCACAGGCTTCCCCCTTAGGGATGGACAGAGCAGGGGACTGGGGCTGCCCAGTTCAGGGAAGTCTAACCTCCCTCCTTTCTCCCCATACCCCCTCCCTTTTCTGGAATTTGGAGCAGTGGGCAGTGGCTCTGCCCTTGAATGTGTCCACACGGTGTCTGGAGCAGTGTTCTCACTGGGGCCCAGGACCGGGCTCTGGGCTGGAGTATGTAGCTTCTGATCATGGAAAGCTCTCCAAACGAGGCGACAAGTTAATTTTAATTTTTCTGCCTTTAAAGGACAGTTTTGAGTGGGTTTTACTACATAAAATATTTTGTATAAAAGAAAGGATTAATGTTAAGCTGGAATAAGAGAAAATTGTAGCTCTTGGTGGACTGATTTTATTTTTAATTGCTGGTGATTATTTGCTTGTTCTTTCATATTAAATTATGACCTCCAGATCTTTTTTGCAAAACTTTTACAAAATTTAATTGCATCAATTTAAAGATTTATTTACTTATGCATACAAGAACTGGGGTGCAGGCCAGAGGTGTGGGGGCTGAGAGGATTCACCAGAGACAGAGCGGGGAACAGAACAGCCAGACTGACAGAAATACACTGCAGCGGGGAGACAAGAGAGGTCTGCGGCGCCCTGTGGGTCAGCTCCCTGGCCGGGGATGGGACTCAGGCTGCAGTGGCTGGTGATAGCTTGATAGCACTGAGACTTTAGCCCCTGGGCCACCAGAGAGGCCCTACACCAAAATTTAAATCTAAAAATACTAATTTAAAAATATTTTGAATCACTTTTTAAAAATTGTCTTGGAAATGCTAGAATTTGCAGCTACTTCAGATGAAATGTAATGTGAATAGAAAGTGACATAAATGCTCTTTTGGAAAAGGGCCCGAGCCTCCCAGGCTTGGTCTCTGAAGGCAGTGGAGGGGGGGTCCATCTCTAGCCTCAGGCCATGCTGGACGGTGGGCAGGTGTTGGGTGTGCATGTCAGCACGTAAATCGAGCCCCTGGCTTTAGGGTCTCAATGAAATAAACCTTTAATTATATTTTTTCATTTTCAGATTTGTTGTGATTTTTTTTTTAATTTATTTGATTTCTTTAGTTTTAATATGCTTTTAATATAATTTGTTTTATTATAGTTTAAAGTGATGTTTTTTTAAATCCCTGTTTTTCCTAGGCCCTTATGTTAGCTATGGGATATCACGAGAAGGGCAGAGCTTTCCTGAAAAGACAAGAGTATGGAATAGCCCTGCCATGTCTGTTGGACGCGGACAAATATTTCTGGTAGGCACATTTGACTCGGGGATGCCAGTTAAGGAAGATGGCCAGGGTACCCGCAGCACCTCCCAGCCCCCCGTACTTCAGGTTTTCACCCAAGACAGCAAGTGACGTGGCAGAGTAGCCGAGGTGCGACCAGTTTGTCAGTGATTTCTCCCCTTCGCGTTTCCAGTTGCGCTCTCTCCTCTGTAAGGAAGGTCAGGAAGGCACACGCTTGCTGTGTCTACAGGAGCGTCTTTTCAGGATGTGTTGTCCACCTCAGCATCCCCTGTGGGCCCCTCCCATGAGCTCTGCTCAGTGCCCCGTGGGACACCAGTGGCCCCGGAGTGACGTTGCTCCTTCCCCAAGTCTGTTACTGCGTTGGGGCTACACAGTGGCAGTGCCCCGTCTTCCTCCTGCCTTTCTTGCTGGAGAAGTCATTTCCCCCTCAGCTGTTTGGCTGCGCAGAGGTACGATTGGTACAGAGAGGCAGAGTGAAGGGCCTGGTTTTTCTTTCCATAATGAGTAAGTTGCTTCCCTGGCAGCGCCTATGAGGTGATCTGACCGGGGAGTTTCCTGTCCTTTTTCAAAAGTATCTGGGTGAGCTCGTGGATTGTCGCGTGTGCCACACTGCAGGGCTACCTTGGTTGTCTTTGGCCGGCAGGCAGCCCCGTGGCCTTCTGCCCTGGGCCTGGCAGTCTTCGTCTCTGGTCTCAGGGGCCCGGCCATGTCCCGGGCTGCATACCCGGAGCCGGCGGTGCCCCAGGGTCTCCTGGCACCGTGAGGTCATAAAGCAAGCCAATGGACATTTGAAAGACAGGCTGGGTATTTGAAAATGATCAAGTTTGGTGTTATTTTTTTCATTTTGATGGATTCCTGAGAACACTGGACCTGGAACAAGGGGCATCAGAGTGGTGAGAGGAGAGCAGCCAAGGGAGTAGTCGGGGAGCTTCAGAGGGTCCCCTTTGGGTCATCTGCTGAGTGAGTGTCAGCACAGGCCTATGAGGAAACAGAGGCGGGGGACACAGCCCCTGACAGCAGAGAGAACCGTCCTCAGATAACTGGAGGGCCAGGAGTAACTTCGCTCCCAGCAGCCAAAGCGGGAAACTGCAATCCCAGGCCCTCTGGTCATGGAGGGCTCAGAAGGCCATGCCTTGGTGGAAGGGCAAGTCTGGCCCAGGCTGCTGTGGTCCCACTCAGCAAAGCTTAGAAGTAGCCTGCACACTGCTTCCCACAGCGGCATCCCAGACGGAGCTCGGTAGTGCTCACAGCGACGTAGCATGTCTAGCATCCAACTGGAAACTACTGGGTACCTAAAGATGCGAGAAATTACAAGCCCAGTGAGGGTGAAACACAATAATTAGACTCAGACCCCCACAAGTGACACAGAAGCTTAGCGTTAGTGGGGACGACAGTCACTTGGGAGACGAACCACTGCAGACCCATGAACAGGACCTCTGCAGGTGGTGGAGCTGCCCCCAGGCTGAGATGTGTGACTAGAGTCCCTGAAAAGTAGGCAGGCCGGACAGAAACATTCTTCCAAACAACGTGGCCAGACTGTTTCCCCAGTAGAGGGAAACCCTGACCCCCCAGGCACCAACCCGAGGACAGTGTAGACCCACATGACGAGCGATGGAGAACACCCAGGCCGCCGCCACCAGAGATGCTGTCATAATGGACCTCCGTGGGGCCCCAGCATTAGTACCTCACGGGAAGGGGAGGGGAGGGGAAGGAGTTGCCTCACACCCTGGCCGTTCTAATTGGCCCAGGAGCGGAAGCCACTGCCCTGAAGCATGGTCTCCCTGTCTTTGGCCCCCATTTCCTGCCAAGGCTTTTTTCCCAGCATAGTGGGAACCTCCATCCCCCCCGCCCCCAGCAGGTGGTGGTGAGCTGCTGTTCTTGAGCCCTATGCCTTTCCCCCACTGGAAGGCCCAGATGGTAAATGCAGCTCCCTTCATAAACACGGGCCCCGGTGCCAGAGCAGTCAGCCTTTGGGGAGACCCCGAACCAGAAAGGAATTCCAGTCACCCCATGGGGCACTGCTGTGCAGTGACAGTGCCATCTGCTTACTCCCAGCGAGTGCTGCAGGGAGCTGCTAGACACGGTGGACAACTACGCGGTGCTCCAGCTGGACATTGTGTGGTGCTACTTCCGCCTGGGGCAGCTGGAGTGCCTGGATGACGCGGAAAAAAAGCTCAACCTGGCCCAGAGATGCTTTAAAAATTGTTACGGAGAAAATCATCAGCGACTGGTCCACATAAAAGTATGTTACTGTAATCGGTGCGTTCCCAAGCCCCTCTCTAGAATTTGGGCGCATCTGTTTAGAGTATTTAAGAAGCTGCCAGACGCAACTGCTGTGGACGGGAGTCACTCTGCAAGAAGCTGTTCTGTGAGGGAGGGTTCAGGTCTTGGAGACCCGGCTCCACTGTGGTCTGTGGCCCCCAGCCTGTCCGGGACCGTCTTCAAGGCCCAACTCCCAGACCAGGACACCGGGGTGGCTCGGACAGTCTAGTGGATGATTTAAATGCGGGAAATAGACATCAGAGCACGGCGCTTCACATAAGCAGGCAGAGCTCAAGAGCTGTGATTTGAATGAGGATTTTTCTTAGGTGATTCCCACAAGTTGTCCAAAATCTGGGCAGGAAGGAGCTGGTCCTGGCTTAGGCTTTGGCACCTCCCTGCTGACCACCAGGGCTGCTGTCTGGGGGGCTGGAAGGGGTTTTAATGCCCCTTCTGGGGGGTGGGCTGCACTGTGTGGTTGGCCGTCAGGGGTGGTGAAGTGTAAGCACTCTCGGAGTGCCACCACCCCGTGGAGCCAGAGGGAGTGCAGATGTGAGGGTTCTGACCTGTGATTAGAAACAACATTGTGCCTTTTCTCCTCCGATAATTTTAGGGAAATTGTGGGAAGGAGAAGGTCTTGTTTTTAAGACTTTACTTGCTTCAGGGCATCCGAAATTACCACAGTGGAAATGGTGAAGAAGCTTTTGAGTATCTCAACAAGGTAAGCATGGCTGAGGTCCCTCCTGGAGGTCAGCGGGGAGCGGTGGGCGGAGCCCGGGCTGCACTGTCAGTGCCCTCTCCTGCCAGTAGAGGGGGCGGGAGAGTCCAGCTTCTGCTCCAGCTGCGGGGCAGGATGGTCCAGGGCCTCAGCACAGTCAGGGCTTTAAAACAACAGGAGATTGTGGACACAGCCCCTCCCACCAGATGTGTGAGTCACGGGAGCGCAGTTTTACTACTTGATAGATGGGTCGGGTTTTGGGTTTTCATCTAAAATCTGATGCCCCTCCTTCACATTGGGTACAGCCCCTTTCCCGTGCTAAGCTTTAAACTGACACGCTACACGCTCCTGCTGTTCCTCTATCTGCAGGCACAGCAGCTCTTCAAAGAGCTATACATCGACCCATCGAAAGTTCACAATTTGTTGCAGTTGGGATTCACCCCCCAGGAAGCCCGACTTGGCCTCCGGGCGTGTGAGGGGAACGTGGATCACGCGGCCGCACACATCACCAACCGCAGAGAGGTACCTTGACCTGGCGGGGCAGTGACAGCGCGGCCATAGAAGCTTCTTCCCCAAATGCGTTAGCTCTGGGCCGTGAAAGGAAAGTCTCGCATGATTCCATAGTAGGTACTGATGCCCTTCAGCTGGGGAGCCGGAGACACTCGTGTTCTTGAACTGCGTCAGTTTTCAGATAGTGCATGTTTTTCCTTTCATTTCTTGCTGCAACTTCAGAGCTACGGGCCGCCAAGTTACCCAGGCAGTTGTCTGTTACCATAGTGTGTTTCTGGAAACCACTTTAAAGGGGCCTTTTTTCCCGGTGGTCATGTTTGTAATTTGTGGTGGGAATCTTGCCTGGAAACATGAGTGAAATCACTGGAAGGATTTCCCTTAAGTCACAAAAGCAAAGACTCAAAACTGCAGTTACTTGGAGCAGGCTGAGGTGCATCCAGACCGGGCTCCGGAGCGGGGAGAGGTGCCGCTGTCTTGAGTAGGCAAGTTTTATAGCAAAGGAGCTGGGTCGAAAGGGCAAGGTAGCTGGTGAGGAAGGGACCCTCCTGAGACAAGTCAGGTTCCTCAGGTCCTTTCCAGCTGTAGACTCTGGCCCTAGAACCTTCTGCGTCCCTTCTCGGGACCCGGGTCGGGGAGGGCTGGGCTGGCCGGTGAGAACAACACATGCCTAGAGTGTGGGCTCCAGGGAACTGCGCCCTCTCAGCCCTGGGCAGAGCCTCTCCCTGAGCAATGAAACGCGAACTCCTAGGAGTTTGTCCCTTTGTGGTCCTGAGCGCAGGCCACTCTGGTCTACCTCCACTCTGGTGGGGCCAAGCTCACGTGCAGCACCGAGGGGACGGCGAGTGTGGTGGCCCCTGGGGTTTCCACAGGGCCTGGCCACACGGTCTGAGCCCTGACTTCAGCCCCCAAGTCCCAAGTGAGATTCCACCTCTGTGTCCAGAAATGTTTCAACTCCACACTCATTGTCATTTCCTTGGTCTAGTTTTTCTAATTCTTTGTACTATAAAAAGAAATATCACAAAATAATTTCCTTATGCCTATCATCATGATTCAAAAAAAGTGATTTAGATGTTTGGCATTAGAGAACACGTGCTCTCTGAGGGCCCAGTGTCAGGCCCGTGGTGGCTTATCCGTGTCCCAGGCCTCGAGGGAGAGCAGAGGTGGGGCAAGTCCGGGGGCAGGTGTCTGCCTGCTGGTCTCACAACTGACTCTGGGAGTTCTGGGTCCACGGTGGTGACTCTCCTAAGAGGTGGGCCATACTCCTGGCCTGGGCAGGTGGGGGCGCCGGCTCCGGGGCTGACCCTTCGCCCCCAAGGACTGTCTCCGCAGGGCAAGGAGTGGTGTCTCAGGAATCAGTAGAAACCCCCTCGTCCTGCTGCTGGCCTCGGCCAGGCCACCCCACGTGGTGAGACTCCTGGCTCATGGGCTCTTGAATAGGTGCTTTTTTTTTTTTTTTTTTCATATTTATTTATTTATTCATACAAGCACTGGGTAGAGTCAGAAGTGCGGGAGGATGAAAGAATTCACCAGAGCGGGAACAGAACAGGCAGACTGACGAAATACACTGCTGAGGGGAGCAGCGGGTGCAACAGGAGAGGTCTGTCGCGCCATGTGGGATCCTTGCCGGTGGCCGGGGATCGAACCGGCACTGTAGGGGCTGCGGGCAGCTTTGCAGCCCAGAGCTCAACTGCTGCGCCACCAGGGAAGGCCCTGAATCGGTGCTTTTAAGCTTGTTTAGGTTTTTTTCCTCTTTGGCAGCAAAGTCCCTTGAAATAACATTTTAATGGGCATCACAGTTTACAGAACAAACTCAGAACTCTGCTGACAGGGCTGGAATGGGAGAGAAGGGACTAGAACCATCCATAGGCCTTCTTAGGCTTTTTTTTTTAAAAGATTTATTTATACAGGCACTGGGTACAGTCAGGGGCGCGGGGCGGTAGGAGGGTTCACCAGGGCCGGGGCAGGGAGCAATGCTGCTGGGGGGAGCAGCGGGCGGCAGGAGAGGTCTGCGCGCCATGTGGGATCCTCACCGGTGGCCGGGGATCGAACCAGTGCTGCGGAGGCTGCGGGCAGCTTCGGAGCCTAGCGCTCAGCCACTGAGCCACCGGCGGGGAGGCCCCTTTCTTGGGCTCTTGCAGCAGCTTTGGTGCCTGGGACATGGGGCCAGGCGCTGCCGCCGGGGATCGAGCCAGCGCTGCGGAGGCTGCGGGCGGCTTCGGAGCCTAGCGCTCAACCACTACACCACCGGGGGAGGGCCCCCTTCTTAGGCTCTTGCAGCAGCTTTAGTGCCTGGCGCTCAACCACCGCACCACCAGGTGGGGCCCCTTCTTAGGCTCTTGCAGCAGCTTTGGTGCCTGAGACATGGGGCCAGGCGCCGCTGGGGATCGAACCAGCGCTGCGGAGGCTGCGGGCAGCTTCGGAGCCTAGCGCTCAACCACTGCACCACCAGGGGGGCCCCCTTCTTAGGCTCTTGCAGCAGCTTTAGTGCCTGGCGCTCAACCACTGGACCACCGGGTGGGGCCCCTTCTTGGGCTCTTGCAGCAGCTTTAGTGCCTGAGACATGGGGCCAGGCGCCGCCGGGGATCGAGCCAGCGCTGCGGAGGCTGCGGGCGGCTTCGGAGCCTAGCGCTCAACCACTACACCACGGGGGGGGGGTGGGGGGGCCCTTCTTAGGCTCTTGCAGCAGCTTTAGTGCCTGGCGCTCAACCACTGCACCACCAGGTGGGGCCCCTTCTTAGGCTCTTGCAGCAGCTTTGGTGCCTGAGACATGGGGCCAGGCGCCGCTGGGGATCGAACCAGCGCTGCGGAGGCTGCGGGCAGCTTCGGAGCCTAGCGCTCAACCACTGCACCACCAGGGGGGCCCCCTTCTTAGGCTCTTGCAGCAGCTTTAGTGCCTGAGACATGGGGCCAAGCGCCATGGGAGTAGATAGGTGATCTTGTCACCCACCTTCTGGGTGTTAGAGATTTCTGGGCTCCAGGGGCAGCAAAGGGCTTGCTGCCCACAATGTGGTGGGCGGTCAGTGCTTTGGCATCCCCCAGGGAGCCCCTCTCCTCTACTGGGCTCCCCCGCTCCCGCTTAGCAAGATGGCGGGGGAGGCATCTAGCTGAACTGCCCTCCTCCCGTGGGAGGGGCTATCCTGGGCCAGCCCTGCTCAGGTGCCTGCTGGGGGCGTCAAGGCGCTCCCTACCCACCTGGAAGTCCCTGCTCCTGCTGTGGGCTGCTGGGCCCGGGAGCAGCCCCAGGCTCTGCCCTTGAGGCCTCATCTTGTTTTCTGGGCTGCCTGGTCACCCGACTCCTGCATAGATGCAGCATAGACAGGGAAGGCTTCCCACAGACTCGGCCCCAGCTAGCGCCCTGCTGTCCTCCCACAGGAGCTGGCCCAGATAAGGAAGGAGGAGAAGGAGAAGAAAAGGCGCCGCCTGGAGAGCATCAACTCTCTGAAGGGGATGGGCTACTCCGGCCGCGCGGCCCGGCAGGCCCTGCAGCAGGCCAGCGGGAACCTGGATGAGGCCCTCAAGGTGAGGCTGCCCAGCCAGCCCGCCCTGTCTTCCTCCAGGAGCAGCCTGCGGGGGCCTCCTCCCAGCCGGCACAGCTCCGGGTTCTTGGAATTATCCCACTTCCTCTGACGTGAGCTGTGTGCCTGGCCAGCCTGGCATGTCCCTCCCCCTCGGCGCCAGCCCTGCCTGGCAGAGCCCCGTCCCACCCTGTCCTGCCTGCAGGTGTGAGCCCCAGCTGTGTCTGCCCAGCCGGGGTGCGCGGCCTCGCCTGAGAGCACAGATGAGTGACGAGAGCGTGTGTTCTGTGTGTAGATTCTCCTCAGTAACCCCCAGATGTGGTGGCTGAGTGACTCGAATCCTGAGAACCACCACCGCCAAGAAGGCTCTTCCCAGGAGAATATTGACCAAGTGAGTGAAGGGCCACGTGCCCCTGCCCTGCAGCCCGCTGGGACTGGCTGGGTGACGGGTGGTGGCAGGACTGCTGAGTCCCGCTCCCAGGGGCAGTGCAGGGGCAGGAGCAAACAGGAGGCGTCTCCGTGGAGAGGGCCCAGGAGGAACGCGCCCAGTGGTGGTTCTTCAGGCTTCTATCCCTCGTGCGGGCCCCCGCCAGCTGCTCAGGAGGTGGCGGTGGCGGCTGTCATGGGCCCCCTGCACTAGCACACTGCTCGGCGGTGGCTCCTCAGCTGATGTACCGGGGGCAGTGGGCAGCACTGTCCCTGCAGCCCCAGCCTGTACGCGGTGCCCCCAGGCAGTGCCCAGACCTTGCTGAGGCCAGGCTGTCCCGCCGCGGTACGTCACCCCGTGCTCTCCCCCAGCTGGTGTACATGGGCTTCGATGTGGCGGCGGCCACGGCTGCCCTGAGGATGTTCCGGGGTAGCGTCCAGCTGGCAGCTCAGACCCTGGCGCTCAACGGAGGGAGCCTCCCCCCCGACCTCCAGCTCTCGCCGGAAGATTCCTCATCAACGCCCTCCACATCCCCTTCGGACTCGGCGGGTAGGTCCTGGCTCTCCGCAGCCCCAGAGGGTGACGGTGCGGCTGTGCGTGCGCGGGGGCGACGTGGGGGCGGGGCGCCCGGGGTCTGCGCCAGATCAGCGGGGCATGGTGTGGACCCCCCCTTTCTGCTGCGCTCACCTGGCTCCGCTGTCACTTCACGGCAGGCACCTCCAGTGCCTCAACCGATGAGGACATCGAGACCGAGGCCGTCAACGAGATCCTGGAAGACATTCCGGAACACGAAGAAGACTATCTGGACTCCACGCTGGAAGACGAGGCGATCATCATCGCGGAGTACTTATCCTACGTGGAGGGCGTCAAGGCAGCAGCCAAGAAAAACTGAGTCATGACGAGAAGTGCTAAGTTTCCGCTTATAAACTCTATCCTCATGAAGGTCTCCTGCAGGTTTCCTTTTTGTCTTCTTCCTTCTCCAGAGCCTTCCTGCCTGGGGACTGGGGGGCAGGCAGGGAGCAGGGGCACAGAAGGTAGGAAGGCCTGGGGGTGCTCTGGGGGGGAGCTGCCTTTAGGTTCTGAACCCCTAGTGCTGCCCTCTCCGCTCACCTTCCTTCCACCCAGAAGTGGGCCGGGCTGGAGCAGGGTGGCCTCGGGGAGGTGCTGGGAGGGTGAGGGAGCCCCCCTCATCTGCCCCGCTGCCTCTCGCCCAGCTCTCCTGCCCTCCTGAGCCACTGCTGCCCCTCCTCCTGCCCAGGAGGTGGCCTCTGCTTTCCTGCTTCACCCTCTCAGCTCCATCCCTAAAATGCCCTGTAAATCTTCAGCCATTCCAGGGGCTCGGGCCTGGGGAGGTGGAAGGGGCTGCCGCAGCCGCCGCGCCATGGCCCGTGCCTCCCGCCTAAGCCTGTGCTCTGCCGCCTGCAGTAAGACACGTTCCTGAAGTTCAAGGTCGAAATTCAGAATTTATCTGCTTTTAAATTTCTCCTTTACAAAATAAAATCTTTTACCAAGCGGGAAAGTGTGGCGTGCTCCCCGAAGCAGCTTCTTTTCACTCGGCAGTCTAACGCCGCGCTGCGGTCAGCTCGCCTCCGGCTGGGATCTGGCCAGAGGCCGAGAGAGGTTTTCGCCAGGCGTGTGGTTTTTGTCATTTCCGTATCACACCGCCAAGGGCACCAGACAGCCTTGCAGGGGCTCGAATCCCTCCTCGAGTCCTCCTCCCGTGCCCACCTGCAGTGGACGGAAGAAGTTGCAGCCCAGGACCCAGCCGGCAGGCGTGTCCCCGCGCCCTCCCGCCCGTCCAGAGGCGCCGGGCCGAGAGGCTGACGGGTCGTGGTATGGACAGAGGTTGCGTTGGGATGGACACACATCCTTTCTTTTGAGATGGATGATACGGGTGGAAATAAAGGGTAGAAAAAAGATTCAAAAACCGCCTACCTTTGTGTGAAGTGACCCAGCTGCCCGGCCTGGCGGAGTGGAGGCGAAGCGTCCGGGCCCACACCCAGATCTGGGGGTGCGTCCGCAGAGGCTGGGGATGGAGTGTGCCCTCGGCGGTCCGCGTCTGCAAGGAGGGGCCTGTGGAGCCGGGGCCGGGCTTGCGTGCGGAGCAGGTCTGCTGGGGGCCCAGAGCCTGTGGAGACCAGGTCAGACCAGGCGCGCTCCGGCCTCGACTGCAACTTTGACCAAGTTGCTGCCTGAGCCTTGGGCCGGGCGTGGTGCCTCGTTTCCCAGATGCTCTAACCACCAGAGAGGCTGGGGGCGCCGTGGCGCCGGGACTCTGCTCCGTCCCGTGACGGGACGCCTGCGCAGGCAGCCCTGGGCTGAGGGACCGTCCGGCCTGGTTCTGTTGCATCTGGTCGCGTGCAACTGGGCAGGCCGTGACCGGCATCGCTCCTGCTCTGCAGGGCATGTGTAGAAGCCAAAGTCACCAAGGAAATGGGTCTGTGGGGCTGGACTTTCCTCCAGAGTGGGAGAAAGAACATTCCAGACCCAGGAGGAATTAAAGAATAGTGGGGGCAAAACAGCCAAATGCACCCCTGCCAGAGGGCAGGGGGCTGGGGTGGGCAAGAGAATCATGAAGTTGCAAGTCCAGCTGCGGGGCAGGTGGAAAGGGTGGGACGCAGACAAGACTGGGTGGGGATGGGGGGTGGGGGAGCCTCCCTGGGGGCACACGGGGCTGTGTCTCAGCCTGTCAAGCTGCCACCAGCCTCCGCAGCTCAAGTTCCATCCCCGGCCAGGAGCTACCCACAGGGCGCCGCAGACTCTCCCGTCTCCTCGCTGCTCCCCGCAGCAGTGGATTTCAATCTACCCGTTCTGCTCCCCAGTCTCTCTGGGGAGTCCTCTCACCCCCCACTTCTGGCCTGCACCCCAGCTCTTGTATGCATAAATAAATTGAAAAAAAAAAAAAGGACTGGGCAGGCAGACTACAGCGACTAGCTCTGGGCTCTGCTCCGTCTTCCTGCCACCGTCCCTGAGGGCTCTGCCCTTGCCCTGTTGTACCGCGCGCGGAGAGGACTCGTGTCAGCCAGAGGGCGGCTCTGGTCAGCGGGTCCTCCACGCCTCGGCACCCAGCGAACGCCTTGGTGTGGCTGAGCCGTCCTGTGCTGGGGGAGCAGGAGAGTGGTCTTCCGTGCTCTTGGGGGGGCCTGGGGGGAGGCCCCGGGAGCATGTGTATTCTGGTTGGGGTGCGATGGGGCTGTAAGGTGGCGGGAGCGAGGCGGTGGCGGGGCACACATCAGCCCTCAGCGTCGGGGGCTCTGGCTGCTGCCCAGCTGCCTTGGCAACAGGACAGGCTGAGCGCAGGCTCTCCTGGATTTCTCCGTGGCCAGGGTGCCCCGGCTGCTCCCCGGGGTGCCTGCCCTGAAGAAGAGCCCTGGGGGCAAGTGCCCGCGCCTGGGCACGAGCCGCGCAGACATCACCAGCCCTCACGGCCGCTGCACCGCTGCTCCCTTGAGAGGCCGCGCTGGCGGGCTGTGTCCCCTCCTACTGCCCGCGTTGCCACTATGGACGCGCCCATTCTGCTCAAGGGGGCCATCCAGCGTGGACCTGGGCCCTGAGCGGTGGCCTGCAGGGCCCCTTGGCATGGAGACACAGGTGCTGCCTGTGTGCCAGGGCCGCCTTGGCACAGGAGGGCTTCTGTCTGGGCAGGTGCCAGCCTCCGGGGCAGACCCTGCCTCATGCAGTGTCTCTTTCCACACCAGGGGCCGGCCAGGCCCTGGCACTGGACATGTGCCCCTTCAGGTCAGGAGAGCGGCTGCTGGGGCCGCAGCCCTGAGGCCTCTCCCAAGTCTGAACACCGCTCCCTGCTTCTCCCACCCCCCAAGATCTCAGGCTGCTCTGAGTGTGCCCTGCTAAGCACAGAGCTGGCTCTGGGGAGCGGGGCTAGGTGGCTCCCACCCAGTCTTCCCAGCCCAGGCCCGAGAGAAGAGGGACCCGCCTCGAGTCACACAGAAAACAGTGGGAGCCCCAAAGCAGGATGGTCCCTGCTGTCACTAGACGGCGGGTCCTTGTTCCCCGGCTGCAGCCAGGGAGGGCAGGAGGGCAGGAGGGGCCCCTGGACCTCTGGGCCCTGCTGCCTGACTGCAGAACAAAGCAGACACACGCAGAGGCTTCCAAGGTGTATTTCGGGTCTCCAGGGCTTCCTCGGGACAAGCAACAGGGCAAAGCAACACTCGGAGGCCCGGCGGCTTTGAAAAGGAGCGCCCCGTTGGCTCCCGGTGGGGGAGGCCTGGCCGGGGTCCTCGGGGCTGGCCGCGCCGCTGCTGGGGGCCTCTGGATGTGGGGGTGCGGGGACGTGGTCCCCCAGCCGTCCCGGCGCGGTGGGTGGGCTCAGGCCGGCTGCAGGGGCGCGGCGGCGGCGCAGCCCACCTTGTTGCTGAAGAGGCGCGAGAGGCTGCGCTTGGGGGCGGCGGGGCGCGGCGGCGGGGCCCCGGGGAGCCCGCGCACGTCCCAGAGGCGCAGGGCTCCGTCGTGCGAGGCGGTGTAGAGCACCTGGCCGTGCACCTGCGGGCGGCGGGCGCGCGCTGGAGGGGGCGCCCCGCGACCCCCCACCCCGCGGGCACCGGGCCCGAGGCGCTCGCGCGCGCGCCCCGGCGGGGCCGGGCCCCCCCCCGGCCTTCCTCCCCTCAGGCCGGCCCCGAGGTCGCCCGGCCGCGCGCGGCGCCTACCTGGAGGCAGTTGATGACGAAGGCGTGTCCGCGGAACACCCGCCGCAGCGCTCCCGACCGCGCGTCGAAGGCGCGCGCGCAGGCGTCCCCGCTGCCGGTGAACACTGCGGACACACGCCGCGCTGACCCGGGCCCGGCCCCGCGCCCCGCTCCGGACCCGCCCCAGCGCCGGGCGCCGCGGCCCCTCGCCGGCCTCCTCGGGGGGCCGCCGGGTGTCCCCCACTTGCCGGGAGCTGGCGAGCCCCAGCCCCTCAGCCACCCCGGGGCGCTGGTCTAGAGCGAGGCGCGGGCCGCCCGCGTCCGGCCTGGAGGAGCCGCGGCAGGTGAGGGCGGGGCCCGCGGGCTGCTGCTCCAGGTGCCGCTCAGGGAGGTAACAGCCGCCACCTGCGCCCGCCCGCCCGCCCCGCGCCCGTCCCCCGCCGCTCGCTCGCTGCGCCGCCTCCTCAGCCTCGGGCCGCCGCGCTGCTCCGCTGTCCCGCACGTCCCTCGAGGCCGGTTCTCCGCGTCCAGCCGGCGCGGCGCGGGCCTCGGCTCCCCCCGGAGGGCGTGGCCCGCCCTTCCCTGGCTGGACAGTGACATGGGGGGACACACCCCATCTCCGCGAGCCCCCTTCGGTGGGCTCTGAGGCTGCTTCCCAAAGGAGCGCCCCGTTCTTACCGGCTTAGCCAGGGCCCCCCAGCAGCCAACCCTGACTAGGGACTGGGAACTAACAATTGCTTGGGGAGGGCCCCCCAGGAAGTGGGGCAGAAGTAGGGGTGCCCCAACGGCTGTATCAGTCAGCAGATGACGGCTGGGGCCTCTGGGAGTAGGTGTGCCGCACATCTCAGGGACCCCACCTTGGGCCAGGACACCCCGTGACTCCGTGACTCGGCCACCAACTCCCCCCTCGTGGGCGGCAAGTGCTGGGGCAGAAACTCCCACCCAGCAGCCTGAGCAGAGCCACGGTGTAGGGTAAAGAAAATGTCAGGCTTTTCTGCCCTCCCGCCATCAGGATGGATGAGGGATCCCTGCCGTCCTGAGTAATGCCTGATGGCGGCCCCTGGAGTGGGGTGTGGGCCTAGGGAGATGAGATTCACCTGGGCTGAGACTGGGCTCTTAAGGGCGGCGTCACGGGGACGCCAGGAGCAGCAGTAGAAGCCGAAGCCGAAAGAAGAAGCTGAGAAAGAAGCCGAAGAGAAGCAAAGCAGTAGAAGCAGAGAACTCCAGAGAGCCCAGAGAGAGTGAGGACTTGCTGGGGGCTGGGGGCCTGCCAGCCTCCCGGCCCCCCAGCCAGCACCCCTGCCTGCCATATGCCTGGTGAACCCAATAAAAAACCTGCAAAACCACTGAGGACTCTGACTCCTCCTTTACCCGGTCTGCATGGGATCAGAGAACCTGCCCTGTGTCCTGTCTTGCCTTTACACACGGCAAGCACCCCAGGGCACCCTGGCCTCAGGGTGTGTTCCCTAGGCCGGTTCCTGCCTCACCTGCCCACCCAGCCTTTCTGCAGAAGCTGCGGGCAACTGTGGCCCTGGGAATTTCACTTCCGGCCGCCTCCTTTCTGTGTCCCCTCCCCCAGCAGACACGGCCCAGAGACTCCAGTGGGGTTGCTGGGTGCCCCCCGGTGGGAAGGGGGTCAGTAACACTGACGAACCTGGAGCCTCGGGCCAGGCCAGGCCAGCAGGGAGGGCCTGGAGCCGCGGGTGGGTCTGGTGCAGCTGCTCAGTGGGGAGGAGCCTCGAGGCGACACCCCTCTTTGTAAGTGAGAGGTTCCCCCCTTGGGAGCAGAGTCATGCTCACACTTACAGGCTTGGGCACAGGAAGAAGGAAAAAATAAATTTCCCTGTCAGACACCCGACTCCCGAGGGCCTCTGGCTCTATTTGCAGAGTGCGGGTCCACGCCACCGCACACCTGGGCCGGGAAGCAACTCCACGCCCCCTCGACCGTCCCTCCCGCCCCCTCCCCCAGCGCTGCGGGAGGCCTGTGGGAAAGGGTTGGGGAAAGACTTGGGGAACCTGGGGCCCTCGACCCCGTGGGTATAGTAGCGTCTACCTTCTGGGTGTGTGCGGGGCATAAACCTGTGGCCGGCCAGTCGGGCAGAGCCGCAAGGCCAGATGCGCGGCAATTTAGGCCTGTGGACAGGGACTGCTCCTCCCCAAGAGACTGTTCTGCTCTTTCTTTCCCAAACAGCTTGGACTAATCCAGCGGGGCCCCGCTGAGGGCCCCGTCCTTCAGGCTCTTGCAGGCGGAATGGCCTAAGAGGGCCCCACGGAAGTCTGTGTGGGGTTTCTGGGGAAAGACCTTTCAGTGGGTCTGCTCAGCCAGGAAATGCCTCCTCTGCCCCTCCCTACTCTTCTCCTGCCTGCCTGGGACACACAGCGATGGCCGGCGCAGCAGCAGCCATGTTGCCCTCAGAGGCCCCTGTAAGGAGGTGCTATGAGCTGGGGATGGTGAAGCCAGATGGCAGAGGAAGGTGGGTGCAGACGACTGTGTGGAGTCATCGCTCCAGCCCAGACTGTCGCCCTCTGAAATTCTTCTACCTGAGAGAAAAATGAACCACTCTCTCACTTCCACCACGGTTGCCTGGTGCCAAACCCACGTGGTCCTCAAGAGCGGCTGGAGTGACGGGTGTCACTGCCTCAGTTTGAGAACCAGACTGTGTCCTTGAGATGTGCCCTCGACCCTAGGACTTCTGCACATTCAGGGTGAAGGTGCAGGGAGCCCCCCTCACTTGGGCCTTCTTTGTGAATAATGTTGGAGGCTAGGGAGGAACCTGCTGCGCAGAGGGCAGAGGAGCAGGAGGCCCTAAGCAGGGTGGCCTGGGGGGAGCAGGCGGGGTGCAGGGTTGCGCCGCCGGAGGCCGGTGGCTGGCAGGGTGGGCAGGGCTGGGCAGGTGACTTACAAGTGCCTGCATGGTACTTGAGGGCGCTCACGCCGTGTCTGTGGGTGGAGAAGGTGCGCAGGGGCTCCCCGGTGTCCGCCAGCCAGCACTTGACAGTCCTGTCGGCGCTGCCCGAGTACACGTGCCCATTCACGAGCTGGGGGGGGGAGGGGCGTCGGCAGCGGCCGGGGTGCAGCGGCAGAAATGCCCCGTGCAGCCCGCCCACTGCCTGCTGTGGCCAAGGCCCCTCCGCCCCCGCCCCGGCTGGTGTGGGGTCAGACAGGCCACCTGGCGGGCAGCGCTTCAGATCTTGCCGCTCTGTCCAGGGTCCAGGTCCCGGACCCGGCGCTTCCACCACCTGGCCCGGAGGGAGGGTCCTGCCAGCGCCGTCCTCACGGGGGCGACACCCGGTTGCACAGAGGAAGCCCACGAGGCTCCCTGGCCCTATGGGTGTCCCCCGAGGCGCCCCCAGAGTCCAGCTGGGGGGGATCAGCTGCAGCACCTGCAACCCCACCGGCCTCGCCCTCGGCCGCCCCACCTGAGCAGAGGCAGCAGGCGTGACTCCCGCACGGGCCTTCTGTTTGCAGAAGGACGTTGAAGGTCTAGAGAAGCCTGACCAGCTGGGGCGAGGGTCCGGGTGGACCTCTGCTAGGTGGAAGATGGGCACGCAGGGGTGCCGGGCGGGGAGCAGGAGGACCCCACTTCTTGGCCCCAGGTGGCTGGAGCGGAGCCCACACCCGTCTGGGTCGCAGGTCAGGAAGGGGCCTGGGAGATGAGGAAGCTGAGGGAGGCCTCTCGCGGCCTGGGGCAGGGGCTCCCCCAAGGACACCCCACGCACGGCCCCCGCTGGCAGCTCCGGGAGAGATGGGCTGGGCTGGTGGGGCTGGTGAGCTCCCCTCAACCACTCTGCACCCAGGGCAAAGCAACCCCCTTTCTTCGCATTGCCCCCGTCGGCCTCACTGCACACAGGGTCGCCAGCTCCTCGCACATCCCCACCAAGCACAGGTCTGCTTCCCGGGCACCCGCTGGGGTCTAGGGGCCCTGTGGGACTCACTCTGTCCCCCGGAGCCTCTCTGACTAGCAACACTTGTGGGGTCTTGCTCCTCGTGGCAAACTGACTCCCTGCTCACCTCTGGGGCCCCCCTCTGTCTGTGGCCAGGCTTCCTGCACCCCAAATCCTGCTGGCCTGAACCCTGCAGATGACGTTGGGCGGGTGTCCCCTGGTGGAGGAAACTGGGGCTGCAACAGGTCCCCCCCTCAGCCAGCACCCCGGTCCGCGAGGTGTCTGCTCAGCTGTTTGCTGCTTGGAAGAGCAAGACAGAGGCCTGGCCGGGCCCACGGCGGTGCCAGGCTGCGGCCGTGGGCCCTTGAGCGTGTGTGAGCCGTGAGTGTGCGTGCACGTGGGGTGTCCACGGCGTAAGCAGCAGGGGGGTGGCATGTTCCTCAGGAAGAAGCTGGGACGTGGAGGGGCGACCGGGGGACGCGTGGGGAGGCGGCCGGGAGGGGCCTCGGGGGCCGGCCCTGCTGACGGTGACCGCGGCCCGGCCCGGGGCGGCACGGCAGACAGGCCTCACCTCCAGGCAGAGGACGGAGCCCTGGTGCTCCCGGAACACCCGCAGCTGCTCCCCGCGCAGGATGTCCCAGGCGCGCACGGTGGCGTCGGTGCCCCCGGTGAAGGCCGTGTGGCCGGGCGCGTCCAGCACCAGGCAGAGCACGGCCCCGAGTGGCCCCGCAGCGTCTGGTGGCAGCAGCCGCTGGCCACCTGCCACACCTTGGCCGTGCCGTCCGTGCTGCCGGTCACCAGGAGTCCCCCGGCCGCAGCCGCCTCCGGGCCGGGCGCTCCGGGCAGGCCCCAGGGCTCGGAGTAGGCCAGGGTCAGCACGCAGTTGCGGTGGCCCCGGAACTCCCGGGACGCCTGCCCCTTGTCCACGCTCCAGGCCCGAGCCGTCCGGTCATAGGAGCTGCTGAAGAGCTGGTTGTTGGCGACCAGGATCCTGCGGCGGAGGGGGGTCGGGGTCAGGCGGCACGGCGCCGAGTCTAAGTCTTCAAGGTGATGGGGGCTAAGTGACCCCAGAGAGCAAACTGGAGACACCAACCTGGGAAATCACGGGGCTGGGGAATCCCTGGACCCCCGCCCTGGTCGGGGGGCATCCCCAGGGCCGGGAGAGGCCTCTGGGCTCCCCCACCCACAGCTCGCCTGCCCTGCCTGGTCACCTGCCTGGTCAGAGAGCAGCTGCAGCCGGAAGAGCAACTCCTTCCCTCCTGCCAGCTGGCTGCACCCCCCTTCCAAGCCCAGCTCTAAGTGTCCCTTCTCCAGGACGCCCCCAGAACGTCCCGACACCCTCTGTGCCCGCCTGAACCGTCCCCTCGTCCATCCCTCCCAACGTGTTGGGTCCCCCCCCCGCCCCAAACAGGGGGCTGCTCCCCATAACAGTTCTAGGGCTGGGGGAGGGAAAAGTGGGGGTGTACGCAGCATGGAGAGGAGCAGCAGGGACACCCACTCTCGGCTCACCCAGAGCAGGAAAGTTTCTAGGGGACCCAGGACTTGTGGTCTTAGAAACAGGGAAGTCCTGGCAAAGTGGGACCCGCAGCTGACCCCAGGGGGCTGGGCAGACTCGGGAGCCTGGGGGCCTCCCTGGAGAAGCAGGGGAGAGGTGGGGTGCCCCGGGCCTCTGGGCTCCCAAGGCGGGGCCTGCGGGTTCACAGCCACCGCCCAGCTGAGAGTTTCAGTCCACAAATGAGGGTGAGCTGCACCCCAGGACCAGCTTGTCCCACTTGCCCACCCCTTGCCTCAGCCCCTCTGCCCCCAAAAGAGACTCCCCTGGACAGTTTTCCTCAATCGCCAGTTTCTTTCTGGAAAGAGCTGGGGAGGCGGCTGCTCCAGCCTCTGCCGCTTGCATGGCCTGACCCCGGGTCTCAGGCCGCCCCGGCTGCTGGAAGGCGGGGGCTGCGCCTGAGCTCCACAGGGCCCCTCCAGACCGCCGTCTCCCCCTGCTTGGGATCCACCGAACTCTCTCTACCCCAGATGGCCCTGGAGCCGGCCCTGCTGGGCCCCCCCACGGCTCGCCTGCCTGCCAACCACCGAGCAGACGCGTGAGGCCAGCGTGAGGCCAGCGTTGTGCCTGGTGAGGGTGGGCAGCACCCGAACCGGGCCCCGAGCAGTGCACCCCGGGCAGCGCCCTCCGGTCAGCCAGGCGGCCTTGGGGCTGGGCAGGCCTCCTCGAGCCTCACCCCACTAGGGTCCGGGACACCACAAGTTACATAAATAGCATCAAATTGATCAGATCAGCAAAGGAATTTCCATGCTCAGCTCAGGCCCAAATTCAATAAGGGAAGGAAAAATTCAAACCTCCCCAAGAAGGGGGTGGGGGAGATTTCCAACAGCAACATGCAAAGGAGACCTTTAAAAACACCCCACTCCCTCTCCAGAACACCCCCGTGCTGCGCCCCGCCCCCCAGCCCTGGCCACCCTCGGGGACCAGTTCGGCCGTTTCCTCGGAGATGCGCCCATCCGCAGGCGACCCCGCGGGGCCTCCAGCACAATTCACTGTGCTGCCCCCATCGGACCCCACCTCGCCCTGGGCAGCTAGAACCTGCCCCCCGGGGACAGTCTGTCCGGGGCTGTCCACCGCTATCGCCCGAGGACTCCTGACTGCAGCCACGGCCTGCAGCTCCGCCCCGGGCCCGCCAGCCGCCTCGGGCGAGGCCTGTCCCCACCGCGGGGCCGCCAGCCACGCTGACCTGTTCACTATGGACGTGTGTCCTCGGAACACCTGCAGGCACTGCCCGGTCAGCACGTCCCACTTGCGGATGGTGCGGTCGGCGCTGCAGGTGAAGGCGGCCTCGTCCTCCAGCTGGCAGAAGGTCACGTAGCTCTCGTGTCCTGCAGACGAGGGGCCCATGAGCCGCGGGCGACACTCTTCCGGGAGGCTCCAGGCAGGCAGGGAGGGAGGAGGGTGGGGGTCTGAGACCAGACAGGACGGGACGCCCCTTTTCACATGACAACTTAAGTCTGGGAGCCTCTAGGGGTGCTGGGGCTGTTCAGGAGACATCCTGCCGCTGAGCACGCTGTCTCCCTCCTTGCTCTTCCACTCTCTTCCCGACTCTTACTTCCCTCCCATGCCCGGCTTTGAGCGCCTGTAGTCTTCAAACTTCTCAGCTGTTTGTATTCACTCAGTCATTCAACAAACCCAAGATGGAGGCAGGCGGCGCAGAGGCCGGGGGCATGGCCTAGGCTAGCTCCCGCCTGGGGACAGGCACCCCACCTCTCCGTGCCTCAGTTTCTTCGCCTCTGGGGTGGGGAGCACAGCAACACCTATCTCTTGGGGTCACTGCATGGACTCCTGAGCCGGGGCCAGTGCCCCCTGGCCTGTCTGGGGAGAGACGCTGGGAGGGACACCAGGCCCTCTTCCCGGGCCCTGACATGTTTGGGAAGAGACACGTTTGCAGCTGTCACGACGTCAAGGGGTGGGGAGATGGTCCTGGACATCCTGGGCCCTCGGCGCAGTCACAGGCGCCTTCCTGAGAAAGCGGCAGCTGTGGGGATGCAGAGAGGCTCCGCGAAGACTGAGCCATTTGCAGCTGCTGGTTCTGGGGCCCAGAGTGACGTGGACGCCGGTTCAGGAGCGCAGCAACCCCCAGACCCTGGGAGAGGAAGGGGACTCCCGCCGCCGGGTTTCGGGGGCAGCTCGGCCCACACCCGACACTCACATGGGACTTCCGGCCCCTGCGTTGCGCAGGGAGAGGCTGTCCCACGTTGCCCGGCGCGTCACATGCCACGGCCAGGGCCCCGCTAAGGCACAGCCCCCTGCCCCGAGGGCCCCGGGGGGCCTGTTGGGGGAACACTCTGGAGAGGATACACCTGGGGCACATGCCAGGTAGGAATCCCTGAATTTGGGGCCAGAATTTAGGGGTTCAGCACAAATGGCGGATGAGGCTGAGCACAGTCTAGCGTTGGGGAGGGTCTCGGCCAAGCACACCTGCCGCCCGTGTTGGCGTGTCCAGCGGCGAGGGCAGTGTTGTCCAGGGGCCCTCACGTTCCTGGTCAGGGGAGAGGCTTCCACCTCGGACAACTTCCGACAACAGACCGGAGCCGAGTGTACTTGAGGGGAACCGGGGACCAGAGTCCGCGGGTGTCAGGCCTCAGGGCAGTCACACCCTCCGGTGTGTCGCGGCGGCCGCACTCCTGGACCCGCGCGTGTGGGGCACATCCATCATGGGAAGGATTTTGGTGGAATTTTAATATTTCACCTACATGTCGGGTCAGGTAGATTGGGTTGGGGGATGATTAGAAGCTTCTGGTGGTTTCAAGCTGATCCACGCCTCTTTTTGGTTTTGCCCCAGATTTTAGTTCCTTTTGCAAGAACCCAATTTTCTGGGTTCTAAGAAACATTGTTTTTTAAGCAAGAAAGAAAGACATGTTTTCCCGGCTCCTTGGACAGCACATGCCAGGCCTCCCAGGCCTTCCCTAAAATACATGTCAATTTAAAAACTGAGGGCGTGGGCCTCCCCGGTGGCGCAGCGGTTGAGCGCTGGGCTGCGAAGCTGCCCGCGGCCTCTGCAGCGCCGGTTCGATCCTCGGCTGCTCCCCGGCCACCGGAGGAGGGTCCCACATGGCGCGCAGACCTCTCCTGCCGCCCGCTGCTCCCCTCAGCAGTGTCCTTCGGTCCTTCTGCCTGCTCTGCTCCCCGCTCTGGCTCTGGTGAGTTCTCTCACCCTCCCGCGCTTCTGACTGTACCCAGTGCTTGTATAAATAAATAAATAAATCTTAAAAAAAAAAAATAAAAACTGAGGGCGAAATGTGTTTGGCAAAACGTGGCCGAGCTCTCACCAGCCCCAGTGTTTATGAAACCTCTCGCGATGTCAAGAGGCCTTCCTGGAGGCCAGCTCGTGCTGAGGACCAAGAAGGGGCGGCCTTGCTCCATGGAGGGGGCGCTGGGCCGGGCCGGGGTCCCCAGGTCTGAGATGCGGGGCCTGTCCCTCAGCCCGGAGCAGCTCCCAGGCTCTCATCCCTGTCCCGGCTGCTTCTGTCATGTCAACGGCGTTCCGGCAGCTGGGAGCTAAGTGCCAAGTGTGTGTGGTAAGTTAAGCCAAGAAAAGCATGGAGAGCCCTGGGGGGCTCAGTAACCCCAACACCCCTGCTCAGCGAGGCGGGGGCCCGCAAGCAGGGAGGCCCAGACCCCGAGCGGAAGGGGGCTGCTTTCGTGACATGTGAAAATTTAAAAGGGACACACACTCACTGCCCGCGGGCCCGGGAAAGTGTACGGGCGTGAGCGAGGGAGAGAAGCCGCTCTCTCGAAGGGGGCTGTTGGGAATCAAAGAACCTCAGCTCCGACACTCTGCCAGGAGGACCCTCTACCCTCAGGGGCCCGGCTGGAGCTGGCCCAGAAGCCCTGCGGCCAGCAGGCTCTCGGTGGACAAGCTCCCTCCTCTGGGCCCCTCCTTCTGCAAACACCAGCCGAGAGCCCTCTGGCCACAGGGTCCCTGCCCTGAGGCACGGTCTGCACCCCAGGCCTGTGGGTCGCCCCAGGAGCAGGGCCCGCCCGTGAATGCGGAGGCGGGGTAGAGGCTCCAGCCACTCGAGGGCCCACGGCGCCTTGCTGAGAGCTGCTGGAATTGTGCAGAATAAGCAAAAAAGCCAAACTAAAAATAAATATTTTCAAAGGGATGAAGAACGCAGATAAGGTGCAGCGCTTGCTTTCAAAAGGGCACATCGGGCCCGGGTGCCGGCAAGGCCTCTGCTTCCCGCCTCCCGCCCGCACACCCTGGGACTCGCTGGAGGCGCCCTCCACGCCCAGGTGGAGTAGCTGGGTGCTGGCGTGGGGCACTGGTGGGGGGCTGGGGCGCCAGCCGAGCTGGGCTGGCTCCTCACTCCTCATCCTGCTGCTGTTGGTGAGTCTTCCAGCTCCCCCCGCCCCCCAGCAGCAGTCCCTCCTCCTTCCCGGCCTGGTCTCAGCCATCCCGCACCCCCCATCGCTGTAGGGACCCCTCCGTGAGCGCCCTGGTGCCCCCACTTCTCACAGCCCCCAAGCAGCCAGAGCGCCCCCTGAAGAGACTGGACCAAGAAGAGGTGGCCGGTCCACGCGCAGGGCCCTCTGCAGCCAGAGGGAAGAGGACACTGCGCTCAGAGCAGCCGAGGGGCTGGGGGCCGCCCAGGGTGGCCAGAAGGACCAGGTCAACCCCAGAGGTTCCGGGGGCAGCAGCGCAGGGAAACAGAGCAGGTGAGTGGACAAAGCCAGATGCTCGCGGCCTGGCGGGCTCTGGAGCCCACGAGGGCGGCGGGCGGGCGGGATGGGGGCGGGAGACCAGCAGGAGCGAGAGCAAGGGAGGCAGGACAGTCAGGCGCTCGAGGGTGCGCAGGGCGCCGTTTTAAACGCAGTTACATCCCCACGCAGGTCGCAGAGGGACGAGGGCAGAGAAGGCCTGCAGGGAGGGCGGGAGGCTGGGACTCCCCCGGAGGTGGGTCCGCAGAACCACTCAGACAACCCCGACGGGGCCGGGGCGGCAGGAGCCCTCAGGCAGCGCCCCGAGTCCTTGCCTCCCGGAGCCCTCCTGCAGCCGGCCCAGGCCACAGCGCCGGGGTCCTCGCCCCAACCTCTGGCCACGCTTTGCCAGGCCCCTTATTAAAAACTCTCCAGTTACTCTTCTGGGGCCCTTCTGTTTCCTGCCAGGGCCCAGCCTGAGAGAGGCGCCCTGGGGTGTGTCCTCAGACCACGGGGGACGGTGCCCAGTCCAGAGCAGGGCAGAGAGTCTGACACGGGCCAGCAGGACTGGGGCCGAGTCCCCAGGACAGGCGGAAGCTCTTGTCCCCCGGAGCCGGGCCTGCCTGCTGGCCCCGCTTCTCTCCCCACGACCTCGGTCATGCTGCTCTGTCCGACCTCTGCAGCCCACACCCGAGGGAAGCCCGGCACCCCACACGGGGCCCTCCAGACAGCTGAGGACGAGCTCCCAGCGTGGGCCCCCGCAGACTCAGCAAACCGCACTCTGACGGCATTCTTCCTCGACCAGCACAGTCGATAACGGCTTGTTTATGTCTGAGAGCCTTCCCTGCGCTCCCACAAGCCCTTTGCAAAACAAGCACGAGATGACTCAGCAATCTGACTTTGGGGCTGTGCCCAAAGGGGCTAAAAGCAGGGCCCACGGAAACCATGCACCCCGTGTTCACAGCGGCGATATCCCCGTCACCAGAAGTGGCGGCGACCCCCGAAGTCCACTGACAGATGCAAGACAAAACAGACCCTCCACCGTGGAGTAGTACTCAGCCTCGAAAAAGGAGAGAATCCTGGCAGTTGCTGCAACAGGATGAACCTGATACTCGGTGAACTAAGCCGGGCACAAAAGGACACGAATGGCGAGATCACTCACGCCAGGGCCCTGGAGTTGCGGGTCAGAGAGACAGACACAGGATGATGGGGGGGGGTGCGCCAGGGCTGGGGCGGGAGAATGTCAGTGTTGAACGGGGACGGGTTTAGTTTTGGAAGACGACGAGGACGTTCTGGAGAGGAGGGTGGTGATGGCCTCACGTGGATGGACTTGGCGCCACAGAACGGGGCTTTTGGGAGCCATCAGGACGGCAGGACGGAGGCCCTTTCTGTTTTTTTTAAATTACAATGAGAAATGGTCTCGGTTCCAGGCCCACGGGCCAACAGGTGGGCCCCATCTACCCAGCTCACCTTGTCCCGCTTACCTGAAACTCAAGGCGCAGAGCCCCACAGCTGAGCATCTCCCACCCCATCTCAACCCCCTCGTGGGACAAGAGCTGGACCTCGTGGACCCCACCCCAGCGCCCCACGCTATCACCGGGCGAGGGAGTGATGTGGGGCCGGAGGGCGGCTGGCTGGCCCTCTCGTGGCTCCGTTTCCAGGGCGGGCAATAAAAGATGGTGGGGGGCAAAAGAGGCAGCGCTTTGGAGTTGGCGAGGCCCCAACACGGTGCTCTCAACCCAGGGCTTTCGATAAAGGCAGGGGCTGTTCACCAGCTGGCTTCACCCCTCAGGGAGGCTCTGTTAGTATCCTCGGCACCCCCGATTCACAGATCAGGGCACGGAGCACCGCACTGAGGACACGGGATTCCAGCCGAGCGGGAGGTGGGGTGCCACGGAGCCAGCCCCTCCTGCCCCGCGGGGCTGGGCCCCAGCCAGAGGGAGGGAGGGAGGCTGCCTGGAATCAAGCCCAATACACCCAGTTGTCAGCAGCCGGGCGGGGGCTTGTGGAACAGCCCCCCCACCCCAGGAACAGCCCCGGGCAAGAGCCGCCTCGTGGGAAAAGCTGCTGCTCACTGACCACGTGTCCCCGATACGATACACAGGTCCCCAAAGGATGAAAGAGAAAAGGGGACGGGGGGGGATGGGGGGGGTTTCCCAGCCACTCTCCCCTTTGCAGCCCGCTTGGCCGTCCAGCCTTCCTCGTGGAGGGCTCACCTGCGCCCCTCAGGCAGCTCACCTGGTGCTGCTCCTGGCCCTGGCGGGGGGAGGGGCCTGGGCTACTGTCCAGGGGCTTCTGACCAGCCCCTGAGCCCCCACTCTCTGGTTCAAACTGCCCTGAAGCCTGAGGAGTCCCAGCGAAGCCCCTGGCCTCCCGCCAAGAGGGAAACCCGGGCGGGCGGGGTCGTTCCCTGCTGCTCTACCACCCAGGCCGGACCCCACAGGCTCGTCGGAGCCTCTGTGGGCCCAGAGCCCTCCAAGGACCTCGCACTCACCCCCGCCCAGCGGCACCCACGAGAGGCTCGCGGAGGGCCTGGACTTGGTGTCAGGGGACTGCGGGCTCTGGCTGCGTGGCCAGTGTGTGGTCTTGGGTGCCAGCAGGCAGGAGTCACACCGTGGAGAGAAGCCCCCCTGCTGACTGCACTACCCTGGGGACACCAGCACCTGTCTCCAGGGGCATCTCAATGCCTCAAGTGCGGTATTGGGGAGTAACCGACACACCCCCATTTGCACTATAAACCTGTCGGCCTCTCCTGCTCACGGGTGAGTCAGTGACACAGGACACGGAGGGTGTGCAGAAAATACTGGGGCCCGAGCACACGCAGAGACATTTATTAATATTGCGCTGGATATAATGGGCCTCCCCGGTGGCGCAGCGGTTGAGCGCTGGGCTGCGAAGCTGCCCGCAGCCTCTGCAGCGCTGGTTCGATCCCCGGCTGCTCCCCCACCACCAGGCAAGGGTCCCTCAAGGGGCGCAGACTTCTCCAACCGCCCGCTGCTCCCCTCAGCAGTGTACTTCGTCGGTCTGCCTGTTCTGCTCCCAGCTCTGCCTCTGGTGAATTCTCTCACCCTCCCGCGCTTCTGACTGTACCCAGTGCTTGTACAAATAAATAAATCTAAAAAAAAAAAAATATTGCGCTGTATTAAGCCGTTCTATGGGGGGAGACTTTGCTCTTCCGGGGGCCACACCCAGCACGGCTCTCCGGCAAGTTAAGCCTATCAGAACCACGTCAGAGTAAGGAAAGGAGGCCACCTTTGTGCCCTGTGTCCTGGAGAATTCCTCAAGTGCCTACACTTAAAGGAGAGCCTGGCAATCAGGCAGAAACGGCTGTGGGTTTTCAGAGTCCTGCTGCGGAGGGCTGGCCCTCAACCTGGCCACCCTCTGGTCAGGCTTGGCTGGCTGGCAAGGAGTTAGCGGCCAGAGGGGACAACGGCTGTGAGGGCCGCCAGGGGGTGTGAAAGGAGGGCCCAGTGGCTGGACACAGAGCTGTGGGGCTGGAGGGCAGGAGGGTGGGCCCTGGAGACTCCAGGGATGCAAGGGAGGGGGTAGTGAGGGGGAACCCCCCAGGCCAGAACCGCCCCGTAAGTTCTGGCGCTTCAGTGGGGAGGAAGCCTACCAACCGGCCGCCCCTAGTGGGGCAGCTGAGCCTCAGGCCCACCTAAAAGAGTGTTCGAAATACCGACTCTAGTGTCCTGGCCGCAAGGTGCCTGAACCTGGCACCTGAAGGGTCCCCCCGCCCGGGGTGAAAGGCCCGTGTTCGGGCGGCCACGCAAGCAGAACATAAACTTTAGATCTCGAGCGCGGTCGCTGTGTGTCACTTTGGGAGGGTGGAGGAGGGTGCGTGTCCATGTGTGGCCAACTCGCCCTCGTCCACACCCCCACGGGAATCACCGGCGGCCCAAAAGCCGTCCCTGGGGGTCTTCGAAGGTGCCGCTGTAACTGCTTTTATGTAAAAGCAAATGGAAGCGGATCTGCAGTCCCTGCACCTCCGGGGGCTGCAAGGCCCGGAGACCACCTAGGATTTGCTGACTGTGGAGGAAACCCAGGCCTGACGCTAACCCCGAGGCCTCACACCCCATCAGGCCTGCGCTGGGGAGGGGCCTCCTGGGTGCGGGGCCCAGGTGAGCACCACCACCCCAGCTCCACTGCCCTAGAAAGCACTGCTCGGGCCTCGCCTGCCTGTGTCCTGCAGGGCTCGTCAAGCTTCTGAGCCGGCAAGATTGCAAGTGACCCGAGGGCGCCCGAGAGCCAGGGGAGGCCCGTGGGGAAGGGATTCAGGTTCCCACCCACTCCCCTGGGCCTTGAGGCTCCCGTGCCTCCGTTTCCCTGTCTGCGCCGATGGGATGAGGGATGGCAGGAGAGTGAGGACTGCACAGTCCGGTGCTCGGCACAGGGGCGCGCGGCCAGGCCGGGTTAACCGACCCCGGGAGAGGAACGTGCGGCGCGGCCAAGGGTCTGGCCAGGGAGCGCCCGGCTCAGCCACCTGCCGCGCCTCCCTCTGCCGTTACGGCCGCGAGGGCCGGGACTTCACGGCGAGGCGGAGGAGCGGTCTTCGGGCCGGCGGGCGCGCTCTGCCCACGGCCCCCCTCGGCGCCCCCACCCCGCGCGACGGCGCCGGGCTCGGGGCCGCGGGGGGCGGGCGCGCGGGAGGCGGGGGGGCGGGCGCGCGGCGGGGGTACCTTGCAGGAGGGCGCAGCACTGGCCGTCCGCGGTGCTCCAGAGCCGGGCCGTGCCGTCCTCGCTGCCCGTCAGCAGGCGCTGCCCGTCGGGGCTCAGGCTGAGCCAGTTGATGCCCCCGCGGTGCTCGGCGCAGACCCTCAGGGCCGACCCGCCGCCCCCCATGCTGCAGGCGGGCGCGGGGCGAGGAGGGGCCGCGCCCCGCTAGCGGGGGGCGCCCCGGCATCGGCGCGGCGGCTCCCGGCGGCTCCGCCCCGCGGCCATCCCGGTCCCCGACGCGCTCCTGCCGGGCAGCGGGCGCGCGTGAGGCGGGGGACCGGCTCCCGCTGCCCCGGCCGCGCGGCCCTCCGGGGACCCCGGCCCCCCGAGGCGGCAACCCCAGCCCCAGGGGCGCAGACCGCCTCGCTGCCCGCACCCCACCTGAGGAGGCACCGCTCTCCCGGCCCGGCCGGGCGGCAGGGGCGTCTCGGGCCGCGCTGGGAAGTCCGGGCCCCGCGCCGGGTTAGGGGGAACCCCGAAGCCCAGCGCCCCGGCCCGCTCGCCTGCCCCGCCGGTGCCGCGCGCTCCGGGCCGCCGCGCGGCGAACAATGCGGTCCAGCCTGGCTCCTCCTCGGAGACCACCCCCGCGTCCCCTCCCACTGGCCCGCGCCCCGGCCCCCCCCGCGCCCCGGCCCTCGGGGCCACCAGCCGCGCCCCGGCCCCAGCCCGCCCGGCCCTGCCCGCGGGCACCCGCCGGAGCCAAGGCCGGGCCGGGGCGCGGGCGGCTCGGAGGGGTCGGGCGGGCCCGCGCCCCCCGGGGACTCGCTCCGCGGCCGCCCCGCCAGGCGCGCGCCCCCGGCCCGCCAGAGGGGCCCCGCGGGCTCTGGGGGAGGAGCCCCCAGTCCGCCCTCCTGGGGAAACCACGTGCACCCCGAGTTCGAAAGAAACCCCGCCTGGCGAGGGGAGGGCCGGCTCCGCGGCCGCCGGGGGAGGGGGCGGGGTGCGAGCCGGCCGGAGGGGGCGGTGGAGCTTCCCAGAGAAGTCGGGGTCACCCCCTCCGGCCCCGGACTCCGGGGCGCCGGGTCCCGCCGCTGCAGGGCGGGCGTAGGATCCGCCCTCCCCGCCGGCAGAGGTCGGCCACCCACCCCCACCCCCCCACCCCAGGCGCGCGCCCCGGACGGCCCCGGGGTCTCCGCGGCTCCCCCGCCCGGGCAGGAAGCCCTCGGGAGCGGGGTCAGCTGGTTCCCATTAAAGCAGTTCCGGTGCCGACTTCGCGGGGGGTGGGGTGGGGCGACACCCTCCCTCGATCCCCCAGGTCCTAGAGGTAGCGGGGTTTCCAGAACCCTCCGTAGCTCCGGGTTTGGAAACCAGGCGGGCAAGTTAGCCGGGATGGAAGGGCGCGCGCGCGTGCACGGGGGGGCGCTTTGGCAGGCCAGACCGTCACCCCAGCCGGCCTGCTGGTGGCTCACTGTCCCGACTCCAAAGGAAAAGCCCCCAGTGGTCCTGCCGCGCCCTGGACACCCCAACCTGAGACACCCCTCCCCCCACTGTCCTGAGCCAGCAGGAGGCCGGAGGCCGGAGGAGGGGAGAGGGGGTGGACCCTGGAGCTGTCCGGCCCGCGGCAGGGAAGGTGAGCCCCTCCCTACCCGCCAGGGGGAGGCCGGTGGGCCTCGCGACACCTCCCCGAGCTGCGGGCCGAGTGGGAGTTCGTTCTACGACCTGCCAGCTCCAGGGGCCGGGTCACACCCGGGTGAGGCCTGCGGGGCTGCCCCCACCCGCCGGGAGTGGCTCCAGGGGGCCCCTCGCCTTGTCCTCCAGGTCCTAAAGGTAGCAGGATTTCCCGAGCCCTCCGTGGCTCTGGCTCTAGAAAGGAGTGGAGGCCTGGGAGGGTCCTGGGGAGCAGGGGCGGGGGCGCAGCTTGGGAAAGGAGGGGCCGGAAGAGTTCCCCTGGAGCAGAACCCGAGCGCACCAGCCTTCGGGGGCACCTGCCCTGGGAACTGGGAGGAGGGTGGTGAAGCCGTGGGGGAGGCCGCAGGCCTGAAGCAGCTGGTCTGCCCTGGTCCTGGGGAGGGCGGGGGGCTTTCCACGGGGTCACAGACTGGCCCAGGCAGCCCACTGCCAAATGGGCTTGGCTGACTGGGTCTTCACCTGTGCGCTTAAAAGGGACACACAAAAGGGAAATAAAGTGTTTATTTACAAAAAGGGGAAATGAATTCATGACTAAACGAGGGAGGAAGAGAGAGGGAGATAAACTGGTGACTGCGCCCTATCAGTTCTGCTGAGCGGGGACCCCAAGAGCACGCTGACAGCCAGCGAAAAACCAAGGGCCCCCAAGGCCCACAGACTGGTTACACCAACCCTGGCTGCTTAGCCCCACCCGCCCCTTCCCCGCACCCTCCCCTCCGTGGTGAGGACATCATGGGGTTTGCAGTCCCTCTGGTCTGGGGTGGGGTGGGGCCCATAAAACCTATTTGTGGGGCCTCCCTGGTGGCACAAAGGGTTAAGACGCAACCTATGAAGCTGTCCACAGCCACTGCAGCACGAGTTCCATCCCCGGACAGGGAGCTACCCACATGGCGCGGCAGACCCCTCCTGTCTCGCCCGCTGCTCCCCTCAGCAGTGTATTTCAGTCAGTCTGCCTGTTCTGCTCCCTGCTCTGTCTCTGGTGAATCCTCTCACCCCCTGCACCTCTGGCCTGTACCCCAGCTCTTGTATGCATAAATAAATCTTTAAAAAAAAACCTATTTGTGGAGTTTGTGCAGGACGTCCCCCCGTAACAGCATCAGTGAGCAAAGGGGGACCCCACCTGTGGAGCCTCCACAAAGGTCTCTCCTCTCTCGAATCCTTTATACGCTTAAGTTGCCATAAGGAGAGGTCCTGGCGAGGCGGGTGGGTTAACTCGTAAGAAGATGGGGGTTCTGGCACTTGTGGCTGGGGACCCTTTTGTTCCAGGGGGTGTTCACACCACAGGTCACACCACAGCCACGGAGCCGCTAAGGCCATCCAGACGGGCGGTGGGCCCTGGGCCTCCATCTGGGCAGTGGGAATGTTCTGCGGGCTCTGCAGGTGTTGATGCGAGAGGTACCCCCGGTGCCCCTGAGCCCTACGGGTGAGAAGGACACAGCGGTCAGCTCATCACGTGCGTCACCAGCACGAACAACACACGCTGTGATGGGCACAAGAAGGCCGGAGGACGCTCAGCGCTGCTGCTGCTAGGAATGTCTGCGGGACGCAGCAAGAGGTGAAGGGACGGGAGGGGAGCACGTGGCCACGCACCTCAGCGTCCCGTGCGTGCACTCCCCCGCACTCTCGGTGTGTCTGGGGTCACCAGAGAGTCCCCTGGTGTGGGAGCGGGCCGAGCCAGCTGAGAGGCACACTGGCCTCAGGTCTGCCCGCTGCCCCTCACCCCTCGTTCCCAGGGTAACATTTTCTAAATCTGCTCCAAGCGCTCACTGTCCATTCCAATCAGGGTCAAGATGAAAAAGAGAGCAAGCTTAGGAAAGCAAATGTCTCTCCCGTGCCAAGAAAATCTCCTTTGTACTGGCCGCGGCCTTCAGAAATCAGGCCCGGAGTCGCACATGCCTGGGGCTCTCCCAGGTCACCCCCTTCTGGGACTGGAATGTTGGGGCCTTTCCTGAGTGTCTGACCAGGGCTCTGTGAGAGAGACGTGGCCACTCTGTAGTGTGGTGCTGGCAAGCAGCCCGTCGCCCCGAGTTTTCCCTCATCACCTCGTCCTGGCGGCATCAGAGAATGATCAGCAGCTAACTGGACCAAGCAGGCCTTAAACTCCGGCTCTAACTTCTACTCTGGCTAAGATGGAGTCACAGGGGCTGGGCCTGCCCGAAACACCGGGTCACCCGAGATGCAGGAAACAACTGTTTCACGACACCGGACATCAGACAGGGAAGGACAATCACTCCTGACAAGCAGGGGAACTGAGGCCAGCCTGCTCCGGCCCAGCTGACTCCCCGAGTTGCAGGAGCAGCTGAGCGTCCAGAAGAAGAAAGTGGCCAGAGCTGGCGGGACAGAGGCCAGCGGGCAGGGTCCCTGGAGAGCCAAGGACGGCCCCTCTCGGGGAAACAGGCAGGATGGGGCGGGGGTTGGAGGGAGCCAGCTGAGCCTGCAGGGCTGAGAACAGCGCAGGCGAGGTTGGGAGGCGGTGATCACTGACTCGGTGTGGCCAAGGGTGAGACCGAAAGGCAGGAGGTGGCCAGGATTCCCAGCGGAACCTCTAGAGATGGAACTGTGGCCCCAGAATGCAGGTGGCCTGGTTGAAACAGCGCGAGCATTTACTTGGGGGTCATCAGGCCTGCCCTTCCCAGGCTGGAAGCACCTGCCGCCGCGTTGCTGGGCTGAGAGGGCCTGAGTGTGCAGGGCAGGCCCATTCCCAGGCAGGCCTGCTTTCCACATGAGGGCTCGTCGGTGCGTTCTGACGGTGGAGAGTTCCTCAAGTGGTGACTGGTCCCCTCTCGGCCCCGAGCGGCCTGTGATGACCAGCTTGGCTTCGACCCACTCCTGGACGTGGCTGTCTGAGCATGCGTGGACAGCCTCCATGGGCCTGGGGTTCCCGGGCCCCGTGGTCTGCTTCCCCCAGACGCAAACACCAAAGTTTCCTAATTCTTGATCAATGTCTGAAAGTGAACATCAGCAGCATGGAAGGAATCACAGCAGATTTGACGTTACAGAATAAGGTCTTGTAACCCTGAAGACAGAGCAGCAGGAGCATTCCAAATGAAAAGCAGAGAAAAAAGATTTGAAAAAATGAAATGAACGTCAGTGAGTTATGGGACGAGTTCAAACGGCCCTAGTATGTGCGTAACTGGGCTCCTCGGAGAAGAGGAGAGAAATGAGGAAACAGGAAGAAAATTGAAAATGGGGGCCTCCCCTGGTGGCGCAGCGGTTGAGCGCTGGGCTACGAAGCTGCCCGCAGCCCCTGCAGCGCTGGTTCGATCCCCGGCCACCGGAGAGGAGAGGGTCCCACATGGCACACAGACCTCTCCTGCCGCCCGCTGCTCCCCTCAGCAGTGTACTTCGGTCCTTCTGCCTGCTCTGCTCCCCGCTCGCTCTGGTGAATTCTCTCACCCTCCCACGCTTCTGACTGTGCCCAGTGCTTGTATAAATAAATAAATAAATCTTAAAAAGAAAATTGAAAATGGGGGCCTCCCTGGTGGCACAAGGGGTTCAGGCACAGCCTATGGAGCTGTCCACAGCCTCTGTAGCATGAGTTCAATCTCCGGCCAGGGAGCTGACCTACATGGCGCAGCAGACCTCTCCTGACTCGCCCGCTGCTCCCGTCAGCAGTGTACTTTGCTCAATCTGCCTGTTCTGTTCCCCACGCTGTCTCTGGTGAATCCTCTCACCCCTGCACCTCTGGTCTGCACCCCAGTTCTTGTATGCATAAATAAATGAATCTTCAAAACAAAAACATAAACTTACAACTCAACGAGAAAGGACAAATAACTCCATTTGAAAGCGGGCATGGGATTGGAAGAGGCATTTGTCCAAAGACGACCTGCAGACACCAGGCCCGTGACGACACGCGCAGCACACTCGTCGTCAGCGACGCTCGGATGAACCCACACGCCCTGGGTGCGGGCTGTCATACCAGCGTCGGTGGGCGGGTAGACGGCTCCCCCTGCTCCAAGAAGGCTTGTTGGCAAAAACACGGGGCGTCTAGAACATTCACATGCATCTGGGAAGAATACGAAATGCTACAGCTGCGTTGGTAAATAGTTTGGCAGTTTAAATAGTTTTAAAAGGTAAGCGCCCGCCTGCCACGTGACCCGCCCAGTCCCGCGCGCCCTGGGGCGCCCGAGCGCGTCCGTGTCATGCCCTGCACCCGCTCCCGACTTCCCGGTTTCCACTAGGCACGAGCAGGACGCGCCCCACATCTGTGGGGAGCGCTAAGCTGCTCCCAGAACTTCTTCCTCAGCGTCTATTTAACAGCCCGAGGCCTTGGGGAACCTGCCGGGGCCCTGCTCCGGGGTGCCCATCTCTCCCTCCGCCGGGGCCTGCCTGGGCCCCTCTGGCCTCTGCCCGCAGCGCAGGGTCCCCCCCCCCCCGTTACCCGGCTGGGTTGCGCGGAGACTTCCCCCTTAACTCCCGAGCTCAGCCTTTACCAGGCCGCAGAGCCCGCAGCGGCTGTCTCGGGTCCGTGCCGAGGCCAGCTCCGCGCCCGCTGCCCGGCCCGCCTGCGCCGCCGTCGCGCCTCCCCAGCGTCTGGTCCCCTCGAGAAGGGGCGAAGTCGGCGTCTCCCCGCTGCCGGTGGCCGGGGGGACGGGGACACGGCGAGGCTGGTGGGACGTTCGCTGCATGTCGAAGCCCCAGCGGCTGAGCCAGTGGGACGTGCCCGTCGCTACCCGCAGTGGCGGCGCGGGCAGGTCAGCGCACCCCGCTGGGTCCAGGCAGCGTCCCCCTCCCGAGGTCGCTGGCGAGGAGATCCAGGCCCGGAGGCCACGCGAGGAGATCCGGGCCCGAGGCCACGCGGACGAAGCGCTCAGAGGCCTGTGGGAGGCCTCAGGTCTGCTAGGCTCCGAGTCTGTGATGTGTCCCCCAAATGACAGGAGCTGCCGCCGGAAAGGAGGGGTCGTCCCTCTGGGACAGGGAGGGCGCCCCGCAGGATTCTCAGGGATCCGCAGGGGTCTGGCGGGACGGCCCCCCCACCCTGCGAACGCGGTGGAGGAGCCCAGGGCCTCCCTGAGTGCGCCCGGCAAGGGAGGAGACTCAGGCCCCTGGTGCCTCGCGCGCCGCCGGGGGTCAGCACGCCCTGCCGTGGACATCCCGCTCGTGGGCGGCTTCCCTGCTCCTCCGCCGCGGCGAGGCGGCCCGGCTAGGGGTGCAGTGTGTGTGTGTGTGTGTGTGTGTGTGTGTGACACACGTGTGTGCACACGTGATTAGAGGCATGTCCTGTGTGTGCGTGTGTGTTCTCGTGTGTACGTGTGTGTCGTGTGCCCCAGGGAGTCCGTGTAGCGGCATCTGTTTTCACTCACTCCAGAAGCCGTCAAGCTGCCGCCAAAGGATGCACTTGCCTGTTCTCCGTGGGGATCTGAGGCCGAGGTTAATTCTGGCCGGAGCTGCTAATCCCGCACCGTATTCACGCGGCTCAGTCCTTCGGGCTCAGTCCTTCCGAGGGGGGTGGCCCGGCTGAGCCGCCTGCTCTGCGCCTGCCTAGCCTTTGCCGGGAGCGGGGAGGCCGAGCGGCTGGGGCCGGGGAGCCGGCACGGAGGGGGGGCGGGTCTCCCTGGGGCAAGCCCTGTTTGCCCATTCACCAGGGCGCGCCCTCGCCCTCAGCCGCTGCCCAGATTCCAGCTGGTTTTGCCTGGTTCATGTTTGAACTTTAAGCAGCAGAAGCTCCTGCAAAAGAGTCCACCTTGAAAAGAACACTAATGCACGCGCGTGTGCTCTGTGGACGGAGCACGGACGTTGGGGTCCCGGTCGCCGCCGCGGGAGGCCCACGCTGGACTTGGGTCTGGGGGCCTCCCGAGTTACACCCGCATCCCTCGGCCACCACTCTGTGGGAGCAACCGTCTGTCCCCTAAAGTCAGGGTGGACCCCCAGCCTCTAGTACAACCTCCCCTGCTGCATTCTGCTCATTAGAGACTCTCACTGGCAGGCCCAGAGTGTTCTAGGTTGTTTACAAGCTCAAGCACTTCTTTTCCTAGGGCACCTTTATCCGAGTTGTTGACCCGAGGCTGACTTTAAGTCTAGGAAGGACTCGCGCCTGGGCCTGCGGCCCTCCTCAGGGGCAGCACCGGCGCAGGGGCCCTGGGCAGAGCCGGCTGGGCAGGCACATGGGCTCGGAGAGGCGTGCAGCTGAAACCATGACCGGAGACTTCCAGAAAACTCTCAAGGAGAATCGCCAGTGCCTGGAGCAGCTGTTGGGTCGAGCCCCACAGGGGTGGGGAGACTGAGCCTGGTCACGCCAGGTTTGGTGGCCACTGCCCCCAGAACCCAGGCACAGGCGGGCCTAGGCCCCGGGCTATTTCCTCTTCGAGGCAGTGCCATCCTGGGAGAGCTCGTGGACAGAAATCAGCCAGGTTTAAAAGGGCGTCCCGAGAAGCTGCCCCTTCTGCTGAATTTCGAAACCTCCCTCAGGCGGATGATCCCCAAGTCCAGCCAGCGCAGGGCAGCCAGGGGGGATCGGGGGTGAGCCCACGGCCCACCCTGCGTCCTTGGGTCTCTGTCTACACCAGGGACAGTCTAGCGGAGGGTTTTCCAAACCGGAGAATGGGGGTCCAGTGAGGGTGTGCAGGTAATTTAGTGGGTCTCTGGCAGCATCGTTTAACAGTAAAATAAAATTGAAACACTGATGCTCAACCACACACTGAGGGGAGGCTCTCCGAGGCGATGTCATGCCTGTGACGTAAAGGCCCTAAGACCCTACCCGGAGCCGCCCGAGACCCCAGCTGGTGAGGCCCTGACACCCCAGCCGGAGAGGCCCGGAGACCCCAGCTGGAGAGGCAGGAGCCTGGGTCAGGCTCTGGATGAGGCCACCTGGGGACACTTGGTCTCTTTGGCCACATCCAGAACTTCGGGCAAATCACAACAACCTTTGCCGTCACTTTCTTTCACTGTAAAAGAGAAAGAAAACGAAAGGCAGTGGGCGAGTTGCACAACTTCCTGTAACGAGCCAATCTCGGGGGCCTGACTTACAGTAACCCTCAGGCGCAGTCACTGCTACCTTCATAATTTTTGCTTTGACTTACTGTTGCACACGCATGGAGAGAATTTTGTTATTTTGATACCCGCCCCCCTTGCTTTAAAATGTTAGTGTTTCTGAGGTCACTGGAATAAAATTCTTCTCTAAATAAATACACAGAGAGAGAAAGCAAGAAAGAACAACACAGCGTGGGGGCGTCGTCTTGCTGGGTGAGTTGGCTTGTGGCTGCTCTGAGCGTGCCTGGGGAGCGGGGGTCGCCAGGCCTGTCTCCACGGCCAGTCAGATGTGCTTAGACTCAGCTCAAGCGTCCCGTGCCTGAGCGAAGCTAACATCTCCCCACAGAAAGCTGACTTTGGCATAATGCCACCGGCTAACCCCTGGGGACGTTATTAGCAAAAGAATCCTAGGAAGCTTGTCCTCCTGCAGGAGGGTGCCTTGAAGATGGGCCCCCAGCGTCAGCGTGGGCTGGGGGGCTGTGGGAGGCTTCTCTCTCTGGCCCTCGTCCCAGGAACTGCTGCGCTTCTCTTGAGAAACTGGTTTCTTTTATCTCTTGGACGCTGCTCGGTGGGGGATCTGGTTCCCTGCTCGCTCTGGCCCAATCAGGAGTCCCGCTGCAGCCAGCTCAGGACGCCTCGGAGCCCCCAGTGCAGCTGCAGACCTGCCCTGGCCGGCGCTCTCTCCAGCACCTCTGTCAACACCCCAAAGCTTTAGTCACACACATTCCCTCTCCTGGGTAAGACCGACCCTTCCTTGGCCTAACACCCGGCCCCATCCCAGCCCCCCGCCAGGCCAGCACACGAGCACCCCCACCCCCAGAGGCTCCTCCCTCAGGTCAGCCCCCTGCAGCCCCAATTTGCGGGCAGTGCCCCCTCTGTCCATGCAGTGCGGGAGGTCAGGGGCCTGGGGCGGCCTCTGCATGGCTGCGGAAGACTTGCTGCCCTGCGCCGCCTCTGCCCAGGGTCGGGGCACAGTCTCCCTGACCCTCCCGGGGAAGGGGCCAGGACAGCCCTCCAGCTCCCAAGGGGTTCTCTGCCTGGCGGGAGGGCGGAGGGGGGCAGGCGGGGGGAGGAGGAGAGTTGCCTGTGGCTTCCTGCCAGATCCCTTGCCTCTGCTCCCCCACTCCAGCGGCCCCACCCAATCCTCCCCTGTATATCCACGTGGACCCTTCCAAAGGGTGAATGGCTCCCCTGTTCCCAGCCCCCTCCATGGGGTACAGTCCTGGGGATCCCTGGGCGTGGGTGGGGAGCTGGGCTATCACCCCGACCGACCGCTCACCCTGTCCCCCACTGCCCCACCCCCGAGTGGGGACTGGCTCGATTGCCAGGGAGGCCTTCTCCAAACCCGCAGGCCTCTCGGGGCCGCCTGGCAGCTGGGCCAGGTGCTGGCAACCCCGGGCTCCAACGGGCTCTGCCGCCAGTGAGGAGGCTGCAGCCTGCGTAGAGCTCTTCCCAGGCTCAGCTTCCTCCCTGAGAGGTGGTCACTGCCGCCAGGCCTGGGTGAGGCAGGGAGCTGGTCAGTGCTGAGCCCAGGTCCCCCACGCAGCCCAACCGCCACCCCCCCCCCCCCCCCGCTGGAGAGCCGCGCCCCCACAGCCCTCCAGCTGGACCCAGAGATCAGGGAGAAGACAACGGGCTGCTGAGACGGACGGGGCCCACGGGCCCTTGGGCCCAAGTGCCCCCCAGTGCCCTCAGCTCCCTTCCTAGCGTGAGATGTCCACTCCCCTGCAGGCCCCCACAGAAGGGGCTCGGGCACAGGCCCAAGGCTCTCCTGCCGCCATCTCTGCCGCGTCTCACTTTCCAGACTGAACGTCGGAAACTGCCCTTTCAAAACTCGCTTCTTGAGTAGGTTTCGGTTGAAAACCTGTGTCGTTTCTTGAGGGGAGCAAAGTGTGAGGGGCTCTGAAGGCCCCCCAGTGAGTGAAGGTCTTGAGTGTGGTGTGGAGACCCTGGGTCAGGGCCCGCTGTGCCCGCAAAGAGGGGGCAGGTTGGCCTCCAGGCCTGGGGGGCCCAGGGCAGGCGCCAGCTTCCCCCGTGGTCAGATGGGCCTGGGGGGCCAGCGGGCGGGGGACGGTGGGCTGAGGACAGAGGCGGCTCTGGGGAGCGCGCAGGAGTGCGTGGCGCTCGCGGGCTGTCTTCAGCGGCCTGGGCCTGCGTCCCGCCCCCTGCACGGAATTCAGACAAATTACAAGCCTGCCCGCAAGCCCTTGGTGGGAGTCTTGTTTTTCTTCTTTCAGACAAAAAGCAGATTTGCTTCCAGATTAGGGAGCAGGGGGCTGGGGTGATGGGGAGGTCACCCAGGAGCGCAAGCCCTTTGGTGAGGCATTAAATCCCCAGTTAACGAGGTGCCCTGTTCCTCAGCGGGCGGGAGTTCAGGAGAGAGCCCTGGAGTCTCGGCAGGCTGGCTCTGCCCAGGCTCCCTGGCTGCTGGGCCCAGCTGCTCCACCCACATGAGGAGGGGCATCTGTGGTCAGGGCTTTTCTGGCGCTTGGGGTGTTATTCCCCCTCACATCTGGGGAAACCGAGGCACAGAACAGTGACTTGGAGGTCACCGCCTAGTGAGTAACCGACAGGGCTAGGGTGGACTCGAGTCAGACCCCAGACCGAGAGTGCACGCTCAGCCTCCTGCGTGGGGTGCACGCTCACCCCAACCCCCAACCAACAGGGGGACCTTGAGGGGGAGCTCGCTGCTGCTAGCCCCTCACTGACCCCCATCGCGCAGAGAGGAGGCCGCGGCTCCCTGAGGGCTGTTTGCTCCTGAGGGTTGAACTAGGTCTCAACAGACTCATTTGTTGAAGCCCTGACAACCCCCGTCCCAGGATGTGACCCCCCTACCCCCCCACCCCGTCCCAGGATGTGACCGTATTTGGAGACAAAGTCTTTTAAGGTGAAACTGAGGTGAAAGGAGGGAGCTGGCGGATCCCACTGGGACAGGCACACAGGCCGTGTGAGGACAGGGCTCGAGTCAGCGCCTCGGGGGACAGTCCTCGGGGAGACCAGACCTGCCCGCACGTGACCTTGGGCTCCAGCCTCCACAATGGCAAGAAAATAAGCTTCTGTGGTGTAGGCCCCTGGCCTGCGGTGTTCGTTACGCGCGAGGGACCTCCGCCCGACCACGCCAATCCTGAGCCAACTTCTCTTAGGTTTGTCAAGCCGGTCTGTCCCCTCTCCCGCCCCAAGGACAACGGGGAGAGGGCAGGCCTCCCGCAGGGCGAGGAGAGGGCCTCAGCCTTCCCAGAGCCTGGGCCTCGGTGCCCGCCCTTCCTGGCGGGGGGCTGGGGGGGTCACATAAGAGCCTTGCACCCTGCTGGTCAGCACAGCCTGCAAAGACGTTTGCTGGGCCTGCCTGTCAGCCGGACAAACCCGGGGTCCTGAGCATGCCCCCCGGCCCCGGGGGAGCCCCAGGCCTCTGCTCTCTGATGCAGCTGCTGCTCCTGCTGAGTCACGACGGTGAGGTCAGTCAACACTGGACCCACAAGACAGCAGCCCCCAAGATTGGGGAGATGTGGGCTGCGGGGCAGTGACCCAGCAGGGGTGGGAGGCGCTGAGGTCCAGGGAGAGACAGGCCTCTGCGGGGGACCCGGCGTGAGGAGGGGCTGTGGGGAGCGTACCGGCCGCTCGGCTCTCAGGCATGAGTGTGCAAGTGTGTGGGCATGTGGGTGTGAGCATGTGGGTGTGACGAGCCCCGCCTGGGCCCTGCAGTCCTGAGTCCAGACCCCCTGGGCACACACAGTTCACCCGGGACCCGCTGGTTCTCAGGCCTCTCGGCTACTGGTGGGGTCCACCTGTGCCCCCAAAGCTGCCTTCTTGAAGCTACAAGGCGGGGGTCCAGTAATGGTCACTGCCCAGGAGAGGACATTTTTGTCACCTCCTCACAACGGAGACTCCACAGGCTGAGAAGAGGCGGCGCATGATTCTTGGGGTGCAGGGGTGACCTGCCCTGCTCTGGAGGCTGTCACAGGGGTACAAGGCCGACACCGCTGCCTGCTGTTACGTGTACACCCAAGGACCGGCCCCCCGGGGGCCTGGCCGGCGCTCCCACGGACCCACGCTGGCCAAACCCCACTGCCTGACACTTGTGGCAGGACGGCCCGTGGGCAAACACCACTGAAAGCAGAATCTCGGAACCCAGACGGCCAGTCCACGGGGGGGACAGAGAACGAAAAGCGGGTGTTACGGGATCATCCTAAAGCAGGGGGGCCACCTCCCCGCCGCCCCACGGAGCCTGAGGCTGGTCGGAAGGAAGGGCCCGCCCAGCCTGGCCTGCGGAGCCACTGACCCAGCTTCTCCGGGTCCGGCTTCAGCCCGGGGGGGTCTGAGACTCCGAGGGAGGCTCCTCCTGGCCTTCCTGACCTTCCTGGCCTCAAAGGCAGGCCCCCCAGTTCCTGGAGCGGGGCCCCTCCATGTCAGGCGGCGGGAGCCTGGCCTGCACGCGCTTCCAGGAAGGCGCAACAAGAGGCTGGAAGGGGCGCGAGGGGGGTCTGTCCTCACTGGGGAAAGAAGCCTCTTATTTAAAAAAACAGAAACTATTTCCAGGGCAGCTCAGGGTCACGGCACACTCGGCCGAGCGCAGAGCCCGCCCCCAGCGCCCCCTGGCCCGGCAGAGGAGGCCTGGGGTCCCTCCCCGGCGGGTGGGCCCAGGGCCGGGCCTGCGTGACCCGGCAGCGTCTTCTGCCCCGGCCCGGCCCGGCGCCTGCGCCCCCTCCCCGCCTGTCGCACCCCCTCTTCACCGCCCCCGACGCTTCGCCTTTTCCAGAATGGTGCACAGTGAGGAGGCGCGGGGTGCGCTGCAGCGCTGCGGCCCGCTGCTGGGTTCTGACCGGCCAGCGCGCACCCCAGGAGCCCCAGGAGCCCCGCAGGGCTGCGCAGGCGCCCCGGAGCTACAGCGAATCACACTCCGCGGGCCCTCCCTGGGGGCGCAGGGTCAGTCTCGGCCCTGGGCAGCTGTGGGCACCCGCTGGGCACCAGTTCGCCCCGCCAGGGAGCTACCCACACGGTGCGGCAGACCTCTCCTGGCTCCGCTGCTCCCCTCAGCAGTGGGTTTCCGTGGATCCACCTGTTCTGCTCCCCACTCTGTCTCTGGGGAGTCCGCTCACCCCGCACCTCTGGCCTGCACCCCAGCTCTTGCAGCATAAATAAGTAAATCTTTAAAAAAAAAAACACCAACATCCATGCGCAGGTTTCCGTGGGGCGGACATTTTCAGCTCCGGGGGCGCCCCAGCGGCACGATGCGGCAACCCTGGGTCTGCTCGCGCCAGGGCCCGGCCCGCCCCGCCCGCCCCGCCCCCCCCACCGCCCGCGGGCCCCGGCGCGCGGACACTGACCCCTGGCGGCCGCGGCCCCGCGCTCTGCGGGGAAATGGCGGCGCCGGCGGCGCCCGTCGGGGCGAGTCGGGCCGGGTCCAGCCCGGCCGCGCGGAGCCGGCGTCCCTTCGCCCGGCGGTCGTGCGAGGTGGGCACGGCCGGATGCCACCTCACGGTGCGGACGGGGAGGCGTGAGCGCGGGGCCGCGGGTCTCAGCCGCCCGCAGTGCCGGCCGCCGCCCCGCCGGCTCCTCCCGAGCAGCCCGCCCCGCCCGTCCAGCCGGGTGCCCGCCGGGCCTCCTGCCCAGCCCGCGCTGCCCGGTCGAGGGCTGCGAACACGCGCCTTCGCGACCCCCGCCCCCCGTCCCCCCACGGAGAGCCCCCCCGCGGAGAGCCCCCCGACGAGAGCCCCCGGAGAGCCCCCCCACGGAGAGCCCCCCCCGGCGGAGAGCCCCCGACGGAGAGCCCCCCCCCCCCCGACGGAGAGACACCCCCCCGACGGAGAGACCCCCCCACCCCCGACGGAGAGCCCCTGCAGGCGCCCGCGGGGAGCGGCGGGAAAGGAAACAGCGCCAGCAACGGGGCGGGGGTGCCCCCAGGAGGACAAGACAATCCCGCTCTCGCTCAGAGCTGGTGGCCCCGACGCCCGGAACCCGCCCCAAATCGGGGTGCCGCTCCTCCAGCACCGACGAGTCGCGCCCGCACCTGCAGCCAAATGGCCGGGGCTGAGCCCCGCAGCCCGCGCAGCCGCGGCGCGTCCAGACCAGGCGGGGCGAGGCCCAGAGGGCACGGGTGGGCACCTGGGCCAGCCGGGGCCGCGGCAGCCAGGGGCTCGGGGAGTGGCACAGGGAGCCTTGAATTCCGATGGAAATGTTCGTGTTTTGATGAGCGTGGGGGCTGCACGAGTGTATAAATGTGTCAAAACGCACCAGTGTTTGCACTGAAAGTGCATGTTTTGTTATGTGCAAATCATACCGGAAAAGATAACAGTGTTTGAAAAATTGCCCCTTCGTGCCACACTGCAACCGTCTCTCTCTCTCTTTTTTTTTTTTTTTGTGGGACCCTCGCGGGGCCGGGGAACGAACAGGCACTGCAGAGGCTGCGGGCAGCCTGGCAGCCCAGCGCTCAACCGCTGCGCCACCAGGGGAGGCCCTGCAACTTTCTTTTTTTTTAAGATTTATACAGACAGACTGACGGAAAACACTGCTGAGGGGGGCAGCGGGCGAGCCAGGAGAGGTCTGCCGCGCCCTGTGGGTAGCTCCCTGGGTGGTGGGGAGATGGGACTCTTGCACTAATGGCAGCGGACAGCTTCACAGTTTACGTCTTAACCCTGTGCCACCAGGGAGGCTCAACCATCTCTTTTTATATTTTCAGTCCTTATCTGCCACCAAAGCAGCCCACTGCCTGTAGGTTTGGTCACCCCATACCACCAAGGTACCCCAACAGCATCCCCACCCCGCCACCCAGGTAGCTGGACAGGAGGGGCAGCAGTGGGCCCGGGCATAGCCCTTGCGGGGCTGGGATCCAGTGATGTCTGGGAACTGGCGGGCCTCTCCCTTCCAACCACCCTCAGGGGCTGACATCAGCCTCCCTGTCACCCCCTCGGGCCAGGGCGAATCCCCCCAGAACTGACGCCATCCCGCTGCTCCCCGCCATCCAGGGAAACCCAGCGGCGGCTTGGCTTGGAGCCAGGCTGACAGGCGGGTGCACAGGGCTCTGCCCGCGGGCCTTGCCGGGAAAGGGCGCAGGGACCCAGCCCTGGGGCTTGACTTCAAGAGACTTGCCAAAGGCTTAATCCACAGGTGTGGCTTAGCCCTCAGGCTTCTTCCCAGCAGCATGGGCAGCGCCCTGTAGGACTCCTCTGCCCCGGAACTGGCCCTTTATTTTCCTCACGGCAGCCGCAGCCGCAGGGCAAAGTTCTGACTTCCATCCTACAGCGGAACTCAGGAGACAGAGAAGTTGGCCATCTTGGCCAAGTCGGCTTGCAGTGGTTGTTGTCTTCATTACTTTTCATCCTGGGTTATTGAAAACAAAGGCAGAACTCATAAAGCTAATATCAACGAAGACATAGAAGCTCCAGGAAAAAACTTTAAAGACAAATAAACTGAGAAAAATATTTGCAACGTCTAGGGTCACCGAGCACGTGGAGACTTACACACAAAGACTGGTTTTCAAAAAATGTTTTCAAAGATGAACATACCTGTGGAGAGTGGCCTAGAGACATGCGTAGATAAGTCAAAAAATAATAAAAACAGCCAACACACAAGGCAAATGTTTAATTTCGATAATTAAAGAAATGTAAATTAAAACAATGAACTCATCCGTTTTCATGATCAAATTGGCCACTTAAATAATGACCCTCAGGGCCTCCCTGGTGGCACAAGGGGTTAAGATGCAGCTCTATGAAGCTATCAGCAGCCTCTGCAGCACGAGTTCCATCCCCAGCCAGGGAGCTACCCACACGGCGCAGCAGACCTCTCCTGCCTCCCCGCTGCTCCCCTCAGCAGTGTGTTTCAGTAGATCCGCCTGTTCTGTTGCCCACTCTGTCTCTGGTGAATCCTCTCACCCCCCGCATCTCAGGCCTGCACCCCAGTTCTTGTATGCATAAATAAATAAATCTTGAAAAAAATAAAAAATGACCCTCATTCATTGCTAGTGGAAATGTACATGACAATCTTTCCATAAGGTAATTTATTTTACATGTCAATAGTCTGAAAAATATGCCTCTAGACTGATTCAAAAATCTACCCCTGAAAATTTATTCTAAGGGAATAATCGAGTGTGTAGGACGTGTGATGAGGTTTCTCTGGTTCAGGTGTTGCTCTGGGGCAATGAGAAACACTGTTCCTGGTGTCCAGAGGATGGTGTGGTCCAGGAAGGCTTCCTGAAGGAGGTGGCAGAATTCACAACAAGGACATTCCAGGATGGGAACAGAATGACCAAAGAAGGCTGGCTTCTGGCCTGGTGAGGCACCAGTGTGAGCAGTGGACAGAAGGGTTCTGGGGACACCCAGTCATCCGTGGGGAGGTCTAACCTGGACTCTGTGTGGCTGACCCTGGTGTGCCCAAAGGCCAGAGCAATGAGGGACAGACCAGCACTGGTGTCCCTTGGGCATGAATAGAAGTCAGTATTTATACCAGAAAGTGACGTGCTGTTTAACTGAAATTCCAGTGTATCTACTAGTCTGTGTGTGGCTTTGTGGTTGTCACAGCAATTCTACTTGAAAGCATTGGAACTGGTCTGAACTGGGCCTGGGGCATCGAGTCAGGCGGCTGCAGGTCCTCGGTCAGGGACCCAGGTGGGTGGGGTGGGGTGGGGGTGGGGGTGGTGGTGTGTGTGTGTGTGTGGGCACCAGAATGCAAAGGCAGCTAGCGAAGCAAGGAGGCACCCCCAAGTCCCGCTCAGCGAGAAGCCAGCACGAGAAACAGTCACTACAAAAATCCATCGGAACGCGAATTTATGCTGGCACATGATTCTGCGAAGAATTTAAGTCACCATCTCACCAGATTTTGAGGAGTTGGGAATATTCTCAGAGGAGTGAAGGAACAGTCATTTAAAAAGAGCAAGAAACAATGAAACGGACACAGGAAGACTTGAAACAGGAGGCGAGAGCAGGGGCGCCAGGGCGCAGGGGCGGAGAGAGCAGCAGCGGCGCGCAGACATCTGGAAATGACAGGCACAAAACAAGTGAAACCACAACCTCGGGGCCAAGCTGAGACTGCACCCACCTGAAGAATTGGGGGCTCAGGGGTCACTGTGAGAAACTCAGCCCCCAGCACAAGGCCCGCCTGGAGGCTTGGAGGGGGCGGTGGGAATCTGGCGGCGCAGCCGTTTTCCTAACACGGCTTTGTCTGAGCCCTGAGAGTTCACCCTCCAGGTCCGCCCGTGACTGCAGCGGAGACCCCGACCTGCGCTGGCTGAGCAGGGGCCCCTCTGGCTGCCCAAGGCTGCCCTGGGTCCCCATCTCTGGAGGTGTTGGTGCCGCTCAGTCCCCGACAACCAAGAGGGCCTTCTAGCCCGGTGCCAAGATGTCCCCGCCTCCCTGGTGGCGCAGGGGTTAAGTCTCAGCGCTATGAAGCTGTCCTCAGCCTCTGCAGCCAGAGTTCGATCCCGGCCAGGGAGCTACCCACATGGCGCAGCAGACCTCTCCTGTCTCCCCGCTGCTCCCCTCAGCAGTGTGCTTGGTCAATGCGCCTGTTCTGCTCCCCGCTCTGTCTCTGGTGAATCCTCTCACCCCCCACATGTCTGGCCTGTACCCCAGTTCTTGTATGCATAAGTAAATGAATCTTTTTTTTTTTTTTTTAAGATTTTGGGCCTCCCCGGTGGAGTGGTGGGTTGAGTGCAGCGCTGTGAAGCTGTCCCAGCCTCTGAAGCGCGGGTTCGATTCCCGACCAGCCAGGGAGAGGCCCACATGGCACAGCGGACCTCTCCTGGCTCCCACGGCTCCCCTCAGCAGTCTATCTCAGTGCATCCGCCTGTTCTGCTCCCCACTCTCTGGTGAATCCTCTCACGCCCCAACTTCTGGCCTGCACCCCAGCTCTTGTGTGCATAAATAAATAAACCTAAAAAAAAAAAAAAGAGTCCTGGGAGGTCCACGACTTCCCTCTGCCCCCTGGGCCTACTCCCCACCTGGGGCGGGCCGGGTCTCACGGTCTCCTGCAGGCAGCGCTGTGGCCCCGCAGGGCCTCGGGCCTCCGCGCCCCGCAGCGAGCAGGCCCAGCAGGTGGGCGCACCTGCCCTAGCGCCCGCGGCACGGGGGGGGGGGGGGGGTGGGGGCCGGGCCGCGACGCTGGGATGGGGTGCAGGGGGCGACTCCGCGATGCGCCCTCCGTAGCCTCCAGGGGCGACCCGGCGAGGCCACGCCCGCAGGCGGGGGAGCGGAGGAGCCACGGCGCCCCCCACACCCCCCACCGCGCGCAGGCCACGCCTTGAGCAGGGGCGCAGGGGGCGGCTGCAGGTGTAACAGGGTGGTCCCCAGGAAAGGGGGAGGTTCCCTGCCCCACCCAAGGGAGGGTGGAGCTGAGCAGGAAAAAAAAAAGCTGCAGAGGAGACTGAGGAAGGAGGGAAGCAGGATGGAGCCAGGAGGAGACCTGGAGGAGGCGCATGGAGCCGAAAGACACACGAAGAAGCTGCGCTTGCCTTTTGGTCGTGGACGGGGTGACACAGATGTGGGTGAGACCCGTGGGGAGGGGACAGTGGCGGCTTTTATCTTGATGTTGATTTTGCTCTTTTCCTTCTGGGCTTGTCCGGTTGTTTCTGGCCCTTTGCTGTGGGTCCCCCTGGAAGATGCTTTAGACTTGGGGCAGGCTTTGGGGCCTTGCTCTGGGCCAATCCTGCTTGGGTGGACTTTTACCCACGAGGGGACGGGTCACTTTCCTGTATTGTTTCCTAGTTTTATGAAAGTTCCTTCCCATTAAAGTCTCCTGTGTTCTGTGCGGATGCGGCGGATGGCGGAACCCATGTAGAACAGGCAGGTTTGCGGGGTTTGGGCTGCCCCTCTCCCTGCCCTGTAACACAGGGGCTCCCCGCTTCACAGCCGCTCTCGGGAAACTCGACCTTAAAATAAAAAAAATTCGCTACAGACTGAAAATCAGAACTTCTGCCCCAGACCACCGCCTCCAGCGGGGCGCAGCCCGGCTCGACGCCCCCATTCTGCAGACCCACAAAGGGCGGCCGCCCGCCGGGCGCCTGCGCAGGGCGCGTCCGGGGGTCTCCGCCCCGCAGGTGCGAAGCGCGAGTCCTCGCGCCCCGGAGTCCGCGCCCCACGCCCGGGGCCCGGGGGCCGCTCGCCCCTCCAGGCGCGCCCCGCCCCGCACGGGGGACGGCGGGGAGCAGCACACGTGGGCCAGGCGCGGGGACCCTGAAGGGTCCCCGGACACCCCGGCCCCTCCGCGGGAGGCGACGGCTGCGGGCGCGGCCCGTGCAGGGGCGAGGAAGGGCCGCCGCCCCGACGCCGCGCGGAGCCCCAGGAGCGGAGCGGGCGCGGCCCCCGCCCCGGACGGCCCTGCTGCCCGCTGGGCTGGTGCTGCCCGCTGGGCTCGCCGTGGGGGGGGCTGGGGTCGCGGGGGCGGGCCTGGGGTCGCGGGGGGGTCTTGGGTTCGCCGGGGGGGGGGGCCTGGGATCGCGGGGGGGCCTGGGTTCGCCGGGGGAGCCTGGGTTTCAGGGCGAAAGCCGCGAGGGCCGTCGCGAGCGCCACAAGCCGGAGCTGCGAACAGCGGCGCCCGCCGGCCGGGCCTCGGGCCCCGGGTCCTGCCCGAGGCTTCGCGGAGAAACGCTCGGCCTCCCGGCGTCGGGGCGGCTGGGGGCCCGTCGGCCTCGTCAAGCGGCGGCTGCCCCCTCCGCGCTCCGCGTCCCCTGCTCGGAGTCCGCCCCCGAGGCCGCCCGCGCAGGGCCGCCCCATCCCGCCCCCCGCCCCCCGCAGGCTTCGCAGACGTCACGGTCCGGCCGCGACACCCGGGCCGCGCTCCCCGCACACCGGGCGTCCCAGGCGTTAGCCGCGCCCCGCGCCCTCGGGCTCCTGGTCACGTCCTCCCGCCCGGCGCCCCGACTCCAGGCAGCCCCGCCTCAGGGGCCTCAGGTGGGGCCCGGCAGCAGCCCGGGCGCCTGTGGGGAATGTGGGTGTCCTGCGACCCTCGAATCAAGTCGGGGTGAGGCCTGGTGTGTTTTCGGGGCCCCGCCTGGTGACTGGCACGCCCCGAGGCGGGGCACCCGCGCCCCACTAGAGGGCGGGCGAGAAGGCGCTCCCCAGGCCGCGCTCTGGTCACGCACCACCCAGGAGGGCACCTGCCACCCAGGAGGGCACCTGCGGGTGTGAGGAGACGAGTCTTGCGTCAGGGGAAGGAAGGTGACCTTTCCAGCTGCTCCAGCTGTGGGCCCAGGCGGCCCGCGAGGCCTTCCAGGGCAGAGTTCAGGCCCCATGCGCGGGGCGCCCTACAGAGGCGCTGTGCCACCCGGCTCCCCGCGCGGGACTGCGGGCTGGAGGAGGGGCGGCCGCGCCGAAGCCCAGTCCCAGGAAGCAGGACACCCTGGCGCAGAGGCCGGGCGGGGCGGGGAGCCTGCCAGGGCTGTTTTGTTTCACAAGCGGCGGGCGCCTCCCGGGCCGTTCTTGGGCAGCAGGAAGAAGTGGGTGAAAGGTCTTGATTGCTGAGGACACACTATTTCCAGAATCCTCTGCTGCTTCTTGGGAAACTTCATAACCTTAAAAATATCAGGGAGGGCCGTTTCCAGGGTGTAGCAGAATGCGGGCGCAGACAGCCCTTCGGAGTCCGTCTGTCTGTCCAGGCAGGACCGGGCTCACCACGGCCCGGAGCTGTGACTGGGCAGGTCGGAGGTCGGAGCCCCTGGGTGGGCACTGAGCCCCATGTGACTGCCGTGGGGGTGGCCCGTCGGGTGCCGCTTCCTGGGGCTGGAACGGGACAGAGCCGTTTCTTCCGGCTGGCATGCTTGGCCTGGCAGCGACCCGTGGCTCTGCGGAGCCCGGGAACATGGCAGCAGCCAGAGCCCCTCCGAGACCCACCCCGGCTGGGGACACACAGCTGCGGGGCCTGACCCAGGCGGGCGTCGGGGCAGCACTCACCTCCGGGAAATGTGACCTTGACTTTGCCGGGGCCTTGGGAGGAGCCCAGGCTTCCTACAGGCGCCAGCACACCACCCCCGGCCCGGGGGCTGCGCAGAGCGGGCATCATCAGGCCCGGAGGGCGAGGGAGCTGCCTGGACACTAGAGCTGCAGGGTCGGGACCAGAAGTCCGTTGAGAGGGCCCGCCGCCGCCTGTTCCGGGGCTCCTGCGGGCATCGGGTGTCAGGCTTGTGAGGACCGAGTCCAGAGGGCTCTCCTCTGAAGATGGGGCTCAGCTGCTTTCCAGCCCCACCGCCAGACCAGCCCTGCTCACCCCAGGAGTAATGGAAGAAACGGAAATGCAGTAAGGACGTGAACACGCAGCTTTTGCTTAATGTAGAACTCTCCCCTTTGGGGGAGGAGATAAAGTGGTTCTGGAAATTTCCAAGTTATGCTCAGGAAGGCGTCCTGCTGCAGGTACAGCCTTCCTGGCAGCCGTCAACATGCACCACCGGCCTCACCATGGCAGCCGGAGGCCTGAGGTCGACACACACCCTCCTGGCCGTGCCACGTTGAGGCTGCAGTCTTCTCAGCAGCCCCCCAGGAGCCAACGGCACCCTCTTGGGAGTCCACACCTCTCCAAGAGCTGTTGACCCTTCTCTCCATTTCGAGGCAGCAGCAAATTCGGGGTCCCCTGAACACAGGAGCTGCCAGTGTCTAACGATGGTGCAGGCAGCGCCTTCCTGGTGGAGAGCCCGCCCGGGGCACTGGGGAATGTCGGGACGCACTTGGCCAAGCTCAGAGCAGCCTGTCAGTGGCAGCCCCTGGAAAGCCACGTCTAGTTTGTTGATGTAACGTTTCCCTCCTGTTTAAAAGGCAACTTCACGGGTAAGTTTGGTTTTATACAGTCCACACGTGTGCAGTCTGCATGACAACAGCACACAGCGCGGGCAGGAGCTGCACTGCACGCAGGAGCCGTTTCTGTGCGTCGCTGAAGCTGGGCAGGTCACTACATACACGTGTGGTAAGTGATGAGATGAAAACGTGGGCTGGGGAGTCCGGGGAGCCCAGCTTGGAGTGGGGAGCCGCTGGGGTGCTGCAGCTGTATGTGGAGTGGGAGAGGTGCACTCAGGAGACCCTCTGGTTCTGGAGCTGCCAGGAGGTCATGGCAGGCCTTCAGGTTGAGGTGGGCAGTTTGGGTTTGGACACAGGTTAAGACAAGTAGAGTCGGGGCCTCCCCGGTGGCGCAGCGGTTGAGTGCTGGGTTGTGAAGCTGCCCGCAGCCTCCGCGGCGCCGGTTCGATCCCCAGCTGCTCCCCGGCCACCGGAGGGTCCCACATGGCGCGCAGACCTCTCCTGCCGCCCGCTGCTCCCCTCAGCAGTGTCCTTCGGTCCTTCTGCCTGCTCTGCTCCCCGCTCTGGCTCTGGTGAATTCTCTCACCCTCCCGCGCTTCTGACTGTACCCAGTGCTTGTATAAATAAATAAATAAATCCTAAAAAAAAAAAAAAAAAAAAAAAAAAGACAAGTAGAGTCTTTTCAGAAGGGAGTGACAGAAAATGACTGACGTTCTCAACACCTGGCACGGTGTGACGGGCCCTAGGGGGACCTGCGTGCAGTGGACAGGAAGCAAGACCTCAGCAGGCAGGGCCCTGGGAGCCGCCGCTGGGCTGATGACAGGAGGTGTGAGGTGGAGGCGGACGGGGAGGGGTCCGAAGGTCGTGAGGTGAGGTGAGGACGGGGTTCAGAGTTCTAGCTTCGGGACCCTGTGGATACTGGTGTCTTTCCTGAGCCAAGGGCCTAGGGGAGCCTCTGGTTTTTTAAGTAAATCAAGAATTCAATTTGGGGCCTAGAGATGCCTGCCAGAGAGAAGATGAGAGACGCTTGGGGCCTGAGGAAGCCGGGGAGAGAGACGCTCTGGGCTCACTGGGAAACGTGGCTGTGCGAGTGACCGGGTCCAGGAAGAGGGTGTTGGCAGGGAGAGGGGCCCCTTCAGAGGACGAGAGCAAGGGGATGAGGCAGCCGCGAGCAGGGAGGGGCAGGCGCGGTGCCCTGCCAACAGGAGACTCCAAGGAGGACCGGCCGCGTGGGCTACCGCGTCGTCAGAAAGAAGCCAGGCGCCAGCACGGCCTGGTGACGCGGTGACGAGCCACTGCGCTACAGCACGTCGGGGCTCACCCGGGGGACCGCACGTGGGCGGGCTGCGAGCGGGCGCCCGACTAGCCACGCTCCATACGTGCGTTCTGATCCTCGCTCTGGTTTCACGGGCTGCGGAGTGTGAGCAGCTCTGAGCGTGCAGCCACTGTGGCCTTCGCACCGCCTGCGCGTGGGCCTGCGAGCGCGCGCGCGCTCCAGTGGGAAAAGCACCGACGGGCGAGGTTTGCGTTCGGAAATGCTGGAAGCCTTAGAGACGATGGAGCAGTGTTACATAACCAAAAAACCTTAGTCTAACCTGACAGCTGCAGCGAGAATTTCTCCGGTGCTCAGGTATCACGGACACAGACCGAATCTGGTGGGTGGCCGCAGCCCTGCCACCCGCAGCACCCCAGGACGGTCTTCCCACCACGGCCCAAGCCATGCACGCCCCGGTGGGCTGAGGCCACCCCAATCCGGCTCTCCCGGCCTGCACATGGTGTGCTGCGCCAAGCTCGGACCCACGCCTTCCTGTGGGGGGCGGGGGTCTGCAGGAGGCCAGGCTTTCTTCTCTGAAAGTCACACTAAGTAAGGTTCGCAGCTAATTTATTTACAAGTATACATTTAACACAATGAAATAAACACTGATATATCGTAGCCTAGTTATAGTAGTGTAACAATATGTATCATTTTGATGATTACATTATTTTAAACAACAAACTACACTGAAAAATTAATGCCGATAAAATCTTGGTCATAATATTATTAAGAAATACAATATATAAATTGAAAATATGATTGCCTGAAATTTGAACATGGAAGTGAACTCATCTGGACAGAGTCAGAGGCGAACATAATCTGGAAGGGGAAGCTCTGACCCAAATGCAATCTCTCAGGTTAACAGAAGAGGAAGAAGCAGAGTCTATCTCACAGGTGGCGGGCGCTTGCCCCCCCCGCAGGCCCGGCGTCCTCGGGGTTCACAGCGGAGTCACATCACCGAGCAGGAAGACTTTCCTTGGGAAGCGGCCCCATCCATTTTTTCTGCCTCCAAAATTATCCTTCTGAAAACGTCCACAGCAGTCTGGTGACAGAAAGCGGAAACGGCGTGAGTTCTGACGGGATGCGCCCCCCTGCAGTGGGGCAGCCAGAGCCCCAGGAGCCCCGGCCTCTTCCCTCCCAGGGGACCACCCCACGTCCGCGCCCACCCGCTGGCCGAGCACGAGCGCACCGGGCTCCGGCCCTGCTGGCATCGGTGTCCATGGTCGCAGCTGCCAGCCCACCCCTCTCACCCTCCGCCCCAGCCCCACGCCAGCGGCTGCCTACCTTCCCTCTCACCCGAGCCTTGCTTATCGCTAACCGCCCTCGAGCCCCGTCCTCCCTCACCCTCAGAACCCTCAGCTCCGACTCCCCTGCAGTACGCACGTGTCACCTTCAAGCCCTGCTCTTATGGTCACAGGCCAACCGTCTTCTTTCTGGGGCGTCACTGTCCCCAGGGCCACTGCTGGCGCCCACACCCTCCTCTCCCCCAGGGGGCTGTCTTCCACAGCTCGCTACTCAGCCCAAAGGGCAGCCCCACTTCACAGGGAGGTGCCAACTCAGGGCGGGCAATTTCACGACTGAGCACGCTGCTGGCAACAACTCTCCTCTCCGAGGACATGCGCTCCACCCCGTGTCCCTGCGCCTGGGGACAAGAGCCTTTTAAGGCAAACTAAAGGATCCGTTTCCTATGCGCATTTCCCACGAACCCCCATTCATATCTGGGCTTGCAAAAGCTGCCCACTGCCTTTTGAAGGTAATGGGGAGACTCAAGAACAGACCTTCCTGGAACCATTACAAACACGCCAGGCCTCCAGCTCCAGGCCGAGGAGCAGCTCCGTCACACCGCAGTGGGGCGTCCTGGTTGTTCTCACCGAGACAGATGACGTGGAAACAACGCCCTGAGCACGGCGCCCCTTCTTTACAGGGAGGGGCCCACGAGGCAGCCCTGCCCTGGGGGCGCGGGAGATGATCCCACATACGCACCCAACAGCGACCCACGTGTGACACACATCATGGGACCCGCCTGAGGTGAGACAGACACTGAGGCCAGCCGGCTTGCGGCGTCACAGACTCTCAAAGAGGAGCGGTGAGGCCGGCCGACAGACCCAAAGGTGGTTTTGGTCAGTGCTGGGCGCGGGGCGCCAGGATGGCGAGGACCACGTGGCAGGCCTGGCCATCACCAGGCACCATGGTTTTTTCCAGGAGGGAACCTGTGAGATGTCGTTTTAGCCGACATGGCAGGGCTGCGCTATCAGCCCCCAGGCCGTATGTCCCGCCCCAGTACTTCCTCATTTTACAAACGGAAGTCTATGCCTTTGAGACCACCTGGAAGTTTCTATAATACAAATTTCTAGGTACATGGACAAAACAGGAAGAACCACACACCAGCCATCTGGCCCACAAGCAGATTCAACGTGCCCCGCTGACAGCAGGGCGTGGACACCGTGCAGGAGTCCCGGCTCCGCAGAGCGCCAGCACCAGGGCTGCACCCGAGCGCGGCAGCTCCATCCCCGATACATCCAGAACAGACTCCAGTCTCCCCACACAACAAGGCCTTTTACCGAGAAGAGTCTGTGTCCCTCCCCACACTCTGGGCCCAGGAGGTCCCTCTCCTCACCACCAGAAAGCGTGGCACAGGGGAGAGAGGACTGCCATTTTGGATTTTAACTTTAAACTTTGGATTTTAGATTTAAAATTAGTCCAAGTGCCCCTCCCACATAAAGCAGAGTGAGCTCAGAGAAGTCATTTTCCTCTCTGCACCTTTGATTTGTCTAAAATGAGGTTGATCTTCAGGACAGACCGTGGCACCCAATAGATATTTGATTTAATTTAACAAACTATTGGCACCTCTCCCATCCCAACGCTTGTCACCCCAATTCTCACTATCTGCTCTTGTGATTGGGGGGTGGGGCAAGCACATGGATCGAACACTCCTTGTCTGAACACGGGGACGAGCAGGCGGCCCCCAAGGGACGCCCGGCTGACAGAAGCACTGGGCCAAAGACACTGGGAAGGTCACAGAGCGTTAAAGGGGCGGGAGAGAAGGAACTAGTAAGAAGGGGAACTTGACGCAGGACCTCAAGAGCTGGGGGTCCCACTAAGGGGCCAAGCGCTGGGCTGGGAGGGAAGGGCGCCAGGCAGTTCTGCGAGCGCCTCTCAGCCAGGACCAGCCTGCAGTCTCCTCGCAGAAATGAAAACCAGTTAGTCTTAGGGGAGGGTCAAACAAGGTGGCAGGTGGAAAACACTCTATGAAACTGTAAAAGGCGTCACAAATGCAAGAGGTCAGAGAAGGGACACTGCAGCGGCAAAGGCCAGCCGGTGCCCACGTGACTGCGGAGTGGGGCAGCAACGAGAGGGAGCCGGAGGAGAGCGGACCAGGCCAGCCCTCGGGTCACGGCCCCGCTAACGGCGCTGCGCCCCGCTCCACAGACAATGGGCCGCGCGGGCAGTCTCTGAGTCAGGGCGACGTCATCGGGTTGGCAGTGCCAGAAACAGTCAGCGACAGGCGTGGGCCTGCAGGTCTACGTTAAAGGTAGGAAGGAAGAGGAGGAGGGGGCTGCGCGGGGCCTCCCCACTGAGGTGCGTGTCTGTTAAGGACAGCAGAGCACGACCGCAGGTTCTCCCTGCACCTCAGAGCGCCAGGGGGGTGGTCCGGGAACAACGCTGTTGCCGAAGTGTTAATTTAAGGTCTCCTTCCTTTTCTCTGTCTGGACTTACTTCTGTACCAGCCTTTCCTATGAAACACAAGTAGGAATAACGTCTGCTCCCAAAGGTAGAATTCCCTTCCCTACTCACTCCTGTTCTCCTGTGGACAACACCCAGGTCCCACCTAAGCGAGGCGCTGACTGAATTAAAACACAGCACCTGCCTCAGAAAGCAACCTCAAGATGCCATCAGAAACGGCGGCAGGAGTTTAAGATACGCACCTGATTTTCTTTAGCAGAAGATTCCAAAAAAGCTGCATTCCAAGACTCTGCTAAGGCCTTCCCCTCCTCGTAGCTCACCACCCTAAAGGAAAAGGAAAATCTAATTAAATTCGTGCTTTCCTGTCCGCGGCACGCAGCACCTGCAAGCGGCTCACCAAGCAGGCTCCGCGCCACCCATTTTCCCGTATGGATGACAAGCTCGCTCTGCTCAGCACCGCACCGAGCGCGGAGCGACGCTTGGGCTGGGGGACAGAATGGGTGTGGCCTTGGGAGCCACCCAAGCTCCTGGAAGGCCCACGGTCCAGAGCCCGCGGTGGCAGCTTCCGGGTCTCCATGACCTGCCACGACAGACCGTGATGCAGCCCGGGGTCAGCACCCAGGGACAGGCATTCTGCTGCGCGCAGGCGGTGGTACTGGCCGGCGTCCTCGCCCGGCGCATCCCTCGTCCTCACCCCCCCATGCTGGGACACGCCTGTGGGAGGAACGGAGTGCTGCCACGGTCTCTTTACAGACCGCACAGAAGAGCAGATCAGACACTTTTCCACGATTGCTCTTTTCTAGAGAAACGCCTTTTAGGGCGGGGAGGCGGGCGCAGTGGCTCCTGCTCCGGCGGCCACAGGCTGGCCGGGCCCACCACGCTCGCCGCGACGGCAGCAGCCACAACGGAACTTCAGGGATCACCACCTTGGACCCGATGGAATAAACCCGTCATTATTTACAAGTCACGTACCTTTCCATATGCAGGTCCTTCTTATTCCCGACCAGCATGATGGGTATTCTGCAAGGGTAAGAACAAAAGGCCCACGTCAAGGGGTCCGCGCCAGAGGTCACCGCCCGGCTCTGCTACCCTGAGTGTAGCTAAGGAAAGAGATGAAATCACTACTTACTGGACTTTCCCCACCATATCCAGCAACTTGCCGTGGATAACTTTAATCACTTCAAAACTACAAAACAGAAAGTGTACAGTCAGACGTCCACTTGAGTGCTGACGTGTTTCAGCCTGTCAGTGACGTTTACAGGGGAAGGCAGAAACGGTCACAGACGCACCATGTCTACGCGCAATAACCCGAACACCAGCAAGGCCCGCGCCGTCCCCAACCACCTCTGCGCAGGGGCACGTGAGAGGCGCAGGAGCCCCACCGGGACGCTCAACGCGAAGTGGGCGCGCGCGAGCTGGGGCAGCCGGAGGGGGTGAGGAGCCACACCAAACCTCCATCAGCCGCTGAGTAAACACCCGTAGACTCTATGAGCTCGGGGGCTCCCACAGCGGGGCCTGTTGCCCGTCTTTCCAGGTGCACCCCTCGGGTGGCGTCCTGACCCCAGCGCCTCGGCTGGGGCTGGCTCACCGTGAGCCGGCGCTCTTTCTCACGCCCAGCTTGGCATTCAGTGAGGTCACAGTCGACTTGAAATCGGCCACAGCAGGATGGTGTGATCACTCACCAGCTGCCAAATGGCCACATGCCACCCCCAGTCAGAGAACCTGTGGTCACATGGGTGCCAGGCCCAGGATGGGCCTAGCTGCCACTCGACTGTGCCCCCCAGGTCTGGGCCTCCCCACAGAGCGCATCAGCACAACCCTCCTTTTCTTCTCAGCACAGGGACCTATTGAGGCAACAGATGGTCCACCCGCTCCCGACTGGTCACGGCCCCACCTCTGACCCTGTGTCCACTACTACTGCCGCCATTCATTCTGCACAAAGCAGCACAGGCCTCTTGCTGTTCCTCTCTCGGCAAGCATGCTCCGGCCAGAACCTCTGCAGTCACCTTCCTTATGCCTGGAATGTTCTTTCTCCAGATCGCACTATAACCTGCTTCCTCACTTTTTTCCAAATCTTTATGCAAATGTCACAGTTTAGTCTTTTCAGCTCATCCATATGATTCGCAGATTCCCTCTATGTTTCAGTTCCCTCCCTGCCTTGTGCTGCTCATCAGCACCGCCCCAGACCCACGCTCTCAGCCTTCGCCGCTGAATTTCCTGCTCATACCCTCAACTAAGCAATACCAGCTCCACGATGTGCATTCACTGTTGTATCCAAACTCCTGGAGCTGACTGACTAAGGCCCTATGAAGGCATCTGAAACCACCGCCTGCCACTGGACCTGAAGGCACGTGTCACAGCAGTCACAGCAAGCCAACAACAGGACCTGGGTGCTGTGAACACCCGAGGCTGCGTTCTGGAACCAGTCTCTCAGCATGTGCTGCATCTCCAACATTGAAAAGTGTGTGAGTGCTGGGGAGGGCGGACAGTGAAGAAGCGGCAAGTAGTCATGGCAAGAGCTGAGGCTGCGTGGGTTGCAGTGAAGACCCCGCCCTTCTGGATGCACAGCCCGTGGAAATGCCCAGAGGGAAGGCTGGGCCTAGTGACTGGCTTCTAGTGAGTACACTACGGCAATAGCGATAATCAAATGTCATTCCGAGATGAGGTTGTAAAAGACCTGGCACCAATCGTGCTGGAAATTCGGTGGCTTTCCCGTGACCGCTCTGATGGAGGGTCACCTGGCAATGAGCCACAGGCAGCCTCAGGCCAACAGCCAGCAAAGACCTGGAGCCCTCGGTCCAAGAACTCTCATGGAGCCAGGTGCTGACAACAGCCCAGGCAGACACCCCACTTTGCTCAGAGAGACCCTGAAGCTTAAGCCACGCCCAGGCTGCTGAACTAGTAAAGCTGAAATAATAAATGAATGAGGTTTTAAGCTGCTAAATTTGGGGCTGATTTGTTACAGACTTTTACTTGAAAGGAAAGCAAATATCTGTACTTTTGTTGTCTTCAAACATCATTTTTGTCAAATAAAACCAAAGCAGCACCAGTTCCACACAGGGCCGACAGACTGCAGCAGGCGCGGCGGCTGAATGGCAGGAGGGCAATGTCTAAGAAAGGACAGAGATTATGTGAAAGAGCAAAGAGCAACTCAGAGTGGACGGAAGTGCGCAAAGCCAGCCTGGAAGGTGTTCAAGGTCCACTCTCCCCAAGGTTCTAGAAATCCACTTTATTCTGACAACAGAATTCTAACGGGTTTAGAACCCGATGATTTGCTGGGATAACAACAGGCTGAATTTCAAACTGCGGTCCCAAGCCAGTACTAAGATGTGTTCTCAATTTAGTGGGTTACAGGCAGCATTTTCAAAAAGTTGAAATAGTTCACACACAGGAAAGGCATCCGGTACGGGCGACACGTGTTTGTGCGTGCTGTGCCAACACTTCTAACCGGGGCTGCCGCTGAGGACTGACACGCGGTGGCTGGCTGTGCCGTGTGGCGGGGGAGACGTCCCGCTGCGGAAAGTGCTTGCAGAGCGCCCATCTCATTGCTTGCCAATCCTGTTATGCCAGTCACACGGATCACAAACTCATAATTTAAGTTCTGAACTTTTGAAATACGAGGTAGAATTGTTTCTCTGAAACTCAAGGTGGAGAAAAGGGTTACTTGGCACATTCGGAGGGCAGCGGGCGGCACTCTTCCCATGAAGTCGCGCGCGCAGCGGCGAGGAGTCCAGGCCTGCGCTGCCCAACATGGCGGCCGCCGGTGGCCCCCGAGCACCTGAAATGTGGCTAGCGGCTGGCAGAGGGTAGCGCAGACGCAGAGTCCCACCGCAATGGCGGGCACTAAGCAACCTCGGGCAAGCACTTTGCATCCCTGTCACTCAGTTTCCTCCTGTAGGAAGAGGTAACTCTCTCAGGCAACAATGAAGCGAAACCATGGGTGGTCTCACATACCCAACTCCCCACTCCCACTGTCCCAGACGCTCAGCAGCAGGTCCTCGGCATCCAAACTCCCTCCACTGGCTCTGCTCAGCTCTGTGCTGCTCACAGCCACAGCCCCCTCCTCCACAACACAGGGCGCCCCCAACAGGAGGCGGAGGTGTGAAATGTGTGTCCAGAGGAGCCATTCACAACCCACTGTTACATAGTAAAGTGATCTTATTACTCAAAGATTTTATTGCATAAATTCAAAGGATAAAATATTTAACAAATTGAAACCCCCAGATTATATGGGAAGGTCTATTTCCATTAATATAATGGAAACACAAAAGGTCAATTAACCATTTCAATTAACAAAAAAAACTCAGATTGTGTTCAATTATCTCTCTAGCTTGAGGTAAACATACAGTTTTTATTCCGTGGGTGCAAGAGCACACTTATCTGGGTAAGCTTTCCCCACAGCAACCTGTCTGTTCCACAAGATAATCACTGCAAAACATTTACCCTAAAAATTAAGCCTAACTGTAACCACAGCAAATTGCAGGACACTCTTCAGAGGATTAATACTATCTTCCTAGAGCAACTCAAGCAGCAGGGTGAGTCTTACCTTTTGGTTGATGTAACAGAATACACAAGAATATAACCATTAATGTCTATGGAGTACGTCTGAGGAAAGATGGAATATTCATCCTGTGGAATGAAAAGAAATTACATTTAAGTCAAGTCCTCCCACAGCGTAACGTTACATGCAACCTGTCCTGGTTTTTCTGTATTAACCTGGTCAGAGAAATCAAACCCCACATTACTCTACGAACATAACCACACACGAATCTGCTTAAAGTGAATCTGCTTAGGTCAATACGGAAAACGAGTGTGGCCTCTCTAAGACTGCAGGGCAGGCTCTGAGCTGCGCACTCTGGAGAGAGGAGGGTGCAGAGAGGCCGCGTCACCAAGGGGAAGAGCCACTGCTCTTCAATTTTGGGGATGAAAAGGCCAGAATCTCTCAGACCTCATAGGAAATGACAAGCACTGCTGGTTAGTTCCATAAATATGGATTTTCGTACTGAAATTGCTACCCGGACCCACGCTCTGTGCGCAGCACAGTGGCCTGAGCACCCACCTGCCGTCGTCCGGGCTCCGCCAGCAGGCGAGAGGCCAGGAGGAGGAGGAGAATCAAACATCAGCCCTTTGAGATCAGGTGGACCATTTTTTGAGCAAGTCCAGGACTTGCAGACACAGGCAGTAACAGTGTCCTAGCGCCCAGTTTTAAAATGCTTTACAAAACTGCTTTAGACACAGAATTCTAAAGCATACGAAGGACCTAATGTCATTGCCGTTTTCATCAGCACATGACACAGTCTGATACAAACATTTCGTTCTTGGCTTAAATATAATTGTCAATATATCACACACTAGTGCAAAGCACTAGTATAGAGAAATCACATCAAGTCACCGTTCTATCAAGTAGCTGGCTTTGCTAACTTTGTAATTCTATAGCACTTTATGTTCACAGCGATCCTGAATTATTACTACTTACCACAAGAAAGTGTCCTTGAAAAAATAAAGCTTTACTATCAATTCTCTGGTATCATAAATTAGAACCATTAATCAGAATTACAAGCACGACTATAACAGCATTTCTGCATCATGGTGCTCACGATACATGCTAAATCTTTACTTTCATTATCAGCAAAATTCTCATTAAGTTGAATTCATTTTAGTATTGATTTCTGAAAACAAATTTTGGTGACCGGAATGATAAATCTTTTCACCCAGATGAAAACAAAATCCCACACGATCTGAGTCACCAGCTCAGTTAAAGTAAAGCAAAGTTCAAGTTATCTCTGCCCTGAGAGGAAGACGTGGAATGAAAGAAAAGAGTAATCATAGTCAAAAAGCAGGGTGCAGAAAAAAGCTACCGTGGAGCTCCCAGCTGTAACAGCAACCCAAAGGGACAAAATTCCTAGGGATATTAAGAAAATGAAAGAGTACATTTTTTCCGAAGAAAACCTTAAAATACTCTAGAGAGAAAAGACTTAATGGGAACAAGGTGCTGTGTCCCTTGGCAGAATATCCAGGCACAGGGCGCCCCACTGCTGCCTCCAGCGGGAATGCGGTGCCGCCCAGGCCGGTCTGAATGTGGGGCCGTGGGCGGCAGCCGAGCGGCAGAGGGTGGGAGACAAACAGCGCGGGAGCTGAGCAGACTGGACCGTCTACGCAGATGTGCTCAGACTTGGGAAGGGGCGCACGGTCACACAGCATCTCAGCCAGCAGGGCCAAGGGCACCCTCAACGAGACTGGCAGGAACAGGTGCGCGCCACCCGGGCGGTGAGCTCAGTGGGCGTTAAGTCACTCCTCAGCAGAAATGTGCTCCGGAGGAACCAGAGATTTCAGGGTGAGAACTGGAACCATGTGCAGAGTAGACGGGGGATGTTTTAAACAATGATATCAGGGAAAAGATTAGCCAATTCAGCAACGTGAAAATGAAAAAAGCTTTCAAATGAAACCCATAAGCAAAAGGCAAACTGAAAACAAAAATCTGGCAGTTCAGATGGCGCGCCAGGTGCTGCCTGTCTTCACTCATGAAAGGAGCCTCTCACACCAGCAAGCAGAGACCCAGCAGCTGATCGGAAAAGGGCAAAGCACATGGTCAGGCGGAGAATTCAGATGAGGAGATACGAATGTCCCCTAACGACCAAACTCCTTCCCGACAAGAAAAATACTTCTTCAAATTACAGAGAGATTCGTTTTCTATTTACTGCTGGCAGGAACGAAGCTGCGACTGGCAATGCACACTTGGCCCGTCCTGACACGCGCCACCTCTCTGACACACCTGCGTGCGGGGATGAGCCTTGGGCAGAAAGCAGGATAATCTCCAACACAGAATAATGTTATGTTGCTTTTGTGTTTAAAAAAAAAAAAAAAAAAAAGAGTAACTCCAATCTGTACTTGCACACTTAGGGACTTGGAAGCACCTACTAGAAACCAGTAACAGAGGCTCGGAGGGCGGGCTGAAAAAAGACTCAAGTTTAACGTAAACTTACCAACCCTTGATGCTATTGTATGTCTGTAACGTGCATGTATTACCATTTTTTTTTGTAAAAGAAACCTAATACTTGTTTTTCTATTAAAGGGGAATTTGACATAAAAACTGCTGTCACCCACTCACTGTCATCGAGTCTATTTAAATGAAGCCAAAACAAAAACCGCAGGCAAACTGCTGGAAACAACTTGGACGTCATGACGTTCACCGCCTTCCCGAGCCGGGCCACGCGAGCATTCGGAATTCGCGCTTCCCCTCCCACCCGCAGTCCGAACCCCACAACCTGTCCACGGGAATCGGATTTGGAAACAGCCCCGGGAGCAGGGCACTGCAGCGGCCCCATCCAGCGTCCGCACGACCGGCCCCGTGGCAGACGGGCCGCCTGAGCCGCCCCGCACGGCTGGAAGCGCCAGCGCGGCCCTCACCTCGCTAGAGCGTTTAAGAACCATTGGCTGTGACGACAACAAATTACTCAAAGTAGCTACATTTGAATCCATTTTGGGCGAGATTCTCCCAATATTCTTCTCCAACAGTAACGGGCCCCAAAGGGCGGAGAGGCAGAGCAGTCACGGAGCGCGCCCTTGCCATCTCTCCCGCAGCCCCAGGCTGAGGACCGGCCTTAGGTGTCCTTCCCGGTAGCACTCTGTCCTCGCAAGGGCTGAACACTCACGCAAGCACGCCTGAAGCAAACGGCAGCCCAGAGAAGCGCTTTCCGTCCTGACAAGGGGAGAGGACACAAACACCCGTTCCTTCCACAGACCCCCTGACCCCCTCTTTAAGCTCCTAAGTCTACTCGAAATCATGTAACAGCCCTGTGAAGGCGGGCGCCGCCAGGGTTCTGGAGCGCAGAAGGCGCCCGCGCTTCCTGGAGGTCACTGGGTTAGAGGAAATCAGGATCCAAAGTCAGTGAGACTGCAGAGCGCACACTCCAGGCAGCTGAGAAATACTGGTGTGTGTCCCCACCCCCCCCCAAGTCTGCTAGAAGAGGCGTTTCTATAGTAACTTTACTTTAAAAAAAAAAAAAAAAGATTTATTTATTTATTTATACAAGCACTGGGTACAGTCAGAAGCACGGGAGGGTGAGAGAATTCACCAGAGCCAGAGCGGGGAGCAGAACAGGCAGACCGACGAAGTACACTGCTGAGGGGAGCAGCGGGTGGCAGGAGAGGTCTGCGCACCATGTGGGACCCTCGCTGGCGGCCGGGATCTAACCAGTGCTGTAGAGGCTGCGGGCAGCTTCGTAGCCCAGTGCTCAACCACTGCGCCACCAGGGAGGCCCAGTAACTTTACTTGGAGTCCATTTATCAACGAGCAGCCCCACCCCCATTTTCCATGACTTTAATGAATTTAAACCAAAGGCAGCAAAGACACCCGAATCTTGATGAGGGCCCCACTTACAATGGCGTGGCCAGGTGTCTAGCCAGGACACTCTTGGTTTACACCTGCTGCCTCAGCATCACTGTCACTGGTGCCCCCCCACTCCCACCCTGAAGGGTGCCTGGTTCAGGCAATAAAACACACTGCTGCCTTGACAAGACACAAACCTCAGAACCCACCCATACCCTGCCCGGAGGTGCGCTATGTTCACTTCTAAGATAAGCGGATAACCTGCAAGGTCACCTGTGCGGCCCCTCCCAAGGTGCCCATGCTCCCCGCATGCCAAAAAACTCCACTCCAACTCTGGCAAGGCCAATGTGCCTGGTGGCAAAGGCATGTTACAGGCACCACCAGATGGGGAGTGTGGTGTGGATGGTCACATGTCACTTCTGTCACCTGCACCTTTGATGTATTCTATTTAAATCTTCTAGAATTGAAACTTCAGGGTTTCTCCTGTGTTAAAACACTCTACAGAGCCATTTCCTTGCTTCCTTAGAAGGTTACATGTCTACATTCACTTCAAAACAAAGCACCAAGGGTTCACGGCAAACCCAGAGGACAGGCCACAGAGCTCCGGGTCTACCCCAGCCTCCCCAAGTTCCGGAAGAAGTCTCCATCCAACTTGGCAGACCAGTCATGCCATACCTTTGCCCTTTATAAGAAGCAAGGTGAAGGCCTCCCTGGTGGCGCAAGGGGTTAAGCACCTCACTATGAAGCAATCAGCTGCCTCTGCAGCATGAGTTCCATCCCCGGCCTGCCGGGAAGAAACCCACATGGTGCCGCAGACCTCTCCTGGCTTGCCCGCTGCTCCCCTCAGCAGTGTGTTTCAGTCAGTCTGCCTGTTCTGTTCCCCACTCTGTCTCTGGTGAATTGTCTCACCCCCCGCATCTCTGGCCTGTACCCCAGCTCTTATATGCATAAATAAATCAATCTAAAAAAAAAAAAAAAAAAAAAAGAAGCCAGGTGAGGAGCATCTCTACCCTCCCCACCCTCCAGTGAGCTGCAATAAATTCAGCCCAACAGAATGGTTTCTGGCAGAGGCCGGACCGGGTGCCATGGTAATGGGGAAGTTAAGCTGTAAAAAGGGTTTCCTTTATTTCCTTCAAGTCCTCCTAATTTCTTTCACCCACGGCTTTCAGTCCAGTTCCCTGGTGATGCAGGCCCCCTGTTACCAACACATTAACCCACGAAGAGCTTTCCTTGGGTCACATAACCTCTGACAGTGACTGGTGAGCAGAGGCTGCTGCTCCCTGAGCTAGCTGTCCACGCACAGCCACAAACCCACAGGGTCTGCCCTGCATCCTTTCCTCACTTTTCCTCCTGAAAAGATCTGCTTCCGTTCTTAACACAAGAGAATACTTACTACAAAGGGGGGGAACAGCACTCACATGGCTCTCTAACACAGAATTAAAGCTTAGAAAATAGAAAGCTACCATCCTGTAAAAAAGTAAGGCCCCACAATGTTACAAATATATCTAAAATTCTAAAGTTGAAACAAAAGTCAGTTATTTGAAAACTGCCATAAATGTCTTTAGAAGACGAAGCAGACAGCCTGTTAGCACTCGGCCACACACCGTCACCAGGCTTCCCTGGCGCCGCCCCCGCGTGCAAGGCCAGGCCCAGGCTGTCCGATACTCTGAGATCCTGAGTCAAGAGATACTTACTTGCCCAGCTGTATCTACAAGTTGAAGATGATAGTCTTGTCCATTCACGGTGATCAATTTTGTAAAAGCTAAAGGACCAAAGAAAATTAATATTAGTAAAAAAACAAAAAAAACAAAAAAAAAAAAAAAAAAAAAACAAAAAAAAAAAAACCTTTCAATTACTTAAAAATTTGAACAATGACAACCGAGTTAGAGAGAGGCCTTAACCACCTCACACGGAGCCCCTCACAGAACAAAGGCCAAAGCTCTGAGCCGACAGGTTCTTTTCACTTCCATTATCTAGAAGTACTGGCTGATGGACCAAAATCAAGTTGGAGTAAAGCCCAAATCTTTCTCAAAGAAGCCGAAACTGGGCACCACCACCACGCCTACAGAAGTTTAAACACTCTCTCCCTCTGTGCGGTCCTTCCTTGTGAAAAAGCGAAATCTATTACATAAAGTTTGAAGTTAGGGTGAAGCAAAAGCACAAAAATTTTCATTAATTTACAGGCAGTCTGGTGTCAGAGCGCAACGAGCGTACTGAATTGAAGAGCTGAGGACTTCCAGCATGCAGAGAAGCCGGCAGTCTCTCTGACAGATAAGCAGCAGAAGGGCAGATGTTGTGTGTGAAGCCATCGTTCCCACTTACTTTAAGCAATTTGTCACCATGTCTTTTCCCTACCGAGGGGAAAAAATCTGACTCAAATAACTTCCGGAAAAGTCAATTTAGAATTCTAAGGAGACAGATTTCGAACAAATATAGACAAAAGAGGAAAGAACTATTGATAGTAACAGAACATTAAAAAGTAACCATCTGGAACCCTGACAACTAAATGGGACAGATTTCTTGGCATATCCGGTCCAGCCATCTTGACTCGTGACAAGTCCAGTCTCTTGGCTGGCTGTTCGATTTGATAAGAGCTGGGCAGCAGAATCAACCCCTTGCACAGACAAGGGAGCACACACTTGGCCCACCCTCTCACAGCCAAACCAGAACGCAAAACCAGAGAGATGAAAATGAGCAAACTGGAGGTGACAAAGAGGATGGGCTCATCTGAAGGGTGTGTTCCACGGGGAGAGAAAAGCAGTAATTTTCAGACTAGCATCAGACTCTTGAAAGGAGGTGACAGAATCAGATGAGTGAAAATGACAAAGCAGGGCACTCAGGCCAACTGCCATACGAGATCATCCTGTGTCCTTTCTGGATATGGTCACTATAAGGAAATACCAAACCAGATGAAAAATGACTTGAGTAATTCAAGATCAGGGTATAATCTGCTTCAGCAGCTCCAAGAAATAATGCTACTGTGTGTCATGCCTCCCCCCATGTCACCGCTCTGAGCTTGGGATCACCTGGCGCGAGCCGGGCTTTCCATCACTATCAGCCAGGGGGCAGCCATGACGGTCCTGTGTGAAAACCTGCTCTTGACACCTTAGGTATTATCAAAATGTGCATTTGAGGTTCAAGGAAAATCATTTAAGAAATACCAGTGAGCAGGTAAACATGCACCCTTCCCTTGGAACCCAGTAATTGTGGCTGTGGAGCGTGGTGCAACTGTCATGAAAAGAATACTGAAACAAAACACCATTCATTCGTTCACTCATTCGTTCACAATTTTTCACGCGTGCCCATCTCACCACTAGCACTATCTGGGTGCAAGAGAGACTGCAGTCCCAGACCTCAGAGCTCTGCATCCCTGTGAAGGCAGTGGGGAGGGGCTGACTGACGGACAGACGCACACTGCCAGGCATGCTGTCCGGGAGAAGCATCAGGCAGTGGTGAGACAGCAAGGGCAGGAGCTGAGGAGAAGCAGCATCAATGCAGTGGAGGCAGAGAGACGGGGAGGAGGCAGGAGGCCTTAGAAGATGTGGTAAAAACCTTGCATTTTTCTTCTAAATGGGATGGGAAGCAAAAGGTTTTGAGCAGGGAAGGACCTGACCTCATCTGTACTTTGAAAGGATGACAAAGGTGACGGGTGGGAGCCCACGGGCAGTGGCTACACAGACTAGCACGATCTGAAAGAGGGTGGCTGCACAGACTAGCGGGTAGAGACGGAGGGTGAGAATGTGGGATGCGGGGTGGACTTCTGAGCTAGATGCCAGAGCATGTTTTGGCTAATGGCGGGACGTGTGAGAGAATTCAGAGCTGGGAGGACTCCCGAGAGCCTATCTGGTCTGAGCAGGTAGAAGCAGGGTCGCCTTTTAGCAACCCAGGGAAAGCCTGGGGGGAAGGGTCTTGCGGATGGGAGAGGAAGGTGTTTCAGAGCTGGTTTAGGTCTGTCAGGTCTGGGGAGCCTACACCAGAGGGGCAACAGGGCAGTGAAAGAGCAAAGCCCAGAGTGCAGGGAGAGGCTGGGGCCGCTCACCAGAGCCAGTGCAAAGCACAGCGCTGACGAGCCGGAGGCCCAGGCGCCCTGCACGCCTGGTCGGGAAAGGGAGAAGGTTCAGCCCAGGAGACCGGGAGAACTAGCCACGAGGGCAGGGTAGCGGGAGATCATCCAGCTGTTCCAGATGGGAAAGAAATACAATATTAACAAAAAGCTTATTAGCACATCTTTGCACAGAAAACGGGTGTGAGTCTTCCCACACTGAGCTGTACGATGAAGTGAAAGACCCTCCATCTGCGATGGAAGCCGCGTCAACGCAGGAAAGAGGGGAGTGTGACAAGAGCTGACCGTCAGGTCCCAGACGGGGAGCAAATTCTTCTCCACCTGCCCGCTGCTTCCAACCTTGTAGAATGGGAAGTTTTCTCTGCCCCTTCTCTCCCCCAACCCTTTTTCAGTCACTGCAGAAATCAATCCAACATCCAACCCAAAACCCTGAAATCGCCCTACGTAATAGCTGCTTGCTAGTGAATTCCACCACGAAGCACGGTTCACACAGATTTCTAAAATGTGTTACCCACAAAGTGAGCTGTGTGTGCCTAAAGTGTGCTGGGAACTTTGGTCACCTCTCCCTGAGAAGGCCACCGCCACGAGGCACTGGCTGGTGCTGCAAAACTCTTAATACTCGAATCTCCAATTTCCAAGAGGAGCTTTATTAGTCCACCAACGGTCTCACCTTGAGATGGCCGAAGCTGCACACCGCTGTCCTCTGCCTTTAAATTATAATCTACCACTAGTTAAATTTCCTCAACTCAATTAAATTTGTAGTAAATTCTTAGACTACAGTATCTACTAAAGGAATTCACATAAGGAGGTTTTTGGTGTCAAAATTTTCCCAAACTAGAAACTGTGCAGCTTTAGCCAGGTCATCCCCCAAGGCTCCATTTTCAAAGATGACTCCGTCCCAAAGCTCTGCTTTTGTAGTGATACTTCATAGAAATGTGTTGCCACTGAGTGTTTGCTATGAACCCTTGTGCTGTATTACAAAGTATAAAATAACAGCTGGATTATCTACAGAGGCCTGTGTTTTCTAAATCCACAAAACCATCCATGCATTTACACCACTAGCAACAGGTTTAGCCAACCATTCCCTCTCTTACTCCCTCCCCTGCTGAACAGGGGTCCCTGCTCCGGTGGGGGGAGCAGAGTTCTGCCCGGGGTTAGACTGTCACTGCACACAGAATTTGATGTCTGAATACGGTTCACCGGTTTGTAAGGGGTTCATGTATTTAATATTCATTGCTGCCCTTGCCTAAAGACTTTTGGTAAGTATTTTGAACTCATTTTTGAGAAAACATTAAAAACAGATTAAAGACGATGCTGACAGCCTTGAAGGTAGGGTTGAATTCTACTTCAGAGACAGGATCGAGGTAGCAGGCTTTCAGTGAGAAAACGTGCTCTAGAGACTCCAGGACTTTCTTTCCAATAAATTTGAAATGGCACAAAGGCACACAATTTTTGGGGCAGAGTTCATTGTGAAAACGATTTCCTAGCCTGCTATGAATACATTCTTTATCGCTGTAAGGACAGGAAGCCCTAAATTGCTGCCGAGGGCAAACATTAAAGCCAAGGTAGCTGTTTTCCTCTGTTCTTCCTCCAGTGGGGAGATCACCGAATGTGGTTGCATTCAAACCAGCCCGCCCCACACCCCACAGGCTGCTGTTCTACAGACCCACAGGGAGGAGGTCAGGATGCCTCTTCCAGATACGCCAAGGTTACTCTCCAACTCAGGCCTGCCCAGAGCCAGTTAACAGCCAACAGGCTTCCTCCCCTGCGACCCGCACCCGGAGACACAAAGGACAGCGAGTATTTTAAGCCAGAGGTCAGCACGCTTTTCCTGTAAAGGGCCGGAGAGTAACTATTTTGGGCTTTGTGGGCCACACGGCATCTGTTGTCACTGTTCAGCAACTCTGCTTCTGTGGAGCGGGGGCGGCCGAGGTAACCTGAAGGGAGTGGCGCCACTGCCTTCCAGCGACATTTTCCTTATGGATGCGGAAATGTGAATTTCAGGTCCATTTTACGAGTCACAAACCTCCTTCTCCTTCTGACAGCCACAAGGCACAAACCACAAAGAGCTCATGGGCCCTACCAAGAGGCAGTGGGTCTTTTGGGCCTGCGGGCCCTAGTGTGTCCACCCCAGTCGTGACCCTCCCTTAAGCCTCTCCCTGGCAAGCTCTGGGTAGGTGAGGGCTACAAATGGAGCCACCGAGCTTGAGGCATGTGTCGTCTTCAAGTCTAATACAACATGCCCATCAGGCTGGGGTGTCACGTGTTTACATTGGTGTGTTCCTGGCCCCGGAGCCACAGTGAGCGCTGGCGGTAGGCATGTGAAGGGCTGGCTCTAGGCCACTGCAGGTCTGAGAGCCTGGGCAAGACCAGCGCCCCCAAGGGAAGAGTCTCGGACGCTCCTCTGGGAGTCCTGGAATCTTGCCTCATGGTCCCAGAATCCTTTAAGGAAGAATCTGAGCCACAGGTAAAGGCTGTGATTACTGGTTCTGGCTTCAGTGCTGGCCCCTGCACAGGGCTCGAAATGCCAAAGGCTAAGGAGCCAACTTTATTTTTAAGGCAGCAACTGCTCCCTCCTATCCCAGAATAGCTCATTTCTCCACAGGCTCCCTTCAGGTCTTTAGAAAGGGGGAGGGGAGGGCTGGTGCTTCTACAAGAGCAAGCCCCAAAGGAGGTGGCGAGTTTACATCCATTCTCTTCTAGCTTGGGGAGCCTAAAAAGGGCCACTGTGGAGAAGAGGTGGAGGCAGACTGCTCCCCCTGCCTGCCTTCCTGCAGCTGGAACCTGAGGCACCACCAGAGCTGCTTTGGAACCGGGTGTGATCTCTCCAGGGCAGGATCTGGACACTGGAGAGAAAAACCATTCAGTAGAAACTGGCTTGGGAGGGTTTTTTGGCTCCCGTGGAGATCTAAAGGTTTAGCCAGTTTCCCTGCAATCAGTCTGCAGGCGCACAGGATGGTCACCTGCATGAAAAGGCGGCTTCCAGCCCACAAATCCTGGGAGAGGATACTTACTGTTTTCTATGGTTGGGTCGTAGGAGTCAACGAATTGGCCTTCAACAAACTGAATCGTCAGTGAGGATTTCCCTAGAAAAGAGAGCAAGAGTTCAGGTGTTGGGAGAGTCCGGCCCCAGTTTAATTACGTTGAAGAAACTGAACGTACTGGGATCAGAAAACATTCCTTCAAATGGCATCTGGGAAATCTCAAGGTAAGAAAAATCACTGATTTGCTTTATGTGAGGAACTTTTTTTATGAGATACTTCAGTGATGCAACAAATTACTGACCAACAAGCACAGTAAAGCAACGCTTATTTTACAGCAGGTCTACTTTCCTCTGGCTTCATGGAAATCTGACCATTCCAGTGCAGGAATGAACACAACCCGGCGCTCACACAGGGCTGCTGGAGAGCTACCAGGAACAGCTCCCCCAGAGGGAACTGGGAAAACCTGGCATGAGGCCACGCACACTCCCTGAAGGCAGAGAGATCCCCCCTCACTCAGAGCACCAACGCTCCAGCACCGCCCAGGACTCCAGAGTCCCAGCGTGGCGGGGCTGCTTCCGAACCCAGCGCTGGGCCCTAGTCCTGGCTCACTCGCCACTGACGGCTCTGCGGGGGGGAGACTCCAAGGGGCACCTGTGCAGAAACGCTGCCAGAACACGCGTAGACGCTCACCCAGGGTAGGGGTGGGGAAGTGGTCTCTCCCCATTTTCACCCCAGGCCGCTCCTCTCCGAGGGTCCTCAGGGCAACAGAAACATGCCCCTCCCTCCCTTAACGTCCATCTCCAAGGCTCTAGCAGGAAAGCCCCAGGAAGGCGTGCAGACCACCCCAAAGCCCAGTCTCCTGAGCTCAGGTCGCGCTTGCTTGTCTAAACCTCCAAGAGGTGCGTGTGACAGGAGGCCTGAGGCTTTCACACCAAAGGCCGTCCCCTTGGATGTAGGAATTCGTTAATAATAGGCTGGCTTAAACGGGGGAGCTGCTGGGAGACAGCCAGAAACCCCCAGGTTGGCAGGCCTATTCTCACGAGCAGCTAGACCTATAGGGCAACATGTCTAGAATTACTCAAAACTGAAATCATCCTCTACAAGGCAACTGACAAGAGTTTTAACACTCAATGTTACTTACCACCTTAAAACCTTCATTGCAATCAGAGTAAGTCCCCAACACCTAAGCACAGGCCCCAATCCAGGGCCCACCCAGCTCTGCCCACCTCCCTAATCCCATCTGCTGCCCCTCCCCGCCCCAGCCCTCCCTGGGCTCCAGTCAGATCCCCTCTGTTCCTGCCAAGTTCCTGGCGGCCTCAGAGCCTTTGTTCTGGCCTCCCCCAGATCTCTGAAGTATGACTCACTTTTGTTATTATTCTGGGCTCGAATGTCCTCCCTTCAGAGGAGCCTCCCCCAAGCCCGCCCCTCCTAAGGGGGCACCCTGTCGCAGTCACTGCCACAGCCGTCCTGTTTGACTTCTGTTTAGAGCTTCGTGTTATCTGAAATTCTCCTCGTCCACTAAGTTGCCTCCCACGACCAGTACAATGCCGAAAACACTATGGGTTTCTGAATACGTGTGAAACGAAAACTCAGACCACCACAGGGCACCCTCCTAGCAGACACAACAAAAGGTGACAATGTTACACACATGGCTAGGAGAGGTCAGTCCCCATGGGGGGCTGCATGGGACACAGGAGCCACCGGTAGACCAGGGGCGCCACACAGCTCAAATGGACTGTGTTCAAAAGAAATGATGTTATGTAAGTGAGCTCATAAAGTTCATTTAGCTCAAAATACAGAACCATTTTATTTTTTTTTAACTTTTTTTTTTTAAATAGAGGCATGCTCTATTTATTTATTTGTTTGTTTGTTTATACATGCACTGGGTGCAGTCAGAAGCGCGGGAGGGTGAGAGGATCCACCAGAGCCAGAGCGGGGAGCAGAGCAGGCAGAAGGACCGAAGTACACTGCTGAGGGGAGCAGCGGGCGGCAGGAGAGGTCTGCGCGCCATGTGGGACCCTCCTCCGGTGGCCGGGGAGCAGCCGGGGATCGAACCGGCGCTGCAGAGGCCGCGGGCAGCTTCGCAACCCAGCGCTCAACCGCTGCGCCACCGGGGAGGCCCACAGAACCATTTTATGTAGTGAAATCAGGAAAATAAAACCCTCTTAAAGTTAACAAAACTTGGGCCTCCCTGGTGGCGCAGGCGGTTAAACGCCGCACTGTGAAGCTGTTTGCAGCCTCTGCAGCACAGGTTTGATCCCGGCCGGCCAGCAAGGATCCCACATGGTGCTGCAGACCTCTTCTGACTCACCGGCTGCTCCCCTCAGCAGGGTGTTTCGTCAGTCTGCCTGTTCTGTACCCCGCTTTGTCTCTGGTGACTCTGGTGACTCTGCTCACCCTCCTGTACATCTGGCCTGTATCCCAGCACTTGAATAAATAAATAAATAAATAAAAAGTTAATAAAACGTGAGACTTTAAAGGAGTAAGAAAATTCTCATTTACATTGACTATTACTGCTTAAATAAAAAAAATTTAAATAAGAAAAAGGAAACTTCTAGGACTGCCGAATCAAGGTATGGGCTTTGTTATGTGGCTTAAGAATGGGAAGAGAAGGAAGAAAGCAGAAGATACTTTTCTTTCTAAAGAAAAATAGACAAGAGTTTAAAAAGAAAGTAAAGGGGCCTCCTGGTGGCACGGGTTGTCCCAAGCACGAGTATATCAAGCATGAGTTCGATCCCCAGCCAGGTAGCTGACCCACAGGGCACAATGGACCTCCCCAGTCTCGCCCGCTGCTCCCCTCAGCAGTGGATTTCACTAGATCCGTCTATTCTGTTCCCCACTCTGTCTCTGGTGAATCTTCTCACCCCCCCCCAGCTCTGGCCTACACCCCAGTTCTTGCATGCATGCATAAATAAAATAAATCTTCAAAAAGTAAAAAGAAAGTAAAGGGACTAAGAAGATTTTAGAATGGCTGGTTGGGCAAAAAATGGATTAAAAAAACTAGTTAGACAAAGGGTCCAGTCTGACAGAGGTGATACGCTCTCCTGAGAGACCCGATCACATCCTCTATATCCTGGGCCTGGCAAGTCTCAACCGTACTACCTGCAGGGGTGGCGGCAGAGCGCCTTGGCAATTACCATGTGAAATTTAGGAAGCCACAATCAAACTGCAAAGTCACACACATCTACAGAAATAGCATAAAAAGACATACAAAATGCAGTTTCTGAAAACAAAACTACTTTAACAGTAAAATTGTTGATAGCCATTCAAAGAGCCCCTCATTTGTATCACAATGGGCCTAAATGATCTGCCAGGCCGCCTTTACAAGCAGCAGATGAGGCAGTGAGGTAGCGGCCCAAATCCCAACCCAGGCGGGTGGCGAGAGCTCAGTCACTGGGCCAGCAGAACTGAAAAGCCCGGTCCGGGTCCTCCGGGAGCAAGAGACCCATCCGGGGAGAAAAGGATGTTCATTAGCAGCAATGGGACTAGGTGAGGCTAGGCCTCCCCAGGGTCTCTCCTCCCCTGGGGGAGATAATGACTGAAATGAAGCAGGCACCGGAAGGCTGCATCTGCTGACACCGACACAGCAGTTTCCGCTGTTTTCATTAGAAAAGTAGAATTATGAGACCAGTGTCGAAATTGTTCCAGGTCAGCACTAAGTGATAATTAAACTTGGGAAATACACCACACTGCTCACCGTGTTCTCGGTCCCAGGGACAGTCCTTTCTGGCCTTTAAGGGGCACACAGAAGGCCCCAAGCAGCAGCCTGCTCTACTGCTGTGCGTGTGGTTTGCTCGTAAGCTACAAAAGCCACTGTGGATGGACGGCAAAGTATGTTCTTTATTTGGTCATCTCTAGCATTCGTCCTTCACAGTAACTGTGTGGTTGCTCTGGCCTTTATCCACATCCAATCCAGACCCCGCCATACCCATGCGTTCCCGAAGAGGTTCCAGCACAAATCTGTGCAACCTCAGGAGAATTCCTGCAGATCCCCTCTGGAGAAACGGGATCTGGAAACAATACATCCACCAAACTAACGTGACAGCAGCACGCAGCCAGCGGTGCGCTTACCACACAGGGCAGCCAGCGTGCACGTCACCACGCCAGAGTCCTGTGGCAGGTGACACTGCCCCTGCCCCGGTTCTCCACGCTCCCCCCCAAACTCAGCCACCTTAACTTTAAAAGTCATAAACATTATTTTTAAAGTTTCTTCTAAACTTTTACTTTCTTCAGAACGCTGCCACCAGCTGCGGGCAGCGGCGGTGCACGGCACAGTCTTTTCGCTCGGGGCTGTCGGGACAGAAGGCCGACCTTCGAGGCTGCAGACTCAGCCATGCTTCACGATGATCGCCAAACAGGCACATTTTTACGCAAAATATTTCAATAGTTTTCAAATTAATTTTGAACTAGACTATACATGTGTTCTTCTAAAAATAAAAAAGCAAACGAGCCCCACTCCCTCCTCATCTACTCCAGAGTTCTCTGCGACAGCAGCTTCACAGGATTTGGGGTGGGGAAGTTTCCATCTAGCAGTGTCCATCAAGTCAGCCCACACAGGGTCTGGGGATCAACCCACCCCAAGGACCTCTTTCCTTCACCTCCAACTCCTGCCCGGAATGGAACGTCCCCTACACACGCAGCCCACTGAGGACCACCTCCGCGCCGCTTCGGCCCCTCCCCGCACCTCTGAAACCCTGGCTACTGGGGTTCCCTCCACCTGGACCTCCCACCTACAGGTCAGCAGGACAGAGCTTCCTCCCAGCACCCCCACTTTCCGACACCCATCACTCATTCCCATCAGACCACCCCTGGAAGCAACCCATTCAAGCCCGGGTTTGTGACTCACCAGCATGAAACCAACACAGCGAAGTCATCAGTGTATTCAGAGGAACACCAGAGTGGATTGCAAATAGGGAGCTCAAAATTTTTGTTCCCGCTATGTCCTCTTTTAAGACTAGGTCGTAATGCAACATATTCCTTACTACAGGCTGAAGTCACGGAGGTGAGGCTTACACCAGCCATTTAAACCCCAACATAAATCACTGTCTACCCTTCTTCTGTGAACCTCCTTCAATTTCCTTTCTCTGAGCCCTTTTGTTGGATCTTAATCTCATCACTCGCCTTTTGTGAGCCTACTGAATTCAGCCACAGAAAAGCCCCACAAGTTGTGGGGCACCAAGCTCTGGTCTTTCCGGTCCTGTCCTCTCTCTCTTCAACAATCCTCTCAGGGCCCCTTCCCTCCCATAGTCGTCTTGGGTGGCCGGGGTGCATCAGAGTAACTTCCAACAAATACAAATTCTTGAAACCTGCCCAAACCTACCAGGAGAGAGTGGGAGTACTGACAACCCGGCCCCCAGCAACACTGAGCCACCCAGAACCATTGCCCTCGAAGACCACGCTCAGCGACCCATCTGCTCCGGGCCCCAGGGTGTTTCCCAATCCTCCAGCCACTCAGATCAAAAGCACTTAAAGAACACTTGATCTGAGCAGGTCTAACCTTAATGAGGCGCGTGCCTAGCCTCAGAAGTCACCTCCTGTGACCACCGTGCCCTTCCCTCACCCTGCAGGCCTCCATGCACAGTAGCCAGAGAACAGAGCCCCAGAGCCTGCGGGGCGCGCCTGCCCGAGGCCCTTTACATTACCACCACACAGTCAAGGGGGTCGCTATGGTTTTCTTCCCAGACAAGCTATTCTGGCCCACTGGCGTCTGGATCCTACTCCCTCCTGGTCGCTCTAAACCTCCCCCCTCCTGAAATAGTCACACACGCATTCTTAGTTTCTGTATCTGGATATTCCGTCTCTTCTGGCTTAACTGTGCTCTGGAATGTTTAAATACACCTGAAAATCCAAGATGACAGATGTTGACTTATGTCCCCCCCTTTGCTCCCAGCACTACAGAACGATCTCATCAGGGGCTGCAGCTGCCGTGTGCAAGAGGCTGAAGCATAAGGGGGAGTGCACGCTACAGAGAAGGGCCTCGGCCACTTAAAGCTCTACTCCACTAATTCAAGGTAACGGCACCCACGGGGACGGGACCCGTGCGTGTCCTGCAGTAATCTGGCCATACCACCTGCAAAGCAATGTGTAGGGTAAGGAAAAATGTTAGGCTTTTCTGCCCTCCCGCCATCAGGATGGATGATGGATCCCTGCGGTCCTGAACGCATGCCTGATGGCGGCACCTGGACTAGGGGGTGGGCCTAGGGAGATGGGATTCACCTGGGCTGAGACTGGGCTTTTAAGGGCGGCGTCACTGGGACGCCAGTAGAAGCCGAAAGAGAAGCCAAGAAAGCAGCAGAGAAGCCGAGAGCAGAGAGAACGCCGGAGAGCCCAGACAGAGGAGGATTTGCTGGGGGCTGGGAGGCCTGCCAGCCTCCCGGCCCCCCAGCACCCCTGACTGCTGTGTGTCTGGTAATCTAAATAAAAAAAACTGCAAAAGCCAGAGGACTCTGACTCCTCCTTTACCAGGTCTGCATGGGATCAGAAAACCTGCTCTGTGCCCTATCCTGCCCTTATACAATGTCCACTGCTTTGAGAGCCATCAAGGAAAAAGTCAGGTAAGAAGAGGCTAAAGCTATGGAGGAAATTAAGAGGGAAGCAGCTTTCACTTCACTTTACGAAAGAAACACCAGTGAGAGTGGATGGACAGAACAGCAAGAAACTGGCCACTGTGATTTCTGGACTGGGACTGGCCTGCTGTGACTTCTGGAAGACTATCTCCAGGTGGACTATGTGCTACAAAACAGATGTGGATGGTTCTGCTCCCAGCCCCTGGGTTATACCTGCACTTGGCCAAGTGGGTTATACCTGCACTTAGCGTTCCACCTGGGGTTCCACCAGTGACCGTTGGCGCTGCTCGCCATCTGCTGTGTAACAACAAGGAGATCAGCTCCCCCATTTTCGACCACCTTTCTACTTCCTGGCTCCATTTCCTACCAGCTATAGTTGTTCCCAGGTTCAAGACTGGTGCCACTTCATTCCCTTTGAATCCTGAGTTTCTAGAGTTGACTGTGGATGAATCCACTTGTTTCCTCAAGGTTCTATCAAGCAGCTGCTAAGTGCCAGGCGCATCTCCACGCACTGGGACACATTAGTGAAGTAAGACCCACCTTTCTTCCTTGGTACCTAAATTCGCATGGAGATACACATTAAAAAAGAGAACAACTGTAGTAAACTGGAGAAAATCTGGGCGTGTATTTATTTCTTGTAACCAAAAGACTATAGCAATGACCATGATTTTTAAACCCATGAATTAAATAGCAACAACGAGCAAGTATTAACACATGAGAAATAACCCGCAAATACAGACCTCTGAGACAATTTGTGGGGGAGGTGAAGAAGAGGAAAGAAACCACCGGAGGCTGGCCAAACCACCCGCTCTATCAAATTACAGGAAATAGAGGGGGCAAAAAAAGAGTTAAATACTACAGGTAGACAATAGCAAAACCCAGATTTTGAGTAGCAAAATCAGGACCCCTACAAACCAGAATTTCTAGAGGAATGATCCATATTCCGGCATTTCAGAAATCCTCCGGCAATTCCGATTCGCAGTCCGAAAACCAGTGGGCTAAAAAGCAGTGCTTCCTCAGCGTTAAAGAGCTCGCCCAGGGACTTTGTCAAAGCACGGACTGTCAATTCATTAGATCTGAGGCGGACCCTGTGGGATTTGCCATTTCTACCAAGCTCCCTGATGACACTTACCTCCAAACCAAGTCCTAAAGTTTAGAAGTTGGTTCTCAAAGTTAGTTACACTCTGCAATCAGTCAGGGAACTCCAAATTACGCCTGGGTCTCAGCCCCCCATAAGTTTCTGATTTAATTGGTAGAGGGTACAGCATCCAGGGCGCGGGGCTTTTCAAGCCTCCCAGGTGATTCTAATAGGTTACAATCAAGTGCCTTCAATCAGGACCAAGGAAGGCAGAACAGAGTTCTGGGAGAACCGCTGTTCCTGAGGTGAACCTCAGTCTTCCACACACACGGGTTGTCGCTTTCCTTCCTGCTTAAGCCTGTATGAGTGAAATTAACCTGCAGTGAAATTAAAACTCTACTAACTTATGACATTACTTGTGTTACTGTAAATGAACTGAAAAGTATCTTCTTAGGAGGCTAACACCCCCTCCCCCCCATACCCAAGGGATTTGTGACTGACAAGGCCTCCCTGCTGTAAGGAACTTTCTACTATCACTTGACAGAATCTAAAAGTAAAACTTCCTCAACAAAGTTAGGTCTTTGGAACAGAATCAGGGGTCGGTGATGCCAAGGCAGAGACTTCAGAAAGCTGCTGAGCAAGCTCTGGGCCATGGGTTTGTGTTTGCTGAGGGCGGCAAATAGGACACAGCGACAGATACCCTACGGGCCAGGACCAAGCTCCTCACAGGCGAACCCTCGAGTGCCAGCAGATGAAAGTGGTTAAAAGCCCACCAAGTGGGGTCAAGATGGGTGGGGGACAGGGGAAGCGAATTCAACTCAAAAGTGAACACGCAATCTCCACCTACGAGAATATCTCCATATAACTGAAACAGCCACTAAAACAGTCGGAATAGGTGAAATTAATTTTATAGAGGTCTGCCAGAGACATTCACAAAATATGTTGTTTCCCAAAAGATTACTAAAGGCATCACTTCTTTTAAAAACTTATGAAAATACAGATGAGGGCCTCCCAGGTGGTGCAGCAGTTGAGCGCTGGGTTGCGAAGCTGCCCGCAGCCTCTGCAGCGCCGGTTCGATCCCCGGCCGCTGGCGAGGGTCCCACATGGCGCGCAGACCTCTCCTGCCGCCCGTTGCT